>NC_080672.1:427092488-428584394 GCF_030247195.1 Topomyia yanbarensis | reverse complement strand
GTGACTGACAATACAGACGGAGCAGGCTGTGACTCACATACGCCTCCATCCGGACCAGCTTCTGCGTAGACCGGTGGCTTTAAGGTAAAGATATGTGGAAGCCAGGAACGCACGCATGTTGCTCGGTACCGGCTCGCTTGTATACTTTGAAAAAAATTGAAATTTGAAGTGAAAATTCAAACGCACAAATGAGAGTTTTTGGACATTTTCCTTCGATCATCTGGTAGAAAATTTGAAGTTGTGTTAGTAAACGATTAAAGTATCGCGTTTTTTTGCAGTGGAGTGTCATTAAAGTGCATTTGAAAAGGTGAAATAAAAATGAGAAGAAGAAAAATATGAGTGTTTCGAAAAGAAACCCCAAGTGAAGCGGTAACACGCACAAAATAAGAACTACAGATGTTATTCCGTCAAAAACTCGGGCTGATTGTATAGGAAGATGTTCTAGCTGCCCCAAGTAGCAGTTTCGTGGCGCACCGACATGGTTAATTTGGTGAAAAACATATTTTTATATTCGCTCATGCAGTTACATGGTTAGGCAGGGGAAAGAGGGGTGTGTGGCCTAGGAGCTACGTTGTGACTTGCTTGTATAATGTCCTTAATGGGCCGGAAGCAGCTGTTTTCATGTGTGAGTCTACACCACTTCCGCGTATGCGCCATTTTCGACCAACGATGGAATACTGTGCTGTTTCGGGGTTCCAGTGACAGCATATGGGCCCACACGTTAGGCACCCGAGCAAAGTACAACATCAAAATTACAGCAAATAGACAACATATTTTGATATCAAGCATCAAATTGAAATCTTATTTTGATATCAGTTTAAACTTTTTCAGAAATGACATCATATTTTGATCTCATTTTGATGTGCTTACATTTTTAGAAAAAAAATGTTTGTTTCTATTTCTTTGACAAACATCAAATTGATTACTTATTTTGTTATCAATGAAATATTTCACCATCTCAATTAGTTTTCAATTTGCTTTCACTGATAGTATAAATAGTTTTCTGTTTGATGTCATAGTGCAATTTTTTTGCTTTCGATTTTGATCTTTTAACCGTTAAAACGACCAAAATGATAACAACCTGAGCAATCATTCCCTACTACATCACAACATCAAGTTTAGTTCTCAATTTGATATCAGACTCTGCTCGGGCAGCTAGCTATAAGCCTTTTCAAATTACAACATTATTATCGGACAGCTGTGAGAATAAGACCCTTGATTATCATAAATTTCAAAAATTTTGAGAAAAAAGAAAGGTTTTTTACACCAGATCCAGAAGTAGAAGTAGCCTGAGAAAGTGAAAGTGAGAAAAATACAATACCCAGAGCTCTAGAAACTTTTTTCGTCGAAAGTAGTATTTTGCTACTTTATGCGCATGTACATTGGTTATGGAAAAGCTGACCAACTCTGGTGAAAAATTCCGTACACGTTTAC
Organism: Topomyia yanbarensis; assembly: GCF_030247195.1. NCBI lineage: Eukaryota > Metazoa > Arthropoda > Insecta > Diptera > Culicidae > Topomyia > Topomyia yanbarensis. The sequence continues at coordinate 428,582,960 of NC_080672.1, read as the reverse complement.
GTTGCTGAATAGTGTACAGAATTTTTCGCTAACTTCGTTATAGAGTATAGGGCAGTGGCGTAGCCAGAAATTTGGTTTGGAGGGGGTTTTGACGAAAATCTTAGATTTTTCAAAAATGATGGCGGGTCTATTGATGACATTTAATCTGTAGGTCGCGATCGACTGGGTACTACCGTGTTCTGCAGTAATAGCGAAATGGGATGGTGTGAGCGGGCATGGGCGCTATGACCATACCGTAGGCAGAACTAAATACCTGTCGCATGTGTCAGTTATGTTGGGTGGCGGACTACGAGACAGGTTAGGTCAAGTTCAACGAGTGGCCCAAAAACACCACTTTACTAACAAAAACATGAGCTGAAAACTCGCAACTTCGAAGCCGTAGCATTTGAGGAGCTTTGATAAACGGGGCAGAAGGTGTGGAAATGCGGGGATCGAGCGACGGCACAAGAGCTGGACAAAATGCGCCAACGCGTGATCAAGTGGCAGACCATCAGCGAATGGATGTGTGTAGTGTGGATCAAAAGCCATATCAATGTGCACTGACCTCACATCCGCCGGGGGCATTGTATAAACCGGTTATCGCACAGAATAGTCTGTACACTTTATAAATAATGTGCAAAAATTCTCACGATTGATAAGTATATTATGGCGAATACCTAAATAGCGAAGCAGTAGACGACAAGAGTATTGCAAGAATCAGCTTGGAGACGAGCGCAGTCGACGACGGATTCCGGATCTGCCTAAGATTCATGAAAAAATAGGACGGTTGAACCGCTGGTAATGATAAACTGTCATGTGAACTACTCAAACGCAGAGTAGAGGAATTGGCTAGAGCACTCCACTGGGTGCTTTTGAAAATCTGGAAGGAGGAGATTTCACCGAAGTATAGGAAGTAGGGAGTAGTATGTCCCATCTATAAAAATGGTGTTAAGCGGGATTTTTGCAACTAATTACCGATTAATCACATTACTGAACTGCCCTTGTATGCAAAGGTGACATAAACGCCATCCAGCATATTTTTCAGGAAATCAATTTTCAAATCTTGCATGGTGCGGGTAAAAGGATGCTTTCGCCACTTTGCTTTTCGCATTTCAACAGGTAATTTTTTATTTTCATTTGAAGTCGTTTGCACTGAAAGATGCGAATTTTCGTAGTGAACATAAAAATACGAAAAAGTTAAATTTGACCAAAGTGGCGTTGAAGTCACTTTTGCATACTAGGATAGTAAAAGTCATCTACAAGGTATTCTCCCAAATTCTTTGTTGCCGCCTATAACCGTTAGTAAGGGAATTCGTAGTGCAATATGGCCTATAATGCACAAATACGGGTTGCATTCATATCTTCAACCAATCTATTTGCAATAACATTCTTGAAAACTTTGCTGAAGATACTAAATTTTATTGGAATTAGTACTGCATCCAACTGGAAAAATTAATCAACAAAATTATGCTGCTAAATACTAAAGCTGATGGTTTCCAAATTATGGAATATTGGCGCCATTCAATTCGATACCCAAATGTACATCATAAAAATTTTATTACCGATCTTAGCTGGTGGCACTTTACATAAATGCACATAAAAACCGATTCTGACCTGTTAGAGACAAGCGTAAAACGCCATTTTGCATCAGTTTCTATGTAGGCGTTTTCATTGAGCCATTTTGCTTGATATTCACATGATTTATCAACTATAGGATCCTCACTAAAATATTAGTTACAAGATCCCATTCTCACAATTTACAAAAAGTCCCCATAACGTTTAAAACATTAGGTTCTCAATGTAATGAACAGATAATAAACTTCCAAAATTATTATTTGAATATTCAAATAAGCATCAGCATCAAACTTTTTTTCTTCAATTCAAATATTTTGGTTTGGAGGGGGTTTTAACCCCCAAAACCCCCCCTTGGCTACGCCACTGGTATAGGGGTCTGCAGAGTATATATCAAATATGTGAAAACAAATGACATTGAATCAAAAAACAACAAAATCATTTTCCCAAGTAATTATGAATATAAAAATGGTTCAAAAAATTCATTTTTAGGAATATTTATAATGAAATGCTGAGCACCGCCATCTACATAAATTTTGAAACAACGGTGGCTTCAGAACATATATCTCAAATGCTAATACAATTTCCTGTAGATCGTTTCTGCTAGAAATTTTGAGCTTGTTTTCTAAATAACTGTACTCTGCTAGGCATTGGATGATGATTCTAACACTTGTGTTGCATTACTATTGGAAACATTTATTTCATAATTGTAAAATAGAGGAATAAAGATACCGATTTTCGAGTAAAGTAGTTTTTCTATAGTGTAACAATGATAAAAACTACAAATTTAGGTAACAGACTAAATTGTTTAAAATCACATTAACTAAATCAGTTAGTGGAACTCCCTTTCTTGACACTGGTGTTTTCGGAACTGTTACAATGTAGCATAAGTGTATAGCAAGTAGCATCTGTGAATAGAACATCTGTGAACCCTCAACCCACCATCAAACTTATCAATACCCCTACAAAGTACTCTACTCTACCCGTGTCGTCGACTATCAAGAGCTAAGTTTGCCAAAAAAAAAAATAGTCACTATATTGTGAGGATCGAAACGTGCATGCTCCATTAGGAAAGATCGTCCATATTCCACTATGAATGTTTTAGATACATCTCGCAAGCACATTACAATCACCGCAAAATCACCTTGACTAATTGCAATTAGCGATCGTATGTTATACAGTTGGTTTATGTTGTTCTCTTCGTCCTTACTCTTTCTCTCAACACAAACACATGTTAGTACATAATTGCAACCCAATCTGGGCGTTGGCTCCCAGAACACCTAACCAGTAGTCATCATCTAGTAAAATCGTAGCTAACCACAAACTATTCGCACTATTCTTTCTACCATCCATATTGTACCGTAGTCCATCCTCCAAATTGCCGAAGACGAAACCTACGACAGTCTGCGGTTGATCAACGTCGAGCTGAATCGTATCTTTGGCCGGCCGGATTCCATGTTCCTTCGGACCACCCCGAAAGAGTTCCTATTCGACGGAGTGTCATTTTGCGTGAATGTTATCGGCATAGCGAAGGCGATTTGCAAAGAAATTGAAAAGCGCAATACCAAAACCATCCGGGTGATGCCCGACGGATCCATGAAGTTCTCGTTCTTCCATCATGTATGTAGAATCATCTTGATAGCTTCTCAGAATTTGCTAAATTTCTTGCGCGTTTCGTTTTCCGTCTTAGAAAAACATGACCGATGATGGTGTCTTTACGATCAATACCGGCACCAAAGACGCTCTGCAAACTCATATGATTGATTCCTGGAACGGACATACCACACTGGACCGGTGGAGCAATCGCTCGCTGGGATCATCTGCTGTCTGCAATAAAATCTTTGGAACGGACGGTTCGGGCTATCCTCCGTTCCGAAACGGGGTTCAGAAAATGACCATCTTTAGTACCGATATCTGTAGGTTAGTTCGTGATTTTTTTCTATATCTTTTTCCAAAACTCAGAAAACATTTCTAATTCGACAGAACTGTGGATATCAAGTACGTGGAACCATCCAGTTACGAGGGCATACCGGCGCTTCGGTACGAAACGGATGCCAACTTTCTGAACGAAATCGGTCCCGAGTTCAGCAACGACTGCTACTGTGTCAATCGAATACCGAAGGCGATCGTTAGGAGCAACGGGTGTCTGTACAAAGGTGCCCTGGATTTGTCAACGTGTTTCGGTAAGTATCAATAATGACTCATTTCAATCCAAATGCGATGAATTTCCGGTGATAAACCTTGGAATCCCTAATCCTAACCTAATATTCACTCTCAAAATGGCTAAACATAATAAAATTATAAAACACCTGTTTGCTCGAAAAATGATTAGCATACCTACTTGTAAAATAACGCTCGTTTTCAGAGGAAAAATGTAAATTCACTTTTTGATCCCGCGATCAAACTTTAGTCACTATCCGGTCATCCACATCTGCATACTAACCGTCTGTCTGCAAAACTTACAGCGACGGAGAAAAAAAACAAACAGAACACATAAATGTCACAGATGACTAGGTGCAAGTAGGCGATGCTACCGATAACCGGCTGGACAGGTTGCTTAGCACTACTGACGACGATGCTTCGTAACTGATTAGTGATTTTCGCGCCCGGTTCTGGCCAACGAGCAACCACGCATGTGTTTTGAGTGACGAGAGGCTAATTTAATTGTGCTTCGTGCATCACTTCCAAACAGGTTGACGGAGCTTTGGGCTATACCGACCGTGTGTGTTTGAAGAAATTCTATAGTTTGGAGAACGAGAGAGATTTGGATAAAAATATTGTGAGCCCAAATGCCCTTCGGATGAATACCTGATTATTATTACTTCGTATGATGTCAAATTGTAATTCTAAAATTCGTCATCCTTTACCTTTCTTGTGACATTTTCGTGTTTGACATTGCAATACACGCTACACTCATTCAAACTTCGGTGTAATCAGTCTATATTTTTTCTTTGCACTACACCGGTGTAGCATATCGTCCAATCCAGAATGCTACTTATAGCAACTTATTGGCCAAACACTTTCGCACCTCGGTGTAAGCGTCGCGAATTCGTGTACAATTTTTGGACGATGTCAATAGCAAATATTTGAGCAGCATGCAGACAACCTGTTGACTGTTGTTAATGACGAACTTTTTTTATCTTAAAGAGCTTTAAAATTATATTGCACAAGCGATTACCGTGCAAGAAATTGTCTACGATTACGTCTGGTTAGTCGCTCCTTTGTCTTTTCAAACTATTATCAATCATTAGTATAATGATGAGTTTATTACGGATACAGGGCTAATCGTTGCTATGCAGAATTCGTGATCGATCTCCAGTGTTAACCTTTCAGTAGTCGTGCCGTCGCATTTAGTACAACACCTTCAGAAACTCTAGCGACATCTTCTATGAGCATTAGCGACTGCTAATTTGATGCACGCGACTATCGAAGGGTTAATATTGTAATGTTTCGTTTCAATCAACCAGAGAGAAGCGAGACCGAAAGCTGATGAATTGGACATACAATTATGAAAAAACCTTCCACACAAATTTATTTTTCGGTAATATATTTGTGAGGAATAAATTTTGTCAATTTAAGTGATCTTATTCGGAGACAATCCACTGTCCCAATTTCTTAAAGGTCTACATGGTTGTGGAGCACGAAAACCTTGTAACATTTTAAAATTCCTTCTTGACACAAGAAAATGATGAATCGATATCCTATAAAATGGAATAAATAATACTAATTGTGGAATTCAAAGAAACGATTTTTCTAAGTAATTTCATTACAAAATGGCGGTTGGAACACCTTCCTAGGACGTGAAATAACTGGTCCCCTGCCAGTCATTGTCGTCTAGCATCAGGTCCCTCTCGGCTTCCATGATCACAACTACGTTGCGCGCTTCACAGGAAAGACATTTGGTGAGTACCTTCAGCCGTTGGTTTCGGGTGGACGCTTGCGCTTCCGACACAACAGACCCCAACTTCCACTGCCTAATGTCAATGTCAAATATGGCCGATCGCATAGTCCTCCCGGCTCAACGCGCGGAAGGATTTCGTCACCTTACCTTCCGTCCTCCTCTGCAGTACTTGCTGCATCTTCCGGTCACGCAAAATTGTCAGACAGCCGGAACCTGTCTTGCGCTCCATTCTTTCACCTTTCCCTAGGAGCGCAAGAATCTTATATATGGGAGCTGGGCTGAATCCCATCGGCACACGATGACAATCTTCTTCACTCTGGAGTTGTACTGGCGGTAATTTAATACTTTACGGTGACGTCACAAATGAACTGAGTGTTTTGCATGAGCTGGGAAATTGGCAGGTTCCAAATGAAACTGAACCGTCTCTATCCGATCGTAAATACATATTTTTCGATCATTTTGATGTCACCTTCAATGTGGTAACATATCGTAATCCTAAGTCTACAAACTGGGTCCTCTTTTTGGAAAACTTGGCGACTAAGATTCATGGATATTTTCCAACAATTAGTCAACTAGACGACTAGGGGAACCCCTTGGTGGAGGGCTGAGCTTCAGGAATCAGAATATATTGGCTCAAATGGCACGTTCCCCGTACATAGTCGGGGATTTGTGCCTTGCCGTGTGTTTTCATCATTTCCTGAGTGGAAGGAAAGGACAAGGAGGAGTGGGGAAGTAGAATTGGAAGGGTGGGAAAAATAACAGCACAAAACAAAAATAAACAACAGGTAAGTTAAACTCACAAGTAGTTCAACTTGCCTGCGAATAATCCTAAAGCTCTTTACCACATTGGATAAGAAACTTTAGTATGTCTCTGAGTTTCAGTCGACCAAACATGGTTTCGTCTATATAAGGACGGCTGAAGACTCGAAATCGCAATTGCGCTAGCGCTGGACAGTTGCATATCAGATGATATGAGGTTCCGTAGTCGGATTCACAAAGATCACATGAAAAAGACTCAGCGCGCTGAATAGTTGCCATGTGATAATTGAGTTTGCAGTGGCCGGTTAAAGCCCTGGTCAGCATGCCGCAGTGGAGCTTCGAAAAATGTAAGAGATTTTTCGAAACCACTGGGCATGGTTGTTCTAGAAACGCCTTTGTTTGGCGACACGTTTGTAGATTTCTCCAATAATTGCGGTGCTCGGACAAAGCCCAGGACCGTATTTTTTCCCTTATCCAACTTGTCGAAATTGGCAGGGCGGGCTCAGGACCAACGAAGTCAATCGCTGAACCTGCCCTGGCCAATTCGTCAGCCCATTCATTTCCAGTAATACCGCAATGTCCGGGCACCCAGACAAGGTAGATAGTGTTGACAATGCTTAGTTCTTCGATTTGGGTTCGGCACGCGATCACTAGCTTGGACCGGGATTTGTCTGAGCTAAGGGCCTTGATTGCAGCCTGACTATCGGAGCAGAAGTTTATAACTCTGCCGGACAAACTCAGTTGAAGGGCCGATTGCACCCCGCACATAATCGCAAAGATTTCTGCTTGGAATACAGTACAATATCTACCTAGTGAGTGAGATTGTTCCAATCTCATTTCACGACAGTAGACACCAGCACCAGCACGTCCCTCCATCAGAGAACCGTCAGTGTAACAGACTACTTGCGTTTGTTGTTGTCTTTCCATAAAGCCAGACAACCACTCCTCTCGAGAGGGAATCTTCACATGGAATGTCCTGTAAGGAAAACTACAAGTGAGTGTAATATCGCTGGGAGCAAGAATATCTTCACCCCATGTAACCATTTGTGACCACAATCGTATATGACTGGTAGCAAGATCAACATGATTACTGTTCCAAAGCCCAGTAACCTGCAGTCTGTATGCACATGATAGTGCTTCTTGTTTTAAGTGTATGTGTAATGGTTTGATATTTAGAAGTGCCTCAAGAGCAGCAGTCGGAGTCGTGGTGAAAGCACCAGTCAACGCCATGAGCGCCATTCTTTGCAGATGGTTTAGCTTTGACTGGACTGTCACCACCTCTCCCCTCTGCCACCACACAAGGCATCCGTATGACAGTATTGGACGTACAATTGTCGTGTAAATCCAATAGATGTATTTAGGTTTGAGACCCCAGGTCTTTCCAAAAGTTCGTCTGCACTGCCCGAAGGCCATGCACGCTTTCTTGACTCTGAACTCAATGTGAGCAGACCAATTCAGTTTGGAATCCAATATGACTCCAACGTATTTGACTTGATCCGCACACAGTAGCTCAGAATCAAAGAACTGCAAGGGACGAACCCCGGTTGTTATTCGCTTCTTCGTGAAAAGAACCATTGAAGTTTTGCTTGGGTTAACTGATAGTTTAACTTGTCGACACCACTGTTCGACAGCTCTTAATGCCTGTTGCATCAAGTCAAAGATTGTTCCGATGCAAAATCCAGTAATTAGTACTTGGTAATCGTCAGCAAACCCGTAGGTTGGAAATCCAAGCTCATTGAGTTTCTTCAACAAGCCGTCAGCTACTAAGTTCCATAACAAAGGTGACAGAACGCCGCCCTGAGGACAACCGCAAATACTCAACTTCCGTATCTCAGCCTGTCGCAGTGACGAGCAAAGCATGCGGTTACTAAGCATTGCGTTTATCCAACCTGAGATACATGCAGGTATCCCATGACCGCGCGTCGCTTCCAGAATAGACTGGAAGGACACATTGTCAAAAGCACCCTCAATATCTAGGAATACACCCAAGCTAGATTGCTTGAGCGAGAAGGCTTTCTCAATGTTGTAAACAACATCGTGAAGCAGAGTGATCGTGGATTTCCCACACTGATATGCATGTTGCATTTTGTGCAGTGGATATTCAACTAAACTAACGTTCCTGATGTGATGATCGATTATCCGTTCCAAAGCTTTCAGAAGAAAAGAACTTAAGCTGATTGGCCTAAAACTCTTGGCTTCTTCATAGCTTGAGCGCCCCCCTTTGGGAATAAATCTAACAGTTATTTCTCGCCATGCTTTCGGGATATACCCGGTAGCAAGACTGGAAAGCAAAATCTTTTTCAAGACATGTTTAAGAATATCAAATCCCTTTTGCAGTAGCACGGGAAGTATCCCATCTTTTCCGGGTGATTTGTATGGAGCAAAGCTGTCAACTGCCCACTTGACCGATTCAGTGGAAACCAATGTGCGTGCTAACGCCCACGAGTCCGAATCACCAGAATGAGATCTGTGAACGTTGATCAACTCCGGATCGATACAGCCTGGAAAGTGTGTGTCGAAGAGACAATTAAGAACATCTTTTTCGTCCGTCACATAAACACCATCTCTGGTTTTCAAGGAGTTCATCTGAAAATCATTCGATTTGGAGAGAATTTTATTTAATCTGCTAGCCTCGTTCAGACTAGAGACATTAGTGCATAGGCTTTGCCAGCCAGCCCGTTCTGCAGATCTAAGACATTTCTTATATGCACTACGAGCTGACCTGAAAGCCCTGGAGTCATCACGCTGACGCCGATTCCAAGCTCTTCTCATAACTTTCTTCATTCTTTCAAGCTCAGCCCTCCACCAAGGGGTTCCCCTAGTCGATTTAACAGTACGAAGTGGACAAGCTTCTTCGTAGGATGCTAATATGAATGAGTTTGTCGTATCCACGACGTCATCTAAGTCGTCTAGTTGACTAATTGTTGGAAAATATCCATGAAATTTAGTCGCCAAGTTTTCCAAAAAGAGGTCCCAGTTTGTAGATTTAGGATTACGATAGGTCACCACATTGAAGGTGACATCAAAATGCTCGAAAAATATATATTTATGATCGGATAGAGACGGTTCAGTTTCATTTGGAACCTGCCAATTTCCCAGTTCATGCAAAATTCTATCAGAGCAAAGTGTTATGTCTAACACCTCCTCCCTCCCAGACCTCGCAAAAGTTGGTCGGTTTCCCACATTCAGAATATGGAGATTTGTACTACTTATGTACTCCATCAGTTCAGAGCCTCTCAGATTGATGTCTGAGCTGCCCCAAATGATGTGATGAGCATTCGCATCACTGCCGATAATGAGCGGAAGCCCATTTCTGCTACAATATGATACAACGCTTTTGAAATCATCAGAAGGAGATGATTCGTTATGCGGTAGGTATGCTGAACAATATATATATTTTTTATCTACGTTTTCGACAGTCAATGTAACTGTGACAACACAGATATCGCGAGTTGTGAGCTCCGATATGAGACACGCGTCAATAGCCTTATTTGCAAGAATGCAAGCACGAGGCATTTCACGTGGGTTAGTCATGCCTGTCTTGTTGTAAGCAATGAAGGCAGTGTTAAGTAACTTTCCAAAATAGAAGTTTCCTTTATGGAAATACGGTTCTTGAACCAATGCTATGGAAGCTTTACCTTCCTGCATGAGTCGAGATAAATTCATAGTTGCTGTACGTTTATGTTGGAGATTGACTTGTGCTATTCTAACCATTTTTGATTAGAGAACTGTACATTTCATCTCCAACACAAATTGCACAACAACTAGAGGACACCAAGCGAGTTGGGATGTTAACGCATTTAGCGAGCCATATCAGGTTTAAATGGGACATGATCATTTGATTCCCACGATTTGCGAAGAAAATAATGGTCCACTGTGTCAGAGATTCGCATAACACAGCAAGGGCAAAACCCAAAATGCTCCGTGCGCGACTGGCATATTTTAGACCCTCCAATCATTAAGTCCTCGGCACGAAACTACACCTTGACTTAGGGTCTCCTACTTTCAGTCGCCTCCTACGACATGGCAGCAGGACTCCAGTGGCTCAATTCTAGGCCGGATACCACACGGCCATGGATATTTTCCAACAATTAGTCAACTAGACGACTAGGGGAACCCCTTGGTGGAGGGCTGAGCTTGAAAGAATGAAGAAAGTTATGAGAAGAGCATGGAACCGGCGTCAGCGTGATGACTCCAGGGCTTTCAGGTCAGCTCGTAGTGCATATAAGAAATGTCTTAGATCTGCAGAACGGGCTGGCTGGCAAAACCTATGCACTAATGTCTCTAGGCTCGAGGCTAGCAGGTTAAATAAAATTCTCTCCAAATCGGATGATTTTCAGATGAACTTCTTAAAAACCAGAGATGGTGTTTATGTGACGGACGAAAAAGATGTTCTTAATTGTCTCTTCTACACACACTTTCCAGATTGTATCGATCCGGAGCTGAACAATGTTCACAGATCTCATTCTGGTGATTTGGACTCATGGGCATTAGCACGCACAATGGTTTCCACTGAAATGGTCAAGTGGGCAGTTGACAGCTTTTCTCCATACAAATCACCGGGAAAGATGGAATACTTCCCGTGCTACTGATATTGATAATCTTAAACATGTCTTGAAAAAGATTATACTTTCCAGTCTTGCTACTGGGTATATCCCGAAAGCATGGTGAGAAATAACCCAAAGGGGGCGCACAAGCTATGAAGAAGCCAAGAGTTTTAGGCCTGTCAGCTTAAGTTCTTTTCTTCTGAAAGCTTTGGAACGGATAATCGATCATCACATCAAGATCGTTAGTTTAGTTGAATATTCACTGCAAAAAATGCAACATGCATATCAGTGTGGGAAATCCACGATCACTCTGCTTCACGAGGTTGTTTAAAACATTGAGAAAGTCTGCTCGCTCAAGCAATCTAGCTTGGGTGTATTCCTAGATATTGAGGGTACTCTTGACAATGTGTCCTTCCAGTCTATTCTGGAAGCGTCGCGCGGTCATGGGATACCTACATGTATCTCGGGTTGGATAAACGCAATGCTTAGTAACCGCATTCTTTGCTCGTTACTGCAACAGGCTGATATACGGAAGTTGAGTATTTGCGGTTGTCCTCAGGGTGGCGTTCTGTCGCCTTTGTTATGGAACTTGGTAGCCGACGGCTTGTTGAAGAAACTCAATGAGCTTGGATTTCCAACCTACGGGTTTGCTGACGATTACCAAATACTAATTACGTGAGGCTTTATAATGAGGCTCGAATGTTCTGTTTGGGTTCAAGACACAGCGAAATCCAGTGAAACTGCACAGTATCTTCCAGTTCATGACCAAGCGCTGTTGCGTACATAATCATCACATCAGGGACTGTTTGCCTTATCGCTGGAATATTCCTATCAAACTACAAGATGAAAACGACGAGGGAAATACGCTGACTCGATTATCAAGCCGCAGTAGTATATTGTGAAAAAAATGTATTACTTCGCTCGATCTAGGTCAACAGGAAACAAAAGGAAATGAGCTTCTACCTGGCGTAGTTCTTGTCTGGTCACGGGGGTTTCAGACAGTATCTTTATTTGCGAACGTTACGTCATTATTCGGTCCAGAGTATTGAAATGTCGCAAAAACTGAAGCATATATTTCTTGCTAGTCCTAGATTGAAAGTAGCGCAAAGCGAGATACCTTCGTTTAGCGTGGAGAATATCGTTGCTGAGATGTGTCGAGACGTGGGTACATGGAATGCTGTTAGCAGTGCAGTTACACGAATACTATCGGAACTCCAGCAAAGGTAGCGTAACCACGAGATAAGATCACCAACCAGATGGAAAATATGAACGAGTAGTACCAAGAATACCTACGATGGTAGCAGTGAAGGGATGCAAGTAGGTCGAGAGACAAAATCGACGAACAAGTTCTTACGGAGAAATCGAGATTTTCATGTCTTGTGAAAATCCGTCACCTCGGATCTCTCCGTCGTAGAAAGGTAGATTTACTGCCTGGAACTATCCGAGGAAAACGCGACAAAACTGGGAGCTAAACAATTCAACGAACAACCGCTCATGCTAGGAAAGCTGGGAGTTGGATGGTACAATGTATAAAGTACTTCGTAAAGACTTACAACAGAAACGTGAAGTCTTTCCTTGAGCTAATCGACAGTAGCCCCGTGTATTGCAAGTGCAAGTTCCGATTTTTTTGCCCGAAGAAAGATATTTTTTCATCAAACTGCTTAATGACAACAGTCCATCGAAGGGATTTGATTTTGAGGCCAATAGCATTATTATGCTCAGAATACTTGCGATACCGTCACTTGAACCGGAAGTTGACAAGGCAAGGCAATCCAAATTCCACTCGAAGTCTAAATCGCCGCTTTGAAAATTCTGCGAGTGAAGGAGATCAAAGACGAGTTCAGTGAATCCGAATCCGTTATTTCACACAACGATGCATCATCGAGGAAGAGCAATGATGAATACGAAATTGGAAAGAACTTCGATAACTCCAGTAACAACGGATGTGTGTTGACTGAGTTAGAATTTTGAAGTTTAATAAGGAATGGAGGAAGATGATCATGACACGAGCGAAAACGTATCTGATTGGATATTCTTATGCATTTTCATTCATGTTGACCTACTTGACTGATCCAGTGTTGCTGCTATCAAACTTCAGGCTCCAAAGCTCAACCTGATCGAGGTCCTAGGTCAAATGAACGTCCCTTATCTCCATAAAAAGAAAGCATTAACTTGTTCTTAATAGTAAAAGGTGATTACCGTCCTTTTCCATTGGCGAAGACATCACGAATCCCAGGCTTCGAAAAGTTCTGTAAAACAGCTTCCTTCTGAGGACCCAGCTCAGGCATAGAAGATCATAAATAGTCACAGACTTGTTCGTTGTTGAGAAATCCATCAACCAGGCGACGTGTCGCGATCGCTCTTCACGATAGGCTAAAGAAAAAACTATAACTGTTCGAAGTAGAGAATAGTGTTACAAAGGAGACAACACACACAGATTGGATCAGCAACATAGTAATCGTGCTGCATGGGGATCAAGCTGATAAGAATATCCGTATATCATTGAACAAAGCACTGAAGCTACCGAATTTGCAATTCACAACAATAGATGAGATGCTAGCGGAACTAGGGAAGGCCAAAATCTCTACTGTGGTACGTTTCTAAGAGCGACACTAACCTGCTTATGTAATTCATAAATCTAGATTTGACACCTTTCCATGTTTATGCGCTATCTCGTGTCACATTTCGTGCTGCATCCTCTCGGATTGCTTGTTGCAAAAATTGCACTTTCGTGCGATGAGTCTTTGGTCCTATATTAACCGCAAAGCCAACTCATACTCAATCTCTTTATCGATTAAGTGTGTGTACTATATCATCTAAGATCGGTTGTTAACTTAACAAAATCGAGTGAGATCTACACTAAAACTATCACAAAAATACAACAAAACTCAATATTAACGGTAATGTATCTTAAATGTGGATTTTCAGTTGGGCACCAATGTGGAATAAAATTTGGCTACACCGAAATCTAGGCCCAGAATTGCCCCAAATCATATATAGAGGTGCACTCACCTTGATGACGTTGGCTGATGTCATCATACGATCCCGGGAATCGTTTGAAGATTATCTATTGTGCCCTGCAACGTTGTTTTGTTTTCTTTTCCTTCTAGTCGACCCGGTGCTCCTCATGCGGTTGGATGAAGTTGGCAAGGGGCATTCAATTTGTTTGACAAAATTGAGCGGGAACACATGGATTTGTTTAGGTATGCATCTCTCATCGTGACAGCTACGGAACGCAATCGAAGTTAACATTTCAGCTTGCCAAGAAAATGCAAAGCAACAAATAGTATTGATGGACAATACCACGAACTTCGAGAACAAGTACATGACCAGCTTTTCCATAAACTGGGATTTCGAACAGGTATCTTCAGCGCCGTACCACTGGCAGGCAAATGAAAAGTCAGAGGCTGCAGTGAAAATAGTAAAACGCCTTTTAAAGAAAGCTAGTGAGACCGAAAATGATTTCTGATACGCTTTGTTGCACTGGCGAAACATACCAAATAAGATTGGCTCAAGTCCATCCGCCTGTATGTTTTCTCGATATTCCCGATCTTGAATTCCGAGTTTTATGGCAATGGTCCTTCCGAAGATTGTTGAAAACGTTGCTGTGGCTATAGAAGTAAATCGTAGAAAATTCAAATGTCGCTACGATAGGAAAACAAAAAACTTACCCAATCTTTAAATTGCCTCATCAGAATGTATGCAGCTCACTTTAAACACATCTAAACTGTAGACTCCAGGGACAATTTCCAAAACCGTGCCAGTATGGAAGGACTATCGTCGAAGTCTCGTTCACTTAAAACCACGTAATGAACCACACCCGCCACGTGTTCTGCAAAAATTAACTTTACCAAGAAGTCGATCAAATGCACCGGAATCGTGAGTTTGCAACGGTATCAGCTTCAACTTCAACGGCAAATTAATGTCAAAACTTGCTGATGTAAAAAATTATTTTCGCCTACTACGATCTCATCAACAACAACCGATATTCTTCTTCGCTTGCTATAAAATCACGTTTGGAAGAGGCGTCACAACCAGGGTTACCATATTCACAGATTTTTCTGTAATGTCACAAGTTTTTTTTACAATTTTTGATCACAGATTCTTTTTCACAGATGACAGATTTTTGGCATTTTGATAAAAATTTCACAGATTTTTGAAAATATTGTGATTTTTCACAGATTTTTTGGCAATTTATCACAGATTTTCACAGATATTTTTCCTGTTTTAGTCATCACATTTTTTTGGCCGAAACACAGATTTCAATGTGGCATCCCTGGTCACAATAGAAAATCCGATCTTAAGGCTAGTTTACGGTTCGGGAAATGTGTCACGGGATTTGGGTCCCTCTGTATTTTAAATGGAGCTCGGGATTTCAAATCCCGTAACGGGGAATGAGTCTACACAAAAATGACAGTTTTCATGAAGTGTAAACCCAACCGCGGGAAACATCCCGGGATTTTAAAACTCTCCACACAAAAATCCGCCCGGGAACAATTCAACCTAAATTGTTTACGACGGATAAAATAGTATTTTTATAAGATTTTAAATTCGGTGCAAGTTTGATACTGTTGGTATTTTTTTAGAAGCGGCAGAGTTTTTGGTTTGATAATTTGGAGAGATCTCGGCGGGAAATTTTCCCTGATCAAACCCCGACACAAATCCCGTACGAAATCCTCTGACCCATTTCCCGAACTGTAAACTAGCCTTAAAGTGACATTGGATTTCAAATTCCGTGGCGGGAAATGAGCCTCCATAAAAATGTCAGTTTTATGAAGTGTAAACTTAACCGCGGAAAACTGTCCGGGTTTTTAAAACTCTCCACACAAAAATCCGGCCGGGAACAATTCAACATGAATTGTTTCCTACGGGGAGAAAGATGTTTTTATTAGGTTCAAAAATCGGTGCTATTGTGATACTGTTGGTATTTTTTAGAAGCAGCAGAGAGTTTAGCTTAACAGTTTGGAGAGATCTCGGCGGAAAATTGTCCCTGATCAAATCCCGACACAAATCCCTTGCGAAATCCCATGACCCATTTCTGGAGCTGAGAATGCTATGTGCAGTTGAGATATCGTGTTCACCGCAAAAGATGTAAAAATAGAAACGGTTCAGGTCAATGGTCGTAGCTCCGAGTTCCGGCGAGTTCAAAGACATGACAAGATAAAAGTACCTCCCCGACCTTTTCGATTATCAAACCATCAACAATGTCCTTCTGGTAACTCTAGCCAAACCCCACGCGAACTGATTCAGCTTACACGTTTATGCAATCACTTAATTAGCCGCTACTAAACGTGCAGTTAATCTAGTTGCGTGCTGAATTATATTTAACATCTACTTCCGATAACAATCACCGCTAGGCGGCAAAACTATCATCAGCAACCAAACTATTATTAGCAACTATTGCGCCGTTATGATCCAGAAATGATACCGCTTCACAATTAACACTTGGGAAAACAGCTGCTTCGATCGGCGAGATCAGCATTGTCGAAAACGATCATCAATTTTCTCCCGGCGCACCATTCAATTAACTCGATAACAAAGTAATCACACACAGATCATTCCCACCTCAAGTTGGCAACGAGCGGCGAATAAGAAACTGATCAAAACAAACAGCACGGACTCGGAGAGGCTCAAGGTCGGTCGATCATAAGCTTTTCAAGTGACCTCTCCTAGAGATCATCAATCGATGCTAAAAATAAATGGAAAAGGTTCAGGTTTGGGCACGCCAATGACCACCAATGTTTACTTTGATATGGTTAGTTAAAGATCGATCGCGTCTTGGTCTCCTTTGTAGAGACCCGCTGACAGATACTATCATAAATTTAAAGCATACGCGTCATCGTTTCGGTCAGGCCCGTGCCATGATTTATGAATGTGGTCATTTGTTTGGATTACCGCGGGGACTGGTTTTGGGTTCTCTCTCTGAAACGATCAACGGGAAAGTACTGCGCCTGATATGTGATCGAGAGTGATCCTCTCAGCCTCAGCGGCTGGCAAGTTTTTGCACGCAAAGCAAAGGATGCTTGAGTGAGCCCACGACAGTCGACAATGAGCAAGAAGGCGCGCCGGACGTGTTTTGAATTCGTGATCGCGCACTAATCGTGATATTTAATGTTCTGTGCTCGCTGAAATGAATTTTGTGATGAATGCAGTGATCCCTACTGGTGGTGCAACGTTACCGATTTTTGTTGCCATTGTTGTTGTTATTATACTCGATCAGCACGGCACCTTTGGGCGATTGTACAAGAGGTGTGAGCTGGCACGTGAATTGGCGCTAAAACAGGTGCCGGAAGATCAGATTGCCGATTGGCTGTGCATCGCTGAGCATGGCTCGAAACTCAACAGTTCGGCTGTCAATCTGAAGTATAAAAAGTTTGGCGGCTCGGCTTACTATGGAATTTTTCAGATTAGTGATCTTTATGGTTGTTTGATCAGTTCCATATGTGGACTAACCTGTGCCGCTCTAAAGGACGACGAAGTTGAAGATGATATTGATTGTATGAGAAAAATTCACGCCGAGTACAGTCGTGAGATTGGAGATGGATTTGCAGCTTGGCCGATCCATAGGACCTACTGTCGGGATCCAGTGAATCGAGTGTCGTTCAATGATTGTTTAAACGAGGAAGTTCTTCGTTTTCAAGCATACTACAAGAAGAAAAAAGCTAAAGCTAGAAAAGAAGACTTGGTGCTGAGTGCTCCCGTTGGTAAAGTGTACGATCGATGCGAGTTGGCGGTGGAACTTCGAGACAAATTTAAACTGCCGCAGGAACAAATCGCTACTTGGGTATGCATAGCATACCACGAGAGTCGGTTCAATACTTCAGCCGAAGGTCGTTTGAATGCAGATGGTAGCGGTGATCATGGCCTATTTCAAATCAGTGATATCTACTGGTGTTCGGCAACCAGTCGTCCGGGAAAAGCTTGCGGGGTGACATGTGAAGATTTACGAAATAATGATATTAGTGACGATATTAGTTGTTTACGAAAAATATACGACGAACATCAGCGGATCTCAGGCAATGGGTTTACGGCGTGGACGGTGTACAGGCCTTACTGTCAAGGAAGGGAAGAAAGCTTTATGCACAATTGCTTTGATGAAGAACGGGTCTCGACGACGGCCATCCGGCCACGACCAGGAATCACAGCACCGACACGACCAGGTAAAAAATCTGGAATCATCTCGGTCGGGAAGATCTACGATCGCTGTGAATTGGCGAACGATCTGCTGCATAAATACAACATTCCAAAGGAACAGATCGCAACCTGGGTGTGCATAGCTTTTCACGAGAGTAGTTTCAACACATCCGCCGAAGGTCGTCTGAATGCGGATGGTAGTGGCGATCACGGATTGTTCCAGATTAGTGATATTTATTGGTGTTCTCCACCGGGGAATGGATGGGCATGTGGAGTAAGCTGCGACGAGCTGAAAGATAATGATATTTCCGATGATGTTCAGTGTATTCGAACAATTTATGAGGAGCATCAGAGACTATCTGGTGACGGGTTCAATGCATGGTCTGTCTACAAACCCCACTGTAAAGATAAATCTGAAAGCTATGCACGCGGGTGCTTCGGGTCGATCGAAGATCAAGCAGTAAGTCCAGCTTTACCGAAACCTGGAATCACCGCTCCGACGCATGCTCCTCCGAGGAAATCTACCGCTACAAGAGGAAAGGTTTACAACCGTTGCGAGTTGGCTAGAGAATTGTATTTCAAGCATCATTATTCGATCGAGGATGCTGCTACTTGGACTTGTATAGCGCAGTATCAGTCAAATTTCAACACAGCCGCCGTTGGATCCGGATCGGGAGATGTTAAATATCACGGAATGTTCCAGCTGAGCGATGAATATTGGTGTTCACCACCTGGTCGGGGCTGGGTCTGTGGGCTGCCTTGTTCCGATCTGGAGGACGACGATATCTCGGATGATCTTGCTTGTATGCGACATATCTACGAAGAACATCAAAGAATATCCGGAGACGGATTTAATGCTTGGGCTGTTTACCAACCCTATTGTAAGGGGAAATCAATGAGTATGATGAACGGATGCTTCGAAGAGGGAGAAAACGCGCTGGTTCCAACGACAATCCCGACTAGAAAGCCAACTAAGAAGAAGAATGTTGGTGTAGGTAAGGTGTATCAACGCTGCGAACTAGCTCGAGAGCTGTTCTACAAGCACAATTTACCATATGATCAAATCGCAACCTGGGTTTGTATCGCCCACAGAGAATCAAACTACAACGTTTCGGCTATCGGTAGATTGAATGCCGATGGAAGTGAGGATCATGGATTATTTCAAATCAGTGACATTTACTGGTGCTCACCTCCAGGGAAAGGTTGGGTTTGTAATTTGCCCTGCTCAGATCTAGAAGATAACGATATCACCGATGATCTGGAATGTATGAAGCTGATTTTCGAGGAACATACGAGACTTTCTGGAGACGGCTTCAATGCCTGGGCTGTGTACAGACCGTACTGCAAAGGAAGATCTGATCATTATATCAACGGATGTTTCGATGACCCGACTACGATTTCCACTATGCTCCCTACTCCGACACGGCCAACCTATCCAACAACGAAAAGGACAACCTATTCCCGGTTACCACCAACAACTACCAAAACTACTGTCGCATCTACAACAACTTCAAAGAAGAGCTTTTGGAGTTCATCGACCACGAAACCAACACTGCCATCCGTAACGACCCGAACGATCAGTTCCAGAAGTACAACCTCCCGCCCTACCTATGGATCTAGCAAAGCAACAACCAACCTGTACGATTTTTATCTAAACCATTTCGGTCGCCCGAACACTACTCCGGTGACCTACGCACCTTTTACATTCAGAACTACAAATGTTCCAAAAACTGCCACGACCACTGCCGCAACAACCACCACACGTTTTACATGGTCACCAAAACATGAAACTAGTACTACAAGTCGGACGACATCTGCAAGCACCGTTCAATATTCAAACTTTGATCGACTATTCGATCAGTTCAAACATGGCTGACAATCGCTTCTAGCCTAATGAATAAATTAATTTTGCACATAAAAATGATGATTCATGATTTGTACATGTGAGAAATACCATTAACCTATGATCAATGATGACATTAGGTAATAGATCCTTTTCAACTATCCTTCCGGTTCTAATGAGAAAAGTTCCAAACTAATAAAACGTTAGATTTATCGATCATATAAATAATTAATTGCTATTATTATTATGACCTTCAACAGACGCTCCGGTGGTAATGACACTTCCCCACATGATGGGCGCAGCCGATGAATACGCGGGACTGATTGAAGGATTACATCCCGATCCAGACAAGCATCAGATCTTCGTCGATGTAGAACCGGTATGTAAAACTTATTCGCTTCGATCATTTGTCATTATTTGCTGCATTCATTCCAGCTAACCGGAACCCCGCTGAACGGTGGCAAACGGGTTCAGTTCAACATGTTCCTGCGGAGGATCGACTCGATTCGATTAACGGATCGGCTTCAAACTACCCTGTTCCCGGTGCTCTGGATCGACGAAGGTATTGCACTGAACGATGACATGGTCAAACTGCTCGACGATAGTCTGATGAAGGTGTTGACTCTGTTGGATATTGTCCAGTGGAGTATGATTGTCATTGGACTGGTGCTGGCGATTGTCATGCCGATCGTCTACTTTGTCAAACGGAAGCCCTCATCGCCGTCCGTCACGCCGAGCCTTACAACGACAACCAGTGCGGCCAGCATTCCTGAACACGGCGGGATTGGTGGGAATCCACAGAAATGACGACAGTCGGTCATTATGACTGATTTGACTGACTACGGATTGAATGGAAGGGTGTGGAATTGAAATGGTGTGAGTGTGAACGAGAGAGAGAGAGAGAGAGAGAGAGAGAGAGAGAGAGAGAGAGAGAGAGAGAGAGAGAGAGAGAGAGAGAGAGAGAGAGAGAGAGAGAGAGATTCAAGTGCCAATGCTTTGTAGGAAACGCAGAGTAGCTACTACAGCTGTTGCAAATTCACTTTTGTGCATTTTAGTGCAAACTAAGTCAAACCGATTCCGTCCGAAACGAATTGAATCTAAATGTTTTTGTTTTACTTTCGAAACTGCAACACAGTAAAATAGCTAATTTTATGTGATTATTTGTAAATCAGTAAAAATGTGTTAAAGTTTAATTACACGTAGTGTGCACACTTTTCTTTTTATCTTCGAAGCTCAAACATACAGAATAACATATCAGCCGAAATTCGGCAATCATTCCAGCAATACGATTATACCGGCCTCACAACAAATCTTGAGCGTTTTTTCAAAACGTCATATCTGCAACTTTAACATTTATCCCCCAGCTCTTTGCGTAATATGCTAGCTAAAACCACCGTCTTTCGATCTGTACTGTAAAATAAGTGAAAAGTGTTATAGTGACGCCGTAAAAATCGAAAGAGAAAGTATAAACAGAGAGTAACTCATTGCAGATATGACGTTTTGAAAAAACGCTCAAGAAATAATTTCTTCTGGCGAATGTGGTTCGATCGAATCCGACTCTCATTTGATTTTGTGGTTATTATTGAGAAAGTAAATTAAGTTCGTACGGAAAAGCATTACGTCGCAACACCGATCATGGTTAGAGAATCTTTTGAACTGCATCCGTTTCATCCAAATTCAAAGTTGTCAACTTATCGGGGTTTCAATATATCATACAGTAATCATGTAGTTATCCACTCGCCGCTTGGGCAGCACTGCAATAGATAAAGGGTCAGTGCATCGTTTTATAACACTCTGACGACCGCAGCGCTGCCCAAGCGAAACGTTAAACAACTGCGTCTACAGAAACGATGTTATTTCACCGACAAAACGACCTACCAGCTGGAAGGATTTCAGTAAAAAAATATTATATATCTCGAGATAATAGTGTATTTCATCGAATTGTTGCTATACGGGAAACACTCGAGGGGGAACGAAACTAAAACGTTTCACGTTCGCACAGGGGCAAATTAAATGGGCGCGTAATTCGGTACACGATAGTGGTGGTGATACATGGCTGAAAAGTCAAAATGTGGATTTTAGAAAAATTTCACAATATTGGCAAATAATTTAAACTAAATTACGTTGGAACAGTTTCTTCATCTGTATAATGATCTACACATCATGACAAATTTCATCTGTCAACCGCAAAATCGTACTACTACCCTCTAGTAGAAATCTAAGAAGAATACGACATATCCAAGTGAGTAGAGCATCGTGTTTTAAGGTTTCAAGTGGGAAGTATTAAGAGGACTTTGTGTTAAAGTTGACTCCATGGAACACGAATCGAAAAAACATTTTCCCAACAACTACAGGATTTAGTATCACATTGATTGATATAACACTCCATTTCCGACACCAGAGCATCAAAAGTGTTCATCTTTTGCTCTGAATTATGCAGAATTCCCGATTTTTGGTCTAATAGCTGTATGTATAAAATATGACTAATGGGATACTGTTTTTGTTACCACAGGGTTCTTTTCGCAGTGTTGGCATCATGATCAGTGCAAGTTCTCCAATAAAATAATTCGAATTCGTCAATAGTTCAGAAGCACCTGCAATGGCTGTGAGCAATGTTAACATAGAGCTGTGTTTTTTAAATAACTTCCCTTCTTTATCGACACAGCAAAAGAAAAAATACCTTTCGATAACGTACCCACCTTTCCTCTCTTCTTTTGTTTGACATGCCGACTGTTTAAATTGACGATTTAGTACCTATAGAAATGGGATTCCATCTAGCACTATATCGACATACAGAACATACACATGATACTGTTGTAGCTAAATGCTATGAAACTTTTATAGAAAACTCTAAGTGCAAATATATAATATTATTATAATGCTTTAAGACACTGAACAATAACAAATATACCTATGCGTTCCAATAATCACCTAAACTCGTATGCCTTCCTATAATAAATGATGATGCAATAAACGTAAAATCAAAATGCAAATTCTGCACGATTTTTCGAAAAAAAAAATCAACTAAACGTCTAGGTAGAGTTTGAAATAAACCGAATATACAAGCAAATCTTCTCACAGATCAGTGATCAAACGCGTATACCACATAGAGATGAGCTTTCGACTGTGGATAGAACCCCATTTCTATAGGCACTAAATCGTCAATTTAAACAGTCGGCATGTCAAACAAAAGAAGAGAGGAAAGGTGGGTACGTTATCGAAAGGTATTTTTTCTTTTGCTGTATCGATAAAGAAGGAAAAGTTATTTTAAACGGCTCTATACTAACATTGCTGACAGCCATTAAGGTGCTTCTGAACTAGCTCTATTCTGGCACAATAAGTGTTAAGTGTTTTGATGATCTCTATAGAACTATGACGCCGTAAAGCACATGTTTTGTATACAAATATAGAACATATCTAAAGCCATTAAATAATGCTTCGTGGTCACTTGGGCGAGGCCCAAAATCACCGTTCTATTTCAACACAATGCACTTTTAGAAGAAAAATTCCTTGCACGTGCTATAAAAATACAAAAATACAAAAATTATCCATTTTAATCACCGGGTAATTAAGGTCAGTTTACCTTCTCATCTAGCCCAGAGTAGAAACTAAAAACCGTTCTGCTATTGATACACGGCACAAACGACTACAGACGAATTGTGTTGCTGTTGATTCTTGGAAATGTCCTGTGAGACCAGCAACTCTAAAAGTGAAACAATTACTAAATGTGCAGATTGTGCTCAGTCCGGGAGAAGTTACGCCCTGCAAATGCACCATATCAAACATCAAGGGGCACAGTCGTTTGTTTCGCGGAACAACGTGCAGCACACCAACGAAAACTACCACGTTAACAACATCATCCCCGTATATATATATATATATATATATATATATATATATATATATATATATATATATATATATATATATATATATATATATATATATATATATATATATATATATATATATATATATATATATATATATATATATATATATATATATATATATATATATATAGGTAAGGACTCCAGAGAGATGTGCTTACACGAATTATCTCCACACGCCGCGGACATCGTGATTAACAAATTTATGTCAAGATACGGAAAAGTGGCTTCCATAAGGGGCCGTACACAAATGACGTAGCTTTTTTCTGGCGATTTTCGACCCCTCCCTCCCCCCTCGTAGCATTTGGTCACAAAATTCTAACCTCCCCCTTGTAAATGACGTAGCATATCTCTAACCCCCCCCCCCCCACGCAACGTGACCGGGAGATGAAAAAATTACATATGTTTTTCAATTCTTTTAAATATATGTCCTTACAAAATGTTTGACGACTTTTATCAACATTTTCATTATAACAGCAAATTGCCTACAAAAGAAGCCCATTTCATGACAAATATAGTGTGGATAGTTTTGTTTAGAATTTTACATGTCATAAAGCATGAAGAAAAGTTCGCAATCCTGCAGCTGCCAACGATTTTAGGAAGCATAAGCTCAACTAAATTACTAAATTTTCTTTGATTGAATCCGAAAGAAAATTTAATTCAGCTGCCAAAATAAGTCTACTAGTTAGCAATATTCGCTAACTAATGTGGAAATTTAAATCTATCCTTTTCTTTGCGAGCCTGCCATTCCGCGAACAGTAAAATTTACAAATGAAAAACCGTGTGAAAATCAACTTAGGAATGGAGGAACATTAAATTGTTTTCTCTAATTAATGGGTTTTGATGCCCGCCAAAAAATTTAAACTTAATGCTACGTCGCACAACTTCTGACCCTACCCTCCCCCTCGTCACACTTCGCCACAAATTTGGTGTACCCCCCCTACCCCCTAAAATGCTACGTCATTTATGCATGACCCCTAAGAGCTGTAACTTCGCATTTTTCCGGGTGTCCCTAATGTTATTCTTGTGGTGAGAATGCTCCCGTAAAATCCAACTTTTTCATACGTAACGATTTTATGCGGATCAACCGAAAATGGGAGTTTCATCAGACAATACTGGTTAGTCAACCACAGGCCCGATGAGAGGGGGGGTCAGCCGGGGCAATTGCCCTGGGGCCCGGGTCGCGTTTGGGGGCCCGAATTTTTATCCGGAAGATGGGTGAAAACGTCTGGTATTCATAGAAGAGCAAGAAAAATAAGAATTGTAATTTCTTTGTAATTATTCACCCTATTAAATTGTCATATGATGAAAGCGGAGAAAAATTTGAAAGACATTTTAATCTAATAACTTGAGAATTCGAAATTGTGGATACCAGAGCTTTATTTTATATTTAACTTTTTTCCTTTTTTATTTCGACTATGTTAGTCACATTTTCTTTTTACATTTTAACGACATTCAATTAGCTAGAGATTACTGGGTAGGGAAATTTATGAAAATTAGAGCCATAGTACTCAAGTGAGAGCAAGGATGTGAAGTAAACAGATCGGAAAACTAGAAGTGGCAGGGTCATTAGAACAGGCTTAATATCGTACGGGATTAATCTTCGTCTTCTGTTAATGAGGGTCGAGCTTAGGCAGTATAACTACGAATCACCCGAGTTCACTAACATGTGTCCAACTTTACCGTGACAACCGACGATATATTTAACATTTGTTAAAACAAACGTTCTTAGAGGAGTTGTCTACTTTATGTACTAGGTCAACAAAACCGAGTTTTTTGTTTGAATTGGCAGAATACTTTACAAAACGTTCAGAAGCCAATTCAATGTATTTTCGAAGAGAACAGCGCCAAACAGAAACGCAAGCACACGGACGTATCCGTCCTCTTCTGCGTTCGTTTCTTTACTGGTGGAACCGGTTGTTGGATTGCAGACACTGGGAGTATTTTATTGAGTGAATATTTGTTTCTGTAAGATCCACACATCTTGGTTTTAAAGCTTTTTGTGGTTTGGCATAAGATAACGATGTGCTGTTAGCGGTTATAGTAGGCGGACTTTTCTTAGCTACTTCTGTACAATGTTTTAGGTGGTGCAGTGTTTTTTGGAGAATTTGCGCATAGGAATCTGCCCTGGGTGCATAACCGGTGTTGTCTGATGAGATGTTCCATGTTCGGTTAATATGCATAAAATGGTTTTGTAAAAAGGAATTAGTTTGTTCACAAGCATTCTCACCACAGGAAAAGAATTAGAATTACCCTGGAAAATGTTCCTCAATGTTATTAAATCCATTTCTCCGTACCTTGATATAAACTTTTTTTATCGCCTTGTCAGGAGTGGGCAGAGATAAATCGTGTAAGCGCACCTGTTTAGAGCCGTTGTCTATATATACGGGGATGCTTTAGTTAACGTTGCCGCATTCGTTGGCGTGTTGTATGTTGTTTCGCGTAACGAATGACTGTGATTAATGTTTTATATGGTGCAATTGTAGGATATTAGCTCCTGCCACATTGAGCACCTTTTTCACTTTTAGTAATTGTTTCACTTCTCGAATAGCTGGTCTCAAAGAACATTTCCAAAAAAAAACAATAGCAGCACAATTTATCCACAGTGGGGCTAGTTTTTGCAGGGGATCTATGGCGGAACGATTTTAGCTTGGACTCCGGGAGGGATGAGAAGGTAGACTGACCTTAATTAACCGGTAATTGAAATAAATTTTTATTTGTATATTTGTATTTTTATAGCACGTTAAAATATTTTTTCGCCAAAAATGCTTTGTGTTAAGATGGAACACTAATTTTGGGCGTCGCTAAAGATGTTTGTGAGGAAATCAAATCAGTTCAATTCAGTCACCAGTACTAGCAGTCGTTTGCCCGCTGTACTCGCAGTTGTTTTATTTGCGTTTAATTCCTTATTACTGCGTTCTGTGTCATTTTTTGTCTATTACTGCATATTCCAACAGCGTATTAAAACCGACTTCTACATTAAAACGTCACATTCCTTTCCAAAAAAAACCTTCATAAAAGCTATGATTAGAAAATTTTCTCGGTTGTTCTATATTTTTAATCCTACAACGGTTTTGTGGGGTACATTTGTACCCCAGAGCTATTTGCAATCCCTGTTATTCCGTTACGGTTTATTTTAACTGCAAGCAAACTTTATCATAAATCAATTTGATTATTAATCTTCCATTAAAGCTGGTGCAACCTATTTGTTTCACTTAAATAACCTAACAGTGCCTGCTTAAAATTTGTCTGGGGTACAAATGTACCCCACAAAACCGTTTACGTTAGTGTTTTATCATGTGTATATAATTCGGAAAATTTATTATATCTTTTTTATAAGCAAAATATCGATACATAGTAACTTGCGTGAAATTGTATAGACTTCAACACAGCTGAACAATTAAATCTGTTATTTGATTTAATAATGCTACTATAGCAAAGTAACTAGAAAAGGCGCTTGGATCGTAATCGTATTTTTTGGTTTTGATGTCAAAATATGATTTGTATATAATATGTACTACGCACCACTCAATTCCTCATCTTCTGTAGCCCAAGTTCTGGAACGTACAATGCACTGGTCTGTTCCTTCATCGCCTATTTTAACTTCGTTACTGCATATTCCTGTATATTTACTATTTTTATTGTATTTGTATTTGGTGTTCAAACAAGCATCGGAATAAATGCACTTTTTGGTCGGTTTTTGAATTATTTACTATTTGTTCAAAAGGCAATTTAATAATATTTACAACGCCGTATAGATAGTAAAAATCGGTTAGAAGCTTCCGAAGTTATAGCAATATTAAGGTTAAAAAGGGATGTTGACGTATTTTTAGGACAAATTGTATAAAAATGAAAATGTGCATAAAAAATTTGCAAAGCACGATTATTTTTGAAAAGGCTGCTTTGATTGGCTTATTTTTGAATAAAACTATCTAATTTAATTATAAATTCAATAAAAACTAGGCATATTAGAGCGGTTTTAATTCTGGGGTACGAATGTACCCACAAAACCGTTTACGTATAGAAAAAGTTACGAAACCGTTGTAGGGTTAAACGAGAATTACGAGCTGAATTTGCTACCTTATTCTTGCTAACAACAAAAGCTAAAAACTGCTCCACCGCTACCAACAGATAAATCTACCCGTGTATCATTTTGTCTAAACCACAGAAGCAAAATATCGTAGGGGACCCCGGGGCTAGTTGGCGGTTGAGGTAAGTTGGCGGAATCCCTTTTTCTCTCTTTCAATTAGACATATAGCGCTGGCTCTTCTTGTGTACCTCAAGTTAGGTAAAACCCGTTATCCAATGTGTTTTTGTTGCAAAACGATTTGTTTGGTGGAAGTTGTGGGTGATATTGTGTTTTCGAGTATACCACGTAAATGTTCTAAATTTTAAATGCTTTGCGTTATTTAGAGTGATTTTAAATCTATTTCCCGAATGATTATATTTTTCGATAGCGCGTGAAAAGAGCATCCGTATAGATATTACATCTATCCACAAACAAAAGTAATTTTTTAAATAATTTTTAATAAAATATGCGGTTGAGGCAAGTTGGCGGTGCTGCACGTGGGATAAGTTGGCGGTACTATTTACAGTGCAATAAAATCATGAAATATTTTTATTTCTGGAATTCACTCCAAAGTAAGAAAATCTTTTTCTTGTGTATCTCGCCAATGTAGGAGACATTTATTCCGGCCAATTGCATAAAAAATTTCGAAAATTTTCTTTTGTATAGGGAGTACGCGTCAAAGTCAAAATTGCGGGGTATTGAAACTGAAATATAATAGCAAATGTCGGTTAATATACAGTTTTCTCGAAAAGACATTCAGCACGTTCCAAAAGGACCCTTGAAGTAATTGAATCTCCATTTGATTGCTTAGTTTTTGGCGTATACCCACATACCGCCAACTTACCCCGGGGCCGGGGTAAGTTTGCGGGTTTTCCGCGTCACATATTTTTGTCTCTAAAAATGGAGACAATGAGTCAAACACTTTAAAAAAATCGGCGATAAAAATTGAAACCAAAAAACCCCGCCAACTAGCCCCAGTCTCCCCTACTTCAACCTACTGTGTCGAACGTGAATAAAAATGAATGACGATCAAAGCGGGAAATGGCCGTACTGTGGTCAAACTGTATTCCTGTTTACTTTTCGAGGTGTCCCTTAAAATCACCTGTTGGAGAAGTTAAAAATATCAAATTTGCAAATGGAGGTAAAGATGATCAATGTCTATACCTTACAATTTCATAGTTGGACATAGTGTACTGATTATTTTTCAGACTAATAATCAAGTAGAAGCGTTTATTGCGCAAAATTAAATATATCATTGAATGTGGCAACATGAAGTCAGTACCTCTGTATATATAAAGGCGATGACACAAACGTGGTGCGAATACACGGATTATCTCCATATACCTCTAATAAGGTTGTTAACCATTGTGTACATTTTTAACAGGGCAAAAGAGTACCCAGGAACCCGCTAATTGAAAAACTCGTAACCATAGCAATTTTAGCAACAGCAGCATAGTTTGATATATGAATGAATATATACAAGTCCTCTAATCAAGATTCAAATAAGTAAGTTGAGAAGGGCCAGTCAGTAACACTAGCCTTGGGGCCCGCCGCCGCTCTCGACGGCCAACCATGGTAGGATCCTATGCGCGAGTTCTATAAAAAAGACACTGCACCAGGGAAATCTTTGTGCAAAAGCAGCTAAGAACAGCCCACCTACTATAACTGTAAACAGCACACATATATCTTATGCTAAACCACACACGGCTGCAAAACCAATATCTACGGATCTGACAGTAACAAATATTCACACAAAAACAATCACGCCCAGTGTCTCCAAGCCAACAACCGGCACCACCAACAAAGAAGCGAACGTAGAAGAGGACGGATGCGTTTGTCCGTGCGCTCGCATTTTTGTTTGATGCTCTATTGCTTTCTTCGAAAATACTTTGAATTGGCTTCTTAATATTTTGTAGTGTATTCCGTCGATTCAAGCAATAAAACACGGTTTTTAACTTGTACACAAAGTAGGCAACTCCCTTAAGAACGTTTGTTTTAACAAATGTCAACTGTCAAATAAAGTTTGCATTTTTTATACTTTTATCATATAACAATTTAATAAAGCGAATGATTACAAAGAAACTAGTATTGCTATTTATATTGCTCTTCTGTGTATACCGGACATGTTCGCCCATCTTCCGGGTAAAATCGCGGGCCCCCAAATACGACCCGGGCCCCAGGGCAATTGCCCTGGCTGCCTCCCCCTCTCATCGGGCCTGTATTCGATATGGCTAAATGTTTGTTAATGAAACGGACATTGTGTATTATAGCAACATATCCAAATATGAGAAAGAAATTGGCTGCACTGCCAACATCGCTAGCCGCATAACTGTCATCAATTCTTCAGCAGGGCACGAAAAAATGAAGAAAACCAAAAATAAGAAGCCAGTTGTCTCGTCTTGTCTTAGTTTTTCACTACAGTTCTATCCCCCATATGCTTGTTCATATGTCAATGGCGCCATAATAGCAAATGTGGTCACAGTCCCAACTACAAATATATTTAAAATGGCCGTTAAAGCGGGTGAAGCACTATTTCGAGTGTTATGTCTGTTTGTCTGTGGTTATGGGTAGAAGGGGTAATGTCTATCATTTTTACGTGGTCGTGTGAAATCCGGCGCTAGCTTAGCCCTGTCACAAAGCTAGTGTCGGATTCTGATGAGACGAAGTCGAAATGCAAACATCATTACAAATTTAGTTAAAAGTTAGGTGCCATTAACATACAAATGTGGTTTTTAAACAATTTTCTCCTTAGTGGTCAAACAAAATCTTCACCTGAAATTTTTTCTCCACTGAGGAGAAATATAACATGCTGCATCTTGCATTGGCTTGCTAAGCAAAACCAAATGTTTCGCTTTCACTAGCTCCCAACAGCTTAAAATGAACTTCTTTTCTTGCGGGATATCACGCGGGACTAGGGGTTTGCTCAGAAACATAAATCGTGTTTTCGTTTTTGGAGCAAGCGTCAATCCGGCACTAAGCTAGTGTCAGATTCTGATGAGATGAAATCGAGACGAAAATTTCATAACTTATTAAAGGAAGCACAACAAATTTTGGAATCATTCATTCTAATAGTGCAACTTTTGTAATTCAGGTGGCGTGAAATATGAGAATGAAATAAATAAAATCACTGCAGGACCTGTAATCCTGTCAGTGACGAATTTTTACGGTAAATGCATGACGACATTTCACATAAAACAATCCAAATGATGGTATTGTGTCTGCAATGGTCCCCTATTAACTCCAAAATTCCGAAACATTTTTCACAAGTCATGTCTGTGTTTTCTCAGCATTATGATCAGGTCTTTTTGGAAAAGGAAATTACGACTTACATCAACCGTTTTCATCTATGGTCCAATAACATCCTGCAGACCTTCAAGTAAACATTGGCTATTATTCTTGATTTTATAAACACAGGGCCATTACACCTTCCACGATGGAGACTACCCCTTGAACCATCACATGAGTCGGAAACTTGGTTGAAATGACGATAGAAACCAGATTACGGTCTGATGCAACCCATCTGATTTACCTTTTGGTCTTGGTTAAAGCTGTGAAAAAGATTAAAGGATTCTTTTGAAGTGGATGCTTCAGCCAACTCAGAAGCTTTTTAGTTTTCTCCAATCGCCGTTATTTCGTCTCAGCAAGGTGTCCGGAAATTTGAATTCCGGTTCTATTGACCTGATGACGGACTCACGAGTTTCCCGTGGCTCAAGAGGCACTAACCCATGTAGAACTGGATATTTTGCTTTGCTGTGGTTGTTTTTTCTGTCAGGTAAGTGGTTGTTCATTTTGCATCACAGATGGAAAAACCTTTTTCCGTTGAAAAGTTGTTAGCAGCAAGTATCCAAATACCGAATTTCAGGTGTTTTTCATGATAGCAGGATTTTTGTCTCAGATGTTCCGCCGCATATTCGTTTTCGGATCCTATGTTGCGATGGACTAAGCACTAATGCAATTATAGTGTTGGCTCTTATGACCCATATGAACTGCGTTTTTATGTCCCAGGTTTTGAAATCCAGGGTGAAGAAGTTTCTAGTATGAGCTGTATGGCGTGCTCCTAAGTATATCTGAATCATGTATCACAAGTGTAAGAAATTACTTTTCCGAAAATGCCCATCACTGCCATTGGTTGGGTTAATATTTTTTTTCGAGCCGCTTTAATTTTCACATCATTCACATCATTTAAAGCATAGGAATTGAGAGCTTGGTGCTCGATTCTAGTACGCGAAGTCAGGGGGGGGGGGGGTTGAACTGGGCAAGGTATGCACGATTCTTCCTAAAAATTCATTGAAATATGTTGAAAATTGTGTGACAAACATTTCTAAAAGAGCACCTACAAGAAAGTTTTACCATGACGAAGCTCGGCGACCTCCGTCATTTTCTGGGAATGAAGATAAAAAATAGTTCACCCGGATGCAAATTCAATCCAGCATATTATATCGGGAAATTAGTACAGCGTTTTGTTTTAGAGACAACGAAACCGTCAAAAACTCCACTAGGTCCCGGCTACTTACAACAGAGGTAGGAGATCGATATTTAATTTGGATATATGGGATACCTCTATGCGACGTGGAATCATAAACTCCTGAAGCAACACAATCGTTGTTGCTTTGGTCAGATTTGGTACTGCCATTACGGAAAAATGGCCAAGGAGTGGTTTGTCACCGCAGTTCCACGCAATCGAGAAATATTAGACCATTGTTAAGTTGAATCTGAGGCAGAATAAAAAAAACTTGAAAGCGATAAGTAGTTTAAGGCAAATTGGCGTTATGCGGCGAATAAAATGGACGAGGTGGCTATGAAGAATCTGATAGCAGAAATTGAATTTTATCTTTATTCTATAGAAATTGATAAATTGGAGAAAAATAATTTGAATTTTCCAATATTAATATTTAGTCAATTTTAACGCATTCCTGGTTGAACATATTTTTATCGTGACACCCTTTATTGCACAATGCGACTACAAAAATAACTGAACAGCTTTCGAGTGGTTTAGTGTTCAGATTTCCTTCATTGAACTGAAAATAGAGAACCTTTCGTATCAACTGAAACCCGACTTAGTTTCAACAAAACATTCGTTAGATGAAACTAACCTGACTAGAATCCAAACTTTGAGGAAGAAATTAAATTTATTAAGCTAGCAAACCCATAATTTCTTCATCTGAAGTGAGTAATATTTCTGCGATAGCATAAAAACTTGAATGCCCGGCATCACTTTCAACTCCTCAGTTCTATGTATTTGGATTTGAAGTAGTGTGCGTGTGACTCGCCAGTCATTCCCAGACCGATTAATGTTCATTTCTCCCACAACTACCACGAACCGTAGGTGAGATTTTCGCCAGTTTTGAATGAAGCGAACCTGCATACAATACACAACACATTCGATTGAAGCAGTAGAATTTACACACAACAGCAGAGCAGAGCAGAGCTGGCATCCTTCGCCAACGCCAGACTGTGGAGCCGCGCGTCAGAGAACTCTCATTTTTTCGTGGTGTCGCTGTCGCCGCGTCGCGCTGGAAAAGGAAAAGGTGCAGACGATTCACCTCTTCTTATACACGAATTTTTGCATATATTTTTCTCGACACTATCTGACTAATCGGAACTAGGAAGAAGAAAGTGGTCACCAGAAAAAAAGAGATCGAAAAAAGTGTTCATCTATGGTTGATCTGGAAGAAAAGTAAATGGAACTGTGAATGTTCCAGGATCTTAAGTGTGTAATGCTAACCGGAAGTGGGTAGATGATTTACGAAACTCCACGAGTGTATAGTTGAAAGAATCTGAAACCGTGCTGGAATGGTTGGGATTGCGAAATTGTTCCCGAAGGTGCCATATTTTTGCCTTGTTCAAAGTTGCTATCAGGTCGGTCACTTTACGGGGCTAGGGCAAGAAGATTACGTGTTACTTTTGATCGCAGCCTGAACCGGATGCATCCGGTTCGGCTGTGGAAAACCAGTCTGCAAGTGTCCGATCAAGTGGAGTATTTCGAAAAAGTGCAAGGATTTTTCATCACCGGAGCAGAGAGAATGGAAAATCGATTCTGAAGAATACTCCTCCTTTTCACCACCCGCCGGTAAAATGGTGCGATGGTACGGAGCTTCGATAACTGAATCTAATGTGAATCTTCTCACGAGTGAATTCTTGTTAGATTTTTTTTACTTATATGAAAACCAGAAAAGTGCAACAGCAAAGTTGATCAAACATGTCCTCATTGAGTACTAGTAGGAAATATCGCTGTCTATAAAAAAATTGAATCAAATGGTAAAACGGTGTCGAAAAATGCCTAACGAGCAGAATGGAACTATAACAACGAACAACCCAATCTGCAACTGATAGCCTAGACTATGATGTCCTGAAAGAAAACGTAAATCCTCTAATAATAGCAGAAACGATTTATGAATGCATGAAGTTCAGTTTATAAACAGTGGCCTTCACTCCCACGTCGATTAGGTACTATGAAGTGAAAGTTTAAAATTTCTTAAAGAAAGTCTGCAATGACTTAAAATTTAAGTATATGGTCATGAATTAAGTGGGACTGAATTTTTTTTACTGCAACATTTGTTTTTGGAAGCACCGTGCTGTTGTTCCTTGTACTGGACTTGACAGAAGTGCAAAGCGAGTGAACAGATTTTGTGCTATAGGCACATTGGTGAGTGCGTCCGGAGTTAGTTTGAAAATTGTATCAAATTGTCTCCGATTTGAATATCAAAAGTAAACTTAATCGAAGAAGTGATAATAGTTTTATACTTCAATCATGATACCGGTGTGGAATCGATTGATTTTGTGGTTTTTCGTGTGTGGTTTTCTGACATTTTCACGCCACTACTAGGTGACGACGATGGAAGCAAAAGAGCTCCAAGTCGGAAGAAGAGCCAAGTGGGAGTGTGGTGAAGGTTTTTTTTCTGTTCGTCGAACGTGTGTTTCTTCTTTATCAAGACTTTTCGGCTTCGTGCGAATCATTTGGCTACGACGTCGTACACATACTGGTAGTAGTAGTAGATAGCTACGAGGGGGCATTCCGGTTAAACTGAATGTACGTACACAGACTACAAAAATGCCGGATCTAATGAAACTTTAATGTTTCTAGAAGGTTTCAGGGAAAAATATAGTGATATGGGGCTCGACGTTAACAAATGCAAAAATAAATTAGCAATAAGACTGTAAATTTATGTAAATCAAAAATTATGTCGATTTTATTACCCCTCAAATGTTTGTTGACTTCAGAACATTGTGCAACACACAAACACAATAAAATGAGAATATATTGGTGGCATTTGTCAAGAGATTGCCTTTTGTGATTGCAGTCCAAGGAGAGATGTTGGTGCGATTTTTGCTCACAGTTGAGACATAGACCGTTTATTAATATGAGTGAGAAATGTTCAATGAGAACTTGAGTTCTCTTAACGTGTTTGGACTGGTATGTGTGTTTGTAGGCGTGAATGATGCCTGCTGATGTCAGCCGAGAAATTCGAAGTAATGTTTTCTACTCAGCACCGAGAGTCGCTGCGGATTCTTTCAATTGCAAGGGGTGACAGATTAGAAGAAAATATGGAGTCGTTTTTATTAGGTTTTTTACACTTAATTTTTTCATTGAATCATCCAAAAATTTCTAATAGTGTTCTGTTCAAGTTTTATCCGTTTTCAAACCATTTGCAAAATATGAACCTCTCCCGATAGCTCTAGTTCACCCACATGAAGTTTCATGTTTCTATAGTACTATATTTGGAAATCGGAAATAAAAGCTCAAAATTTAAAAAAAATCCCACAGTAACTCTTCATACTTCAAAACTTATGTTCGTATAGCTTATTTTATAACGAAACATTTAATTGAGGGTTATAAGGTTCCCCGACAAAGTCATTTAACTATAAAGGTTAATCGATTTTTTGGAAATTTGCTGTTCTTAGCTTGTGCGAAAAGGAGCGGCAACACAATTTTTCATTAGAACTTCTTTTTACTGCAAAATTGGATTAATTTGCAATCTTCGCTCTATATTATATCTGCTGATTTTGGGATGTACAACGTGATACTAGCATTTTTTACTGAATTTATTTTCACATACAAACTTAAAACTTCTTGTGACTAAACCAGAAGGAACTGTACAGGTACATATTGGGCATAAAGTTTATGGACCTTTCGATTGAGCAATGTTACGAAAAAAGTCAAAATACTCGGTTGATATACAGCCTACTCCCACTTTTCCAGCACGCCAATGGAGGCATCTAATTTTTTTTTGTAATGGGTAGAACCCACTGGCCTAATAAAAGCAAAATGAAAGCAGGAAGGAGGAACAAAACAATGATTTTCACTGTGACAGTACAGTAATTATACAATAATTTACTTTAAGGCACAGAGAACAGATATATAAGCTAGAACTTTCCTGAAAAACCTGTGTAAACATTTAAATAAAATACGCTGAAAATCATTATCGCATACAGGTTCGCAGGCATGAATCACCAATGTATCCAAGTTTGCACGCAACGTTCGTATAGCGTTTGCTGGCCGATTGTAGCGCTGGCTAGTGGCAACTTGCTGGTTGCATTTCAGAACGACCGTTTTATTCCTTACACACATTGACAACTTCACTTGTACGTTAGTTCTCAGTTTTTAAGGTTTCTACAGTAAATTTCAATGTAAAATCCAGTTAATTTTTACAGTAAAAAAGATGATGGTTATGTATCTTAATATTAAAAAAAATTGAGTTTATCCCATACATTTTTTTCTCGGAAACAGTAAAATCACAGATTCGCTAAGGCTAGATCATCACAGATTCACACGTTTTGGCTAGAACTAAATTTCTTAAAAAACCTGTGTAAACTTTCAAATTGAAAAACGTTAGAAATCCGTCTCATTATTGCCATCTACGCAACTGTTTACTACACGTGTTTGACAACTGCATTGCCTTGACCATTGCGCCATCTACAAACGTTTGCCGAACGTGTTTCAGGGTCTGATTTATTCGGAATTTCAGTAGCGGGTATTTAGACAGGTTTCGAATCGAGCCTATAAGCGTCTGTTATCTGTGGTAAAATTTATTGTAAATTTATTGCAAATTGTACCCCCAACTAGACTTACAGAAAAATAATTTTGTCGCACGAAAATATGCTCACACTGTGTCTACCATAGTTTGGTTCTTGCAGTGGCTAACAAAAGCAACATTTAACGCCCTTTGTAGGATTGTGTAAAAGGTAATCGGTTTATTTATTTGCTGTTTACCGTGCAGTTTAACGTGTGAATATTTATTTTTCTGCTTTCAAAATGTGCACGAAAGTCTATATTTATAGACGAAACAGGCAATATTGCATCATTTTTTTCGCTGGACTGTAAAATTATTTGTTACATGAAGATTACTTGTAAATCTATTGCGAGAACACTGCATGGAACAATGATGAAACAGTAATTACCATAATATTTATTGTTCGATGTTTGTTTGTAGGATAAATACTATTGTAAATTGCAATCCGGGCTGCGTTATCTTGGGATTCACTTTTTTTCTTATTGATTTAATCCATAAATTTAAATGATTATTTTTTTCTGTGTTAAGAAGATTTAATTGCTCGTCTGGCAACCTGATCTGCAACTGTTCGCGCACTTATGCTAGTGACCGCAACGTGGCGCTGCGTTCGATGTAGTGTCAAAACTCGAGGAAGAAAAAAGAACGCTGTTTTGTGTATGATGCAAGAAAAATAGTGTTTATCTCATAGAATCTATTATTTATTGGCCTGATGAACTGCAAAATACCTTGCGAACATAAACTAGCCGCAGCGTGAAGTGTAATCAATTTTGTTTCGACTGTTATTAGTGTGTTTTTGTGCAATTTGCATCACTCCCGCCGACAAACAGCAAGTTCGAAAGTGTAGCGGAATGACAGCGGTGACAGGTCGGCCACCGTTGACAAGCCCGTTCAGGCAGCGCAAGTGCGTTCGAACAAAAATGGGCAGTGTCACTTCGACAGAAAATGGCGTCTGCCAACTTTTTGGAGGAAGCTCTTAAATCAGATGTCGATGAATCCGCGGTGAGTGCGATCGTCGGAACGCTGGAAAATCAGTTGGATCAATCGAGTACGACCCAGGTGCAACAAGTCGGGAAAAATTTCGAGTGCGGAAACAGTGGTAATAGTTTTACTAGTGCAATTGTGTCAAATGGAGGAACGACCCCCATTTATAGTACAGTGCAACAGCAGCAGCAGAAGCACAGTAATCACGGAGGTGTTACCAATGGTGAAATCGTTTCGAATGTTATGAACAGCAACGGCAGTAATAACAACAACAATAATAACAGTAAAACATTTATTATTGCCACTAGTGGCGGTCAGAACGTGATCACTAGTTCAGCCTCCGGACCTACAACCGTGGTG
Organism: Topomyia yanbarensis; assembly: GCF_030247195.1. Taxonomy (NCBI): domain Eukaryota; kingdom Metazoa; phylum Arthropoda; class Insecta; order Diptera; family Culicidae; genus Topomyia; species Topomyia yanbarensis. Next base: position 428,544,914 of record NC_080672.1, on the reverse strand, counting down.
GTCGGTAAGAATATTACCGTTTCGGCAACCGGGATTCCGCCACCGTCTACGCCTCCGGCGTTGATGTCGACGGTACCGACCAGCACTACCGGGATTAACATAATTAGCAATCAAATTGTAGTTTCCGCTGGTGGCCAACACCCACCGCCGTTTAACGTTACGAACAACAATAACAATCCGCATCATCAGTCGAACATGCCAAAGAATGAACCAGTGAAGTTGGTGTATCCTGCTCCTGGTGGTGGTGCCGGAACTCAGGCGGTGATCAACATGAACAACAACCGTGTTACCCTCACCTCGACGGCACTGCCGAATGGGACCATCTCCCTATCGCAGGCCCCGCAGCTGATCCAGACCGGTTCGGTAGCGGGAAAAACGACAATTCAGGCGACGGGCCCACAGGGAAACCAGGGTCAGTCCCAACCACAGACGCTTATCATCAAGAACCAGCAAACCGGAGCGGTGATGAACTCCGGGGCGCCCGGAATAGTCACGATGTCGAAACCGATCAACAATCAGGTAAACATTGAACGGGTGGGGGACTGTGCCGGACACGGATTAACTTGTTGATTTGAGAGAGAAAAAAATAATAGTACCTTTTGCTAAATAACCTACTCCCCTGTTGTACCTGTTCACCTTACCTTACACACCCATACAGAATTGAGTTTCGTTCGAAGGCGATTGTTTCTGTGGCACAAATAGCAGCTTTTCTGTACATACATGTGCGTTGTGCTGTTTTCACTAGTTGATTCTTATGATGTTGAATATAGCACACAATGGCAAACAGCTTGATTCACGTGGACAATACTGGATTGGGATATGATTACTTATGTCACCCTTCGAGAGAAGAAGCATTTTGGTGGTCAGAGAGGCTTATCAGATATTATTTAAAAAAATCGGATGCTCATTATTTTAAGCTGGAACCGTTGTTTGTTTATGCTTTCTGAAGCTATCGTTTTAATGAAAGCAGTTAAAATCGATAAAGTGCAGTTTACAATCAATTACCTAATTTTGGAACAATTGTTATGTTGACAATTGACTTCTTTAAATTTTTGGATTTTTTAATATTGAGCATAATAGCGTGATACATGTAAAAAATCAAGAAAATTTCTTCGATAATAATGAATACATAGGGGTGAGCGTAGCGTAGTTGGTAAATCGATTACCTTGTACGTAGCGCACCTGGGTTCGAGTCCCCCGACCCCGCACATAGGGTTAAAAAATTTCATAAGAGATTTTTCTAACCCGAAGAGGGGAATGACCGTAAGGTTAAAACCTCTACAATCGAAACAAAAAAATGAATGCATAAAAGAATTGTTATTAAACCAAAACGAAAGATAATTTGATTAGGATATTGGTATCGTGTCGCTCTCGATGTAGATGTAGAAGAGCATAGTTTCCAAATAGTTCTGTTAGCAGTTGAATGTAAGATATACGGCCAATTTCTTCTCGGACGGTGAACTAGATAAGCAACAGTACAAACTATATTTTTGCTTTGTTCAATTCTTTTATCTAGAATCTGTTGCATGGGAACAATAATATGCAGGGAAATACGGATTGTTTGGTCTGAGTAGAATAATGGCTGATGCTTCTTTTTATCGACCAATGTAGGATTTTGATTAGGTTCGAGCATTTTGAGCTTGTTGTCAAACAAGCATTTACGTTTAAGTATCAATACGGTTGGCATCTTTTACCATTTTATTTCTAATAGTTGCTTGTTCCACTTCAGATCTATGATATGAAAAACGAGAAGAGGAATAAGACAAGTGGACTCAATTCGAATTTTGCCTAGAGAAGTTTAAATGCGCAAGGAGAATTTTTCAAGAATAATAGAAATTAGAGGACACATATTGCTCTCTCCCGAGGTCCGAGTCTTCTAAGTAAACAACAGACAACTGCTATTTCGACGGATTTACCAACATTTGTTCTGTTGAACGGATTGCGATCTACTTATCCATGCGTTGCAGTCCTATCAGTTCGGTAAAAAATGAAGTTCTATGTACCTCTGTGTGTTCTATATCATTTCCTTGACAACTATTCTCCAGAATTTAAAATTCTAAATTTTTTTGCCTTCAGGAACACAATTTCCAGAAAATACGAAATTCGATATAATTGAACCAATGAAATAATATTCGTATTCCCCGATCATTTTAAATATTCCACGGTGAAATATGTTCGCAGTGGATATTTCACTTGTTCACCGGGAGTGTAAACGCGACGATGGGCGGAATTGATGCGGAGTGGTGAATATAAATGTCATCGATGTTCACGGTGAACGTTCACCTTCGAATACCAAATTGCATTCTGACAAACTGTAAACTGCCAGTTGAGCGTGAAATCGGTGTTCGCTGATGAAACTGTTCACCACGTCCTCCACCGTGAACAATGGAAGGTATTCAACACATGTTCACGTTCATTTTCACCGAGAGTCTAAATAGTGCTTAACTATTGACTTCTAATTTATAGTAGGGGAGTCCAGGGTTTGCTGGCGATGGATTCACTTATCATATTTTATCATTTTAATTAAAGAAGATCGTGTAAAAGAGAATGCGTTGCATAAAAGAGCAGACTGTTAGCTGCATTACAGAATTTTAAATATGTGACGCAGAAATCTCGCCAACTTATGACTATACGCGCAATGATGCCACCTGGCCACTTTTGATGATAAAGTATGGATCGCGTGAGATGTCTTTTCAATAAAACTGCAAATCAATCGATACTTAAAGCACTATTTAGACTCTCGGTGAAAATGAACGTGAACATGTGTTGAATACCTTCCATTGTTCACGGTGGAGGACGTGATGAACAGTTTCATCAGCGAACACCGATTTCACGCTCAACTGGCAGTTTACAGTTTGTCAGAATGCAATTTGGTATTCGAAGGTGAACGTTCACCGTGAACAGCGATGACATTTATATTTACCACTACGCATCAATTCCGCCCATCGCACAGTGGTCCCAAAGAGCAAAAAAGGGGGTTTTTTAGATTGCGTCAAAACGGTTGACTTTAGCAATATGGTGTCTTTGAGAAAGTTTCTTGGAGTAGAACTCCCCTTCTTTCTGTCTTATCAGATTAATGATTAATCCCCCTAAAAGTGGGTTACGAAATTTATTTTCTCCAACAATTCAGATAGACAAATACTTACTTCAGCAAAGTTGTAGAGAAACTCTTTACAAACATTTTACGCGAAGACTTCAACTCTATCTTTTAAGGTTTTTGAAATATGGGATATTATTTGAAAAAGGCCCCTTAAAACAGTTTTTTCATCATAAGTTTTCTTCTAGAATTTTTCCATGATATAAATGTTCTAGAACATTGTTTGGACTATTAAACTGCATTACTTTGCCTAAGACGGAAACTTGCTATCGCTATTATGTGTGGAGATATTCACGTTTTTTGATTGAAAATAGCTTTTTTTTCCAATGCCGATAACTTTTAAACGGGCAAACCACTTTGTAAACAAATTAAAGTACAAGAAAAGCACAACAAATGCTGGAAAAAATCAGATCTCCTCAAGGCGGCCCTCTATGGAAATACTAGAGCCTAAGTTTGTCCATACTAGAGCTGTTCCGGCATTAAATACATCACCATATATTACTATTAGTTTTTTTATTTCGCTTATAGAGGTTTTAACCTTAAGGTTTTAACCTTAAGGTTCGCCTCTCCGGGTTAGAAAAATCTTTTATGAAAAATTTCTAACCCTATGGGCGGGGTCGGGACTCGAACCCAGGTGTACAAGGCAATTCATTTACCAACTACGCTACACCCATCCCCTATTGTCAGTTCTGAAATAAAGGGTTAAAGTCGTAATAATTATCCTTTCTTACTTTTGTAAGCACGTCTTGAGTAAATACCCAAGCAACCAAAAGTTGATATAAAGGAACTACACTGCCCATAACAGCATAAGAGTCCCATGTTGAAAAACAGCAAGCCGAGAAAAACGCTGTTCAAGATTGTTCCATCCATTGAGCCAAATGGATGGGACAACCATGTTTTGGTATTTTTTTATATTTTCTGAACAAACCCGGTAATCTTATTTGTGCAGTGTGATTCAGTGGTGATACAGAATACAATGCAACGGATAACTCATTTTTGACAAAAATCCACATGGGACTTTTATGCGTCTACGGGCAGTACATAAGCTTCTCGTTTTAAGAAATTTTGCAATACGTTTTATGTTCTAATAGCGGGTTAAGCAGTTTTATTAAAGCTTGAGCAGCTTGAAAGTTCGCTAAGAACTTTTTGTGAATTTTAAAGTGTGCTTTTTAAGTATTATCCGAACTTCTGTGTGCTTGGGTCAAAAGTTACAGTTGTTCAAAAACTCAATGCATACGCCTGACACCGGAAACTGACAATTCCCTTGCGCCTACTTCACAACAATGGCGCAAGTGCAACCAAATGGCGAGTAATCAATTGAATTTGATGACGGAATGAGACAAACTTCAGCTCAAGTATTTCCATAGAGGGCCGCATTGGGGAGATCTGATTTTTCCAGCATTTGTTGTGCTTTTCTTGCAATTTAATTTGATTACAAAATGGTTTGCCCGTTTTTGCCCGTTTAAAAGTTATCGACATTGGAAAAAGAGCTATTTTCAATCAAAAAATGTGAATATTTCCACACATACTAGCGATAGCAAGTTTCCGTCTTCGGCAAAGTAATGCAGTTTAATAGTCCAAACAATGTTCTAGAACATTTATATAATGGAAAAAATCTAGAAGAAAACGTATGATGGAAAAACTGTTTTTAAGGGGCCTTTTACAAATAATATCCCATATCTGAAAAACCTTAAAAGATAGAGAGTTGAAGTCTTCAGGTAAAATGTTTGTAACGAGTTTCTCTACAACAAGAAGAAGAAGTTCTACTCCAAGAAAATTGCTCAAAGACACCGTATTGCTAAAGTCAACCGTTTTGACGCAATCTAAAAAACCCCCTTTTTTGCTCTTTGGGACCACTGTGCATCGTCGCGTTTACACTCCCGGTGAACAAGTGAAATATCCACTGCGAACATATTTCACCGTGGAATATTTAAATTGATCGGGGAATACGAATATTATTACATTGGTTCAATTATATCGAATAATTGTGCATGGATTCGCTAAGTATATTAATGAACTATCGTTTAGTTCCATTTTCATCAATTTCTATGCACTAATAAGTGAGATATTGGAAAAAACAATTTGGTTCGCATCGAGTTCACGTTCATTTTCACCGAGAATGTAAATAGGCCTTTATTATTTTTTATGTTCCGTTTAAATTAGGCGCACACTTTGTATTCAAAAGCGAGTTTTCGAAATCCTTCAGGTGAAATTTCGACGTAAACAAACTAAAAAAAATGTGTTTACGTATATTGCATTTATGGCCATGGAAAGTTCTTTTCGCACGCTATCGAAAAATCTAGTCATTCGTGGAATCGCTTTTAACTCGCTCTAAATAACAAAAATGCTGACATTTAAAAACTTCATATAGGGTGTTGAGCCTATTTTCGTCCTAACCGTAAGAAGCCGGTGGTTAGAGCGGCGTTAGCCATCTTTGTTCAACGCATTGTTTCAAATGGCAAGGCGATTTTTGTTATCATAATGTTTCATAGGAAGAAAGCAAACATATTGGTGCCAATTCATACGCATTGCATCAACTATATTCCGAGTAATTAATGAAATGGTGAGGCACCCTGCCTAATACGACTAAAATAGGCTCTTCACTCTAATACGCTCAAAAACTCAATATCACTTACAAAGTGTACGAAACAGAATGTAATGCAACATAACCACATTGGAGAATGTATTTCACAGTACTTGAAGTGCAAAACTGGAGACAACGCCATATGTCTAATACAAAAGGATAAAAAACAAGATTTCGCCAATTAGCCCCAGACTCCCCTAAATATAATTAAATGATAAGGACATCCGTATTCTAACAACAGCATTCACCCAGTTTTAAAAACATACTTCTTTTCAGCTAAAATTCCGGTAGTTTCGGTACGATAAGTAATCAATGGAATGGAATTTTTTTTCGCTCAGGTGCCCAACACCGCCTCTAGGCGGGCAAAGTATTTTACCAAAAACCTAAACATCCGAATTGTTCCAGTAAACCAATTCACATCTACAGTGAAATGCTAGTAACAGGCTACTCAAAAATATTTTTTTAGTTATTGAAATTTCCAGAAATAGTTAAAATTTGTTTAATGAAGATAGCTTCAATTGCCTTTGACAGAAAGCTACGAATATTCAAACAATGTGTGTGTGTATGAAAGGTGTGAGCGTTGGGAAGAAATGCTAGTGCGGACGACAACACACAATAAGGTTTTAGTAGTTTTATTTAGATTTTTATAGAGACCGCTTAGAGGCGGTGTTGAAAATTAGGGGGTTATTCTTCAACAAAACGTCAATAAATATTGGAGACGGGGCCCTGGTCAGCCGTACGACGCAACTTAGTCACGATGCACTTACAAGAGCGCTGGACGCCACTGACGTCCATCTTCTAGATATAATCCCGGAACTGCTTCGTATCCTTGGACCGCTAATTATTTTTGTACACTAGGGCACTGAGGGAGCCGAAAAAATCCTCAATGGGACTGCACTGGGGTAATTTGGTCGGGTTCCTTGCTTTCGGCACGTACGGTATCTTTTTCTGTTCAAGATACTCCAGCGTCTTCATGGCATAATGGGAAGATGCCTTTTCCAGCTAGAAGACATACTTCCAATCCGCATGATGCTCCTTTGAGAACTACAGAAGATTTTTCTCTAAACACATTCTTGGTACAGTTGTTGATTGATGACCAGACTGCTCGGCTTGAACCACGACTTTGAAATCCCTCTGTCCGATATGGGGATGCACAGCATAATTTTTTTTCAAATTTATGCTTGAACTTATATTTTGCTTCGGGGGGTGTGCCCGACTTGTCGCTCGAATAGTAGCTGACATCACCTGAAATGTGGGTCTTCGAGAGCGGAAAGTAACTTCCGTTGTCCAGCACGAACGACGTCCTGCAGTAGTTTTTCATCATCCACCGGCACTGCGATATCACGATCGTTATCTGTTCGTCCGTTTACTCGGGGGACCGAGTCTTCTTCCGACAGATGATGTCCTCGATCTTGAGGGTTCGGTGAATCAAGGTTTGGAAGCAGTGATATTCTCAGCCGGCGTCACGCAACCTCGTTCCGTCCTTGTTGTCGGAAAGCTTTTTCAACGCTTCCTTCTTTTTTTCGTCATTATCTTCCCCGCTCCACTGTCAGGGATGCCAGGATCCGGTCAACTGTACTCACGGGCACGTTTACGTCTCGGAAGTGGTCTACCGTAAACTTTTTTGCACGATGACCACGCGTTTCGTAAAATTTTACAACACGCTTACGGAGTGCTTGCTGTTTCGACTCCATCTTCGATTGAACTGACAGCATCCGACCGAAAAGTAAGATGCCACGCATTTCTAGTAGAGCACTATAGTTAGAGTGTGGCCAAGAGGCCATGACGTATCCAAACGAACATGAAATTTGACGTATTCAAAATAGAAATACGGCAGATTTCTGCTCATTTGGATACGTCAAACGCGTCTTGGCCGCACTCTAACTAGCGTGCTCTAATTTCTAGGGGGTCCAGAGAGCAATTCTCTTGGAGAGAAAAAAAATTTACGCTCTTTTCTTTAATTACAGAAAGGTATTGAAATCATTCTCATTTTTTATTGAACACCAGTTATACTGAATACAGAATACTGATCTCAAGAAAGTACCAAAATTGAGCAAATTATTTAACCGAAAATTCAGCCAAGTTTGTGACAGTTCGCAATACATAAGTGTTAATAGATTTGGTAGTCTATCTGCAACTGCGGCTTGCAAAGTCACATTTTCTTTGTAACCGGGATCGTCAACCAGAAAAATTCAATCTTCGTTGATTTTATTTATCACTGACTGTCATCTGAATAGGGTCAATGGTATGCATCAAATAAGGAACTATTTTAAACCTTTTGAAACTAGCTACTACCTCGAAAATCCATAAGAAAACAATTCTTAACTCAAAAATAGAGTTAGCGCCTCTGCAAAAGAGCGAATTTATCCTCGCGCAATTGGTACGTGGGACATGTCAAACGCTCATACGGAGTCTCCCCATAGTGGGGACGCTTTTCAGCATCATTAGTGCAAAAATCATCCTCACGATTCCCTTTGCATTTTCCACGTTATTCATTATTACAATGGATATAGCTGCCCCATCGTTTACAACGACGGCAGCTCATAGCCCGCGGCACAAGAAACGAACTGGTAGATGAACCCGATTAAGGAGGACAAATTTGACCCGGTGACGGTCATGCGAAACGAAGGCAATGGAGAATACGATATTTTCTTATCATTATTGATTTTTGATGAATGCAATTGTTTGCAATTCGTAACCTATGCATGGTGTCCCAAAATTCAACGGATCTTCGTTTGTCAGTGCCGCGTCGGTGATTACTCCATCGATTCCAACTAACAGTGCGGGTACGTAGACACGATACCTCTTCGTGAAATGTTCACAGCAAGCAATCTTGTTTGACTACTCAAGGTCATTCACAGTTACCCTCAGTTTATCTGGCCGAAGTTTTGTTATACTGGATACGACCGCGTATTGCGGCTCATCGTGATGGTATTGATTTCTTTAATTTTCGTTTTGGTAAACTACTGGTAAACAAAATTCGGATAAATTTTATGAAAGTTGTATGGGTTTCAAGGGAACATGTACATACTTTAGAGAAGTTGGGTGTTACTCAGTCTAGTTCTGCAAAGTCCAGCAAGGTATTTCAGACTTTAAGTTTCATCGTAAAGTATATCAAGTATAGAAAAATTCTGTAAACCTGAGGTACGTTTTACAAATTTCAGGTAGGTCCTTTAAATTTCCGAAGATTTCTTACTTACAAGGGGATCCTTTATTTAGTTTCAGGGTATCTAGATGAACCTTTAAATATCATTCAAAGGCTTTACGGAATTCAGTGAAAATTTTGCGCATCAGAGACTTTCTATGCGCATAATTTCTTTAAACAGCAGAGTGTTCACGAGTTTCAAACATCTTTTTACTTGATGCGGTCATGCTTTCGTTTTCCGTACAACTGTGGGCCAACCTAATCTACATCAGCCCTTGGCCCCAAACGATGGTTACTTAGACTAGGAAAGACAAAAACATATCTTCAATCGTATTTCGCGTCAAGTGGAAGTCAAATGCATTGGCAACTCTGTTGAAAACTTGTTTAACAGCACTGCTGTGACCACAGTCGATTCTCCTGAATGTTTATCGCAATAGAGAATAGTTACGTAGTTCTCGAATGCGGCTTTGTAGATCTAGGCGATCGAAAATTGTAGAACAATTCACTCTTACAGACAGTAAATCCCCTGACGAATAGGGCTCGACAGCAGTTCCTCCGGATGCTGAGTGTATCGAGGTGTATTGCGCATGGCAACGATAATTTTCGCGACGATTTCGAAGTGAAGCGTCGTATGAAATAACTTTGGACAGACTCGTTTCTGTCATTCCAGTGCTGGTAGTACGGATTCCTAACAATATGCTAGAGTTGGCCGGAAAAACGGGTAACAAAGCGATTTTAGACAGTATTTGAACGTTAGTGAGACCGTCGTAGAATGCTCGAGTCGAACAAATGGTAGTTGACCTGAATGGGATGGCTTCCGCGAATTCTGATGAATGAGCATTTGCTCTGGCTTAAATATATTCTGTTTAGATCACATAACGCACTAAAGCTGTTCAGTTCATTCTGAAGAAGCTCGATAAACAATTGTATCCCATATTTGTCAAAGCTGTCATCGGCAGGGTGCTTGAAATTTGATATTAACATCATTAAAATAGAGGAAGAATATTACTGGGTTGAAATTGCCTCCTTGCGGGATGTCAGATGTAGCAAGGAATGGTTGCGGATAGACATTGCTTAATGCCATGAGCACGAGTTTGTCTAGTTTGGCTGTTGTCATATCATTGTTGGTTTTGCCAAAGCCCGCAGATAGATCTATGTAAAAAGCTTGGATTTACAATCCGAAAGGGAAATCTATCGAGTACATAGGTGGTGAACGAAAGCAGGTTGTCGATAGTGTAGGTACTCAAACACGAGATTTCCCGATAATTATAACTGTCAATGTTCGAATTGTTTACCTTTTCATGGACTGGAAGTTCGTGGTCTGTTTCCAGAAGGTAGGGAATATTCCAGTAGTGATAGCTCGAAGACTCGCCGAAGTGGTTCAAGAAGCTCGCTTATGCATTTTGGACAAAAATCGAGGGAACGCCATCTGGGCCCGAGGAACTAGATGCTTTCAGTTAGGAATTTGCTGTGGGAGTGACAGTATTATCGACACTAATTTTACTGATGGCGCGTTCTAGAGAAGAATTGAGTCAGAGTTCTCGACAAACATATGATTAGGGCTCAAAGGCCAAATGTCAAAATTTACTTTGAGGAGTGTTTCTGAAGCAAACGTTATTACCCAAGCACGATGCATTGCAGTCAACGAAAGGGAAAACTTTTCTCTTTTGTTTGCTATCGAAAGCTGTACTGGGCGATTAACGGTTCGTCCGGAATTTCCCTTCAAAGTGAATCTCAACAATTGGCTTTTGTGCCCTAATCGTATGTTTATCGTGAGTTGTTCTATCGTCGTTGACGTTCTATATCACCTGAATTCATGGGTGTTTCGAGGACCTTTGCCAGGCAGATACTGGGCTAATGAATTAGCTGAATCTATCAAAAATTGCCTGGTTTCTGTTCATTGAATGTTTAGTCAGAGTTATATGAATAATTTCCGCTTCCGTACTATTAGTCCATTCTGTAACCTTCCACATCGCTGTTTGCAATTTTGTGTTCGTCTCTCGGTTGTTCGGACCTGTGACTAATATAACAATTTCGTGTGCTTAGACGAGGGTGTATACTGCCCATAAAAGCATAAGAGTTATCCGTTGGATTGTATTCTGTATCACCATTGAATCACACTGCACAAATAAGATTACCGGGTTTGCTTAGAAAATATAAAAAATACCAAAACATGGTTGTCCCATCCATTTGGTTCAATGGATGGGACAATCAGCGTTTTTCTCAGTTTGCTGTTTTTCAACATGGGACTCTTATGCTTTTATGGGCAGTATGTGTCCTTTGGGAGTCGATAAACATTATTGGTGCAAATGAGGAATAGTGTTACCGCGAGTACTGGCCCCTCGGGTACCCCGTTTTCTTCTTCCGAGATTGTAGACAGCCTCCTGTTGATCATTTTTCCGACATTTCCTACGCAGCGTGTTAAGCCGGATCGATATCTGCTGTTTATCAGATTCAGGAAACGATCGACATGCCACATTTCGATCTGATAATATGCCTTATACTCATATTTTTTGGCGTATTTTGTGTAATGTTGCTTTTTCGGATAATTTCAAATGTCGGGTTCGACCGATTTTCCATTCGATTTTGCGATGACGTAAACAGAGAATTTTCTGTTGTTCCTGATGTAGTCGAATAATTAATTTACTGGCTCGTTGCTGAAGTAGGTGTATGATTGATTGCGGGCCTCCACCAATGGACTGTTTTTTGCTAGGCTTCTATTTGGTTTGTGGCATGCTGATCATTGCTCAGAAATTATAGTGTTCAAGTGATATGGTGTTTACGGAATCTACGTATTGTTCAATGTATTTCTGATATTTTCCTCAATTAACACACGATAAGTGGGCACGTTGCATGCGCGACAATTTTTCCAGAACTTGTCATATCGCGAGTATTTGATCCATAGCGGCGCGTGTACCAGCAAATCCAGCTTGATACAACGGATGCGCAATAAAAATTGAGAATGATTTTAATACCTTTCTGTAATTAAACTAAAAAGCGTATTTTTTTTTTCTTTCCACGAGAGTTGCTCTCTAGACTCCCTTGAAATGGGTGGCATGTTTCTTTTCACTCGGGTGCTGTCAGTTCAATCGAAGATGGCGTCGAAACAACAAACACTCCTCGAGCGTGTTGTACGGTTTTACGAAACGCATGATCATCGTGGAAAAAAGATTACGGTGTACCACTTTCGAGACGAAAACGTGCTCTTGAGTACATTTTACCGGATTCTGGCATTACTGAGCGTGGAGCGGAAGCCCATCCGGCGAAGATAATGACAAAGAAGAAGAAGAACGAAGCATTGAAAAAGCTGTTCGACAAGGACGAAACGAGTTTGCGTGACACAGGCCGAGAATATCACTGCTCCCATACATTGATTCACCGAACCCTCAAGATGGAGGACACCATCTGTCGGAAGAAGATGCGGTCAGCCGAGTACACGGACGAGAAGATAACGATCGCGAAATCACAGTTCCGGTGGATGACGAAGAACTACCACGGGACTTTGTTCGTGCTGGACGACAAAAGTTACATTCCGCTCTCTAAGATTCACATTCCAGGAAATGAAAGCTACTATTCCAGCGACAAGTCGTCCACACCCCCGAAAAAAATATAAGTTTAAGCATAAATTTGAAAAAAAGTCATGCTGTACATCGCCATATCGGACAGAGCTATTTCAAAGCCGTGGTTCAAGCCGAGCGAACTGGCCATCAATAAACAAGTGTACCAGGAGGAATGTCTTCTTCTGCCGTTCTTAAAGGAGCGTCATGCAGATGCGTCTTCTGTCCGGGCAAGGCGTCTTCCCATTGCGGCAAGAAGACGCTGTAGTATATTGAGCAAAAATATACCGCACGTGCCGAAAGAAAGGAACCCGACCAACTTGCCCCAGTACCGTTCCATTGAGGATTTTTTCGGGTCCCTCAGTGCCATAGTGTACAAAAATAATTGGCGGGCCAAGGAAACGAAGCAGTTGCCCACTATGATTCGGAATTGTGTCCAGAAGATGGACGTCAGTACCGTCTAGAGCTCTTGTGAGAGCATCACGATTAAGTTGCGTCGTACGGCTAACCAGGGCCCCTCCTATATTCATTGACGTTTTTTAAGAATAAACATATTTTTAATAAATACTGAAAACCCGTTAGCCCTACGAACTCCCTTGCTAATGGTGATCGACGACGACAAATAATTTGGAAGAGTACCTTGTAGGTTGCGTTATTGTTATTGCTCGGTAGTTGCAGCAATACAGCTTATCACCATTTCATAGATGGGACATGCTACTCGCTCCAACTAATCCTTTGATAAAAACTTCCAGATCGTCGAAATCACCCAATGGAGTGCTTTGGGCAATGCCACTTTTCCGCGTTTGAACCGCTCACACGGCAGTTGATCGTTGCCAGCTGTTTTATTAATCCTCAACCGTCTGATCTCTTCCTGAATCTTTGATAAGACGGGTGCTGGTTATCTGTCATCGGCAGCGAGGCAAATTTCTTGCGCTGCTCTCGTCTACTGCTTCGCCATTTTGATGTTCATTGTAATACTGCTTCCAACCATCGATCACTTCACACTCTTTCGTGAGAAGGCCCTCTACACATTTCGGCTTATGGCACAAAGCCATTGAACGAACCACCTTCTTGTAGAATTTGTGTCATTAACGAGGTACAGCTGCTCATCACCTCGTATCACGATCTCTCTGATCCGCGCATATCTGTATCGTGCCTCGTTCGATCTCGTATTATCCTTGATCAACTGTTGGTACTTGCCGTCAAACTAGTCATTTTGTTGATTCGTACCTCGACAGTGGTAGGCGGTTCGAATACTGCTCCAGTCATCCTCACGAGTATTCCTCGGCAGCCGTACACTGTAAACAGAGCGCATGCAGATCGCTAACAGGTAGTGAGCCGAATCTACGTTCGCATTGCCGTAGGTGCAAATATTTGTGACGTCGAAGGAGAATTTTCCATTGATTATAACATGGACCAATTTGGTCCTCAGTTTGTTGATTAGGTTATTTGGAGGTGGCCTTGTGGATACCTTTGCGGATGAAGAGAGCGTTTCGAATTACTGTGGCTTTGCCACAATTACCGAGGTCGAGGAACCGAAGCGGAGGTCTCTACTCGGCAAACCTGTGATCCATTGGTATGCTTGGTTTACTGAAATATAGAGGTTGATTCCTTCTTTAAATATGAGCAGTTCTTTGAGTTTGTATACCAAATATCCCTCGCAATCAAACCGGTAATACACTCGTTTACCCGGTTTACTCACACTTACGGATTGATTCCTTCTTTTAAACATGAGCCGTTCTTTTCCCACAATTAGGGGTTGATTGCTTCTTTCAAACATGACAAATCCTTGGATCTGCATGCCAAATAAGTTTGCAAAGAAACTGTTGATCCACTCGTCTGCCCGGTATACTCAAACATAAGGGTTGATTCCATCTTTCAAAACAAGAGCAATTTCTTGAATCTATATACCAAATAGCTCTCTGCGTAATATTGGATTTCGTTACAGGTGATTCTTCCACCTAATTCACGGATGATTCTTCCATCTAAACCAAAGTTTTTTCAGAAAAATAAAACAACTTGGTCGTCAGACAAAATATTCGGAAGATCACCGAATACAACTAATTTACAAACAAGTTGTTGCCTTGGCTTTCTTGCCCCATCAAGGTATTCCAATGGCATTCGAAGAATTGAGGAAAAGTTGTCCAAAGGCTCTCAACGATTTTTTGGATTACATTAGTAAAAATTGTATTTTTGGTAGGAAGGAAACTAATCAAAAAGTTTCTCAATAACCCTTCTTTGCCCCCCGCTTCGTGGTCAGTTTTCGAAAATGTATCGACAAAGATTCCTAGAACCACCAATAATGTGGAAGACTAGCACAATAAATGGAACGGTTTGTTAAGCCGTGGAAATTCTATGGTGTGTTGAAGCAGTTGCAGCTTGAAGAGAAAAACCCTAGTACGTATGTTTTACGTACACTACAAGCGGTACCAACAGCTAAAAAGAACTCACCTAAAACTGGAAACCCTAGTTAAATCAACAAACCAGGTAATTGGATTAACTATTTGACTGGTATAGCTTTAGTGTTAATTTCTTCATAGCATCAAATGTAATAAAATTTGTATTTCATCTTAATAAATTAAATTTTTTCGATTGACATTTCGATGTTTTTCGGGTATATGGAATTCGGGCGAATGGTTTATGTTGCATTCGGGCGAATGTCTTTCGGGTGTTCGTGGCATTTGGGTGAATGACATTCGGGTTTATGTGACATTCGAGCAAATGTCCTCCGGGTAAATGGCTTTCGGGCGAATGTCATTCGGGCGAACGTGACAGAATCGTTGAAATTTGTAACAGTATGCAGACTGTCCGGCCCGATCATCGGATTATACCTTGCCTTCCTTGCAAGATAGGTTGCCACTCTTGCTCGATGACGAGCTTAACATCCGGCCCCGTTGAGCTGCCATAAACACGTTCCAGCTGCGCGTGAATTGCATCTTTCTCATTCTTGAGTGTCGCTTCTTGAGGGCAATGTACGTTGATGGGGCTGTAGTTGAAGAAATGGCCTTTGATCTTAACTACACATATTCTTCCGCTGGTCGTCTGTCGATAACACGCGTTGGTGTAATTTGGCCAGCACTGTAATGCTGGTTCCCAGCTAGTTTGTTGTGCCGCTCTGGCATAATGTAGTCGCTTGATGCTTACTTAACCACACCTTCTGTCCGGTTAGACAACTTGGATGTTGCGAGTTTGCAAAATTCAGTCAAACCCGGGAAAGTCAAACAGCTTGTAGTTCCATATTTCAAGTTTCCAATCAGTTTTTTTCCAGCTTTGAAATTAGTTAGGATCTTATTTAATGAAAGAAACTGGTTAGAAAATTATACCCAAGTTTTCTCCGTTCTGCATGACTCTGACTCAAGGTGCTAATGGTGCTAATGCTCAGACCAGAATCCGATCGACATGAGAGTCAATTAAGAAAAGTATTTATTAAGTTTATAGTGTTTGGAATAACTTTGCGGAGTATATGTTAATACATGAATAAACAAAATAATCTGCAATAAAGAAATTCAAGATTCAATCTGCATTACGACGAATCGCTTTTCCGAACGAATGTGATTAGTATTTTCAATAACGACAGCAAAACCAATCCGAGAGTCTGCTTCAATCGAACCACATTCGTTCGAAAATGTGATCCGCGTAATGCACAATAAGGCTGAATGTTACCCCAACCCAAGATTTCCAGAGATCTCGTTTTTAGACTAGCACCAGCACATTAGCTAAATCAGCTTCTATATTTATTATTTTTAACAGACGAGAAATATTAAACTGGTAACCACAATATAAATGTCTACGTAATAAATTATGTCTTTACAGGATTTTTTTAAGATCACTTATCTTCGACCACAGACTGAGTACAGCTGACGAGTTCAAAGCACATCAAAACATGAGATATCCCTTCAAACGCGAAAAATAATCTTCGCTAAACCATCCGTAACCGGAAAAGCACCGACAACAAGGTGAAATAGACTGGGTGAACGTATGTAGGCGACAACTGCCGAGACATCAACCTGTTGCTCTGCTCCTGCTCTGCTCTTGTCGTCCTTCCCGCTGTCTCGCAACTGTCTAGAGACCGCGAAACTGATTATTTTGGTACTGCGCCAACGCGCACAGAGGCTGCTTTCTCCACTGCGTGTCCGCTGTTATCGGGACATTTTTATGGTGTAGGTATTGTTTGTGCCACGCATTTTATGTGACGTGATGATTGATTCACAGACCTCAAATTAAACATGTGGTCGGTGTTGATTAGCTCACGAACAAACAACAGCTGATTTGCAGACTTCCCTGTCACATTCATTCCAAACTAGCAGTTGCCTAGAGCAGGCGGAATCATGAATAATAACAGAACAGAAAAATAGCTTCAACTGTATGACCCTCGCACCCAAACACACCGACAGAAAACACATGTTATCTCATTTTCCACCGTGGCACCGGTTTATTTCTGTTATTGAAATAAAACTACAAAGTTGTATTGAGCGATGGAGTGAGAGTGAGGTCGAAGCTTCTTACCATCAGGATCCGACGAAGCTCTGGTTTAAAGGAAAGTCCAGCCAACCTAAAAGTTTGTGTCCGTTCTCACCGAAGAGAGAACGTTGACTAAAGTTTGTCTTTGTGTGCTGAAAAAAGTAAGCGAAATACGTTAAGCAAGTGAAGGTCGTTGACTTTGCAGCTGGTGGTTTTTGTTTGGACTAATGAAAAAGTTCTCTCGTAGATTGCTCCTTTGGTCGTTGAGCTTGCGGGGATGTATTATTTCGGTGATAGCCGTTGACGGTCGCAGTTTATGGCAGATGCTGTCCGTCTGTATTCGTATGCTGCTACTGAACAACTGAAACGTGGAAAATGTTAGAAGGCTATTCGCAAATCAGAATGTGCTGGGAATGTGTGTGATGTGAATTGTTAATACTGTACTTATCTCCTAACTCGATCGGGTATAAGCTTTGTTCTGCCGACGCTTGAATGTAATATCTTACTTTCCTTTTGTTCCTGTGGACGGATGTATTGTATACCTTTTCCCGATCAAAGCGCTATAACAATTATAATAGAATGCATTTTTTGCAAGACGGAGTGTTACACATCATGCGTAATTCCTAGTTCTGCTATAGGCTTTAACACTGAGCCCTGGTACTGGAACTATTTAAACTTTGAGCGTCCCAAAGGCTTTCAAATAGCACAATGGACTATACGCTCTTTGGCAGCTTAAGGAAGCGTGCTCCAGGCTGGCGGATCGGAGCTAAGGAAGATGAGTGCTATTGCTGAGGGTTGTACGCTATTGCATGAGGGTCTGTGTTGTCTACCTGACAGCGAGGCTGGAACTACAATGATTTTTTATTGGCTCACTTTGGCGATCAGTCTTGCTGGTCCGAACGACAGTGGGTAGCTCGGATTGTTAGTGCGATGGCATGCAATAGGACAAATTGAAAGTTGAACAACCATCCCAACCTTGCACTAAAATTAATAGTTTTAGACCGTTTCATAGTTGGAACTTCTCTAGTTAGGCCATTGTTCAACCGAAAAGCATCTAAATGTTGAAATTTGATGTAAAATTTATTAACTGAACACAATTTGAGATGTATTTGGGTGCATTTACACTACTATCTTCTAGCGAATCAAATTTGTGCGGTTGTGATGAATGTGCCTTGCTGAGTTTTGGCTTAGTGTGGCATGGTTGGGAGACCGTGGGGCGATTGGGGTTTGAGGAATATCACCCGTGGATTAAATTCCTATCTTTGAGATGCATGGAACGTCGAGTCGGGATCCGATGTCGTTTCGAAGAGTAGTTGTTTTTGTGTTGCGACATTTTAGAGTTTGAACGATTTTTGAGTCAGGATGGGACTTGTGTTTGGAGGTGCAGCTCTTCATTTTTTGTCATCGCGAAAAGATTGGAGACTGCATTGTCGGATTCGGTTAGGAGACTTTCTGTGTCCCGGATAGGCGATTTTAGAACAAGCTTTTTTTTCGAGATAGCACCGAGTTTCGGCGTTCCATGCATTTCAAGTCTACTTAGCATTGGTATGCTAGACCTGTGCGCCGCCGCCGGTAATTTTTAACGTACGCCGATGCCGAACGGTAGACCGGTGGCGCGCCGCCGATGCATTTTCCCACGCCGACAATTCGCGAACTCTAGGAACATTGTCTATGGACCGAATATACGACGTTAACTGATTCATGTTTTATCACATCTTGATCATTATTTGGTCAGTGGTTGTCAATTGGATTACAAAATTAAAAGTCTAGATATTTTCTCGAAAACCATTACACGACGCTCGGAATATGGAATCCATGTTTGCTTCGCGAACTGGATATGATTCCGAACATTTAATTTAAAATTCACCACTCGTGTGCGTGAAATAGTCCACACTTAGATTTTCAAGAGATAGTTAATGAAATTTGCGATTAGTATGCTAGTCACGATTCACCAGTCGAGCTCATGAAACAGTTCATGATAAATTCATGATAATTTTCTGCATGATCTTAACATATTTACGTAAACAATTTCAAGAAACTTAGAAAATTCATTGATTCGAGAACTGTTTGTAGTCTTCTGAATGCCACCCTGCTATCTGGTCTTGAAATTTCTACGTGAGCTTTTGTGTACAACTGCTAGCAACCAGTCTCATAAGCACGAGCATTAGATACAATGAAGTTACTAGGGCCTGCAACCTTGTTATTTTTTTTGTTAAGATTTAGTGTAATGTTTGTAATAAAATGAAACTGCATTGAGCGCCAAAAATACATTACATAGGCACAATTCACGTCCGTGAAATAATTAAGCAAACTATAAGACACGTGACTCTGTGTAAAAAATCTGACGGTAAGCTTAACACTAAAATATCACGATACCACGAAGAGAATTCTCAAAGAATTGTCGGGTAGAATGATCTTGACTTTTCGCGACGCTGGTGCACTGAAGTGGCGATGCAGAGGGTAAGATTTTTGGTCTCATAAATTAATCGTCGTGTGGTCGAGCCCAACTCAGGAAAGATTTTCAGTGTCAGTTGCACCAGCCCTGTATCACAGACAAATAGACGTAACACGAGATGAATTTTCATCGCAATTTTTCACACTTCGCTAGTCTGTGTATAAAGTACCTGTAATTTTGACACAGAGCTAAATGCGTTACTTATAGCGTTTTTGCTTGACCCCGAAACTGAGTCAGGTTCAAACCCCAACCGCCCTGTCAGCTCATACATTTTGACAGTAGTTGGGCAGTTTCGCTTCAAGCAAAAACGACATTAGTTTCCGCACTAACCCGAAAATGTTACCCCCTTTTTGATCTCATGCAAACCAAAACAAACAAAATGGACCGGAAATGTGAAATGCATTCTTGTCGGAGTGCCCAAGGCTTCAAATTATTTCATAGGTTACCACACGATGCCGATCGGTGAGTAAGAACATAATAGGATGTTACTAATTTAATTGAATAGATGTATCGAATCTAACCGGAACTGATAGAGGAATTGCCGGGGGCAGGAGTTACGAAAACTAACGATACGCACAGACCATTGTCAATCAGACATGTTTAGTAATCCGTTTCAACCCAACAGGAGGTAAAACATCAAGTCGTGGAATTATTATGAATAATATTAACTGTATTTGAGTTTCGTCAGGATGCAGATCTGTATGATATCAGCACATCGAGCATACTTTGCACTGAAAATAGAAGCAAATCTTCCGTTGAAAGGAATTGTAATGCAACGGTATACCTTATCATCGTGGCGATTTTGTACTAACAAGTAGTAAAAGTAAACGCTAACCTGGAAAATGAAGTAATGTGATAGGTGTGCTTACACGATCATTAAAAGTGACGTTTGTGCGAAGTAATGCCATTATTAACGCCTCTTGTTATGGTACCTAAAGGCTGCAGGATTCTAAAAGAGCAACGTACAGAATACTAATTAGAAACAAAAAACAATGAAACGATAACAGGAATTGATTTCCTCAAACAAAACAAGAACTATTTTACCGTTGCTGAATTTCCCAAACATAGAACAATAAATGATTATGATAGCACGTAAATATGCAGTCGTTACTCTGCATTCTTTAAAAATCCCCATTGCAACTATTATTCCATGGGAAGTCGTAGTATGCGACATAGACGATTTTTTCTATTTCGCTCTTCAAATTTGACAACTGTAAAAATAATTCCGCCTTCCATTTATTATCTTGCATTTGGCTGGCAGGATGGGTACTGTTAGAACTTCGGTTGAAAAACATTCAACAGATGTCGCTAGTATACTGTGGGAGATGACGTTTTTTAGCATTTTCTTCAAGCTGTTAGGTTTGTTTGTATGTGGCTATATGCTGCAAAGTCTGTTACAAAAGAAATTTTTGGGAAAGGAATTGTACTGCTAAGAATTTTTTTAGTTACATAGGCGTCATTATTCGTCACGCGGACATGCGACGGCGCGCCACCGGTTCCAACGGCGTAACGCCGCCGTTGGCCAAAAATGTCACTTACGCCGCCGCTTATCAAAAATATCTCGGCGCACATATCTAGTGGATGCGTGTTTCATTTCTGATGATTTTGCGCGGGTGGAGAATAGTTTGCGGCGACCCTTGACTGTGTCTGATTAGGCTCAGGCTCTCTAGCTTTTGTGGCGTGTCAGTTTTTATTGGTGCTCTACTGTCCATCACCCATGCATATCTACCTCGGGGTCTGGCAAACATAAAAGCACTCTGGTGATTAAGTCGGCGTGTTAGCACTTACGAATTTATAAACGCGGTCTCAACCGTGGTCATACAAACGCCAATCATCACGTAATCATGTATCACGTTTTCGAAAGCCCCAATCCTCGATCTTAGCAGTCTCAGTAGATATCTTCAATTGGGCCACTGAATAAAATAAAGTGAAAAGATATTCATTAATGGAATCACAGCAACGAAGGATTACAATCGGAGCTCGTCCATTGTAGTTCTTTGACTCTGAAGTTATTGTCGCAGAATAAGTTAAGTACGTTTGGGTGGGGGGCATCACATCACATGATTTGGTATTCTTAGTATGTATAACAAATATAAAGATGTGACATAAGGTGCCAAAAACACACAAAAACCCTGTCCATTGGATTGTCTGCTCTAAAGGTGTTACCAAGGGCTGTTCATAAATGGTGTCGCGTATTGACATTTGGGGAAAAGCCATGAATTACCGAGAGAACAACTAAAAATTTGAGACGCACTAGTGGAGCGGAGTTAATAAAACCATCAACAATTTTAAGACTTCTACGAGACATTGTTTATGAATGAACCCCAAACAAAAAATATTTCATAACGAATATCACGTAACATCAATGACAGAGAGATGAGAAGCAACATCAATTTCGGCACAGAGAACAGACATCCTTCTCAACCGCAAAAGTTGTGTAAAAGGCACATCCAAATGTAATTGGGTGATTACCACCAAAGGTGGTTTTGTCGTCATTCCGTCTAGTGCGTGTTACTGAATTGATATTCAAGTGAACGTTATAATAATGGGATATGCCAGTATGGTGGTCGTAATGGTCTAGCAAATATTTATTTAAATTTCAAAACAAGCATTTTTAACTTGTTTGTTCGAAAGTGGTTCTCTATGATTTAGTACTTACAATTAAAATCTTAAATTATTTGTGATTATCAAACCAAACAATCATTAATACACACTAGAACAGGAATAATAACTGCAGGATTCATGGTTACAGGGAAATTCGCACTCGAGGACATTACGATTATCAGCGATCTCTGAATTAGTTAATAGTCGATTGATCCGCTTCAGACTAGGTCTGGGGACCCAAGAGGAGAACATGAACAAGACAGAAGCAGAATCAATGCAAAGTTTTTTTTTTTAATAGCCCGCCTCTTACCCCCACACCAAAAAGCTCACAAACGGAGCCTCCTGGTAGTGGACACATCAGTTCTCAGCGTACAAAAAAAAGGTCAGCACAACAAAACAAAGTTACGAATCGCGGAAACGCTGAGAACAAAAAAAAACAATACGAGACCGACAAAACACAAAATTTGACAAGAAGCTACGGCGAGTACCCAGCGGAAAAGAATCATTTTAAGGGTCCCATCGTAGCTTTGCAGGAAGCTCATAATAATTTAAATTTATTTATTACTTATTTGCTAGAAAAAATGCATTTATCAATTGTTTTAATTAAAAAAATGTTAACCAATTATAGCTAAAGGAATAAGCTCGATTGGTGGTGAACGAAGTTTATATTAAAAATTCTCCTATTTTATTTTTTAAAATTAGTTTCAATTTTGCTTGGAAACGAGTGCGACATGTTATTTGCTTTAAATCAGTAGGAAGCTGGTTGAATAACTTAGGTCCGATGAAAGAAATGCGTCTTTGACCAAGGTTCGTGGATACTCTGGAGTATAATAAATGATTGGCTTGTCTAGTGCTGTGAGCTCGAATGCCTGTTGTAAATTCTAGATTATTATGAGCAATAGTATTATGCAAAGCATTGTGGATGTATATTATTGTTTGGTAGTTAGTCAACCCAAGCAAAGGTAAAATGT
This sequence comes from Topomyia yanbarensis, assembly GCF_030247195.1. Classification (NCBI taxonomy): domain Eukaryota; kingdom Metazoa; phylum Arthropoda; class Insecta; order Diptera; family Culicidae; genus Topomyia; species Topomyia yanbarensis. Next base: position 428,522,040 of record NC_080672.1, on the reverse strand, counting down.
TATGGGCATTATTATTGTATAACAAAATAGTAGGGTACATAAATGGTTTTTTATAAATAATTTTAAGACATTTGTTTTGAAGCGTTTGTAGTTTTTTCAGATTCGAGATACTGGCACGGACCCACACAGATACAAGGTAGTTCAGCAATGGGTGGATGTGCGCATAATAAAATTTTAGAAGTACATGCTGGGGAACAAAAGAGCATACTTTACGCATAGCCCCACATAACGATGCAACTTTTCTCTCTATAGATGTTATATGCTCAATCCAGGAGAGTGTGGGGTCTAAGTGAAGTCCTAAATATTTGAAGCAGTTAGTTTCCTGAATTACAGACTGTCCCATTCTTGGGTCTGGATGCACGCCTATAGCTCTTCTAGATGAACGAAACAGCATATATTTAGTTTTTGATAAGTTCAAGGAAAGGAGGTTTCCGTTGAAATACGTCGTTAGTGCTTTTAAATCCGATTCAATGTCGCGTACAATATCCAGGCAGTTGTTGTTCGGGTAGAACAACGCTGTGTCATCCGCGAAAAGGCGAGGAGTCCTTTTTAACCCGAGTCTACCTAGGTCATTGATATACAATAAAAATAACAGTGGCCCAATATTACTGCCTTGGGGCACTCCTATTTCTATTGGTCTATAAGAGCTACACGAGTCTCCAATAGATACGAATTGGTTCCTATACGACAGATAGCTACGAATAATATGATTTGCTACTCCTCTGATACCATAGCATTCTAACTTCTTAAGCAGGATTGAGTGATCCAGAGTATCGAATGCTTTTTTTAGGTCCAGAAAAAGGGCACCAACAATTCTTTTGCTATCAATTTGACTAATGATGGAGTCAATTAGTTCGGTCATTGCAATTAAAGTGCTGCAGCCCTGTCTGAACCCATACTGGTAGTTGTAAATTATGTTGTGTTTGTTCAAAAACTCGAGTAGTCGAGTGATGAGCAATTTCTCAAGAATTTTATTGAAAACGCACAATGTTGAAATTGGTCTATAGTTGCAAGGTTGGTTTGGATCACCAGCTTTGAAAATTGGAATTACTCGGGCTATTTTTAAACAGTCTGGGTACCTGCCGGTTTGAATTATTAAATTAAAAGCTTTGGTTAGGATGTTTGCAAAAGCGGTACAGTTACTCTTAAGAACACTAGCGGGGATCTTATCAGGACCACAACTGTTATATTTTTCGAGGTCTTTAATCAAAAGGATCACTTCGTTTATGGTTGCAGGACGCAAGAAGATTGTTTCTTGGACGTGTTGTATATTTGTAATAGGATTTGAGTTGGGACTCGTGGGAATATTGTCAGCCAAATTTTTGCCAATACTAGAGAAATATTCGTTGAAAACATTACATACTTCTTTAGTCTCAGTTACTTTTGATTCTAATCAGTGTCCACAAGTCGAAATTGATCCAGGGGCAAAAAACGCCTTTACATTTAAAAGTTTTGGAGACCGTTCTAGTGTTTTCCGCAAGTAAAGAATTGTAGGTTGTGATGATATTTGTAAGACATACATCTACATCATCAATCAACTCGATGTTTTCTATGAAATTTTGGAAGTCGTTATTGAGTTTTTCATGATTGATTATTGATTTAGTCAAATTAACGGGTTCTCTTTTTACTGCAAGTTTATATGAAGATATAATTTGAACGTGATCACTAACTATGGTGTAAATCGTATCGTTTCGTAGATCACGCGTTGTTAGGGGCTAGACAAAATAGTGGACTTGACGTTACACACTTCGAGACAAACAGGCGCAAAATTTAGTCGGTGTTTATTTGGCAGACAGTCTGACCACTTTGTCCGATTTTGCAAATTTTGTCTCGCGGGACGGACCGCTAAGCTCTAAGCTGCAGTCCTATCAGCCCGCTAAAAAAAAGAACAAATTAAGTACGTTGGGGTAATTCTTGACTCAAAACTTAATTGGATAGCTCACTTCGATTTCACGATCAAGAAAACTTGCATGGCTTTCGGCCAATGCAGACGGGCGTTCGGAAAATCTTGGGGACTCAAACCCAAGTGCATTCAGTGGATCTGCATAACAATTGTTAAACCAATACTGGCTTACGGGTGCCTTGTTTGGTGGCAGAAGGGAGAAGTTATGACAATCCAATCAAAGCTAAACAATCTTCAGGAGATGGTTTTGATGGCGATGACTGGTGCGTTCTCGATAACACGTACTGCTGCTCTAGGGGTACTCTTGAATCTAAAACTACTATATGTGTTTCTGAAACAAGAAGCACTTTCTTGTGCATACCGTCTTAACATTACTGGGCTCTGGAAAATTAACCCAAGAGATCGTGCAACTAGCCACACAAGACTGTGGCCACAAATGGTTACTTGGGATGAGTATACCCTTGCGCCCAGTGACCTTACACTCACATGTAGTTTTCCATTTAAAACTTGCATTGTGAGAATTCCTGCTCGCGAGAAATGGCTGTCTGGCTGGATGGAGTGACAACTTGGAGAATACATAGTTTGTTATACTGAGGGTTCTTTGTTCGAGGGCCGAGCCGGTGCTATTGTCGTCAAATGAGATTAAACCAATCTCATTTGCTTGGTAGATTTTGTACCGTTTTCCAAGCAGAAATCTTTACGTTCTGTGTGACGTACAAACGGCACTTCAACAGAAAATTTGGGTAAAAGTATCTATTTTTGCTTCGACAGCCAGGCTGCCCTGAAAGCACTTAGTTCGGCAGAGACGAGATCGAAATTCGTAATCGCATGTCGAACTCATATCGAAGAACTTAGCATACTATCTACCTTCTATGGGTATCCGATCATTCCGGTATTACTGGAAATTAATGGGCTACAGCTGGCGCTGCGAGTGACTTCGTTAGTCCAGAACCAGCTCTACCACTGCGGGTAAGTTGGATAAAGCACAAGATTTGCTCTTGGGCTGCATTCAAGCATACCAACCATTGGCGTAGTTTACAAACTTGTGTTCAAACAAAGACTTTTCTGTCGGGTGTGAGTCCGAAACTGTCAAAGAATTTGTTGCATTTTTCCAAGCACAACTGCAGTATTCTAGTCTGGGTACTGAATGGACATTTGCAAACTCAATTATTGCATGGCTACTATTCAGCGCGCTGAGTATTATTCATGTGATCTTTGTGAATCCAATTACGGAACATCATGTCATTTGCTATGCAACTGCTTTTTAGTAATGCAATTGGGGGTGCTTTCGTTGTTATCTCAATATACCCTAGGGGGTGTTGATATATACGCTCACTATTTAAATAAAAAATTATGAATCCCTCAGGGGGTTGCAAGTTTTATTCCTGCTATTGTAGCACCTGCAGATCGTTCAGCACATCTCCGAGGGTGCAGAATGCTCTGTTTTAATTATTCTGTGTCGTTATTTTTCTTAGCCCCCAATCCTTCCCATGTGGGAAATAATGGAAAGACGATTCTTGCCAAGGCACAAATCTCCGATGAGCATGGGGAACGTGCCATTTGAGCCAGACGCTTCTGATTCTTGATTTCTGAAGAGATGGACTGATAATACAGTGTACTCCGTCAGATATTTTGGGTGATACGAACAGAACCCTGACTATCGAATTTCATAACGTGTACTCAATGCTCGACGAGACTTTCGGAATTGTGAAAAACACAATTTTAGAAATACTCAACATCAAAACATTGTGCTCTAACCGATTGCACTAATTTGGTTTTCCAACACTAGAATGTGGAAAATCTAGGTCAATTCTTTTAAATTGATAGATTCGCTAAGTTAATAAAATAACGTAGAATGGTCGACGATCTTAAGAATCGAAATTATTTATTTTATTGCGATGCTGTTCACTGTGAATCATGCTGTTTGCCATTACCACTGTCTAGGATTTCGCCAAATTCGCTGTACAAAATCACTCAGAGCTCCATGCTTTTTGTCTCACTAATATGAAATACGAAAAATCACCCCTTAACCACCGAATAACAATTTACAATAACTATCTTGTTTCTTTTTGTAGATCTACTAGCCACCACGACTTACCCGCCTGAATAGTCTCTAAATTCCCTTCTCACTCCTCCACCAGTAGCGGTTAGAAGCTCTGCCTAACAGCACACATCACCTAATCCTTCTCTGCCTTAGCAAAATCAAATAACCGTTTCCAGAATAATATCTGCATCGATCAAACAAACATCGAAAAAATCTCACAACTGGTATTTTTTTTTCTTTTATTTTTATTTCCAAACAAATCGTTCGTTGGTACTTTTGCGCTATCTTCGTCTCACAAACACAATTAACGAACCACAAATGTAATAACCACAAACAAAAAAAACCATCCCAAAAAACATTTTGTGAAGGCAACACAGAATATTGTCGGTTTACCGGCTGGTGTACAGATTGTAAATGTTAGACCCGGCGCACCGCCCACGCAAGCACAGCAAAAAACTGTTGCCGCTGTATCACCTAGAGTTGTTATTGGTAGTCAGCAAATAGTTAGTACTAGACCACCAAACGCAAACGCTGTAAGAACCTTTCAAATTTTTATCTATTTATTGTTTTGTTTCTTTGTTTTTTTACAATTCTCGACAAACATATGATTACGGCCTAAAAGCCAACTGTCAAAATCCACTTTTAATGGAAATTCCGGACAAACCGTTACTAGTCGAACACAGTTCACAACAGTTTATGAAAGAGAAAACTTTTCTCTTTCGTTTACTACCAACATTTGTGATGGGCGTGTAACGGTTTGTCCGGAATTTCCATTCAAAGTGGATTTTGACAGTTGGCTTTTAGGCCGTAATCATATGTTTGTCGAGAATTTACTGTTTTGTTTTCTGTCTCTCTATCCTCATTTAACTCATCGCATTGATTAATTAATCGGTCATTTTTGGAATGGAAACTAAAAACCTGTAGCGTAATTCTTAGTTGATGATGTGGCATTCGATTGTTCGTTCTGTTTCTTTCTGAATTAATTAATCAATTCACTCAAACATTAACACATTTGTAATATGTTTTGTTTTGTTAATGGATTTTCTTTTTGTGTTTTGGTTTGTCTTATTTCTGTTGCAGCCTGTCGATACGGAATCGTTACTAATGATTTGTTCATTTTTACGTACAGATTACACTAAGTGCCCTTCAAGGACAGCCGGGCTCGACACTGCTGCTGAAGAATGAGCAGGGCCAGTTCCAGTTGCTGCGGATTGGACCGGCACCGTCCGGGGCCCAGATCACGCCCGCCAACATAACGGCAACATCGGCGACTAATCAGACGATACGGTTGCAAACCGTACCAGCTGTAAGTAGGTTTACCGGTCCTCCATTAGCCCTTCGCAAGACCATTGTCACCACGCAACAGGTGAAACAGAAGCAAAATGTAATTACCACTGAAGCTACCGTTGGTTGGCCTATTTCAGTATATTTTACTCCTACTCTGTTTTTATCCTTGTTTCGTTTCAATTTGTTAAAAATGTTATATAGTTTTAAAAGTTCTATGAATGTCTTATCTTCTTATATTAGTATATTGACTAAGATAGTGTTACATAATTTCGAAAAGAAAATTTTCTATAGGTAAGCATGTATTTGTTGATTTTTATTTTCATGCCGTCTTTTGTTACTGCTGAAATGGAAATCACTTCCATGTTTTGTTTCCCCTGTTGAGTTGCCATGTTAGACTTCGTTTGCAGAATAAAATATCACCTTTTATAAGTTTTGCGTTTGATTGATTGTTAGTAGTACAATCCGACAACGATTTACACAAATTAACATCAACTTTTCATTAATTGTTTTAGCAACCCATTTCGTCCGGTTCCGGTACGATCATCGTCAATTCTCAATCAATCACCACCACACCGACGAGCTATGTTACGACACAATCGACTCCGGTGGCCTCCGTGGCACCTGTGCCGGCGTTAGCCGCGCAGCAGCACATAACCATCTCAACAGCACCATCACAAGCACAGTCACATGTCACGGGGCAGCCCACGGTGGTAAGCACCCAGCAGGCACAGGTAGTCGTAACATCCCAGCAGCAGCAGCAGCAACAACAACAACCTCAGCAGACCGTCGTCGTGACGACCACAACCGGTGGCCAAACTGCCCAGCAGCGCAACTCGCTGGATAATACCAAAGAAAAGTGCAGAAAATTTCTAACGAATCTGATCGAACTCTCGAAGCGGGAGCCGAAACCGGTAGAAAAGAACGTGCGGACACTGATTCAGGAACTGGTCGATGCCAATGTTGAACCGGAGGAGTTTTGCGAGCGGTTAGAACGGCTGCTCAACGCAAGTCCGCAGCCCTGCTTGATCGGATTTCTGAAAGTATGTTGTAGCAGAATTTATGAGCCTTGCTAAGTAAACAGTGATTAATTACTTAACTATTTACATTGTAGAAAAGTTTACCTTTGCTGCGACAATCACTCGTCACCAAGGAAATTACGATAGAGGGCATCAATCCACCGTCAGCAAATGTGGCCTTTTCCGGGTCACCTCTCACGCAAATCCCTGTAAGTATTGTTTTGTGATGGTTTTTTGGGTTATCTGACTGGATGAGATGGGTAGGGTAATGAGTCTATTTTGGCCCTATTATGGAAAGTGACGCATTATTTTTTGAATAACGTAAAAGACGTTAAAATGATGCATTTGAAAGGTTTCATAAAACCCATACTGGATTTTATTTTTGCTCTATTTCACGTACATGTAAACGTAATGTAAATGTAAAAGTAATCAAGTTATGATGTATTTGGTTTGGTGGCATTATTGTGCATTTTTGATTACGGACCGTAAATGCTTTTCTAGATTATTACAGGCCGCATACAGTAGCTCGTTCGACATGTCATTCCAAAACTTAATCAAATATGACAAAACAGATTGTTAAAGTCGCCTAAGCTCTTAGCATGTATGTATTCCCATATTGTTAAGTCCAATAGATTCGAATAAAGACACGATGCGAGACATTCACAGGAGCTAATGAAACATGGGAATTTTGCTTGTGCCACTGCTTAACAACCGGTAATTTTCTCTTTGCCAAAATATCTTCGTAAACAACGGCGCCGGTACCACTTATATATCTTTGGAACAATTTCTTGACGGCTCGTAATTTACGAAAGCTAGGCTCGTGTACACAATCAATTTTCTTGTTCAAAATTGACTTCAAAGTAATCAACTTTTATGGTGAAAAAATATATAGTTGACACCGTGCCTCTTAAGCAATAGCCTAGATTTGGCAATCCTATTGGTAAAATTATTTCGAAATAATTCGTGGATTTTCAGTTCACAAAATGTTTCTTACAATCTGTCAATAAATCACTTTCTCAAAACATTACGCCAATGCCATGTCATGTTTATAGCAGCTTGAGTGCAGTCCGAAATCGTAGATTCATCCTTGCCCCTTCAAGACCTTACAGTTCATTCAGGAGTTCATCTACTACCAGGGACCACATAAGAGGTGACAGCATTCCTCATTGAGAACAGTCTCTAGTGGTTCTTGTGATTATAGTCTCGTCTCCCGAGGAAAATCTGAAAGTCAATTGATAACTAAACCTGATGTTGTGATGTTGTCGGCAATGATTACTCAAGTTGATATCTTTTTGGTCGTTTTAACGGTTAAATGTTCAAAACCGAGCGCAGAGAAATCGTTCTATGACATCAAACAGAAAACTTTTTCTGTTATCAGTGAGAGCAGCGCTCTATTTTTGAACTTTTAAGTGAAGCTGTATTATCTATATTATATTACATTTGAAAGGTTTCATTAAACCCATTTGCTCTATATCAAGTAAAATAACATGTAAAAGTGGTTAAGTTACAATATATTTAGTGAAGCGGCAATATTTTGGTATTATTGCAACCCGGAAGCGTAGTTGGTAAATCGATTTTTTGTTCGCATCTCACCTGGGTTCGAATCCCAACCCGTACATAGGGTAAGATATTTTTCTAATCAGAAAAAAGAGGTGTACGACCCTAAGGTTAAAACCTGTATAGTCAAAATGTTTGTGAATGCCGTAAAAAACAAAACAGATGATTTACGTTGCCCAAACTCTTAGAATGTTTTCCCATATCGTTAAGTCAAATGGATTTGAAATAGGACATTCGAGACATGCGAAACATTCACAGGAGCTGATGAAACATGGGAATTCTGCTTGCACCATTTCCAATATGTCTCCATAAACCATGACCGCCAAGGCACTTTAGAGTAACGTGGAGGTAAAAAATATATGGTTGACACCGTGCGGTTTGAGCGATAACCCAGATTTGGCAATCCAGTTGGTAGAACTATTCCGGAATAACCCGTAAATTTACTGTTCAAAAAATATTGCCTACACAAGGTCCTTTTTGTCAATAAACCACTTTCTCAAAACACACAATGGATGCTCATGATGTGGCGAAAATTAAAAAGAGAGGCTCTCAAATGACTATATCACTTTCACGCTACCACCCTGCATAACATTTCACAGAATAAAGTGTCAGTTTATCATTTCCTTAACATCTGTATAATATTTATTTAGAAGAAATTGTTCAATTTTCGACTTCTTCCTAGAAAAAATTATATAAACATCACACACGAAAGCGCCACATCAGCGCTTAGAAGAAGCTCCAAGAATCAGGCTCGAATTCAGTTCGCTTCCCTTTGGTACCATTAGCATGCCTCGTGTTCCGACTAAGGGAAGTGGAACGTGGAGGGCTGAGTCACGACAGAAAATTCTGGATTTCTTCGTGAAAATTGCGCGTTGCCAACGACTCGCTTCAGATGCCGTTGCCGATTTCACTGCAAATTCCCGCAACCCGCTGAATTCAGGGGCGTCAGGAGGGATGAAATTCCATTCGATTTCTCGTGCTGCGTAGAACTGCTGGACTTGATCGAGCATCTCTTGATCTCTGAAAAGATAATACCCATGATCAGAATGCCACCCCTTTACGGCTGATAAAGCGTCTCAGTGATGCTAGAAAAGGATCGGTCGTCAAATCAGGATTATTTTCGAGGTCTTGGTGGTCATGCAGACATACACTGCTATATACGCCTTGATGAGCTTGGGGCGATACGTCCCTTGTTTTACCAACAACGGACCATCGTAGTCCACACCTGTCACTGCGAATGGTACATGTCACGATTCTTGATAGTGGAAAATTTACCCTTAACTGTGCTGTGGCTCCAGGTCGCACGCGAAAACATTTCATGCATTATCGAGTGATCTTTCTCACGGTAGTGCGAGCCTTGAGTGATCAGCACCTGAATGACGTCGATGAGCGCTGATAGACCTGGATGAAGTAAATCGATATGCTTCGTCCTGATTAGCATCGTCGTGATGGGATATTTGTCGAGCATATGTTGGCGTGCCTTGAAGCTAGTGGCTGCTTCGACTGGACGAGTCAGCCTCCGACTCGGAGCAAGATATCTTCGATGAATGGATGAAAATTCCCGATTCTCGCCATGATGCGGTGTACCTTGCGAAAGTTGCTGAATTTAGTCACAAACGGAAAGAGTTCGACCTTCACAGCTGATATAGTTATCACCTATTTCATCTCTGGAAGCAGCTGACGAGGAACTTCTGAATCTTCTATTTCATAATGGGTTGATCTGAATAAATTAAATCCATTCCACCAAAGTTCGATGTTGGATAATTGTTCCGGTAGCTGACCTCTCCATACCACTTCAGCTGGATCGCTTTTTGAACGAAGGTAGCAGAACTTGTAATTCTCTGGATATCTGGTACGCGATCTCGCACAAAAACTTGCAGACAATTTGTGGGTTTCTTCAGCTAGGCCAGGAAAACTGTGCTATCGGATCAGAGCACAATTTCTCGAAACGACATCTGCATGGCTTCTAGTACCTTTTCCAGTTGGCAAGTTAGTGATAGAGCGGCACAACAGGTTAGAGTAAATCGGACAAACGAGTAGATCATCAGTTTACTTGCGAGGGCTATTTGCTATACAAATTCAAAGAACTGTTCATGTTTGAAAGAAGGAATCAAACCTTATGTTTCCGGCAAACTGCTATTCATGTCGATGCTACGAACGAATGTGGTTACAAAGACGACGGAGTCGGTGGTGTGGTCTTTTTAACAGCAGACCACGATGGTGATGTGCTCAATATTTAGACTCTGTGACGGGACATTGCGGAATCCTTTTGTTGGAATTGTAGCAATAGTAAATGGTCTTATAAGTGTAGGGTTACCTTTCGTTGCATTTGATTTTATATTATGTTTGAGTGAAAGCGGTATTCGGGTTAATGACATACGGGCAAGGCGTCCCTTCTGGTTAATGACATTCAGGTAAATTCAGGTCCTTTCGGGTAAATGTTTTTCGGGCGAGCGTCATTCAGCTAAATGACTTTCGGGCGAATGACATTCGGGTGAATGTTATAGAACCGTCCCAGTTCATCCTTTTTAGGCCCTAATAGCTATAGTTTCTTCGGTCGCGGTCAAGATAGATCACTTGCTGATCTGAAATAGGCAGACCATTCGTTAAATCCAGAGCCTCTTCTCGTGTCGCTGCTACCCCATGCCTCATGATGAGTATTTGCATCGCATTGGTGAAAATTCCGGTCCTCGGTGTCCTCTGTCTATTGGCATTTCACATTGGAGACACCAGGTCCCGGGAAATAAATTCGATTATTGGAACAAATCTAATGCAGGATCGGCGCATGATATGGGTAGTGCTACCCATATCCGAGAATCCACTTGAAACTTTTGGATAAATCTAAAATTTTAAATCTACTACGAGTGCCCCAATCTCGCTTCTTAAGCTTTCGATACACCTAGCATGATTCCATTTGCTCAAACGCACTGCTAGTGATTTTATGTGAATTTAACCCATTCATGCCCAGCCTTTTCCTAGTACATGTAGGGTTTCAAAACAGTGTTTCCTTGAAAACGATGTGATCAAGAAACATGTAAACTCTTTTTGCATAAACATAGGTGATTCCCTTGCAGTGCTAGAAGCCGTTCAATTTTTACCTTCCAATGCCCAATTCAATTCTGCTAGAATATTTACAATAGTTCAATTGCGTGGAAAACGTAGAGAAAGACAGTCTTAATTGATAAATTTTATCAGTTTTCAATAATATTGCACCATTACGGAGATTTATATGAAACATTCATTTTCCGTTGTCAACGTAAACTGTCCTTCGCAGCACTCCTCCATCGACATCCAATCAGACTAATTGCAATAACTTCAGTGCTAGAGCTAATCCTTGTAACTTAATGCTCAAATGAAAGGCAATAGTCACATTTATTAGCCTTACTTGTTTTTGTGAGCAAATCTCGCTTCAATCACAAGTTATAGCTGTTTAAAAATGTTGTTGTCCACAAGCAACATGGGCATGAAGCGGTCAATGCAGTCGAATATAGGCAAGAATGAAAATGTTGACTTCTACATTGCGCTACAATATGTTCGCTTGGTTATACTCGAATGATAGTGGAGGCGTTTCAATGTTGTGTGTACGGAGCGCTCATAAACCACCTTAATCACATCATGAACCGGACACGATGACCAGATGGTGTGACTATTGCGTGGGGGTCTTCTTGAGGATGGTCCGAAACATTGTCGCACAGGATCAATTGACACAGTTTTTTTCTTTGGGACCGTTCATAAACCACGTAGACCGAAATTTGAGAATTTTTAACCCCCCCTCCCCCATAGTAGACTTTAGTAGACTTTTACAACCCCCCCACGCCAAAAGTCTACGTGCACTTATAATGTTTTTATTCGCGGGAAATGTAAAATTTGCAAGGAGCAGATTATAATGTTCAAATAAAAATTAGCGTTCAGATTTATTTCAAGCTTTTTAAATATTAAAGAAATGTTTTTTAAATTGGTTTTTTGTCTATGACTGATCAAATCAATTAATACTAATTCAAGGTGCTTTTCAACGTTTGTGTAGCGGAATACTTCTTTTCAAGGTTAGTCACTCAAGTATACACAGAAAAAATATTTTGTAATTTTAAGTTTATTTTCATGCACATCTTTGGAGCATGAATATAAATGTAAAATTAAGTTCCACCACAAATACACGCGACTTGTCGTTCTTTCTTCAACGATTTTTTTTATAATTTTACACGTGGATTGGAAATTACAGTTACTTTTTTTCCTTTTTTATTAACGACTTATAGTGAGTCAATCTTTTTCCTTTTTATATTGTAACGACATATAATTAGCAAGGGACTGGAAGGTGAAGTATTTTTTTTTTCAAATATTAAGAGCCATAGTACTGAAGGAAGAGCAAGGATTTGCAGTAAGAAAGTTTAGAAAAGCGTGGAGTAGGGTCAATGAACAAGCTTAGAGTTTCCCGGCTACTTAACTCTTTGTCTTCTGCAACGCAGGAGTCAGGATCTTTTGGCATTAAATGCGAATCACCTGAGTCTGCGACATGTCCGGACAAGCGTAAAGTCAATTTAATGACTTATGCTGTCGGCTCCGAAGCCATTCAAATATTTCCAAAAATATTTATTTTTCTTATGTAATTAATATCCATATCACCTGAGACATCGCAAAGTTTCAAAGCTCCGAATATTTTCGAAGATAAATATAGTGGAACCGGTTTGCACGGAGTTGCGTAAGGTCAAGACGTAAAATTTAACGGGTGTTTAAAGATTTTGAAATCAGTGTAAATGATTGCAAGAGAAACTGATTAACTCGAGTTAACACTTTGTTGTAGAAGTTTAACTACACTACTGCATTAACCGCTGAAATCAATAAATAAAAAATAAAAAAATTAATCCACTTATTGTGTTTTGTTGTTTCAATGGTGGTTTTAATGTTTAACTTTGACCATTTTTTAACTTTTTATGGTTCATGCATTTAATGGTCCGTGCATGTCTGCTAGCTAGTGATGTCTCAGATGATTTCACAGTCAAAATCTTCCGTCGAGAGGAATTTTGGGCAATCGTCTTTAGAACTGTCATTTTGTGTTATTCCTAGATCAAAACTATATCAAAATATACGCAAGAAACAACAACGTGTGAGGTTGTCCAAATGGTGGTTGAGTGGTCGCGTAACGAGCAGTTACCTCAATAGCGTACTAGGCAGAGTTTACAATTTTCGCATTCGTGAACAGAATAAGGCGATCTTTCACCTACTTCGACCAGCAATAAAAAAGCGAACATACGAAGTAACATTGTTTGCTCTCCAACTTTTCTCGACAAGACAGCATTGGATCTCATCTTTTCGCGGTATAATATGAGATGATATTTTCGCGCATAATGTAAAACTGCCGAATAACTAATGATTTCGCTTACTAGCTTTGAAGTGTCTTTAAATCTCATTTATAATTAGTAATACGAGAATAACAAAAAATAAAAGTCTACATAGACTTTTTCAAAGACCCCCTCCCCCCTCGTAGACAAACGTAGACTTTTGCTAGACCCCCCCCCCCGTCCCCCTATGAGTCTACGTAGTTTATGAACGGCCCCTTTCCAGTATCCGAGGTTTCACAAGATTTACAAGTATCTCTCGATGACATGGTGAAAAAAGATGCTTTAGTTCCAAAAACTTTTGTGGGCGAAAGACCAACAGATCGTAGCTTTATGGTTCTGTCGATAAGTTGTCTGTGTTTCACGTCTACCAGGAAATTCGAATAGATGATTGCTCCATTTACAACTGCCACCAGGAAGCGCCACGTAAAGCGTTGACGAAACAAACTTGCTTGTGTGTTTATTTTTATCCAGTTGGTTACGTGAGAAAGGGATCGAACCTCGTTTTTGTCGTGCCTTGTTGCTGGTATTAGAAATGATGAGAAATTTGATGCTGCCTGTTTTGTCGAATACAACAAATCGGCAACCTTCAAAACTATCGCCGATCTGTGCCGAATTAAGAAGGCATTGGCTTAGTTTTTTGAACGACCATAAGAACAGGGTTGACGACAAAGTTGGGCTCTGTATTTGCGATGGTACCAGCAGATGGACTCGTTCTGGCTGGACCCGCTTTTAAATGGCGATTCTAGGCAATAAAAACTTTTGTTTCCTCCTTTAGACCCGCATAGTTTGCCAACGGCGGAGGTATATTTCCAACCGAAGCGGCAGCAATGGTACAGGACGAGAAATCGAATATTTTGTCGCCATTTCGACCAGTTTCGCAAGACTACCGTCGCTGATGTTCAGCACAGCTCATACAATAACCGGCATTGGTTGCAGGAACAGCATTTTCATCATGTTATCGTCTACATTCAGACCGGTAGCGATTTCTTGTATCGGAGCAAGTAGATGCGCTGGACGAAGATCATCCAAATCGCATGAGCCAAGGAGCTCAAGACGGGATTGTGCTGACAGGACAAAGCGAGTGATTAGTATTTTTCTTCTGCTGGCGGGTTAGCCAGGTCCAACACTTGACATTTGACGCTCTGATCTAGTTTGTGTGTAAGAATGAAATGGACCTTAGCTTGTGCGAATCACATGTGGGGATCGCTCTTCCAGAAGTCGGGAGATTTCACGGAAATCGCGGCGGCTGCTTCGACATGCCTTTCCTGACTCAACATTTTTGTGTTTTCGGTCATATTTAAAATCGCGTCGGATTCACCAATGTGGGAACGGAATTGATGACGAATAAATACCTACCACAATTAAATTTACGAAGTAATCAGTACTCTTACTTACTTATGTTATATGTTCGCTTCAAGTTATGGTTGCACTCAAATGACAGTAGAGGCGTTTCAGTGCTGGGTGTACAAATAAGTAAGTTCGCAGGATGATCCAGAGAATGTGAGACCACATAATCAACTGGAATCAATTATTTATGTTCCATTTAAAAGCTAACATATAAATCACAATAATTCAGTTTTTTTTTTTTTTTTTTTTCATACGTTTATTTGACACGGCATTTGCAATAGCTTTTTACGCCAGTTTCTTTTTTTACATAGCACGTTACAAAAATCCTTAAGACTAATTTTAACTATACTAGTACTTTGTCTAAAACTAACACTGAAATCACTTTATTGTTTGCTTTTTTCCTTACATTGTTGTATTTCATACTGATCTAGTATTTTCGGGTGTATTTATTTACTTTTTTTTCTGTTATTGTCTAAATTTAAAAACTAAATATTCTAGGTTCCTTTAATTGGTGAATGATTAGCCTTGGATGAGAGTATGAGGAGATGAATTTAATTAAATTTTGACAGACGCTGTTTTTAGAAAATGATAGATAAGTTCCATGTATAGAGGATCGCGATACGCCAGGATGTCTCTAACAGGAACATGGATTGGTCTTCCTCGGACTTGTAAAGAATCTACTAATTGTGATCTGGCTTCACGATATTCAGTGCAGGACCAAACAACATGCTCAATGTCATGGTAACCTTCTCCACAAGCACAATGATTACCCTCAGCGAGCCCAATACGACGGAGATGCGCATCTAAAGTATAATGATTGGACATGAGCCTAGACATCACACGGATGAAGTCCCGACTTACATCCAATCCTTTGAACCATGCCTTCGTTGATACTTTAGGGGTAATTGAGTGTAGCCATCGTCCCATATCTCCATTGTCCCAAGATGTTTGCCAACTAGCAAGTGTCCTCTGTCGAGAAGCGCTATGAAATTCATTGTAAGCGATGGGTCTTTCATATATTTCACCATCTAGTGCACCAATCTTGGCTAAATTATCAGCTTTCTCATTGCCCGCAATAGAGCAATGGGCGGGGAGCCACACTAGGGTAAATTTATAACATTTTCTTGTCAGGTTACTCAGAGATTCTCGTATCTTCCCCAAAAAGAATGGATCGTGATTATCAATCCTCTTTGAGCGTAGAGCTGCAATTGTGCTGAGACTATCAGTGAGGATAAAGTAATGGTTCGGGGGTAAAGTATTAATTATTTGCAAACTATAGTGAACTGCTGCTAGTTCCGCTATATAAACAGAGGCGGGTTCTGCAAGTTTGAGAGAAATTGAAAAATTATTGTTGAAAATACCGAAACCAGTGGCCTCACTGATTCGTGACCCATCAGTGTAAAACATTTTAAGGCAGTCTATGTGTTGATATTTACTTGTGAATATTTTAGGGATCTCCCGCGAGCGTAGATGATCCGGAATTCCACGAATCTCTGCTTGCATGGATGTGTCGAAGAATAAAGTGGATTCAGGAATATCTAGTATATTGACGTATGTGGGAACATACCTAGCAGGCGTTATTTCTTGTGACATGTGATTGAAATACACTGTCATGAATCTGGTTTGGGGTTGAAGCTCGACAAGTCTTTCAAAATTTTCAATTACCAGTGGGTTCATAACCTCACATCGAATAAGTAAACGAGAAGAAAGATCCCAGAATCGGTCTTTTAAAGGAAGAACTCCCGCTAGTACTTCAAGACTCATCGTATGGGTCGACTGCATGCAACCTAAGGCAATTCGTAAACAGCGATACTGTATCCGTTCCAGTTTAATAATGTGAGTGTTCGCAGCTGAACGGAAACAGATGCACCCATATTCCATTACTGAAAGTATTGTTGTTTGATACAATCTTATCATGTCACTTGGATGAGAACCCCACCATGATCCAGTTATTGTTCGCAGAAAATTTATCCTTTGTTGGCATTTCGTTATTAGATACCTAATGTGGCCTCCCCATGTGCCTTTAGAATCGAACCAAATTCCAAGGTATTTAAAAGTCAGGACTTGGGCTATCGTTCTACCAACCAACTGAAGCTGAAGCTGAGCTGGATCACGCTTCCTTGAAAAAACAACCAACTCTGTTTTCTCCGTAGAGAAATCGATGCCTAACTTCAAAGCCCAACTTGATAAATTATCCAAACTATCTTGCAGTGGTTGTTGTAAATTTAAGGCTTTTGGTCCTGTAACAGAAACCACGCCATCATCTGCAAGTTGTCTTAGAGTGCATGGGCTGACAATACAATTATCAATATCATTCACGTAAAAATTGTAGAGAAGGGGGCTTAAACAAGAACCTTGTGGGAGGCCCATGTAACTTATTCTGAATGTTGCCAAATCGCCATATGAAAAATGCATGTGCTTTTCTGACAATAAGTTGTATAAATAATTATTTAATATTGGTGAAAGACCACATTGATGTAGTTTCTCTGAGAGAACATCAATGGAAACAGAGTCGAATGCTCCTTTTATGTCTAAGAACACAGACGCCATTTGTTCTTTTTTTGCATAAGCTAGTTGGATTTCTGACGAAAGTAGCGCCAGACAATCATTCGTTCCCTTTCCCCTCCGAAAACCAAACTGGGTATCTGATAGCAAGCCGTTCGCCTCAACCCAATTGTCGAGACGTCGTAGGATAATTTTTTCCAACAATTTCCTGATGCAGGATAACATTGCAATCGGTCGATACGAGTTATGATCGGAGGCTGGTTTTCCCGGTTTTGGAATAGCGATAACTCTCACTTGTCTCCAGTCGTGCGGGACAATGTTCTGCTCAAGAAGCTTATTGAATAAATTCAACAAGCGTCTTTTTGCTAGGTCAGGCAGATTCTTCACCAAGTTGAATTTAATTCTGTCTAGTCCCGGAGCATTATTGTTGCATGAGAGGAGTGCAATTGAGAATTCCATCATTGTCAAAGGCGAATCTATGAAATCGTTACTTGTGGGAGCATCGCGAGTGATTTTCTGCGCAGGAGCAGAATCGGGACAAATTTTCTTGGCAAAATTAAATATCCAACGATTCGAAAAATCTTCGCTTTCATTAGTCACGTTTCGATTCCTCATTCTTCTGGCTGTGTTCCAAAGAGTACTCATTGATGTTTCTCTTGACAAGCCATTAACGAAGTGTCTCCAATAACTAGATTTTTTGGCACGACGTATACTGTCAAATTTGTTTTGCAAAATGAAATAATTTTCAAAGTTCTCACGTATACCCCCTTTCTGTTTCATAATTTCTTTGTAGGCAACTTGTTTAGCTTCATATGCATCAGAGCACTCTTTGTCCCACCAAGGATTAGGGGGCCGTCTATTTATTGTCATTCCAGGATTGCATTTCGTTTGGGCTTGTTCTGCTGCTTCAATAATTAAACCCGCTAGGAATTCATATTCTTCGGTAGGGGGTAGCTCTTCTGTCGAAGCAAGAGAAGTGGAAATTAATGTTTCGTATGTTTTCCAATCAATATTTCGTGTTAAGTCATAAGGAACATTGATTGAATTCGTAAGGCCTAATTCACTGTTAATTGAAACAACGATTGGCAAATGATCGCTACCGTGAGGATCAGGTACAACCTTCCACGTGCAGTCTAACCGAAGTGATGTCGAGCACAGAGATAGATCTAATGCACTTGGACGTGCAGGAGGTCTGGGGATGCGTGTTGTTTCGCCAGTATTTAAAACTGTCATATTAAATTCGTCACAAACATTGTAAATCAAAGAGGATCGATTATCATTGTAGAGGGAACCCCACAATACTCCGTGCGAGTTGAAGTCTCCCAGTATCAGACGCGGAGCAGCCATGGATTCCACTACCTCAAAAATTTGACGTTGTCCAATTTGAACTTTGGGAGGTATATATATAGAAGCGATAGACATGTCTTTGCCTTTAATGTTCGTTTGGACAGCTACAGCCTCAATGCCAGCAAACAAGGGGATGTTAATTCTATAGAAAGAATAGCACTTTTTAATTCCTAGAAGCACTCCTCCATACGGGGTGTCTCGGTCTAGGCGAATAATGTTGAAATCATTTAAGTTGAAATTAATGTTTGAGGTAAGCCATGTTTCACATAGAGCAAAAGCATCGCATTTTAAATTATGCAGTAAAATTTTTAAGGAATCAATTTTAGGTATGATACTTCTGCAATTCCACTGTAAAACAGTGATGGAATCTTTCATTGGAGGAGGTGAATTACCCATTGAAAGATACAATCGCTGCAAGGATGGGCCATTGAGCAATCAGCTGCTCTAAAAATGTTCTAATTGTTGGGAGGAAAGCTGAAAGTATACTCTTTAGTGGTTCAGAAATATTGAATGCTTTAAAAATCCAATCAACAATTTCAGAAAATTTCAATAATCCTACCCCCGGCTGAGGCTCAGAGGAAGTCGAAATTTTATTATTTCCAGTAATGGTGTTCTGTTTGGATTGTACGTTCCCAAAACCGGGCGGAATTGATTTCGGTTTTGAATCGGAATTTTTCGGTTTTGGGCGTAGTTTATCTATTGGTGGAGAAATTTTAAGGCCCTTGCTTGGCAGCTTGGGAAAAGAAGACTGTTTTCTTTTTCTGGAATTTCCGGGTAAAACAAATGATGTACCTTCGCACGCTCCGTCAGAGTCAGACTGTTCCGAAAATAGAGATGTGTAAGTGTTTTCTAAGAAGATGGGTTTAGGGGTAGCATTTTTCAACATTTCTGCATAGGAGCGCTTAGACCTCTCCTTCAAGGATCGTTTAATTTTATCCTCACGCAATTTATAAATGGGGCATGCAGGGACCTCATGTGAGTTTTCTCCGCACATTAAACATTTTTCTGAATTTTCATTACATGTATCCTCTTGATGAGAACCCCCACATTTGCCACACCGTGCCTTATTGGAACAGTAAGTGGCTGTGTGGCCAAGCTGTTTGCAATTAAGGCAATTCATTACACGAGGGATAAAAAGGCGAACAGGGAGACGAATCTTATCGATAATGACATAGTTGGGCAGCGCAGACCCAGCGAAAGTCACTCGAAATGAGTCAGACAGTCGATAAACTTTTTTATCTCCTTCGTGTGATACTGAATGCAATTGCTTGCATTCAAGTATTTTTACGTCTTTAAGTATGGTGTCTTTGAAACGACCAACCCCATGCTTAACTAAGTCATCAACAGTCAAACTCGATTCTGTGATGACCCCATCAATTTCAATTTCCTTTGAAGGAATATACGCTCTATACTCACGCGTAAAAAGCTCGCAAGAAGCAATTGCATTGGCTTGTTTGAAACTACCAACGACAATGCGTATTTTATCTTTATTGACTTTGACGATCTCTTTTACATCCGAGAATCGCGAAGTCAAATCTTTAGAAATTTGAATAATATTTAGCGCCTTTACTTTACGCCTAATAAATACAATCCATGGTCCCGTTGACGACTCTGGGTAAATTTTAATTCTAGTCGGATTTACATTTTCAGCATAAGGCTTAGGGGGAGGGTCTGTTACTCGTTCTCCCATCTCTTCATCCATTTTACCTAGCAAGAAAAACTATCACAAAAAGGAATGAAAAATATACCTGTTATACCTGTAGAACACACCTCATGTGTTACGTTGTAACCTCGGTGCCCGTTGTTTGACAATGTGACACCTGCTGTTCTTCTTCGTCGCGTTGCTTCTTCAGTAGAGAAATAGTCCTACCTGCAACACTTCAAAACTCTCTCCGATTAAGCTGCTCGTCGGTATCACCACCACAAGCGCGCTCTCTCCGTTTCCACCACCTCGGTAGACAAATGTGGCTACCTGTGGCTTGCTGCGAAAATCCCACTGTCGATGCGGCACTTTTCAGTGCCACTTGTTTTCCTTATTCGTCGTACCACTTCTGCGGTAGACAAATAGAGCAAATGGGTCTACCTGTGACGCTTCCCTCTCGTCGATTAGAATTGCCCGACGACACCAATACACTATATTTTTTTCTGTGTGTACAGGCACGATCACTGTCGATCTCTGCCACCGCGGTAGGCAAATTCGTCTACCCGCGGTTTGCTGTCAAAACACCACTTGTCGAGGATGCCGTTGACCACGCCTCCGACGTATCAACTGTCGACTCACACTTAACAAACTGGTCTCTCTCTCTCTCTCTCCCACAATAACGCATACAGCGTCTCGCACTCCGTCACTCTCTCGAGAACAAATCCTTCCACCTGGAGGCACAACCGTCTCGGTCGGTTGCAAAAACTGTTATGAACAATAATTCAGTTCAAGGAACCCCAAAAATGTTTCTTGTGTCAACCATCCTGATTGGTTCCGCCCAACCGTCCAGCTTTATTTTCCCGAGTTTCAATTTCTTGTGAGGACATATTCTTGAATTTTGACTTTTGTCTGAATCATTCTAACCGCTAGTTCATCCATATTGATCAAGCGCTCAGGTTTCTCGAAAAAACTGGTCTAGAAATATAATTCATTAAATCAGTTCCTGATATGCGTTTCCGTAACAGCAGTGCGCTGTTTAGAAATAGCAATGGGTATGCGAAGAAAGTATTCAGGGTGACGCAGGAGAACTAACTTTATCCACTTGCGGCCGAGAATTCCTTCTGCAAATGGGTTAGGTTTACCGGAATCGTAGCTTCAGCTTCCTACCAACGTTGGACTTGAAAACATCAAACGAAACGTATAGATGCACCTATTCGTACCAGTATCGTTGTAGGTCATGTACTTTCCCTTGTTTGATCGCCAAATAATTGGCGTGAGCCCAAATTAACGCAGAATATTTACGTTCAAAAACTGCGAAAATCACAAATAATACTTAATGAAAACTTACGAATATTACGAAGCATTTGACAGATGACTTTTTCGATTTACGATAATTAGTAGCCGTCAAAGATTTTGTTATTGTTATGAATACGTTGTATTATAATAAGTGTGAACAAAAGACTAAGAGTTTTGAGTGGTACAGTGCAAAGTAAAAGGAAGTCAAGATCGAATGAATTGGAAAGTGCGTCATGCTTGAACCTGCGTCAAGTATGCTGCTTCCACGGCAATGGAATTTTTCTGTTTTCGTCAATGTATTTCGAGTGGAACTTGAGCTGCTCTATTTGATCTTGAACTGATCCAGATAAATGTTTCGTATTCTACTCGTCAATAACTGACACCAACTCAAGGATAGTAATTGCTACGAAAACGCAAAGATCCGAAGCAGGTCGAATACGCTACGGAAAACCATTTTCTAATCGCCAAAATATTGTTAAAGAAAAATGTTTTGCGAGATTTTGGATATATGAATTTGTTCGATTAAGGAGCGATTTGATACCAACAATACCAAATATTTTAAACATTTAGAAAATTTTACAATGCGCATATCAATAAATTCTGACCAATTCGTGACTTTCTACAGAGGAGATCTTGATAAATGATAGAGATATTTTCTAGGAATGCTGTAGCGTGAAGAGAAAGAAGCAACTGATTTGAACACTATAGTCAACTTCCCGAACTCGTGTGATTTTATGATTAATTATACCAGTACTGGGATTTTCACGTGCTGATGAAAATAGCTGTATTTGGACGACCTTCGCCTTTAGAGTAAAGCAACTGACATCTTTGTGTTGGAAGTCCGCGAACACGATACCCTACTACCCATTTATCTTGGATAAACCCAATCCGATTTATGGTCGCACACGGTTCCGCGTGTCCTGGGTCTTGACAGAGGTTCTTGGACATCGAGAGGGATCCGATTGTTCTATAACGATGAAGTCTTTCGTGATATGATTGTTATACCGTGTGGCGTCCTGCTCTTTCTTGCTGATGCACTTCAGCCTGACCGTATCTATAGTCAATCTCGATCCGTCACTCTAGTCTTTCCGAGGAGATGGTATTCACTTCTAAGGTGATTATAAGGCCTAGAATTCGAGTGTTCTTTTGATTAAGTTGTTTCCATCTAACTATCGACAGGTTGTTCAGCACTATGGCGAAAATATCCCACAACTATGAATCCCTTTGGGATTTTGGGTTTTCTTACAAACTAATGGAATATTGTTCTAGTAGCCTTGTTTTTCAAGCCAATTGTCAGTTTCTACATTATAAGACCCGATCTGAGGGTAGCTTTCTTTGTAAACAGCGGCTCGATATTGTTGCTCCACAAGCATGCCTGCTCTCCTAATCTGGCTGACATTCTCCGTATTCTAGTGTCTGCTGGGGTAGTTCGTGAAGGTAACCCCTATTCTGATAACTCTGGGGATCAAACTGTTGCTAGGCCCTGGTTTATGATCAATCCATTGCACAGGTTTCACTCCACTACCAACTGGCTACAGCTTTTCAAAAGTACCATTCAGCTAGGTTGATCGTTTTTCCAACAACTTTTAATTTGAATCGTGATTGTCTATTAAATCGATTCATATTCTACATTTAGACTTTAATAAAGGTTTTGTGTGGATAAACTGGCTAAACAGAACATATTTTCCCCACGCACAATACCACCAAGTGTTCTATCCATAGAGACGCTCAACCAGTTCCTTGGCCCTTAAATAAATACTCTCTTGACATGCGAATATTGAGCCCTGAGACTGTTAAAGCAAATGTTAACATTCCATTACATTATGGGAGAAAAATGGAATGAAAAAATAGTACGTGGAATCCTCATTTGTGTGTTTAGAGAAGATTTGGCAGGGAGATTATATGAAACCGGCTCTAGCGCACGAATAAAAATAACCATTGTCCACACTAATCACGATTATTTCTTTTAGGCCCAAATTCGTCCCGTAACGCAGCCCATCATCACGCAGAACAGTATGGTCGGTCAGACGCAGATTAGAATGCTGACCACGCAGTCCGGGGCAACAACGATACCCCGGATAGGACAGACGACAATACGGCCGGCGACGACGGTTCGGATACCAACACCGATATCACAGCAAGCTCAACAACACACTACCCTTACTGCTAGTGGGCCTCGGCATATAACAGCCCAGCAGATACGGCCAAACGCCACCGTCGGACATACCACCATTGTGCAAACAAACCAGCAGCTGCCTCAGACGATCTCAACGACACCCCCAGCGCTGTTACCGGTAAGTTTTGGCTTTTTTGGCCGATCCCTTGCTTCATACACACTACCACCGGTCCCTCTGACGCCAAAGGCGCTCTTCCTTCTTCCTCTCGTCCACCATCCTTCCCACAGCAGTTATTTAGAGAAATTTAGTTTGTTGTTCCCCTGTAGACCAACTAGTCAAAATTGTTCCCTTTCGAAACCAATATTGTTTATTCAAAAATCAACTTTTTCTACTGCTATCACTTATTTCTTCCTTTCACACAAAACACATCAAATAGACACAAAAACACACTGTGCACTTTCTCCTTCCAAATAGTTCTTTTCGAGTTATTTCAAAAAGTCATCCGATCTCACATAAATTACTGTGGAATCATAAAATGTACAGAACACTTATTCTTCACCAGTAGTTTATGTAATGTTTCGATGTTCAAAATTGAAAAGTTAGAACCCTCAGACAGCAATAAAAAACAGTAGAAAAGAAAAGAAAATAACATAGTTATCGCTTGTGCTTATTATACTTTGTAGAGTAGCATCGTTATTTCGAATTCTGAACGCATTGAAAATTATCAGTTGTTAGAAATGCGATTCAAAGGTTTAATGAATTGGTAGTAAGTTTTTTTTTCTATTGAATAATATCAAGTTTTATTTTTGGGTAGATATTTTTTAGCTTATACATTTTCAGTATGTTAACTGCCGGAGTTCGACTATTAATTGCTGTTACTTGCTACTGGACAATAACGGAACGCTGTTTTTAAAACGATTTTACCTTTGCAGTAAAAAAATGCATGACACAATGGTTTATTTCGTTGCTCTAGACTGTTTTATTGAACTTTTTTCCCTACTAATACGACACGAATATAATTAAACGATATTCTTTATTAACATTTGTTGATTAAACATGGCTCAGTGATTGGATTTGCTTGTAACGTCTTCGTTCTATTGTTTGCTTTTAATGCAGAATCGAACTGCAATCTTGTACACAAAGTTTCGTTTACCCAGAAAAGGAAGCAATATTTTGTATTACAACATACTTTGTTGGTACTGTAGTTGGTGATGGATGGAACACATATCGAGATCCCTTAACACTAGATTCTGCTCGCGAAATTATTTTCTTTTGCTGTGTTGATGGTTTATTCATATATTATTTATATACATATTTCCCCCCTTTTTACCTATATCTGCATGACTTATTATTAATCTTCATTGGATGTGTGAGTTATCAAGTTCATGAACCCGTACTATAAAGACTCCCATTAGATTTGATCGTATTCAGAAGCATTCCTGCAAAACAGTATATACTAAATTTCTCTCTGCTGTTCTTATATATACACTGCTAATAGTCACAATTTCCATTTGTTTAATAAACATACCAAACACTAGGTTATGTACATTGTGAATTGGAGTCTAGTTGAGCATCACAGTTACGTCAAAACGAGATGGATTGGTCTTTTTACTCACTTATTTCACACGTATCAATACGGAAACTTAACGGAACCGGCTTGAAAGCGCGAAACATTGTCTTGGTACTTGGTACC
Organism: Topomyia yanbarensis; assembly: GCF_030247195.1. Lineage (NCBI taxonomy): Eukaryota > Metazoa > Arthropoda > Insecta > Diptera > Culicidae > Topomyia > Topomyia yanbarensis. Next base: position 428,496,950 of record NC_080672.1, on the reverse strand, counting down.
GTTGTGTAATCGGATCCTGCTGACACTAAAAATCACGTAGAAAAAGAAAATGATGTTTTTTCAGTACCAACGGAAATTTTTGCCATAAAAAAGATCAGTGGTATTCAACGGTTGAAATTAAATATTTTGTCGTTTTCATCCATGCTGTCGTTGATTTAGTTGTCTTGCTTTTGCGTTATCTTTAAAGTCAGGATTGGGATGTCGTTCTTTTGGTTGTCTGTTATATTTTGTCGCTGTTATTGTGAGATAAGATAATCTGCTTTTAGGAGACATTGCCGATTATTTTGTTCAATAATAGGATATAATCTCATCAAACCATTTTAAATTCCCTCGCTCGGAGGTAGCTGTTACTTGATGATGTTCATCAACGACGCAGGAGGAAAGATCCGATTTATTCCCTGGATAGGAAAAGTGATGCCTTCGAAGTATACCAGGATTTCTAAATGATGTTTTAACGTCAGACAAGAGAGAAGTTCAAGGTTTTGAGATCCGGCAATGGGACTGAAAATGTTAATGCGACTCTCATAAAAACTTTCACAAATGAGTGCTACTCCAGAAAATTTTTGTTCACACCGGAACAAAACGGTGTCGCAAATCTAATGCACGGGATCATCATCGAGAAGAATGCTGAAAGACGCACTTGTATCGAACAAGCCGTTTTCATCGGATTAGCTGGAGTAACGAAAGATGTCCATGAACAGAATGTTGTGAGAAGAGAATAACAAAATATCGTGAAACTATCTAAGATCCTGTTGCACTACGGATAAACAACTAACGATCAGATGCAGCGATCGCGATCGTCGCACTTCAGGAAACTCTTTTGAATTTGCAATTGAGCGACCGAAAATTAAAATCTTCGCTTTGTTTGCTTCGTTAAACCCATTTCAAACATATTAGGATATAAAAATCGAAAATAAACTTCTGGCGTAAAAATTGGACAGATATCTTTCGGCATAGGAGTCACTTAAGAAGTTCACACACAAAACTCGGCAAGGTTGAACCTCTAGTATAAAAACTGGTTAAAATAAATAAATCGTATGCAGGAGCATCCGTATATAGTGATGTTCAAGATTAACAGTCGGATAGATTTTTTCCGGTTTTTGTATTTATTTTATATAGTTTTTTTTACCGAATCTTAAGACGGATAGTCCCAATCCAATTTTATGCAAGAAGTTTATATCCGGTTTTTATATTCTAATATATTTAAAGCGGTTTTTACAAATCATGTTCTGTTCTTAGGACTTTTATTTTCGGTCGCTCAATTTATAGTACAGTTTATCACGAAAATGTTTTTCTCTAGCTCACTACGATGGCGACGCAATATGGTGGGCCTGAGAACTACCAGTTGACCAGCCGGGCAGGAATGGCGGTCGGACAAGGTCTGGATGTAGAGTAAAGGGACGCCGTGACGGCGCTTCTCCAAGAAAAGCTGACCAATTAGGTCATCCTAATAGATCGAACAGGCGGGTTGGTAAGAGATCGGAGAAAGTTCTTCCGTGTAATCTTTTAATCCACCTAGAGGGTGCAATTGTGCCTTTCTTACATATGCAAGCTGTAATTCCATAACAGCATGGAACCGTGACGAAGCTCGTCGATAATCACGAACCCGATTAGCTATGTGTTGAAGATGATTGCTATATTTGCTTCACCTGTTTAAACCTTATGTGCGGGATTGAAAGTCGAACCTAGGTGAACTGCGTATATGGCAATCGATTTAGCACCTAAGTTAGGCTCATGTTCATAAATTTGAAAAACATTTTAAAAAAAATCTAATATTTTATTAATTCCATTTTACCATGCTAATTTATTTAATTTGTAGGGGAGGGTGGGGGTGTCTATCCCCCAACTTTCCCTTTCATGGCAACGACTTTAGCTTTACTAATAAAAAATGGACCCTCCGCCCGAATTCAGGTTGTCGATTTTCAAACCGGTTGGATAACCTTTCTATCAGAGAGAGGCAAAAATGCACAGAAAGTCAATTTTCATCAGAATGACATAACATTAAAGACGATTAGACCAGAACTACGGAGAGTGCCTAAAACATGACGCAAAACTTATTATTGTGGACACAAATGCACAGGTCGGAAGGGATTCTTTTGTGCTGTCGCTCAACTACCAACGACAACGGCCGGTGATTAATGTCGACGCAGCCAGAGACACGACTCTCTATAGCACATATTTTGCACGGAAGGATATTCGGAAGTAGATGTGAAGACACCCGAATAGCGAAACTTGCTAGCAAATCGACCATGTGTTGATAGACAGTCGACATTTCTCCGATTTTGTTGATGTCAGGACCTACCGGTTCCTGGTGTTAGAGAAATATGCGAATGTTGTTGGGGACTTTACCCAGAAGCTCGATGAACGAATCGAAGATCGACCAATAAGAGTTAACTTGAACGCAGCGGGCCAACAGCTTCATGAATCTAAGAGTACAACAGTCACAGATGTGTGGGGTACCACACGTGCGTAATGCAGTGATTACTTATGTCGATGCCATATGCTAAAGAGCGACTGACAACAATGCCTAGGTGAGAAACCGAATGCTTTCAGCGACTATACGAAGGAACAGGGAAGAATATGATAAGCTGAGGGAGGATTTTCCAGGAACGATGCGCGAAAGATTTACAAATCGCTCAACAACATTATCAGGAAAAACATCTGGGCGCCGGTTATGAATAACGTGAAGTGCTAGGTGGAACACATTGAACTGTCAAACAATGTGGTTTCTAAAACAGAATGAGTATCGGGGATGATGGATAAAATATGTAGTCCTGCAAAGAATCTCGTTCAACGGATCGTTCCATGGTAATTGACGCAAAGCATATTGTATGAGTTTCCGCTGGACAGCTTAAATCCTGTGATTCCAGTGAGCAATATAAATCTTTGAAACACAAAGGATCCCGGAATTTGCTGGAAATTTGTAACACAAAACCTAACAAACGATTTGCTTTGTCAATAATGTTACGTGGTCAATTCGTTGCCATATAACAAATATGTCCCTCGTACGATGAAAACTGATGACAAAATATTTCGCAAAACTAAGGATCAACTTGTTTCGCTCACACCAGTTGCAAAATGTATCAATGAGACATCTCAGTTCAGTCATTCACGAATAACGAAAATAGTAGCGGATCTAACGTACTATCTTGGAAAACTCCGGAATTTAAAAAACAAACTCCCTCGCGGTGTACAATGTAGGATAAAAGCCAGTGGCAGAACCTGGCGGTACATCCCAGCCTATCAATCTTTGCTAGCAATATCTCATGATTAACAGCGTCGAACGCCGTCTTAAGATTTGTATAGATCGTGGCCTGAAGCTGACTAGTTTCATCTCAAACGTTCGAGACGGGAAGAATCCGTACCAACAAGCGCTAATGTAATGTCGTCCAACTGAAAACAGTGCCTCATTGACAAGCGATTCGGAAATTTTTGACTCGACTTTCAGTAAAGTGATTCACTGCATTTCTTATGTACCCGAACCATGACTGAATACTTACAATTATCTGAAAATGATTGCTTTTGGAGAGTGACATAGTAAAAAAACTGGAAGTGATAAAATATCAGAACATTTTTTCAGATCTGCTGAAAGCTTGGCACTGAACCCTGGAGCATACGATGATTTAATTTTCCGGGTTACAGGTACCGTAAATATATCCATGTCAACGGAAACATCACGAACGGCATTTTGGTCGAGATCGATTGCAGATGGCACAACAGTTGGGAAGACGCTTGCAAAATATCTTGCATTTAATGAACATTTTGCCACAGTCGTAGTTGCCTTTTCGTTTTTATAAAACTTTCTAAATTAAACAAGAGACCTTTTACCTTTCTCGTCGTATTAACGAAAAACCAGACCTTGGGAGTTTTGTTGGATGCTGTTCAAATATCATTTGTACAAAAGCTTATTGAGATTGCCGTACTCATTGCTGTATATTGTGAAGAAGCGCATGGAAAGAGGACATTTGTGTATCTTTTATATTCCGAAGAGTGGTGTTAGACCAGGGAGGATTGATAGAAGGCACCGATGTCTCAACACAGTTCAGCAGTAATCCGTTATAAAGGTCAACGGCCCACTTGGTCAGACGGTACACTCCAGTTGACCAGCAATAGGGAACGGCGCAATTAAAACGATAAACAGCACGGGCTTCTTCATATTGTAATGAGGTTACGATGGAAGATAAAATATTCTCCAGAGGAACGACAGCAGTAGAAGCTTTTTTTATAGGCCCCTCAGGCAGAGCAATCCGATGATGAGTTGTAGAAGAACGAGCCTAATGGTTGGAAGCCATGCTTATTTGATTTAGAAAAACGAAACTCTTCTAGCAACATGCGAATTAGTTCGTTTTCGAGGACAACGAACTGGTGTAAGCGTATCCGTGCCTTGAGGCAACCTGTCTAGGCCCTGGTTGGCTAAAGTAACCAAGCAGTAGCATAACATCATTTGCGTTTCACTGAAAAGAAGCTCATTCTATACGTTTCAAGTAGGGAAACATGGGAAGTGACCAGGTTTTCAGCTAAATCTGCATAAATCTCTAAAAAAGCTTTCAATCCTTCCAGAGTCATTGAGATATAATGTGCAAAGGTATTATGCGTGTCCATAATTTTTGGCAGAATTTTTAATTTATTTTTTCAAAAGTTATAAAAGTTTTAGTGCTCGTTTTTTTTTGGTCAAGTCTCCCCACTGCGGGGAGACTTGACCAAGGCCTGGTGAGACTTGACCAAGAAAATTTTAGCCCTTTCATGCCCAACTTTTTTTTAGTGTATGTAGGATTTCAAAACTATTTTTCCTTGACAACGGTGGGGCCAAAAAACACGAAAAGCCTTTTTTCATAAACAAAGCTGCTCATTTTTTACCTTCCAATGCTCAATACAATTTTTCTAGAATATTTACGATAGTCCACTTGAGAGAAAAACATTGCCAAAGACAGTCTAAATTGATATGTTTTATCAGTTTTCAATAATATTGCAACATAACAAAGTGATATTTGAAAAATTCATTTTCCGTCGTCAAGGCAAACTGTCGCTGGCAGCACTGCTCCATCGGAATCCAATCAGACTAATTACAATAACTTCAGTTCTAAAGCTGATCCTTATAAGTGTTAATACTCAAATGAAAGGTAACAGTCATATTTATTAGCTTTACTTGTTTCTGTGAGCAAATCTTACCTCAATCAAAAATTATAGCTGTTTAAAAACATTGTTATCCACAAACAACATGGGCATGAATGGGTTAAAAAATCAGAACAACAAATAATGACATAAAACATACTGTAATCCTTTTTTGCCATATTGTCGAGATCCTCAGGTACCAGTAAAAAATATAAAAGGGTTGCATTTCATAAATTTCGACTGTTTTTAATGCATTACCTTTTGAGGATTAGCTGTACTGCTTACACTGCATTTTCACAAGTCATGAAATTAGTCATATTACTGCTAACTTTGCTTACTAGTACTAAAAGATGTAGCCTGATATTTGATGTGAGATTTTTTGTGAAGTGATTAACATTAACAGTAGGTACCACAGCATAGTAAATATTAGACAATATTTATCTTTCTTCAGCTTATCGCCACTTGGTCAAGTCTCCCCAACATTAGTTAATACGTTCTATGTCGTGCAAATTTTAGGCAAAACTATTTCAATGTTCCAATTTATATCAAATCATTTTACTAGTTCATAAAGAATAAAATATTGTATGAGTGCTTTAAAAGTAACGATCTATTAGTATAGTAGATATGTTCATACAAAGTTTGATAAAAAAAATTACATCATTTTACACAAAATTATTAATTATGGAATATTTTCTAACATTTAAAATTATCTAAAGGTATCGAAACAAGTATAAAAATATTTTTGAACAAAAAATTTAGAACCCTGTAGAACACGGCATATTTTTTTTTCCTTTTTTATTAACGACTTATAGTGAGTCAATCTTTTTCCTTTTTTTTTTTATTTTTTTATATTGTAACGACATATAATTAGCAAGGGACTGGAAGGTGAAGTATTTTCCAAATATTAAGAGCCATAGTACTCAAGGAAGAGTAAGGATTTGAAGTAAGAAAGTTTAGAAAAGCCTGGAGTAGGGTCAATGAACAAGCTTAGAGTTTCCCGGCTACTTAACTCTTTGTCTTCTGCAACACAGGAGTCAGGATCTTTTGACATTAAATGCGAATCTGCGGCATGTCCGGACAAGCGTAAAGTCAATTTAATGAATTATGCTGTCGGAACCGAGAACCATTCCTCAAAAACTAAAACACCAAGGCTTTTTTCCCTAGAAAAAAAAAAATTCTCCAGAAAATTATACCCTTGAAAGCACCAATTCGTATAAAAACCTACACCAGAATGTACCCTTTCCCAGAACAGCATTACCTATAATGAACTAATACCCAGAAATTCATTCCCCAGATATAAGAATTTCTCAGAAGTTTTTGGTAAGATAGGAAAGGCACCCTTATTTTTTTACGTCCATCTGACAATGAGTCTTAATGAACTAAATTTCAAATAATTAACCTAAAGACCGAAGTCGAAGATGTCGGTAAAATCGTTGAAGCGACGGACCATTGCTAGTATCGGACTGTTGGCAGCGTAGTTAGTGTTACGCATTTCAGTCTGCAACAGTGTTCGAGGACGAAGGACACGGGTTTGTGCGTAGAGATTAATTTGTGATAGGAGATCGAGAACATCATATTCGGCGAGAAGAAGCTTAGATACGAAGGCAGCTTGCGACGCGTGACTACGATCTTCTAAAGTGTGCAGTCCTAGTAATCGACAACGGTCTTCGTATATCTTATGAATCTGCGCTGGACGGCTTCAATTCTTTGGCTCCAAGTTGCATGGACGACGTTTGCGAATTCCAACTGTGAGCGCACCAGTGAACAATACAACGCTTTGAAGCACAAAGGGTCCCGGAATTCGTTGGATATTTTGAACATAAAACCTAGTAGACGATTAGCTTTGTCAATGATCGCTGAGAAGTGATGGGTGTACGTTAGCCTATCATCAAGGATGACGCCCAAGTATTTTACATGATCAACGCGTTGCAGCAGAGTTCCAGCGATGTTGTAGTTGAATGTAAACATGTTGCAATCGGCTTCTTTGCTTATAATTAGAAATATTTTCAAGTCCTCGGCGAAGAACAGTGTCCCTCCACGCATTAGGACGAAAGCCACATCATTCTCGAACAGTGGAAACAGTAGCGGACCAAGCGTACTACCTTGAGGAACTCCAGAATGGTTGGAAAAGGACTCAGATTCATTGCCACCAATTTGAACAATGACTTTACGGTGAACAAGATATGACCGAAGCCAACGGCAGAATCAGGCAGTGCATCCAAGTTTATCAAGCTTTGTTAGCAGTATCTCATGGTTAATAGTGTCGAAAGCAGCCTTAAGATCTGTGTAGATCGTGTCCACCTGCAGTTGTTTGGACATTTGTTCCGTACAAAAGGATGTGAAGGAGACCTGGTTCGTCTCCACCGATCGACCGGGAAAGACAAGTGCTTATGTAATGTTTACTAGCAGAGAACAGCACTTCGTTGATAAGCGACTCGAAAATTTTAGGCTCGACTCTCAGCGAAGTGATTCCCCGGTAGTTCTCGATGTTGCTTTTGTCACCTTTCTTGTGTACCGGAAACATGACTGAACACTTCCAATCATCGGGAATTTTTTGCTGCTGTAGTGACACATTAAAAAGATGCGTCAGTGGAATCGCTAAAATATCCGAACATTTTTTCAGAACTGCTGAAGGCATAACACTTAGTCCTGGAGCATATGACGATTTCGTTTTTTGTATTGCAGAGAGAACCGTCTGAAATGGTGAATACATCCATATCCATCGCACCAACGGGAACGTCACGGAACGCGTTGTCGAGCTCGATGGCAGTCGTAAAGACACTCGAGAAGTAACTGGCAAATAGGGAGCACTTTGTCGCTGTCGTAGTCGCTACTACGCCATTGTAGACCATCTTAGACGGAAGACCCGTTTCCTTCCTCTTCGTATTAACAAAAGTCCAGAAGCCCTTCGGATTTCGTCGTAAGATTTGTTGGATGCGGTGCACATATCCTTTGGACAGCAATTTATTATAACAGCGGTACTCGTTACTGGCTATTGCGAAAAAGCGCTTGAGAATAGGGCATCGTCGATTTGTGCACGCACGTAGAGCTTTGGCACGGATTCCGAAGCATTGCGTTCGACCAGGGAGGCTTCCTGGGAGGTTGATAATTTGGAACAGATTTTTCAACACAGTCAAGGAGTAACCGATTATAGAGATCAACTGCAACATCTACATCCACTTGATCAAGTAGTACACCCCAGTCAATCAGCAACGGTGAGCGGCGTAGAGCTACTAGATCAGTTTTCCGAAAATTGCGACGATTCACAGCTAAAGCTTCTTCATATAGTGGTGAACTAATGGTGGAAATGGATATTTCTAAAGCGGGATGATAGACAAGGTCAAGAAAACGAGATTGATGGTTGGAATGAATTGGGAAAAATCTTGATGAAAATCAATCATCTTATTCATAATAGTCGTTTTACTCCTCTAAATACTAAACGCAGCAGCGTTTCATTGCGACCCGACAGTAACAGTACTTTTACATTTGTTTTAGAGTGAAGACCCGATTTTGTCTACCCCCGATTTTATCAGTTTTTTACCCCATTTTGTCAGCCTCATGTGAAAATTGATAGATAGTAGTCTGATGGGCTCTAGCAGATGAACCAAGTTGAATTCGAATAAATCCTTTTTTGAGCATATTTTTCTTATCTTAGAGATCCGAAATATGCCAAAATATAAATTTTAATTTTTTATTGAATTTTGCTTTTTCAGACCCCCAAAATATAATCAAAATGTTTCTAAAGCACCAAATGTTACAATTGTGTCATTTAACGTAATTTAATGCGTAACGCAAAAATTGCCCAAAATTCCTGCTCCTCCACGTAACAAATTGTCACAAATTTATCTATCCTCCCACCTCCCTTATTACGTAACATTTTTTTCTTCAGTTAAAGCATGTTACGTTACGTTCTAGCTTACTCCCCCTCCCCCATATGTCACAAGATGTCACTTTTTGTCGTACCCCTTTTCCCCTAAAAGCGTTACGTAATTTATGAATGGTCTCTGAAGATAACCTCATATTTTAAACATCATGAGGACTTTTGGTAAATTGTGTAAATGTGATCTTGTAACAGATCGCTTAGTGAGGATGCTATAGTTGACAAATCATGTAAATATCAAACAAAAAAAAATACCTGAATGGAAACAGCAACACAGAAAGTGATGAGAAATGTCGTTTTGTGCATGCAAGAATCGATTTTTATGAGCATTTGATTATTTTTTGTATAAGCAATTATATGAATAGCCACTAGGTAGGATTGCAAATAATGAAAATTAAAAAGAATCGTCAAGTTAGCGGTTCTTTATGCTTAACATATGAGTTTTGATTGGAATGGTGTAATACAATTTCGTATGCAAGAAATCGTTCTTAAGAAATGCACTTTTTTCATGAAACGTTTATTTGACACGGCATTTGCAAAAGCTTTTTTATGCGAGGTTTTTTTTTACATAACATGTTACAAAAGTTCTTAAGACTATCACGTTATAATAAAAATTCACTTTCTAATGCTAACACTGAGGATAATCATCATTTTGAATATTTATATTATTTTCTTGAATTTCATTGTAAACCTATTCATAGTTTTTCTGTAATCTTTGTTTATTTTTTTCTTTATTTATATCATTTTATCTAACTTAACTAACTGCGCAGAAATCTAAATTGTTTGTGAGTAGCAAGGGAAAAAACTAGAAACGTTGTGGGGATAATTATATTTGAATATTTATTGTTTTCAGGAAATGATAAATAAGGCCCATGTATGTAAGATCTCGTAAAGCGAGGATATCACGAACAGGAACATAGGGTGGTTTTCTTCTGGCTCGTAAGGAGTCTATTAATTGGGATCTGGCTTCATGATATTCAGTGCAAGACCAAACAACATGTTCAATGTCTTCGTAACCCTCTCCGCAAGCACATTGATTATCTTCTGCGATCCCAATACGGCGGAGATGCGCATTCAACGTATAATGGTTGGATATGAGCCTAGACATCACACGAATGAAGTTTCGACTTACATCCAACCCTTTGAACCATGCCTTCGTTGATACTTTAGGGATAATTGAGTGCAACCACCGTCCCAGATCTCCATTGTCCCATGATGTTTGCCAACTAGTAAGCGTCCTCTGACGAGAAGCGCTATAAAATTCATTGAAGGCAATAGGTCTTTCATAGATGTCACCGTCCAGTGCCCCTATTTTGGCTAAATTATCCGCTCTCTCATTACCCGGTATGGAGCAATGAGCGGGAATCCACACTAAGGTAATTTGATAAGATTTATTTGTTAATTTAGTTAAGTATTCTCGTATCTTCTTCAAGAAGAACGGAGCGTGATTATCAAGCTTTAAAGAGCGTAGTGCCTTAATTGTGCTGAGGCTATCTGTGAGGATGAAATAATGGCTCGGAAGTAAAGTATCAATAATTTCCAGACTATAGTGAACAGCTGCTAGTTCGGCTGTGTAAACAGAGGCAGGTTCTGCAAGCTTGAAAGAGATCGAGGTGTTATTGTTGAAAATACCGAAGCCAGTGGCCTCATTGATTAGTGACCCATCAGTGTAGAAGATTTTATGGCAGTCAATGTGTTGGTATTTACTTATGAATATTTTAGGGATCTCCAGAGAGCGCAGGTGATCCGGGATTTTTCGAATTTCCTCTTGCATGGACGTGTCGAAAAATAAAGTGGAATCGGGAGTATCTAGTATATTAACACATGTCATAACATAACTAGATGGCGTCATGAATCTGGTTTGGGATTGAAGCTCGACAAGTCTTTCAAAATTTTCAATTACCAGTGGATTCATAACCTCACATCGTATAAGTAAACGAGACGAGAGATCCCAGAATCGATCTTTTAGGGGAAGAACTCCCGCTAGTACTTCAAGACTCATCGTATGTGTCGATTGCATGGAACCTAAGGCGATTTGTAAGCAACGATACTGTATTCGTTCCAATTTAATAATGTGAGTGTTTGCAGCTGAACGGAAACAGAAGCACCCATATTCCATTACTGAAAGTATCGTTGTTTGATACAATCTTATCACGTCACTTGGATGAGCACCCCACCAAGATCCAGTTATTGTTCGGAGAAAATTTATCCTTTGTTGGCACTTCTTTATCAGATACCTAATGTGGCCTCCCCATGTACCTTTAGAATCGAACCAAATTCCGAGATATTTAAAGGTCATGACTTGGGCTATCGTTCTACCAACCAACTGAAGCTGAGCTGGATCACGCTTCCTTGAAAAAACAACCAACTCTGTTTTCTCCGTAGAGAAATCGATGCCTAGCTTCAAAGCCCAACTTGATAAATTATCCAAACTATCTTGCAGTGGTTGTTGTAAATTTATGGCTTTTGGTCCTGTAACAGAAACCACGCCATCATCTGCAAGTTACCTTAGAGTGCATGGGCTGACAATACAATTATCAATGTCATTCACGTAAAAATTGTAGAGAAGGGGGCTTAAACAAGAACCTTGTGGGAGACCCATGTAACTTATTCTGAATGTTGCCAAATCGCTATATGAAAAATGCAAGTGTTTTTCTGACAATAAGTTGTACAAATAATTATGTAATATTGGTGAAAGACCACATTGATATAGTTTCTCTGAGAGAACATCAATGGAAACAGAGTCGAACGCTCCTTTTATGTCTAAAACACAGACGCCATTTGTTCTTTTTTGCGTAAGCTAGTTGGATTTCTGACGAAAGTAGCGCCAGACAATCATTCGTTCCCTTTCCCCTCCGAAAACCAAACTGGGTATCTGATAGCATGCCGTTCGCCTCAACCCAATTGTCGAGACGTCGTAGGATAATTTTTTCCAACAATTTCCATTGCAATCGGTCGATACGAGTTATGGTCGGAGGCTGGTTTTCCCAGTTTTGGAATGGCGATAACTCTCACTTGTCTCCAGAAATGCACTTGAATAGCAAAGAAACGTAAAATAAATGTTCGAAAACAGTCTTTTATCGTCAAGATCGCATAATTTCGAAATCGTTAGCTTCGGAGAATCGATACCTACGAATAATTTTACAACGTAAAACAATACATCTTCTGAGAACATGATTTTGTTGACCATTCTCCCAGATGAATGTATTAACACTTTAAGAAAATTTAGTACGAGACTTTGTGTCTTCAGCAAAGTTTTCGAGGATGTTATTACTAATAACTCGGTTGAAGACATGAATGTTTCATGTATTCAGGATACCGGGATATATTTGCCAAAGAGAACCTTCACAGCCAATTATTCTGATATTACTGCATATGATAAATCTATTCTGCTATTAATAAAAAATAAAATACACTCAAGGGTTGCGTTTCGACTTCGTCTCATCAGAATCCGACACTAACTTGTAACCGGAATACGACTGGCTAAACGTGATGTCCCGTTCGACCAGAAGTTCTGTTAAGCCGATGAGACGCAGCGAAGTTACTAGAATATAACATAGTGCTTCCGCATTGGCTTGCTAAGCCAAAACAAGCTTCGCTGTTTCTCATCGGCTTAACAGAACTTCTGGTCCAACGGGACATCACGTTTGGCCAGTGGTATTCCGGCAATAAGTTAGTGCCGTGTTCTGATGAGACAAAGTCGAAGTCGTTTTAAGTTCACGTAAAAATAGTGGTTTCTCATTGGAAGAAGATTCTTGAACGCTCCTCTGGTATAAGTAAGCGAAATTGCTTTCCTACCACTTAACTCCTTTTTGGCCATTCATACAGTGGCTGTACGTTTGACTAACCTTCTGTGTCTATCATCCTACAATACTCTACTTAATAGAGAGTATGCCGCTTTCGATAAATTGAACAACGATATAATAATCATCAAAATACAAATATTGGAAATTGGAAATTGGACCCCTTGGTGATTTTTAGGTTGATAAAACGGGGACATTGACAAAATCGGGACATATATTTTTCTTTCTTTTTAGGACACCGAAGCTCTTAAAATGTTCTTCTTTAGTCCCTAGATATAGCCTCATAACCTTTTCTGATTATTTAGCTTAAATTTCCCTTAAGAGGGTCTGACAGTGCAAAATTAAAAAAAAAAAATTGCTATGTGCATCTCTAAGATAAGAAAAACATACTCAAGAAAGGATTTACTCGAATTAAACTTGGTTCGTGTGCTAGAGCCCATTAAACTACCAACTATCAATTTTCATATGAAGCTGATAAAATCGGGTCAAGAAGCTGATAAAATTGGGGGTTGATAAAATCGGGTGCCGATAAAATCGGGTCTTCACTGTAATAATTTTTGTGGTAATTTCGATCCTACCTCGCGAATCGAGGGATAGAGATTGCCAGGTACCCACATTTACTTCAACGTTAACAAATACCCCAAGGAAGGCACCTGCAACTGTTGATGTTTCTGCTGTACTTCAATGACGTACATCTAATACTGCAGACTTCGCTGTCCTTCGCGGACGATTTCGTCTTATTCGCTCAGATAAAGATCGAAGACTTCTCTAGTTTTTGTTGATTGGTATAGAAGAAACAACATGTGAACAGAAGTGCTCGGTGATCTTATTGTCACGAAAGAAAGATTCGCTTGGTTTTACTATCTGCAGCAATTGAACGCAATTTTTTCACTAGCGGAAACCTTGGGTAAAATTTAATACCGCCCGGCACGTTTGCGCGAACGTCAAATTGACCTTACGATTGTTCAGGTTTTTTCTCGTCTGATATTGTCACCCTAAATATCTAGAATATGAAGAAGAAGAAGAAGACTAGCAACATTCGTCGAATAACTAGAACGCAAGCTCAATCAGTTATTAATTTGGTCTTACTAGATTACACAGGCGACCCCTATTTTATGTCGTGTTAGTTTTACTTGCATGAAACAACGAACAATTGTCTTGCAAAAAAAGAAACCATAATGATGCCCCCCATTGCATGTAATTCGTTTGCTATAAGACCCCAATAATAATAAAAATATTTCACCCATCTCTCGAGACGTTCTGTGATGCTCAACCGGAAAAACCCGTAACATTCCCTCCAACTAAAGACCCTGAAATCACAATGCGCATTTTCGTTAGGCCGTTGACTGATTGAAAATAACGCATCCTCGATGTTTGTTTTTCTCTTTTCTTTTATCTCCACAACCACGTCGGCTCTCACTCGCTTCCCCTGTCTCCGGTATTGCACACACAAAACACACCAATGCGTTCGAATGCGGGTGGTTAGATTCGCGCCCCGGCCGGTACGGCAATAACGCGTACACCAGCGACGCTACAAATTCGTGCAACAACACCGGTAGTATCGCGCGCTGCTGCTGCTGCTGCTAGCAACAGTATCATTAGCGGTAACACTACGGTTACCGCTAAGACGATCCGTAGCCAAACGCCAGCCGTAGCCTCAGTGGCAGCTGCTGCAGCAGCGGCAGCCGCTGCGGCATCCGGTTCGGCTGCAACCCAGGTTAAGCAAGTGACAGCAATTAGTAACAGCAATGTGGTCGTCGCAGCAACGTCTGTTGTGGCCACTTCGACAACAGCATCCGGTGCACCCGGGCTAGTTGTGACTGGAACACAGCCGTTGCCAGCATTGGCACTTAGCTCCTCCGCAGCCGCTGCCGTGGCCACTCTAAACAATGCTAGTAATAGTAATAATTCTACAAGTATAATCAGTACAAGCTTCCCTCCGGCAACGACGGTGGTGGTCAGTTCAGTGCCCAGTAGTAGTACCAACAGTAGTAACAATAGCTCCGGAACCACTGCTAGCACACCGACCACTATTGTAACCGGTGGAAAGGCTAGTGCAGGTACGAAATCTAGTTCTGGGGGCGCCAAAAAGAAAGCTAGTGCTAGTTCTGCTGCTAGTGCCATCGATTCTGCTGACCCAACCGCCGCGGTGAAAAAGGCAGCCGCTTCAATGCAATCCTCTTTTTATCAGCATCACGTATCCTCCTCCATGTATGGGGACGATGACATCAATGACGTCGCGGCAATGGGTGGTGTCAATTTGGCCGAGGAAACGCAACGGATTCTTGGCTCGACGGAATTCGTGGGGACCCAGATTCGATCGTGCAAGGACGAGGTGTTTCTGCATATGCCCGCACTACAGGCCAAAATTAGAAGTATTATTGCGAGACACGGACTGGAGGAACCGAGCAGTGAGGTAGCAGTTCTGATATCACACGCCTGTCAGGAACGACTGAAAAACATTGTGGAAAAGTTAGCTGTCATTGCGGAACATCGAATCGATATCATTAAGGTAGGATGAACAGTTGAATCGTCAGCATCTTCTTGACATCCGTTTCCTTTTTTTCTGTAGGTCGATCCTCGCTACGAAGTGACGAAGGATGTCCGAGGTCAAATCAAATTTCTCGAAGAACTTGACAAGGCAGAGCAGAAACGACACGAGGAACAGGAAAGAGAAATGCTTATGCGGGCAGCCAAGTCTCGATCGAAAACCGAGGATCCTGAACAGGCTAAGCTGAAAGCCAAGGTAGGTGATAGGACAGAATGTCTGAGATCAGTAAACTAATACAGGAATGGATTACAGGCGAAAGAAATGCAACGAGCGGAAATGGAAGAACTTCGGCAGCGAGATGCTAATCTGACTGCCCTGCAAGCCATCGGACCACGGAAAAAGCCCAAACTCGAGGAAGGAGTGACAGCGACCGTTACAGTGAGTAATTTTCTTTATTTTAAGTAATTGTTATTAAATATTTTCATTGCATAATTCGTAGCCTGGTGCCTCCGGAATCGGTGCTGCTAGCGGGAAGGCTTCCACACCACTCAGGCCTCGTATCAAGCGGGTGAATCTGCGCGATATGCTGTTTTATCTGGAGCAGGAGAAGGAAAGCTGCAGAAGTCAAATGCTGTACAAGGCCTACCTCAAGTGATCGATTGTGGGACGAACGGTGATGATAATTAGTGTGGCCATTCTACGCTGAAGCATCCAATGCTCTCGGTCGTCGGCAATGGCCCGCGGGAGATGCTGCCGACAGTGATCCTGGAGGACCAAGGGTGTTTGGTTCCTTTCTTCAATTGGGTTGTTTTAAATCCAAGGAAAAGCTCCGGTTTCGCGGCGGAACGAAACTGACCGATTCATGCGTTTCATCTTAAGTCAGGTCTAGTTCAGAGAGGAAGAGATATAGGTACGAGTGGGATGGATGACAGGAATAGGGTATCCGGACAGTTATGTTTGTGCGCGTGTGTCTTTAGGGAATTTTGTAAATAGTTTTTTTTCGGTCAAGAAGATATCACGGAGCGAAAAAGCGCTGAGGGCAGTTCACGGTTCACGAGGGAACTGTTTTTGGATGTTTTATTTAATTTACAATACAATAAAATACAAACCCTGTACAGAATGGACATAGGATGAACCAAACGGGAGGTTTAAAGTCGAAGGATTAGGAGATAATTAGGTCTACGATAAGAAAAGATTTAAGAAATAGTTTTGAGTCCTTTAGAGCTGTGTGCCGTGCGGAGGAGAAACCACTCGACCGCCAGCATTGTTTTTGTTTGTTTATAATTTTTAAGCTCATACCAACAAATAAGAAATTAAAAAAATTAATTGTAAACGGAAGAAAATTTTTGAAAGGTTCAGATTTAATTGAGAAGTTTATAAATCAAAACACAAACAAGATTTTCAGGAAAAAAAACGAATACGTTATAGATTAAATTGACGAACAGTCAATGTGTAACAAGCTTTCTTTGTGATTATATCACTAAAAACTGAAAATGCTAATTGTTTCTGTAAAAAGCAAAAGTCCATTATTTATGTTTAAACGTCTTTTCATTCAAATTTAATTTAATGAGGCGAAACTTTAAGAAAAATGAAAACAGAAAATGTTAAGGAAAGATAAACAGTAGAGATACCTTTTCTTATAAAGAATAAATCGCAGGAAAAACGTAATCAACACCGTTTTTGCAAATAGTGAAAGAAGTCCTTGAATCCAATTACTGAGCTTGAGAAATAATTAGAGGGACGCTGACCATATCCTAGCAAAAAAAAAAAATCAGAATCCACTTTAGTTTCTCGAGTTATACACGTGTTTGCTAACGATCGGATGTTTCTTATTTACGGATGGTCGCTATTATGTATCCTCGATTTCGTTCCACTGAATCATACACCGCCTTGAAATCCACAAAGTTCGCCAATCATATCCCAGGATTTTTTGCAGGGTAAACGTTTGGTCCGTCGTTGATCGTCTTTTTAGAAACCCGTCGCCTGAGCCCACCTAATAATTCATCCAGCTCGTGCCGATCACGTACTGGATGGCAGCGCAGACTGCCGGGATTCCGTCCTTTCCAACGACTGCCGTTTTTCAGTTCTAGAATATCCTTTCGTACTTCATCTCAAGTGGGTTGATCCACAGTTTTTTTGTTGGAGACGGACCACTGCGACCAACATTTAGATCTATTGTGGTTGATCCACAGTTTGTCCACCATCCACATTTTGTTTGTACATTCCATACTGGCTTCTCAGTTCTATAGCTCACAGTGCTCTTTCCACCTGGCAGCTATTTCTGTGCGATCTGTCAACAAGTTGTAGTTCCTGATCGGTACATATACCATGTCTTCCCCCCAGAAGTAATACCGAGAGGTAGTTCCTGGGAGGAATGATGGCGGAGCCCAATGGAGTTTAGTCGGTATTAATGGCTGGTCACCATTCGAGTCCGACACGCCCCCAGTGCACCCCGTGTGGTAGATTGGACCCTACCAATAGGACGTGTACTGGGCTAGGACATAAAGGTCTTCTCCATTGCAAAAAAAAACATATACCATGTACCTACCTGCTATCTTACGCCGATGAAGTTTTTTCTCGACTGACATGTAGCCGCTGCAAGCATTCGGCTCCTGGCCGGGGGTTTGTTCGTCCGTCGCACTTGCATTCAGCATTGAACTAGCCGTCACACTGGTTTTGCACGTGTGGTACCCAAATCTTATGTGGCTGTTGTACTGACCATCTCATGGACCAGCTGCCACGCTGCATCCAAGTTATCTCAAGTTGGCCGATTTCCCGACAACGCCCTCAGGCGTCATTAACTGTATGTTCAGTCGCATAGTTCTTTCACGCCTGGAACCTGTCATGCTGGACAGTCTCATGCTAATCTTACACACCAACAGAAAATTGCAAGCTCTCCATTCTAATAACTGGATGAAAAAAAAATGGCTCCTCCAGCGGCTAATAAAGGGAGCCATGGTTTCCCGTCGTTGCGATTTGGTCAGCAATCTTCTGGCCTGTCTCCGACGAGCTGCCAATGAGTTGGCTTCCTCATTCCTGTAGTGACCGGGTACCCAGCATATCGTGGTCAACGGATCGCAGGTGTCCTCTATACTGCCCATAAAAGCGTAAGAGTCCCATATTGAAAAAGAGGCACCCGAGAAAAACTCTGTTGAAGATATCTATTTTCATTGATCCTTATGGATGGGACAACCATATTTTGGTATTTTTTCGATATTTTCCAAACAAAGCTTATTTATGTATTGTGATTCAGTGGTGATATAGAATACAATCCAACAGGTAACTCATTTTTGGCAAAAATCCATATAAAACTCTTATGCTTTTATGGGCAGTATAGTCTGTATGTAAGGGTGGCGTGAACCCCACTTCGACTCTTTTTTGCGGCTTGGAAGCGTCAGTGTTGATCCGGACGGTTCGGGAATCGTTGGTTCATCAGTTCTAGTGATTTGGCCTGAGGGACTTCGGGGGGACTGCACGCAGCGACCTGGATAGGTTGATGTTGGTGTTCGGACTCCTCGTGTATCAGGGTCGGTCCCGGGTTCTATGGAGCGAGCTATTTCTGGGTGGTGCCTGTGTGTTCCAGGAATATAATTTGAGCCATTTTCAGAGGGGCACAAGTACTACCAGAAGTCCTTTCAAGGAATGTCAGGGCGCGCTTGAGTATGATGTTAGCAGCCGCCCACCGAAAGGGGAGAATGCTTGCTTCGACACAGGCTGGGAGCACGGTTCAGCGGGAGTACGGTTCGATCCTCCCACTACAACGATTCTGGTGTCGTCGGCGTAGACGAAAATATAAACTCCCCCGGCAGAGATGCAAAGAAGGAGTTCATACTGACGAGGAATAAAGTGAAGGCTAGGACGGATCCCTGTGGGATACCGTTTTCTTTAACATACGTTCTGGATTGTAGGTTACCCACTCGGAACGCACGATTGTTGAGGTAGTCCTTAATATAGTTCCCAAGGTTTCCAGTGACTCCCCAGGTAGCTAGTTGCCGGAGAACCTCCTCGTGGTAACTGTGCTGTAGGCCTTGGCGCCAGGGCCTGCCGGAGGATTTTTCCAAAGCCACCAGTCTCTCCAGCCTTGCGGAATGCAAATTTTCGCTGCTCAAGATGGTAGTTTTTTTTGAGGTAGTTCATAAGCCGGTTGTTGACCACCCGCTCCATAGTTTTCCCTACGCAGGGGAGTAGGCTAATCGGCCGAAAGTCTTTCGCCGTACGGGAGTGTTACCCTTCTTTGGTATGGGAATTACAAGAGCCGTTTCCAAGAGGATGGGATGTATTGGCCATTCCAGATGCGGTTCAAACATTTCAACAGCACTCTTCTAGCCTTTAGTGTAGCATACTGTAGCATAGGGTAGTTGACGGGTTGTAGACACTCTGTTCAAGTTTTGTCCGGAGTCCAGTGGGAAGAATATGGGCGCTTCCCAAGTTTTCTGCATCGTACTAAAACGTTCGAGGGAGGGCAGCATCTGAGGATAACGAGCTGAAGTGTTTGACTAGTTCTTCAACAATTTCTTGGGGTTCGATTGGTGTGGTTTCGTTTGCTTCGAGCGAGAAGCCTTCTTTGCCCGCTGACTGCGTTCACTCTCGTCCAAAGTTCGGCGGTAGAAACATCGGGAGATATCCTTTGGAGGAACACGTTCCAGCTCATGATCTTCGAAGCCTCGATGGCCTTCCTGGCCCGGCTTCGAGATCTACGAAACTCTGTAGCTCTTTGTTCTTTCTTGGAGTAGCTAGCGGGGGTCTTTTTCAGTATCCGGAGTGCTTTGTGGCGGTCTTTGATGGCTTGACTGACCTGGTTCCACCAGTGGGTGGCTCAGGATGGAGGTTTGCCACTTGTACAAGGAATATTGCGCTCGGCGGCCTGAACGAGTGTAATCATTAGTTGGTCGGGTGTGTATGCACGGCCTGGTGTGAGGGAGTCCGAGACTTCCTCCTCGTTGGCGACCCAGTCCGCCTGGTCGTATAGCCAGCATCGACGGTGTAACATTCATGTAACATCTAATTTAGAGTGTAGTCGGTAAAATGAGATAGGACTCCCAGAGAAGAGATGGTAAGAATAAAGATTCATTCGAACTTGAGCCGTGATCAAGCGCGGAGGCAACTAAGTGTTTTATTTATCTTTTTACCTTGATATATTTCACCTCAGTTATCAAACATATTGTGTTAGGACATTAAAGACGGCAAGTCGTGGCTAGTGCGGTCGTACATAATTTAAACTGAAAAGCGGTCTCTATTTCCGGTGTCCGCGAGAACGAAGCAACCACAGGCCCCAGCGAGCTCCGCGGAGCAGATATGTCCAAGACTAAAGAGTATTGGCCTCGGAAAAAGGTGAAGCTTCCGTTGTTAAGTACAATAACGTTACATTGTTCCATGATGTCGGCAATTTGGTTACCACAGCGGATGATGAGCGCTGAAGTCCCCCCTTCAGTTTTGAATCGAGATTTCGCACTCCACCGGGAATGTAGATAGAGGTCACTGTACATCTGACCGGATAGAATATGATTCGTGTTACGATTATATGGTCCGCGTTGAGTTGTACCCGTGTTGCTGATATGTTGGTCCGGATATGAATATCTTGGAGTGCCAAGCATATTGGTTGAAGTTGAGCAATTTGCAACTGTAGATCCCCCAAGCAACCCCGAAGGCCGTTCATGTTCTACTGTAAAGCCAGGAGGTGGAAGGTGATTGATTTGCTACAATTGTTGGAACTGAGTCTGTGGTTTACAGTTGGTTGGGTTTTGTAAGGTGTGTGGTCGGACGCTCTTTCCTTGCTTCCTCTGACAGGAGGGTTACCGTGAGGTTTCGACTCGCCGATAATAACGGTACTGAGATGAGACTTCATTCCTCCTACGGGGTTGGCGAACAGGACAGCGTAGGGAGAATTGTTGTATTCGATGGGCTGTCCGGATATGCTGCAGGGGCGATAATCTGGTCTAGGTTGTAATTATGGGAGGCAACCTACCCGTGGCCGGAACCCCTGCACTGGAAGTTTGTCGACTATGGTCGATACTACCCCAGACAGGGCCAATGCAGGAGGGAAGGCTTTCTTCCTGACTACCCAACAAACAATTTGGCTAGATAATGGCTTAAACAGATCTTGTTCAGCCTATTTTCGCTGGTTAAAGACTTGTTCAGCTTTCGTTGTTTGTTGGGTAAACGTCTGGCGATTTCGGATAATGTGTTGGAGGCTAAGTTCTCGGTCGGCCTTCGATCAGGTCTGGTGCCACAGAGCTCACGAGGAGCGTTCCTCGGTTGGGGGTGGTGATCGAGTGGGTTAGCGGACTGCCCTTCCAGTAGCCGCAGTGGGTATGACAATGACATCGCGGGGTAAGGCTAGCTGTTACTTCGGTCGATTGCCAGATGTGGAACCTCATTGGATACCAAGATCATCCAGCGATGGGACTGATGGGCTAGCGATTTCGGATATTTTGTTTGAGGCTGAGTCCTCGGTCGGTCTGCTAATGGATCTTATGCTGCTGGGCTCATGGAGGCGCACTTCTCTTGGTGGTGGTGCTTGAGTGGACTAGCGGACTGCCCTTCCAATAACCGCAGTGGGTGTAGTAAAGGGTTACCTGTTGCTTTGGTCGGTTGCCAGTTGTGGAACCCAATTGGATACCAAGAGCATCCGGCGATGGGGCTTGGTGTCCGGTGTGCTGAGATTTCGGTGTAATACCTATTATTAGTTGGTTGATTTGAACGGGTGCTCGTAAGTGGACGTTGCTTTCCTTTTGTTGATTACCCGGGGGCGGCTAATTGATGTGCTGAGCTGTCTGAAAACAGTTCAGAAACGTACGGCTGTTCTTCGTTGCTTGGAAAAGGTGTGTTGCGACTTACCCGGGAGAGGGCCAGGTCGCCTCAACCGATAGCCGCCGGAGGATCGTCGACTGTGGACTTTGGTGTTCTTTGTTGATTGGGCTGTGAGATTTGTTTGTGCAATTGTTTGTTTCTGTTACGGCTGGATCTCCTTTCACCGGAGCATGAAGTTTCTGGGGTTACTAGGTAGGTTTGCATTCTATCGGACGACCTTTATCTCGGCCCACAGAAAATAAAGTTTTTGAAAAGGCAACCAAACTGATCTTCCTCGGATACGCGTCGTACAGCTCATCCTATCGTTTGCTGAATACGTCTTCTGTTCGAATAGTCATCAATCGAGACTTATGGTTCTTGGAGCTCGTCGAAGTGGAGAAGTACTTGAGAAATTGAATCATTCGTGTCCCACAACGAAGACGATTTCGGTTTGCAATAGTGTGTGGTGGTTACAGAGATCGATCTTCGGCGTTCCACATGCGCTGAACAGTGACGTGATTGGTCCGTACGGTGAAGCAATTACGAGCCCGGATAGTGAGGAATGGAAAGCGGCAATGGATGAAGAGATCACATCCCTCCGTGAAGGCAGAACGTGGACACTTACAATGGTACCCCGACAATGTTGGTGGCAAGTACGTAAGAAAGTTGAGTCCGGACAGGTTGTGTGATACAAGTCCACATTGGTCGGTCAGGGATTTACTCAATGAAACGGAACTGATTACGATCAGGTTTTTACTCCGGTGGTGAAGCAAATCACAATTCATCAGCACATCACAGCGATTGCTCGTCAGGCTTGCTGTAGGAGATTTTTATGCTACAGCTTCCGGGATACTCGAAAGGATCATCGAGATACTGTGTGCTCCATGCGGAGTCCATAGGGGATGAAGCAGGCTGGGCGAGTATGGAACCTGCGAATTGACGCGGGAATGAAGAGCATGGGATGTCATCTATGAGCGGCCGATCCATGTTTTTATTCTCGGATTGTGGACGGTGTATACGAACATAATGATCTACGTCGAGGATATTGTTATCGTATGCTGAACCGAGTAGGAATTTAAGCATGAGCTTCCAGATTTCGGAGCTAGATGACTCAGTGTTTTTCGTTAGAATCCACGATCGACACGAATCAAGCCGGTTCGTTTGGATCCAGAAATTGGTTCACCATGCACAACTGCAAAGTGTCTCTTGTCCCCATGATGAGCGTCTTCATCCATCAAAACAATGAGGAATGTGAAACGCGCACAGTCGCATAGCTGTCGGAGCTTTATTGTACATTACTGTCGATATCTGCGGTCTCGACATCGGTCAGTCATTAAAAAACAACAGCGAATTGAAACGAACCGAACCAGAATGCTTCGGGGACGCAGACTGGATTAGTACTCGGGTTAGTAAAGAGCTTAGCGATAAACTTGTTGGTTGGGAAGCAGAAATCTGAAGTACTAAAGCTGAATAGGTCGGACTAGCGGAGTGCTTACAAGAGCTGCAGCGGCTGCGACGATTGGTAGACGACTTGGGTGAGCATATTACGTTACCCATTGTGTTCAGTAAAGACAACCAGAGCTGCATTGCACTTATGACGGTGAACAGGATCTCTCAGAAGTCGAAATATATCGACACCAAGTACTGTTTCGTTAAGGATTTGGCAGTCAGTAGGTGGTATCGTATCCATTCGGTACTGTTCAATGGAGTAGATGCAATCGGATCTTCTAATCAAACCCTTGAGTTAGGCTTCGGCAGCTAACATACGGTAAGTTGATAATATCCTACCAAATGATATTGAGGACTCCAGCCTCAATTTCGGCTAATTTTCCGGGTGGACTTACTGGGTACTCGCTTTAAAGGTTGATTTAGACGATATATCAGCTTCCGTCAACGTTAACGGAACGTCACCGTTCCGTCAGGATATGTTCTCCACAAACATATGATTACGGCGTAAAAGCCAACTGTCTCAAATGAAATTCCGGACAAACCGTTATAGGCCGACATCAGTTCACAACAGTTAAAAAGAGAGAAAACTTTTCTCCTATGTTTACTACCAACATCTGTGATTGGCGAGTAACGGTTTGTCCAGAAGTTCCGCTCAAAGTGAATTTTGACAGTAGACTTTTACACCGTAATCATATGTTTGTCGAGAGTTTATTACTTTTCTCTTGTGCACACGTGCCGTATCTCAAACCGTTCCGCGCCGTTGATGTTGTGTGTGAACGCTTCCATTTAACATTCCATTGGATTTAACTGCATGTCTTATTAATCTTGACGTTCCGTACCGGTGACGGAAGCCTGATGTATCGTGTGAATCCGAGGTGTATACAGCTGTACACATTTTTTTCTATGTGTGCATCAGCTGTCATTTTTTTCGGACAAACAAGAAGAAATGAAGAAGAAAACAGAAGCACGTGGTTCCATACTTTATTCTGATTGGTTAGTGATGTAAACATTTGCTCTTTTGCGATCCCGGGCGCCATACTTATTTTTACCACGTGCTTACAAGCTTCGTTTCGATTGGTCGGTTTGTTGATTATGTGCTTCGCGGTCCTGGGCCGCCATGATTAATTTCACTAGCAACAAATCAACACACTCAAACATAACGAATGTGAACACCTATACTATAATGCATCTCGGTGTGAATCGTACTTATGTGGTTTTTGTTTGAGGCGAAACTGAGTCAGTTCCTAACCCCAACTGCTGTCACAATGTATGAACTGACAGCGGTTGGGGTTAGAACCTGAC
Organism: Topomyia yanbarensis; assembly: GCF_030247195.1. Taxonomy (NCBI): domain Eukaryota; kingdom Metazoa; phylum Arthropoda; class Insecta; order Diptera; family Culicidae; genus Topomyia; species Topomyia yanbarensis. The sequence continues at coordinate 428,472,124 of NC_080672.1, read as the reverse complement.
TCAGTTTCAGGTTCAAGGGAAATCGCCATTAAGGTTGCACAGAGAATGCGCAAAATTCGCAAACGAAAAAAGCAGTTTTTCCACACCCTATGTCAGATCTTCATAAAAATCAATCAGCAGTACTGTAACAACATTCTACACACGCTGATTGATTTTTATGAAGATCTGACATACGGTGTGGAAAAAACTGCTTTTTTCGTTTGCGAATTTTGTGCATTCTCCGTGCAACCTTAATATGTTAAATGTGTGCCTTCCTCCAGGTGCCTGCTCCTGCACGATCTGTCAACAGATTCCTGTCTCGGTCATTAATCTATAGGTTAGTTCTAGTGCAAGAATCGGATACTCGAACAATCTTTATGTTTACTATACTTCCTACAACAATACAACTTCTATTTTTTTATGCGCAATGATGTTTAATTTTGTTTTAATTAAAAACGATCAGAACGGTAAAATCGAAACATTATTAAGATTATCAAGTAAATTGGCAACTCTGCTCAACATATATGTTTTTTGTTTATCTTTCTCGCAGCTGCTATGATTTATGTTTACATTCTTGTTTAGTGCCCGGTTCGTTCACCGCGTAACCCAAAAGTATTGCAAATTGTTTCGATGGAATTCGCCGATGAGTACAGTGAATATCGTGACGAAATTCCCAGGCGCCTGCACAACCAGCTAGCATTTGTTAAAAGGATTGTTATCAGTCGAAAATGTGTAGTGCTAGTTGTGATTATCAACGATGGATTTCAACTATTAGAAGTGAAGGAACGTGCTATTATTGCCTCGATTCAGCTTGCACAATTTTTAACCGCAACAGGAGCATCTCTTCCAGTACCAAGTATTTTTGGGACACTCTCGCCGATTCCGGAACCAGAGCTCAATGATAGTAAAGAAATTTCATTTTCTGTTTTCCGGTCGAATGACAGAATTGAGAGAAAGCTGTTCTATCTGATCAGCATTGATCGTAAACTGGTGGTAATTGAGAGAGAAGATCAACCGTTGGTAAAATTTGTGCATTTTCAAACCTACGAAAGCTACATCCGGCATGAGATTACGGAAATGGAAGATCGTCCGGGTTTTCCTGCTGTGAAAATATATCTTGAACATCAGACAGCTCCAATTGTGACTAACTTCCAGGCCTATCGCGTCGAACCCAACGATGCCAGTGTAAACAATTTCACATGCTTCCACGAAATTCAGCGAACGTTGAAGGAACAAACTAACGAGAAGCAAGCGGAACTGGCCACGATTCGATCGATGACGGGTGAATTGTTCGATCAATTGAACGATCGGCTGAAGCAGGTTCCGGGTCTACTGCGAACCGAGAATCCGGACGAAAAACGTCCGCTCGTAAAATACGGTGACATCTGGACAAAAGTACACAACGAACAGCTGGTGATTGGCTTTCCGGTTTTCAACTGCACGTACAAACGGTAGGTCATCATACAATTAGGAATAGTGCTCAGGGTTGTAATAGTTTGAAATTTAATTTATTATTGCCATGCTTTGATTTGAAATTCGAATTGGTTTTGCTAGATTAAGTCTACTCGCGTTGCAGTTGATATTTTTAATGAGTTCACCTTAGTTCAAATATTACGATGGAATCATCAGAATCGTGGGAGGCATTCTTCAACAGAATACTCTGTCTGATAAGTGTCCTGAACGAGAAGTCGAAAACATTTTTGCTGTGTTTGAATAACACGTTTCTTTGCCAAATGAAACAAGTTCTAGTGACACTATTTTAAACGTGTATCGCAGGGCTACGTTCCGTTTTGGCTGATTTGCAATGGATTGATTGATTTTACGCTACTCGAAGAGATATGACCACTAAATAACTTAAAATGTGAATAACAAGATGACTAACAAGGGGTGATTTGAAGATTTCGAGTTTTAGTTTTATTAAATGGGTTCATCCTGGAATGGGACTCGCAGATATATGGTTTATTTTTTCTGTTCATTGTATGTTACGTCCCGCATAGCCTCTTATTATGCCTCACAAATTTTAAATAGACTGACTGCTTTGAACGTTTTCGTTTCCGCGTATCCCGTACCAGGGCACTTTGAATTGTTTCGGTAAGTAAAGTTCAACTAGAGCTGAGCCAAGTTTCAGTTGACTATTGTCCGAGTAGGCTGTGTACAATCTTCGATGATGGTACCGTCTTAAGCTGATTATTTTTTTGGATCCGAATCACAGTAGGTTTGACCTAATGTATAAAATCCCTAGAAAACTGGCAATTTCGAGCAAACTTTCTCTGATCCGGGTCAAAAAATATGGCATTTTATTTTTTCTTTTGCAGAAATAGAAATAACGAACAGATATTTCTTAAGATTCAGATGACACGAGTCTCTGAATTCTGATGTGATCCACAGGATTCTGTATACTGGGTATTTTTTATACTTTTTCTGTTCAGAGCTTCGACGGCCAGATTCGGTTATAATTTGGGCTGCAGTAGCTTCAAACGGTAAAAAATCTCGAGTTTTTTCGGATTCCGGGTGACGTGAAAATCAACCAGTACGTTTAGCTGGAGTTTTGACAGCAAAAAGTTTTGCCATTGATCGCAAATGAGTTTTCAGACGTTGGAATTTCCTTTACCTAAGATGCAGCACCAGCACACGGGGCAAAAAGCATGCAAACATGGTGCCACCATAATTTCAAGCATTTTTGGACCAAGGAAATATAGCCTACAGGGCATTGCTGAGGATTCATACTAGGTATTGCTGTCAGTGAGAACCACACGAGTATGTATTATAATTTTGATAATTTTCGAACCATATCCTATTACCTACGTGTACCACTACCAACATAATATATTGGGTCTGGGAGGGACCCCCAGGGCACCCGATTAAAACGATTTGCACAAGGGGAGTACAAATGCCAACTTACTGTTGCTAACGGCTTTCTTTGTGGTTGACTCTTGAGATCTAAACAATGGAAGGCGATCCTAAAACACACCCGTGGACCCTATGAGTGAAGTGATTACTCTCGAGTAAGTGAATTACCCAGCGGACACTTTTTTTCCTTTTCGACCCTTCATACAGTGTTTAGCAAACTATGTTCAATGGGAAAAGATTGAACAAGTTGTAATGTAAGAGTAGGGCACTTGCCTGTAATTGAAAAAGCATGGAGCAATATTCCAGAAGAAACTGAGCGAGTCAGCTGTTCCAGTGTTCTAGCAGACTATCGCAAATAATTAAGTCAAAAGGCTCCCATTTCGAAAAAGTTTAATGAAATAAATCTGGCGAAATTCTGAAACGGACAGTGGACACTATAGTGTAGGGATCTAAATAGCTCATGACAAAATTAAAGGGCTGTGTACAGGACACGACCACGGTGACATTGAATATGTAGCATTTTTCAAGAGCGTGCAATATAATTCGCGAATGAATTTGAATGAATCTCTAACAAACCCAAGCCTCTCAATACGCGAAAGTCAAGTAGAGTCAGTATCACGTATCTTTGAAATATTAAACGTGTGTGTCAATAGGCTCGTTACCATATGTACATACAAATTACCGAAAACACACCGTCAACCCAAAGCACATACAAGCATGAAAATTAATTAATTTATCTCCATTCGCAAACTCACAAGTAGCAATCAGCACACACGTACCAACCTGCAGTGAACTAAATCGACATTGTACACGACTCGAACCTATCGCATTTCTAATTTCGCGTATGCAAAGTTTCAACTCGCGCAGCGCACGATAAACATTGCACACAGCAAGGAAACGGGTGCAAGTTGTGTACGGTTTAACTGTGTGCGGGATGCAAAAATGCCATAGCATCTACCGCTTATTGTACTGTCCGGACGATGTAGTCATGACGTTGCTCGTTTGGAATGCAAGCATCGACTGACACAAACAGACGCTCGGCACCTTTATTTACAATCTCCCTATTGACGGCTCTGCCCAAAATCGACTAACTCGTATATAGGAGTTTTCACTTTTTCCGTTATCTATTGATTTTAACGGGTTTTTCAATAGTGAACTATTGAAACACATAAACTATGTAGCAATAGTACATAACTTTAGTAATTCCCGACTTTTTTCGTAGTAAAAAGACGGAAATCCATCCTTAACATGTTAGCGTTCAAAAGAGTGACGCAAAAACGCGACAGCGTTTAATTTTAGATTTTAGGATGACACCCAGCCCTAGATAGCGCAGTAAGATATTTTCAATATTAAAACGAGATATTGGTTTCTGGAGAATCTACTGTCGGAGTAACATAGATTCGTAGCCAGAAACTATTTGACGACTTCCTTCGTCGCTCTCGCAGGTTGATGGGATTGACGTTATTGTAAACATCATCAATCCGCAATAGATTCAATAGAGTTATCTAAATATAAGGACCTTCGCTCTTTTTAGTTTCTATTTGCACCAAGTTCTACTACTAGTGGTTAATTAGTTCTCATGTTAATAATCCACCAATCATTATGACTACTCAGAATTTGATTTATATAAGAAGCCCGCTTCAAGATGTTGATTACAATACGCCTCGATAGTGGATAGCTGATATGAGCCTTTTTTCTGTTCTATACCTTTCCTCTATTTACCCGCTCATAACCTACAAACAACCAGTAACGAATGGATAATTGAGAAAGAATGTGCTATGTGTGGTGGTTGGCTATTCAAGTATTAGTAGTGTTTGAAGTACTAATGTATGTCTTTCATATGATGATCATAACTTTAGCTGTATCTTGCATCTGTCTAATCTATTACGTCTCTCATATATTGTCTTTTATTTCTTCTTTTCGAGTCCTATACAGTCATTCTACACCCGCCTTCAGCTGGGTCAGCAAAGATGGTGATAGTGATCGTCTTAACACTCACACATTCTCAAACGCTATCTCAAGCGAGAACCTACAAAAATGCCCTCGCGCACGCGATTACGAATTGGTCATGTCCGGAAGTCTGTCCTTGATCCTAGAAGCCTGGGTCCATGCCTTCAGCTGGCCCAAATAAGAAAACACGCTCATACCTATTAGACAACACGTCTCATGGCGACATGACCGGGAATCCTATCGATATAAGGGATCCCAATCTCTGTCAGAGTTTAAACTGCACACCGAAAATTTGATATCAGACTCACGGTTCGCGCGACCATTCAGGAACACACGCAAATATGTTACAAAATCACGTCGGCGTACAAACGTTAGAGCCCCTCGCGATTTTCCAAGCAACCTACACCCACGAACTCGCAAACATGATTACACCCTGGTGATAAGGTGAACGTTTCAGCACTCAAACTTACCAACGCGATCTCAAGCGTCAACCTACAAACTCCCGTGCCATCATGAATCGGGATCGTCCGGAAGTCTCTATCCTCGGCACCAACAGTCTAGGTCCATGTTAATTAATAAAAAAATAAAATTGAAAAATTAAGCGAAAAATAACTCCCATATCCCATACCCATACTCCCATATGGGGTAACTCACTCCCTGTCAGTATGTGATCTCTACACCGAAAACTAAATATCAAAATATGTGAATGGCCACAGGGTTTCAAAATCCAATTTATACACGCGAAATCACATACACGCGAGCACACGCGAACAACACGTCAACATACGAACGCTTAAGCCCTTCGCGATCATCTCCGCACACCTATGCCCGCGATCGCGCAAACTTGATAACACTCCGGTAATTATGTGAACGTTTTAGTACTTACGAAGTTACAAACGCGAACCCGCAAACGCGCGCGATCATGAATCGGTCACGTCCGAAAATCCTTACCCTTCATTCTAGCAACACAGGTACATACATTCAGTTGGACCAATCAAAACATAAAGCTCATATCCACTAGACCTAGTGATATGGAAGAACCCACTTTCTTCTAGAAACTGAACCATGCACGAAAAATTAAGTATCAGATTCACGGTCCGCGCGCGATAATTCTAGAACATACGCAAATATGCAAAAGGCAAACGGTTATAAAATATAATTTATACACGCGGAGTTACATACACGTTAGCACACGCGACATACAAACGCACACGCGATCGAACACGTTAACGTACAAATGCTTGAGCCCTTCGCGCTGATACACGCGATCGCGAGTCCCTACGCCCGCACATACATGAACTGTACAATGAATATCACATTCAGAATCTCGACCCGCTACAATTTTCCTAAAGCAGTGTTTTATTGGGTGCCATTACCTGTCTCGTCTGCAAATTGTAGTATGTGATTCTGACGGGAAGCCCTTGCGAGAACCTAGCTCTACAGCTCCAGTAGGACAACTCTCGAAACAAAAACTTATTTTCAACTTGGCTCGTGTTGCGTGTGAGAATGTGGATGGCGAAGCATATTTATTCTTACAGGTATACGAAATATGATGCGTCACGCTGAGTTCATATGAAGGACACACCCTCTACGCATCAGATCTGTACCAAAAACACGCAGCTTTAATTAGAATCAAATCAATCGTAAACAACCGTGCTCCTGCTCAAACTCTAACGACTACCGTAACTACAAAAGCTATACACAATGTTACTAACCACCGTGTTGCACCTAGTACTTCCACATCACCATTCAGCACTGCCAACAATTAAGCAAATGACAGAAAAATAAGAATACACGATCGTGATCCGTAAATCCAACAAACATTCCAAACCAGCTGAAATCATTTACAAAATCAGCAGAGATGACAGGGTGGACGAAAACAATAACGCAAGAAGAAGTGGAGTTATTAACCCTCACTCAGTAGTAGACGACGCAGCTAATGAACCTCCACCAAGGAAAAGGCTATCGCATTGAGCCGGGTAAATAAATGAAATACAAAAAAGAAGCTACCAACCAAACAATCAAACAGTTGCTTTACGCCGAGAATCTGCTGGTAACAGAGACTCTATCCTGTTGCCATTCAAATAACTGGTTGGCCATCTTTTATGTATTGAAGATTTTTAGGCAGTTTTATTTGGTTTTTATGCGGATATTCCTAGTTATGCGTTCTTTGCGGATTTTGTAAGTTAATGCGGTTTTATGGTATACGTATGCTCAGCGTAAAAAAGACTTCAGCGTAGTGCAGTAGGTAGTTGGGTTCATAGAGGAAGAAATGCATACTTCATTTTATTTCTGCCATATGAGCTTTGCTTCCAATATTTAATGTACTTCAACTCATTGTCGAAGCGTTGTAGCTTGAGACGGCTAGGATTTGAATTTGGGTAGCTACGTAGCATTATTATATTCCGAGGTGCAATAAAGTAGAACGTGGAAAGATGAGCAGTCTAAGCTCAGTCTTCTGCTTATCTGTGAATAAATAAAACTACCAAAATACTAATACACTCAAGTTTTTTTTTACGCGGTTTTTTTTTGCGCGGTATTTTTTTACGCGGTTTTTTTTACGCGGATTTTGAAATTTACGCGGTTTTCATTTACGCGGATTTTGAAATTTACGCGGTTTTCATTTACGCGGTTTTTGAAATTTACGCGGTTTTCATTTACGCGGTTTTTGAAATTTACGCGGATTTTGGAATTTACGCGGTATCCATCAATGAGGTTCCCTTTATCGCGGATTCTTAAATTTAAGTGGTCTTCATTTACGCGGATTTTGAAATTTACGCGGTTTTCATTTACGCGGATTTTGAAATTTACGCGGTTTTCATTTACGCGGATTTTGAAATTTACGCGGTTTTCATTTACGCGGATTTTGAAATTTACGCGGTTTTCATTTACGCGGTTTTCATTTACGCGGCTCGTATCCCCCGCGTAAAAAAAAACCTGAGTGTAGTTCCTTTTTTAGGTTGTTTTCTGTCACCTATGGTGACTACTGATAATTTGTGTTGAAAATAAACGAACACAAATAGATTGTTTTTAGTCAATTTGTAGACCTCCGAGCCTTTTGGGAAAATACGAGCATGATTCCAAAAATGTCATATTTTAGCAGCATTCCAACGTTAAAAGATTATCAAAAATTATTTCTCATTTTGAAAAAAATAGTAGATTTAGAAAATCCAAATAACGTCCGACGGCAACCTGGTCGTAATATTGGACTCATCAAAACGGAAATGTTCTTCGGTGCTCTTAGATCTATGTTGGGATAGATATCGTTTTTTTTTTTGAGTTCGACTCGCCAATTATATTCTACAGATTCCGTTGACTCGATGAGTGGATGTGAGATCTGATTTTTTCCCCAGATATAACAAATGTCATACCGTAAAAGCTCTCCTAGTTCAGAATATTAATGTGAAGACAGCTTAAATTTTTGTTTTTCTTAGAAAACAGTTTCATAGTGCCACGTGAGAGTTTATCTGAAATGAAATGATCAGGAGCTGCTCCTAATCATATTGAGGCCGCGCAGTGCACTGAGTGCACATCGTCATGAAACTTAGGTGAAATCGATTTAAAGCTTGAGGTTGTCGCCTTAATGTATCATTTTGGATGCTTACTTGACGAGTGCTCATATTACCCCGTTAGCCATCTTAGTATTCCTCCTTTAAAAGAGTGTCACCTTTCGAACTTCTAAATTGGAAGAGATTGTAGGTATTTCATCAATTCTCTTTCTCAAGAAAATTCTCCAAATTAATAATTTTGTCTTTAAACGTATTTTTTCTATTACTCTCTGTGTTCTAGAGCAAACAAAAATCTGCTCTCGTCCTTTGACAATGCCTTATTGCCTATTGTCTAATACTATCAAAGAGAAACTTTCGCCAATAGCCTAATCCTACACTCTACTGGACGTCTAAAATGTATGTCTTTTGCAATATAAAAATACGATTTTCATCCCGTCTGTCGTCTTGTTTTTTTTTACTCAAACCAAACTTTTATACTTTAGCATTCGATGCCTATAAAGTGATAAGTATGCTTAAAACAGCTGCTTATTTTGCGCGCTTCTAATTGGTCTCACTATAAACAGTAATAATTTGACGAATCGTAAAATTGTTTTTTTTTCAGTGTGCCACTCTACTGGTAAAGTACTCCTCCACGCTGTAACCGAACAGCTCAAAGTCGTACTTGTAGTATTCGTACAATCCCCGCAGCTGTTCCTCGTCCAGCTCGGAGAAAAGTTTCAGCACCACTTCGTTGGTGTGCGCTCCCTTGCCGGCATTTTTCCACTGGGGTTTGATAATCTTTCCTAACTGGGCCACCGAGATCAGGTAGGATTGGTCCTCCTCCAGCGTCTCGAACTTGGCTATCACATCGTAGTGGAAGAAACAGGGTGTACAGAAGTACGTCACCGGGATCCAGTGCATATCGATCTCGGCGTGCGGGTGTCGAACCTCGTCCAGCAGGTAATTGACGAACTCGGGGAATGTGGGATACTTTTGCGTGTTCCAGGGCTGCTTGTGGAGAAATGTGTCTAATTAATGAATAATCTATGTTGAAAAGAATATAGCATACCTGACCCTTAATGACCTTCCTGTATTTTTGAATAATTCGTATGCCGAGCTTGTGATGGTGCGAGTTCGGCAGTGCGTATTGGATCTTATCTTTGTAAGCGCTAACCAGTCTTTCGAACGGATGCCGCACGATAACGAATGAGATCGAGCCGTTAATGGCCTCGCGGAGCTGAAATGCAGATTTTTATTGACACAGAGAAGTATTACTCAAATCATCCGCACTTACCGTGTCCACCGAGGGCCTAGGATACTTTTGACGTGCTAGCTGCAGTGGAACATCTTTGGTCTTTCTAAGGAACTGAGGCGTATAGCCCGCCAACAAGTTGAAGTTGTACATCCAAGAGGTGGAGGCGGCCTTGAATACGTTGCACCATACCAGATGGTACTCGCGATTGATGAGATATTCCCATGCTTTGGGTTTGTAGTTCTGTTCTGTGAAAAAGATGAAAGAATAATCCCATGGAAAAAAACGGACAAAAGACTATAAAATCTTACTCGGTTCATTTAATCTATAGTCACTGCACTTTTCTTTCAAACGTGCCACTCGGTTCTCCATCCGGTGCTTCATGAACTCCAAGTCTATCATATACTGGTTGCCGGTGCCGTTCTTAATAGTTCTATGGTGCTGTTGTTGGTCTGCGTGTTGTGCCTGGAGATTATTGTGCTCTGCATGGTAGCCATTGTGGCTACGATGGCCCTGTGACGCTGGATGATGCACTGCATGAAACTGAAGTGGATGTCGGGAGCCATTGGTGCCTGCACCGTACTGTGGAAAAAGGGAATTGGACAAAATTGTAAAATTGGAAATATCCTTAGATCTACGGATCTACAGATATACGGAAATCCAACATTTTGTACGGAAATTTACGGACTTCTCTACAGTGTGCTTACACCAACAACAATCGACGGGTATACTTTCTATTGGCATAAGCATCTAAATTATATATAAGTCTTGCATAGGTCAAGCAGAAATACATATAAGCGAACGAAAATTAAAGGCGGAAGGGCAAAATCTACTTTATAAAACGCCCTTACTTAACAGTTATGTGTCCAACAAAAAACACCTTTAACAGTCCAACGAGGGTACCCGGGTACCTACAAATTGAAATGCTCATAACTATGGCTTCCTTTAACCGATTTGGACACTTTTAGATGTTTTGGATTCAGGAATTAGTCTACTTTTTGATAATGTACAATAGAACCGGAATAATGAATCTGGTTTTTGGTAATCCGGATTTTCCGGAGTAATGTTCCAGTACTAGGATATGATTTGTAAGTTTTAATAATGTCCTAGCAATATGAGTATCAAAACTCTTCAAATTGTCTCGGAAGTCTGTTTTTTATTGATACGGAACCCTATGGTAATTTGAAAAATGGAATTGGAATGGAATGGCCACTCACGGGCCCACGGGAACCTGCTCCGGAATGTCCGTTCCGGGGTCAAATCACCAAATGGTTCCAAAACCACGAGATACAGCCTACTGATGCAATTCCAAGAATTTTGATACCCATATTGCTAGTATTCCATTGAAGTTCGCAAATTGTACCTCAGCACTGGAACCTGCTTCCGGAAACCCGGATTCCCGAGAACCGAATGAAGTAACCCGATTCATTTTTACCAAGTCCAAAAGTGGATGAGTTCCTGAATCCAAAACGGCCAAAAGTATCGAAATCGGTTGGATATTACCTTAGTTATGGGCGTTTTAGTTTTGTGGGTACCCGGGTACCCACGTCGGCCTGTTACGTAGTAAAAAAATTCAGGAGCCCCTTCTCACTCCCACCCTTACTATATCAACAATATTATTAACCCAAAAACTTGACTTAGTGAAGTTCTAAGATGTCACAAAATTTCAATTTCCAGCTATGGATAAAACATAGGAATTTAATTAATTGAAACTTAAAAAGGTACCCGGGTACCGCGTCGGACACACAACGGTTAAGCTACACTTTGGTTGAAGAGCCAATCATTGGAATAAAATCAAAGTTCGTTATATCACTTGCAAATTAATATTGGTTTGTAATTTTATAGGTGGCTTATTGTATAATACGTCCACTTTACACAACACTATGCGTTAGCTCAACGGAGCCACGGATCTTTTATACATTTACTTGATGGTAAAATGTAAATAAAACGAATATTAATGTTTCTTCCCTTTTGTTTATTTGACAGAGTTCAATGCGTTGGCATAACTGACCCGTGGGTCTTGTATGATATATACCAGTGGTTTTCAACCTTATTCGTTTCATGTACACCTTTCCGAATATTCATCCCCATGATGTATCCCTTTCTGAAAATTACCTATCCTCATTACTCTGTCAAAAAATGATTTTCAATTCGATAAGAACCAATGATTCTCCAAGTAGAAACCTGTTCCTGAACACTCTCAGTGAGCATCTCAATTCTTGACACACTGAAAAATGTATTAAGACAAATATCCGACGGGAGTGTTGGGATAGCAAGTTGAAATTTACCCTGCATAATTCACCCCCTATAATAGTTAAATTTACCCCTAGGGGTGAATTCACCCCTGGTTGAAAATCACTGGTTTAGTGGTACTAGATCCAATCGTTGTTGAGTTACTGTTTGTTATTGCCCGGTCTGTAGTCATTGGTTTAACAACCGGTTGTGGTTTAGCATACGACGACTGTGTACCGGTCTTGGTCGTAACAGATGGAAGTTTCTTAGCAGCCTCTGCACACGGTTTTCCCTGGTGACACGTAGGGAACTGCCCTGAGTGTGTGACCACTGTTCGCTGAGTATATGTAACACCTTGAAGTGATTTGCATGGGATGGGCAGGTAGGAGAGTATTGGTTTTGCCGAACGCATTCCCACCACACGAACGCAGTTGCAAAGCCCTGGAAAAGAGTTCCTCCAAGTAAAGTACCTTCGTTAATGGTATCCACTTCTTCGTATTTTGACTTGTGTTGTTTGATAATGCTAGTATTAGTAAGCGGTTCTAGGTTATAAAGATTTACCTCAATAGTGTCATTGTCTATATATGCTAGGATGCTGTATAAAATGTCATTTCGTTCGACGACGTGTTTCAAGTAGTTCTGCGAAGCAAATGATTCTGTTTGACTAATGTTTTTAACCCATTCATGCCCATGACAACAACGTTTTTAAATAGCTATAACTTTTGATTGATGCGAGATTTGCTCACAAAAACAAGTAAGACTAATGTATGTGACTATTGCCTTTCATTTGAGTAATAACAGTTACAAGGATCAGCTCTAGAAGCGAAGTTATTGCAATTTGTCTGGCTCGATTCCGATGGAGCAGTGCTGCCAGGGACAGTTTACGTTGACAACGGAAAATGATTTTTTCATATATCTTCGTTATGGTGCAATATTATTGAAAACTGATAAAACTTATCAATTTAGAAATATTCTTGGAGAATTGTATTGAGCATTGGATGGTAAAAATTAAGCAGCTTGTAGCACTGCAATGGAAGCACCTATATTTTTGACAATAGACTTTTCGTGTTCCTTGATCTCACCGTTTTCAAGGAAAAACAGTTTTGAAACCCTACATGCACTAGAAAAAAAGTTGGGCATGAAAGGGTTAAACATAATCTGTACCTTATGACGTAGATGGTTAAATTACCTGCTGTGCTAAGCTTCATGTTCACCTTCGAGAATTGCTCAATTGCACGAATCGAGGGTCTTAGTGGACATTTCGGGAAGTCAACAGCAATACAGTATGACCGCATCGCAGAAAAAAAACTTGCTTTACATTGTCACTCATTGTTTGTTCACGTATCACATACTAGGTAGAAGGAATCAAATTTTGCTCTTGCAAATAGACAAATCGAAGCGAGTTTTGGCTTTTGAACTGAGCAAGATGAGAATACAGACTGAGTAGTAATGGTTATCCGTCAGTCTCAGTACGCGTCACTTACCTTTGCCCGTTAAGACGTTCTTACCCGGTGGGGAAATATTCTCACCATAGGATACCTCACAAATACAATAATTACTCGTCCTACAATCACAGGAATGCGTAAAAATTGGCATCCACAGTTTTGCTTCGTTGTTGTGAATCTAGATGATAACACACATGCGCTGAAAACAGCGAAATTTTCGTGTTTGAGCGCAATGAAAACTTGAATCGAGTGCCCCTATTGTTGGGTTACCATTTGACTCAATGCGATGAACAAAGATGACAGATGCTGCTCTAACCAACGGCTTCAAATGGATAGGACGATAATTGAAACATGGTCTCGTCACCCTCATCTCATCACACATCATTTGAAATACCGACGAGAAGAAATTTGATTTTAGCGCTTTCACACACGATCTTGTTTTTAAGTTGTTATGCAAAAAATGTTGACGGCTGCGTTGAACGTTATCATCACTGGATGCATAACATGGTCGAACTGGATGGAGGTGACTTTCAAAAGCCTAAGCTCCATTTTTTCCTTCAGCTAATGCCCAGTCTAATGCGAAAAGATCAGAAGTCAATACACACCGTACTTGGCCGGATCACAACGTTTTGCTGCTGAGACTGATTTGTCTGGATAGATCACCAGGGCTAGAATAAAAGCCACGGCTTCCTATGTTCTTCAGACACTATACACAAGATAAAAGTAACTGTTTTGTCGTTCGTTTCACGCTGGCTAGGAAAAAAGATCACTGAGTATCGTGACTGTTGCCTTTAATGGTTTGGAAATAGGCTGAGGGTCCAGATAGCTGACTCGCCTCGTTTGTCACGGCAATAAGCAACCAGTGTGGACTGAGACCGATGAAAAATAAATGCAAAACAATCTTATTGGACATGGAAGATTAATAAAAATATAGATCAATCATCAGCCAAAGTAAACTCTTCGCTGTGTAGATGCAAGTGGAAAAATAGATTTCTAAGGAAGCAGCCGAGGATAAACTGTCCGAACCTGTACTTTTTGCATCTGAGCTGCGTTTACCACACAACAACCGTTAGAAATCAATGTAAATTTAAATATCTATTTTTTAGCTACTCAGGAATTCTTGTACTTGACATTTGATATTATTCATACTAACATGAGACGCTGGGTTTTGAGTATAAAGGGCAAGTTCTTCAATTATAGCTTGATCAACATCTGCGTATCGATAAATGACAAACCCGTTTATCCATTATCCGATTCTAACTAAGATAATCGGTAAGGGCATTAAATATGACATAAATCCCAATAATCTGGGAGACGAACAAACAGGTCACAAGCTAAGATTTTTTTGTGCCGTTATTGATAAGGAGAGCCTCCATTCATCCACTAACGACAACGGCCTAAGGTTTGTCAAACTCGGCGTAGCCAGAGGTAAACATGATTATTTGTAGAACCATCTGGTACTACCCGAATCGGGAAACGCGCTCCCAAAGCGCTTATGATTCGCTTGGTGGTCGATATTTTGTCGATATCATTCTGAGAAACGAACGTCGATTCTGACCATGTGGTGATGTGCGGGATTCGCGCAAGGTCAGGCTAGAAGCCGAATGCTTGCAGTGGCTACACGTCAAACAGACAGCAATAGTGTGCGTTCCTTCAGTGCAATAAATGAAGGTACGATGAACATGTACTCGCGGAATCAGAGAAAAGTTTTGCTATGAACAAACTGTAAAAGTTTTACAAACAAGAGTACACACCAAAAAATAATGAAATTTAAACGACATGTAAATCAAGACGAATGTAAACATACAAAGATTGAATCCAAAATTTGATTGAAAATTACTTTAAAATCAATTGGAGCATCAAACAGCATACAATTTTACACTCTCATTCGTGTAATATTACATGTCATTCATGTACAGACATGTACAGCAGTATTCAAGTAAAAATACATTGAAGTGCATTGGTTTTCCGTTTAGAGAAACTGTAATTTTCAATCCACGTGTAGAATTATAATAAATAATAATAATAATAATAATCTCGTCAATGCAGGGGACATTTACTTCGGTCCAATCGACCGAAGAATTTCGAAAATTTGCTTTTGGATATGGAGTACGCGTCGAAGTCAAAATAACGGGGTATTGGGACTGAAATATATTGGAGGAATAATGTACAGTTTTGTTAAATTCATAAGGACCCCTGAAATAATTGAATTTTCGTTTGATTGCTTATTTCCTGATGGCATTCCGCCATCTTATCCCATGTATACCGCAAACTTAGTCCGGGGCTGGGGTGGTTTTTCCGCGTGACATATTTTTGTCTCTAAAAGGGAGACAATGCATCAAATATTTTAACAAAATTCAGAAATGTTGCCAATAGTTTGCCTTTTCATGCAACGTGTTCTATTTTGCAAGATCTATCTAAATAAAAGCGGTAGAAAATGAAAACTGTATACATTGCCAACTAACCCCGGTCTCCCCTACTTATATTACACGATCGTTGTGTCAAATGACCAACTATACCATATAATGTCTTATGTTAAACAACATTATGCCAAATGGCTTTATGTCAAAAGGGTAGTCTTATTAAAAAATTCGGACATTTTTTAAAGTATTTTGTTGCACTGTTGGTACTGATTATTTTTATATGAATACAATTTAATAATAGTTTTTCTTCTTTTAAACATGAGATGTTCTTATAAGTTTCATTTTTTGAAACATTTGTTTTAATACACTTTTGAAGTAATGTTTATTTAGAGACTTATGAGTCAATGACATACAATAATGCCCTCAATGAAAATGCCGCATTTTAAGCCACAGCCTGTCACCTCAGATGTTTCATACAGAACTGCACGACATTGCCAACCTGTTCGTAGCATCTCGGAGGGAGTGATTAGCGTTCCATTCGAAACCGCTAGCCACCCGTCCGGCTTTCGATTTCTTCCCAAACCAGACCTTTTGGCTCTGAACAAACATTCCTGAAACACTTTTATTACGTTGGTATCAGGGGCGCAAAATGAGCAGCGCTCAGGTTTTATAAATATATAAATGATCGTAATACACTTCATAGAACACAAATACTTCACGTAACTTTTTCAAAATGAACTTAAATTTGAACACAAACCATGGAGATTAAAGTTTCCAATGCGCCGTTTATAGGAAACTTGTCGAAAGTAAAGTCTACAAATTCTCCGTGATGAATAGCAATTACAGCCTGCTGGCTTAATCAAACGTTGTGACGGAACTTCTTCTGTTATTCCAGGTAATGCCAAATAAGGTATATGTCTTCTCGAAGCTACACTTGATACTGCACCCTCTCAAAGCAATTTTCGGGCTCAGTTCACCGTTGGACGGTAAAGCCAAGCAGGGAATATGTCCTCCAGAAGCTACCTTTGATATTGCACCTTCTCAAAGAAATGCTCGATTTCAGCTCAGAATATACTATCAGAACGTAAGAGGACTACGCACGAAGATCGATGAGTTGTTCGTGGCTGTGTCTGACGCAGAACGCAATGTCATTGTCCTGTCAGAAACATGATTGGACGACGAAATCAACTCACTGCTGCTGTTTGGACCTAGATATACGGTCTATCAGTCTAACTTCTGACCTCGCACAAAGCAGAAGCAAAAAAAAAATCGCTACGCTATAGCAAGCTATAGGCATCAGTGAAAAGCTATTGTTCTATATCAGTGCACATACAAATTGTGTCGTTGCCCCCGGCTGCGGATTGAAATGAGTTTGCCAAATGAAACAAAAGTGCCCGTGCTACGGGATAACACGATTTCGATCAACTTTAGTACAACTCGTGTTAGACCCACAGTTCAGGAAGTGGAACAAATAGTTAAAGTGAAAATGGAGCTTAATCTCGCTGAAGCTACGTACATTCAGCTACATCACGTAAAAAACTGTATTTGATCACGTTTAGAAGCTTAGCACAGGCCGAAAACTTCATTGCAAAGAACCATATCCAACGGGAGGTCGAATTTAATAACACCAGAATCAAGATCCCCGTGCATATGGAAAACGACATGGTGGACGTGCGTATCCATGATTTGGCCTCGCGCAGGAAGGAAGATTACATCAAACGAATCATGTCGCAATATGGAGAAGTAGAATCTATTACGAATGACACCTGGAGAAATTTTTTCAACGGCTTTCGTGTGAGTAAACCAATACCCTCTTACATGACTATCGAATGCAAATCACCGAAGGATGGCGTGACCTATAAGCAAACAACGCTAATCACATATCCCGGGCAGACCCCAACATGCCAATTCTGTAACCATACAGCCCACTACGGAAAAACATGCGCCGAAGCAACTAGTCAAAACTCATCTACTACAGCCAACAAGCCTAACAAGCAGCCACCGACACCTTCAGATAAACCGAAAACAACGATCCAATTAACCAATAATGCAGGTACAACGACCACGACAGCCGCTCCCGAACCAACAACTAGCATCGCCAATAAAGAAGCAAATACCGATGAACACGGATATACAACAGCGACCCGTAAGAACAAGAAACAAATACTAACCTCTGATCGTAAACAGCAAGAAAGCAGTACCGATGACGACATGGGCGGGAACGATAACGGGAGACCCCCAAGCGGCTTCACCGCAAAAAAAAGGATCTCAACACGCAGCAGCAAACTGCGTCAACAAGATCTGGCAGACCGACATTCTTAGAATTTTTTTGTTTTATTTTGGCTTATTGGAAAAAAAAATTAAAAGATCCACGGCTCAGTTGTGCTAACGCATTTAGCCGTTTCAAATAAAGCTTGTATTATCAAAAGTTTTTAAAAATGAGATAAATTAGTCCCATATAGTGTTATCGAACATTTCTCATTAGCATAATACCATTTTTATGATAAATCTTTTTTTACTGATTAGCTTTATCAATAACAACATAATATTTAGATGAAACTACTTTCAATCTCTACAAAAAGTGTTTGTTTACGTTTCATTCATTTATAATTTTGCACTAATCACCATGCTCCTCCATATCAGCAAACATTTAAAAATGTCGATTTTAAACTCCTCCGGGCAAAAAGGGGCAAAACGATACCTTGAAATTCGAAAAGTAGATATGATTTCCCATAGAATGTATAATAAGTGACAATTCCGAACTGTTTCATCTGATTATACAGGGTAAATTTATGAAAAAAGAATTTGCTACTTAAGATATAATTCTATTAATAAAACATAGTTAAAATGAAACTAGTTGCGCTCAAATCGGATTAAAATTGAAAGAACAACATTTTTTTGAAGGGAAGATAGATACTGTGATTTCGATTTTTTTTAGAATTGTCCTACACAATGATGTTTAAATTGCTATTAAAAATATAATTCTCATTCGGTAGTCACAAAATTTGGAGAATATATCACTAAATGCACAAGAAACCTAGGAAAAATAAAAATAACAATATTTGAAAAATAGGTTTTGTCTGACCTCCGGCCACGATGGGACGTGGTAAATTATCGAGGTATAACCTCCCTCTGTGCCTGTTCCAAGCTGTTCGAAATTCTAGTAAGCAACGTGTTGTTCCTGGAAGCCAAAACATAAAACTGGGAAATAGTGAATCACATAACCTCATAAATCTATCGGGTGTACCCCAAGGTAGCAATCTCGGACCGTTAATGTTCTTCTTGTTCTTCAATGACATTTGTAATATCCTTCCACCAGTACGCAAACTTGTCTACGACGATGATCTTAAATTGTTTCTCATTGTGCGGTCTGTATTAGACTGCATTGAACTACAGCGGCAGTTAGATGAGTTCTGTAATTAGTGTATTCGAAATCGGTTGACTTTTAGTGTATCCAAATGCTCAGTGATTTCTTTCACATGCAAAAAGAATCCAATTTCGTTGAGTTACACTATCTCTGGATAATCACTTGACAGAGTTTCAGTTGTCAGGGATCTTGGCGTACTGCTGGATACTAAATTGTCTTTCAGAGATCACTACTCCCACATTATTTCGCAAGCCAATAGAAACCTTGGTTAATTAATTAGGGATAGCACACTCTATACTTCCGGAACCATATAAGCGATTCGTACGAAACTTTATAGACGTCTATGGGGATAATATACCTTTCGTTTGGAACTAAGTTTGTGGGCCCAACCATCCCTGATAAACTGATGTGAGTTTGTTAATTTTAATAGGTGGCCACTTTTCGGGGCACTTGACAGTTCCTGTGTGGTTGTGGTTGGTTGTGAAGATAGGCAACGAAACTTCGGTTGGCCGTTAGTGACTTAGAACTACAAATGTAAGTTGTTTGATAGACATTTTATCGAAATTTTTACCTTTTTTGCATTCAGCGCAGTATCGGTTTGAATGGGAATTTGCTTTGTGACCGCACCCCACAATTCATAGCTCCGGAACCGAAAATCGGATCGGGATGAAATTTAATAGTCTAATAACTTACAGGGATAAAACACCTTTCATTTCAGACTAAGTTTGGATATGTCGGTCAAACCATCCCGAAAATCGATGTGACTGTTATTCTGAATTTGGACACTTCCGCCGGGGCTTCCGGAACCGATGGTGGTGGTCAAAGAGACTTTGTATGGTTGTTAGTGACCTAGTACTACAAATCCAAGCAGTTGTGGTTACATTTTGGAAAAATTTTCACTTTTCTACGTTAATCGCAGAATTCGTAAAAAATCGGAATTTGCTGCGTGATAGTACTCATCACCCTGTAGTTCCGGAACCGGAGATCGGATCGATTAGAAATTCAATAGCAGCCGATGGGAACGTTGTACCTTTCATTTGAGATGAAGTTTGTGAAAATCGATTTAGCCATCTATGAGAAAAGTCAGTGAGATTTTTGGTCACATACACGCACAGACGCAAATACACATACCTGCACACACACACACAGATGATGGAGATAGCGGCCCAGAGTTGGGACCCAATGGAGAAAAAAAAGAACTCACATATACGTAGCAAACACAGCAAATCCGTTCGCCAGAGGTGGGTTGGTGACGTCACCACCATCAGCAGCAGCTGAACTCATTCAGCAAGAGCAGGAGGAGGAGAGGCAGCAGCGGCAACAACCACAACAGCCAAAAGTAGTTCCAGCGAAGCACTTGGTGGAGGAGCTCCACAAGTTTGTGGATACGAGAAACAATGTCCCAAAGGGCATTAAAGAGATGGTAATCAGAATCCGAATGGCGCTACTGCCTGCCGTGAATGAGTATGACACGGCAACGCGGAGGGCTGATGCACAGTGGCGGATTTGGCTAAAAACCTGGCCAAAAGTTGAAAATTGCATGGTAGTATTTTGGGGTCTAGTACATATATTGTCCTTCAGATGGTGCTGCCGCATGCTATTTTAAGTGAAACGCTCCAAAATTTTCATATTTGAGGTGTTGACACATCCAAACAGTTTAAACCATCGCGCTTTGCTCGTATTTTTCATCGAGCGCCCGAAATATCAGTATTATTCAAGTGTAGCTAGATTTTGATAAAAGTGTCGGTTTCAAATGTGTAATAATGGAAAGTTATGCTGACGGTATGTACTTTAATTATATGTACTGATGTCAAAACATATTATTTTGTTTGTCTATAGAAAATGTCAATAACTTTCACGCTTTTGTAGCAGACGGTTTCAACAGACATTTTTGCTAAATTATTGAAATACTTTTTTTTGTCCACGTATGTCCACTATGTTTTAAGGCAATTTGTGTTCCTTGAACGATTCTCTATTTGGAACATAATAGAATTCTTGCCCGAATTTGCCCGTTTATGAGTAATCTTTGATTAAGTGGAGACGGAGATGGATTATAAGATTTTTAGATTAAAATTTGGACTCGTACTTTTAATTACTACTGCACCTCCGGTTGTCATAGCGAGTCGCACAATACTGCATTTTGATCAGAAAGAATTGGGTATTTAGTGGTGAAAATTTCATCGAGATTCATAAACATGTTCAAAAGTTATCAAAAGTGGAACACAAAAGACGTAAATAATTTTGGTCGTTCATATTGAAATCCAACGAGGTCAACAGAAGTAATCGCCAAAGGTTCCAAATATCAAAAATCGATCATGGATGCCATGATTAAACGTTATCGGGGAACTATGACCTTGGATCATGCAAAACAAAACAAATGTAAAGGTGGAATATATGACTGGATACTATAAGCGACAAGAGTAGAGTAGTGCAAAAGAATACTGGGATCTCCGGCCGTTATTTGGCCAAAGAGCTCACTTTGTCGAATTTGTTTGTGAGAAGGTTAACAGTCGTAGCATGTCAGCAAGCATGACAATAAAACGTGGTTGCTCAAAACTATAACAGGAAGCAGTACTAGCATGTTCTGACCAAGTATAACACAAGAATTTAAATGTTTCATTGTATAATAATGTACTTTGGACAAATCCTCGGTCAAATTTAATTTAAATAAAATTATCAATCTTAGTGAATTTCACTTATTTTCGTATTTTTCTCATATTTATTTTTAGTTACTGCAATTTGCATGCAAACTTGTTGTCAATTTTCACTCCTAAGTCCCAAAAAGTCGATTTTTACAAAAAAAATTTTTTCGAGATAACATAAAATCTCGACGTTTCATGCATTTTAAAGATGTTTTGCATCAAAAATACGAATTCGATTTCTGAAATTTCATGGAGTCCCCCTTTGAAAAAAAAAATTGAGTTCCGGTTTATATGGGAATTTCATATATGACCGGACGATTTAGTCTATATTTCCGGCCCCATATAAGCGATCCGTACGAAATTTTATAAACATCTGTGGGGATATAGCTGTCATTTGGGACTAAGTTTGTGAAAATCGGCCCAACCATTTCCGGGAAACTGATGTGAGTTCGTAAATTTTGAAAGATGGCCGCTTTTCCAGGGCACTTCCGGAACCGTCTATGGTGGTCAATGTAGTGAACGAAAGTTTGGTTGGCCGTCGGTGACCTAGAACAGCAAATTTAAGTTGTTTGAGAGACATTTTAGCGAAATTTTTACCTTTTTTGCTTTCATCGGAGTATCGGTTTGAATCACAATTTGCTATGTGATCGCACGCCACAACCTATAACTCCGGAACCGGAAGTCGGATCGGGATGAAATTAAATAGCCATTTACGGGGACGCAATACTTTTCATTTTAGGCCAAGTTTAGTCGAATCGGTCTAGCCATCTCCGAGAAACCAGTCACATCGGTTATTCTGAATTTAGATACTTCCGCCGGGGCTTCCTGAACCGATGATGGTGGCCAATGTGGCCAAATAGACTTTGAATGGATGTTAGTGACCTAATACTACAAATCGAAGCAGCTGTGGTCATATTTTCGAAAAAATTTCACCTTTATGCATTCATTGCAGAATTTATTAAAATCGACATTTTCTGCGTGTTCGTACTCATCACCCTGTAATTCCGGAACCGGAAGTCGGAACCATTAGAAATTCAATAGCAGCCTGCGGGAACGTTGCACCTTTCATTTGAGACTAAGTTTGTCAAAATTGTTTCAGTCATCTCTGAGAAAAATGAGTGACATTTTTGGTAACATACACACACATACGCACATACACACACACACACACACACACACATACACACACAGACATTTGCCGAGCTCGACGAACTGAATCGAATGGTATATGTCACTCAGCCCTCCGGGTCTCCGTTAAAAAGTCGGTTTTCAGAGCAATTGCAATACCTTTCTATTGAGAAAGGCAAAAATTTCACCTTTTTACATTCATCGCAGAATTCGTTAGAATCGAGATTTAATGCGTGATCGTACGTATCCTCCTGTAATTCAGGAACCAGAACTCGGATCCGCACAAAATTCAACAGCAGCTGATGGACCTTCCATTTAAAATCAAGTTTGTCAAAATCGGTTCAGAAAATTCCGAGAAACCGATGTGGACAAATCAGCAAATTTTGTTTTGTAACCATACTCTTCAACTCGTAATCCGGAACAAGATGTCGGTTGAAAATCAAATTCAATAGCAACCTATGGGAATATTATACCTTTCATCTGAATCTTAGTTTGTAAAAATCCGTTCAGCCATTTCCGAGAAACCGATGTGGACATTTTGTTAACAAATCTGCACATACACACATACATACATACATGCATACATACACACATACATACACACAGATATTTTGCGATCTCGGCGAACTGAGTCGAATGTTATATGAGACTCGGCCCTCCGGGCTTCGGTTAGAAAGTCGGTTTTTGGAGCAATTGCATAACCTTTCTATATGAGAAAGGCAAAAGAATAGTATTTAATTACCTTAATCAGCATGAGTTTAATGTTATCTTCATGTGATTATATTTTGAAATGTTGGTGGAATGGGTTTGAAAGTGGAGGGAATGGGGGGTTAGTAGAGTGAGAGTGGAGGATGCTTGAGAAATCCTTCATCTTATTTCGGTATACGGGGTGGATGAAGGAAATGCGGGCGTGAGGGTGGTCCAAGGGGAGGGGAGTGATGAAGGAGGGAGGTGTAAGGGCAAGGCGGGGGGAGTAGGGGCGGCGACGTAATACTCAACTGCATATTTTGCCTTCCATTTGAGACTTGGTTTGAGAAAATCGGTTCAGTCATCACCGAAGAACCGATGTGACTTTAATTGTGGAATATGCCCGGAATTCGGGACTTCCGGAATCGTCGATAATGGACAATATATTCAAAGAATGTTTGATTGGCAATCAGTGATCTAGATCTGCGATTAGAAGTAATTTGGTGACCATTTCAATAGTTTTTAGCCTCTGAGGTATTACGATTGTACCGATTTATATGGGAAATTCCAGTGTATCCTTACTAACACCCCTGTAACTCCGGAAGCAAGAGTCAGAACAGAATGAAATTCAGCAGCAGTCAATGGTATTACTGTATCTTTCATTTGAAATCAAGTTTGTAAAAATCGGTAGAGAATTCGTTGGGGAATGGGTGTGATATAAGCTTAGGAACTTGGCGGGTTCCCCGGGGGCGTCATGAACTGTCATAGGTGGCCAATGTGGTCAAAGCTGCTTTGATTGATCTTTAGTGATCCAGACCCGCAAACTAGAGTAATGTTACATCAATTTTAATATGTTTTACATCATTTGAACATCATGATGGTACCAGTTTATATGGGAATTTGCTGTGTGACCGCACTCTTCAACCCGTAACTCCGGAACCGGAAGTCGGATCAACTAAAAATTCAATAGCAGCTTATGGGAGCGTTATACCTTTCAGATGAAACTAAGTTTGCGAAAATCGGTTCAGCCATCTCTGAGAAAATTTTGTGAGTTTAAATGACACACACACATATACACACACATACATACACATACACAGACATTTGCCGATCTCGACGAACTGAATCGAATGGTGTATGACACTCGGCCCTCCGGGCCTCCGTTAAAAAGTCGATTTTTACAGTGATTGCATAGCCTTTCTTTATATGAGAAAGGCAAAAAGGGAGCATAAGAAGAAAAGAAAACCTTCGGCTCGTCAGAAGGCGCCAAAAAGAAAAGCACTGATCGTAGAAGCGAACGATACGACGTTTTAAGCCGCTCTTCTCAAGAAAGTGAGTGAATAATTGTGAAGGCAGGCCAATGATGATGGAAATAACCCAGCTTAATCTGCATCATTGCGACATTGCACAGCAACTGTTGTGGCAGTCGACAACAGAAACGAAGTGCGATGTTGCAATTATTGCAGAACTGTGTATCGTGTTCCTCCAGATAACGGCAACTGGGTTGTGGAAAGTACAGGGATGGCTGTAATCCAAGTAATGGGCGGTTTCCCTGTCCATAAGGTGGTGGATAACACACACGAAGGCTTCGTGATCGCCAGAATCAACAGCGCATTCGTATGTAGCTGCTATGCTCCCCAGAGATGGACACCAGAGCAGTACAATCGGATGCTGGTCGCACTAACCGACTCGTTAGTCGGACGAACGCCGGTTGTTAGAGGAGGAGAATTTAATGCTTTGGTCGTGGAGTGGGGTAGCAGGCTGACCAACGTAAGAGGTTACAACTTGTTGGAAGGTTTGACGAAGCTGGATGTGAGACTGTGCAACGAAGGTTACGCTACCACATTCCGTAAAGACGGTCGAGAATCCATCATCGACATAACATTCTGCAGTCCTTCGCTAATGGATAACATGAATTGGTGAGTTAGTGAGCAGTACACACATAGTGACCACTATGCGATCCACTACACTGACTGCGTCATTCCAATTCCGAGTGCCAATGAACTGTCGAAAACAGTAGTGCGGGCATGTGATGTAACAATACCGAGGAAAAGGGAGCCGAGGAACGACCGGCGTCCGACGTACTGGTGGAACGAAAGACTCAGCATCCTTCGGGCTGCCTGCCCAAAAACCAGAAGACGCGTCCAGAGAGCAAGATCTGAGGCAGTCAGAGAGGAGTGTAAAATATCATTTCGGGCGGCCAGGCCGCTTTAAAACGAGAGATAGTGCTAAGCAAGTCCACCTGCTACGAGGAGCTGTGCAGAGAAGTAGACACTAACCTCTGGGGCAATGCTTACCGTGTCGTTATGACCAGCATCAAGGGTCCAGTCGAAACATGCGCCAGTTGAAATATGCGCCGACAAACCGAAAATTATCGTGGAGGGTCTTTTACCGAAGCACGACCTAATCGCATGGCCGCCTACACCGCCTACGTTGATGCAGTATCTACTTCCCGGATAGATGGAACATCCAGCAGCTGGTGTTGCTGCTAAAACCAGGGAAACCACCAGAAGATCTACCATCGTATCGACCTATGTGACTGCTGGATACTCTTGGTAAGCTCCTGGAAAGGGTCATCCTCAACAGGCTGTCGACCTAGACTGAAAGTGAGAACGGACTATCGCAGAGGCAGCTCGGGTTCCGGAAAGGGATATCGACGTTGGACGCTATCCGCACAGTCATCGCGAGCGCGGAGAAAGAGTTGAAGGGGTAATCGCTACTGCGCCGTGGTAACGATAGACGTGAAGAACGCCTTCAACAGTGCTAGCTGGGGGTTATCGCCGTAGCGCTGCACAGAATGCTTATTCCGGACTATCTGTGCAAGATTCTGAAAAGTTACTTCCAGAACCGAGTACTGGTCTACGAAACGAACATGGGGCAGAGGTCGATTAGGGTCACGGCGGGAGAGCTCCAGGCCTCCATACTCGTCCCAAGCTCTGGAATATAATGTACAACTGAGTGTTAACACTGGAACTGCCCTGGAGAGTTGAGATCGTCGGCTTTCCAGATGATGTTGTCCTGACGATAACAGGCGAGATCCTTGAGGAGGTGGAGATGTTGATGGCAGAGACAATAGGCATCGTGAAACCTAGATGGCTGACGTCAAGTTGCAGTTGGCTCACCACAAGACCGAGGTATTGCTGGCACTGAGACACCTGGATCATGCCAAATCACGGAAGAGCAAGAGGCAGCACAAGACGTCTCCCGGCGGGTGTTTCATCTTCAATACTGAGGTATTGTGTAACGGGCTGGGCTGCTGCGCTGAACTCAATGCGGAACCGGACGAAGTTGACAAGCACGTTTCGCCTAATGGCTGTTCGTGTCGCGAATGCGTACAGAATGATATCGTCGGCTGAGGAAGCGAAATGCTACCAGCAGAGAAATGCACGTAATGCGAGGAGACTGGCCCAATCGGAATTGTTTAGGCAACAGGAGTGGGACAACGCGAAGAAAGGAAGGTGGAACCACTGCCTCATCGCAAATGTGTCGGCTTGGGTGCATAGGAAGCATGGAGAGATGAACTTTCATTTGACGCAGTTTTGTCCGGGCATTGATGCTTCCGGAAGTACCTGCATCGGTTTGGACACGTTTCGTCACCCTTTTGTCCGGAGTGTGTGAACGTGCAGGAGACACCGGAACAAGTGGTCTTCGAATGCCTTTGGTTCGAAGGAGTCCAAAGTGCCTGGTATAACAGTGGACAATATCGTTGAAGAAATGTACCACGACGAGCATATCTGGGACACTGTCAACAGAGTGGTTACGAGTATACTCTCCGAGCTGCAGAGGAGATGGCGAAGGGACCAACAAAGTAGCGCCATTGACTAGAACGCCGCTGTGGAACTACAAATCGGGTTTCGGGAGAAATTCCGCTGCTGGGGAACTCTCCGATGGTATAGACTGGGTAAACCGTCGGGAACCAGTTGAGTAGTACGCGTCGTAGCACCGGGTTCGAGTCGTCGTGGCGCCAGTGAACCGGACGTCAGGCTTCACCAGAGTCGCCAGACCGACCTCGACACCCTACCGGGCAGCTTGTGAGTAGGCTTGATCCACCGCCGGGGATTAGACCGAGTAGACCGCGTCGAATAGCTAGCAGTGGGTCGTTGCGGCGCAGGGTGAACCGGAAGCTACGCTCCACCCGGAATCGCTGGATGGACCTCAGCACCAACTGGCTGGCCCGTTGAGTAGGCTAGGTCCACCGCCAGGGACTAGACCGAGTAGACGAAGCGGGGAGCTAAATAGCTCACGGAAACGAACATCGGTATCGGGAGCAATCTCTCGAGCGACATTGATACTCTGTTTGTCAAGCGACTTCCGGAGGATCTGCCTACTCCGAAACGAAGTAGCAAGATTAATGCAAGAATTCGCGCCTAGAGTCATTCAGCGGGAAATCAGAACAGTTGCTGATGAGCGGGAGCAATTCTAGATCAATTTGAGCTGTCTCGCCCCGAAATGTTGGAGGTATTTGTTGCTATGACTCAAGAATTCCTTGTAATAAGCAACACACCCAAAGAAATTTTGTTAGTCAAGAAGGATACCGATCTCCTGAAACTCAACTTCGTTTCTTTCCGAGTTAAGTTTCCGAGCGAACTAAAGACTGCGGCGAAACCGCAGTTCAAACTTTTTACAACGTTCTGGTATACGTTGACAGGCACGTTCCGAAGAAAGTTAACCATCGACAAACCGGCCCTCCATGGCTAACGAGTACGCACAATACCACTCAGAAATTATTACGTCAGACCTCAACCATGCGTATAAACGAGCCAGTCAACACTGTTTCTTTTGATTTCAGCAAAATATTCAGCGTAATCTTAGAACGCATCCTAAGCGTTTCTGGAAGTATGTAAATGAACAGCGCAAGGAATCTGAACTGCCGTCGCCTGTGACTCTACCACCTTCGATAAGATAAATCATGATATCGCAATCGCAAACATGGAGAGATTTGGAATAAATGGTAGTATTTCGCAGTGGTTTCGATCCTACCTCACAGACCGAGAGATATTGGTTGTCATAGGAGATTGTCAGGCCTCCACTTTCTCTTCTACGTCAGGAATACATCAAGGTAGCATCTTGGGACCGTTGATGTTTCCGCTATACTCCAATCATGTACTCCACGATTATCCTTTGCGGATGATCTCAAGATTTTTCGTCTAATTCGTTCAATTGAAGATTGCAGTTTTCTCCAACAGCAGCTTCAAGTCTTTGCTGATTGGTGTAACAGGAACCGTATTTTTTGGAAGAATGATTCGAGTTATTTAACTACCATCTACTAGAAACAGACATTGAACACGTCAGTCACGTGAAGTATCTGGGAGTGATTCTGGATTCTGAACTTACGTTTAAACAAGTCTCTGACATTCTGTAAGGTTGTAAAGATTTCCTAGATATTTTGGAACAATTCAGCAAAACGTCGCATCTCGAGATTAGTATTAAGGACAATATCAATGGGACTTTGATATGCTTGTTGATGTATAAAACAAATAAAAGTAAAAGCACTGATCTGTCGATAGACAGGACATCAAACAATCATCCAAATGACCCTGACAGGCCACAACTCTGCACGTTTCGCTAAAACCAGAGCGAAGTTTGCGAGGATAAGCACCGTTTGTTCTTTTTCCTTGTTCGTTCACGGTACTTAATCCTCAAGTGGAGCTTAACCACCAACTATTTTGTTTTTTGTTATTTTGCCTAGCGACACAATTCTATTCGACACATGTGTTTCACATCAACTGAAAACTTGTGACCTAATCGCTGAACAGCATCGTTCAAAGTTCGGAACCATCTGACTTGATTCCAACGTGAGCGTTGTTACCTACAAAAAATAAATAAAATAAAGCTAAGGTCACATATGGTACAAGAATCCTTGCCAGCCACATGAAAGAGTTATGACACGATTCCCACAGCCTACTGATCCCAAGCAGCCAGAGCGCTTCAATGATGCGAGAGTTTTTCCACACCGACAATTTTTGCCCGCCGGCATCCGGTGTGGAGTGAGTGGTTGTCGAGCATGTTGGGAATAACAAAGCGGTAGGCATGAAATGCCATGAATAGTAGTATGGTCCACTACGCTACGGGAGGATGAGGGAGTGTGAGATTTTTTTTGACGGTGAAGGTTTGGAAGGAACGGCTTTCGTCGTTATTCTGTTAGTAGGGTAAATATGTAGATTGTGTACTGTTTAAAAAATGTGTACATTTGAATGTTTCCCACTTAATACAAAGCAATGATTACGACGAGAATGGTAATTTCCTATAATTTTGTTGCACAGACACCTAAAATCTTCTCCACCCCCTATGACACCGGTAAAAGCCAAGAAGCTACATTTTCCGGATGACGTGTAAAGGAACAGAGCGACACTTGAATGTTCTGCTTCGCGAATGGCGTGAATGTTTAAATGTACCAGGCATACGTAAATACACACACACAAATTGACGATGCGGAGAAGGCAAACCGCGAAGAAAGGTGGTCTGGCCCTGCGACGGGAGGAACGTGCTTTTCCCGAGGACATTTGTGTCGTAATCATACCAAATTACACGCGCTCGAGTAAAGTGGAACACAAGGACTCTCGGATTAAGTGAGAAAGGAGTTATTTTCATGTTCATGAATACAGTCAGTTGATATTACTTTCTGCCCTTGCATTTGGAATTGTAAGCGGTGAAATAATTACACGTTGTTTAGAGTTCCACACTTCGTTTTCAAAATGCGAGCAGGAATCTCCATCCAACTTCACTCCGGAGTAATCGTAGGAATTCAGTATTTGAGGAGCGCGGAGATACCTCAATTTTGGGCAACTGTTTTGTCGAAATAGATTAGTGACAACAGGTCTAGTTAGACCAAACAATTAGTCTAATGCTGACTCGGAAAATGTAGGACTTCTTAAGACACTTTTTTCAATAAACATCTTTATTTACGCTTCCTGCAGTAATAGAAGCTACTCTTTTCAGTCAGTAGTTATAGAATGCTTATCACCCAAACTCTTGTTTTTCTGGCAATGACCTATGTGATATAAAAGCATGTCTATAAAATTGTTCAAAATCGGGCTTTATCTATGTTCACAGTACAAGTTTTAATACTATTTTGAGGACGTTTTTCGGGTTATTAATTATTAAAACTTGTTTTAATAATGTAGTCCGTACAAGTTATCGAATGTATTTGGCCATCCCTTCCGAATAAATTGTATTTCATCAGCAAATAAGACTACATGTTTATGAGATTTCCACCTTCTAGAGGTTTTTAACAAATAACTAGACATTTGAAAATGTATAAGAACATAAGATTGCTTTTTCGAGACATCACTTCAGCCAATCTTAATTAATCCGTAAATCTTAGTAAAAACTAATCAGCATGGCTCGTGGAATACAACTTGCTCACGTCCTTCCGTTTAACCTGCACTAATTATTCAAATCTGATGCTTTTCTTCCAACCGTTGCCACCAGACCGAGTATCTTTGAGTATGTATACAAGAACTGCAGAACTGATATTAATTTTGCATGCTCACGTCGCTATCAGTATACATCTAAATCTTTGCTTCACAGTAGCACACCACCACCCTCGGTACTACTGGCTGTCGGCATTGTACATAGGTAACAGTACCTTCCTAATGGTATTATACCATTCAATCTACAGTATGTCCCAGAAAAAAAAAATGCAATGATAATGATACCACATTTAGAAGCATTTTTTCGTGAACTTTGATTACCTAATCCAATGTTGTATTTTACTTATTTAGCATGTCTACATTGTACATTGTACACGAATCTGCTGTCCTGAATCTGAGCACAACACGGCTTTCGGGCAAAGGTAATATATCTACTTTTATATTAAGATCGCTATCTTCGTACAATAGACAAAACCTTTATTTCTCATTTATCAATAGGGTTATATGCGCTAATTGAATTATTGGAATTTTTATTACGCTAAAAAAAGGTTATACATTGTATGAAACCTAAAGAAAATCAGTGTTACTGGTATTTAAAGCTCATAGTTGGCTCAACAGTTACTTTGCGGTTGTGCTAATAGTGAGGCATACCATCCATATATTAGTGGGGCGTTTTGTCCGGTGATAAGCTGTTGTGAAAACATGAATAATTTTAGAAGCAAACAAACCATTTCAAAAACTTAGTTAGGAATTTATATATTCTATTAAGTTGCTCGAAATACCAAATCCGACTCTTCTCAATTGGTTGAAATTCTTATAGAAAAATAATGGGAACTTATATCGAAAATGGCTCTTTTGAAACTTTAACGTACTTTGTTGTTTTGCGGAATTTTAAAGGTGTAAAACTAACTTAGTAGGGGAAAGAGGGTAACAGTGGAACTATGAAAACGTATTGTTTTCATAGTTCCACTGTTACCCTCTTTCCCCTACGTTGATTTCATGAAATTGTACTGTTATTAGTCATTTTTACGTTTTTTAATAATTCTCGGGTCTTAGGAATAGAAGTAAGGTGAATTTTTACCCTACATTTGAATGCTTCCCACTTAATACAACGCACAGTGGCCCCTGTTCATATAAAGTTGTGACAAAATTATAAAAACTGGTTTTTGTGGCTAAAAATCGGGTTTTTAACTAATTTTGGGTCGCTGAATCCATTTCTGCTATCAGTTTTGAAATTTCATAATTCTTTTTTTCCGACTACTTTTATATAAACCCATTTGAAGGTGTTGGACGTTAAGAGTTAATATACAAGTTAATAATAGTATTCAATCACATCGGATAGCAGAAATGGTTGACAAAACTTGTAAAAATCACTAATTTTTCAGCAATATAATTTTCTTTAGGCAACCAATTTGTAAAAAGATTTATGAGTTACAGGGCGTCTCCATATGGGTATTTTTAAATATATAGACATAACAACTTCGGTGCAAAAATGCCCAAGATGAGGCCTTTATATCTTGGAACTACACTAAATTTTGAGTAATATTGATGATAAGTGACCCATGGGGACCATCTCAAAAATTGGAAGACGTATAACAACAAATTACTGATATGACAAAGAATTTCTCAATTGCTTTTTTTATACAGAATAAACGTGAATCATTTTTGAACAAAAAGCTCACATCTATAGTTTAGCATATTCATTCTTTTTTTTTTTTCAAAAAACTCCAAACTGCTTTAATCGGTTGTGTAGTTCTCGAGATATCACCATTTGAAGTTCGAAGAAACGAACAATTCTAATGAATTGAATTGAATAGAAATCCTCGACATCACCTGCTTCAAAGACATGTCAAAAATTCAGTTTTCATCCGATTAGGGAAAAACTTTGAGATACTTTTATTCAAACAGGGGAAAAATAAAATAAATATTTATAAAAGAATTACAAGACATTCATTTTTTGGGTTTTGTCACTCGTCGTGCCACTGTGCAACGCAATGATTACGGCGAGAATTTTTCCTATAATTTAGTTGCACAGCCACCTTCTCCACCCCACATTAGACCGGTAAAAGTCTAGAAGCTATATTTTACGGATGAAATTATGCTCATATTAGATTACGCTCCTATTAATCTCCGTTGAATACTCTTTAAGATTTCAATATTCTATTTGATTGATTGATAAGAAAATCGTCCAAATAAAAGAATTTTTCTTCAATGCTATAATCACCACTATACAAATTTATGGGTAAATCAAAAAAGGGCTCTTTTGAACATTATTGTTGAATTTGTCAAATTAAAAAAAAAAAAAAGGATTAGATCAGTGTACAAAGTTCCCCACTCTCCATTGTGATCCATGTGATCGACTTGGACTCATCTACTGCATTGGTAATTAAAACTTGGGGCTCGCCATTTCCTTCTTAATCGTATACGTCCATGTCAACATCGTTGTAGCCCAGTCAAATGTTCTTGTTTGCTCCTAGCGCTGCGACTTATGTTTGTGAATTGATTTTTCTAATCGTATACTTTTCTACTGGTAGTGCTGGCTGTTGGTTTGGAGGTACTAGGCGAAATCTTGGGCGGAGTAGAGTTTAAGGTATTGGGGTGTTTCAGCAATAAATTCTGTGAGCTTGTAAGAAATGAAACCTTGCTGGTTTCACACCGATTCCTTTTTCTAAATTTTTCCTCTATTCGAGTTTTAATTCAGTCCCTAAACATTTTTGAAACATCCTAATTTGATACGTTTCATAAAAAATTGATTTCAAACTTTGTTCAAAGCCGTAGAATTGAAAAATATGGAAAACGCTGCGATAAGAAAAGGACTAAGAAGAGCAAAATTTATCATTGTTAGAAATTTTTCTATGTGAATAACTATTTTGAGTTACATTCTCCACTGTTTTCCTAAACCCCAACGAGCTTTATTGTGCACAGGATGGACCAGATCTAATTAAATTCCTTTAATTTTTGCCAACTAAAAATCACTTTTGTTGGTTCTTTTTTGCAATGGGCAATGTGAATCTTTTAGTGAAATTTTTTCCATTGTTTGTTCAACAGACTGTTGTGTTAGTTTCGATTGCTGGTAATGGAATAATCTTAAAAGCAGCTGAGCAAAGTTTTCCTAGGAGTGCCGTCTGTTTATAGTACAGACACGTTATGATTTGGCCTTTATACATTCAAAGCGTGGTCTGAGTAATGATAGTACGTCGCTGTTGTGCTATCTTATGACAAGCGCCATTTTGCACATTTCGAGAAAAACGATTTTTAAAGTTTGAGATTGAATATCCTGAAACTTATAAATCGTATAAACAATCTAAAGAAGACAATTGATGCTTTCTTCTATTCTGTATTAATCTCTCAAATATTTAGAAGATCGGTTGGCTATGTTGCGAGTTTTTACTAAAAATGTAAACAAAACTCGCACTCACACGTGTCATAGGTGTGTATTGATCACAAAATTTGTATGGCGTGTCATAATCGTGCATGGAAAATTTTCCATAGAAAAAAATCATCGATTTTCTACTTTTATTCATATCTTCGGCTTCATTTAGTCTATAAACAATCGGTGAAATGTATTTTGAAGGAAATGAGTCAGGGAATCTAGAAAAAATAAATATTTTTGCTTACAGTGTTGCCAAATATGCTATATTTCCAGTTTAAAACTTAAATTGCATTTTTCTCACAATTCGCGCATTGTTTTGAAACTGATTATGCCATTGTGTTTCTCGGATAGTTTTACATATAAAAACATCTTGTACATCAAGATAATTTGAGCCAATCCCCAGATACAGTCATTTGAAGCAAAAAATTAAAAATTTCTCAGCGCGTTACTCGTTATATCTTAATAACCAAGCAGAATGTCAAAATTCTATAAACGCCACTTTATAGAGATTTTTTAGACAAGTAATGCGGCATATCTAACTCAGTTTACCCCAAAATGGCGTTTGTCATAAGATAGCACAACAGCGACGAGTAGCTGATATTTGAGTTTGCTAAGTCAGGCGGGAACAGGCCTGTCGTAGTCTCATCACAAGAATAGCGTTAACAACACTTCCCGCGTTAGTACTGATACCAGATTGAGTAGTCATACCTCGATTTTGTTATCATATTACGTTCCCGAAGATCTGGATCCTAAAACTATCATACTCAGCGGCGTGACCAGGGTACGCATAATAAAGCCTTTTAGGTCCTACTCTAAGACGATCTCAGTGCTAAATTCATTGTATGTTGAACCAAATAAAAATAATTTTCGATATTTCACCTTCAGCCAATGTTTCACATTACGAACAGATTAAGGCTTGTTCACGATAAAATGTGGACATCCAAAGACGCATATATCTCTTGAAATATTCAATCACAAAATGAAATATTTCTCACAGTTATGACCACAGTTATACCGTCTATTCTTTTAAAAAATACATAATTCGTTAATATTTCAAATGCGCTTTCAAAAATAACTTCCTTCTTTCGTTTTAGAAAAGTTATTATGTGCGGTGGAAGCAAAAATCAAGAATTATTAATTAGAATACTTCTTGAAAAGCTTGGCTAATCTGTAAGTACTGTTTACAGCAGGCCCGTGCGAAATAAATAGACACCACTGCCTGCTGGTTCGTGGTAGTGTCGGATTGGTTTTTAGTACCGACTAAATCTAAACCTCTTGCACCTAGCAATCCTCATCCATCCAGGGCAACTATACTACTTCAGTAGGAATTGTGCTTTGCTTTTTATTTTGTGTTAATCGTTCATGTTTGTTTTGCATTACATACTGCTTTTTCTTGTTCAACCTTCGCGGTCTATCTAACCTGCTCGGGTTTGCTGCAAATATTGTCACCTGTTGAGACACATACCGATCCGGAGGTGTCGACCTTAATGATTTACATCTCTCTACAACCACCTTTATAAGCTTTCTTGTTCTTCTTGGCGCTACACGTTCCTCTTTATCTGCTAGGTGGTGCTGAGAGTTTCTTGGCGGCGGTATTTTTCCAGATAGCAATGCCCATTTTCACTTGTTCGAAAATTCTATCGTGAATATTTGCCCAAATTTATCTGCAAGGTAATGGATGACTAATTTAACACGTGGAAGACTTCAACCAGTTTCATGACATGTCTTTCTATACTGAAATGCAGCGAAATGAGGTAACACAGTAATTCTAAACGATAGAGAATTTTAAGCAGGGTGTCGACTCATTTCTGAAAATGAAATTTCCTGATTTTCCAGGTTTTTCCAGACCTTTTTAAAAAATTTCCAGAGTGCTCAAACAAATCAAATTAAATTCACAGTTTTCAATGTCTATCGTTTGAGCTTACACCATTTTTGCATTTTTAGTTAGTTTAAAACCTTTTGTATCTTCCATTTCAATTAAACCGCTTTTGGTCTTTTAACTGCCATGTAATTTAAATATTCCCAAATCTAAAAAAGTTTCATCCTCTAAAATTTTAAATAAAATATGTTTTTAGAGGCCTGATTGTGATGAATCTTGGATCAATGCATTGCATACTCATCGTGGTGCTTATGGAAATCACAGACCAACAGACATAACACTCGAAAACAATGCTTCGCCTAATATAATGATTATTTTAAATATTGTTTTGGTTGGGGCTGTGGTCGTATTTGCGACAAGGCCGCCTCTGGCATATGCACAAGTAAGCTGAGGATAGACCACTAGTGAAAAGTTGTTACCAGGCCCGAGGGATGACCGACAAGCAAATGAGTGTATGGGACCGTGTATAAAAGGAGGAGCTAGTGTTCTGGAAAAATTAGCGGATTGCAGCAAATTGTCTTTGGGCAACTGCGGCTACTCATTCAGTGGGTCATATGCGCGACTTCCGGAGGGTTAAGTAGGCACCGTTTTAACATACTCTATCATATTCTAAATACCCTTGAAGGAGGTCGTAACTCATTCTTACGTCAATTTTCAATGTAAAGTTTGTTCGCGACAAAATATGGTAACCTAAAAACACATTGATCTCTTTTTCAACCAAAAATGAAATATTTTTCACAAATATGGACGTATGTCTTTTTTATCTAAAAATACATAATTCGTTGACATGTTAAATGCGCTTTCAAAAATGGGTCGAAAGAAATGCGAATTAGAAATAATATGTGTGGTCCAAACGGAAATCAAAAGATATCTCATTGGAATAGTTCTAAAAAGTTTGGCTTATCGGCAAGCTCTGTTCACACTGTTTCCAAAACGT
Source organism: Topomyia yanbarensis (assembly GCF_030247195.1). Classification (NCBI taxonomy): domain Eukaryota; kingdom Metazoa; phylum Arthropoda; class Insecta; order Diptera; family Culicidae; genus Topomyia; species Topomyia yanbarensis. The sequence goes on along the minus strand of NC_080672.1, from coordinate 428,435,179 downwards.
CTAATACTCGATTGCCATCAGCTACATATAAAAGAAATGCAAAATACAATCTTAAGAAACGACCAAATGGATTCGATAGTGAGACAAACATTCTGTTCGTACACTAATAAAATAATAATAAAATAAAAACGTTAAATGTGTTTGTGCATAATTCGAAGGGAAGGTATTGATTATTTCGAATTATAGTGATAGGCAGAATATGAGGGCTGAACACTTATTCGAAAATTGTAACATGGGTATTCTACCAATTTTTCCTGTGTGGCAATGGATTACAAAACTTGGACGTATAAGACTGGGTGAACCAGTAAAAACTTCATACCAACAGGAAGGTATCCCAGAATATGTACTAAGAAGATTGTTTACAGAAACGGTTTAACCACTTCTGTGCAGTAATAATCCGCTTTTTATGTTCTGGATAGATTTGGATTCTTCTTTTGTCGTGACTGAAGACTTACCTTTCAATATAGGGGCCCCTTTTCAAAATTTCGAAAGAAAAATGATGTAAGATTTTGAACGCTTATATCTTTTGTTGTACTGAATGGATTTAATCAATTTCTTCGGAATTTTGTCGAAAATATTTGTACCAATGTTGTATTAAATTTTGGAATATGTAGGACATTCATTATCAACGGAAAAATAGTGTTGTGAAAAATCTTTCGAAAACGACTCGGAAAAGTGAAAATTTTCAGCCCATCCCGCACAGAGCCGTCAATATGGTGCACCAACCGAACAATAAAATAATGAAAAGTTTATATATAGGTCCACTATATGTTTGTTCCTATGATTATTCGTATTGGGTTGCTTGACGAGAATAGTTGGTGGGGGAAAGCCGGCATATTCGTTTTGGTTATGCCATTAGAAACCGGACGGAAAGGAAAGGCTCATGCACGGCACGAGAATGAGTGAAAAAGCGATAGTAGTGCATATTAGCGAAAGCTTTACGTACATTTTGAACCTTAATAACAGGTTTTTGCAAATCCTTCCAAGAAAATCAGTGAATGTGGCAACTCTACCACTAAGCGAAAGCTACACCAAAACGAATGATGAAAATATTTTCATTTATCGCACAAAAGGAGGGCCTTTCATCTGCACTGAAAAGTTAACGCTTTGATGCAAAGCGTGCTCATTCGGTGTGAGCTGCGAAAGGAGAATGATCATATGTGTGTACGCAGTAAAAACAATCGTCGGCAAGGTTTGAATTGTTTAAAAAGATTCTCGTCTTGTATCAACATAGTTATCTACAAACCGTCCTTATTAGGACGAATGAAAACTGGAAAAAGATGGGTTGGTAATGTATATGACATAACAGGGGTGTCGTGACCACACTTCGAAGTTATTTCAAATCTTGCAAAACATACATTGACATAATTTCAATGATTGTTCCTATATGAATGAAATGACAAATTTTCAGGTTAACACGGCAATAACTTTGCAATTTATAGAACAATTTTATATTTTTAGTTATCATATAATAACTGTCATCTCTTCCAAACAACTTAACCCTCTGCTGCCAACCCCGTGGTTTTGCAGGGTTAAGGAGAATCATTGTAAAATGTCCAATACACGATTTTATGTTGCTACCTCCACTAAAACACTTCAGAACACTCCCACCTGTCATAAATGTACATTGTCTGCTTGTTGAAATCATCATATGAAATTATTGACCTGTACTCAATGCGGAGAACTCGGTAATAAAATTGATTTGCTGAAGATACTAACGAACGGGATCCCCATGAAAATTTCGCAGAGCCCGGTGAATCGAACTTAATGCGTAAAATTTAGCCATTTGAAAGAGATACAAGCAGAATTTTAAGAATATGATCATCGTGGTTATGTCCCGGACATTACCTGCCCCTAGTTTTTCGCTAAGCGTGTTTATTTCTGTACGCTAGGAAAAAGATTCCGGCAGTGAAAAGGTCAGTTGGAAAGTCCATCTTGGAATATAATAAATACAAACAAATAAATAAATAAAGCGATTTTTAATGCAATCTGGCAATAGCAGCACGTTGTGAGATGAGTGAAGCTTCGCAGCAAAAGGGAGGCAAACTTCGGTTAAATACACTATTTGTTGATTTTAAATATTGTCGTATCCGCCCGTCTGTTAGCGGAAGGTAATATTGAAACTGGAGCTTGCGAAAGTCATCTTCATACAGTTCTATTATATACGGAAACCGATGTCGAAAACGTTGAATTTTTTAGCGGAGTTGAGTGTTTAACCGTTAGGTAACGACATAGTACGCGAGTACCTTTTCAGATTTCAATTAAAATTACAATTTGCTTTCCATAACTAGAACCTGAAACTTGGTGACATCATAGTACATCACTAGGCATAAATTCTAGTGAGATAACATTGAAGATGTAGTAAATGGGCCTGAGGGGAACGTTTTGGTCGTTTCTATCACATAGCAGACTGACAGGGTAATGGTCATTACTATAACAATTTTAAACTTATTCAAATATTTGTAGATGGTTTGGAATCAGGAAGTCATCTGCTTTTTTAAACCTGGTATAATGAATCGTATGAGATCTTGTTTCCGGACACCCGGTCCTGGAGGTGTGTCCCAGCTTTGAAATACTATTTGTAAATTTCAAAGAATCCTAGCAATATGGATGTTAAAATTCTTGGGTTTGCAACAGAGATTGTTAACAATCGTCATGGGACTATCTGATAATTTGACCCCGGAGCGGTCTTCACAACTTTATTTAGTTGCTTAATAATTCTGTCTGTCAGATATGAAAGCTGTGCGTTACCTAATGCCGCTATGGACTAGCACTTAACACGAGTGGAATTGAGTTGCGCTTAGAATTAACTCGATGGCAAGTATATGAAAGAACTTGAAAAAACCAAGCTTACGCCGTTGAAAATTAGTTGATTACAAACCCCAAAATATAAGTCACATAAGCAAAAAATAAGCTGCCGCAAAACAAGAGATCAGCTACAATGCGATATACTGTTATACGGTCATGAAGACTTATTTCAAGAATCTGCATTTTTTAAAGAATTTATTGCTTTATTATTATGGAAATGTAACTAGATTATCAACAATATGTTCGATTTAATAGGCATAATTACTCTACCACTCTGTATCTCTAACATTATTGACCCATCTTTTTCGTCTACAATTTGTAAACATAAAAAATACCCACGGTTCGGCCAAGCTAATGCATTGAGCCGTGTCAAAGTAAACGGTCTGTGCATACCAAGCGTACTTATATGTATTTACCTTACAGAGTCAGATGAATCAGAACAAGGCCGTCGATAAATCAATTGGCATCCATATTAAATATTATATATGAGTCATTCCACTTCAGATTTACAACCAATTTTTTTTCCGATCTTTAGCTGAAAATTGTTCGCACTAAGTTTTGTTTTTGTTGAATGATTATTTTTTTCAATTTATGAGTTTGTAGAATTTTGAATTTTATTGAATTGAACATTTTTCAATCACTGATAACTCAGAAACTATTCAATTTGTATGTATGTATGTTGGTAGCCACCATCCTAGCTCGAGTCTTGCTCTGCACCGGCTCCACTTAACAGTACGCTCAAATTTCGTTACAATTCTGCATACAGCATACCACTGTATGAAAGACCAAAAAGGGGGTAGCGGACCCGTAGGCAATTACACCTACTCAGTATCCGCTGGAATCAATGAATCTTCTACGCACAAAATTTTCAATTTGTAGAAAAAATATTAAATAAAAGTTTCCTTTTCGCATGAGCTCACCGAAATTGTTTTTGCAATGCATATTTGTTTTTGCTATCTAACTTATGTATACTGCAAATACTAGAAGCAATTTTTTTTAAGTTGAACCAAAAGCATTTTATTATTTTTTGAAATCATTTAGATTAGGTAAAAAATTCGGAATGGATCTCCAAGTACTTCACGAGATAATACAATTATAACAGGTCACTGGTCATTTAGTGTAAAATTGGATTGTCTTCAGTTTATAACTGTAATATCTCACATAGTATTTTGATATCCACTCCAGATTTTTTCACAAAAAAAAGATTAAACATGATTCTTGATATTTAATCAATTTGTTTATAATAATTATAATAATTGCAGATTTCATAACGTATGCGGAATGAAATTTGGACAACGCTTCCAACATTAAAACAAAAACGCAACCCTGCGCAAGGCCCCATACTAAACGTAATACTCTAGGCACACTTATTTTAAACATCTAGTGTTAATTTCGACACGCTAGGAGAAATCATGTGAACAAAATGACAGCGAACGGCCAATCTGGCACCTAGCTGTTATGCCAAAAAAAAGTTTTGGCGCATTGGAGGATTATGGCATACCTTTTGTACAAAAGGCTGATAACCCTTCAAATGTACCGCAATTGCGTCCAAATGAGGATTTCTGTGATAATTTGATGCAGAGTGTATATGCCAGTAATTTTTGACCTAAACCAAAATTATGGAACAAGGCAGCTAAATCGGTTGCACAGACGCTCATGGCCAAAGTGAACTAAAGAGATCATCCATATCATATGTACTTCAATTTGGCACTAATAATTGTTACTTTTCGTTTAAAGGTACACAGATCAGTTACATAGAAATAAAGGGTCCTATTCTTACAGTCACGTCACCAAATGACTAGCAGTTGACCTGATATTGTGAACAGAGCCCTATGTATCGATTTTAATACGCTGCAAATCTGTATTATTTTGAAAATTGCGCGCCCAGATTTTGTTGCGAACATACCCTAGTAGACACGAAAATAATTAGAGTTTACTACCACGATGATTCGAATTCCAGAGAAGGAATAGGAATTATGGTTCTTTACCTACGCACAACGGGTGTACCCCATTAGGCATAAATACGTTAGGCATACGGACGTTTGGCATACGTACGTTAGGCATAATGGACGTTAGGCATAAAGACGTTTGGCATAATGGACGTTAGGCATAATATACGTTAGGCATAATGGACGTTTGGCATAAATTATCATGTTTAAGTATTCTTTACGAAAATAACTTTGTGGTGGTGACAGCATCGGGTTGTAAGAGCGCAAATGTTTGAAAATTTTTGATGTTGTAGAATTACTCTGGAAGCTGATAGAGCTCGATCAACATTTTATTCTATTGTAAATACCTTAAAAAAGCTTAACTCAAATAAAGGATGTAGAACGAATGCACATCGAATGAACGAATAAGAAAATTGCACATCTCTAAAATAGGCTAATACTCTTGTTTAACCCATTCATGCCCATGTTGTTTGTGGACAACAACGTTTTTTCATAACAGTTTTTGCAACCGGCCGAGACGGTTGTGCCTCCAGGTGGAAGGTTTTGTTCTCGAGAGAGTGACGGAGTGCGAGACGCTGTATGCGTTTTTGTGGGAGAGAGAGAGACCAGTTTGTTAAGTGTGAGTCGACAGTTGATACGTCGGAGGCGTGGTCAACGACATCCTCGGTGTTTTGACAGCAAACCGCGGGTAGACGAATTTGCCTACCGCGGTGGCAGAAATCGACAGTGATCGTGCCTGTACACACAGAAAAAATATATTGTATTGGTGTCGTCGGGCAATTCTAATCGACGAGAGGGGAAGCGTCACAGGTAGACTCATTTGCTCTATTCGTCTACCGCAGAAGTGGTACGACGAATAAGGAAAACAAGTGGCACCGAAAAGTGCCGCATCGACAGTGGGATTTTCGCAGCAAGCCACAGGTAGCCACATTTGTTTACCGCGGCGGTGGAAACGGAGAGAGCGCGCTTGTGGTGGTGATACCGACGAGCAGCTTAACCGGAGAGAGTTTTGAAGTGTTGCAGGTAGGCCTATTTCTCTACTGAAGAAGCAACGCGACGAAGAAGGACAGCAAGTGTCACATTGTCAAACAACGGGCACCGAGTTTACAACGTAACACATGAGGTGTGTTCTACAGGTATAACAGGTATATTTTTCATTCCTTTTTGTGATAGTTTTTCTTGCTAGGTAAAATGGATGAAGAGATGGGAGAACGAGTAACAGACCCTCCCCCTAAACCTTATGCTGAAAATGTAAATCCGACTAGAATTAAAATTTACCCAGAGTCGTCAACGGGACCATGGATTGTATTTATTAGGCGTAAAGTAAAGGCGCTAAATATTATTCAAATTTCTAAAGATTTGACTTCGCGATTCTCGGATGTAAAAGAGATCGTCAAAGTCAATAAAGATAAAATACGCATTGTCGTTGGTAGTCTCAAACAAGCCAATGCAATTGCTTCTTGCGAGCTTTTTACGCGTGAGTATAGAGCGTATATTCCTTCAAAGGAAATTGAAATTGATGGGGTCATCACAGAATCGAGTTTGACTGTTGATGACATAATTAAGCATGGGGTTGGTCGTTTCAAAGACACCATACTTAAAGACGTAAAAATACTTGAATGCAAGCAATTGCATTCAGTATCACACGAAGGAGATAAAAAAGTTTATCGACTGTCTGACTCATTTCGAGTGACTTTCGCTGGGTCTGCGCTGCCCAACTATGTCATTATCGATAAGATTCGTCTCCCTGTTCGCCTTTTTATTCCTCGTGTAATGAATTGCCTTAATTGCAAACAGCTTGGCCACACAGCCACTTACTGTTCCAATAAGGCACGGTGTGGCAAATGTGGGGGTTCTCATCAAGAGGATATATGCAATGAAAATTCAGAAAAATGTTTAATGTGCGGAGAAAACTCACATGAGCTCCCTGCATGCCCCATTTATAAATTGCGTGAGGATAAAATTAAACGATCCTTGAAGGAGAGGTCTAAGCGCTCCTATGCAGAAATGTTGAAAAATGCTACCCCTAAACCCATCTTCTTGGAAAACACTTACACATCTCTATTTTCGGAACAGTCTGACTCTGACGGAGCGTGCGAAGGTACATCATTTGTTTTACCCGGAAATTCCAGAAAAAGAAAACAGTCTTCTTTTCCCAAGCTGCCAAGAAAGGGCCTTAAAATTTCTCCACCAATAGATAAACTGCGCCCAAAACCGAAAAATTCCGATTCAAAACCGAAATCAATTCCGCCCGGTTTTGGGAACGTACAATCCAAACAGAACACCATTACTGGAAATAATAAAATTTCGACTTCCTCTGAGCCTCAGCCGGGGGTAGGATTATTGAAATTTTCTGAAATTGTTGATTGGATTTTTAAAGCATTCAATATTTCTGAACCACTAAAGAGTATACTTTCAGCTTTCCTCCCAACAATTAGAACATTTTTAGAGCAGCTGATTGCTCAATGGCCCATCCTTGCAGCGATTGTATCTTTCAATGGGTAATTCACCTCCTCCAATGAAAGATTCCATCACTGTTTTACAGTGGAATTGCAGAAGTATCATACCTAAAATTGATTCCTTAAAAATTTTACTGCATAATTTAAAATGCGATGCTTTTGCTCTATGTGAAACATGGCTTACCTCAAACATTAATTTCAACTTAAATGAATTCAACATTATTCGCCTAGACCGAGACACCCCGTATGGAGGAGTGCTTCTAGGAATTAAAAAGTGCTATTCTTTCTATAGAATTAACATCCCCTTGTTTGCGGGCATTGAGGCTGTAGCTGTCCAAACGAACATTAAAGGCAAAGACATGTCTATCGCTTCTATATATATACCTCCCAAAGTTCAAATTGGACAACGTCAAATTTTTGAGGTAGTGGAATCCATGGCTGCTCCGCGTCTGATACTGGGAGACTTCAACTCGCACGGAGTATTGTGGGGTTCCCTCTACAATGATAATCGATCCTCTTTGATATACAATGTATGTGACGAATTTAATATGACAGTTTTAAATACTGGCGAAACAACACGCATCCCCAGACCTCCTGCACGTCCAAGTGCATTAGATCTATCTCTGTGCTCGACATCACTTCGGTTAGATTGCACGTGGAAGGTTGTACCTGATCCTCACGGTAGCGATCATTTGCCAATCGTTGTTTCAATTAACAGTGAATTAGGCCTTACGAATTCAATCAATGTTCCTTATGACTTAACACGAAATATTGATTGGAAAACATACGAAACATTAATTTCCACTTCTCTTGCTTCGACAGAAGAGCTACCCCCTACCGAAGAATATGAATTCTTAGCGGGTTTAATTATTGAAGCAGCAGAACAAGCCCAAACGAAATGCAATCCTGGAATGACCATAAATAGACGGCCCCCTAATCCTTGGTGGGACAAAGAGTGCTCTGATGCATATGAAGCTAAACAAGTTGCCTACAAAGAAATTATGAAACAGAAAGGGGGTATACGTGAGAACTTTGAAAATTATTTCATTTTGCAAAACAAATTTGACAGTATACGTCGTGCCAAAAAATCTAGTTATTGGAGACACTTCGTTAATGGCTTGTCAAGAGAAACATCAATGAGTACTCTTTGGAACACAGCCAGAAGAATGAGGAATCGAAACGTGACTAATGAAAGCGAAGATTTTTCGAATCGTTGGATATTTAATTTTGCCAAGAAAATTTGTCCCGATTCTGCTCCTGCGCAGAAAATCACTCGCGATGCTCCCACAAGTAACGATTTCATAGATTCGCCTTTGACAATGATGGAATTCTCAATTGCACTCCTCTCATGCAACAATAATGCTCCGGGACTAGACAGAATTAAATTCAACTTGGTGAAGAATCTGCCTGACCTAGCAAAAAGACGCTTGTTGAATTTATTCAATAAGCTTCTTGAGCAGAACATTGTCCCGCACGACTGGAGACAAGTGAGAGTTATCGCTATTCCAAAACCGGGAAAGCCAGCCTCCGACCATAACTCGTATCGACCGATTGCAATGCTATCCAGCATCAGGAAATTGTTGGAAAAAATTATCCTACGACGTCTCGACAATTGGGTTGAGGCGAACGGCTTGCTATCAGATACCCAGTTTGGTTTTCGGAGGGGAAAGGGAACGAATGATTGTCTGGCGCTACTTTCGTCAGAAATCCAACTCGCTTACGCAAAAAAAGAACAAATGGCGTCTGTGTTCTTAGACATAAAAGGAGCATTCGACTTAGTCTCCATTGATGTTCTCTCGGAGAAGCTACATCAATGTGGTCTTTCACCGATATTAAATAATTATTTATACAATTTATTGTCAGAAAAGCACATGCATTTTTCATATGGCGATTTGGCGACATTCAGAATAAGTTACATGGGCCTCCCACAAGGCTCTTGTCTAAGCCCCCTTCTCTATAATTTTTACGTGAATGACATTGATAATTGTATTGTCAGCCCATGCACTTTAAGACAACTTGCAGATGATGGGGTGGTTTCTGCCACAGGACCAAAAGCTATAAATTTACAACAACCATTGCAAGATAGCTTGGATAATTTATCAATTTGGGCTTTAAAGCTGGGCATCGATTTCTCTACGGAGAAAACAGAGTTGGTCGTTTTCTCAAGGAAGCGTGATCCAGCTCAGCTTCAGCTCCAGTTGGTTGGTAGAACGATAGCCCAAGTCCTGACTTTTAAATACCTTGGAATTTGGTTCGATTCTAAAGGCACATGGGGAGGCCACATTAGGTATCTAATAACGAAATGCCAACAAAGGATAAATTTTCTGCGAACAATAACTGGATCATGGTGGGGTTCTCATCCAAGTGACATGATAAGATTGTATCAAACAACAATACTTTCAGTAATGGAATATGGGTGCATCTGTTTCCGTTCAGCAGCGAACACTCACATTATTAAACTGGAACGGATACAGTATCGCTGTTTACGAATTGCCTTAGGTTGCATGCAGTCGACCCATACAATGAGTCTTGAAGTACTAGCGGGAGTTCTTCCTTTAAAAGACCGATTCTGGGATCTCTCTTCTCGTTTACTTATTCGATGTGAGGTTATGAACCCACTGGTAATTGAAAATTTTGAAAGACTTGTCGAGCTTCAACCCCAAACCAGATTCATGACAGTGTATTTCAATCACATGTCACAAGAAATAACGCCTGCTAGGTATGTTCCCACATACGTCAATATACTAGATATTCCTGAATCCACTTTATTCTTCGACACGTCCATGCAAGCAGAGATTCGTGGAATTCCGGATCATCTACGCTCGCGGGAGATCCCTAAAATATTCACAAGTAAATATCAACACATAGACTGCCTTAAAATGTTTTACACTGATGGGTCACGAATCAGTGAGGCCACTGGTTTCGGTATTTTCAACAATAATTTTTCAATTTCTCTCAAACTTGCAGAACCCGCCTCTGTTTATATAGCGGAACTAGCAGCAGTTCACTATAGTTTTCAAATAATTAATACTTTACCCCCGAACCATTACTTTATCCTCACTGATAGTCTCAGCACAATTGCAGCTCTACGCTCAAAGAGGATTGATAACCACGATCCATTCTTTTTGGGGAAGATACGAGAATCTCTGAGTAACCTGACAAGAAAATGTTATAAATTTACCCTAGTGTGGCTCCCCGCCCATTGCTCTATTGCGGGCAATGAGAAAGCTGATAATTTAGCCAAGATTGGTGCACTAGATGGTGAAATATATGAAAGACCCATCGCTTACAATGAATTTTATAGCGCTTCTCGACAGAGGACACTTGCTAGTTGGCAAACATCTTGGGACAATGGAGATATGGGACGATGGCTACACTCAATTATCCCTAAAGTATCAACGAAGGCATGGTTCAAAGAATTGGATGTAAGTCTGGACTTCATCCGCGTGATGTCTAGGCTCATGTCCAATCATTATACTTTAGATGCGCATCTCCGTCGTATTGGGCTCGCTGAGGGTAATCATTGTGCTTGTGGAGAAGGTTACCATGACATTGAGCATGTTGTTTGGTCCTGCACTGAATATCGTGAAGCCAGATCACAATTAGTAGATTCTTTACAAGTCCGAGGAAGACCAATCCATGTTCCTGTTAGAGACATCCTGGCGTATCGCGATCCTCTATACATGGAACTTATCTATCATTTTCTAAAAACAGCGTCTGTCAAAATTTAATTAAATTCATCTCCTCATACTCTCATCCAAGGCTAATCATTCACCAATTAAAGTGTCCTAGAATATTTAGTTTTTAAATTTAGACAATAACAGAAAAAAAAGTAAATAAATACACCCGAAAATACTAGATCATTATGAAATACAACAATGTAAGGAAAAAAGCAAACAATAAAGTGATTTCAGTGTTAGTTTTAGACAAAGTACTAGTATAGTTAAAATTAGTCTTAAGGATTTTTGTAACGTGCTATGTAAAAAAAAGAAACTGGCGTAAAAAGCTTTTGCAAATGCCGTGTCAAATAAACGTATGAAAAAAAAAAAAAAAACAACGTTTTTAAACAGCTATAACTTTTGATTGAGGCAATATTTTCTCACAAAATCAAGTAACGCTAATAAACGTGACTATTGCCTTTCATTTGAGTATTAACAGTTACAAGGATCAGCTCTAGAACTGAAGTTATTGCAATTAGTCTGATTGGATTCCGATGAAGCAGTGTTTCCAGAGACAGTTTACGTTGACGACGGAAAATGATTTTTTCATATATTTTCGTTATGTTGCAATATTATTGAAAACTGATAAAACTCATCAATTTAGACTACCTTTGGCTACGTTTTCCACGCAATTGGACTGTTGTAAATATTCTAGGAGAAGTGCATTAAGCATTGGAAGGTTAAAATTGAGCAGCTTCTAGCACTGCGAGGAACGCATCTATCTTTATGAATAAATGCTTTTCGTATTTCTTGACCCCACCGTTTTGAAGGAAACATAGTTTTGAAATCCTACTTGCACTAGAAAAAAGTTGGGCATGAAAGGGTTAAAATCGGTCTATTTTGTATTAACGTATGAATAACGCACATCAACCGCTTCATGCCCATTATTTTTGTAAACAACATTTTTAAACTGCTAAAACTTTTGATTTAGGCAGAATTTACTCAAAAAACAAGTAAGACCAGTAACTGGTACTATTAGAACTTAGAACTGAAGTTATTTCTATTAGTCCGATATAACTCTGCTGGGGCCGTACTACCAGAGATATTTACAGTTAGTGTTGATTTGAATGTTGAAAATTTTGATATATCTTCATTATTTTCCATTATTGTTGAAAACTGATAACACGCATGAATTTGGACCGGCTTCGACTATCTTTTCCTAGTATATAGAATATTGAAAATTTTCTAGTAGAATTGTGTTGAGCACCGGAAGGTAAATATTGAGCAGCTTCCAGCACTGCGAAAGAAGCATCTTTCAAAGCGGGTTTTTCGTGTTTCTTGAACTCTATGAACACTACAAAAAGTTTAGCATGTAAGGGTTAACTTAGATTAGGTTTTCATGCATGCAAGATGAAATTCCCCAAGAAAAAATACATAATCTTGAAGAACAGCTTATGAAAGAAAGAATGATGCATTTTATTATTCATTCAACGAATATACGAATATTGCTGGTTCTATACTGATTGTCTCCCATAATCTTAAGCACAATAATTGTATTCTCGAGGCCATCAAAAATAGAACTACGGAATCTCTTTGATATGAGAGAAAGTTTAATCCTGTACTGTGACGAGTTACCGAAACGAAAAAGGTATCATCATAAACGTAGAATCCGTAGCCTAATGTTGATCTCATGACTTTTAGCAGAAAACAAATCATGGCTTCCGTGTCAATTACATTAGGTAATCAAACCGTCCAGCAACGCGATAAAATAAGAGATTTAGGAGTTATCTTAGATAAAAAATTAAAATTTGTGGAACATTACAACACAATTGTTCATAAAGCTAGTAATATGCTTAATTTTATAAAACGCTTCGGATATCAATTTCAAGATCCTTACACAATTAAAACTCTTCACGTAGCATATGTTCGGTCTATTTTAGAATATTGTAGTATTGTTTGGTCACCATTCATAAAAAAAAAACACGAAGTGAGAATTGAGTCAATCCAAAAACAGTTTCTATTATATGCACTACGCAAGTTAAGATGGACAGTATTCCCTCTTCCATCTTATGAAGCACGTTGTATGTTGATAGCTATTCAAACATTGAAAGAACGTCGGGACTATGCTATGAACTTGTTTCTAAACGATATCGTCATGCAACGTATTGACTCATCTTACATATTGTTAAAATTAAATTTATATGCTCCTACTCGTCAATTACGCAATAGAAATTTGTTCGCGAAAGGTCATCACCGTACAGACTATGCTAAATTCGGACCACTAAACCAGATGATGGCTGTGTATAACGAGCATTGTGAAAGTATTGACCTTACCCTGCCCCGAACAAGTTTAAAACAGTTTTTCAACTCTTTGCGGCATCATAGTACATAGGAATAGTATACAGGATAGTATACAAGCAATTAATATTTGTATAATGTAGTCTACAATTTGATTGACGAATAAATAAATAACTGATCCTGTACATGACATTGCCAGTTTCCATAGGATCCAAAAGTTAATGTCTGTTCATTATTTTGTTTTTTTTTTTTTTAATATTTGGATGCAACTGTATTAGTAATAAATCTAAGAGGCTTGAAATGTGCTAGTATCAAAACTGTTCACTTAAATAAAGGGATATTTTCTTCATCTCCTCTACAGAAACCTCTATAAAAACGAAAGCCTTGCGATTATTTTTATATTTTTGTGAATTATCCCTATCGTCCATTATGCCTAACGTCCATTATGCCTAACGTCCATTATGCCTATGATATTTTTGCCTAACGTACTTATGCCTAACGTATTTATGCCTAACGTCGCGCATCTACGCACAACATAAAAGCAATTAAATCGGGTAAAACTGGAAACAATTTTTCTGCGCTGAACTTTTATAGCAACTGTTTCACACCGGGCCAAAGAAAACTGGACGAACAATTTGATATAACCAGGGTCATACAAAAACAAAGAATGTTAACGATATCATCATGAAGCACGTCAGACAAATATAGTTGATGAATGAACAGATAATCAGTTGTCCTAAGATGTGTCCTGGAGTGAAACATATAGGTAATTCAAGTAAAATCAAGCGTGGGGTAACAATCTCAATGAATAATATTATGGATATACCTCTTGATTTATACAAGGAATCTGAACGACAAGGTCCAAAAACAGTGTGGTTTCCTTCAGAAATACAGATCATTTATCAGTAATCACCCAATTGCAAGGTTGTCCACAAAAATTTAACTGCTAGAGTTTTTCCTGTTTTGTACGGGCCATACTGTTCAATGCAAATGAAAGCTTTCCTCGTTTTCTGCGCTCTCGCATGTTGATTTGATGGTCGTTGCGAGGAAGAATGGAAAATATTACTTGCTTTATCCTTAAGCTCTATTGCTATGGAAGAACCACAAGTAATCTCGCTTACCATTTCCACAAGACCGTTTTTATCCCACCTTGTTTTGTAATCAAAAAGAGAAATTGCAGAAAGAAAATTACCTTCAGTAACCCTCTGTAGAAAATGTATTCTCAAAACATTCCACTTCATGTTTCATTTTCCACCATTCATAAGAAAACAATTTCAATCTTCATTTCAAACTTGAAACAATCAAAGTTTTATTAAAACATAACAATCATGGGGAACTAATTCTTAATAATTCAGCTGCCATCCAGTGCAAAATCGCACGCTCATATAATATGCCGCAGTGCAATCGTTAAGTTAAAAATCGATATCATAAAATGGGACTACACCTAGCACTATTGCAAGTTGAAAACAAAAAATCGTGCCAAACCAGGGCAAGCATATTTATTTGATGTTTGCTGCTGGCTACCTGCCAGACGTGTGCTTCGGTAACACTGATTGGCAAAAAGCGAAAAATGGACCATGCATTGAAAATTGATAAAAAAACTGTTCCTGTTCCGAAGGCTGTGCCCGTAGATAACCGTAGATGTAGGACCGAAATGGGATACCAACAGCATCGCAATGGCTAATTTTAAATGCAATCAATCGAAAAACTACATGACATGAAATGGTATCGGTTTTGTAAGTTCCGCTTTTTTTCATCATTTCAATGAGATATATGGGTTCGGTTTTGTGGCACTTGAGAATGCTAATTTTTGTGACGCCTCTCATATGATTCGTGAAAACGCATGGTGTTTTACGGTTTTTGGATTTAAATTGAAGGCAGGCGTATAGATATGAAGGTTCGTTGCGTTGTGACATGCAGTTTATACACTCCCGACATCAATTTTCATAAAGAAGGCCTTGAATGCTTTGTTAATTATTGCCAACTTTTTGATGTTTTTATTCCCCCGATGAACAAGTTTACTCCCCATATAATTGTTGGACATTAATATAAATAGAGCCAAATGATAATTGACTGATATCCAATTAATTTTATCGTCGTCACCCGCTGTTCATCGGCGGATGAGCTGCGGGGGTAGATCAATTTTATATATTGGAATTTTCAGTGAATGTGTCAGTGCAGACATTGTTCAACGAATGCGATTGCTTTTCACGCGGGGGATAATGCGGGATCGATTTTTAGGTGTGGGCAATATGATGGTTTACCCTGACTCGGTAAGTATTGGAATGAATCTTTTTTATTAGAATATTACTTGGTTTGAGACAAACTGAATGTTCTAAATTCAGGGTAGCAAGCAACTTACACGTTAGGTTTGAAAACGATATAACCCTAGTAACAATAGTGGTTTTATGGTACTCTTAAACCACTCTTTAAACTTAAGGACATTATACATGCGAGCCACAACATAGCTTCTACGCTGCACACACCCCTCTCCCCTACTTAGCCATGTATCTGACATGAGCAAATATAAAAATACGTTTTTCAATACACTAACCTTGCCGGTGTACCACGAAACTGCTACTTGAAGCTAGAACATTTTCCTAAACAATCAACCCGAGTTGTTGACGGAATTCCATCTGTAGCTCTTATTTTGTGCGAAAATATCACCCCTCTTCACTTGGGGTTTCTTTTCGAAACACTTATTTTTCTTCTTCTCATTTTCAGAACACATTTTCAAATGCACTTTAATCGCATACCACTGAAAAAACATCCACGAAACTTTTATCGTTTACTAACTAAACATCAAATTTTCTGCCAATGTGCAGATGACCGAAGGAAAATGTCCGAAAACTCGCATTTGTGCGTTTGAATTTTCACTTCGAATTCCATTTTTTCTCAATGTAAACAAGCGCGTCGGTGCCTAGCAACAAGCGTTCCTGGCTTCCACATATTTTCACCTTACATTGCACTTGTAGTGTATTATAAAACCTGAATTGTTACTTGGGAAGTGTACTCGTAGGAATATCCGATAGCACATCATATGAAAAAATAGAAAATTTTGTCTGATTATAGATTTTTTTTAAAATAAGTCTTATTGCAAAATACGCGTTTGTTCCTTTCCAGTGCCTGGTCCGTGAGAATTCAGTGAAACTTTGATATGTTCTGTGTGTCAAGTGAGTGACCAAAAGTTTAAAGTTTGAAACTAGTAAATGGTAGAAACAATTCGGAGAAGACTATCGATGTTTCTATCTATTCTGTATTAATCTCTCAATAACTGTGAAGATCGGTTGACTATATTGCGAGTTTATGGCTAAAATGTAAAAAATGTCGCATGTATGTATGATATGTCATAATTGTGCACGGACATAGTAATGTAGACTTCCTTATCAAAGGTTACCCGACACGAGTTCGAAAGGACACATCATTTTGTCTCATCCAGTGCGATTGCAGTTCTAAATATGTGCTCGTCGGAAAAGGGGAACTTGAAACAACCAACCGCGTGCTTCAGTAGATCCACGCACGACTAACTCGAATCGGTGACTACACCTTCGATCTTAACCTTGTGAGCGGACATGTAAACGTGGTAGTCCTCTACCAGTAAAACGTGTCGCCAATTCTGAGCTTAACTAGACGAACTTACGAGATAGCTGTCACGGCTTTAGAAAAGTTAGCGAATTATCTTTGATTCGAAAGAAGAATCAATATGGTTCGACCGAGTTCAATATGTATGATTTTAAACGGGACATCTGAGTCTTTGATGACGAATCTTGATTGACATCCATTTTGCCATCAGCTGGGTTTTTGCAGAATAGTTTTTTATGTTCGGGTCTGGAGTTTAGCGCAATGTGAAAATTTAAAGAATAATGGATGGAAGAGACAGAAATTTCGGTTGGTATGATAAATTCAATGACAAGTCAGAGGATAGTAAAGCAAAAGTGTGGTCAGCTATTTTCACTTGTTGTATGACTGGATGCTCCCGATTTTCTTCGAAGTATGCGTAAATACCTTTAACAGAAATAGTTCATGGAAGAATCTTTGGTTTACTCACAGGTGCAAAAAGATGGTTGTATAATGTCGTGACAGCACTTGGACTGGTGATTCTATTCTAATGATATTCAACAATCCACCAACCAGGTTACAGCTCCTAAAAATTGTCTCGTCGAACTACTGTTTTTTATACACAGAAATAGCCCATCGAAAAAAGTCCCTCTGCAAAAGTTGAGGTCAATCGAAAAATTGTTGACATCCGGTGTAATCTCGAAAAACATGCCTTTCTGCGACGTGGAATTATTTTTGTAGTTAATATTAGATTTCAGAGTGAAAATTCAGCATTTAATTTTATCTATGTCTTAAAAATTCATGAAATTATGATTTTTTTAAAATTATATTTTAAAAATTAAAAGCACCAGAAGGGCAACTTTTTTTTTTTCAAAAAGATGGGTGGACGATGTTTGTGACATAGCCAAAGTGTCGTGACTACACTTCGGGCTGTTAATTCCAAGCTAATGATATCCAACGGAATCACGTTTGAATGGAATTTTTTCAAATTATACTTTAATATATAATGCACTTGATACGAAGATCGTTAGATCCTGCCTCTGTCCTCTATGTTCTGTTGTTCATGGATGTGGTTGTGACATGAAATTTTTCAAAATTTTGTTCCAATTGGCCCCGGTTACTAGCACGGAACTGCACAAACTGAATAATGAAGTCAGTCTACCGAGGTAGCTGCATTCGGGTGGTCGTTTTCTTACCGGTGTTGATATGCAGTTTCCCGAAATAGGCCACCCCCCAAGATTGAATAAAAATATTCGACTTATATGTTCAAGATTTGCGGCTGGATGCATAAAATTAGCAGGAACCAATCACGAACGAGCTTTGGTCTGATGTTTGCTACGTTTCTACAATTGTAAATTTCAATAATGGCCCCTGTCATCCGCATGAAGGATAGTGTCCAGCATTGTATGACCTCCCTGCTGCTTGTATAGATAATCATGGGATCACGAGAGGTGACTATGTGCAACGAGTGGAGATAGCGGCCCGGAGTTGGGACCCAAAAAAAAAACTTACACATATGAAGTAGACGCGGCGAATCCCTTCGCTAAAAGTGGTTTAATGAGGTCACCACCTGGGCAAAACCAACAAGTGGAAGAACAGCACGACCAAAAAAAAAAACAGCAGCCGCAGTTTTATAACCAGGAGCAGCCTCAACAACAACAGCAGCCGTAGGAGGGGAGCGCCTGGTTGAAAATACCAAGAATTCCTTGAAAATAAAGCAAACAGTGGCACCACCGAAAGTGAGGGAAACTTACGAGGCGAAAGACAAACCCCAGGGGACGTCCCTCTCCACACCGAAGAGGCCAAGAACTTCACCAGGTGATGCGAGATCAGAAGGATCCAAGAAACACAAAGAGGCTCCCGGTGCACAGTGGGACGGAATCGAAAAAAAGCCGGGCATTGATATTTGCGACGAAACTATTGATTATGGCACTTTGAAGTCCTCGGAAAGGTTTCTTTATTTTTTAAGTAGTTTAATATAATGTTGGAAAATTTTGATTTAAGGGGGTAAAAAATAAAAAAAAAATTCTTTGCAAGTTGTTGCCAAGTTGTTTGTAGACAAAATGAAACTTTGCTTTGTTGTTAAGCGAAAAAAATTATTGGGTGAAATTGATGTACATGTCGGAATACCCCTTTAAAAAGTGTTTTTTGCTGTAACTTTTTTATTTGATTTTTTACAGTTTTTCGATGTTCTAGAAAGTTAGATGCTTTCAAAATACATCTTTTTGTGAAATAGACCAACTCGCTATCTCTTCGTTTTTAGGATATATGCCTGTTTTTTTTTGTTTTTTTTGGGCTAACTTTAAAGAGCTATGGTTTGTAGAGTAGCAAGTAGTAGCAGCTAAATTTATTTTCTTGTTGCTCAGCAAGAAATACCTTATTGATACAAAAATAAATAAATATAGCAAAAACTTCGCATGAATTCATTAAGTTTAATTTTGATGGTGCAGAAGCACATATTAATGGATCGTTTTACATTTTCTTTTCTTATGGATCGTTTTGTAAATATTCATGAACTATAATTTAACGTTCTATATATGAATCAATACATTTACAATGTTCATTATTACACTTTCTATGGAGCAATAAACATTATTTAGCAGACTTTTTCATCAAATATATGGATCTTTTTCTAACATTTTATTGCTCCTTGTTTGTAATAGACGAATTTCGCGCCAAATCGTATTCGGAGTTGGCAGCACCCCTCTCAGATTTTAATGAAACTTTCTACACATGAAGACTTTGTCTTAAAAAGCCACTTTGCATACTTTGTTTTAAGCCGTGTGGTGTCCGGCGGGCTGACATCCTTTTGCACTATTTCAGCCAAGAATAGAACCTCTGGGAAGCTGCTCCCATGTCGTAAGAGGCGACTAACAACGTGCTAGGAGTTCCTAGGTCAATGAATTGCTCCGTACCGAAGACTGCACGGACCTTAAGGTTTTGCATCATAGCCTTTATCCATTCGGTATTTAGTGAATCACTGACATATAGTCACCTTTTCTGATTCGCTATTCCCGATTGTGTACCAACGTTTTAGGTTTCTTCTGGCGGTTGTATAATAGCCGTAAAGGATGAAGTCTAATTCTACACTAAGTAACAATATATATTAATATACCGGCTCTTCTACGCCCAGGTATAACTTCCAAAGCTTTGGTTAAAAAACCGCTTTAAAAAAAGAAATTTTTCATTTAGGAAATTTATTGAATTGGCCTAAGATGAAGCTGTCGAATTGCACAAACAGTTTTTTTTATGTTGCAAGCGATCTGTAGATGTGTCAAATTATGTATTTTTTTTTATTAAAATCTGAACCGTCTACCAACAAATCTGTATTGACGGATACCTGAAAAAGTGACTTCGTTAGGTCTCATGAAGGTCTGACACTAGCTCTGTACTACTTTTGCTTTCCTAAACAATGAAAAAATTCAACATTCCAGAACTTCACTCTGTCAGAAAATGTAGGGCCTTCGGAAGCTAAAACTTCGTAAAATCGCACCCCTGGTCCTTTCTTCAAAATCATCCAGTGCAGTACTCTGCGTCACCCTTTCGAGCGTGAACCGCTCATATAATAGTCGGTCTTTGCCGGTATTGCTCTTCTCCCATCCATTCTTCTTCTGGGCCGCCGATGGATCAAAAGCCCTTATCGTTTTGTTTATTATATTTATTAAGCATGTCGTTTGCAATTTGACATTTAACCCAATCATGGAAACGTATCTGATAGGGAGAGTGGAGATGCCAACTTGTCATTAGAATTTCTCAGTGAATTTCTTCACATTCATTTGGGATATCTTTTATACTTTTTGTACGCTTGTTTTGTACGGCTAACTTTTGGAGTTTGCTTTGGACAGTCATTGCGAGAGGATCGTTTTGCACAGCTCTCTCGCGATTGTTTCCTTCTGTGGAAAAAATTTGGTACTATGCCATCCGTATGAATGTCTTTTCCAGTTAGTAGTAATTTATAGATTGTAAAATAGTTCTATTGTGCCTTATTGCTGTTAATCCCAAGGAGGAATGAAGTGAATAGTGATGTTTCGAAAAATAGGATCTAGAAGCTAGAGAAAGCAAACATGCAGTTAAAATCGTTCGTCTTAGTGGAATGATATAGCTGGTTGTGTTGTAGTGAGAAAGTATATAGATACGGAGCATTACATAGTGAATATGGCTTGTGAGGCAGCAGGGTGTGGATGCTTAGGAATTTCTAAACGGATGCTTCTTCCCGTTGGAATCAAGATAAGTTATCCTTTTTCATATTTTAATCTGCAATGCCCTTCATATTCTGTATATTATCGCACCAAGCTAGAATGTTTTTAATGTGTGAACCGACCATGGAATATATAGTAAAATTACGCAGTTCATCTCACACACATACACTGTTTGGGGTCGATTGGAGTCTGTTTGCCAGTTGTTGGACTTTGTAGGTCCGACAGCCATCGTGTGGATGGCGGCTTGTTTCTTCCGATAGGTTTATTGTCTTTCTAATTGGAATAGTGCCATCCTGGCAAAGAGAAATTAGATCACCACCGTCTTTCTTTGCACTGATTCTCTCATTGGTTTTTAAAACGTGCAGTGTACGCCGAGGGACGGGGATATGCAGGGTTTGCTTGATTTCTGTTAAATGTCCTGTCTCTTTTATTCTATTGTGATTTTTGTGAGTTTTCCTGCATATATTTCTGATGAGCGTTTGGGAGGTGGATGGACCGAGTTTGTGTAGTGCGTTGAGTCACGGGGAATAGATGGAGGGGTTTGCTGTTGATGACTGAATAAAGTTCCCCGTGTAGTGTTGACATTTTCGCTGTTTTCACCTTCTGTTACGGAAAAGCTGATGAATGTGTTGCATCTTCCAACAGTTTGTATTGCCTGCCATGGATAAGCTGCTAGTGAATACACGAGGAGCTCTTTTTGTTCATCGATGAGGTATTGCTCTGTTTGCCTCTCTTTTCTTCTGCTGTAAATTTTGTTCATTGAACGTGTTCGGTCTGTCCACTCATTGAATGTTATTGGAGGTGTATGCCCGAGTATACATGGAAATCACGGCGAAGTGCGGGGGAGGGAGATGGACAGTGTAAGGTATGCTCTTTAGACCCACGTGGAATAGGTATTGCGATTGCCGAGATAATTAATGCTCTCGAGTATTTCGTTGATATGATCAGTATAGTATTCCATGTTTCTTCGATAACGCTTATGCTCACTGAAATTATATAACATTTTTCGAAATTGTTTCATTCTGAATTATATATGTAACAGATTGATTATAGATGTAACATACAATATTGAATATTAATTATAATATTAGTATTGTGTTGAGAAAAGACAAGAACTTCATTTTTTACATATTCTGCTTATTTTAGCTTCAATCAGTAGATTGCATTCTTCTCCTTGCCTTCGGTGTTGCCTCAATTCGGAGTAGCTAGTGTAAAAAAGCGCGCGTCATCGGTTGTATATCGGACATACAAAGTCGGTCGTTTAAGGGAATTAGGTGGTGCTTGCTTTATACCGCTCAAAATGCATTCCAGCTAGCATAAAAACCCGCGCGAATATCGATTGCATGAAAGTCTGTATTTTATTAAATCGTTCGTGAAGAAAAAGCAATGTATATAATTGTCGTTTCATTACTTGTAGTAGTATCAATGATGGTAATCCATAAATGTTATGTTACGAAATCTTGATCTAGGCTTTATGTTATATTGTATTTTTCTTGATCGGTCGTGTTTTGCCGGAAGGATGAAACAGGGAAGAATAAATTCGTGTGCATGCCATCTGAAAAAAAATTGATTCATTCAAGTATAGGCAACACTCCCGGCAACCGGTTGCCCGGAGTTGAAGTTGCATTTTTTACAAATCAAGTATTTCCGAATTAATTCAACAAACGATAAATCGATCATAAATTCTCGGCATCCGGCTGCCCAGAACAACAAATACATGATAACATCTCTGAGAGTTGCATAATCGTATCACTTATCAAGGTGAATCCAGATTTGTGTAACGCTTTACCCTACCCCACTAACAAAAACTCCTTCCCGTGGCAAACGTGGAGATTAGACTGCCCAGAAAAATAATGTATTTTTGAAAACTCAATCAGCCCACCCCTGAGTCGATTCCTAGTCCCACCAGGAGTGCTTGCTCCAAATTTGAAGCAAATCGGACAAGTCTAGCTACCGGACCAACGTGCTTGAAGTTTGTATGGGATTTTTCGACAATTTACATGGAGAAAACCCTCTTGCACACATTTTCGCCGCTAGGTGGCACTTTATACATCAGATTATCACCAAAAGTGAAACTTAAGAATATAATTTTATTATCTACAACTTTGTTGAAGACTGCAAAGCGATCTGACTCCAATAGAAAAAGTTATTAAACTTTTAACGAAGTGATGTCTGAGTCAGTTTTGCATGGGGCCTAGCAATGCATGGTAGTGTATTAGTACTAGGTTCTAACAAACTAAGCATTTTTATGGAATAATGGTTAGATTTAGCTGAATAGTATGTTCGGAAGAATTGCAGTACATAATACGAGTTATGTTTTGGTTAGAAAATTTTAGTTCAATCTGTGACCGCATAGATGGCGCCAACACTAACTTTTCAACGGAGAGAGATAGAATATCGAGATGTTTGAAAGAATTACTGCAATATTCTTGTTCTACAACTTTGTAGAAGACACTTAATGGCTATCTCTCTTCGTTGAAAAGTTAGTGTTGGCGCCATCTATGCGGTCAGATGTGGAACTACAATTTTCTAACCAAAACATAACTCGTTTTATGTACTACAATTCTTCCGAACATACTATTCAGCTAAATCTAACCATTATTCCATAAAAATGTTTAGTTTGTTAGAACCTAGTACTAATACACTACCATGCATTGCTAGGCCCCATGCAAAACTGACTCAGACATCACTTCGTTACCACACTAATATTCCTTTCCTTCCCCGATGACTGTAAGGACGTGGCCGGCGCCGTTATTGACATTTTAATGAATAGAACTCTCGAGACTTGTACATTGATGGTGGATAGCTACTCCCAGGCCCCATCTGTTGATTCTCTGTGCAATTTCGCTTGTTCTGGTCAATCACGGAGTAGCAACTACGAATTGTGCGGTCATCATGCTCATGCTCATGCAAAAGCCACTTTGCATACTTTGTTTTGCCAAAAATGATCTAGACTGTCTTTTGAAAAGGGCCAAACTGTTTTACCAATTTTTTTTCAAATGGCTGTAGTCTAAAATGACAAATCCTTCAAAAAAAATGTTGCAGGAGTGATTTTCACAAAATTAGTCAAATTTTTTAATAGAAATACTGAAAAAATTCTTCATTGATTTCTACACTGAAAAAAATCGATTTTAAAAATTTAAAGTCGATTTACAAAAAAAAACATTTTTGATTTGGATGAAATTTTGTTCCAAGATAGATAATTATGTTCCCTACCTACCGTCAAAATTTCAAGTTGGGCACTTTCAAGGAAAAAAAAATATTTAAAAAAAAACTTTTTCTTGTCCAAACTGAATTTTTTTCTTCAGTGTATTTTTTTTTGAAAACTAAACCAATGAATGGCATAATCATATCAGAATCCATTTTCCCAACTGCTAGTTGCATGATACATGCAAAAAGTATCAGTAACGAATTTAGTACATATATATTCATAACAAAGTTGAATGAAGACTGAAAGACTGGAAGACTGCAGTTCATTTGTTCATCTCAAAAATGATAAATTTTATGAAACAATTGACAAACTTTTCTAAAATTTATTTTATGTCTGGTAGAGCAGCAGCACAATACAAAAATAAGAAAAACTTCGCAAGCTTGTGCAGTTTCCAGTCAAAGTATGATTTAAGTGCAGAATGGCATTTTTAGCAACGACCCATGGAAAAGGAAGAATTTTTTAATATTTTTATTCAAAAATTTGATTAATTTTGTGAAAATCACTCCTACAACATTTTTTGTAGGATTTTTCAGACTACAGCCATTTGAAAAAATTGGTAAAAAAAGTTAAGCCCTTTTCAAAAGACAGTCTAGATCATTTTTGAAAAAAAAACGAATAATGCAAAGTGGCTTTTTGTGACAAAGTTCTGTACAGAAAGTTTCATTAAAATCTGAGAGGGTGCTGCCAACATTTTTTCTGAGTTGGCTCGAAACATTTTTGATAACACACGGAAAAAAATTGTTCCCAAAATCGTGAATAAAGTGCCATGAATTCTTGAACAATCACGTTTTTACGTTACGAAAACAGGACCGTGACCAAAAATCATGGCTTTTATAATTATGTTAAATTTCTCTTCAGTAACGCCCGCACAACGCTGTGTTTTAGTTTTGTGAACTTCATTCACAGATTCCGCCAAGTTATTTCTAATTCGATTCTCAGTACGCGAACTAGTTCACAACTTTATGAACTTTATTCATAAAACCAAAGGTTGAATCATAATTTTTTCATAGATATAGGAACATTAGTTCACAAAACCAAAATATTCTGGTTATTTTTTCGTGAACTATTTCACGAAATTCGGAATTTTATTCATGAATCCATTCAATCCTCGTGAACTAATTCATGATCCCTAATATATTAGTCACGATCCAATATCCATGCTCGTGAAATAGTTCACGAAATCATGAAATATTTTTCATGTATTCGTGAACTGGTTCGTGTTTCCTAATATACTAGTTACGATCCAATATTCGTGCTCGTGAAATAGTTCACGAGATCATGAAGTATTATGCATGTATTCGTGAACTGGTTCATGATTCCTAGTACATGATTTACGATCTAACAAGTATCTATTTGCGTGCTTGTGATATGTAGAAGATATCCCCAATCATTTACAATTTCATGCAACATGGGAATGAAATTTTTACGTAGGATAATTTTTGTTCCATGCACTTTTTCATGAAATACCCAGCTGCTAGCGACCAGTAATAGGTACGAGCAGTAGATATTAGAAAAATAACTATTAGGACCTCGAACATAATTATCACTGAGAACCCGAAATAGTGTGCGTGATATAGTTTACAGAACCAGATATCGTGAATGAGTCTTATTTTAATGATCCAGTTCATATTGTCACGTTATTCTGAGTAAAAAAACCGTTAATAACCAATAATAATAGATCACGATAAGGCAAAGAGAATTTACGAATACTGTGATAAAACTGCTGATATCATGAACATTAGTTACATTACTCTTTGAATGTAAGCTCTAAAATAAAATATCATGATAACATGAACAGAAATTACGAACATCGCGACTAAGATCTTGAAATCATGAGCTTTGATCTCGCTAATGTCATAAGAATCACGAATAAGCTCTTGAAATCATGCACAACGTTTGACTGTCGATTGCGTATTCCCAAATCGTGAACAAGAATCACAACAAAAACTAAACATGTCCAGGGAACAACAACAGTAACCCAACTAAACATTCTAATGTAACGTCATGTGTATATTCGGGGCAAACTGGTTTTTAGAATACACAAATAGGTTCATGAATACGAGATTTATTATTCATAATTTCAGAAACTTGGTCACGATTTTCATAAATTGTTCAGTTCACGAAATCGTGACCTTGTGTACATAAATTTATGAACGAATTTTTTTCCGTGTATGGAACATATCGACGTGTTTTAATGTACATTGTTAATATTCTATGGATCAATGTCAGTGAATTTATGTCGCAAAATGTAACATTTTATGGAACATTTTCAATATTTTTATGGGGCTTTGAAAATCCCTAAAACAGTGTGAATGATTCATAAAAAAGGGCGATTTGATCCATAGATTATGTAAAATTGAACTAGAAAATGGTCGCAAAAGAGCACTAAAATAGTAATAAAAGAGCAATTAAAAGTTGGTTTTAATTGCTCTTTTATTACTATTTTAGTGCTCTTTTGCGACCATTTTCTAGTTCAATTTTACATAATCTATGGATCAAATTCACACTGTTTTAGGGATTTTCAGTTTTGTTTTACGGAACATGGACAACTTTTTAATGGATCGTTTTACAATTTTTCATGGATCATTTTTGTTGTTTTAGCGGCGCTAACTTAGGGCAGCCTTTAGTATTTTCGAGTTTTAGAACTTATGGCTTTAGAAATTTCTATAGCTTTAGAAACTTAGAACATTAGTCATAAGACTACAAAGTCTGAAATCTTACACTCAAGATGATTAGACTTTTTAACATAAGGCTTTAAAACATTAGAATATTAGAAATTTAGAACCTTAAAATTTTAAATTTTAGAACATTAAACTAAAGAACTTTAGACTTTGGTAATGTTGTCTTAAAACTATAGACTTTAGAACTTCAAACTTTAAAATTCTGAACTTAAGAAACTTAAATAATTTAGAAAATTTAGAAATTCAGGAAATTTAAAAACTTAAGAAATTTAGAAACTATAAATTTAGGAATTTAAGCGATCTAGAAATTTATATACTTTAAAAATTTAGAAACTAGAGACACTTTAGAAATTTAAAAACTTTAAAAATTAAGAAACTGTAAAGTTGGAAATTTTCTAAATTTCCAAAAATTCTAACGTTCTAAAGCCTAAGTCTAATGTACTAGAAAAATTTGAGGACTAAATTTGTCTAGTACATTAGACTTAGACTTTAGAATTTTAGAATTTTGGGAATCTAGAAGTTTAGAACTATGGAACTTTAGTATTTTAGAACTTTAGACCTTTACCACATTTGATTCAAGAAAATTTGACTTAAACATTAGACTTTAGAACTTTACTACTTTAGATCTTTAGATTTTTTGACTTTAGAAATTGAAACAGGTTTAGAAACTTTGAACATTGGACTTTAGGTTCCAAAGTCGGAAATTTTACACTTTAATAAATTAGACTTTGGAAAATTAGAAATCTAGAATTTTAAAACTTTAGATTTTAGAACTTTAAACCAAAGAACTTTAGAAATATAGGCTTAAAATTTTAGACTTTGGAATGGTATACTTAAAATTTCTGACTTTAAGAAACTTTAGAAATTTAGAAAATTTTGAAATTCAGAAACTTTGGAAAGTTAGAAACTTGAAATTTTGAAAAGTTATGGTATTTCCAAATCATATGCATAGAAATAATTAGATAATAACTAAAACGCTATAGAACAAGAGTAAGGTTACCACCTCATGTATGGCTTTGACACGAGAATTTTGGCGATCTGGGACAAACTTTAAGTGAGTATATGTTGAAACAAAACAAAAATTTGAATCAATGCGGTTGCTCGACATTTTAGAGCTCTTTAATAATTTTTTATTATCTAACGAATTAAAAAGAGACAGGTATGCATTTTTTTATTCCTTCTGCAACTCGTCCGGTTATCAATTTAGCACTGACCGGATGGAATTTTTCCAAAATTTACTGACCTTCAGCGCTATGTTTTCGCAATTTTTTGCAGTTTTATTTAGTTTCACGGTTAACCGCAAAGAATATAAAACACTAACCATTCTCGCTGTGGAGATAAGTTGTACGGGCATTGTTCTGCTCCACATATAACAGGAGAAGGGGAGTGAAGCAGATAGAATAGCGAGATCTTTTGGGAAGCCCACTGCGGTGTCCTCCGGGATTCGTTGTCAGAATCAAATAATCCGGTTATTTGTTACCAGTTAGAGATAGGTTCCAACAAAGGAGTTAAATTCACCAGGAGCAGTCGACGTTTGACTTTAGAATTAATTTTTCTTAATCATTTAATTGATATTGACAATTTCATTAGAGTTATAAAACCAACAACCCCTGTCGATATGTGATCCAATCCCTTATACTTACATTGTATGCCCTGAACCGAACCAGATGTTCCGAGGTGACCAGATAGAGCACCGTGAACGGGATGATTGAGAGGGTGGCGAAAAATAAAAACAAGCGCCTAACGATGCGACATTTGGTCCTGCTGGGTCCTTTCATCTAGAATAAGAAGCGTGGCACCGGCGTTGCTGGTTTGCGGTCGCTTCGGCTACCCATCAGTAACCGCCTTTGATTCGCCTAACAATGCGTTTGATTCCAATTGATCCGACCGGCTGATTTAGCACCAACACTAAACTGTACGAGTCTAGCTATTTATGTTACGTTTTGCTATTTCACTGTGCTGTGCGTTGATTGGTTTTATACCGACCGACCAACCGACCGACAGACAGACTGATACTCACTTTGCTTCGCGCTCACACTTCGCTAGTAATTGGTTTCAATTGATGTATCACTAACTTATATATGTATCACGAAACACTAGTCGACCGGCACCCGGCGATGGTTCGAACTTGGCCTGGTTTGTTTTTCACCCGACCGGGCTTCCACCGGTGCTGAAGAGGATGATCCACTGGCAACGACGACGACGGAAGGCAAACTACTGCCTGTCTTTGCATTTAAAACATCGCCGATTTGTACGCGGGTGGATTCTGCGTGTCACAGCTGTTGCCGCGATTTCTACTGCATTCTAAATAGATAGCACCGAGGTCAGAATTGCTGGAAAGGAAAGAGGGAGAGGTACATGCTTTTTAGTTCAGTAGTTCATATCAATTGACTGGTTGGTTGGTACACACGTTACACTAAATCTGACCCGCGTGCTCGCGATTCATTAAACTCTGAGCGGTGGGGCAGGGTAGGATCTATCGAATGCAACTGTTCAGTTTCTATATGAGGGAATACATATTCTAGATACACGCCTGTTCTAATTGACATAGCGACTAGTTTAGATGAGGATGATGCGGGTTCATTGTTTGCATGTGAGCTCCAACTGGAGCAGATTTTCGCACTGCCCTGCGATGCACATTATGCAGTTCGCCGAATGCTAATAAGCTCCGGCTTGTCTTTGCACGGGACTTCAATTGTTTAGAATGTATCAAACTAATCACCATCATTTAGTGGCCACAAACATGAGATAGTTTGCGTTGGTGGACTGTGGCCTTCGCAGATAGATGTTTTTTTTGAATAGCAATTCTGTTGATTTTGCCAAGGAGACATGGGTCACCGTATGCTGATGCGCAATAAGAATATGGCTCATTAAAAGTAAGGCTTGCTATCGCGTATGGAATACAAAACTCGTTAGTTTGGTTTTTTGATTACGCTTCACCTTTGAATTGATACGTTATCCATTTGTGTTGAGCATGTAATGATGCGAGTGTTTTTTTGTAAATATTGATTATAGCCAATATAATGATATTGGGATTAAGTCGGTGATGGGTACAGAATTTTAAAGAGGAAAAAAAAATGCCAAATGAACAGAATCGAAGTACAATGCACTAATTCCTGTTTCTGCTTGCTTGTTCATTTGAAGAATTGAAAATTTGATTACTTGGATGATGTTTTATGTCCTAAATGACGATTTGTGTCTTGGTAGACAAATTATATTACTTTTAGGCATAATATTTTAGCAGTAGGATGCCAATGAAGTGAAAGAGTGACCAATTAAATATACAAACGGGTGAGCCTTTAAAATTTCAAAAATAGGATTCGTATTTTTGGTGCCAAATGTTTTAGAAATGCATGAAATGTCGTGTTCCAGTGTCATAGCATTTTTTTTTATTCGCCATTATTGAGTTGATATGAGATTTGAATTTAGAAATACAGCTATTAGTTTTTTTATATCCTAAATGTATTAGAAATGCATGATCTGATGCCATTTCTCAAAATAAAAATAAGGACAACCCCAGATCTCGACATTTTATGCATTCCCAAGATTTTTGGTATCAAAGAAATTTCCAATTCTGGTATTTCAAATTATAAAATGGAAATTTTTACTTTCCATATTCCTCTTTAATAACTCGTACAGACAGAAGAGTTCTGAAACTTTTTAATAAATAGTAGACAAGAAAACCGTAACTAAAATATGTAACATTTTTGGTTAAATGACATTCAGTCAAACGGCATGCGGTTAATTTTCCGGAAGTCGCGCAAATGGCCCACTGAATGAGCAGCCGCTGGTGCGCTAAGACGATTTCGCTAGATTTTCAGAGCAGCGTGCCCTCAATGCACTAGCGCGACTTCCGGAAGGTTAAATCGCACAACAATTATTTTTTATTCCAACAAAACACATTAAAACTTATCTCAGATACTCTTCTGGAACCGGCATATCATTCTGTGCTAAAAACTCGAACGATCGCACAGGTACTGATAATCACTTCAGGATACAAACTAGCTCCTTCTCTAGTTTCAGCTGCTTCACCAACTACAGCAGCTTTGTCGGAATAACTTCAGTCCTCGAATGCACCACAGGATCAATTCAATATGAATTCTTCAAAAGGGTTAAAGTGATTCTTGTAAACAAACGTATTCCGATTATAATTCCGAATTCCTTAAAAATACACGTTAGTCCACATCTTAACCCTTCGTAGAAGCGTTTGCAAATGTTGCAGCCTTAATTGCTGGTGCCAAATCTTTGTAACATTGTTGTGACGCTCAGTGTAGGCTGGTGGTGTACCCCGTTGGGCATAAATACGTTAGGCATAATGGACGTTAGACGTGAATTATCATGTTGATGTATTACAAGAAACTTATTTTCCGACGGTGGTGGTGTCAGATGATGAGAGCCTGAAAGCTTGTACTTTTTAAATCTTGTAGAATTACACTAGAATTTTCATAACATCAGAATCAAGATCCTCATGCATATGGAAAAGATAATGTGGACGTGCGTATCCATGATTTGGTCCCGCGCACTGTGTAAGAATACTTCAAACGAAACATGTCACAAAACGAGGAAGTATAATCTATTACGAATAACACCTGGAGATTTTTTTCACCGGCATTCCCAACGGCGTTCGTATTGTGATGATGCGAATGACTAAACCAATACCTTTTTACATGACGAGGGAAGGCGTAACCTATAAGCAAACAACGCTGATCACATATCCCGGGCAGACCCCATCATGCCAATTCTGTAACCATACAGCCCGCTCCCAAACCAACAACTAGTATCCCCAGCAAGAAGCCAATACCGACGAAGACGAATTTACAACAGCGACCTGTAAGAACAAGAAACAAATAAGAGCCTCTGATCGTGAACAGCAAGAAAGCAGTACCGATGATGACATGACGTGACGTGAACGATAACGCGGCAGAAGGCAGACTTAATGACCCCCAAGCGGCTTCACCACCTAGGAAAAGGATCTTAACACGCAGCAGCAAACTGCGTTAACAAGATCCGTCTGCCAGATTCTTAGTACTTTTTTTTTAATTTTACTTATTGTAAAAAATTAAAAGATCCACGGCTCAGTTGTGCTAACGCATTGAGCCGTGTCGAATATACTTTTAGAAAAAAATTAGGAGCCTTCTGCACTTTGTATGTTTGCAGTCCATCCCGGTCATTTGAACTCGAAAAAAAAAATTCGTTCATGAAAACAAGATCACGATCTCGTGAACTGAAGTATTTACGAAAACCGTGACCAAGTTCCTGAAATTATGAATAATAAACCTCGTATTCAGTGGTATAGAGTGGTTTATGTTCATGAATTCAGGATCTGAGTCACGATTTTTGATATTTTAATCACGGGTAATGTGATTTATAATTATGATCTTGATCTTTCTAGTCACGAGTAGAGTGATTTATGTTCATGATTTCAGGATCTTAGTCACAATTTTTGATATTTTTGTCACGAATAGTATGATTAATGTTCTTGATTCGAGGATCATAGTCACGATTTTTGTAATTTTTTTGCACGCCATCATGATATTTTATTTCTAGAGTTTACTTTCGAATTTGATACGTGGAGTGATGTGACTGATGTTCATGATATCAGCAGTTTTATTATGATATTCGTAATTTCTTTTCGCCTGCTCGCGATCCGTTATTTTTTGGTTATTATCGGTTTTAGTACTTGGAGTATCGCGACAAAATAAACAGGAACATAAAAGTGTGACTAATAAGCGGGATCTTGTTCTATGAACTGCATCACGAACACGATTTGTTGCTCTGTAATGTATTGTTGGTGATCAGCGCAGTTTTCTTTTTCTGTTGCGACATCACACTGAATCTTATCAAATGAATAACGATGTTCTAGCTCCTGATAGTTTTCTTATATCTACTGCTCGTGCCGCTTGCTGGTCGCTAGCAGCTGGACATTTCAAGGAATAGTGCATGGAACAAAAGTGATTCTTCGAATAATACTCTAGATTTTGTGAAATAGTTCCAGTGAAAATCTCATGACCATCTTGCATGAAATTGAAAATGTTAGAGATATCTTCTAAATATCACAAGAACGCAGGATAGACCGTTGGGCAAGTACTAGTAATCATGAACTAGTTCACGAACCCATGAATCATATTTCATGATTTGGTAAAATATTTCACTTGCATGAATGGTCAGTCGTGACTATTGTACTAGAAATCATGAACCATGAATATTTGTATCATGAACCATGAATGTTTGATGATTTCATGAGGTATTTCACGAGTTGTGACTTTCAGTTTATGAATACATGAATAATATTCTATGATTTCGTAAACTATTTCGCGACCACGAATGGTAGTTCGTAGCTATTATACACTGAAACCTCCATTTACGAACCAAACCGGAGGTTCGTAAATTGAATTAGTTCGTAAAAAAAGTGTTCGTTATTCGGGATTTAGTTCGTAAAAAAAGTTTGCTTCACATTCTTATTAATATTCGTTGGTGGAGCAATATTCTCGATAACCTTAACAATATGGGTATTTTTGGAATGGGCTTGCCAAGTAGATACTGAAAATGGACAATTGGAACCTTTTCCAAGTTCAATATGACGAACAATATGGGTTCTATTTCCGTCATGCACTCGTCAACTCTATCCCTAAAATACCCATATTGTTGAGGTTATAGAGAATTGGATTCCAAAATAGTTCAAGATATCGATTTCCGTCATGCATTCATCAACCCCATTCCGAAAATACCCAACTTATATTGGTAACAATTAACTAAGATCACATAAGTATATCACTTCATGCTGTAATGTACAGCATGAACTTCCTCAAACTAATGTACAGCATGAACAACTCAAACTTTCCAAAAAGAGTTCGTTATTTCGAATTTAGTTCGTAAAAAAAGTTACATAAATCGAATATTACGCAAAAAAGAATTCGTAAAAGGAGGTTTCAGTGTACTATGAATCATGAAACAGTTCACGAATACATGCATAATATTTGATGGTTTTGTAAACTATTTCTCGAGCACGGATATTGGATCGTAACTAATATATTAAGAATCGCGAATTAGTTCACAAGGATTGTATGGATTCATGAATAAAATTCCGAGTTTCGTGAAATAGTTCACGAGAAAGTATCCAGATTGTTTTGATTTTGTGAACTAATGTTCCCTAACCTATGAATAACATCATAAGTCAACCTTTGGTTTTATG
Source organism: Topomyia yanbarensis (assembly GCF_030247195.1). Classification (NCBI taxonomy): domain Eukaryota; kingdom Metazoa; phylum Arthropoda; class Insecta; order Diptera; family Culicidae; genus Topomyia; species Topomyia yanbarensis. The sequence goes on along the minus strand of NC_080672.1, from coordinate 428,401,165 downwards.
AATAATGTTCACAAAGTTGTGTGCTAGTTCACGTACAGAAAATCGATTTGGTAATGACATGGCGGAAAACATGACTTTAGTTAACACTAACTATTTCCACTAATGAAAGCGTTCCGCCAGCGTTACTGTAGGGAAATTGAACATAATTGTAAAACCCATGATTTTTGTTCATGGTCCTGTTTTCGTAACTTGAAAACGTGGTTGTTCCAGAATGCAGGGCACTTTATTCGCGATTTTGGGAACAATTTATTTTCCGCGAACGAAAGGCTTGGACTGATTCAACTTTTGGTCACATCCCTGACCGAGGCATTGGGATTCCGCTTCAGCGCTTTCATCACGCGCTTGTGATTCTGATCACTATTGGAACATCCATTATGATCGCATTGCTCCTTCCATTCGATGGTCAGAGTTTGGTAGTAACGTTTAATCACATGGCTCACCGTTGACTGTACGATTCCGAGTTGTTTTGCGATGACCCGGTGAAAGAGTTGAGGATTTTCCAGGTGCTTGCGCAAAACCAATTCGCGACGTTGCTTTTCGGGTGACGCCATTTTTCCAATTTTCTAAAAACTGACAGCGATAAAAATACAGTGTAAACGATACACTCTAATCTGCTTGTACCCAAATTATCTAATGGGTTAATGTCATTGGCGTGCGCAAGGGGGGGCTAGGGGTGGCTATAGCCCCCCCTAATGCGCTGGAATAAAAAAAATTTAGTATCATTATAATGTTGAAAAGACATGGCAACTTATCTCATTTTGTTTAAGCAAGCCATCTTATCTTAGTTAGTGCAAGTTTGTTGAAATCAGGAATCTCTATCGATAATAAGATAAGGTTGCTGAGAGGAAGCGGTAACTGCAGCAAAGATTCGGTTACCGGCTTAAAAATACAAGAGTGTTGGTGATCAAGTTCATTTTTTGCTTTGACTAAAAATTATAAACTTTTTATTGCAAATGATTAATGCAGTCGGTAAAGGCATATATAGCGATTCCAGGAGGTATTACATGGAAAGCGAGAACACGAGAAACTTTCAACGTTCTTCTAAAACTTAACAGTAATATAATCTTAGAAGAACTATATAGATGTTATTTATTTCGATAACAACTTATTCTACTTCAATATTCATTTCATTTTAACGACATTAAATTAGCTAGAAATTACGAAGTAGGAAAAGTTTAAAAAAATTAGTTATGAAAGAATTTGGAATATACAGATAGGAAAGCTGTCGGTTCTCATGGTAAAGAGGGACGACTCAGCTGTTGCCGTGAAACATGGTAGATTTAAGCAATTCGTAGTAACTCTGCCTAAGCATGACTCCTAACAGCAGAAGATAAAAAAATAGTCCGGAAGTTTCTAAGCCTGTTCCTACCCAAGTAACAATTGAAGTTTTATAGCACGCTACAAGTGCAATCTTAGTTTAATAGTAAATACCAAAAATATATGTTTAAATATCTTATTTCATGGAAAGCATGAGACATATAATTCTGCCTTTAGGACAAAAGGTTTTGGGGAACGATCAACAAGAGCTTGCCTGATCACAACGTAGCAGCAAGTTCATAAGGTGATCAGTTCAGCAGTCACATGACTATCGGATAACACACGAGGAAACTGGTTCGATGTGGATTGCCAACGAGCAACAGATGAGAAAAATCAGACTAGGAGCTTATTGCTCGCACTGGTTATATATTAGAACAGTGTAGTGAGCTGAAAGCCGCTGAAAAGGACGATCACGACATGGGCGCATAAGGCTTGATAATTATGGACTAGCGTGTTAGAGACAGTTTAAAATGATATTTAGTTTTGGGCATGTAGAGCGCAGGAGACTCGTTAAAGTGATTAATAGACAACCTATAAGGCGTCGTCGACTTTTGGCTAAAGCGTTGCTGTCACCGGAGGTATGCAATCGAGGAAAATATGTGTGTGGAGCGAGACTGGAAAGTGGCTCCCTGGAAATGTCTAATGCATTCAACCATGGTTCGCATCAAATACCCAGTCGCTATAAATAGCATAGGTTTACGAAAAAAATGATTTCTTTCCTAAATATGTTTTCTAAACGCATTTTGGACCACACAAAAACCTCTAAAAGTGTTATTAAATGTTTTCCTACAGAAAGAAAGTTTTCCATTTTCTACTTGATTCTCGGAGCTGCTCAGAAGTTATTCAGAAGTTTTGGTTTATGTTTATGTTTATTACCTTCACCAACAGGCCCTTGGCCCCAATGGTGGTTGCTTAAACTAAATACATTTTAAAATTGCTAACATTTTCGCTTTTATCGCATTCCGCGTCCAGTTGAAGTTAAAGGCCGTCGCCACACTGTTAAAAATTCGTTGGAGTACGGTAACAGCGCTCTGGCTCGAACGCGGGGCTTGAAGATCCAGACGTCCGAGGATTGTAGCGCAATCCACTCTAGCAGAGAGTAAGTCCGAGACGAACAGAGCTCGAGAGCAGTCCCTCTGAATGCTGAGTGTGTCGAGGTGTATTAGCTGGTAACGGTTTTCATAGCTCGGCAGCTGAAATCTGTTTCGCCATGGGAGATAACGAAGGGCGAAGCGTACGAACCTGCGTTGGAGAGCCTCGATTCTGTCAATCCCGTTCTGGTAGTACGGATTCTAAACAGCTGAACAATATTCAAACGTTGAGTGGACCAACGCGCAGTAAAGCGATTTAAGACAATATACGTCCCTGAAGTTTTTCGCTATTCGGAAGATGAACCCAAGCTGTCGTGATGCCTTATCCACGATGCATGACGTATGTGGTTTGAACGTTAGTGCCGAATCCATGATGACTCCGAGATCTTTGATGTGAGAGTGTCTTGGAATGCTCGAGCCGAAGAAATGGTAGTTAAACTGAGTCGGTTGGCGTTTCCGCGTGAACGTAACGATTGAGCATTTGCTCGGGTTTAAAACCATTCTGTTTAGATCACACCACGTACTAAAGCTGTCCAGTTCCCTCTGAAGAAGCTCGGTTCGGTTTTATCCCGTATTTGTTGAAAAATTTTCATGTCGTCGGCGAAAGAAAGGCAGGGTCCTTGTAATGTCAAATTGACGTCATTAAAGTAGAGGAGGAATATTACTGGACCGAGATGGCTTCCTTGTGGTATGCCGGATGTAGCGAAGAATTGTACAGATAGACAGTCCTTAATGCTGATTTGGAGTTGCCTTCCATCGAGGTACGAACGAAACCAGCGCAGAAGTTGTCCATGAATGCCGAGTTTGTCCAGTTTCGATATCATGGTTGATTTTGTCGAAGGCCGCAGATAGATCCATGTAAATACCATCGGTTTGCAATCCGTCAGCGAATCCTTCCATTACATATGTTGTGAAGGAGAGCAGGTTTGTCGTTGTTGATCGTTTAGGCATGAAACCGTGTTGGTCATCTGCAATGTAGTGTTTGCAGTGAAAGAAAATAGGATCTAACACAACCAGCTCGAGCAGTGAGTGAGTAGTGAGTGATAGCTCGAAGACTCGCCGAAGTGGTTCAAGAAGCCCGTTGATGCACTTTTTGACAAAAATCGAGGGAACACCATCTGGACCCAGGGAACAAGATGCTTTCAGTTTGGCATTTGCTGCAAGAATGGCAGCATTATCGACACAAATTCGGTTGATGGTTCGTCCTAGAGAAGGAGTTAAATTAGCGGCGGCAGCGACTTGTTGTGGTGGCAAGCGCTCGTTGGAAAAAACGCTTGAAAATTTGTCGGAGAACAGTTGGCAAATTTCCTTAGTGTCGGTGCCTAAAACTCCATTAAACGACATACAAGATGGCAAACCGGATTCTTTTCGCTGCTCGTTAACATACTTCCAAAACGACTTGGGCTTGGACGCTTGACGTTTCGCTGGTGTCTAAAAAAGGCGCGTCTGCTTTGCTGTTTGTATTCGTGGTTGAGTTGAAAGTAGTGATTTCGTAATGCAAGTGTCTTATGCTTCGAGAATTTTTTAAATGCAGCTCGTTTGGCAGATTTTAAACCTCTAAGGACGGTTGATTGCCAGGGAGGGCGTTCATCGGTACTAATTATTCGTTTTGGCACATGGCGATCGATAAGGTAGTTAAGAATACTAGAAAACGTCATCGCTGCTTCGTTCGCGTTGTCATTGTTTATATTTTCGTCCCAGTTTATATCCAACAGCGTGCTAACGATGCTGTCGTAGTCAGCGTTTTTAAAATTGTAGACGATAGAGCTTGAAACGTCTTCAAAATTCCCTCCTACGTTACCAGCGAATACAAGATGTAGTGGGGGATGATGACGCACCTGCTTGACTAAAGGATTCAGTGCAGTGCAGCAGTACGGAGCGCAGTCCCGGGCACTTACAAAGCAGAGGTCCAATGTACGTCCATTCTCGTTGGTGACAATATTAATTTGCCGAAGAGTTGCGCTGCTGTAGTTGTCCAAAATACAACTGGCATTGTTAATAAGCGCAGATTTTTCGATATCCAATCGTAGAAAACCATTACTTGCCTGGCACCACGTCAAGCCAGGTAAGTTGAAGTCGCCCAGTATAACAATATCATCAGACGAGGCGGCGATCGAGGCGATAAAAGAAACGGAGGAAAGATGTACATCGATCAGGCTGGAATCACGAATTCTGTCAGGTGGAAAATACACAACACACAGGAACAGATTGCGATCGGCAAGTTTCACTGATATCCACACTTGCTCGGAGCTCGCCCACCGGTCATCGTTGATCACTCGGGCTATTATACCACGGCGAACGGCGATAAGCACACCACCGCCTGATGTCTTGTGGCTGTTGAGGGCATTGCGGTTACAGCGGTAGACATCGAATGTTGAATCAAAGACCTGGCGAGACAGAGTACGGTTGTCGAGCCACGTCTCGGTCAAGGCGATAACGTCGTAACAGCAACCTGTGGTCGCGAGCAAATAGCTGTCCGTTGATGAATTTAAGCCACCAACATTCTGGTAGTAAACCTCGATGTTGTTGGAGGACGGATCAGGTACAGGAGAGAGCGAAGCCATGTTGCCGTGTAGGAAGATCCTTTCGTCAATTCCACGAACAGTATCGGAACGGTTCACGGTCGCTTGGTCGACTGTGGTGAGGGATTCGAGGCATCCCGAATCAACTGCGTCGCGCCGCAAAATACGACTATCGTCGTCGTCGAGAGAAATGGTTGGCATCTGATAACAAGATGTCGGAGCAAAAGGCAAAAAACTGGAAGCGAAGAATACATCAGCGCTTGAAGTATTCGGAAAAGATGTATACTTGCCATTTGCGGCAGGTTGGAAGACCCTTTCACCCATCCCACACACAGGACCGGGACGACTGATGATCGCTGGCTGCATGTGTTTGTCATCATTTTTCTTATAAATCCATTAGAGATTCACCCAATACCTTAAATAGATTTTAAATTTAAAAAGTAATTTTAGGTGAAAATCTAGGTCACAATTCACATACTGAAAAAATTGATATCATAAAATGAAGTTAACAAAGTTTTAAAGTAAAATAAAAATTATTTTTTGAACTTAAAAAACAATAGTGAAAAAAAAATCAGTGGGCCATAATCCATTACCAAATCCTGATGAGATAGAAGGAGAAACAATATACTTCGTAAATATTTTGATCTGATTACTCAAATTCAATTTCATATTTTTGTTTTTTTATATCTCATAATGCATTTTTTATGGATTTTTCTACCTTTCGAGCTCAGTTCATATTACTTTTTTTATTGATTTTATTTATGTTTTGCTTTTTGTTCAGTTGTAACACTTTTCATTGAAACATTCTTGAGTTTTGAATGTTCAGGAAAAATTTAATTGGTTTTAAAACAAGGCAGATTTATAGCAGGCGGCCTATTAAAATTTAAATAGCTCGTATATTGAGATCCACTCTAATTTTTTAATAAAATTTTCCCAACATAATTCTTAAAAATTAGAAAAAAAATCCAAGTTAGAAGCATTTGAAACTCTACGAATGTAGAATCGTTATGAGTCTTCTTTTCCAGTATAGTGCTTTTTGTGACCGGTTCTGTAAATTTTTGACTGCAATTTGCTTGCAATGAAATGCAAAAATTTTGAAAAAAAACTAATGTTTTCATGAATTGTCGGAAAAATACAGAATTAATTCTGCACAAAAGAAATGAAAACCCGAGTATGATGATCACAATTGCTAAACCAGTACAAACAGATTTCATGTAATGTATGTCTGCTGTCCTGAAGGTGTGTTGTCGAAGCGGTGTCATCGTTTTCGTATAGGGCTATCAAGCAATCGAGCTGGACCGTAAAGCAAAACGCTATGGCCAAAATCGCGGGTCTGAAAGATGTATGGTCAGGATCTGAACAAATTCAATAAATGAATCTGAAAGGGTAATGAAAATTTGATTTTAAACAGCTTCCGGGACAGAAGCTTTATGTTGCCAAAGATCACAAATTTCCAAGAAGTATAAAATTGTTGTTGCAGACAAGTTTGTCGGAAAAAGTGTATGATCTGGCAGTAAATTGGCAGTTATGGCCGTAAGACTCCGATTTTCATCGCAACCTACAATATGAACCTAGTTATACATCTACGATAGCCTTAAAAACATCTAGCGATTAATTAGGTCCCTCCCATGTTTTTGCCAGATTTGGCGAGTAGCTACTACAGTAAGAATGCGCAATGGCAGTACCGGGATAATGACGTCTTCCTTGAGAATAGGATGAACTCTGCAAATTGCCTGGTATTCCACCCAATCCAAATCTATACATCCCATAAATATAAAAAATTGAAACATGGCTAAGGATGCTAATTCAATGACCAGATACTGGAAAAAAGCAGCCAGAGGTGTTGATCAGCAGCTTGTGCAGAAATTAAATGCACGTATCAAGCCCAAAGCTCAAATTTTCATTCGAGACGAATTAAAACCGCAAAAACCCACAATGCATATTTAGTGGGTTTTAGTAAATTTTGGGTCGATGAATCCGAAATTCAAATAAAAAAATTGATTGTATCCACCTAACAGTGTGATATGGCCTTTCTTATTACACTAATCATTTGTATTTAATTAACATTATTTTTTGTTTTAACATTTTTTTAGAATATCAAATAGTACATTTTTTGATGCGCTTGCAAAAAATACATGATTTTTTATTGAAAAATCTTGAAACTGCAGCTTTTGTGCTTGAACGCCAATATTTTGATATCGTTTCCAGTGAACATGATATCTCGTGAACTAAATCACAGACCAATCTACAATTTTGGAATGTTGTTCGTGATACAACGTGTTTTAGCCACCGTAAAAAATATCCTCATTATGGTACCAATAATTTTAAAATAGAGCAACAGTTCATGACTTCAAATTTATTTGTGAATTGGAACTACGGATATGGTATGAATCGTAACGGACTTTCTCAAAAAATCCGCATTTGAGATCATCGTTGTGGTACGAAGTAGAGTGAGCCGTACATCGAATATTCCATTCTGACATGTGTTTCAAAAAGTACCGTCCAATATATAATTCAATAACAAAATAAAATAACTGTTTTGCAATCGAACCTTTACCAGAAATCTACCTGATAACGGAGGTTCAACATAACTGAATGTTTTTAAGCCGTTAGCCCCCCCTAATGGAAAAGGCTGCGCACGCCTATGGTTAATGTCAATAGCTTTTTTCGTGATACAATTTGATGTGGGACACCTTTTAATGACCCAATTGATACGTCGAGATTTTCCAACATTTCAAACCGAAATCTCATGTCTTCTACCCACAGTAAGGAAACTCTCTCCTTATCTATTTTCATACACGCAGGCATTCCGATTCTCCACCGAGCGAACAGTTTTGCTCAACTCTCACGGCAATGAGCGGCATATCATTTGTATAGAGCACTGTTTATCAGCACAAGGATTACAAAAGCTTACTGTTCATGCCCATCATAACCTTCCGCGTCACTATCTGGATCTCACACAGAATTTCTCAATCAAGATCGATATTTTCGCTATTATGAATGAATAAACAACAAAATGAAATGACTGTGCTGCGGTGTATAGAAAGTGGCGGCAGAGTAGAACGGACAATACGGTGCCGGTCCGGGACAAGGGCGATGACGAAGAGGTACAAAAATAGACGATGTTACGTGAATGAAATACTTATCCTACCTTAAGACGTACGAGAGGTACGTACGACGGGGAGAGTGACGAGAAAGGTGTTTGTCACTACAGGAAAGACACTAATGGAGCTCTCGACCGCTGTTCCATCGAATCCACAGGATGGGACGGAAACCGCTGGCTGCAAGATTAATTTTACTGGGAAGTAGGAAAAGTTGTATAACACTCATGACATGACAGGCTGCGAGCAGTACGGAACTCGCATACATAAATCATGTTGCGGTTCTGCGAGGGATTGGCTGTTTTTGAGTAATGTTTCATCTCTTTCCGGCTGTTTCTGTTATGAGTTGTGATGTGAGCGTATGGTAATCGACCTCTTGATGGGGACGCGGGGTTACCTTTACTGGATGTTTAATGTATTGTGCGTCACCACAAACTAATAGCACACAATTACTAGAATAATTCCCTTGTTTCATAATTGTTTATAATGATAATGGAGCCGCAATGCCACTTTAATTCGTTACAGTCCATTAACTAAATTCTAACTGCCAGAAAAGTAACTTGTTTGAGCAAAGTAAATTTGCACTTGACTGCCATTCGCCCACCCGCACCAATGTTTAACCATTCCCCGGCACGCAAAACGGCATCCTCTTATAGGTTAATGTTTATTTATACACATTTCAAGCTGCAAAAGCAAAACAAACATAATCATTTCAACAAACAGAGACTGTATATATGACGTACCCTCGGCGAACGAGAGCTCTCGCTTTGCTCTAAAACGATTTTCACCAACTGGCAACCGCGCGTTGGCCCATCTACTTTAAATTTAAATCTCGTTAACCTACCCGACTGGTCGCGGTTCAGGTTGCACAAAAAATAATGCTAATGACATTTTTAGCATTCATCTTGTAGCGGAATCGCCAAATTACCACCGTCGTCATCCGCTTAACGAGCTAGCATTTTATTTCGACCACCTACCGGACTGCCGGAGAAATCTCATACCGCACGGAATGTCCATCAAATCGCGTGACACTTGCGCCACCCATCACCAGCACACACTTTGTTGCGGTCGTTAGTATGATAGTTATTACTGCCCCGAAATGCTTTACCAAGGCCTACCACATAAGTACCTACAACAGAACAGTAAACTAGAAATTACTGGATTAAACAAAACAGCGTAGGCGGTGGAATTGCATCGCATCGGTTCGTGAAATTTGTCAACGTCAGGAGACTCACTGGAAGCATCGTCGTTGGTGAAAAATAAAGAACTTTTTCTCCGATCCCGACCGGTCCGGTCGTTAGTATAGGGACAAGGTCGATCGGTGACAGCGCCACGCTGTCTATGGTGGAACGCTCATGCATGTTGGCGTCGTCTACCGAGTGGCACCGCTGTGTTTTGTGTGAGGAAGGAGCTGGAAAAAAGCTGTGACATGCTGCAGAGGGCATCGGATAAGTTATCGAGCGGTTTAACACTTGGCTTGAACTATACAAACTTATATGATAATGGAGGAACAGTATTTTATGCCGGGGGGGGAGGGGGGTGGTAAATACAGATTAAAATTGTCGTCAGAGTCCCCAATGAGAATATCATATTGGAACATAGTTGTCGGATAAACGACCATATGAATGACATATGAAAAAAAATCGTTTCGAGAAATTTTTCAGATTTTTTCATGATTTACTCAAACATATGAAAACACGTACTATGTAATTAAAATTTTATTGAAATTGCTTTTTGACCACATCTTGTACTGAAACCTCTCTCTTGTACTTCAGTATCCGTTGAGCACGACAAGGATTTACAGGATTTATTTTTACCGGTTTATCTTCAAACATGATATCCTCACCGAACTTCCTGAACGTCGTTCGCTCGGCTTTTTTATTTACTCCTATTTTCGTCAACATTCTCAACGACTTTCCGGATTTTGTACACAATTTGTGCATAATATTTCGACGTTGTTCTGCTGAAAGTTCGAGAAATTTCGAAATCAAATGATGGAAATGATTTGTTTTTCTATTTTTTTTCTTGGATGAGCTGGGTGCTTTCTTTACTTAAGTGAAAAGTTTTGGTTCAAATACATGTCAAGCCAATGTAAATGTATTACCAATACAACTGTATCCAAATACTTAAATATTTCTGCAAAATATTGAACAAACATTATGTTTTGGAGCTATTACAAACTTGCAGTATTATGAACAGTACCCGCATTAGGTTACGGATGTTACGTTTGTGACGACACCATTTTTATTTCGGTAACTCATCACCAGAGCCGCATCGATTCTATTTTGCATGAGGGGGGGGGGGGGGGGGTAAGCTGCAGAATTCTTTAAGGTTGACCTGCGAACTTTAGATCATGAACGGAAATTTTCTACCAATGTACATGGAATTTGTGCAGAACCTGGAAGATCTTCAGCTAGTAGTATTCTGTGATGTGTAGGATACCGACTTACACCTAGAGGGACCCTCCTCAAAATCACCGAAAAAGGCAAGTACTTCCATAGCAGCGGAAATTGGAGTGTCGGATCTAGAGTAAACGTGCCGCCATGGGAATGCTGACCGCGCACAGATATCGCTAAGCGAAATTATGTCATGTGGCTGCGATCATTGCACCTACTGAGCTTCGCATGCTGGGAGCTAACCAGCTAGTACAACAATTGAGTGTGTTATTAAAAACGCTATTCTTCGAAGTGAGGACAACAAAATCGGATGTTCAGTGATAACGAGCGAGCGTTCTACGACCAAATCAGTCACGAGAAGCCCGATTTCAGTAAAGTTCTACCGGATAATGGTGATGTCACTAGCTTTTGAACCAGTATTTGGGAGGCAGCCGCTCAACATCGCGAAGGGTAACCAAGGCTAAGGTGCGAGAAGGAATGGGCAGTAGAGTGGGACATGGTTATATGAAAAAAATAAAATTTGGCTCCGAGTAACTTTTTGGGTCCCATTTAGCTCCCAGAACAACCCTGTAAATTTTTAGCTTGATCGGTGAAACTATATTTTTGCGCCCATGGTTTAAAGTTTACATGGAATGTCGTATGGGAAAATTGTCTTTTGCAAATTAATTCTTCCAAGAGTCGCCCGTTATCTCCTAAAAGCAAGTAGATGTCTGATTTTTATAGGAAATTTGTCAAGAAAACAAAGTTAGAAGACTGCAAAACGATCTGGTGTTTGTGAAAAAAGTTATTAAGCAAAAACCGATTGATGCCCTGAAGATTGTGAAAATTTCACTTTTCATAGCATCACTGCTTCTGACGGTCTAATTATATACAATTTTTTTAACTTTCTCTTATTATGTACAAAATAAGCCTCCCTCAAAACTCTTGCGAAGTGGCCAAATAGCATAGATAAACGATTTAGACACATTAAGAGAGGATTAACACAAAATTGCGTATAATTGAACAACCAACAGCAGTGGTGCTAGAAAAAATGGATATTTTATCAATCGTCAGAGCATCAATCGGTTTCTGCTTAATAACTTTTTTCTCAAGCGTCAGATCGTTTCGTGGTTTTCGAGACTTTGTTTCTTTATAAAATTTCCTATGAAAGCCACATAACGATTTATTTTTAGGAGGTAATGGGTGACTCCTGGATGAACTATTTTGTAAAAGCTAATTTTCCCATACATGGGACCTTTAAACAGTGGGCGCAAAAATATAGTTTCACCAATCGTGCTAAGAATTTGTACAGTTGTTCTAGGACCCAAATGGTAACTAAAAAGTTGCTCGGAGCTGGAATCTAATTTTTGTCCCACTCTAATGGGCAGGCAAAGAACTAGAGATGGGCGAGTGAATCGCGAATCGATTAAAAGAATCGACACTTCAACAAGAGTTAATGAACCGCGATTCTTTTTTAAAATACTGCGATTCACTGAAGGAGTGACAATTTATTATAAACTCAGCGAGAACCAAAAGGAACCGAATGAGTTTGCCATGCTTATGAATCACTCTATAATAAACTCTGTTTGTCGTACACGGAATAAAATATCAGCTCTGTTTGTCGTACACGGAATAAAATATCAACTCATAACTAATTTAAATTTAATAATAGTTGTAATTTTAAGGGAGAAACCAATCTTAAAAATCAAAGAATTTTTTTGTAAAAAATCGCAATTTTTATTTCAAATGAGTACAAAACTGTCTAAATTGAAAAATTATCCAAAATTCAACGTAGAGGTAAGGTATCTTGTTCAAAGAATATGTATGCAAAGTTTGAAATAAATCGGTTAAGTAGTTGTTGAATGACAGTGATACCGCAAATCATGTTTTTCCAGAGACATTCTACAAAATGCTTCGTCGCCGAGCCGCTTGTCGATATTTATGTTATTGAAATGGTAGAATATAATGTACCAAAGTTTTGATCCATTCGTTTCACCCAAAACTCTAAAAAAATCGCAAAAAGTTTTAACGCTGAAAAACGCACCACCATACCCATCTCGTCTTAACGCCTAATAAATATATTTTTTCCCTTTTTTCTCAAACATTTTTCAATGTACTGAAATGAACCACTGAATCGATTAAAAGAGTCGATTCAGTTTAGTGAGTGAGCACGATTCGCTCTCCAAACTGAATCGGTTTGCCCATCTCTACAAAGAACTATAGATTCCATTTCCCGGGTGTTTTCAGCTTCCAGGGATTCGGGAAATAAAAACAATTAAATTCCCGGGATCCTGGGATTATTGAATTACCATATAAAAATATATAGATTTTAATTTAAGAATTTTTTCATATCCTGTATGTGCTGTTGAAGACTGATGGATTTTATTGTATTCGTTTTGGAAACAAAATAACCTTGCGCAGTATGGAAATAAACGTGTACCTTATCACTCAGTTCATACTATGCCTACACCCAAAACGAATCTTAGAGAGCGGAAATGCATCTGTTTTTTTCGCTTTCGAACTATGAGCGAAAAGCGCCATTTCTTGCATAATACTGATATTATAGCAGAATATATGGTTTTACGGCTCTTTAAAAATGCCCTATATGTAATTCTAAAGCAGATATTAAGCTTATTGGTTACTGTGGGTATTACTTGTCTTGTATAAATGCGGGAAAATAAATATAAATTAATGGAACTATCATAATGTATGCGCAAACCGATGCTTCGGTCAGTGCCAGCTACGCAGCACTCAAATTATTTTTGCATACAATTGTTTGGTGCAGAACATGTTCTAAACATTTGTGAAAAATGACTATTACAATGAAAATGCTAGATTATATCTTCACATGTCTTGTCAAAGCAATCAAAGTAACCAACAGTGTTCCTACACTGATAAAAATCGAAACGTCAATTATATTTGCTTCAAACCACTTAAAATCCATATGAAGAAGAAATGCTTATGTTATCATGCGCAAACATACCTTCTATGTGTGAACTGTATACTCTATGTACACACACATATAAGTTATATTTGCGTAGTGTTATAGAATCGGGTTTTATGTGCCTTAATGTGAATGTAAGATACATACATTAGGTTTATGTGCCAGCAAATAGTGTCTATATGCATCAGCTAATTGCGATTACTTTTTTTTGAGTGTAGAATAATTTTGCTGTGAACATTTTTTCCCGTTGAGGGACTACTTTAAATTTGAAATAGGTGTCCGGAAATACACCAGTGTGTAGTGTTGCCAGCGAACTTTGCATCTTTCAGATGTAGCGTGTTGTCAAAAGCTATACTTTCAGTTCTTGTGCTCAGATCGTCATAAAAATTGGGATTAGCACTATTCAGGATATGTACTTGAATTATGTCTAATATTTTGTAATGTAATGTAATGCGTGTCGTGTAGAAACATCCATCTTTATCAACAACTAACGTTAGGTTTTTAATGTTTTGATTGCTAAAGCTTATAAACTTCGAATTGCTACACATAGTCATGAATATAGCGTGTTTTAAAATAAGTAAGACGAATAAAGAGAGACTAAGATTAATTAGAGAAGAGTTCCCTTTTTAAAAAATCAGGATGTAAAATCAATCCTTTTCGCGGCCGCTTGCTGCATTTTTTAAATGTTACCCACCGTAGCAGCCCACAGTATCCTACTGGGGTGACTTTTCCTCACACTCCGAAAGCGTTTAATTATCCGCAACATAGTTTTCCTGCATTTTAGCGTGTTGCCTTCCTGCTCGTGAGTATATATCTTCCAAACTCGATTTTGGAAGCACTACCCGCTCCTTCTCGTCTCGTGCCCTAGCTTATGTGGGTTCCTTGGAACTGCATTGAGAACACGAGTCAGATTTTTTTTTCGTGGTGCATTTTTCACAGTTTATGTAGTACCGATTTCCAATTGATTTCTTACCTTTTCGTATAAATATTGATGACACTTTTACCTTCAGAAACAGGAGGAGTAATTGTCATTTAATCCACTTAAAAAAAAACAAACTGGCAGATATAACACTTTCGGAGAACAATGCTGACAATCACAAATGGGAGTAGAACATAGATGCACTCATTGACAAAAAACTGTTTTCACGCTTCTGATTGACAGATTTTCACTTTTCTTTTGGTTTTTTGGTACAGACAAAGAACACACCGAGAGGGGAAAAGAATAGACTTAGTGACACGAGTGAGTTTTGTAAAGAGGAAGTGATGGAATGCAGCCAAAGAGTAAACGCGTGACCACCGATTCTGTGATTCTAGCGTTCGATGTTGACCGCACAAAGTTCTCTACTGAACTAAAATTATTCTACCGGACGGTATGCGAAGGAAAATCAGATTTTCCCATCCCGATTGGGAGAGTTGCGTGAGAGTATAGCGAAAAAAAGAGGCGAGAGAGTGAGTGACTAGACGACGGTGGATAATGCAGTATTTTTCGGAGAAGCTCATACGTAGTAGGCTCTGTGGCGGAGGCCACGTTTTTCGTCGCAAGGAGCGTGATGTACGACGCCTCGAGCAGATAATGCATGTGGCGGCGCGCATCCGAACACGGGAGAGCATTGTTGATTGAGGAAGTATGTGGTTTTCGGGATGACTTACAGCAGGTGGGCTGTGGGCCGGATTGAGTAAATAATGCTTATTATTTCATTACAATGATAGTGGTTATAATTTTATAATGACACTTATAATTCTAGTTTATCAGTCAATTCGTTATTGTTTAACCTATCATCTTCTAAACATCTTTTTTAATCTTTTCAGGCGGCAAACTCTAACAAATTTGAGTCTATTATTGGATAATCCCTCGCTTAATCGTTTCGAGTATCGGTCCAAATTTTACCAGCTAGACGACGATGATTTCACGTTTAAAAACTACAAACAAATTTTGGCAGTTGAGGATATCATATCTGATGTTCCCTTGTTCCAACAGGAATGGACGGAGCCAAAGGTTTGTAATTTCTACTAGTTTAGAGTTGGACGAACCTCACCCATGCTTATTTGTAGATCAATGTACTTCACTCGGAACAAACCGCAGTCTTCGTGGCGATAATGAAGTTGTCATCAGCCATCAATCATCTGGACTTTGCTACAACGTTTCAATGCTTCGTTACTTACGATGTAGCTACGCTTGAAGCAGATCTATGCGATCGGCTTCAGCTGTATCTCGGTTCGGTGGAAGTGAAACGAAGTGATCTCTACAGTGAAAACTTAGCCGTCACTTTTAAGGATCAACGAAGTCTTTTCAAAGACCTACTCTCGATAACGGCAACGTCCGAATTTATATCTATTGAAGTTAGTTTCGACCAGACACCTAACCGTGGATTGGATCGGTTCTTTGCCGAAACGCTCAAGTTTCAATCGATCAACTTGACCTGTTCCACCGATTTAGTGGTAACCGATCAAAAAACAAAACAAACTCATGACTCATAATTAATAATGACTGTTTCGATTCCCACAGGAACTTCCAAATATATTGTATTACGGTGATAACGGATACTGGCAGGCAGTGCTGATTAGATTAGACGAGCTGAATGATTCGAGACAAAAGATAAAAATTTACGGCAGGTGAGATGTTTTCCGGTTTTACCAATTATGAAATGAAATTATTATAATGTAAAGACAATCAATCATTGTCGGCTATTTTCAGACACAAACATCAGATACTAACAATACTACAGACCATTTACACTGATTATGAGGAAAAATGCTCCATTAAGTTGACGGAAGATATAAACGCTACTTTGGAGGAGTTTAAAGATAGCATTCTCAACGAGCTTAGAGTAAAAATCGATAAACCACTGGCCACTGAGGAAATTCTTTCCCATGAGCTGAAAACTGATTGTATTTTTTCAAAACTGTCTCTTAGTTGATTCACTAATTTTTTTTTATCGCTATTTATGTTGGAACATTCACAAGACCATCTCCGTTTCCATTGCCGCGATTGTCGATTGCCACGTGTATGTTAACTAATCGGCCGATCCGTTTGTCGATCTCATCCTCACTGTCATCATCCGAAGGCTCATCGTCGACTTCCTTTTTCAGCGCTGCCTTCGGGGATTTATCCTCTTTTTCCACCGTTTTCGTTTCATCGCCATCATACGGTTCCGGATCGGTCTCACCATCTCCGTCGTGAAGAATGTCAACAAAGATGGAAACTAGTGGGTCATCGTTTGGAATGTGATGGGAACTGCTGGACAGAACGGAACGTGGATCTGCTTGATCGATTGCTGCCTGTACGTTTTCCTGAATCGGTGCTCCCTGGATGGAGGCGATGCACAGAGCTGCTAGGAGTAACAGCTGCTTCATGGTTGAGTACGCTTCACTGTCGAACACGGAAGTGCGAAACTTTGATGGATCGCTACGTTCAAGCTTATATATTCGGTTTTTGATCGTAAAGATTATCTCGCGTTTGGTGGACCGGCAATTTACGATACCTATCTGTCGGACGATGGCTCTCAGTCAGATTTTGGAGCTTATCGAATGTCGGCTTGGTTTATTGCAGCGGTAATCTTTTATGTTGTCATCGTTTACAGATTGACGTATACTATGGATGCTATTGTTTTCAGACTTTTAAACCATTTCATAGATTAGGAAACAATAAATATATACCGTGTTTACCGATTAGTCCGAGTTAGATCAGTTCAGGAAAACCACTTCCGTTATCTCGGAACATTACTTAAGTATGACTATTTGGGAATATGTGTAATTGTGGATTCTGCTTCCAGTCAATTCACTCAACGACTTTAAGAAAAAATACATAAAGTCGCTAGGTAAGGCTCTCATTTCTTTTATAACTCGTCATAGCATCAATTGCCAAAATTGAACCACATTCACCGCTGAGTGCTGTGTTTTGCGTACCAGTGTTCTGAGTCTCATTAGGCTGTTAAGCAATTAAAATAGAGGTGTGATAACTTCCACAACTAACCACAAATAATCCAAAAGCACCAGCCACTCGCTGTGGAGGATAAGCCAAAGCATTGCCCTCTTCAACCACTAAGAGAGGAAGTAGAGTGAAGCAAGCAGGAAAGCGGTATCGTCTTTCGCCATCGTTTTCTGGGGGTAAATGATGCGGTTATTGGTCATCACAGTCGCCAGAGAGGTTCCAACAAATAAACAAAGCTCTTCTCTCTGAACAACTGTCAAGGACCGCATTACTACCAAAAGAAATCGATTGAAACAAACAAATTCAAAGTTAAAGTCCTATCATACCCAAAGAAATTTATGTAAAACTTGGAGATCACCCAATAAAAACCTGAATCTCTTGGTCAAACCCGGAATGGTGGCAACCCTCGCCAGATGGCCTATACTCATCATGAACGCAACGACATTGCCTGCAACTCCCATATCATGGCCCGTTCCAAATAGAGCTGGAGCCAAACGTGCTCGCGAGACGGAGGATGATAAATTTCTTTCTAAATCCGATGTCCCCAGTCTAACGTGTGACAAGAAAAAGGGTGATGTAGTAAAGGTACCCACAATCACTGTTCAACCCGCTACTAGTAAATGCTGGATTTACTTGTCGCGAATTTCTATCACCGTTTCCGAAGCTGAGGTTGGTGCTATGGTTAAGGAGTGCCTTTTAACGGACGATCCGGTCGAAGTGAAGAAGTTAGCGAAAAAAGACGCAAATTTGAGCGGGCTTAATTTCATTTCTTTCAAAATTGGTGTTGACCCTCAACTTCGTGAAATGGCCCTTAATGCCGAAACTTGGCCGGATGGGATGTATTTCCGCGAGTTCATCGACTTTCGGCAAGAACGTACTAATGACGGGAAGCAGGGGTTTCGGAAAACACCTCGACTGGGATAAATCCATCGCAAATAGCAGTTATTTTAGACTACGCACCGACAATTCGCCTGTTGATCAATGGCAACCGGGACGCACCGTAGAAAGCAATATGGAATCCCCCAATCCTCCCAGCACAGTCGTGCCTCTCGCAGTCAGCAGTATCTTCAGTCATCCCGGCACTGTGTCTGGGAATGGAGAGGGGGACTTCCAAATTGCCCTCTTTGGCAAGTATTTTAAAAATAATATTGATGAATCAACCGTTTTTCCTGATGGAACTGTTTGTTCTAGCTCGAATGCTTCCGACTGTCAATTAATAAGTCAACGCTGTCAGCCGTCAGCTGGAAACCTCCTGAGGAGCACTCCAACTTCCATCACGGGTGCTACCAATTCATGCAGTTCACCCGCGCCTTCTGCTGTTAGCAGTCATTCCAGTCGCCCAGGTGTGCATTCCAGACGAAGGAATCAAGGAGTGCCGGTCAGCCATCCGTGCCTAAAACCGTCGCCCATCCACTTATACTATCAAAATGTGGGTGGCATGAATTCCTGTGCAAATACCTATCGCCTACCTACCTCGGACTGCTGTTGCGATATTATCGCATTGACAGAAACATGGCTAAATGAGCAGACTCTTTACAGCCAGGTGATTTGCTCTGACTACGAGGTTCTCAGATGTGATCGGAGCCCTCTCAACAGCCACAAATCCTCTGGAGGCGGTGTTTTGCTCGCTGTGCGTCGTGGATTACAAGTTCAACATATAACAAACGATGCTTGGAGCAGCATCGAACAAGTATGGGCAGCGATAAAATTGGGAAATCGAACATTATATATATATGTGTGGTTTATTTCCCTCCCGATAAAATTCGCGACTCTGCACTAGTTGATTCTCATTCTGAATCATTGACTTCTGTTGCTGCGATGGCGCAACCCACTGACGAAATCATGATTCTCGGCGATTTCAACCTTTCTACAATAAAGTGGCGTTCCATTCATAACGGATTTCTACAACCCGACCCAGACGAATCTGTTTTTCATCCTGGCAGCATTACTCTTCTGGATGGCTATAGCACGGCTACACTTCTGCAGATTAACAGCACAACGAACGAGAACGACCGGATTTTAGATCTATGCTTCGTTAATGCCAGAGATCAATCGCCGCATATTTCCACCGCCCTCGCCCCGCTGCTAGTAAAGTATGTTCGCCACCATCCGCCTCTACATCTTACACTCCAGGACGTACCGCCTATGAACTTTTCGAGCCACACGCCCACCGTGTGTTACAATTATAAGCGGGCTGACTATAGCAGCATTCTGAATATTTTACAAAGCATTAACTGGGATTCTGTGCTAAGCAAGGATGATGTGAACTCCGCCGCTGAAACGTTCTGCCTTATAATGAGCTACCTTATCGATCGTCATGTCCCAAAGTGTAATCAACGAAGTGATCAATTCCCCTGGCAGACAGCCGAGTTACGTCAGCTAAAAACTGCAAAAAGAGCAGCATTACGAAAGTTTACCAAACGCTGTACCTTGTCACTGAAAGCTTATTATGTAAGGCTCAATAACGATTTTAAAAAACTGGACAGTTTTTGTTTTTCAAACTATCAACGAAAAATGCAACGTAAGCTTAAGTCGGATCCTAAATCGTTTTGGAGATACGTCAATGAGCAGCGGAAAGAAATCGGCTTGCCTTCTACAATGTTTTTGAATGGTGAAGCTGGTCATGATTCACAAGCCATATGCAAATTGTTCGCCTCAAAATTTGCGAGTGTGTTCGTCAGTGAGACACTGTCCTCGCAGCAGATTGACGTTGCAGCTAGCGGCGTGACCCAACTCGGACGGTCAGTGAGTGAGATTCGTGTAGAGCACTCGGATATTGTATCAGCAGCATCCAAGTTTAAAGCATCGTCATCTCCCGGGCCAGATGGTGTCCCTGCTGTGTTTTTGAAAAAGTGTATATCTGGTTTGGTGGAACCACTCTGTCAACTATTCAAAATGTCACTGACAACCGCGATTTTTCCTCAATTGTGGAAAGCAGCTTTCATCTTTTCTGTCCACAAAAAAGGTGATAAGAGGAACATTGACAATTATAGAGGAATTTCTGAGCTCTGTGCCATTTCCAAGCTCTTTGAGTTAGTCGTGGTGGAGTCAGTGTTTTTTCACTGTAAGGAATATATTTCTAAAGACCAACACGGATTCATGCCGAATCAATCGACGTTGACGAATCTACTATCTCTAATCTCTTTTGTGTCCGAAGGGTTCGATGCGAATCAACAAACTGATGTTATATACACTGACTTATCTGCAGCTTCCGACAAAATCAATCACGATATCGCAATCGCTAAATTGGAAAAACTTGGCTTCAGTGGATCACTCCTGCGATGGTTCCAATCCTATCTCGTTGGCCGTCAACTCAGTGTGAACATAGGTGATGCATACTCCAAACTATTCTCCGCAACGTCTGGAATTCCGCAAGGAAGCCATCTCGGACCATTGATATTCACTCTCTATTTCAACGATGTAAACTATCAGCTTTCCAGTTTTCCGGCAGTTAAAAAGTTCTTTGCCAGAAAGTCATTCATAGGAATTCGATCACCGAGAACTTTTTTCTGATTTACACACACGCATTTTTTGCTACACCACCATTAGCGAAATTTACATACTGTTGTTGGAAAAATTGGTAAATCTGAATTGAGCGGATGAGGCGAAATATTTTGAGATTATCTGTGCAGCATTGGCACTAACTACACATCATTGGAGTAACGTAGAAACATCAACGGACCCAAGTAGCTTCCCTGCGCTATCGCGGAAGCTATCTCCAATCGCAATCATTATCTCTCGATTTAATTGTTCAGATCGAAATCGTTGCAAAAACAAATTTCTCCATTTCATCGATTGTTATATAAAAAAAAGCGGTTAGGTTGGTGGACATAATATCAGTTTGAGCGCGACATCTCATACTCCCTCTTATGTAGGATGCTAGATTCGATAGGTTAGTTGCTGTTTAGCGTCTCGGCGTGAAGCCATGCTAATCGTGAATTAAGTACTGCTTGCATTGACCAAAATCACCAGCTCGGCAGAGCGCTCAACAACTGATTCGTCATTTTCCTTTTCATGGTTTGGAAACATATTTGTGGATTTCCAATGCAACGAAAAAATGCCACTGGCAAGAGAACTCAAGCAGAAGCAGAGTCACCAAAACATCGATGTGTCTTCTCAAAGGCACCAAATGGAATTCTTCGGGTCCCGGATTGAGTAAATCAAGTTGTTTGTTATTAAAGGTCATTCCCTGTAAAATGAAAATAATTACAAAGTATATCATTGTTATATGAGAATTTTCAGGTGTATACACTGGGGGTCAGTTGGTGTCTGGTAGTTTTAGGGCCGCCAGAAACCTGTCCAGCATCAGCATCCGATCCGGGAGTGACAGAGGGCCCACGGTTGGAGGGTTGAGTTCGGGTATCCTTGCCGGGATGTTGTGCAACCCGTTGCTGGAGTGATCGTGGTGGATCTCGGTTTAAATAGTGTCGAAGAGGCTGGCATCGTTTATGAAGTCTACGGCAATTTTCTCCCTTACAATATCGTTGGACAGTGCGTCGCGAATTGAAGGTCGTGCCTTACCTGGAGTTCCACTGTTTTTCGGGCCCGTATGTGCTACAGGTTGGGTGTGGTACGTTGAAATTTTAGTATGCCCGGTTCGCAGTCTAGAGAGAATTTTTTGTTCTTTTCAGTTCTGTCGATCGTCCCATTTGACGGGGAGTCCCTTAATTTTATGCAAGTGGTTGTTGTTGAGGGCCTCTGCGAAATACCGGATGATGTCCGCGGCTGGCACTTCCTTTGTGAGAGTTCCGTTGGCTCTCCGACCGCGTGCTGCCAGGGAGTCTTCTTCAGCGTTTCCCTCTACGTCGAAGTGTCTTGGGATCCTACAAAGCTTGGTAAGGGAATCGGCTTCGATCTTTATTGCGTAGATGGCCGCCCTCGAGCGCACGAAGTACCGAGAGGGAATCCGTGAATATAGTTGTTGCAGTTTCTTCTTCTATGACAGGACCAAAGAAATGGCTTCGGTTTCGGCGGAAAATACCGAGCACTTTAGCGGGAGACGGAGAGATTTCTGTAAAATCGACTCCAGTTTGCCCAAAACTACTAATGGTTATTAACAAAATTAATAGGCCACAACACATTATCATCATCTTCGCTTTCAAATAATTTTCATTCGTCACAGCTCTAAGAAAACGTTTGGGGCTTGCAATACAAGTCTCGCCTCTCTCCATTTTTATATCGACGGTGCCCGACACTACCGCGGTATCAACGTCAAATCGTTTCAGAAACACTCCTGATTTTCTACAGATCAAGCCGTCCACTTGTTCCTCAATATCCGCCATATGTTTTTCTGGAAACTTTTGCGATTCATTTGGCTCCTCCAGAAGCGCAATATTTCCGAATCCTGACTCTACGATATTATTTGAGCCATCCAACTTCGTCTGATCTCGTGACTCAAACCGATCATGCCACACGTGCAAACAACTCTCCGATCGTCGAACTTTCTTGTTCAGCTTTCCGTTTACTTCTTTCAGCACATACATGTTGTCCGTTAGTTCCGCCACTGCAACAATACGTCCTGTAGCACTCACGATATCGCAACGATCTGCATTAAACTCTATCCTCAACCCCTTTTGCGTCAGCTTATGTACGGATAACAATCCACTATCCAAATTAGGCACGTAGAGCACATCTTTAAATAGAATATCAATAATTTTTCCTTGGCCATCAAAACACTTTGTCGCTCCTTCGCCAACTCCTGCCGACATAGTTACAGAACCATCCGCCAATACCACCTTGATCCGTGAACTTTCGTCCAGTTTGCTAAAGAAGTCCTTATTGTTCGTCATGTGATGTGAACACCCGCTGTCTATGTACCAACAGCCTTTGCGCCGACTGTGCCCAGCAGTGAAACAAATCGGAGATTGTTTATTCAAAACCTGCTTCGCTTTCACCTCCTCCTGCTTGCCATCATCGGAATCTTCGTTGCTCTGCTGCTGCTTCTTCTTCAGAAGTCGACAATCCCGTCGGAAATGACCAGGTTTTCTACAAAAATAGCAGACCTTCTCCTTCGGCCCCCTGTTATGAACTTTCATAGCTTTTTCACCAGTGTCTACACCACGTTCTACTCGCCGCTGATGCTCATCGAATAGTTTTTGCTTTACAAGCTCCATAGTCTGGTCAGCATCCGGCCGGCTTTCCAGTGCCGTCACCAAACTACTATACGATTCAGGAAGACTGCGATATATCATCGCTATTTTTAACGGATTCTCTAGTTTCTGACCCGCACAATCCAGTCGGTCGAATAGCTCCTCGAGATCACACAAATGCTTCTCTATGTCACCTCCTTCATCCATGTTTAAGCTGCAAATGCGTCGTAGTAATGAGACTCGTGACGTCATCGTCGCCTTTTCATGGAATTCTTTAAGTTGATTCCATGCCGCTTGAGCAGATACAGAATTTCGAACCAAATTTAACTGACTATCCTCGACATAAAGAACAATAGTCGCCAAAGCCTTCTGATCGGCCTTCGTCCAGGCCGTTGTAACCGGTTCCGGTTTTATCCCTGCCACAGCATTCCACAGCTCCTCACGCTTTAGCAGCATTTCGATGCGCGTTTTCCATACTTGGTAGTTCTGGTTACTGAGTCGTGCAAACATATATTTCTCGCTCATTTTCATCAATTTTTCGTATTATCAACGAACAGAAACAAGTGAAAAAAAACGTTAACCGCAGCGCATACTCCAACCAAAAGAAGATACAATGGTGAACTTGCAATATAGCTACACAACACGCGCCTTTTACGAGCCGTAAACAGCCAACCTCGATTGCACTCGGGCAGAGGAAGAAAAAACAAAATTCTTGCAAATTTTAAAACTTCACCAACAGTTCTTTCACATCACCTGGGCCCATAACCTATTGGAGATAAACTCAGAGGCAACACCCAACAGGCAGCACAGTACACCGAATGACCGGAACAACCTCGGAACAACGCGTGATATGTGAAAGAAACTCGGGACGCAAATCGTGAACGTGTTTATTCAAGCTAATGCTACAGTGGAATGGATGGTACATTTTGCTTTCTCTGTCTGCTGACAACTAGGTTGTCCAGTGGCGCCAGGTATAAATATTACTCCCACTTTTACACTGCCAACACGGGTTACGATATTTCACCGGTGAAACGCCATTTTGGAACGGATGCCGAAGATTAAACGGCGACGAAACGCGGCTGACGAACGAGAGGACGAGGCGAAAAGTAAGCAGGAAAACAGCTGCCAAGAAGGAGACAACAGCTCACAGACGGAAATCACGGATAATAGTAGAATGTCACTGTTTCCAGTTCCTCAAACAACGCAAGAGGCAAGAGCTGCGCGTCCACTTCATCCGGAAGAAATAAAAGCATTAATCAGCGAGTTTGTCGGATCGTACGACGCTGCAATTTGGATACGGAAAGTGGAACATTATCAGAAATTATATGGATGGACGGATAACGCTACTCTATTGTATGCAACAACAAGATTGTTTGGCCCTGCGAAGTTGTGGTACAATTCAGTGGAAGAAAAAATATTCGGTTTTCATGGATTCAGAGTGATGTTGCTAACTACCTTCCCGAACTACCACGATGAAGCGGACCTTCACCGGGAGCTAATGACTGTAATGAAGAGACAGCAAGAAACGTATGACAATTATGTATTCCGTGTCCAGAATATTGCCAGTAAGGGACGAGTCTCGGAAATATCGGTGATCAAGTACATCATCAGTGGCCTATCCCGTGACAGGTTATACAATCAGATTGCAGCGAATGAGTACAACACAGTTTACAGCCTGCTGAAACGGATAAAGTGGTGTGAATCAAATTTCCAGTTGAAAAAGGCGGACACAGCAGGAGCGAGTGCAATACGTCAGCCGCTACGTTATTTCGAATCGGGTGTTAAGGCAGGAACAAATTCATCTACAGTGGGACCATCCGATTTCATCTGTTTCAATTGTAATGATCCAGGACACAAATCAATGAATTGTCCAAAACCACAACGACGTCCTCGTTGTAGTTCGTGTTTGAAGGTGGGACACAATGCGGAACAATGCTTCAAGTCATTGGACAAGGGAAAGTCAGTTGTACACAAACCAGCGGTTGCGATGATTGACACTAATGAAGGAAAGTCAACCATAACGAATCGGGTACCAAACGAGGTGATCGACACTGACGAAGATGGGATGATGAGATGTGATGCTATTATCGGTCGACGATTGAAGCAGCTGAAATTGCTGGTGGATTCCGGTAGCGCAGTGAGTCTAATAAAACAATCTGAGCTTGCAAATTTGATTAAGATAGATGGTGAAATAGGGAACCACTGCATAGACATTTCAGGCATCAATGAATCAAAAGAAGATTGTAGGCAGGATGGAAACAAAAGTTGTCGTTAAGGGTACAATGGTGTTTGATGTTTCGTTTTGGGTTGTAGCTAATGAAACTATGGGAGTCAGTGCTATTCTGGGTCGAGATTTTCTTAGACGGAATAACATAACTGTGATTCGTTTCGAAAAACCTGAAGCAGCAACCATAAGTGAAAAGATCGATTCTAACCTGCTAAAGCAAGCATTCGGTGACTGTTTGCCAGTAATGGTTGACTATGAAAAAATTAATTTGAGTGTGGGTGATAATGATGAAACCATCCGATACGGAGTGCGAGTTAACTCAGATTTCAAAACTTTTTATCGAGAAAAGAAACCAGACGTTGAGAAGGCAGTCAAGTACGTAGCATCGATTCGCTTGAAGGATGATAAGTGTTTTAATGTTTCCCCTCAAAGATTGGGCAAATTTGAAAGAGATGGTGTAGATGAGATTCTAGATGGTTGGTTGGCAGATGGAACGATACGCGAAAGTGAGTCTCCATATTCGAGTAGAGTGGTTCTAGTGAAAAAAAAGAATGGTCGTTATCGCTTGTGCATAAATTTCAAGGAATTAAATAAGTTGGTTGAGCGAGATCGATTTCCACTGCCGGTAATTGAGGATCAAATCTCTAAGTTAGAAGGTATGAAGTATTTCTCAACGATGGACATGAAAAATGGTTTCTTTCATGTTGAGTTGTCAGAAGAGTCTAAGAAATATACATCCTTCGTAACAGAGAACGGACAGTTCGAGTTTAATAAGCTCCCGTTTGGTTACACCAATGCACCATCAATTTTTTGTCGCTACGTGGCAAAAGTGTTGAATGAGTTTGTCAGATGTGGAAAACTAGTTGTCTTCATGGATGATTTTATGTTGTTTACAAAAACTATCGACGAGCATATTGACCTCTTACGTCGTGTGTTCGCGGTGCTGAAAGACAACGGCATAGAATTAAATATAGAAAAATGTCGATTTTTAGTCACGCAAGTCGAATTTGTCGGATATGACATTCGTTCAAACCAGATCAGTCCATGTGATCGACATGTAAAAGCTGTCCGAGATTTACCGATTCCACAAAACCCGAAATGTCTGCAGCGGTTCATGGGATTACTAAGCTATTTTCGAAAATTCATTAAAGGATTTTCTACTATTGCCAGCCCATTGTACGATTTGCTTAAGAAAGACGCTGTTTACAACTTTGGCCCGCAGCATCTGGAAGCGTTCGAAACATTGAAGTCTTTACTTGTATCCCGCCCAGTTCTTAGTATTTATTCTCCATCGTCTGAAACGCAGTTACATACTGATGCATCCTCTCATGGGTTCGGTGGAATTCTAATGCAAAGGCAACATAGTGACGGCAAGTTTCATCCCGTGATGTTCTTCAGTCGCAGGACAAGTCCAGCAGAAAGCAAGTTGCATTCATTCGAATTGGAAACCTTGGCAGTCGTATATTCACTTCAACGATTCAGGCATTATCTCATAGGTATTCCGTTTGTGATTGTGACGGATTGCAAGGCTCTAAAGCATACATTAGAAAAACGCGACACCAACAGTAAGATTGCTAGATGGGCAGACTTACTAGCTGAGTTCGATAAGCAGATAGTGCACCGTACGGGAGATAGAATGCAACACGTCGATGCGTTATCAAGGTTGTGCGTGAATGTTGTCGATGAAAAACGGGATCGAAGCATATTCGAAGACTCGTTATACGTTGCTCAGATTAACGATGAAAAACTGTGTCGTCTTAAAACCCTAGTCGAAGGAAACAAAGTCGCGGGTTATGAGGTTCGCGACAACTTGTTGTATAAAGTGGAACGAGATCGTCTTCTCTTGTACATTCCGGAAGAGATGGAAGAATCGGTCATATACAGGTTTCATGATTCGCTTGGTCATTTTGGTAAAGATAAGGTAATGCAATTGATTAAACGATCTTTCTGGTTTCCGAAAATGACTGAGAAGGTTCTCGCACATACAAAAAGGTGTATTTCTTGTATCATGTACAATCCTAAAGCTAGAAAGATAGATGGAGAGCTGCAAAATATCGACAAAGGAAACCGGCCATTTTGGATGCTTCACGTAGATCATTTAGGACCATTAGAGGCAACGACTGGTAAAAATAAATATGTTTTGGCAGTGGTGGATGGTTTCTCGAAGTTCATCAAGCTCTATCCTACTAAAACGACGAATACACATGAAGTAATGAAGCATTTGAAGTCTTATTTTATCAACTACAGTACGCCCAGGATTTTGATCACTGATCGTGGAACATGTTTCACTTCTCAAACATTTAAAAGTTTTGTTGAAACACACGGTATTGTTCATAGTCTGGTTGCAACAGCTTGTCCACAAGCCAACGGGCAAGTGGAAAGGTATAACCGTACGTTGGTACCCCTTTTGGCAAAGCTCGTCGAGTCCTCTGGCTATTCTTGGGATAGTGCCTTAATTGATGCCGAACACCTATTGAACAATACCTTAAATCGTGGTTCTGGATCAGTACCGTCGAAGCTTCTGTTCGGTGTTTTACAGCAGCGAAAGATTTCGGGTGATGCCGTGCAGTATTTCCAAGATTTATTAGAATCTCCGGAGCGTGCCGATTTGGAGTTTTCTAGAAGAGAAGCAGCAAATCATATTCGTAAAATCCAATATTATAACAAGCGAAAGCATGATAGTAGATGTTTGAAAACTACTTTCAATGAAGGTGATCTAGTTGTGATTCGTAGTGTACCGGTTGTTGGCGAAAATAAAAAAATTGAAACCACGGTTTAAGGGGCCCTACCGAGTTAAAAAGGTACTGGATAGAAATCGCTACGTAGTTTCCGATATTGATGGTTATCAGGTATCAGGAAAGCGTTTTGAGGGAATATTTGACCCCCAGAATATGCGTCTTTATAAACGTCAATCACCGGGAACCCTAAACGACGAATCTGATAGTGGTTTGAGTGATAATGAGTAACATTGATTCTCATATTAATTCCAGGAAGGCAGCGAAGAAGACTAGACAAACAATATCCTGTCAACCGTTCAGATCACGACAATAAATTAAAAAAAAAATGTATTCAGATCAGGTAATTAGGGTTGGCGAGAGCTTTGTAGGATGTCCGAGCTGTAGAAGGGCTAATTTTGAGTTGTCTTACCCCTCGACTCCCTGTGAATTTTTGTGAGAGTCTTATCCCCCCGTTTTATTTTAACTAGGTTTTAGTAGTTTTTGAACGTAGAGTGCACGCTCTCGCCAGCACACTTCCTGTATAGCCATCGCAGAAACCCCATCTTGAAATAAATCTTATAATATCTATAAAATTAAATGTAAAAATATAACTTCTAACGGTAATTCACCGGAAAAATTACAAAACCAATTTTTGTTTTCTTTTATTTCGGAATACTCTTACTTTTTCATATGTAGTGGTAATGGGTGCTTTGATATTCAGTTTTTAAAACTCAAATATTTTTTTTTCCTGATTTTTAAACATAATAAAACAAATATCAAACTTGTAAAGGGTGTATGGAATCAAATGGAATCGTTTTCAAATTGCTGTAACTTTTTTCCATTGGGTATCTTCTAATAATTTTTTTGAAATTAACCAAATGTGTATCGTTTATATTGTGCAACCGTTGCGAAAAAAGAGTCAGAAGAGCATTAGTGGGGTAAAACATTTTTGCGCACGTTCTTGGAAAATCCGGATTTCTCTGACCATGCCATTAGAAATAAGCTCAGAATGGTAAAATCTACGGTAAGTCGTGTTTTGAAACGATGCAACGAACGTTTGGCTGTTGATAGAAAAGTGGCCAAAATGGATAACCGTATTGTGTGTAGGATCACTAGCGGATAGTCGAAGCTTTCAAGAGAAATCGCAATAGTTCAATAGGAGACGTAGCGAAAAAAACTCCAATTTTTGTGTATATACGTAAAGTCCAAAAGGTACCGAATTACTATGAACAGCAAAATACAAAATCACGCGCGCAGATGCTCTAAACTCAGCTGTTGACAAAACTGTAAAATCAGCATCCTGGACTCCTTTGCTTTACTGCATGTCATAAGTTCGACGCCCCTTAAGACGTTGGAAAGCAAAAGATGTCTTAGTATGCCCAAAAATACATGATTTGGCAGGCAATTTGCTCTTGTGGAAAGTGGAACATATCTTCAAAGCGTCAATTTCCACTTCTGAGTCACTCGTCAGTCTAGATTTAGTCTCGTGCCATTACTCGAGATATGTTCTGAAGTGGTACAAGGCTAAAGAGGTCAATTTCGTGCCAAAGGATTTTAATCCCCCGAACGGTGCTGAATTGCGGCTATTAATGAAAACTGGAATATGAGGCAGGCACTTCAAAAGCATCCTATGGTAGTGAAAGCGGAAGCAGAAATGAGGAAAAAATAGATTGCCACACCAAACCAAATTCGCCCAAGACCTCATAAGGAACTGCATAAGACTTTATGAGCTGTGTTAAAAGAAAGGTACGTGCATTTGGATATGGGCTCTGAAATTAAATAAAACGAAGCTGGAAAAAATTAATAATGTGCTTTATTTTATACCCTGAAAGTTTGTAAATACTCTGTTGAATGGGTGAATTTTGACGAACCTTTACTTGGGGTGCAATTTGATTCCGTACGTCAAAATCATCGTCACAACGCAGCATAACGCATATAAACGGGCCTCGTTTCCAAACAATATATATTGTCGCGCTTATAATAAAATCACATTGCGGGCGTCTGAAAGGCGCATCAAATATAGCCACAGTTGCTCCGCAAGCAGATTTCAGTGGAGCTTTATTTTTCTGCCAGCTGTGTGCTTTTCGAAAGCTTCAAGGAAAAAGCTGCCTATACATTCATATAGGCGGCTGTCACGCGCCTATCTCAATTGAGCTTTCATTTAATCGCATATCGAGCGATTATCCTGCAAGGCACAATAATCAATTAATTACAGTAATAACCTACACGGAAACGAAAAACTACCAAAAATTGAGTTCCTTTGACTCAATCTCGTGGTATCGTGGGGGAACTTAAAATTAGGTAAACCGTGTTGAAGGTAGTTTCCATTTAACCACGGCAAAAATTACAACTCATTGATAGGTTTTTTATACTCAAATTTAAGTTGAATTTACCTAATTTTGAGTTCACCCCAAACAACTCAAAAGTACCTTCCTCCACGGAAGACCTCGACTGAGTCGAATCTCTCCTTTTGTTTTTGACAACACTGATGAGTGCGAAAGCGACGCACAACTCAAAAGTAAGTTAAAAGAACTTATTCTGCAGGTTGTTTTATTTAACCGTGTAGGATAGGATCCGCCAGCTCTGTCCCCTGTTTTTGAACCAATTCGCCAGCTCGTGATTGGATGAAAGTGACATAGGCAAACCTTCGGCTTGGAAACTAAAAGTACTACAGGGCTGCTTGGAAGTGTTGTCATATTGTGATATCAAACATAAAACGACGATTGTTAACTGTGTTGATTTTTTTGTTTTCTCGAGATACCGCTTTATGAAGTGCAGGCATTATTTGGCAGACGAAATCAAACATATTATCCAGAACTGAAGTTCCCGAGAGATCCGGTAGCGCGGTTATAGTGGATTCTGTTCTGTGTGCGGAATAATGCAAAAATGCCGCTTTTCGAAATCAACAGGCTGTGTAGCGTAAGTATGACAATATTTTGAACTTCATGTAAAAATTGTCTTTGTTCCAGTACCGAGTAAATTGGAAGTACCGAGCAAACAGGGAGAAAGTTATCCCGGAAGTCGCTTCTTGTTCTTCCTTTGGTATTATCGATACAGTTGAATTTTACAGTTTTCAACTGAATCGACCATCGGTGTAAATAGGAGCGTGTATTTTCTACTGCTGTTTTCTCCGAAACGATCACATGTAGTACTGGAACAAACCTATACATTGCTCCAAAACAAAAATTAAACCTTGCAGAAAAGTAGTTTTAGAATATTTAAAATAAATCCGAACAGAGAAGATTATTCTTGTGACAGAGGTTGCTTGACTCAGAAAGCAACTTACAAAAATGAAGAGGCATGAAGATATTTTTCGTAATGTCCAACAACGAATATATATTATTTTGTTTTTCTGTATTCCGATGGAAAAAAAAGTTTAAATGCGGATATAAAGACTAAATCTTTGATTTTTCCAGAAGTATGAAATTGGTACATAATATAGAATATTTTAATCAGAACAAATATACGATCGAAACAAAACAAATATTTTGGCAACATTGGTCGAGTGGGGTATGTCGTTTTCAACAGGGATTAGTAAAATATAAGAAGCAAAGAGAATAGGGAAAGAGACGAATAGTGTGAAGCCAAAAATACCTTATTGAGCAGACCAATCGTGCAATGTAAATAAACATTACTCACGCCTGAGTTGGAGGAGATAAGTATTGTACATCTATCAAAAAAGAAATTTGATTTTCGTCAGAATTTAGTTCAATCGTGATTGTGTAAGGTCCATTCTAGAGTATATGTATGAGTAAAAACAAGCTTTAGAATTATTTCATCTCTTTGTTTCGAAATGCACATCGTTTGATAAACAAATCCAACGATCGTCATAACGTTTGTTTTCAAAATATAATAGGAGTCATTTAAAGTGCTGCCCGCGGAAGCGGTTGCCAACATTCTAGTGTTGAAATCATCATAAAGAGAGTGTTGCCGTTTTGACTGATTTTCACTCTTCGTCTCTTTCCCTATTCTCTTTGATAAGAAGAAGCCAGCTGGCGGATCCTATCCTACACGCCACCGAAAAACTACCTAAAATTCAGTACTTTTGACTCAATCTCGTGGTATCGTGCAGAAAGGTAAAATTAGGTAAACCGTGTTGAAGGTAGTTTCCATTTAACTACGGCAAAAATAATAACTCAACCTTGAGTTTAATTTACTTAAATTTATGTTGAATTTACCTAATTTTGAGTATATCCCTAACAACTTTAAAGTACCTTACTGCACGGAAGACCTCGACTGAGTCGAATCTCTCGTTTTGTTTTTGACAACACTAATAAGTGCGAAAGCGACGCACAGCTCAAAAGTACCTAAATTTAAGTTAAAAGAACTTATTCTGTAGGTTATTTTCTGGTAGCGTGTAGGTAATAACCATAAAGTTTATTGTTCAATGTTTGTTTATAAGGTAAAGAAGTCCCAGATAAAGAATAGGAGAGATCGGGGCATGATGATATAGACAACATATCTTGTAATCAAAACCTCCCAGTTCAGCCGGAAATGAATCAGCCAGCATTCCGGATGAGCTTAACGGTGTGACTTGAATTTCAAACAGAATAGAACCTCGACTTAAATTGCTACGAAGAGAGCCAGTTTTAGTTTAATAACTCAATTTTGAATTTTGTAACCGTCATAAAGTCATAAATTATAAATCGAGAATTTAATATCATTAATTGAACCGCTACTGAATATAGACACTCATAGTAATAGACCAGCGAAGGTACTTTTATCCTAAGAGAAGAGACGACAACAGGCTTCTTGCTTTTCTTAATTTTCTCGACTAGGCCCTGCCGTAAATCTAAAGACAACAAGCGTTCATCATTGCCAGATTCCTTTCCTTTTTTCCATACTTTTCGCAATTGCTGAAAAGAATTTTACCCTCAAAGATCGCACCTCAACCAAGAATTTACAATGCTAGCTGCTTTTGAAAATAAAAACTTAATTTTCATTCATGTCTCTTAGCAATACACGTAGCTATATCGTCATTCAGGACTTTTATTCAATTTGCCTGAAATGTTGATGTGTGTGAAAAGTAGCCAGAACAGATCCAGCAGCACTGTTTTCCATCCCGCTTGTAAATATAATGAACGCTCAAGACTGGCAAAACGACCAATCAGAAGCTAGTTCAATATTGAGGTTAGGACTGGATCAAACTAGCTACGCGATTGTCTTCTGTTCTCTTAGCTTTTATCGAGCCAAACGAACTGTCAAAATCCGGAGCCAAACAAGCAGAACAAATATTACGATTTTATTTAAAAAAATGTAATGTATTGTATTGATGCCAGTTTAACATGCTTGTTTTTCTAGTTGCCAGTTTTGCAGTTTTTACATACGCGAGTCTATTACTATCTGGGACGGGACATGCCGATAGATATTTTCTTTTTCTTTTTTCTTCTGTTCATTATATTGTTCGTCTCACATAGCCTCCCTTTTTGCCTCACATAGTTTAAATGGACTGGCTGCATTTGACGTTCGATTTTTGGCTATTTGCATGTCTCGTCTCAGATTACTATGAGTACTCCACTCCGTTTATATCACTAACATGACAGTCCAATAGCAAAATGTGGCCACCTCTCCCAATGCGCTGCATTGGACAGATGTGTCATATTTGAATGTGTGCGTGATAGAAATCGATTTATCCTACCTGTATTATTTCAATATACCTTGGTTCATCATATGTTCGGTAACTGTCAAAACAAATACTCTTATCGGCGGTTCAGTGTTCAGTCAGTATGATAAGCTGTATGGTTTTGTGAATAGTTTTGTATGCTCCATTCATCAGTTTTTATGTTGATGAGTATTTAATGAGCTGATAAGTGTTTTCAATATTGTCTAGTCTGTCGATGCCTTCGGAAGCAAATCGATATACTATGTCCGCTGATTTGGAGCTAGTAAAGAAACACATCGGTGAATATCCTGATTTTCCTGTGAAGGGCATTCTCTTTAAGTAAGTACACAAAGTTTATTACTAAAATTTATAACTCTTACAATAAGATAAATACACGAAAAATTGTCGTTTGATCCTTTTTAAATTACAGTTCCAGTTATTTTAATTAATGCGCTGGATTTGGATAGATGGATGCGTTTGTGAATGTAGGGGCCC
This sequence comes from Topomyia yanbarensis, assembly GCF_030247195.1. Taxonomy (NCBI): domain Eukaryota; kingdom Metazoa; phylum Arthropoda; class Insecta; order Diptera; family Culicidae; genus Topomyia; species Topomyia yanbarensis. The sequence continues at coordinate 428,366,754 of NC_080672.1, read as the reverse complement.
TTCTGGTACTGAATCGTGAATAATTCGTTTTTTTTGTGGTAGTCTAAAAAGTTTTCTAGCAACACTAACATGAACTTTCTGCTTTGTGCAAATAAGCAAACTTTCTTGTCCTGGTAATATCGTATACTATCACACTATCTTTTCCAACCAAATATATTCTAATTTCTTAGGAAGCTACGGATTTAAAAATAATAACAGCCTAAAATGTTTTGTACTAACATCATCATCCAATTTACATTATAACTCTTTATCTACTTCCGCAGGGACATATTCACCGCCCTGCGAAGCGGACCGGTATGTCAAGCACTGAAAGGTCTGCTAATAGCGCACGTCCGACTGGCCTGTCCTGACGTTCAGGTCATAGTCGGCCTTGAAGCACGTGGTTTCCTATTTAGTCTGATGATTGCAGCCGAGTTGGGCATCTCCTGTGTGCCCATTCGTAAAAAAGGAAAACTTCCTGGCCCGTGTGTGCAGTATGAGTACCAGCTAGAGTACGGAACGGTATGGCGATCGATTTACTATACAATGTCGTTTTTGAACATGGTTTCATTTTAGGACATTTTCGAGATCCAGAAAGATAGTATTGCTTCAGGCCAAAAGGTGCTAATAATCGATGATTTATTGGCAACGGGGGGCACCATGGATGCTGCCAACAAACTGGTACAGCAAATCGGTGGTGTCGTTGAACAAAATGTTGTCATCATAGAGCTGACAACGTTGGGTGGGCGAAAGAAGCTGGAATCTTCTGGGTTCAAAGTACATTCCTTTATTCAATACGATGATATTGAATAATCTTTGAAAGCGAGTCATAGTAAATTTAAGCACGTAACAAAATTACATTACCAGCCATTACATGTTGTGATTATCGGTGACGTTGGGTCAAACGAAAATAAATTTATATGGTTAAGGTCTTCAACCAGTTTAACATTCATTTTCGATATTGATACTTATCCGACGAAATAGTCTATGCTTGTTAATGGAGAGGAGAGATAATGATCTAGCTTCCCAACCCGTGGTAGGGCAAAGAGCCTCCGCGTATAAGACCTTCCGGGATGACGGGACAACCCGCTAGTTATCGAAAATACGCGACTTTAGGCACGCGAACCAAGAGTTTGATGAAGGCCAATGGTGCCGTTTCGTTGATGGACTAACGAGAAAACCATCGATGTGGATTCTTTAGGTCGGCGTATGCGAAACCGAAACGGTACTAGCGAAAGCGTGGATTATTTAAACCGTTGAATATCTAATTTCGCCAAGAAGGTTTGTCTGGGTTCCGCCCCGGCACAGAACATCCACCGTGTTGCGTACCCTCACGATAATGCGAGCGAAACACCTTTTTCGATGGTGAAGTTCTCACTTGCTCTCTTGCCATGTAACAATAGAGCCCCAAGGTCAGAAAAAATCATATTCAACTTGTTCAAGAATCTGCCAGGCTCTGCCGAGAGACGCGCGTTGAGTTTTTTTTAATAAGTTTCATGAGACAAGCGAGTGTCATCGTCATCCAAGAAACATTAAAACCAGCCTCCGACCACAACTCATATCGGCCGATTGAAATATTGTCTGGTATCCGGAAGTTGTTTGAGAAAACGATCCTATCCTGCCTCGGCAATTGGGTCGAAGCAAATGGTTACTGTTAGATGTTAGATAGATTTGGTTTTCGCAAAGGCAAAGGAACGAACGATTATCTTGCGTTACTTTCTAGGGAATCCAATTGGCGTTGCTCTCTACAGAAATCCAATTCGAGTTCTCCACGGAGAAAACTGAGTTGGTTGTTTTTTTCTAGGCACTCCAGCTTCTATTAATGGGTGTAGCGATCAATAAGGTCTTCACATTTAAATATCTCGAGATCTGGATCGACTCTAAAGGTACCTGAGGATGTCACATTAGGTATCTGAAACAGAAATGCCAACAGAGGATCAATTTTATTTGGACAATAACTGAAACATGGTGGGGTGCCCACCCAGGAGACCTGTTCAGGCTGTACCAAACAACGTTATTGTCGGTGCTGGAGTACGGGTGTTTCTGTTTTTACTCCGCTGCGAACATACACTTCATCAAACTGGAGAGAATCCAGTATCGTTACCTGCGCATTGATTTGGATTGCATGCACTCGACCCATACGATGAGTCTCGAAGTGCTGGCGGGCGTTCTTCCGCTAAAAAATCGATTTTGGGAACTCTCATATCGATTGCTTATCCGATGCAACATTCTGAACCCGTTAGTGATTGAAAACTTCGAGAGGCTCGTCGAGCTTAATTCTCAAACCCGATTTATGTCCTTGTACTTCGACTATATGGCACAGAGCATTAATCCTTCTTCGTATAATCACAACCGTGTCCGTTTCCTTCTGATTCTGCTGTATTCTTCGACACATCCATGAAGGAAGAGATTCATGGAATCCCGTATCATATACGCCCACAAGTGATCCCTAATATATTTTATAATAAATTCTGAGAAGTCGACTGTGACAAAATGTTCTACACTGACGGATCAAATCTCGATGGGTCCACTGGCTTCGGTATCTTCAACAATACTATCACTGCTTCATTTGCCTTTGCGAAAACCAAATTGTGTATCTAACAGTAACCATTTTCTTCGACCCAATTGTCGAGGCAGGATAGGATCGTTTTCTCAAACAACTTCCAGATACAAGACAGTATTTCAATCGGCCGATGTGAGTTGTGATCGGAGGCTGGTTTTAATGTTTCTAGGATGACGATCCCGCTTCAGTTTACGGCGCAAAGTTAGCTGCAATTCAGTACACCCTTGGGATCATCGATACTCTGCCCACAGATCACTACTTTATCATTTCGAACAGCCTCAGCTCTATCGAAGCTCTTCGTGCCATGAATCCCAAAAAGCAATTCCCATATTTCCTGGGGAAGATACAGGAGTCCTTGTGTACGTAATCTGAAAAATCTTATCAGATTACCTTTGTTTGGGTCCCCTCTCATAGCAATGAAAAGGCTGACTCATTAGCAAAGGTGGGCGCAATAGATGGTGACATATACGAAAGACCAATCTGCTTCAACGAATTTTTTAGTATTTGTCGTCAGAGGACACTCAACAGTTGGCAAACCTCGTGGAGCAATGGTAAACTTGGACGATGGCTACATTCCATTATCCCAAAGGTATCAACGAAGCCTTGGTTCAGGGGGATGGATGTGGGTCGGGATTTTATTCGTGTAATGTCTCGTCTTATGTCCAACCACATCTATTTATATTGTTATATCTAGCTTAACTAACTGGGAAGATATCTAAATTGTTTGTGGGTAGTAAGGGAAAAAAACTAGAAAGATAGTGGGGATAATTACATTTGAATATTTATTGTTTTCAGGAAATGATAAATATGGCCCATGTATGTAAGATCTCGTAAAGCCAGGTTATCACGAACAGGAATATAGGGTGGTTCAAATAGCTGTTGTTTTGAGTGGATAAAATCGAACTTAGACCTGGACGTAAAAGCCTTATAACAGCAGCTAAGCACAGGAACAGTGGAGTTATTGTATGGGGTATTATATGTCCACTAGAACTGCTAGAAATTTGGTCTTCATTGATGGAATGATGGATCAGAATGTGTATTTTAATATGAATATCTTAAAATAAATTTTAAAGCAAAGCTTCCGTAAAATGGTACTTTTACTAAGAAATGGTGGATATTGGAAATTCGATCAGGAGAAGAACCTAAATCATAAGGCGTGCAAAAAACGTTTAGAGTAAATTTATAATTGTTTAAATGCTATGGATTCTCCACTGCTAACCCAATTTATTAACCAATTAGAAAAATATATGCGAGAATTTGGATAAAAAGTGCGAAACTATCCGGATTATAATGAGAATGATCTTAGAAACTACTATTTAGAAGAATGGGATACAATTTAAGTTGAATACACACAAAAACTAGTGGTCAACATTCCAATACGATTGAAAACTGTGATTACAAACAAAAGCTACCACATTGAATATTTATTGTAGAAATTTCAATTGATTTGAAAAAAAATGTATACTGTACGAATATAAGATTGAGTGTATTTTTGACTATCTTTAGAATTACGATTATTTTTGAAAAAAATTAGCATTTGTAGTACCAACATAATTATTGTATCTTCCCTATGTTGTCTAGTAAACTATTTCTACATAAATAAAATGTTTCGTAAACTAATCTTTTACTTGTAAAATGCATATAACTATTCCACATAGCGGTGTACGAAAATGAGATTGCGTAACTGTACTTAAGGAAGGCCACCGACTCAGCGACGCTTCCATAGGTATTATGGAGTAGGATTAAAGGACAGGTATAGGTATAGGATTCGCCACAAGTAGGCAATGCGACCACGGATGGTGGGATGGTTAATCTCCGAGTACACTCAGAACAGAAAGATATTTGGTTATGTTTTCTTGTGTTTAAACTCTGGATAGCCGGCCTTCGACAGTAATTTACTTTTTCCCTAAACTGCAGCATTTTGAACTCCGAACAGCCGACCATGGGAGTATTGCTAAAACTGTGAGCAAATGTGACATCTATAATTGAAAATCGGTACAATCGCGCGTAATGTTGCGTTGCGTTGCGTTGCGTAATAACGGTATACTTCGTAGATTGCAGACTGATGACTCTCATTTCCAGCCAGACTCCTTGAGGAGCATTGTTTGGGAATAACAATTGATACTGTCCAAGCGGGATTTTCGCCTGAGAGCCACCATTGCGGGCCTCGACCATCTTTACCGTAACTTGGGATGAGAAAGGAAGTGTTGATGTGGTACTTACTTAACGGAAGGCCCCGACTCAGTGACACTCCTATAAGTACCACGGATTGGGTAGTGGGTGGCTTGTTAGTCAGGATTCGCTTCAAGCAATCGATGCGACTGAGAATATATTTTCGTGCATGTTTGAATCGATTATTGACTCTAGGATACGTAAATCTTCTAGGCGTTTAATTGGTACGATCGCGCGTAATGTGGATAAAAACTAAGTAAAGTACGAAATGGTCGGCAAATAAAATCAAGAATAAACAGTGACATTTTAGAATGAATCGTGTGAATGAATGAAAAGAACCTCTATATCGCTATTTCTAGAACACATTTTCTTCTACAAATCTCCCTCACTCGCGACACTTGATTGGATTATACTACCCCAAATTTCCGTCCTACCCCATCTGTTTTTCTTACTTCCCCTGTCCATCTTACTCACAGTCCCCTGTAACGAATTTACTACTTCGATCAAATAAATGAAAAGCGATTTGCCAATATATTTATCATTCGAATTCAATTCAAAAAACTATAAATCGCTGAAAGAACTTTAAAATTTCACGATAACAAATCTTAGAAATAGGGTTACCACCTCTGGCAAGGCTTTGACCCGGAGATTTTAATGACCTGGTAGTAGACTTCAAGGAACATATGAGTATTCACTAGAATCAAACAGAAATGTGAATAAAAGTGATTGCTCAACATTTATCGCTTCATATTACTCAATGAGTTACAAGTGATAAGTATGCCCTCATTCATTCCTTCTGAAACTAGTCGGGGTATCAATTCAGAGCTGGTTGATTGGAATATTACCAAAATAAACTCGAATTTGCATAGTATAATGCGCAACGCTATTCAGAGGCGTTCACATTACGCTGTAAATTTTTTACAATTGTAACGGTTTTGTAGGTTTAGTTTGGTATAGAATTTCACTTCCCCGGCTAATCGCAAAGAATACAAAAGCACCAGCGACTCTCGCTGTGGAGGATAGGCCGAACGAGCATTTCCCTCCAACACAGCTAACAGGAAGAGCAGAGAAGCAGGACTGGGAATCACACTGCGGGGGTTCTTTGTAGCGAGCAAAAAGCCAGTTTTTCGCCACATTCGCTAGGGAGATCCCTTCAAAGGAGCAAAGCTCACCTACGTAGCCAATATCAAAGGACCGCTAAAGAAGCAGCAAACGTTAAGACGAAAAGAAATCGCTAGATGTTGACACGGTTGGTTGAGCATTTGGTGAAATTAAAGGAATTTTACTTTTTTAAACCATTTTGAGCGGCTTTGTGGGATGTAAAATAATAAATTTTAGCAAGCGGCGGGATATTTTTTTCTAAAATGATGGACAAAATATTTTTTTTTCAAACGAATTCCGAAATAGTTCTTGGCATCTTGAAACAAAGGGTTACTCGAGCAAAAAACTCTTAACTCTCGGACCCGGAGCAATTAATATAATTCACGGAGGTCCGGAGATCGCCTTCAAAAACCGGAGTCTCCGGGTCAAACCCGGAGGCGTGGCAACCCTATACTTAAAATAAGATAGGGGATGATCCATAAATGACGTAGCATTTTTTGAGTGATTTTTAACACCCCCCTCCCCCATCGTAGCATTTCGTCACAAACCTCTAAATACCCCCCCCCCCTGGTAATTACGTAGCTTGACGGTAACTCTGCCCCCCCCCTTTTCCCCGTAAATTTTTTAAAAATTCTATTCTATTCCCCTTTAAAAAAGCTACGTAGCATGACATGACCCCCTACCCCCCCTGTCGTCACACATCATCACAAAATACAAAACTCCCCCCTCCCCCATATAATGCTACGTCATTTATGGATGATCCCTAGCGTTAAATAAAAACAAAAATGTGGATTTGTTGAACGTGACAGTTATCCATCCTCAGTGGAGTAAAAGTGTTTTTGTGACCATATAATTGGTTTGCAGGTTTAGTATTTCTCATAGCTCGGGTGAAGCAGCGAGCTTATGTTTGTGCCAGTTTAGCTTTATTATGATCCGCATGCGCACAACACATAATAACCAAACTCGTTCGAGGGGCGCACATTTGATTTTATTACATGCAATTTCGAGTCATTACTACGCTCGTATTTTTGCTTTCCAAGATACATTGAAAACCCATTTTTATCAGCCCTCAATTTTGTCAGCTTTTCGACCCGATTTCGTCAGCCAGTCCGGATTATGAGGCTATGTCCACGGATTGATGTTATATATTTGAACAGCTTCGGTTTAGTAGAGAAAATAACTGAAATTGTTTTGTCATTGTTCCAATTTTGTCAACCTAAAATACACCAAAGGGGCTGATAAAAACGGGTCTTCGCTGTATTTCAAAGTTTGTTTCCAGAAGCTCTAAGAAGAACCATCAAGATAATCAAATTAAATGTAATTATATGTTTAAATTTGGAACCCCTCGTTGCAAAAGCGATCATTCTTCACTCGCTTTACAGACAACCAGTCGACGGTGCAGCTTTTCTTGCGTCCACACCGTAGGAACAGTCCGTAGTTGAATCTTGAACGAAGTAGACGTGTTTTTTTGTTCGACGTAGATCACTCCCCGCATTCGTTTTTACATTTCTTTCGCAGTTGAATGTTATGCTGCTCACAGTTGTCTCAAATTCTTTACTCCTCGCGCTGTGTATGTGAGCGACGGGCTGAAGATCTTTTACAACTCGGTAGTGGTGAAGTAAGTGTTTTGTTTTTCAATAGGAAATTCTCACTTATCGTGGCAAGAAAAAAAGAACAATTTCCGAAATCCAATCAGTGCCTAACCTAAAAATGGTGTTGGGAAATTTCATTCAACCTTGGTGCGGAGATCCTTTGTTAGGGTACTCCCCGCTGGCTGACGTTGAAGATCGCGTTGTGAATTCGCAAGGGTACTTGTAACGGTGATCGTGTATGTATGGTTGGATGGATGGATAGAAACAGCAACAACAACAACCAGAAACAGAGAAGCAGCAGAAAAGTCTCGCCGCTGTAAAGGTGCTTTAAAGGCCAGCTTAAAAATGCCAACAAGAAACCACTAAAGCGTGCGAGAGTAGCTGTAAGCTGAAAGAGGGGGGAAATTAGCACAAACGAGCAAATAATGGGAAATAAACATATTTTCGTGTGAATTTTACAGTCCAATAATAGTGGTACAGTTCGTTTCGGGCGTGCAGAGTGATGAAGTTCCTGCTCTGATGTGGTGTCTGGTAATGCTCTAAAGTGATCGTGTGATGGTGAAAAGGGATTAAATGTGCGTATATGTTATGAGAAAGCTCATCTTGGCCTAGTGTAAACCAGCGATCTCGCGAGGGAATTTGAATGCAGTCGAACACGGCAAGGCACGAACTCTGTTTTGATGGGGTACATGGTTGACGTACGCAGCTTTTTGGTGGTTCGTATCAGCTGGAGCATGACGTGGTGTGAAGTGGAACGTTGACGAATTTTTTTAAGGTCTAGGCCAAAGTTGGAAGGTTTTTGGGCGGTAATAAAATTCAGCGAAATAGATTAATGGACGGGTGTAAAACCGAAGGGATCGTTAAAGTGTTTGAGGCAGCTCTTGGCAAAAAAAGCATCTGTTGCAAGTTAAATTATTTTATGACGATATTCATTAAAAAGTTTTTGGAACGGGATGGCATGTTCTTGAAAATAGAAAGATGACCTATTGTCAACACACGCACACACTTGCACAAGTATCTTTATTCTCCGCAATATACTGTTTGAAAATGTTAGAGATAAAATTATAATGAAAGGTTTAAGACTTGGGGCACGTGAAAGTCTGTTGAATTTGCGCAAGCTGGGTAATATAGTCCCTAACTGGTTGGATGACTTTCATAGGCACAGCGTTAGATTAGAGTGGCCATTTGGAAGGGTCAATAGGATCGTATCATTAGTTCTGCAATTGCGCTATACACCGAGAATTGATTGCAAAGTCTGTTGCAACCGAAGGTGAATATTCCGCAAAGAGATTGTAGGTTTTGTATTATTAGAAATAGTTAAAATGTTGTCAACCAACATTTTGATTGTGTAAGCCATTTCGATATCCATAGCCCGGTTATACCCCGTTTAGATACAGGTCTTGCCCGGATCTTTTTGTCCCGAAATTAAGTTGTGGACTGTTCCACTCAACACTCGATAGAATATTAAACAATTTAAACAGGTTAAGGTTAAGACAGAGAGTATTTAATCTACGCTTCGAATCAAAACAGATTCAGTGGAAACAACAGATAAAAAGCGCGACTAAATGTAAAGGATGTGAAATTCCTAATAATAAATTGAAGACATGAAATCTTCCGGATGTCGGCAACGGATATTTCGCCTGCGTTCGTTCAGGTCAGGCAATTGTTGACGAATTTTATAAATTTCATGCTTATGGCAATCGTTTAAAGCACCATACCCCCTACCCAGCGATGGTAACTTCCTTTCACTCATCGTCTTGGAGCTATGTTCCGGCGGCTGGAGGTCAAAGATGTACAGAAGCATCGTAACCTTCACATTTTGATACGCGGATCTTCTGTTCATTAGTAGCAATCTGTATACATTCCATAGTCCTTTCGCTGCATTTTTCGACATTCTCTTTCACATAACCTCCTATAAATATTTCTGTTATGTACGCTTTCCACGGATTCCACAGTTTTAGATTTCTTTGCAAGACACCAGGTTGTGCAGAGTTCATATAAACAACTTTACTGACGTAGCTAACCTCCATCGGAAAAAACATTGGTCAATACGGATCTTTAGGGGGATGTAGGTTATTACACCCTAGTAACAATTGAGGTTTTATGGCACTCTTAAGGCTTTTTTAAAACTTCGAATGCACTTGTAGTGCGCTATAAAACTAGAAATGCTACTTGGGCATTTTCTGGTGAAGATTATTACTGTGAGTTGATATCTCAGTCCTTTTTATATTTCTAAGAGCGAAACTACACGAAAAAAATGTTTCCAAAATATTCGTTTTTATTTTTATGCGAATCACCTCGGTTCCGACAGCATAAGTCATTAAATTGACTTTACGTTTGTCCGGACATGCCGCAGACTCAGGTGATTCGCATTTAATGCCAAAAGATCCTGACTCCTGCGTTGCAGAAGACAAAGAGTTAAGTAGCCGGAAAACTAAGCTTGTTCATTGACCCTACTCCACGCTTTTCTAAACATTCTTACTTCAAATGCTTGCTCTTCCTTGAGTACTATGGCTCTTAGTATTTGAAAAATACTTCACCTTCCAGTCCCTTGCTAATTATATGTCGTTACAATATAAAAAAAAGGAAAAAGATTGACTCACTATAAGTCGTTATTAGAAATGGAAAAAAGAGTATTAGTTTTGCATGGCCCTAGTGCACCTGGGAATTCATAGTTAAATGTGAGTGACACGTCACGCACAAATTACGGGCGTATGGAGTACGGGCCTACCTATCTTTTTATTCATATTTGAATTCAATCAATTTTAGTCCAACTAACACTGAGTCTTATTGAACTATTATTAAACTGTACATAATTAACATAAAGTGGCAACGAACGGTTTCGAAACTGTGCAGAACTACTGAAGAATTGAAACGACGGATCATTGCAAATGTCGGGATGTTGGCAGCATAGTTAGTATTCAGTCTGCAGCAGTGTTCGAGGTCGAAGGACACGGGTTGGTGCGTACAGGTTAATTTGTAATAGGTGATCGGGAACATCATATACTGCCAGAAGAAGCTTAGATACAAAGGTAGAGTTTAGTGGATCGTTCCAATGTTGTAGTTGAAAGTAAACATGTTCCTCGTTCGATGAAAGCTGATAGCAAAATATTTAGCAACACTAATAACCATTATATTTCTTTTACATCAACTGTAAAAGGTATCAACGAGATACTGTAACTCACAGCAATCAGCTTCTTTCCCTATAACTAGAAATATTTTCAAGTCGTCGGCGAAGTATAGTTTTCCTCCACGCATTAAGATGAATATGAACAGTGAAAATAGTAGCGGACCAAGCGTACTACCTCGCGGAACTCCAGAATGGTTGGAAAATTATTCAGACACATTCTCACCAATTTGAACAACGACTTCACGGTGAACAAGGTATGATCGAAGCCAACGGCAGGATCGGGTGGTGCGTCCAAGTTTATCAAGCTTCGTTAACAGTATTTCATGGTTAACAATTTCAAACGCAGCCTTAGACTATCTGTGTAGATCGTGTCCACCTGCAGCTATTTGGACATTTGTTTCGCGCAGAAGGACGTTAAAGAGACCAGGTTCATCTCAACCGATCTACCGGGGAAGAAACCATGCTGACAAGTGCTAATGTAGTGTCGGCCCATCTTGGAAAGTCTAAAGTTCTTCAGTCAAATCAGTTCGAACAAATTTAATCATCGTTCGGTTGGCATGACGAGTTCTGCCCAAAGTTTTGTTTTAATTTTAATGATAGATTCGAACGAACCTAATTCTCGAGTGCGGGATCAGAACCAACGTCAACAACACAGGTTCACAGCTGAACACTGCTTTAGTTGGTCTATCTGCCGATAGACTAGCTATATGTTCGGCCAGCTGTAGTATGCCGTGATATCAGCATGCTTGTATACATCAACCAGTCAATAATCCAGTTCTTTCAACGACCACATCTCATGTCCGTACAGACCGTAGCAGTGATCTGTATGGAGTAAGTTCTGGGCGTCTCTCTTTTAAAAGGCTCGCTTCCTCTTCATTGCATAGCTTCAACACCTGCAACGTCACAAACAAGTTGGATGTTTTTTGACTATCGTGAAACTTTTTTTTTCGACCCAACCCAATTTATAGTTTGGGTAATGTCTTCCCCTCCGACCGTCCGTTCTTGCCAGCGAAAAAGTTTCTCCTAATATCGTTTGTAACGAATTACACTGTTTCGTATTTCGACAATAATCTTTTAATGTGCTCTGCTTTAGTCGAGTTGTACCTAAATTTTATCACCATCCATATATAGACAGGGTTCTTGGTTTCGACGTTGCCATATTCAGCGCATTGTTGCTTGTTGCTCTTTGCAATAATGTTTTCTGCCTTGTCTAAATATACACAGTTTATCACGTGGTGTAGTTCTATGTGCGTCACTTTTTGGAGATTAAGGTCCATTTTCACTTTTAGTAGCTAGGGTAAAATGGACTTATTGGGGATATACTGAAATAAAGCATAGAAAAATCATGTTTTTGTCAATATGCAATACTCTATGTTGTAGTTCCATATGTTGGTTTTTGAGTATCCAGAGGGATTACGAAACGAAAAAAATATCTGGGGCCCTATTCTCACAGTCACGTCACTTAGTGACTAGAAGGAAATTTTGTTCTAGTCACTAGGTGACGTGACTGTGAGAGGGCCCCTGTACTTTTTCAGACTGCATGTGAAACGGGCATATGGTGGGTAACCCGATCAGAATGAAAAATAGAGTATCAGAAATTAATTTTCGTAACATATTGTATTTAAAATTAGGTCCCGTTAGTAGTAAAAATAACAGAAAATTATAACAAGTATCAGCACGAGATAAAGTTTTTAAATCTTTTTGTTATGTTTTTCTGATCGAGAAGATGGACATGTTGGAGATATGATGATCATAACACAAAATCTCGCAATTTACTGTTTCGAATGGATGTTTTGAATAGATTGTGGTTCTTCTTAATATATATCTACAATACGCGGCGAAAAATTACGTTTTCGGGTCCAATTTAGAACGGATGATGTATTTTCTAATGTGACGTTTTTGTGTTTGGGCTATACAGTCACTTCCATGATCACTTATGATACAAAATTGGGAAGTTATGTATTAACTGTGCCATTGGTAACACAAGTTACTCGATTGCACATAGCAGTGCGGGACCTGCACGAAGTCGTCCACGTTTTCCAGGTTTCAGTAATTCCGTATATAACCTCGGTCTCAATAAAAAGTGTCCTGTGCTCTCAATAAACATACAAAGCATCACACTCAAGCGTGCTCGGCAAGAATGGCATTTCCCTTTGCCGAGAATGGTATAGTCAATTAATCATTTTTGTTTCCGAGACATTCCATCACAATACCACCTTTATTGACACCGAGTATAATTTTTATGCGAGAGACGCATTCGGTACCAAAAACCCTGGTAAAACTGTAACATTTCTAATAATCGTACACTGAGCAAAAAAAACGTGTAAAAGAACAGGAAAACTGGATAAAATACACGTGAAAGCACACCGTCGTGATTTGGTCATTTTTTCAATCAGATGTCGATTGCTGCTAAATCACATATTGACAATTAAGTATTTATTAGATGTTGTTACCATTTTCGCTCATGGATTGTGTTCACACGCGGAACTGAACTATCAGCAAACACTCTCTATGACTGCCAATTGATGACCATGCAAGTGTACAGTGTACATACGATGCGATGAAACAGCAGAGAGACATTAGAAGGCGATTCCGGAGAGCGACTAAAATGTTGCGACTGGATGTAAGTTAGGAAAAACACTTGTTTTATTTGATCAATATGTAGCAGTCAACTTGCCCATGAATATCTTTGAAATTACTAGTGAGAACGTGCCCGATACGATACGCACCGATCCGTTTCGATTACTGAAGACATTTTCTTTTCCGGTCGTTGTTGCATCTGTTCATACACTAAATATAAGAATTGACCTCCGATCCTCTCACAGCAGTTTGAATAAAACGACATTTTCGGCGCACTGATTTCAGATGAACAACATTACTTGAACTATTTCTCAATGTGAAGTAAAATTATTCCTAACTCTGCAAGCAAACAAACATTACAGATTTCTATAAGCTGGACATCTATTTCTTTGTTGATTGTGAGTGAGCTTGATTTTCGTGAGTATTTTATTAGTAAATTATATTGTAAACTTTTCTAAACATCCAATTTTGAAACTAATGACCGTTCAGAAAGTATAGTTATCATTTCAGATCTCAATAGCATTGTATAAGTTTAGCGTTACAAAGAAAATATACAAGGCAATCAATATGTAAAAACACTCACGAAGCACAATCTTTCAATGTTTAGTTATCCATGACTATAATCTACTATAGATGGGTAATGTCAGCAACATAGCTGTAAATTTCAGCAACTGAAAACAAGAAAATCTAAAAGTAAGTCTCCTTCGCAAACGAGAAGCAAGAGCCACTATGATGCGAATTGTTTTCTTGTTTGTGTCGAAAGTGAGTGATGCTGAATTGATTTCGTACAACCATATTTATAGATTCGTGTTAATTTGGTATTTTTTAAAACTTTTAACAAGTTTTTCTTCAAATACAAGATATCAGCAAACACGCCGTGTACTGACATTTTCAGAGCGAATTCACATTTTGGCTTAAATTTGGAAGTTTACCGTGATTTAACTTTTTATCGGTTCCGACAGCATGAAGTAACAAGTTACTTTACGCTCGTCCGGACATGCCGCAGACTCAGGTGATTCGCATTTCTGATGCCAAAAGATCCTGACTCCTGTGGTAGCAGACAAAGGGTTAAGTCGCCGGTAAATTCTAAGCTTGCTCATATGACCCTTTCCACGCTTTTCTAAACTTTCTTCCTTCAACTACTTGCTCTCCTTTCAGTACTATGCAGGTATCTGCTACGCCACCTTGATTTCAATGCCAACATCAAAAACGTCGCGTTAGGGTCGATCCGCAATAAACAATTTCATTCAACACAATTTTGTGATAGTCAAGTTCGTTTAATTTGTTGGTGCACCACCACCAACAACACATTCCTTCAAGTAGCTGTCCAATATTTTCGCTTTTCAACAAATGTCTAAAAATCGAGTCATGCCTTACGGTATCTGACTAGTGAAAATCGAGCTTCGAGCAAAACAAGCAGAACAATTTGAACTGTCAGTGGGGCCCATAATTTGTGTGTCCGCTGAGATGTTGGCTTATATCAGATCAATACAAATGGGATAGGGGTGCCATATACGTTAGAGCATTGCAAAAAATTTTTTTTTTGAATTCTCAAAGGCCCCCCCTCTCATATTGTGATAAATGTCAAAGTAAGCTCAGATGCCAAATTTCACATCATTTGGACAATTTTAGACCCCCGCCCACATCGCTTGAAATTTTTTGAAATTGGTACTATGGGAAAATATGGAGGAAAAATACATTAAATGCTATAACTTTTGAAATGGCAATCAGAAAATTAAAATTTATGCCTCTTTTGGAAGGAAATAATCTTTGTATTTGAATGGAGATATATTTGTTTCTAGAAAAATACAAAAAATAGTGGGGTACTGGGTCATTTTGGCCCCAAAATTTCCTATTTTTATTGATTTTTCTGCTCCGTGATGCAAATCATACATATTTTGTAGTTTTTCTAATGTAAAAAAAATCTCAGAAATCGAACGGAATCCTTTTGACCTTAGTCCGAATACGAGAAGTTGGGGTTAAATGGCCTTTTGACATTCATATTAAACTTCATCATTTTCTCGTGAATATATCTCTATTACTCTTCACTCAATTTTCATAAACTATACCTTGTTGAACGTGGAAAATCCTTAGAATTATAACAAAAATAGATTCGTTATCGGTAAAATTCAGGAACATCAAATTATCTGACATATAGTGTCGATTTCACATTTTTATCATAAAATCGCACATATTAACTCCATTTAACAACAAAATTCTTATTTAATTTACTACTTTTAGTGTAAAATATGCTAAGGGATCACATGAGAAAAGTTTCATTCCTGGAAAAATAGGAGAAGTTGAGGTATTAGGACAAATAATGAAAAAAAGAGATTTGTAGAGTAAATATCAAAAAGTTTGATGTTTCTGAGTTTTATCTTTAACGTTTTTATTTTTGCTTTATTCCTCAGAATTTTACACGTTCAATAAGTTACATTTTATGAAAATTGATTGAAGAATAATAGAGATATATGCATGAGAAAATGATAAAATTTAATATGACTGACAAAAAGCCCTATAACCCCAACTTCTCGTATTCGAACTAAGGTCAAAAGGGCTTCGTTCGATTTCTGAGATTTTTTCACATTAGAAAAACTACAAAATATGTATGATTTGCCTCACGGAGCAGAAAAATCATTAAAAATAGAGGATTTTGGGGCCAAAATGACCCAGCACCCCACTTTCCCGTATTTTTCAAGAAGCAAATGTATCTTCATTCAAATACTTAGATTATTTCTTTCCAAAAGAGGTATAAATTGTAATTTTCTGATTGCTACTTCAAAAGTTATAGCATTTAATGTATTTTTCCTCCATATTTTCCCTTAGTACCAATTTCAAAAAATTTCAAGCGAAGTGAGCGGGGGTCTAAAATTGTCCAAATGATGTGAAATTTGGCATCTGAGCTTACTTTGACATTTGTCACAATATGAGAGGGGGGGCCTTTGAGAATTCAAAAAAAAATTTTTTTTGCAATGCCCTAATATACGTGGTACTATGGCTCTTAAGGTTGGACAGAGAATGCGCAAAATTTGCAAACGAAAAAAGCAGTTTTTTCCACACCGTATGTCAGATCTTCATAAAAATTAATTAGCGTATGTAGAATGTACAGTACTGCTGATTGATTTTTATGAAGATCTGACATACGGTGTGGAAAAAAACTGCTTTTTTCGTTTGCGAATTTTACCCTTTCTCTGTCCAACCTTAATATTGAAAAGTATACTTCACTTTCCAGTCCCCTGCTAATTGAATGTCGTTAAAAACTTAAATTTTACCCAAAGAGTATAACAAATCGTAAAAAAAATATATGCCCTCAAAAATTAATGGAGCTTCAAGACCTGGCTTTTTGTTGACTTTAGGTCACCATTTTAAAATTTCACTATTCTAAACTATTTTCATGAAACAAAAGTGCTACATATTCGAATAATTCTAAATTCTTGGTGATTTTCTTGAATAGATTAAATCATTGAAATATAGATTTTGTATTGTCCAATGAGCCCTCGAAATTATATGGTCAAATAAGATGGAAAACTTGAAAGATTATTTTGACCTCAAAAAAGTAATCCCTTAATTTAGTTATTCATTTTAAATCCCAATGGATTCGAATAATTCTTCAAAGTGGATAGAGCCAAACTTCTTCTATTGGTTTTGTAGAAAAGTTTTATATTATTATGGCACACACTTCTCAATACTCCGATAAGTAAACAGGATAAGATTTACACTAGAGTCGCTTAATATTTACAATTTTCGATATGGTTTTTATGAATGGTAACCGACTGTAAACGGTGGCAATTCAGACTGACAAACATTTTCGAAATAACTATTATCGGTTTCTTAGTAAAGTAGTATGCAAATTAAGAAGATTTTGGTAAGGGTTTTTCCGCGATATTTTAACCTCCACGCTCTTCTCTCGCTCGAGAATCCATATACAACTATCTCTCCCTGCAACGTAACCTTTCTCATTCCGACTAACGTGCGCGCGTATGGTGCAATTCAAATGCGATTCTCGTTGGTGTGAGGAGTTACCTGATTTTTCTTTGACCGTTAAATGACGCTTTAATTCCCCTATGGGAAATCTGAGTATTAGTGAAATTAGTAGTTGTTATTAAGTTTTCCTAAAGTTAGCACTTATCTGACTATATTACCGAACACATTACACATGCCATGAATGAAGTTCCATTTTTATATTTAAAATTTCATGAAACTGAATTTGCATCAAATTTGCATGATGTCACGGAAATGATAACTATGACAGGACGCCATATCAGGCTAAAATAAAGTTCAACTGTTCACCAAATCCACCAATCGCTTGCCAGATCAGAAAGTTTTCAATGTGTGTAAGAAAAATAGCTGTTGCTATTAAAAGACAGCAAGAAGTAGCAAGTTGCCGCTAGTCTACGCTACAATCGGCTAGCAGACTTCCTGCAATCGATATACGGAACTTGTGTTCAAACTTGGATACAATGATTTTTCACGTATGTGAAATTGAGTGCGATGATGATTTGTAACGTATTATTATTCGAATGTTTACCCAAATGGGACAATTTGTTCTAGCTTATGCGTCTGTTCTCTGGGTTTATAGCAACAAATCAATATGAATTCTTCCAAAGGGCTAAAGAGATTTTTGCAAACAAACTTATTTCGCTCATTATTCCGCTGCCGAGTTGAGTTAAATTTCATGAAAAATACACATGAATCAACAACTTTACCCTTGGTATAATCAATTTCAACTGTTTTCTGGGTTGAAATTCTAACAAATTAAAAGAAATCAGCAAAACAAAAGTTTGTTTACAAATCCTATGAGCCCTATTCAAAAGTTGATACGGAATTGTCTTCAGTAACATTCCTCGGTGGATGTCAACGCACCTCCGAATGAGTTATCAGGCAGGAATCTCAGTTTATACCTATCCAACAAAGCGATCAATCAGCATATCGCTTAGGTGCACAACTAAGCCAGGACACAAACTTATGTTTGAGACGTTTCTGTTTTTAGTAAACTTTTCTTTTTTGCTGGGTTTTGCTATTGTACTACTGAAATACAAAAAAGCAATAATAAATATATTAATTAATAACGAAATTATAAACTATCAAACATTGATAAAAATTCTTGACACTGATAGATTGTCAAATTTTGGGATCACAATTAGAGGAGTACATTTTCAATGCCAAAAAAATGCACTCCAAAAATCTATCGTCTCAACTCAGTGCCCTACATTACCAATATGTAGATTAATTAGAAATTCATAACATCCATCCGAAATGAATAGTAATTTCGTTAAGTATGGTAGGTATCATTCGCCCCCCCCCCGTAATTGTACCGGCTGATCTCGTAAATCATTAGGCCTCTTCCCACACGCCACAGACGAGAGACAGCTCAATTTTCCTACAATAGTAGGAAGTTATGCGATCTGGTTTCTCAACTGGAAAGAGAAAAACAAACAAAAGAATCAACCGCCCGACCGCACCGCACTATACCTAAGTCGGTTACAAATGAAAACAATATCTTCACGGCTGAATCGTCGCGTCACCCGTCAAAGCAAGCCACCTGAGAGCATTTCCATAACACAAACTGATTGGCTCACCGCACTAACAACCAACGGACGTCACCGTCGAGCAAACGAAACACCATGGCTCACTGTGTCAGAGCATAATGATATTGAGTTTACTAAAACATCTCTTCCTCGACCATTGTTTCTTCCTGTTTTGTTACCGTGCGCCGCCTCAGTCAAGGCACCGCTCAACTGACGAATGCCACACAGGCTTTTCCTATACTCCTCTCGCGAGCCCATTTCCATGCGTCTGTTGCAGTGCAATTTTACATAACGCATTTCTACGTCTTGTTATGGGGGCAATTGTGCGGTGGCTTTTTAGTTGTAGGTTCATTTGTTTAGCTATAAGAAAATAGGCTGCCGCAAATTTCGGGCTTTCGTTAATCCGATCACGCACACAGTAAGCAGGACCCATCAACAGAAACGATGAAGAATCCCCGAATCTACTTTTACTCGGGTTGTTTATCGATCGAGATAACTCGTATCCAATTTCGTTGCAAATTCGGTCAGAGCTTTTACGAGTTGATAAGTCCGAACTACACTACACACAGACACACTCGGCGGAATAAGTTCATTGGCGGTTGATCTCAATCCCTAGTTTCGTGTTGAACGTGATTGTTTTTAATAAATCGGGTGGAATAAAATTAGCAGCTATTTCGCAGTTGGAAGGTTGTTTTAGCTTGAGCTAGCGATCACTCCTGGTTGAAATGCCGTTATTGATCGGGGTTGAATGAAAGTACACAGATAATCAATAGACGATAATGCCTGGGAGTAGCCAAATATTCATCAATGTACATTGTACAACTCTTGATCATCCCAAGATGTTATTTGATCAACACTGGTGCTGGTTAGATTTGACCGTAGATCGCGTAAGAAATGTAAAGAAATGTTTTAAGGTATGTAGAGTTAGTGTGGGATTTTTTATCTAATTTTGAGTTATCACTTTAGTATGTCTTCTGAGTTTCAGTCGTTCAAACACGGTGTCGTCTATGTAAGGACAGCCGTAAACTCGAAATCGCAATTGCGCTATTGCTGAGCAGTTTTATTTCAGATGATATGAGGCTCCGTAGTCGGATTCACAAAGATCACATGAAAATGACTCAGCGCGCTGAGTAGTTGTCATGTGATAAATGAGTTTGCAATTGCCTGTTAAAGCTTCGAAAAATGTAGTAAATTTTCCAAAATCGCACTGCACGATTGTTCTAGAAACGACTTTGTTTGGCGATAAGTTTGTAGATTTCTCCAAGTATTGCTGTGCTCGGATGAAGACCAGGACCGCATCTTTTCTCTTATCCAACTTGTCGAAATTGGCAGGGTGGGCTCAGTACCAACGAAGTCAGTCGCTGTACCTGCCCTGGCCAATTAATCAGCCCATTAATTTCCAGTAAAACCAAAATATCTGGTCACCCAGACATGGTCGATAGTGTTGACGTTGCTTAGTTCTTCGATTTGGGTTCGGCGCGCGATCACTAGCTTGAACAGTGACAGATATCCCGAAAGGTCATCCAGATAACCTCAGAATTGTTATATTCTGTCTAAAGCAACTAAATGACGTTGGTGGCGACAAGGCTTGTATGAAGGACTACTACGTTCACATGTCCGCTTACAAAGTTGAGATCGACGGTGGGGTCACCGATTCGAAATTGTGCGTGGATCTACTGAAGCACGGGATTGGCCAAGGTTCCTTTGCTTCATTGAGCGAAAGTTTTTGAATGGAAATAGCACTGGATGGGAAAAAATTCGATAAGAATCGTCTGCCTATTCGGTTGTTTGTACTGAGAATAGTGAGGATGACTCTTGCATTGAGAATGCAGAAAAATAGGTATTCCAATTATGAGAGAGTCCATAAAGCTAAAACGTTCCTATTAACGACAATCTAAGCACTGCAGAAAAACTAAAAAGAGTTACGCCAGAGTATTACTCTGATGATCCTCATGTGGGGATCAGTAAGTTGAAAGAGTAGTTGGAGTTAGAAGCTAATTCAGTTTCTCCACGAGCAAAAACGGCATTAGTTTTGAAACCCTTTGATGTCTTCTTTTTCAGTGGTCAGTTCACTTGAAAATGACACATTATCATGACTTATTTCATGATTTATCCTCACGAAAATTAAAAAGCCGGTCATGATTTCAGTGCCCTCCCTGGGGCTGGTGCCTGTGGTAGGGCCAACCAGGCCAACCGCACGCTACGGGCCTGAATGCAATGCTTTTGAAATCGTCAGAAAATGATGTTGTTCGCTGTTGACATATATTTTAGTGACTCCAACCATTCAGTTGTCATAACGGAACTACACCATGACTTGGTGACTCTTGTTTCTGAAGTGTTCTACGAGGTGGGAACAGTAATTCAGTGGATCAATTCTTGACTAATATACCACACGGCTCTCTATATGGATTTACATTATCAACCTCTCACTGTACGGCAAGCTACTATTCGTTAGAGCTAGAGCCCCTAAACCCTGGACTAGCAGAAGCTGCACATGGAATCAATAGATTACGCGGCTTGGGAGTAGCAGAATATATTTCAATGTATAACTCCTGGTAACCCTAGAAGTGTTTATTGATCGATACCGGTGCCAGCCAGGCCCGAACACTGATTGCGGAACGAAAGGGAAGGAATATTAGTCCGATATTTGCTTTAGTTAGAGGTCGTATATAATACTGCGCAGATCACAAGTATTACAGGAGGTGGGTGTTTGTTTAGTAGAGATAGAAATTCGATTTGAAAAATATTCTGAGATGCGCGCGACTTAGCATATTTGAAATCTCTTGGCATTTAACCACCAGAAGAGTCAATGAGTAGGGTAAGGCGGTCATTTCACATCGGATCAAGTCGTTATATATACCAAATTCAAGGTTAGGCTTTTGCGTAACTATCGATGTCGAAGATCGATTATCGTCGTACTGCCCCATCTTGTACTGTTTATCCGTTGGCAGCTTTAACGTTGAGCATATCGAAAGTGCATGCAGATGCTCCCCACAGTAAATACACTTTTCAGCAATTTTTGTGCATGCACATTTATACGAATACTTACTATAGACTTCACTAAGTTGTTAGGGAATTCTTCGAATTCGAAACATTTCGATAGAGTTCGTAAAATAACACTGAGTTTCACAGAACTTTTTTGAAGTTCGTTGCAATTCCGCTTGAAGTTCGAAGGACTTTTGAAAATCTCGTAGAAGCTCCCTGAAGATTGTAGCAGAATATTGTCAAAGCGTCTGCAACTTCCAGGAATCTTTAAAGATTGCCTTAAAATTTAGAAAACCTTTTTGAAGTTTTGAAGCTCGCAAATGCTTTGCAATTCACAGAAATGGCTCGGATTCATTAAAATTGTTCAAAGAGTGAAACGAATTTCTCGAATTTCGTGTGAGATCAAAGAATCACATTTCCTGATGTGTTTAGGGCTTCTCTGAAACTTAAAGGGCTTCTGTAAGTTTTATAGGACTACACATATAAGTTCGATAAGAATGAATCCTAGAAATCTGTTAAAATTTTCTAAATGTAAGAAATTTTCTGACGGTTTCAGGCCTTATGTTACATTAATAGGACGTCCTATTCTAGTACGTTTGCGTACTATCGAGATTCACGACTTTTATGGTGGTTCCAACTGGGAAAACCTCGAAATGGTGAGTTAAACGGAAGCAATTTTGTGAAAAAAAATCTGTCACCAATGCATTCATCGTGTGTTTTTATGGAACTTTGGGATAGCATAAGTCTTAGTGTATTGGACCGGAGTCCCAAGGGTTGCAGGTTCAAATGCTGCTTCTGGGGTGATTTTTTTCACAATTTCGATCGGTTTTTCCCTGTTGGATACAGCCATAAAAGTCCTAAATAAGGTATTGGCACTTTCGTCAAATTCAAAAAAAAAAAAAAAATTAACGAATTAAGATTTATTTGTGCTTACAGACTTAAAAAAAATGTTACTTTTTTCAAGATCACCCAAGGATTCTGAAAAGTTCTGCTCAATTGCTATGCTTACGCATGTATCAATGTCACAGTTCGGCTAAACGACTATTACGACCGAATGATCGATTCAATCGAAGGCTTTCGGATAAATAATCCGTTTAAAAATTTGACCCTTTTCGACTATAGAATTCAGAGTAATATCAAATGATCGGATATTACTGAGTAGATGTGCGTATATAGTGTAACAATACGTCATATTAATGAAACCTCGATTTTCAATCAACCGATTCAGTTGATTTTATTCCGGACAAAAATTTACACGTACTGTAAGTTACATAGTTCAGATAATTAGACATAATTACAAGTGCGATTGAACTTAATCATCACATAGATCATAAAATTTACAGTTAAGAATATTCTGTTATTTTCATGACAATATTATAATAATTAAGTTCCATCAAGATAAATAACCACAAACTGGAAAAGAGATACTAGAAATACATACTGAGTCCAATGCGATCACCAGCACCATGACATGACTCACAACCCTAACTCAAACCCAACCAACGAAGACCGAGAGAACTTACTCATCTGTACCGTTTTGATTGCTCAGCTTAATAATATTTCAACAGCTTTAATTGCGCTAAGGTGAGACTGTGGCTTAGGCAACTACCTACCTACCAGCTTTTGTGCGAGACGGGGTAAAAGTCAAGCCGGACACACTGGGACGCGAGGATAAGTTTTGTTTACGTTGTTGTCTCAGGGTGTTATAAAAGTTTCAATGGAAGAATGAAGAAGCAGAATGGAGAAAAAGTCGCTTGATGGGTTGACCGTTCTCGAGTCATGTACGCCTGGTATTGTGAAGCTTATACTGGCGCTTTCGGGGTGTCGATGAAGCGCGATCGTGCCCGTGTATTTGGAACAATGTCATCGGCAAGGCAGTGGCGATCGATCGAAAGGGAAAGTTACGATCGCCGGGTGAGTGAGGTTCGTCGCTTCTGTTCAATTTTAAAATACATTTCGAAATCGTTTTCGAGCACAAACAGGTTGGGAGGTGTTGGTAGTCTGGTAGTCACTCGGAAGCTATACGAGAAGAACGATAGATAGCTGCAGGAATTTGCGCTGGCTGATGATCGCTCCAGCAGTCGCTGGGCGTAGACCAATAAAAAAGTGCTAAGCAAATGTTTTTGATTTTATGTAATGCCAAACTATACCAGGCCGTCGATCGGTTCGATCGTATATAATTGGTGATTATGATTATGATTCATAATTGGATTACACATTGAGATTTCGGTTTCTTTTCGATCTCTGTTTCGATCGGGAGATTGGTAAAGTCGACCGATAAATGAAGCAAAACGATTTAGCAATTGGGGGAGCCGTCAATGTTGGTAGGAATTGGAGCGTTTAGAGGGGAAATGTTGCGCAAGAGTTCGAATGTCTGATACAAATTTTGTGTTGCGGATGCCATAACTAGAACCAAACGTGACCAAATCAACAAACTATAAAAACAGAGTAATCGTAACCCAGCCACCTGTGATCGATTCGTGCATCCTGTTTCCATTCCCCTATTCAATGTTTTTCAAGCCACACACGCACACCCTCAGACACGATCGGTCGTCGCGCCGCATTCCATATGGCAATGCCTACTTGATAGTTTATAGAAGCATCACGCCGGCGTCGGTGTACAGGTGTTGCCACACGAGGGCTGATACACCATGAAAACAGAAGGACGACTATCATTAAACTGAACCTCGAGTAGTTCACTACGAACAGTGACTTTAAAATTGTAATAAGTGAGTTGGTGCTTTTAAGTGGCGCATCTTGCCCTGTCAAAGCTAGAAGGCGGTGCTTAGGAGAAGGGAGCCGATTTGCGGTGCCATATTAGAGAGAATTGCAATACAAACAACGAAGCGATTTTCTCGTTTGCCACCAAATAGAATCATATTTCTTTCACAGTTCAACGAGTTGATGCAGCAGTGTGTTTTAGTTTTGCAGCCAGTTCGTAAAGTGCCTGACTTATACAAGTACGAGCCGGCAGCTATTGCATACTGTGTTGTTTTTTCGCGCTCCGTTGCAGATTCACCGCCGATAGTGTTGGGTGAGAGACTTGTGAAATAATTAAACCAAATACAGTGCAGTGCAACAGCAGAGTGTAAGACATTTGGCACTGGGTGCAGTCAGTGTATTACAAAATAAGTGCCGTCGGAAAATTAGTTTCGTTCGTCCGACCATGGGAACGAAGATAGAGTACGTCGACTCGAGCCACATGTACGCGACCAACTACATCAGGAACTCGAAGGCGATCGCGGTGCTCTGGGCGATCTTCAGCATTTGCTACGCCATCATCAGTGTTGTCGCGTTCGTCACGCCTGGTAAGTGAATGTTGTTCTACATTATTATTTTTTAGTATGTATGTACTGCAGTGATGTATCAAAAATAGAGTCGTAAATATTTACGCAACTTGTGCGCGGTGATGATTAAGTCGAGTGACCTTTTCACATGGACACGTTTTTATGCGACATGGCGCAATAATTTGATACGCTTATGGCAGATCGCTAAACTTTTGACATTCATCAAGTACCATAGACTCTTCTTCTTTTGTTGTTTTATTGAAATGACATTTTTGGTGGTATTTTTACGTAAGAATGGAGGCTACGTGATAATGTTATACCAGTTTCGCAATGCCTTGTGAAATTTATTAATGGGCTTCTAGTGACGCAATGTTTAAACATATCAACAGTTGAATGTCGCTCTACTCGATGTTAAGTAAAATATTTTAATTCACGTTTAAGAAGTTTAGGATTAATTGAACTGGACATATATAGCATTCAGAATTTGCTTAAAGCATTGTTTCTGGTCGGCCATGTCAAATATACCATCATTTGAAGCCGGTGGTTTATAAAATAAAGTTTCGACAACTCATTAATTCTTTTAATTATCGTTTATCATTTATCTATCTATTTCAATTAAACATGTTGTTAAATCGAGAAAAATTTCTATGTATTTTTCCTACATTTTCAATGACAGTTGTTGTGCATGTGAAGTCTTTATTTAGAAATAGTCTTTAGAGTCATTGTCAGCCGTAGTACACTCAGGTTTCTTTACGCGGTTCTTTCACGCGGCTTTTTGCATTTACGAGGTTTTCTCTTACATGGATTTTTTAATAAAAGCCGCGTTTTTGCGAGAATTTTTCATTAATGCAGTTTATTTTTTGGGAATACTTTGATTAACATTGAATTTTGGTATGGTAATTTTTTTACATTTCTTATAAAAGAAATGTATAGGAATTGCTTTAACTTTGGAAACATTATTCGAGGCCCGTAGGGCCAAGTGTCCTATACCAATCGAATTAGCACGACAAAATTGAACAATTTTACAATGTTTTAATTGCCGCAAGGTTCTACTGTATCGATTGTGTTTGCTATTTTCGGCAAATTTAAGACTAATAGAAACCAAAGCAATGAAATTGAAAGGCGGATAGGTATTCTAGAGCGAATCAGTTATAAACTTAAAACGGAAAACTGGGACTAGGCAGGCTCATATGGATATGGTCGAAAGGAAATGTGAAGAATCCTTTGCCTTCTGCTAAGTAGAAGTTGGTTGTTGTAACACAGCTCACAGAAAAAGGAAATCCGCGGCAACCTGCCAATCGGCCACGCTAGCGTGCACAGGCTGATACCGTCAAACCCGTCAACCTAGTGGAGGGGAAATCCGTTAACGAACGGTGGAGATTTTGAACATTTTATATTTTTATTAATCCCTGTCAATTTTCAGTAGTTAAAAATGAGACCGTTACATAGAATACTACTTTACTAGTATTTTAGAAGCAAAACCAAACCGATTTTGATTATCGCGAAAAAACTTTTCGGAATTCGATTTCGAAAACATTTTGTGAATTTACTCTTTTTTATTCCGATTATAGAGGTTTTAAGCTTAAGGTCATTCGCCTCTTTGGATTAGAAAAATCTTTTATGAAAAATCTCTAACGCTATGTGCGGGGTTGGGATTCGAACCCAGGTGAGCTGCGTACAACGCAATCGATTTTCCAACTACGCTATGCCCGCTCCGTCATGAATTTACTCAATAATGATTTAAATATTTCTCAAAAATTAATATGGAAGTTCACTTCAAAGATAAAGAGCAAAATTTTCCAAAGTTGAGGAATTTGCCTCTTACATTAGGCGTTGAGTTCAACCGTTAATTTGATGTTTGGTTGTATATGAATACATAGATCCCCATGTAATTCATTTAGTAGGGAGGGAATAGCTTTCTCATATAGTCCATATTCATATTCTACCTATAGCATCATCGAAAGCAACCATCTTTTCGAATCCAAAACATGTGAGCGGCGCAAATTGTGAATGTTTGGGAAGACAAAACTAAAATGTTTCATCTAAGTAATCCGGGGCTATTCGGCACTACCTAAGCAAATCGCCCTTTTAGGTGGATAGATATGGAAAGCTTTATCGGTCAAAGACCCTCACTGTTAGTTTGACACCTCAGCTACATTTTGATACCATAAAAGCTCGCTTGCATCAATCCATGGCAGCGCTAGGCTGTGATTAGCAAAACTGTACGTTTTTTCATCCTTGTACAATGTAGAAGTAATTCGGACCGTCAGTTTTTTGCAATGGAATTATGTTTACCTATGAAATATTTATTAAAAAAAACTCTATAAGAAGAAAAAAATAAATTGCGTTAAAAAAACTTAATCAGGTTCGTCACATCTGTCGATTGGCGAATCATATATTTGCTTTTCTGTAGCGTATCCAATCGTATGAGTAGCTGCAGGCCGCTGAACGGTGGTTGATGCAATAGGGGGTCCGAATAGCCTCGCACGCTCATTTATCACAAAAGTGGTGAGTGTCTTGAAAATATATGTGTTTTCACCCCAAACAAAAATCATTCCATAAAATAGGAGCCTAATACTTTCCAAAACACTTACCTGGTATGTTTTTTACTTTCATTTGTAACTTTAATCACTGTTTTACCATTGTAATGTTCTTTGTTTTGAGAATAGCGATAAAATGAAAGACGTTGTATCTATAAAAACTGTAGACTAAGATTCATCTGTCAAATTTAATGTTTTAGACTAGCGGTTCCACTAATATGTAAAACAGTCAGAAAGTCTGGCTATTTTCTGAGACATAGAGGGGGTCCGAATTACCCCCACGGTCTTAATAGCCCCGGGTCCCCCTATAAATTTTATACAATTTATTAATTTTATTAATTTTATTGTTATTGTTTGTTCATTTAATTTATTTTACAAATTTTTGCATCTTAAAATTTTTATTTTTGCGTTTCATACATTTTATTTTATTCGTTTCATTCGTTTTAATCATTTGTTAATTTTGTTCATGTTTTTAATCTTATTCGCTTTATTTTTTGCACAATTATTCATTTCATGAATTTGGTCTCTGGGCTTGGGTGATGAGCCTAATGGGCGCGTACTCTTGCTTGGTTGATGAGAGTGGGAGATCCGAGCGAGTGCTGGTTCATTGATCTCTGAATCTCATGACTAATAATCATTCGATCGAGTGTTTTGGCAGACGGCTGATATGGATGTTTCTACTTTCAAATGGGGGAACATGCTGGTTCGGTTGTTCGGGGACTCATATGATCTTGAGCATAGTGATCGAGTCATTCGATTCGGATCGATGAACTGTCATCCATAAGAGATGATCAGACTGAAGGTGGGTGTTTTTATCTCTTAAATCGCTCTGTCGCTCTGGCTCGTGAAGATGGTGAGTAACACTCGTCTATAACGAATCGGATTCGCTGTTTTCAGAAACAGAGATGACAATCTCTTATGGATGGAACCTTCTCTTAAACATACTGTTCAGCCACTAGTTAATGCTCAACTAGATCAACTTAATAAACTGAAACACGTAGTTTTTGAAGAAATCCAATCCACTTGAACCACATCACCAAACACCTAAAAGTAGTTTAGATGCATGTAATATCTATTTCTGTGTTATCTATTATCTTATCTATTCTATTATCTATTAATATCTATTTCTTTATCCCTCTCGCAGGAGGATTGACGGTATTGTAAACATCATCAAGCCACAATAGACTCAATAGAATTATCTAAATACAGTAAGATTCCGTTTTTGGCATGCTCCATTTTTGGCAACAAAAAGGTTCCGTTTTTGGCAACATTATTTTTGTTCATAGTAAATCTTTTGAAAAATGCTCAATAATCATTTTGTTGTAATAATGGATATCGCTTTTGACTTTATTTTCAAACATAGGAGTCATATTCACTATATTTTATGGAGGCGGGCATGGCGAATAAAGTTAAATTTGTTGATTTTTTCTATTATTTCATTCCATTTCGTATATTCTTATATAATTAATGTTCTTGGGACATTTGTGATGTCACAAATTGAAAATAAAAGCTTTTAAGGTAAGGTTCCATTTTTGGCAACTGAAAACAAATATTGTTGCCAAAAACGGAATCCTACTGTATAAGGACCCTTCGCTCTTTTTGGTTTCTATTTGCACCAAGTGCTACTACTAGAGGTTAATTAGTTCTTATGTTAATAATCCACCAATCATTATGACGCAAGATTTGTATCGATGTGATTTGTTGGATGTATCGAGGAGGCCGGGAGGGCTGATAGGAGCCTTTTTTCTGTTCTTTACCTTTCTTCTATTCACCCGCTCATAAACAACAATCAACTAGTAACAAATAGATAATTGAGAAAGGATGTACTATGTGTGGTGGTTGGCTATTTAAGTATTAGTAGTGTTTGAAGTACTAATGTATGTCTTTCATGTGATGATCATAACTTTAGCTCTATCTTGTACCTGTCTAATCTATTGCGTCTCTCATATATTGTCTTTTATCTCTTCTTTTCGAATCCTATACTGCCATTCTACTCCCGCCTTCAGCTGGGTCAGCAAAGATGGTGATAGTGAACGTCTTAACACTCACACATTCTCAAACGCGGTCTGAAGCGGGAACCTACAAAAGTGCCCTCGCGCGCGCGATTACGCATCGGTCACGTCCGGAGGTCTACCCTTGATCCCAGAAGCCTGGGTCCATGCCTTCAGCTGGACCAATTGGGCAAATACGCTCATACCTATTGGGCGGCACGTCTCATGGCGACATGACCGGGAACCTTATCGATATAAGGGATCCCACTCTCTGCCAGAATTCTGGCCGCACACCGAAAATTTAATATCAGACTCACGGTTCGCGCGACCATTCAAGAACATACAACACACGCAAATATGTTACAAAATCACGTCAGCGTACAAACGTTAGAACCCCTCGCGATTTTCCAAACAACCTACGCCCACCAACTCGCAAGCATGATTATACCCCGGTGATAAGGTTAACGGCTCAGCGCTCATAAACTTACCAACGCGATCTCAAGCGTTAATCTACAAACTCCCGCGTTCGCGCCATCATGAATTGGCATCGTCCGGAAGTCTCTATCCTCGGTACCAACAGTCTGGGTCCTTGTTAATTTAAAAAAAATAAATAAAATTGAAAAATTAAAAAAAATCGCTCCCATCTCCACTAGACAAAACGTTCTATGGCGACATGACCGGGAACTCTAGTGATATGGGATAACTCACTCCCTGTCAGAATGTGATCCGTACACCGAACTAAATATCAGAATGACGGTCCGCGAATATATCAATGGCCGCAGGGTTTCAAAATCGAATTTATACACGAAGTCACATACACGCGAGCACACGCAACAAACACGTCAACACACGAACGCTTAAGCCCTTCGCGATCATCTACGCATACCTATGCCCGAGATCGCGCAAACTTGATAACACTTCGGTAATTATGTGAACGTTTTAGTACTTACGAAGTTACGAACGCGAACCCGCAAACGCGCGCGATTATGAATCGGTCACGTCCGGAAATCTTTAGCCTTCATTCGAGTAATTTAGGTCCATACATTCAGTTGGACCAATCAAAAAAAATATCCACTAGACCACACGCTCTACGGCGACATCGCCGGGAACTCGTGATATGGAAGATTTCACTTTCATTTAGCATCTGAGCCGTACACCAAATATAAAGTATTAGATTCACGGTCCGCGCACGATTATCCAAAGAACACACGCGAATATGCGAAATGCACACGGTTATAAAATAGATTTTATATACGCGAAGTTACATACACGTTAGCACACGCGACATACGAGCGCACACGCGATCGAACACGTTAACGTACAAATGCTCGAACCCTTCGCGATGATACATGCGATCGCGAGTCCCTACGTCCGCACATACCAGAACCGTACAATGAATATCACATTCAGAATCACGGCCCGCTACAATTGGCCTAATGCAGTGTTTTAGTGGGCGACATTGCCTGTCTCGTCTGCAAATTGTAGTATGTGATTCTGACGGGGAGCCCTTCCGAGAACCTAGCTCTACAGCTCCAGTAGGACAATTCTCGAAAAAAAAATTATTCATTTCATGAATTTGGTATTTTTTCTATTCTTTTCATTTTATTTGTTTTAATTATGTTGTTAACCCTTTCATGCCCAACTTTTTTCTAGTGCATGTAGGGTTTCAAAACTATTTTTCCTTTAAAACGGCAGGATCAAGAAACTCGAAAAACCTTTTTTCGTAAAGGTGGGTGCTTTCCTTGCAGTGCTAAAAGCTGCTCAATTTTTACCTTCAAATGCTCACTACAATTTTCCTAGAATATTCACAATAGTCCAACTGCGTGGAAAACGTAGCCAAAAATAGTCTAAATTGATAAGTTTTATCAGTTTTCACTAATATTGCAACAGAACGAAGTTACATGAAAAAATCATTTTCCGTCGTCAACGTAAACGGTCCCTGGTAGCACTGCTCCATCGGAGTTCAATCAGACTAATTGCAATAACTTCAGTTCTAGAGCTTATGCTTGTAACTGTTAATACTCAAATGAAAGCTAATAGTCACATTTATTAGCCTTACTTGTTTTTGTGAGTAAATCTTGCCTCAATCAAAAGTTATAGCTGTTTAAAAACGTTGTTGTCCACAAACAACATAGGCATGAATGGGTTAATTTATATTGTTTTAGTGTTAAATCAAAACTGCAAAAGTTGTGAAAAATCCGATTTAATCAATCTAGCAGTGAGATGAGATATTTCTTATACATATTACTATTCGACTATTCATTAGTTTGCAGAACTCATACAAAGGACGCACACACGCGTACAGACGTGGTGAACACAGCTCAGATTCCTGCACGAATAAAACAAACAAACTATACAAAATGAATAAAATGAATTTAAAAAAAATTAAATAATGAATAACATTAATTTATTTCATAATATGAGTAGAATGAATAATACAAATGAAAATTACAAATCAAATATTGTGAATAATAAAATACAATGAATAAAATGGATAAAATATGAAATAAATAAAATAAATTAAAACGAGTAAAATTAATTTAAATGAATAAACTGAACGGTGTAAGTTAATGTTTCATTCAAGGGTCAAATATCTCAACTTTAGGAAAAGTTTAGTGTGTGCTCAACAGAATTTCTTGGAGTGCGTAAATGTGTCTTAATACCACGAAATCTTAAATCGATTAAGTTTTGCCCCCAAAAGCACCAGTAAAGTAACACGCTCTATGGGTCGGTCTCAATTCAGCTATTGGAAAATGGTAAGTGAGAAACAAATGCATAAGAAGTTCAATATCTTCACCATCGGATTTTAATAATGGGAAAAGTATTTTTATTTTTTATTAGGCTTTTATTTTTAATTTATTGTGTCAGATGATACAAAGTTCCGTAATCGGATTCACAAAGATCACAAGAATTACATTCAGCATGCTGAATAGTAGCCATGTGATGATTGAGTTTGCAATGTCCAGTTAATGTCATGACTAGAACACTGCAATTGTGCTTGGAAAAACTTAAAAAGTTCATTGACATTTTCGGACTCACACTAGGAGGAAAAGTTTTTGTTTGAACGGAACTTTGCAAGCTATGTCAATGGTTGGAATGGCAAATGGTACCATAATAAATATTTACATTTAAATGGAAATCTAGGAGATACAACATGGGAACAGGAAGCTAGTGGATCAATTCATCGCTTCAGTAATCAAATGCTACGCGGCCTATAGACTGGGTTGGTTTGGAGACCGATGTGATATTACACGGTGTGTTTGGTAGAACAATTTTATTTGAAAAAAATCTGGGCTTTTCCCTTTCATTTGGGAGTAAAATTAAAATATTCTGTCGGGGGCTCTAGAACAACTTTTTATTTTAAAGTTTTTTTGTTTGAAAACTTAGGTTCTTCAATGAAACTGGTTCACATTTTTGCCTATAGGTAGTACTTTAGACATTCAAATATTACCAAAGGTGAGAATCTGATGAACAATTTCATTGTGTACAACTTTGTAGAAAACTACATCGCTATCTAAAATCGCCAGAGAAAGCTATTAAATTTTTATCAAAGTTTCTAGATTCGCATTGGGCCTATTGGTTAAGAAGCTTTATTCCGAAAACATTTTCATTTGTAAAAAATAGTTTGCCTTATTTTAAAAGTGTGCTCAGAAGAACCTGAATGCCAGCAAAGTCCCACCTTTAAGCGAAAAAAAACATAATTCCAGATTCCACCGTTTTATGCGCACCAATGTTATTTTAGGAGCAAGGAGATAAAGAGTAGATAAAATTTAAACAAAATTAGTACTCTTTTTGAAAGATGCTGGATAATACAGCAAAATGCAAACTTTTTTCTGTCACAGATATATTTGCTTCTTCTTTTTTATTTCTTCATTCATTCTGGAGTATGCTTGATGTGATCTTGAGTCAACCTTTTTGCTCGTTAGCATCTTGTGGGATTTTTTGGCCTAAATTTTAACATTATATTTGATTAAACTCGATTAGATATTCAGTCATTTGATTGGATTTCTACTGAGAATCCTGATTGACAGTTTCATGAAGGATAGAAAAAAATTTCGACGAGATTTATGTTCAAGATTGTTAACTTTTGGGAATCGCTGTACATTGAACAGAAATCGCAATAGTAAATGAGAAATAAAGGTTTTGTCTATTGTACGAAGATAGCGATCTCAATATAAAAGTAGATATAGAAAGTATCTTTACCCGAAGGACGTGTTGCTGTTAATGTCTCCAGATTCTAAACTGAACTGGCAACACTGTCTTATTGATATGTGGCCTTTGCTCTTATCCCATATTATGAGGGAAATCTTCAATAAACAGACTTGTATTACTCTGAGAATTTACTGAATGTTTGGTCCAGCCTGATATTTTCTTGTTCGTTTTCTGTTGTGATTCGTGCTCAACGAGTAACGACTCCCGAATTTCCTTTTTAAAGGAAATTATGAAACTTGATTTTGTTCTTTTTTCTAAGATTATGACACACTTCGTGTTTGATTTGGAAATGAAATTTGAGGACAAGCAAAACTCTGCATCTATAAATTCTGATGAAATGGATGTATCCCAAAAGATACAAACATGGATCCAAAATTCAAAGAGCATTTTTCTCTTTCAATCTTTCTTTTAATGTTGATAAAGACAAACAGGATTCACAACCCAAAATTGCAATAAAATCCGTCGTTTATTACAATGACTCGAACTGTCTACTTTGTTCATTCAAATATAAAGCTTAGAATTTAAGCCAATTGTATTTTACCAGGCAGGATAGGATCAGGAAGAAGGGTCATTCAAGTTTACATTAGCTATCTCCTAGAGCGAGAAAATAAATGAAAAATGCATGATAAAATCCGTTACTACATTAATCAACATTAATATATAAGATTATCGAATAAATTTGGTCAACACCTTTCCACACCTCCTTGTTCATAAAGTGTCAATGTCGCCCAAGAATCGGAGGAATCTGAAAATATATTTTTTCTGCTGAGAATGGAACTTTATAAATATTGAAATTTATCTGAATTTACTGTTTATTTGAACCCAACATTTTTTCGTAAGTCCTTGTTAATCGATTTCTTAATCCATAGCACACCTAAAAACTGATAAAATTTTAATAACTTTTCGGGTCATTTTACATCGATTTATAGCTTTCTACGAAGTTGTAGACAATGAGATTGTTCATCAGATTCTCATTTTTAGTATTTTTTGAATGTCTATAGTACCTATTAGTAGCAAAAATGCGAATTAATTTCTTTAAAAAACTTTTCAATCAAAAAACTTTAAAATAAAA
The DNA here is from genome assembly GCF_030247195.1 of Topomyia yanbarensis. Lineage (NCBI taxonomy): Eukaryota > Metazoa > Arthropoda > Insecta > Diptera > Culicidae > Topomyia > Topomyia yanbarensis. The sequence goes on along the minus strand of NC_080672.1, from coordinate 428,332,022 downwards.
AGTTGTTCTAGCTCCCCGACAGCATATTTTAATTTTACTTTCAAATGAAAGGCAAAAGTCCATAGTCCAAGTTTTCATATCCCGAAGTTTTACAGATTCCGATTTTTTTTGAATAAAGTTGTTCGACAAAGACACCGTGATTAACATTCAAGTGGATTCCACCTCCTCGTTGTATATAAGGGTGTGTATTAAACATTTTTTGTAGTGTAATAAATAAAGTGTAGTTTAATAAAAGTGTAATAAGATTATCTTACTGATACTGATGAGGTCAAGTAAATTCTTCGACTTCTATACTGAGGTATTGTGTCCATCGTGCACAACATATTTTTGATTTTTTCAATAGAAGTAGTAACGAATAGAATCTCGTTGCTTGTGAAACTTCATTCGTGACTAGTCGGTTGCTCGTGAACTCAAGTAGTGTTATCTTTTTGAATTCTGCAATTATCTGACGATCAAATTGATCTAATATGTTATATGATACAGATGAGAAGAAATCGAAACAAAAATTTCATAACTTACTAAAGCTAGGTATTGTACTCTTCATGCCCAAAATGGTTCAATCCAATCCAACATTGTCGAAGTTAGAAAAAAATCGTGAAAATATTTTTCAACAAGTAATAAGTAACGACAATATCGACAAACTTATGGAAACAAATATTTGTTAGAATTAGCGAATGTGCCAGGGTTAAGATAAATATTTCGCTTATGATCAGAATATAAATTTATTTGTTTAGTTAAGAAAATATTGGTTTTATGTCACTGCTAGGTTTATAAAATCGCAAATATTTCGTGTGATGAATTTAAAAAAATCATTCTGTTCGAAAACAAATATTTCTTTTATGTTTCGATTTAACATAACATTCGATTCAATGTTCAATCTTGGATTGCAAAATATATGTTAAATCGAGACATACCTGTATATTGTTAATTTATTTAAATCTAAGTTACTTCGGACCAACTACAAAAATTGCAGAAAATCTAAATGTCATTGTGATAGACATGTATTCATATTCGTGATATAATTCGTTTCCTATTCGTTACTAAACATCCACAGCTGAATGTATGATGTATTACAATTCCACTGCAAATTTACACTCAATCGACTATTCGCAGTCAATAGCCTTGGAGCATCCTGCCAAAAACCCTCCTACCCAACAAAAGTAAGAGTGATCGATTCAAAATTCCCAAAACTCGAACGAAATTGAACAACAGAGAAAGAAGCAACCTATTTTTCATCCAAATCGTCCAATTTTGGTAGGTCTAATCATATAATTAATTCAATTTAAGACCGCGTAGTAATTTTTGCGGATCCCCGATGAGATAAAGTGCTGCCAAGAGCCAAACATAAGTCGTGTTTTCCGAATAACAGCATTCCACTGCGGAAAACGTTCGTCTGAGCAACATAACCGGCGAAGCTATAATTGCGCTACATAAATTATCGCCTCATCGTAAACATTGGCGCCGTTTTGTTTTTCGATTCGTAGAGACGATTGTTTCGGTTGCTCGATCGGCGTCGAGGATCACACCCCGCAGGCGGGGCTTATAAATAGGATCGACGAAACTTAATACGTAATGTATGTGCCCATTCGTTTTAAACTGGAGCATGCCACCCTGCACAATGCATTCATTCGTTCGTCGGCGTGTTCCGATAACAATTTGCTGCTTGTTGTTTGGCACCTTTTGCGGGGTTTTGTTTTGATTTTTATGCAATTACAAATTGTATAGCTGAATGTTTATCGAACACGAACCGAAAAAAAATAACCCGCGTGGTATTCCATTTTGCTCGTCGTTTTTCCGCATGACTGTAGGTGAAAGAGGAAAATGTGTAATTTGAGAGTGTTTATGTACGCCAGAGGGCGACGCAATCGTAGTAGCCGGGCGGTCAGTCAGTGGCGTTGTCAGAAATGAAGAGGTCTGGTTTCGTTTGCGTTCGCAATGTTAAACTGAAAATAGTAATTTTCAACAAAATGTCTGTCAGCCGACAATTTGCTATAACTTGCTTTTTTCTCACACTTTCAGAATGGGTCGGTGATTCGGATTCGGATGCCGGGGGACGGCTCGGTCTGTGGCAGGTCTGCCAGAAAGACGACCACCACGACAGCTGCAGCGGTAAACTGGAAGATATTCTCGCGATGCAGTCAATCGCTTTTCAGGTTAGTCGCTTTGAAATTTCACCGTTCTATCGCCGACTGTTTATGGTCGAATCGCGTGTGAAGATGTGAGCTGAAATTGGCCCTTCCTCTTCCCACAAATGCGAAACGCTCATCAGCGGAGCGGACGGAAATAGGTTAAGAAACATACCACCTTGAAGACGTTGGATAACCCGTTAGCATTGTAGTTTTTTTTTCATGTGCTAGGCGCTAGGCAGGTGTAAATTTTCTTTCTTCGGCATTCAACGTCATTACCAGGCATTAATATCATTAATATCATTTGCGAAAATGAACCGCCCGTGCCCGGATTGCACGCTTCTAACCTGATGCTTCTACTCATACTTCCAGGTGGCCACAGTGTTCTGCGGTTTGGCGGTTGCCACATCAGTACTCGCAATCTGCCTTCTTCTGCTGATGGTGTTTATGAAATCAACCACCGTCTTCCACATCTGCGGTTGGATGCAAATGCTTTCCGGTGAGTTCTTTTCTTTCAGTTCGTTTGTGTAACTATTTTTTTTAAGTGCAACTTATGCTCTAGTTAAAAGCTTGACGCAACACTAGCGAAACAAATAATAATAATGATAATAATAATAATAATAACAGCACTTCTTGGTGATTTACAATAGTCAGTTTACTCTTTCGGCCGTCACAGAGCTAGTTGCGAAAGCGCCTGCTCTTTATTTCTCAATAGGCATTTATCCCAGTGCGCGGCGGCATGAAAAGCTTTACGATGTTCAATTTCTCTATGGCGTAATAACTACGCGGCTTCATTCTGAGTCTATCGTGGAAGCGTTAAAGAATGTTTTAATAAGATGAGAAAATAACTACCGTAACTATACGCATAAAAGTCCATAGATAGATCATTTGTTTCTTCGGCGTTTTTTGCTGTATGATAATTGTTATTGCAAATATGCAGTTGCATTACGCTGCCATCTTAGGGCGTATATCGGCAAATCGAAGCAACCTTTGTTCCTGTTTTTTCAACGATGATTCTTTTTAAAAGTAGCTTGCAACGCCAAATTGAACGATGGTGAACATGTATTCATTTGAAAGGGGATTTATCTTTGCCAGTAGATGTAAAACTAAGCGTGATTTTCCAGCCAATTACTTACAGGTTAGATAAGGTGTATATGATATGGTTTAACATGAACGTTCCCTGATCTCTCAGGAGCACTCAGATAGACGATCGAGATATTTGTGAGTTCAGGTACTTCACTGAAAGTCAACCATTTAACAGTCGCGCCCGTAAAATCTTATTTCGAATAATCTTCTTATAAAGGGTTATGTTAAGTTATGAACGTCCCTAATAAACATTACGGAGAATGGTAGCTCGTGTATAATTTTTGTTTATTAGGAAAGGTGATTGGTGATATAATAAATGTAGCGATTAACATCATCATACGGATTAAACCCATCTTAAAAATCGACCTACGTAATAGACTAGAATTTTAGGACTATTTCTGATGGCAGGAGGGTCGACTCTTATATATAAATCAACTTAGCTCGACAATTTGGTACTATGTTATTATCGAGGTAAAGATTCTTTAAAGACGTAGCGCTAAGTTCCATATAAAGATGTGACATGTATCCGGGAGTTGTTGAAGTACTTACACAACTCCGGATAAATATGATACAATATTTTTTACTCTGCCGTAAAATGAGCTTAAAAGTATCTTCGTGTCCCTTTTGTGTTTGCTGTCATGCTGGTACTTATAATACACAAGGCACGACACATCTTGCCCGGAAAAGATGGACAGCGGATAATCACTTCTTCGCGTGAGTGAGGGAGAAGTACGATGCATGGTCAGGGCACGTTTCCGGTGGAATCATAGGGCCATTGATCTTCGCTATCTCTACAGGATTTGGCTCGTCCCAGTGGTTAGAATCAAAGTTTTAGCACAGAACCCCGAAAGTGATTTCATTCGATCAGCTTTATCTCTCGTTTAAGGGAATACATACATTTTTATACAAAAAGTTTGAAATTACGTAAAAGCATAAAGCAATAATTTTATTACATAAAACTTAGAGTATTTTGGTAGCACATTTTTCAGTGAAATAAACAAGCATAAGTTTATTAAAATGTATAGATAATTGGCGGAGTTATGGCTTTTTCCCCGAAACCCTTTTTTATTCAGAAGGTTTGCGGTGATCACGATTTGAAGTGATCACGATTGAATAGATCAACTAAAATCCCAAAACTCAAAAAAAATTCCATTAGTATATGAGTATTCCTCCTACCTTAACAATTAGTTGAATAAATAATAATTTTTCCCTGCATTAGAGAACGTTTTTACTAAAAAAAATACTGTTTTAAGCTCTAAAAATTGTATTAAAAAATTATTATCAACAAAATAAAAAATTATCGTTAAGGTACGAGAAAAAATAATTACGATCAATTGAAAAAAAATTGAAGAAAATCGATTGAGTAGCTTTTTGGCAATCGTGATCACGGAAAACCCATTTTTAGAAAATGACACACAGTGTCGCCAAGCCGGACAAAACCTCAAAAATTTATTTTAGATTTTTCTCTGTTTTTAAACAGGTTGAATAGGGTCTTCTCAAAATATTAAGTCCTGGGGACGAAAGTTGGATTTTTACAGAACCTCAAAGGTGAAATAGATGATAAATTCTGAGAAAAACTGTTTTCAAACCTAAGGTATTCAAATTATATCTTTTTAGATAAGATTCCGATTAGAGTCAAACTAGTTTCATTTGAAAGGTTATTTGGACTTATAGTTGCCATTCTATTTGGTCGATAATAGCCTTTCTTCTCGCTCAGGAATGAAGAATAAATAATAAATTGTGCGATAAATTAAAGTTATAATGTTTAAAGTGGCTATACTTTTAATTGAAACAGTTCGGAAAGATCACTTGTTGTTCATGATACTTGAAAATTAGTGTACTTTCCGAAAGTGAATATCTTGTTTTGCCCCTTTCTGCCCCGATGCATGAAAAAAGGTGATTTTTCATGATAAGTCCGAAGGAGCCGCAAGGTAGCCTGTGATTATCCAGGGTTCGTAATATAATTTATAGATGTGTCTTATCATTATCAACAATTAAAAAAAAATGTGCATTCTGCTAAAAAATTCATTATACCTATTTTTTCAAAATGAATTTTCGGATATAGTGCACTTTATATTCGTAAATGTTGAATTTTCGAACCACCCTAAGTGCCAAAATTTTGAGGTAATAAAAATATAAAAAATGCACATCAAATATGAATTCAGCGTCACAAAATTACCTTAATGTGAAGTTTTCATCAAAGTCGGGCGACTTTTGAGGTTTTGTCCGACTTTTGTATGGAGGGTGATAACTGTGCGACATTTCGAGAAAATCAAGTTTAAAATTTAAAATTACCACTGCTCTTGGTAGACGAAGCGCGCTTGGAAGAGCTGTTACTTTCGATCTATTTCTCAGTTGTACTATCAGATAAAGTAATAACAAAAATTTCGATTTTTTGAAAAATTGAAAGGTATGCTACCCCTTAATCATAACATGGAAATTAGTGGCGTGAAAGGAAATGTCAACGCCGGAGTGATCTTATTGTTTTGTCCAAAACTGCAAATAAACTGCTGAAAACCCGGCTGATGGTAAAATGGATGTCGAACAAGATTTGCCAGTAAAGATTCTGACATCCTGTTTAATATCACAGATATTGAACTCGGTCGGACCATATCTGATCTTCTGAATGACCGGCTAAGTATTCGGACGATTTCGAAAGAACTGACGTAGGAATATTCTGCCGTGGATGAAGGATGATGATATTTTGAAAGCTCGTCCAGATAAGCAAATAACGTTACTGGCGACAAACCTTTTTTCGAGACGCGTCTACATGCCAGCGCACTACGTCGAGATCGACGTCACCGATTCGCGTTTATCATGCGTGGATCTCCTGAAGCACAGGGATGGTTGTTTCAAAAACACCCGGCTCCAGTGTGTGAAGATTTTGAATGACAATCGCTTTGGATGGGATAAAATTATGTGTTTTTTCAAACTCGTGTTGGTGGGATTGAGTTGCGTTAAATTACGTCTTCTTGGACAACGATCGTCAGCCCTTTCGGCTGTTTGTACCGTAGCGATAAGGTTTGGTGTGACAGTTGCGCAGAGAATCGTGAGGATGATTCTTGCATGCATGGGATGTTGAAAAGTGTGGCTGATGTGAGGAGAATCTGCATTGTCATGCCCCGCGTACAAGCAGTGTCCGAGGCATCTGAAGCGTACATTCGTAGTGATCATTTACAGAAATGCTAAAAAGAGCTGCGCCACTCACCACGACAAATCATCATGTGCTCTCTTGGCTCAAGAGGAGTGATTCTGATGATCTCCATGTGGGGACATCTTTAATTGTTCCCAAAAATTAAAGGCAGATGAGTTAAAGTCTCATGAGAGTCTGCCAAATATACCAACTCGAGTAAGCTCTGATATGAAGTCGAAGCAAACAGTTCCTGGTTCTGAGATTAAACGAAGAGCTTTTGAGGTGAAAATAGGTGGAAGCCAGAAACGCACGCTTGTTGCTAGGCACCGACGCGCTTGTTTACATTGAGAAAAAATGGAATTCGAAGTGAAAACTCAAACGCACAAGGGAGAGTTTTCGGACATTTTCCTTTGGTCATCTGCACATTGGCAGGAAATTTGAAGTTTATTTTAAACGAAACGATTAAAGTTTCGCGGATGTTTTTTCAGTGGTGTCTGATTAAAGTGCATTTGAAAAAGTGTTCTGAAAATGAGAAGAAGAAAAATAAGTGTTTTGAGAAGAAACCCCAAGTGAAGAGGGGTGATATTTTAGCACAAAATAAGAGCTACAGATGGAATTCCGTTAAAAACTCGGGTTGGTTGTATGTTTAGCTTCCTCAATGTTTTAGCTTCCTCAAGTGGCAGTTTCGTGGTACACCGGCAAGGTTAGTGTATTGAAAAACGTATTTTTATATTTGCTCATGTCAGATACATGGTTAGGCAGGGGAGAGGGGAGTGTGCGGCGTAGGAGCTATGTTGTGGCTCGCATGTATAATGTCCTTAACGCTTCCAGGAACACTAAAAATCTAATGTCACATTTCCACTAGAGATTTAACTTAGTGCAGAACTTTGTGACAGCGGAACTCCTACCGGAATCGAGGAGACTTCTATTCTCATGGTACGGAATGGAGTTGTCTTCTCGATGATAATTAATCTAGCTTAATCTACGATCTTTGCTACAGTTTTAAAGAGTTGGACTGCTTTACTGTCCATGAGCATATATCTATTTCACTTGTTGTTCTATGAAGTTGGGTAAACGAGGGTTAATTTTCCCAATTTTTTTCGTGTCGTGCATCTCAATCGCGTTAGTTATTCATTTTTGAATCTACTTTACGTTTGAGAACAACACCATTTTTTGTGAATAAATCTGAATGGTAGAGTGTCAGTTGTGCACCTGAAAATGTATGAATATTTGAAGACAGTTGCTAATCAAAGCAGGCGAGAAACAAGAGAATTGGCATTCGTTGACGCTTGGATTCACTGAACGCATTACTAGAAGCTGACAACAAGTACTTACATCACATCAAAGTAACTACAATTGAAAAAGTTGAACTATTTAGGGCGGAAATTTTCGTAATTGCTTAGGAGAAGCGAGAATTAACGAGTTCTCGAAGGTTTGGAGTCAAATTATTGAGCGAAATGATTGCATTTCCACGGTGACGTGGAATACGAGAATGCACTCTAGCTCCTGTGAAGCATTTGGTTTGCGTAAATGTTTGATATTTCACAACTATACTACACGCGAACATTATGGGAATCTTCCACGAAAGCGAAATATTTGCTGAGAACAGATTAAATTGCAATTTGACTGCCTAAATATATTATTGACCGGCTGCAAACGAGCACGTATCTCCAGCGACAGTAACGAGTTGTGTTAACAGGTTATGTTGAGTTGAGCACAGCTGACTGAGATTCAATTTTTGGTTTAAGTTTCAAACGCTTGGAATTGCTGCATTTTGACAGAGAATCGATAATTTGAAGATCGATTTAGAATCCCGCTAATTTAAATGAGTTTTAGAGCGTAGAGAAACTACTGGTGGATTGAAGAATGAGCCATGATCGATATGTTTCCATTTACTTGCAGATGGAGGATTCGCGACGTGTTTAACATTTCCAGTGCAATTTGAATGAATAAAAAAAATTGAGAACATTTTGTGGACTATATTATCCGGCGGAAGGAACAAGTTTCAGAATGTGCTTTTGACAATTGTGGTCGATAAATCGGACAAGTTTTGGGCGATAAATATTTTAACCGATGCAATCGTCGAGGGATGTACATCGAACGTAGGAGGATCCTACTAAAAAACTTGTTTTATTGAAGTTATTGGAATTTCCCAGGAAGGAGTAGAACAGCAAATTGCTGTCAACTGTGGATTACAATTACATCACCTTGACGTCCTGCACGAAGAAAACAGAGATGCGGTTGTAAATTGTAAGGTCATTTCGAGAAATTTCCCTACAAGCGAAATGATTTCCATGTAGAGAAGAAATTTCGGACTGTTGAAGATACTCGGGAAACAGACGATTCCACAAGAAATCTTGAATGACGAAGTGTGAAGATAAAGAAAAAGTTTGCTATGCCTTTTATTCCGAAAATGAGTCCAACACCATTGCATGACATGTTTGTAGATTCTGTCACTGATGCAAACCTGATTATATATGTGGAAGAAATTGAAGAAGGAGCACATTTCCGTTATTTCGTCTGTTAAAGGCAGTTCTCGCATTCTTCTGACCTACAGTAATGATACTCCGTTGGTAATTGTTGGAAACCCAAGTCTGGCTGTCAGCTACTGATGAGACAAATTGGAAACACAAAAATCAAACTAAAAAACATTTTAATTAGTATTAAAGTCAGTAACCTAACATAATCTTTCATCCCTTACTGTTAGAAAGCACACGAATTCAGAGCAAACGGAATTATACCTCGTCATAAAAAAACCGACGCATAATGGAGGAAACCATCAGTTCAAGTAAATCAAACCATCCTATTAATTGTCGCTAGCAGCATGTTTCCTGTCATCAGCCGACGGCACGTCTTATCCGTAAATTGAAAAATGTGTTTTCACTTTTAATCTGTACCTCGCGTACATTCACTTTCACTCTTAGGCAGAAAACTATTCCCTACACTTCCAAACTGGTTTAAACCGCGCCCAAATCGTGATCCGTATCTCCCGCCTCGAAACAAAACTGGGTGAAAACTCCTTTTCCCAAATGGAAAACTCGTTCCTCTGCAGTCCAGTATAAAGCGGTGTAGAGGTCATTCGTGGTTCGGTTGAATAGTACTTATGCTGAATGACTCACTTATACGAATCAACTGACCGAGTGTCTTGTTTGACCAAACGCGGATTTGTATAAGGGTAGACACGATCAAACGTTGAATCGAAAAGCTGTGCTCGAACAATTATAGGTCCATCCACCATAGACAGTAAGAGCTCGAAGCGGCACATCACGTAAAGTCATAACTCATTAAACGATAAAAATCTAAGGAAAATATTGTCGCTGTGTGCCGACCGAAACGATACCGTAGATACTATAGAAAGTAAAACGTTGTGTGTCTACTGATTCCAATCAAGCGTTTGAGTATATCTCTGAACAACCCAGCATCCAAACAAGTTTACATTCGAAGCTCGAAAGCACGCTATTTCTTAACAGTGCAATGCACTCCGTGTTAGGGGTGCTAAACGCTCACCGCATCCATGAACACTTCGCTGGGTACCTTACATCCGTTGATAATGACCCACTTTGTCGGTTGAAACTTTTTCCGCTTAGTAAGGCAAGCAGTCTGAGAGGTAGTAGTTTACAAAGTCACCAAAAGAGACACATTTCCTTTCTCCTGTTCCGCTGTTTGTTTGCTTCTTCGTGACGAGCTGCAGAGTGACGTTCATGTACTATCTTGTTCCACACGTTCAAGTACTATCTTGTTCAATTCATGTTTGAAGTTTGGATTGGTTTGAGAACATTGTCGGAACAAGAAAGTTCAACGTTTGACACTCTGCTTTTAACTAGATTGCATACGAACAACTACATGTGGACATTTTTTTTCTCTGAAAGCCTGCCGTTCGTCCAAGTCTAGTCCATCAAGTAACTTTCTTTCATTTTCTCCATCAAACATATGTGCTTTGCCGTTCGTGCAGGAAACCAGTTCTGGACGAAAGGCGGATGGATAAGTCATATGGTTATGTTTATTTTGCTTTCGTTTCACTATCTTTTGCATTTACAGCCGAAAAATAGCAATTTTTGCCGATTTGGTTTATAGGGTGTGTTATTCTTGTGCTCGGTATTCGGCACAATTTTTTTTTCAGAAATCTGTGACCGAAAACACATCTTTGAATTCCAAAACAAATTAAACGTTCCAGTTTCCTGATAACTAGTTAAGGTTCGTCAATCAAGTAAAAACATCAGATAATTGTAAACGACTCCGTCCAGCAAAGAAGAACGAAACCGAAAAGGAAGTGTACATGAATTAGCCATTTTTCTAAGAATAGGATTTTAACAAATATCTCCGAATTATTTTAATTAAATTTAATTTAATTATTCACTTCTTTCATTTTATGTATTTAAATCATTTTTTTCGAGTTCATACATATTATACAGAGGAATTCCACGAAGGTCCGTCCGAAAATCTTTAAAATCGTGACCGACCATCTTAGATTCCAATGAAACTTTACACGTTTCACCGTCATGCAAGACTAAATATTTTCCACAGGTAAGGGACCATGCATAAATGACGTAGTATTTTGGGGGGTAGGGAGGGTATACCAAATTTGTGACGAAGTGTGACGAGGGGGAGGGTAGGGTCAAAAGTTGTGCGACGTAGCATTAAGTTTAAAACCCATTGTTTAGAGAAAACAATTTATTGATCCTCCATTCCCAAGAGAAATGAATTTAAATTCAAACAAGTTACTTTTCATGTGGTTATTCATGAGGTAAATTTTTCGATTCGCGAAATTACAAGTTCGCAAAAATACGAAAAGATTTTGTATGCGGATTTAACTTGCTACATTAGTTGGCTAATGTTGCTAACTAGTAGACTTAGTTTCGAAGCTGAATTAAATTTTTAACCAAACAAAATTTAGTAATTTAGATCAACGTATGGTTCTTAGAATCATTGGCAGCTGCACGATTGTGAACTGAGAGAACTTGTCTTAATGTCCCCTTAACATATAAAATTCAAAACAAAACTATCAACACTATATTTGTCATGAAATGGGCTTATTTTGCACGCAATTTGCTATTATAATGAAAATGTTGATAAAAGTCGTCAAACATTTTGAAAGGACATGTATTTAAAATCACTGAAAAACATATGTAATTTTTTTTCATCACCCGGGCGCGTTGCATGGGACGAGAGGGAGGGGGCAAGTAAATGCTACGTTATTTACGAGGGGGGAGGGAGGGGTCAAAAAATCGCCGAAAAAAAGCTACGTCATTTGTGTACGGTCCCTAATAAGATTATTTTGACTCAAGAGCAACTTTTCAAATGGGCGTAAACGTTTCTACGTGTATGAATTTCAAATTTTTTTTGTTCGATTACTGTATTTTATACAGCAAAACTATCTGAGAACGAGTTACAGGGAATGAATACTTCTGTCTGAAAAAATATACACTGAAAAAAATGTTGTGTCATTTTTCAAAAAAACAAAAATTTATGATAAAAATTTAAATTGCGAAAAAACCCAATTTTTATTTTTTTTTATATTTTGTTACCAAAAACCTAAAGAGAAAAGAAACATTTTGAATGTGATTGCATGATGGAGAAAAAATCGGTAAAAAAGTTTTCCTAACAATAACTTCGTACATGTTTTTAAATTTCATACTAATAGACATACAAAATTGTAATTCTATTACAGGATATAATTCTAAGTACCATTTAAAATCAAAATGCATTTAACAAAAATCTTCCAAAATGCGATAGTTTTCGAGATATTTGAAATTTTGCTCCTTCAAAAACAATTAATTCGTGTAATTATGCTCTTTTTAAAAGTTATTCGCGTTACCCCATCAAAAATGTCAAAAATTTAATGTTTATCGTTTTAAAGACGTAAAAGAAACTTTTTTAGTGTATTTGGATCCTGGAGAAGCTTTCAATAAAAAAGTTTTCCTAACAACAACTTTTGACATTTTTTTTATAATTCTTACTATTTGCAGTCAAAAATACAATTTTCTTTTTGAATATGATTCTAAACGCCATTTTAAATCGAAATGCTCTTAACAAAAATTTTCTAGAATGTAGTAGTTCTCGAGATATTTTAACTTTTGTTTTAACAACACAATTATTTTGTTTTATTACAACCTTTTCATAAGTTAGTCGCGTTTCTCCATCAACAATAATAGGTTTTTAAAAAGGCCCGTAAACTTTCCTGCAACTTTCTCTTTGACATCAAGGCGATATTGTGAAACATTTTAAAGTTACAAGAAAACAACCAACATATGATTCAGCTATATAGTTTAATCAACAGACCCTATGGTTAAAATATATTTTCGCAATTTCGGTTTTTCGCAATTTAAATTTTTATCATAAATTTTTGTTTTTTTGAAAAATGACACAACATTTTTTTCAGTGCATATTTTTTTCGGACAGAAGTATTCATTCCCTGTAACTTGGTCTCAGATAGTTTTGCTGTATAAAATACAGTAAACGAACAAAAAAAAATTGAAATTCATACACGTAGAAACGTTTACGCCCTTTTGAAAAATTACTCTTGTATCAAAATATTCCAATTACCAGAGAATATCGTGGAGATTCATACAGCGAACACACCTGCAAAGTTTCGTTCGAATCGACGATGGTCATATTTTACGGTCGGCCGGTTTCTCATGGAATCCCTCTACAGTTTCCCCATTTTAATTATCTATATTTTTTCAGTCTTTCATTTTATTAAAATTATTATTTCATTTTATTAAATTTATTAATTATTTTGATTTATTCTATTAATTTTATGCTTTTTTTTAATGTCGTTAATTTTCCAATTTTATAATTTATTTCATTTTATTCTGTTACTTTTCTTCTTATTTTTATTCATTTGATCAGTTTTGTTTATTTTATTATTATTGATTTTATTAATTTTGTTATTATTTTCTATTTTTTATTTATTTAATTTATTTCGCTCATTTTATTTTATTTCATTAAAAATGAATGAATATTTTTCTTCCAGTTCACACATTTTATTCAGTTTCTTTATTTTATTAATTTTGGTAATTCTGTTCAGTAATTCGTTTTATTCATTTCGTCCAATTTGTTAGTTTGCAACATTTGCATTTATTGTATTAATTTGAACTAATTTGATTTATTTAATTCATTAATTTCATTTATATTAATAAATTAATAAATACTCTTTTTATGGATAACTTTTTTAATTTCATTTGTTTTACTGATTTTTTATAATTTATTTAGTTCTAATTTTTCGCTGATGAGGACCAAACTGAATCGAAACTTTTGTGGCTAATACGTCAGTGTAGTAATATGCTGATTCTCCTTAAGGAGCCAAATTGGGTTTTATTTTCAAATTTATACAACAAGTACATATTCCGTATCTTAGGTAAAGTCATATTTTCATGTTTCGGATTCTCTTCGTCGGTAGCAAGCAGCTGATCAGGTCGCTAGCTAGACATTAAAACTCCTAGGGACGTAGAGGATTCCTCGTTCATTAACCGTTACTGAACGAATGAACATTCCTTTTTTTTACTAGAGACGTAGCCAGCGCCAGGTACGCCGGGCATGCAAGGGATCATAATGCAAAACATGTTGTTTCTAAGTGATCGTTATGCAATGTCAACTGAGCGATTGAAATCGAAATTCGAAGATTAGAACATTCTTTGTAAAAAAAACATTTTAAATATATTAAAATGTAAAAACCGGATATAAATGTCAAACCGGAGGATTAGGGAATCTTCAGTATAAATAAGGAACAACAGTGTACTCGGTTCATACAAAGTAGTCTTTTTCTACTAATTGGGATAGACCTTCTGCTGTCGTGTTCCACTTCAGCTTTTGCATGTAATGAGCTTAGGAATCAAGACCACTCAAATAAACTGTTGGAACCAGGCTTGTTATTTGCTCAAACAATGAGCGAAATACACCGATTAAAAATAGAGCAGCACAAAAACACAGCGATGTGCAGAACGACCGCACAAAGAGAAACATGAAAACGAAAAAGAGTAAGATCTGTGCACCAAGAGCTGCATAATTTTGTTCAAAGAGTCGCCTTGAAGAGCCACTTTTTTGTCACTTGAAAGCAGGTAGAAAAGCGAATCAAACTACAATTCAGATAAAGTTTGATCGGAAGAACGTTTTAAAAATGTTTTTTGGTTGCCTTCTCTACTTACGAGCGCGTGGGACCAAGATACACACTAAAGAGCCTCTTTATTTCTACTCTTTGTGGCGTGCAGCCATGGAGTAGAATACACGTGTGGGAGCAACACGCATCGGAGTGAAGTGGTTTATTGCGAAAGAGAAGAGCGGTGGTTCGCATGAAAAGTGCAAAGAGCGTTTGTTATTCTTCTCTTTATTTGCTCTGAAGTGCATAACATCCCTGGTTGGAACGAGTACAACGTCTTATGCTCTGTAGAATAAAACTGTTTAGTTTGCGCAATAAACTGTCCTTTGGAGTGAAAGATTGCAGAGTTTTCAATAATGTCCGAAGAACCCGGTTTACGCACGCGAACAGTCGCATTTTCGCATTTGTGCAAATGGAATCGTGGTTCATACACGCATTGTGTGCCCGAGACCCATGAGAGGCGGATTTCAAATTTTAGGTTTGTTCCAAAGTTTCGAGTGGGTAATTACACTCTCGGTTATTTTCGAGTAGTACTACCCATACTACCCACATTATTCGCCGGACCTGCCCATGTAACAAATTGTCACAAACTTCTTTATTCCCCCCCCCTTCCCCTTGCGTAACAAATGCCTTAGATTTTTTTCTTTAGTAAAAATATGTTACGTAACGTTCTGGCTTTTTACCCCTCCTCTATAAGTCTCAACTTGTTATATTTTGTCGTACTCCCACCTCTCCCTAAAATGTTTGTGGTTATATCAAATCCACATAGAGGCAAAAAACGTATGCGCGATATTTTGTACTCATTACACATTTTATGGTACTTCAAATTTAAAAATGAAGCTACATCCTTGACTTGTGTGTATGTACAATGTGTTTGGTAATGTTGTCAGACACATGAGAAATTTTTCGATACCTTTACAACGATTACTAATAGTCCTTACCATTTCTACATGCGATAGTTGAAAAACGACAATCGTGGTATTTAAATATCCTTTCACATTACCTTACTGAATATACGAATTGAACATATGCAGAAAGATTATTTTTTTAGGTTACCTATCGAGATAAGTGAGTTCCATAAGTAGGAATTCGGCAAGACACTGGTGTTTTCGTGTAAGGCCAAACATTCGTGATGCGTAACACTTTCTGTAGATGAAAATGGTGTTTAGAGTTTCAAAAGTTGCCTTTGTCTAGTGCAACTATGTCGGTCATACAGTGCTGATAACGTTAAACAAAGTGGAATCGAAAATTTTCCAAAATCGTTCTTGTTGCGAGTATATGCGTGTCAATCCACAAAGAAATCTTTGAACATATCAAGGATAGGTTAATACGCGCCAATTCTGTGGATAAACGGGGTACTACAGACAAAACTGCTCAGAAAGCGCTGAGGATAGCTCATCTACAGAAATAAAATCGAACAAACAGTCTGCAATACCATTACCGGTTGCTAAACCTGTGACGGTTGGTGAAGCAATAACAACAACTGAAAAAGCTGCGCTTAGTACCTTAAAATCAACAGTCATCAGTAAGAAATGTAAATGTTTGTAAATATATTTCCAAATAGTGGCATTTTAAAGTTTAAAGTTAAAATTGTGACCTTTTGTTTAGCCAAGATTAAATGATTTTATAATGTTTAGAGGAAAATATTTTTAAACTGTCTGTTATACAGTACTTTACCAGTACCAGTTATTATGACATTCTGTAAGTTATAATTTTCGAAGTGATAACTGATATTTTGTAATTTACGTAAAGGTTGTTAAATGAATAACAAGTGACTCAAATCTATAAATATGGTTGATTACGATCATTTCAGCATCACTCTATTCCGACAAATGGAATAGAACATTTCGTGTCATTACGGCTCTTGCTTCCCGTTTGCGAAGAAGATTTGCTTTTTGATTTGCCTGTTTTTAAATCGTTACAATTTATTTGATTCCAGTCAAACATTTGCAATATTTTTATGAGTTACGGTATGTGCGGATGACTTTATAGTTACTTATGGCTGTTAGAATTCGTATCATATGTAAATCACATGATACGTCATCGAGTAGTCTTACCAATCTTGCAGTTATGATTCTCACATTAAATCACAACTCTAATTGTTGCTTGTTAATTGTGAGTAAGGCATAAACAATGAAATAAGCGCATCTCCATCGTATAGGACTTGCTAAAACGCTTGCTATCACGACATCGAGCATGTTGTTTGGCTGTGCGCAGAGTACTGTGCTGGCAGGTCCCAACTAATTGATTCCCTTCGGACCCTAGGACGTCCTGGCAAGCCATGACCACACCTACATTTTTCTCATCTATATCTTTTTGAAAACTATTGATGTCCAAGTTTAATACATTTTCCCCTCATTCACAGTAGAACCCCATCAATCTCTCCCTGTATCTACAACACGGCATTGCTCCTCGAGTCTACGATCCATACCCTTCTTAACCGTTCATCCAGAACATTATGATATACCTCACAAGCAGATGATATAGAGAACATCATGACAGCATCGGAGTGTCAATAATTATCCGAAATATCGACCCTCCCCTCGCCCTTGCGATTACAGGCTGGAAACCACTACAACAAAGTGTGCATATCCGTCACATTGATTAACCAGCAAACGACAATGTCAATTACATAATATGTATCCCACTTCCTACCTTTTACCTTCACTAACATGAAAGGGGAGCAAGCCGCTCCTAAATACGGCTTTTCCTTCCCCCACTAACATGTGCCATGTATTTAAAAAATGAAATGTCGGCCTCGTTAGGCTACCGCATTTGGGCCTAAATAAACTCATAGACATTTAAATTTCTAAAGCGAATTTGTTTCTGTATTCACGCGGATGAACGCGTTTGTTATTTTTGTAGCAACATTTTCAAAATCAATTCGTTCATTAATTTTGAAATTGGATGCGACAATAATTTAGTATATGATTTGCTAAACAAACACTCTGAAAAAAATTCTATTTGATTGAAAACAATTAGCTATTGACTTTATTTTCACACTCATTATCCAGAACGATCGAATCGGCATGAGAACAAAGGAGCACAATTCCGAAAAAGCTTGTATTGATTGTACGGAAGAGAGAGATGACACAGGTGCTCTTGGTTAGATTACAATTGATTGATTCTTTTTCTAGCTTTGCTTTCCGATTTCTGTTCATTTCTTTCTTTTTATTCCCTAACCAACCACAAAGAGCGAGATACGTTGTTTCAATACGTGTTCAATACTCGAAACAAATCGTTGCTCTCTAAGACCATATCTTCACGTCTAACATAATGATGTATGTAGACCTACTGTAGCGATGAAATCGAAACGTTAATCCCAACTCACCAACTAAAAGATGCAATCAGTCGCAGCATTTTAGTCGCACTTCTATGGACGTAATTTGGCAATCATAGAAAACGGCAAAAATACTGGTTCCTATTGTGAACATAGATGAAGAAAAAAAATTGGAAGCAAATAGTGGACGAAAAATACGTGATTAATTGACAATCTGTAATTGAAAAGTAATCGGCATTCGTTAAAAGAAACGATAAAATTACGACGATTTGCCCTATTCCTATTATATACGATACTTCCTATGATCATCATCATCATCATCGTAATCGATCAATCCGGGTACTCCGAATCATGTTCGAATGTAATTCAGATTTCCAGGTTTCTCGATTTTGGGCTACCAGTCTCTAGTCTCCTTGAACGCTCAGCGCACGTGCATTTTGCTCGATTACACAGAGCCAGCGAAATCGACGACTTCTTCTTTTTCCGGCATTCGCACCGCATGTTCAACCCACTGCAGTCTGCCGTGTTTTATCAGCCTTCAAAGGACAGCATGTTTGTATACTCGGTACAGCTCGTGGCCCCAGTAACAATTAAGGTTTTATGACACTCTTGAAGTCTCACTAAAAACCTAGATTGGACTTGTAGTGTGCTATAAAACTCAAAATGTTACTTGGGGGTTCATACGTAGGCTGCAGGAGTTTAGCTGACTACGTAAACCATAGAAAGTTCTTTTTGCACCCACAGTATGGCTTTTGATCACGTGGCTAACATCGGTATCACACGTCACTAGTGTTCTAACATATATGTATTCGTCGACAACTTCGTACCGTATCCCCTCTCTCTACCAGCTATATATTTTGTCTTCTCAGATTTTATAAACAGTCCGATTCTTGCAGGATCTCTTTTGAAAGGCAAACATACCTTCTCCACTGCTCTGCCTATGAAGTCGAGGTCGTTCGCGAACCCAAGAAGCTTATGGGATCTTGCGATGATGGTTCCGATCTTTTGCCTATCAGATCTTTGCATTGTACCTTCAAGCGTTAGGTTGAACGATAATTTAGAGAGTTAGCAGACTTTAAATCCATCTAACGTTACAAACGAGTCGGATGTTTCTCCGTATATTTTGACGCATAATCCGGCGTCATACGAACCGACTTAAACAGATGTGTCGGAACACTATGCTCATTTTTCACTGAATCGTACGCTGCATCCAAATCCACAAACAGGTGTTGAGTCCGAACGTTGTATCCCCGGATTTTATCTATAATTTTACGCATGGTAAACATTTGGTGCATTGTTGATCGTCCTTTCCTTTGTATTCGCCGGCATACAATTCAGCCAACGGGCGTAGTTTGCTAAACATAACACGGGAGCTAGTACCTTGTAGGCGGCATTAAGGATCATTATGCCTCGATGGTTATTGCACGCGAGTTTGTGGCCCTTCTTGAAGATAGGACATGTGAGGCTAATCAACCAATTCGAATACATTTCTTCCTTCACTCATGTTATCCCGATCACGCTGTAGTTTGTTTCGTACAGTCGGTTAATCCAAACTTTTCAAAGCTAGGGCGGGATTCCGTTTCGCACATCTTTTTGCTCTTCGTCTAGTGAGGGTGGATCCATAGCCTGTTCATCATCCTTAAGCCTCATTCCACCTGACAGCCACTCCTGTGCGATCTGTCAACAAATTCTCGTTTCGGTAGTTAATCATGACCTGGGTCGGGGTGCTTCTCTTTGCCTCAGCGAGTACCATTTCGTCGCGCTCACGTTTCCTACGCCAACGAAGTTTTTTTCTCAGCTGCTCTCAGAGCACTATAGCGTTTCTTGTTTTTGTTGTGTAGCCGCTGCAAGCATTAGGCTTCTGGCCTGGTTTTTCTCGTCCGTCACCCTTTGGTACTTCTGTGGCTGTTGGATCTGTTGCCACGCTGCCTTCAGAATATTTCTTGTTGACCGATCATCGATTCGTTCATCGAGCTTTCGACCATAATCCTCGACA
This sequence comes from Topomyia yanbarensis, assembly GCF_030247195.1. Lineage (NCBI taxonomy): Eukaryota > Metazoa > Arthropoda > Insecta > Diptera > Culicidae > Topomyia > Topomyia yanbarensis. The sequence goes on along the minus strand of NC_080672.1, from coordinate 428,312,306 downwards.
ACACCTTCAGCTGGTAATCGCTGTATGTTCAGTCGCATGGTTTTCTCAAGCCTGGAACCGATTATGCTGGATAGTCTTGCACGAATCTTATACACCGCCAAATAATAGTCAGAGTCAACGTTCGTACCTCGGAAGGTTCTGACATCAATGACATCGGAGAAATGTCGATCGACCATCGATACATGGTTCAAATTCGGCATTCGGGTATCTCAAGGTGTGCTTCCGAATACTGTTCCGTGCAAAATTGGTGCTACTCATAGCTATTACTCTGGTTGCGGAGAGATTTATCAGCCTTGGGCCGTTTGAAAATGCTAGTAGACTATATTCCATCTCGATCTTCGTTTTTAACAGGAATATTTATTTAGCTAGTCAAAAATAATATGCAATTTTTATAGAAGAGTGTGTTAATCGATAATTCGTATTAATTCAACCAGAAGGCGAAATTCCCCAACCATTTTCTCACATTTTCAAATTTTATGTCATCGCGTTCGTATCTTCTACAATACCCCTTATTTTCGGAGAAATATCGTTACACCATTTTCATCAACACCAGAAAATAACTGCTTAAACAAACTAATTGAATATAATCTACGAATTTCTCTGCAGCAATAATAAAAATACACAAGCTAAGTTGAAATCGCATTTCAACCATTCCATTGCACAATCGAAAACCATTCAACTAACTAATTGAATCTCGATTCGAAAACCTCTACCAAAACAATCTTGTTTATGTTTTCATTGCACCAAACCGTTACATTCTCCGGCGAAGAAGCAGGCCACGAAAAACTGCTCTCCTCAGCTCCAAATTGTATTGGTATTGGGAGGCTGTGTTACTGTGACTAATGCAATTAAGCTTTACACCATGCACTAAACGGGTTGAAAAATCCATAGTTACTGAGCATGTCTTTTCAATTTAGACCACCCTGCTATATAAACATTTCAGCTGCTAGGCTAATCTATTCCTATCTGAATTGAATCGTTTTCTTATGCAATTGAAACTAGCAGCACGATTATGCCAAAGGCGCCAAAATCAGCAGGCGAAGGCCGTTGTTTGACCATGGTAACGTACTTTTCCACCCGCATTATTGTTCCAATGGCGGTCATGAATTGTCGAAAGTTCTATGATTAATTTCCTTACCGTCAATTCGGTTGATTGTCATGTGGGGTACAACGTATTTTACGCTTGGTTCAGTACCATTTCATGCGCCTGATCTAATCTGAACTTACCATCAGGGTGAGCTTTCCCCGCTTTTGTTATGGTTCATGACTATAATCGCTCGGTAGTGCTAATATGCAAATGTACTTCTGCTACTAAATCGTTTGTTATGCTAATACCGATGACTGTTTAGTAACCGACCATCTAGTGATCACCCGTGGTTTCTGTATTGGAGTTGAGCTCTTGTGTCACCGACCAACCAAACCGAGTCCGAGGAGTGTCTTTGATTAAGATCAACCAGCAGACAATCTCTTTTATTCATTGTTCTGTTATTTCCCAGCTTTGTCTCTCAAAGTGAATTAGACCGGCTATGCAATAGCTTTTTTTGATATACTTACATTATTACTTTGCGTGGTTCGTAACGGTTTCCAAATGTCAACTTTCGTTGTCTACTATACTTGTAATACCTGTTCAAAATGTATAAAAATATTTTATTTTATCTCTTTTCAGCTCTTTGCATGGTGATTGCATGTGTATCATTCCCGTTCGGCTGGAATTCGGACGAGTTCAGGAAGGTCTGCGGCCCCGAATCGAATCGATTCGAAGTTGGTCTCTGTGGGCTACGATGGGCATATCCACTGGCAATAATCGGTACATTTTTTAACGTCATATATGTCCATGAATACACTTAATATTTATTCAACCGTCCTTTCCTAGCTTGCATTGATGGATTTATCCTAGCCACCCTGTCGTTCATCCTAGCAACCCGTCACGTCCGGCTACAACCAGAACCGCAGTATCAAAGCAGCATGTACAAAGGTAACTATGATTTCAAGTTTCCCGGTTTCGGTTTTCCGCTTAATCTCCCGCTCGCTTTTAAGGTGAAATCAACAACGCCTACGTCACGGATGCCGTTAGTATTGCCGGTTCGCGCAAGTCGTTGAACCTGCAGCCGGTCCTACTGGTTGCACCGCCTCACCATCACATGATGACCGGTAACGACACGCTGTCCAGTCGGGCGGCATCTCGTTACGGCGTTCCCCGGTCAGACTATCACAGCTCACTGCATCAGTTTCAGCTGTAAAGAGGGTAAGCTTTTTCATTTATAGTAATGAGATGGGCCGTAAATTTGCTGCGGACTAGGCTGTTTGCTGATATGCCCTTGCGTGGTATAAAATCGTATTTCCCTAACGTAATTATCGTTGGCCTGTACATTTCGCTCTACCGCTGACTAGTGTTGCAGTTTTTTGAACCATAGCTGTTATCTGACGTTCAGTTTAAGTTAATTTGGAAGGTTCAGAGGTTGCAAGTGAAGCCACCCCTGAAACGAAACTGAACTTATCGCTAGCGAGGACTACAACCATTCCTATTAAAGACTCAAATCAACAAGGTTGTGTTCAAGTCGGCATAACGGCTTGTTACGACGACAGTGTTGGAAGTTAGTAACAAATTAATGCATTTTAATTTATTTTCTTCGTTATGAAAATAAAATTTTACGTTTTTACTGTAAGTAGGATAGTTATAAATGCACAAATATTCTATCGGACATTTTCACAACGATATTTGTACTTTTATTTTTAAATATGTTATTTACAATTTTATTGTAGCATAGGCATTGTAGCAAGAAATACACGAAAACTTAGACTTACACAATAAAAATAATTTTGGATGACAGTCCATTTTTTTTATTTATCAATGATTGCAGAAAAAATGTCTATTTGATGACTTATTATCAGAGCTACAACACAGTGTAAACTTGGAAGACGAATGAGTTGCACTGAGTTGAGTGGAGTGAGTTTAAGTACATTTAACAGAGAAGGACTTGGCTCGGAAATCTAAAACACGTTAACTCCTGAACCCTACGAGCCAAAAGACGAAATTATGTTAAGGTACTGTAATGAATTCTATTCATAATAAACTTTTGTTACAGTTGTTGTTTACCATATCAGACAACTAAAAACCCAGGACAGTCGTAAGGGGTAATACACAAGCCTCCTTCCCCTCCCAACGTCCCTGCTATTACAAACTCAACTTGATGTTATCTCCCACTCGCATGTACCAGGCCCAATTTTCCCTGGTTTTCGGCAGTGAATGAATTTTGCATTCAATTTCTGCTTTTAGTTAAAATCAATTAAGTCCTATTTTCGTAGGTATGAGACATCGAGCAATTCGTTGGGGTGTTCTTAGCGTTGAAGTAAATGTGGATACCTGGCAATCCCTATCTCTAAATCTGTGCGGTAGGATCGTTATAACTACAAAAAATATCATTGATTCCATATCTCTACATTTAAGCGATTGTTAGATCATACACTGATAGAATATATTCGTAAATCGCTAGGAATTAGTTTTGTATAGAAAATTTTCTAAGATGAACGAAAAGAAATCGTGCGACCAACGAAATATACGTAAATGTTTATTAAAATAAACGAAACATTTCGTTTCATTCACGAAAAATAATGTCGTTTTCAACGACGTCATTCGTGCAATGTACACTAAATAAGAAAAATTTACGAAAACCTTCGTTCATCAAGCGGCCATTTCGACATACTACAATAAAATCGAGTTTGCCGGATCTATTTAATTAAAAAAAATCGGTGTTGTCAAACATCGATCCCAAAAGATCGACTGAAAAAATAAGACGATAATAAATACGAAAACTTTTCTAAGATGAACGAAAAGAATTCGTGCGACCAACGAAATCGTTCGCAATATACATAAATGTTTATTAAAATAAACGAATCATTTCGTTTCATTCACGAAAAATAATGTCGTTATCAACGATTACATTCGTGCAATGTAAACTAAGTAAGTAAAATTTACGAAAACTTTCGTTCATCAACCGGCCATTTCTTCGTACCACGATAAAATCGATTTGGCCACATCGCTTTCTTTAAATTAAAATAATCGATGTTATCAAACTTCGATCCCAAAAGATCGACTGAAAACAATAATAGGCTAATAAATATGAAAACCTTTCTAAGATAAACGAAATAAATTCGTGCGAGCAACAAAATCGTTCATCATATACATAGACATTTAAGGAAATAAACGAATCATTTCGTTTCATTTACGAAAAATAATGTCGTTAACAATGCTGCAATGTACACTAAATATGCAAAATTTATGAAAACTTTTGTTCATCATGCGGCCATTACTTCACACCACAATCTTCAATAAAGGTGAGCAGGTTGAAATAAAATCGATTTTGCCAGATCGATCCATTTAGTTAGTTAAAAAATCGCCGTTGTTAAACATCGATCTTAACTTATGGATTGAAAAATTAATATGCTAATGAATACGAAAAATTTCCTAAGATGATCGAAATAAATTCGTGTGAGCAATGGAATAGTTCGTAATATACATAAACGTTTATTAAAATAAACGAAACATTTCGTTTCATTCACGAAAATAATGTCATTATCATCGATAACATTTGTGCAATGTAAACTAAATAAATAAAATTTACGAAAGCTTTCGTTCATCAACCGGCCGTTTCTTCGTACCACAATGAAATCGATTTGGCCACATCGATTTTTTAAAATAAAAAAAATCGATGTTGTTGAACATCGATCCCAAAAGATCGACTGAAAACAACAACAGGCTAATAAATACGCAAAGTTTTCTTAGATGAACGAAATAAATTCGTGTGAGCAATAAAAAATCGTTCGTAATATACACAAACGTTTATTCAAATAAACAAAATATTTCGTGTCATTCACGAAAAATAAAGTCGTTATCAACGATAACATTCGTGCAGTATACATTAAATGTGTAAAATTTACGAAAGTTTTCGTTTAGCAAGCGGCTATTCTTGTTCATGAAATGAACGAAACCTACTATTTACAATGCACGAAAAGACTTCGTTGCAGAAAACGACGAATGAATTCGTGCATTGCATGCTCGATTTCGTTATATTTAAGCATTTATATTATCAGTGTAGTTCACTTTATCGAAAGGGGCGGATGGGCTGGTGTCGATGTGACCTTTCAGAAGTAGTGAAATAAGTCCGTCGGGTTCGGGATTGCAAGACGACGGCAAAATTCAAGCGAAGAGAAACAAAGGGTATATTGTTGCGGTGATTCTGCCCGCCATAACTGGTAGAAGTATAACAGAATTTTGGTAGCAACATTTTGAACATTTTAGCAGTTGTCAGAATCTGGATGCCAGATTTTGTTTCGAGTTGATTCGCAATAAGTCCAGGCGGACGATGAATTGGAATTTTGGCTGTCAAGTATTCCGGAGCCAGTATTAAAATTTGAATCGGTTGTGTCATTGGAGCCGGATACTACAGCCAGAATTCCGACTCATCTGCCGACTTTCCTTTACTAGGTTTCAGCTCATGTCACGTGTGTCACGTACTTATGAATGCCTTATAGTTTCTCTTTTCAATTTCAATGTAAGAAAAGTAAGTTGAGAAGAGAAATAACGAGGCACTACATATTGAGTGAATAAAAAGAGACATCGGATGGTATAACTGGGAGACTAGAATGTATTTGAGTTAATTTCTTGTACTCTGTTTGTGCTTGAGTTTACGGTGCAGCACAGATAACAGACATGTACGCTAGAGCAAAATTCTTTAAAAATCCGTGTAACCTATCAAATTGATAAATATTGACATTTACACAACTGTTTGCTACACGTTTTTGACAGCTGTACTTCACCTACATTGTATCGATCACTGCGCCACCTACAAAAGTTAGCTAAACGTATTTCAGACGTCTAATTTATTCGGAATTTCCGTTGCGGGTGTTTACACACATTTCGAATCGAGCTTGAATGTTTGTTATCTGTGGTTGCAGTTATCATGGTGTGTCAGCCATAACTGCGACCTAAAAAAAGTTTATTACCGGTGTCATCAACTGCGTTTGTAATGAATATGGCTCCTATAACCTAAGATATCTCTTATTAGTAGTGATTCAATGTTATCATTCAGGCGGGTTTCCTGTATCGCAATGCGTTTTGGGCCCCCCCTTAGTGATAAATCGTTGTAGGATACTCAAACTAGATCGCATGTCGTTGGTATTCCATTGCAGGGCCAACTAGTCACTGTTTCGATTCCCGCTGAATCGGTCGAACTGTGCTTCCGAATCGTGGGCTTTAGAACGCATTGAACGGAGTACCGTTTCAATTCAATGGAGTATCGTTTGTTTGAAAATAATATCCGGGGTACAGACCCGTTTCGGGGTAACATCGGTTAATATCGGGACATGTTCTGTGCTTGTCGTTGTTGGAACTTATTGCTACCACGGCTCCAGGGCTAGCGGACGATTCACTGATGCATCGCTTGTATTAAATTTTGGGGTAGCGTTACTGTTACCGTATTACGATTACAGTATTTGTCAGACTGCACGTCTGACGACGTGGGATTGATGCCAAATACTTTGGTGATGACATTCTCCTTAGCCGTAACTTGAAGCACAGACTAACAGACATAACACTCGAAGTGGGAACGTTTTGTCATATAATGGAGTTATTAGCACGAATTCCAACGATAAAATTCAATTAAATGTATTGCTTACTTTTCAGCTGCCATTTGCCCAACTATACACGCTGCAGAAATATAAATAAAATGACAAAAATTGGCAGCTGACTTGTTTCACAATAAAATACAAGGTGTATTGTTCCCATAAGTGTCGTTAGATAGTTACGCTAGGATATAATGGGTTAATCTTTCTTTTGAATTGGAAATGTTTCGTACGTAAATGGACGATCCATCCGATTCTTCGGTTTACTTAACCCTCCGGAAGTCGCGCAAATGGCCCACTGAACGAGCAGCCGCTGGTGCACTAAGACGATTGTCAGATTTTCAGAGCAGCGTGCACTCAGTGCAGTAGTGCGACTTCTGGAAGGTTAAACATGTGACACTAAATACATTCGAAAGTATTTTTACCCTTTATGCCAAACGGTACTGATACCACAGAGTAGCAGACATAATATTCGACAACAATTCCTCGCAAATATTAGCGATCATTTTGAATTGAATATATTTTAGTTGAGACTGCTATCGCATTTGCGATTATGGCGCCACTGATATATGCGCAAGTAAACGGGGGATAGATCACTAGTACAAAATTTGTTCATGGGCCTGAGAGTTAACTAATCTGTAATTGAGATGGACCGTGTATTGGTGGAACGATATTTTTTTGAGGAATTCATCATAGTGTTATGTCTGGTAGTCTGTGCTTATACTACACGACTGTTATGTTAAATTGCCAACTACCGTAATATGTCTTTTGTCAGACGATATTAGGTTTTACACCAACAGACAAAAAATTAGCCGCATGAACTTCGGTGGTTTGTTTACATGGGAGTTATGTGAGTTCGAAAGTAACAGATGAGCCTGATTTAACGGTCATTTTAGATATATTTTTAGTTGGGACTGTGGGCGCATATGTGATTATGCCACCTCTGATATCTGCGCAACTATACGGGAGTTAGACTACAGGTGTAAAAATTGTACTGTGTAAATTGCCTGATAACCCACTTGTAAATGAGTGTTTGGGACTCTGTATAAAAGGTGGAGTTAGTGTTCTGACAAAATTGGCGGATCGATATTTTTTGAAGGAATTTGTTTTTTGCTTGTTAGTTTGTGCTTGAAGTTTGCAATTATTTATCAACTAATTCAAGTATTACGGTTGTCTAGCGACAGTTGGATTTTTGCGGAGCATTGCAAGATGTGGTAGAAGAAACCGGGTTTAATTCGTGTATTATATATGATTTAATTACTCAGATATCCACGCCCATCTTGAGTGTTCTGGTTGGAATTATTTGTAATCTTTATTGGTCACAATACACTAATGTTTCGTCCCTGGTTGTGGATTCCCTAGGAAAATCAACTGAAAATAAAAAAAAATAATATGAAGGAAAAAACAAATCATATTCACAATTTAAGAATCTCTATTAAACTTTTGAGCCTACAGGGTTTATTTTCTTTTTTGTTGGCTCTTTTTCTCTTTCACTAATTTAAGTGCATGTTTGAAAGTACTCGTGGTGATTCTTATGTTGAAAAAGCTTTCAAAATAATATAGCTGTTGCCACGGATCAGCTCATTTTTAGCTAATACCATGACCACGATAAATCAAGCTTATCTGTAAAGGAAAAACCAATTTTTTTCAGTACATGCCTGGACGTCCTTCGTGAGCGAAGAATTTGACAAAATTCAGTTTTGTTATAAAATGGGGAGAATTTTTCTGAAATTGTTAATTTTATATGGCTTTGTTTTTTGGCCTAAAAAATAAAAATGAACTAAAAAAACGCTTCGTTCGTGAAGAAGACATTGTAATAAGAAATGTAAGGTTGAACGTTTCAAATCGATCGGTTCAGTTGTTGCCGAGAAATCCTGGTCACCACTAAACCGTTTTAGAAAAAAAGCGCGATTTTGAGAGAATTGTGTTCAAAGTTTCACGTCAATATTGTGCAATATTCGAATGAGTAATATTGGGTTAGGCGTTTCACCCAAGTCTACCGCATGGTCATAGATAGAACATAACTCCTACTTAGCAGAAGACAAAGGATTCTTTACATTTTCTTTCGATCATGTCCTTATGAGCCTGCCTAGTCCTAGTTTTCCGTTCTAAGTTTATAACTGGTTCGCACTAGAATATCTATCGGTCTTTCAATTTCATTGCTATCGTTTCTCTTAGCCTTAAATTTACCGAAAATATCCCACAAAATCTATACAGTAGAACCTTGCGGCAATTAAAAAGAAGAAACGTGTCAACAGAAAGACGGACTACAAGTATTCGTGGTGGAATTCCGAGCTTCGTCGTCTACGCAACATTCTCCGAAAACATCGCAAGCGTTACTTCCGTCACAAGACCGACGAAAACAAAGCTGTTCTTCGCCGAACCGAACTTCAATACGAAACAGCCCGGAATAGTGCATTCGGCGAGTATATAAGTCACGTCCAAAGCAACCTTCGGAACAACCCCTCGACGTTCTGGAAGTTTGTGAACAGCAGAAAACGCGCTGGTGGCATTCCCGTAAATGTTTATCTTGGAGATGCCAGTGCGAAATCCAAAGCCGAATCCGTAGACCTTTTTGCAGAACATTTTCGTGCGGTATTCACCAACCCAGCTATCTCTCCGTCACAAGAGTATATAGACACATTACCATATAACACAATATCAGTCTCCCTAGCTTGAATATGACTGAAGCAGACGTGTTGAAAGCTCTATCTAGTATCGACCCATCGAAAGGGCCAGGCTCGGATTGTTTGCCTCCGATATTCATAAAAGGATGTGCACAATCATGGTCATTGCCGGTCAGCATTATTTTTAACCGCTTAATCACTGAAAGCGTCTTCCCGAGTGCATGGAAACAAGCGGCTATATTTCCGATTCACAAGGCTGGAGACATTCATAATGTTGAAAATTACAGAGGAATCTCACTTTGGAACTGTTTTGCTAAAGTCCTTGAAAAATTTGTTAACAATGAGATGTACGCTGCTGCTTCTAACATCATCGACGAGTGTCAGCATGGATTTGTGAAGCAACGTTCTACAAATTCAAATTTGATGATGTACACTAGCATCTTGGTCCGCTCTGTTGAGAAGCGTCAACAAACCGATGCAATATATTTTGACTTCTCGAGAGCATTCGATAAAGTATCTCACAAGATTGCTCTTCTGAAACTGCAAAGACTAGGATTTCCTGCGTGGTTAACTGGATGGTTGCAATCATATCTGCCTAGTCGGAGTGCTTTCGTTAAAATTGGTTCAACACGTTCTAGCTTGCTCGACATGCCAACTGGAGTCCCTCAAGGAAGTCACCTAGGGCCGCTAATTTTTATTTTATTTATAAACGACATTTGTGCTCGTATCAAATCTGGAAAACTATTCTTCGCCGACGATTTGAAAATTTTTCGTTCCATTGCTTCTGGACTTGACTCTGCTGCACTTCAGGATGATGTACTTAATATCGAACAATGGTACCTGTTGAATGGTATGCAGATAAACGTTGACAAATGTAAAATGATATGTTTTAAGCGATCATCCACAGGCACGTAGCCAGAGGGGGGGGGTCTAGGGGGCTAAACCCCCCCCCCCCGAAATGTTTCAAAAATAAATTTATAAAACTTATTATCAGCGACTTTAAACAATTTTGTAGCTCGTTTGGTTTGAGAAAAAGTTAAAGAAGATTGCTGTTTTCAACAACCAAAATCAATGGTCCAGAAATTCGGTGTGGTTCATGCTTCTGTCCCAGCCGGTGTGAAGCGAACGACAAATAAAGTCACTTTGTGATTGTGTTCCTTATCTGAAGGACAAAGGAAACTTCTACTATACTATGCCCTAGTAATCTGTAGAGATGAGTGAGTCGCAGGGACAAGAAGTGGTGCACCGGCCAAATACTGTGATTATTGGTGACTCCGTAAGATCGAGTATTTGCGATGAGGAACATTTTCTGAAGGTGAAAATGGAGGTTAGAGTTACGATAGTCACCTTTATCGAGTTCTACCATGTCAGGTATTTTGCGCTCATAGCGTTCAACAAATTAGATCAGGCGAAACCATTGATTTTGAATAATTTAAAACTATTTAATTTTAATGGTTGTGTGTGACAATGCTGTAATTAGTATCTTCATATAAATGGACGGTGAGAGAATCAATGTTCGGTTACAAGATCGGATACCGCTTACTTGCAGATACATGTCACATATGGGAGGAATGCAGTACAAAATATAATGCGATAGCACAATTACACAAAGTATTCTTTGCACATATCAAAGACAAAAAATAGTACGTTTCACTTCGGTGAAAAAACGTCACATTATGGTCTATCCTGATCAGAAACCGCTGAACACAAACAATTACCAAATATTTGGCACCTGTTCTGGTAATATTGACAACGGCACTGCGTCTACAGCCAGCAAATTCATTGAGGAAATTCACACTCATAAAGGCAACAAGCAAGCATGTTTGCGAACATAAAGACAGCAACCACGATAATGACACGGAAGTGTTCAATCGCGAGATAGATATGAACGACCCCCTATACGCAGTTTGGTGAGGAAAAATATTTCCCCGCCTCGGAAACAGGTATCTACGCGCAATGGCTATGAACTTGTGCGAGATCTGTTGGACAACCATTAAAACTCGTTTTATTATTTTTATTGTTGGAAATAGATATAAATAGAAAACAGACCCACTGTTCCGATTGGCTAAAGTATTGAACCGAGTTCACATACGGATTATTTAAAAAAATAATAAAAGAAGTTTTATGGACGACTGAGCACTAAAATTCTCTAAAAGTGAACGCTTCATCGCAAGTGATTGTCACGTTCAACAAAACTCAGATGTAATACTCGATATTGGCAACTCTATATTAAATTTAAATGACAGGACATGAATTGTACCCAATTTGAATTTCTGTATTAGGTCTGTGCACTCTGCACTCTTAGTATAAATACTAGACATCACATTAAAGCGTACTAGGCAAAAAAATATTTCAATTTATTGAGAACGATATAGCTGAGACAACAGTTTTTGCTTTTGCGTCGTTTTAACGTATTATCATTTTCATTGGCTCTTAATTTCATTTTCATGCGAAGAATTTGTTCCGTATTAAAACACTGTTGCGACTAAAATGTTGTGACTGGTTGAATCTATTAGTCCAATAATTTCGATTTCATGTCTTCAGTATATATCAGTCTCACGATCTGTTTTTTATTCGTTTTGGACTAAAATGAGAAATGATCAGAAATCACGGAGGAGGAAAAAAGAATCAGCTAATCTAAGACGCCTCAAGAGCACCCCTTCTATCCTTTCTATGCACTCAGAACAAGTGCTTTCGGAATTGCGCTCTGATCCTCACAATTCGGTTTGAATATAACGGCATTTTCGAAAGCACATTATGTCTTCGTTACCCGCATAATATTCAACGTTACGTGGAACAAGTTTAATTGAAATTGTTTCTTAAATTTTGGTAAAAAAAACTGTTATCCAAAAGCATTACAGCTTTCTTCAAGAAGTCATGCATCTATTTTAATCTTGATGATGATAGTAAAAAAGCTTGAGCTAATTAAAAACGAACCAATTACTGAGCAGATTGTGTGAATTGACTTAGAAAGCAAGCATCTTCGCAAATCCACCTGCCAGAAGGAACTAGACAGTAGGCCATGTACACTGCCGCTGACAACAATTTTGCAAAAGATACACAGGAATCGGATAAATTGCAGTAATTTAAAAACATAGAAATATGAAAAAAAATTCTTTTCGGTACAGAAGAAGCAAGTGCGCTGTGTATTGTGTCTTTGATTTGTCGGAAACAAGTGTGATGCTAAAACTATTGAGCTCACCCATATTTATAGTTTCGAGTAATTCTAGTGGTGTCTTGTTACATTCAGTGCTTCGAAATTTCAAAATCAGTTAAGTATTTCTGCTTGTATTTATCGAAACTGGCATTCAGATTCAACGCCTCAGTCATTCATTTACTTTCTAACTAACTGAAATTTCATGCAGAATCGAATGTTTGAGTGCAGAGGAAATATAAATTCCTTCACCAACCAAAGCATTCATTTGTTATTATATGGACAGTTTGAAGGCAGAATTTGGCATCTTCTTCATTTTTGAGCATAAGCGAGCTACGTAATCTATGTCTGGTGCATTTTTGCTCAATAATCCCTCTCAAAGCTAGCGTAGAAACAACATTCAATTTGCTTCTGAAACCGAACATATGCGAATCCGAATGCGCTATGTCGGGAGAACGAATGACGTGGAAAATGAACCAAACATTTCATTTATCACGGCGGGCAGGAATTGAATTTCGTTTCTCTTTCCAGTTTATGCAGGGATGTCAATTTTTTTAAGCTCTGGTTACATTTAACAAAATTTACGTAAATTGCAAGATAACAATAATCAGCGGATTTCCTTTCGATTAGTGAACAGTCCTTTAGCAGATAAAATTCCGATTAGTTTGGTAGATTAATTCATTTAAACATCTCTTTTGTAATGTCAAAAAATCTATGAATTCCGAAATGAAACCTGTTCGTGTGCTCAAATATAATATTTAGTTATTATAATATAGGTAATCTTATCGAGTACCAACGAGAACAAAGGACATGGTTTGGTTAGAGGTTTTGGTGATAGGAGATGGAGAACATCATATTTAGCCAGAAGAAGCTTAGACACGAAGATAGCTTGCGACGCGTGTAGCTCTGTTCTAACTCAGAAAATTTTGCGGTTCTCAGGTTTCGTGTGCGTTCGCTAGGGGCGAATGTTGTTACGGGGCGCTTTTTTAAAAAAAATGTGTAAGCCGAAAAACAACTTTTATTGTATATTTACTGTAAAGTTTTATATATCATAGAGAACTTTTCATTTCACGATTCAAAATTTAGTGAAAATCAAGTGGGAGTAACATGGGCTAAAACAGGAATTCATTTCTATTGCAAAAGAATCGACAAGAAAATAGTGGTCCGTATTGGAACAAGATTGGGGTAATTCGGACCATTCGTGTACATTTGCACAAAACTGTTTATACGCAATACGGTAAAAAATCGGAAAAACCGTCTTAGAAAAACTGTGCGCAATTGACCATGCTTTCAAGAAAAAATATTTATTCGTGAATCGGTTAACACGTTCCAGTTCTATAGCTCATAAACCCTTACTAGGTCCGAATTGGCCCAGTTCAAATTCAAAAGCAAGAATTCGTCGATGAACGAACGATGAACTAGCCTTTCTTGATAACAGATAACATATTCTCTATTGCCTATTCACTAAGGAATTTTCAAAATTACATTCAGTTTACAGTGACTATCTTAAGTCACCATAAGTAACACATTTATGCAATAAGTTTCAAGCCCCTCCCGAAACAAAATCCTGGCTGCGGGCCTGATCATCCACTCTATCTCATTATGAGTACTTGATCCAAGGGCGCGTCATCGAAAGAGTGGACTCCATTCGTGACTTGGGAGTGCTTTTTGATAGAAAGCTTAGCTTCTCAGATCACAGCATCGCAACGACGGCGAAGGCAATCGCAATACTTGGTTTCCTGAAGCGAAATACCGCTGGCTTTGACGATTTCTACGCACTAAAATCGCTATATTGCGGATTGGTGCGAAGCATTTTGGAGTATGCTGTGCAAGTGTGGGTTCCACATCACAACGTCCAAATAAACCGATTAGAACGCGTACAAAGATGTTTCGTGCGATATGCTCTAAGAAATTTGCCGTGGAACGACCCTGCCCATCTACCACCTTACAACGATAGATGCATGCTGCTTGAGTTACCGACGTTAGAGTTCCGCCGCACATTCTTGCAAAGAATGTTTATATTTGATATGTTGTGTAATAACATTGCCTGCCCAGATATTCTTGCACGGATTAAGTTTGGATAGAGAAAGGATAAAATTCGCAAACGAAAAAAGCAGTTTTTTCCACACCGTATGTCAGATCTTCATAAAAATCAATCAGCAGTACTGTAGCAACATTCTACATACATGATTGATTTTTATGAAGATCTGACATACGGTGTTGAAAAAACTGCTTTTTTCATTTGCGAATTTTGCGCATTCTCTGTCCAACCTTAATGTGTTTGTACCTCCTCGCGCTCTAAGGTACCGTCCTCTTTTGTGGATTCCTAAACATCGTACTGTTTATGGTCAAAACAATCCTGTGGATAGATATTGCTACAAATTCAACGAAACTTCACATCTGCTTGATTTTATTGTCACCAAATCTAGTTATAAGTTAGCTATTTTTAATTAATTTAGAAATTATGTTTTATTTTTTATAATCTGTACGGTATCTACCGAAGATCGAACAAACAAATAAAAAAACATAGTTTTATACTGAAGGTTTTTTATGAGAAGATTTCTGTCCGATGTTTACGCTTTATGTTTATATCCGATTTTTACATTCTATTGTATTTAAGGAGAGGGGGAGGAGGCTGGTAAGGGTTTTCGGTGTGAAAAAACACTTTCTTTTGCAATTTTTTAGAACTTTGCGTGAAGCGAATTGATAAAAGCTTTTGTTTATTATAGTGTATCATTTCAATAACATGCTGTAATTTTCCCATACAAAAATATCGACAAACGACTCAGTGACGAAGCTTTTTATAGAACGTCTCTGGAAAAACGCGATTTGCTGTGTTACCTGCCGTTCAAAAACTACTTAACCGATTTCATATTTTGCATACGCATTCTATGTAAAGAATACCTAGCCCCTACGTTGAGTTTTCGAGATAAATTGGCAAATAAGGAGGTCTTTAATTGTTAAATAAAAATTTCTATTTTACACGAAAAATTCCGCCTTTTTATGAGTATATCAGTGTACAAAAATGATTGTATCTTGTTCAAAACATGGTATCTGAGGAATACATATAGTGGTTTGGCATTGATAGTTATCTTTGCATCAAAATGATAACGAAAAATCCCAAAGT
This sequence comes from Topomyia yanbarensis, assembly GCF_030247195.1. Lineage (NCBI taxonomy): Eukaryota > Metazoa > Arthropoda > Insecta > Diptera > Culicidae > Topomyia > Topomyia yanbarensis. The sequence goes on along the minus strand of NC_080672.1, from coordinate 428,296,777 downwards.
GTTGTACAAAGTACAACAGAGCAAGTGCTCAAGGGTTAAATAGGGTATACTACAGGACAGAGAACAGTTATTTATTCAAAGAAGGAGCATTGCAAAGCTTTTGAGAAATCTGTCATTAAAAAGTAGATTTTTCACCTGATGTATTAAACGTCATAAATCTGACTCTCTCTAACGAAACTTAATCCGTGAATTATAAGTTCCTAACGACCAACAATGGTGTTTGCCTAATTGTCACCCAAAGGAGTAATTTAGCAGCGCAGTAGGTGCGGTCATAGCGTAAGTAGTAAATCATTTCCTAAGTAACCGGAAGTTTGGATAATATAGATTTTAAAGTTCATATAAAATTCCGAGCGAGCTTTCAAGTTGGTGAAGCTTTAATAGAACTTGAAGGCTGCATCTATTTGAACATAGAACGTATAACAAAATTATTTAAAACGAGAAGCATATGCAGCTCTCTTATTTTAACTTTTGTGTATTTGGGTTAGGTTCTAATTTCTAACCCGAAAAAAGAGGCGAATACGCTTAATACTTCAACAATCGAAACACAAAACTTGTGGTACTCCAATGATACGATGATTGATTTTCATGAAAATATAGCAAATAGTAATTGGTTTGAAAAGGCCATGTAGAGGCAAATAATACCTTTTTTCAAGCGTGCCAGTCCCACCCAGGGTTGCCACTATTTTTCAAAGAATATCTGGCAGATCAACTAAAAATGTCTGGCAAAATCTGTCACTTAACAGCGACCTCAAAGTCATCAAAATTTATCAATAGATTTTTAATAAATTTGGGAAAATATGTCCAAATTTCCAAAATGTGAGTATAAAATAGACTGGTTCAATTTTTGACTGTTAGCTCCACCAGGCTCTATTGATTCCTTTTATGGCCCTTAGTAATTGTGCAAATTTTGGTACCGATCGGTTGTGTCTACGGACCCTCGAAAAATTTCAAAGTTTGTATGGAAATTAGTATGGAAAATTGGTTAAAGTTGAAAATATATTCTTAAAAAATCACCTCATCAATCAATTTGTGAGAACACAATATGTTTCTAAAGGTATTCTTCAACTGAACACATTCAGGGAACATTTTAAGTTTTTAAAAATTCGCTGAGAAAATTTATTAACTAAAGAAGCAGCATGACTTCAAAACAAGTGGATTTTATTATTAATCATAGCAACCCTGTTTGAATAGCTGCATCTGCCATACGGGAGCGGTTGGTGGTAAGCCTAGTTTACACTTGTATAACGATGGAGCAGTCTAGTGCAAACTATAATTCAAAAATCTGGCAGAATGAGAGGTTTGTCTTTTTGTCTGGAAGCTTTTTGCAGCTGGCTGTGCCAGATAAATCTGGCATAATGGCATCCCTGGCCCCACCTTTCTATTTTCATCTGAGCAGATCTAGTATGCAAGCTTGTGCGCAGTTGATACGTTCTTGCATGTGATGTATTCAAGATGGTTGCATGCAACATCCTACATTGATGCTTCGATTATTTATTCCCATCCTCGTTAAAACTGTCCGCATTGTGCCCCTAGATACATGCAATTTGTATTGGCATACTGAATGTTCCTTTTTAAACTTTCTTGTTCCTGCGACATTTGTAGCCTGGGGCAGATTTTTCGCTACAAAGCTATATTCTTTTTAGAATTGGTGGAGGTTTTCGGGTAATTACATTATCACAAAACTGCGTATGTGAAGATATACGGAATTTTATGATAAACTAGCAATCAAACTTTAACTCGTGGGAGAGAAACTCGTGTTCGGAGATTCTATTTTAACTTTATTATGTTTATGACAGGTTGATTCTCTTCTTAAACAGATAATTGGTATATTAGCTTTTCCACTTTGATTTCCCCGAATTAAATTACACCCTCAAGAGAAGCTTTCCTCGCATAATTAATTGGAATCCGCACACGCGTTCAGACTCTGTTACATCATTTACACTGTTTGTTTTTGTAGATGCGATAGAACTTCGCTTCCCCGAAGGTGGTACTCACAAAGCTTTCAACTTTCCTCCGACAGTATACAGAATTAGAATAACATCAAACGATTACGCTCACCACCTAATCAACGGGTGGCATTTTCGTTTAGCTCCCCGACAGCAGACCAGCTCCTCCCACCAGTAGCCTTCCGGTTCTATTTTATTAAATTAATCCTCCCGACCGCTTAGCGCCAAGGTGTCTCGCCGCGGGTGATTGAATAATGAAGAAGCCAGGCGATACTAATTACGCGTGCGTCTTTTTCTGTTGCGCGCGTGTGAGGCTCGCCCAGACACGTTGGAAGACACGGGTGCTCTAAATAGCTGACCGGTTAGTGAGTTATCGTGAACTAATTCCCCCGTAACTGGTTTGATTTCGAGGCGTCGAGTCGAGAGGTGTCTGATCTTCGGTGGCATGACTTGGCAGGATCCTGTCGTTTGTTCAAGTTCAGATTTGTCTACCGGTTGATGACAGAAACCGGGTAATGATTCGTTGATAATGTAAATCAGTTGATTGGAGCAGTAATATGCGGTGGAGAGTGTATTGTCCTTTCGCACTGTTGAATGTAATTATTTATTTCTATTTGTTTTAATTGAAACGTTCACAGTTCTGGTGTTTTCAGGTCTTGTGAGAACTGGTGCGATTGTTTAGGACTTTCTGATAAGTAGTCCACAGTCGGCCGGCTTGCAGTGGACTGTACCACGCGAGATGTTCGTCTGTGAAGGTTCATTTCATCTGAACGATTGAAACTATCAGCGAAGAGATTGTAGTGTAACATTTGGAACATTAGGATTTTTTCTGAACATGTCGGAAGTTCTGCATCTTATACGTTTTCAATCAGGAATTTTTCTTGACCCACTAGAGGAATGTTTAGTATCCGCTGCTCTGTCGATTTTATTACGTGTTGTTCCTGGTTTTCGTCCAGCATCAGTTGTCCTAAGATGCGATGCGAAAATCCAGGATTTTGCATGCTTGCGACTAAAAAAATTTCCCGAGCGGTTTGCTGATTTTCTACCATCTCGACACTCTTCATACATTTATTTCTTTTGATGTTTTCCTTCCTTTAAATTGATAAAATACCCTAGGTTTCGTTTAGCTGACGCATTGAGGCATATACACGATGTTTATAAAAAATGGGTCGATTTGAAAGGTTGAAACCGTACAATTGCTCTAATCGATATTCAAATAATAAATTAGGCGAAACCGGGGCTATCAACACCGTGGGGTGATTCAGGCCCCGCGATTTCTCAGAAATCTCATTCTGCAGTTATTTGCCATCCACAAAAAAACATGATGTCAAAATCGTGATTAAAGTAACAAATAAAAGTTAAAAAATAACAGGTAGCTATTTTGGAAAGCTTGAGGCTCCTATTTTAGGGATTGATTTTTGTTTGGGTGAAAACGGTCACCACTTTGGTGTGAAATGAGCATACGGGCTTATTAAACCCCTCTATTCCATCAACCACCGTTCAGTGGCACACGATTGCCATGCCACAGCAAAGAAAATTCATGATGCTCCAATCGACAGCTGTGACTAACCAGATTAAGTTTTTTAAACCCATTTTTTTGCTTCCTAATAAGTTTCTTTAATAATGATTTCTATTCCGTACAACTAGGTGCAAAAATGTCCCTCATTAACGAACACGAATCTGAGCCAACACTCAAACGTTGACATTCGGTTGACACCATCACAGTGGGCTGTCTAATAACGTGACATAACCCCATCACTTTGACAATGAATGAACTGATAGCAAGCAGGAGATCAAAAGTAAAATTAAAATTAAATTTATATTGAGCTTATATTCATTTACAATCTAACATTTATTTGTAGCCTAAATTAGAATTGTATACTATTTTCGGAAGAAATTTCTGTTCATTTAAAATAAATTGGAGATTAGATTGTAAGAAAGAGCTAAGACTAAAATTACTTGTTCACTAAAAATAGAATTTATTCGTAACTTTAGCTGAACTACTCTAGAACCGGATGTTCTGCTGCGAGAATTCCGAGAACAATACCATAGTAAAAAAACCAACTTAATCCACCTAGCAGTGAGATGAGACATTTCTTACCCATGCCACATGGATAATTCATTAGTTTGCAGAACTCGTTCATTAAAAATTTAATAAAATATAGAAAATCAATAAAACGAACAAAATAAAAAAATAAAGCAAATAATAAAAAACAAAATGTTTGCAAATTCGTTAAATGAGTACAATGAATAATATAAATCATATTAATAAAATACACAAATTAAATTAGATTAGCTCATTCAATGAAAAATTAGGCAAAATTTAAAAATAGTTATAAAATTTAAATTTTTTAAATTTTATAGCCATTTTTTATTTTTTTATTTAAAAATAGTTATAAAATTAAATTTACTCAAACTTACAAATTGAATGAAATAAATAAGTGGAATGACTGATTATGAAATGAATAAAATTAAAGAAATGAACAAAATGAATCAAATTAATCAAATGAATTCAAGGAATCAAATGAACCAATTGAAACAAATGAATCATATGGATAGAATGAATTTAATGAACCCAGTGAATACAATAAATCAAAAGAACGAAATGGATGAAATGAATAAAATGATTGGAATGAATGAAAAGGATAAAACTAATAAAAAATGAATTGAATAAAATAAATAAATAGAATAAACGAATCAAATAAACAAAACGAATAGAATTGATTAAATGAATAAAACGAAAAAGAAAATGAATTGATTGAAATGAAAAATTAAGCGATGTTTAAAAGTTATAAAATAATTAAAGAAAATAATTTGCGTCAAATAAATTATTTGGACGAAATTAATAAATCTGAAAAATTTATCAAATTCTTAAAATGAAGAAACTGAAAACATTTATAAACTGGAACATCCGAATAAAAAGCAAAAGAAGGAAAACAATGAATAAAATACGTTAAATAAATGATATGAATAAAATATACGAAAAAAGTAAACTGATCAGAGTGGTTATAAAGAATGAAACGAATAAAATAGATTAAATGAATCCAAATGAACAAAATGAATAAAAGATATGCTGAATGAAATAAATAATTAAAATGCAAAGATCACATACTTAAAATTAGCCAAATGTTCAAAATGAAGAAAATAAACAAAACGTTATTCGTCTATCCATGAAATGAAGAAACTGAAAAAAAAACTATTTAGAATGAAATTAAAAATCGTTTTTGAATAAAGTAATTGAATAAACCGGATTGTACGAATTTGAGAACTATTGTTTCAGAAAGTTATGAATTGTTTTTGAAAATCCCATCATCTGAAAAATGGCTAATTAATATGCAAGGAACTTTCTAAAGTTTTCATTCTGGTTTGTTTTCACAGTTTCATTTTCGTTGTTCATTTCTTAGCGGCGTCGTTTAAGATTATCTGGTGTTTCTATTTTATTCTATTATCTATATTTATTAGTTATAAGGAACCTGGAATGTAAAATTTGTTTTGGAATTCAATATTGGATAGTAAAGTAAGTCACATCTGCTTTCAAACCATTTAAACAGAAAGCGACAGACGGAGAATGCGATTTGCGAATGGGAAAGGTAGACATTTCAAAGTTTTCATTTGAATTGACTTAAATAGTGTTTCAGTTGATTATAATGCAGTCTCTTTGCAGTCATCCTTATAGCTTGTATATTATTTCGTTCAGAATTTTCGTTCAGGAAATATGGATAAATAAGTGCTATACAAACCAATACTTTGAAAAAGAAATGGTTCTTATTTTCAGGATAAGTATTTAATTTGTTGGAAACGTAAGCGGCCAATGAAAGTGTCACTTGACATAATACTGCTCTTGATAGATAGACATACTTGACATTACAAGTCTTAATTTTCTGTGAATAAATATGTTTCTAGTTACATTGGTCATGAAAAGGGTACCTTCGGGTTCTTTTCTTGTTACACGGTAATGTGTATGGCAAAAATGTAGTCAGATCAAACGTCTCCGTATACAGTACATCCAAGGCTTCTCTACTAATTGTGACTGCCATTGAAACATCAATTGAATTGTACTTAGTATAGAGCAAAAATGGATAATAATAAGTTAGAAGAAACATTTGATCCGTTATTCTTCATAATAGTTCATACCAATATATATTTTCAATAGTACATCACAAAAAAGATGGTCTTTCTTTTCACATGACATATTTGAACATATATTTCATTTAAAATTCAATTTTTCAACTTCAAACATCCGTTTTACCCAGTTAAGTTGAATATTTTTTCTAGATAGCCATGGATTTCTTTAATTATAGTGTATATAGAAGCTCTGAATAGAACTGAATTAAATTTAAGTTAATGTTGTTTTCGATTTTTGGTCGCCTGCCTACCCATAGTTCAACGTTTCGGAAAGATACACCTTTCATCTTGATGGTGTGAACATTTGAAAACAGTTATAGTTTTCTCACAATACAGAGTCGCACTCTTCCTGAGCTAAGAGAGCATAATATTTTGTCGTAATGAATAGTGTAGCTCTCATCAGATTTTCTGCAAAATAGTGCTTAGAGCGTCTTTTAAGGAAGCGCTTCAGAGCGCAGTATTTGTACGCGGGGCATGTTAATAAATCATGTAGACTTTTCCCACAATATGCACGCTTTTCAGTATAGAAGCTATAGATCATTGAAACAGCAAATCGCGTACTTCAGTAGATTTACGCAAGACAAACTCAAATCGGTGATCATGCCGTCGATCTCAACTTTGTGGACGGGCATGTAGACGCGGTAGGCTTTTATAAAATGCTTCTCGCCTTGCTTTTCTTGATGTTTGTACACTTCATTTTTTTGCCGAATCTCAGAATTTTTTGCAGTTTTTGCCGAGATTTGAATAACCGAGCAAATTTATTTTTCTCTGAGATCTCATTAAAAATTAGAATCGTTTGCTGAAACTCGGGAAATATTACGCTGAAAATCAGCAAACAAATAACACTTTTCCAAGATATCAACATAAGCATTTGCTGATTACTCGGCTATGTGGGAAATTGCCAAGCTCAATTAAGTACTACCGTGTAAAACCCTTTATCCGTAGCAGATCAGAACACATCGTTGTTTTTCTCGCTTGTGCAAAAAGAATGTCGTGTCGGTATTTGGACTGATAATTCAAATCTAATGATATGCACCATATTCAACAATCCACTAACCAGTTTACAGTTCCTAAAAATTGTCTTCTCAGTATACTGGTCCTGATATAAAGTCTACTGAATAGATGCTCCACCCTCAAACACCTAGCGTCAACTGATTTCACAAATCTATAGCACAAGATTGGAGGCTGGAATGTACATGAAATGAGTGACAGTCTTTTGAAATTTGGGTTTTTTCTGTATTTTTTATAAGTATCAAACCATCGAAAACCGATCAACCGATTTGGATTGCAGTTTCCTGGAAAAATGCTCGTCCGTCGCTTTCAAACACCTACTGTCAACTGATTTCACAAAGTCTCCCTGTGGATTACTCTCCTTGTCTTCAAATACTGCAATGATAATATTACAGACAAATCTGCAGTGAAATTTAACAATTTGATTTTGCTCTAAATAGTGTGGAAAATTTGGGCTTCCACGTCGTTTTCATCATTTGCTTCCGCACCTTTCACTCGAACGAGACTGGCGAAATTCTCCCTAGTCTTTCGGCAGCCATAAAAAATACTTGAGAGTCTAGCATGCACAGCTCTGTCAGGATGTCTTATGTGAGAATTCGATCACCGCGCACTTCTTAGGATTTACACACATGTGGGCCTTGCTACAGCACAATTAGTGAAGGTTTCAAACTGTTGTTGGTAAGGTGAGGAGCACTCAGTACTAAATACATGTTATTGAAGTAAAGCAGAAATAGCAACGGTCCCAGAAAGCTTCCCTGTGTTATTCCTAACGCTCAATGAAATTCAAACAGATTTCCAGCTAGATGGAAAAAGCCACTGGTACGAGATGCTCGAAAGATTTGAAAAAGCGGAGTCACTAAAACGTGGATGTGTATTTTTACAAGTACCGAAGGGAATCAGTCGGGTCCCTGATTGAAAGATCTAGCTTTTAGCGATTTAACCCTAAAAAAGCTCTGGTAATCAACGCTTGGTTGACATCGATAGCGTTCCGGGTTTGGCCCACAACTGGGACCAGTTCGATTTGTTCTTTCATTTTTATTTTCACGTTTTAATAAAAACATGGCCAGTTACTAACTAGAAATATAAATTTCGTACATCGTGCTGCTGTTCAATTTTGACCAGATTTGGGGAGTTGCCGATAATGTGTAGAGGTGCTACAGTGAAACTGTAATAACGGTGTAGACTGTCCCTAGTTTCGTCCGATTGAAAAATATTAATGAATAATTTAAGGAAAACTGGAGAGGTACGGAAAACTGACCAAGGACACTTCTCTTTCATACGGATATATTCGATTTGAAACGCACGCAAGTTTTGAATATAAGCAACACCCTTTTTGTGGTCTTAGTTTACTTTTATTCTCCATTTATTTCTTACAATTTGCGTATTGCAGTTCCTTTGCTATAATCTATTTATTGTTTTGACCTAAATTAAATATTTTCCTAGATATTTCTACCCACATGGCATTTAGATGTTACTAAAACGTTCATTCAGGCACTTAATTTATGGTAGCCGGGTGTTCAGAGAATTTTAAAACGCTCGAGTGCCAGTATAGCTCAATGTTGTCGGTTTCATCGCATCCGTACCCCTACTATCAAATCCTCACGTAACACTTTTGTGGCGAGCAGTGGTATCTATAGCCTTTAGCAACACGATGTGTCGAACTGATACATTTTTCTTCCGTCATGCTGGTGTTGATCAACGAACATCTTTTGATTAACAGGCGTTCAATAGTGGAGTTAATATCGGTGAACGCAAATGGTCAAACTCAAAAACGCAACCACGTTTCGACCCCTGCCCTGGTTTGGGTCATCTTGTCGAGCCCTGAAGAAGGCCTAACAGGGTGTCGAAACGTTGGAGAAGATAACAATCTATCGCCGCAATTCGTTTGTAAGTGATTATGATTTGACAAGTTGTATTTCCAGCGAAAAGCGAGCAATCTCTGCTACTTACAAACGATTGCTAAACGTGTTTTAGTCGCTCGATTGGTTCGAAATAGCTGATGTAGGTAGGTGCTCACATATGTTTAATTATGAGCCTAAATGTCTGTTACCTGTAAAGAGAAGTAGGCGGGGTGTCGTTCGTTCCTAAATTTCTCATACCTATTCAATGAACGACAAAATACAGCGAATTCATCCTCGTCCTTTCCCTGCCTCTTTCGTCGCTAAATGCATGAAAAAATAAAACAATAAAAGCGATGTTCCCTCATCTCTCGATTCTACGAAAACGAGTAGCAGCAGCAGCGACTTTCGTTTTCCTATGACAATCCGAAGTTGCAATTTCATTTTGATGCATACTCAGTAATTTGCGATTCTCATTCATTAAACGAAATTAATGCAATGTGCATCTAATAATGCAACTAGAACATAGTTCAAATGAGAAATATGCACACCGATCAGGTTTCCGTCTTACAATACCATCATTAGCTCGCAAATCTACAGAATCAAGCATCGACAAATAAATATTATTGCTAGTGTATTTTCGTTAAGCCGATATCAAATTAAGAAATCAATTTGATGGCTGATATAAAAATATGATGTAATTTTGATGTTTGATGACTTTGCTCGGGTCTCAGGAAGTCGATTTGATAATTTCTTCGGATGGTAAAAATAATGCCGATATCTCCTTTTCGATAGAAAATATAACGATCTCATACAACCGCCATTAAACACGATCTTGAATAGGTAAGGTAGGCTAGGCTGTGCGTGATTTACGAAGAAGTATCTTGTATACGTACCCGCCCGGGTAGTTGGGATTGGTGGTGTTGTCTCCGTCATGGGACTTTATTGTGAAGATCTGCTGAAGGATGGGATTAGCTTCTTCAAGAAGCCTTTGTTTCAGTCAGCGAAAATTCTGAATTGCAAGCAATTGTGTTCAGCAAAAATCTAGGAGTATAAGAAAACAACCTTTCACTGAATCTGCTCTTCCATACTTTGTTATTCTGAACTGGGTTCGTCTACCTGTTCGTTTTGTGTGCCGGGTGCGTGAACTTCCATCGTTGCAAACAATTGGACCACACAGCAACCCACTGTAGAAACAAGGCACAATGTGGAAAATACGGAATTTTCTTTAAATGGGGATGGCTGCACCACCAGCGCGTTCAAGCGCTTCAATTAGAGTACCCCCGTTGATTGAAAGAGCTACACGTCCAATATATCCGAAACCATCGAATCAAAACAAGCAGTTCCTCCGGTCGAAGAGTGCAAAGTTTTAGCTGGCTTGATTCTCGACACTGTGATTAAAAGTCGGACGAAACGAGAACCCGAAGCGAACATCCGTGGACGGATTCCCATTCCGTAGTGGGGCAGGGAGTGCTCAGAATGAGTGACTTTTTTAACGTCGGATCGTTCTAATATTACCGAATATATGCGACAATTAAAGCGCAAACGAAAAACTTAATGAAAGTTGAAAACGCGACTATTGACGCCGGTTAGTTGACGGATTAACGGCAGAAACAAGATTTTGTCTGGTGATTAGGCCCTACGTTGTGCTTGGTGGTAGTTTAGGTTCTTTCGCATTACTCCATTTCAGATAATGAGAAGGCGGACACTTAGGCATTTATGAATGATAGTTTGGCTTCAACGAGTTTTCAGTATTTCTTGTCAGAAGACGCTTGAAATTTGGAAAATTCCGCGAAACAATGGAAGTTTAGGGATGCCAAAGATATCAACAAACTTTGGTTTAAGGGGATCAATAAGGGTCGTACTGTAACATGCATGCGTTGCCGTTTGCTAAAAATCTGCAAGTGTTATTTTTTCTTTCGGTGATACACTGGTTTGTAGTATGTCAATTAATGATGATCATGATTTCAGGAGCTTTTCGCGATTTTCATAATTTCTCATTACGCTGCTGTGATATTTTATTGATGAGTTTAATATCGGATTTTTCTGGCAGAAGAGCACAATTTATGCTCATGATCTTAGGGGTTCAGTCACGATATTCGTGATTTATATTCACGTTTTCATGATATTTTATTCATGAGTTTCGTGTTGGATTTGTCTGGCAGAGTAGTGTGACTTATGTTCATGATTTCAGGATCCTAATCACGTTTTTTGTATTTTTTATGTGCGTTATCGTGATACTTTATTCATGAGCTCATGTTCGAATTTTAGACGTGTAGTAATGTGACTCATGTTCATGTTTTATTACTATCAGATTTTTTTATTCTGAGTAACGTGACAATTTGATTTCTTTCGTACAAGCGTAAATGATTCGTGGTATCTTGTTTTGTGAACTACATCACGAATATGATTTGTGGCTCTATTATATATATTTTTGGGCCGAGCGCAGCTTTCTTTTTCTAGACATCACATTGAACTATGACATTTCATGACAAAACCCAAATTTTGTGCAATAGTTCATGAGAAAATTTCCATGTGCAGAGTTGCATGAAATTGATTGCGGATGTCTTCTAAATATTCCAAGCACTCAAGATAGATCGTGAATCATGCGTTCACGAATCCACGAATAATATTTTATGATTTTGCGAACTATTTTACGAGTTCGAATGGTAAGTTGTGACTATTATAATAGAAATCATGAACTAGTTCTATTATTTCATAGTTTTGTGAATTATTTCGTCAGCACAAATGATGAGTTGTGACTGATTCGTTAGAAATCAGGAATCAGTTCACGTATACATGAATAACATTTTGTGAACTATTTCACGTGCACGGATATATTGAATCGTGACTATTATACATATTAGGAATCATGGAATCATGAACGATAATTGAAAGGATTCATGAATAATATTCGTGAAACAGTTTACGAGTAAATATGTTTCGTTTGTGTGAACTACTTAACAACCATGAAAACCAGATCATGTTTAAGATGTAACAAACCGTGAAGGAGTTCACGTCGCATAGTCGGACTATGAAAAAACTGTTCCAAAAACTATGAGTATAGTCATAGGTTTTATGAATAGTGCTCATAAAGTTGTGAATTAGTACACGTACAGAAAATCGATTTGGTAATGGTATGGCGGAAACCGTGACTGAATTTAACCAAACAAAAACAAATATCTCCACAAATAAAAGCGTTATATATGCGCTACTGAATTAAAATAGAACATAATTATAAAGCACATGACTTTTGCACATGGTTTTGTTTTCGCAACGTAAACATGTGATTGTTCCAGAATTCGTGGCACTTTACGATTTTGAGAACAATTTTTTTTCCGTGAAGGATCAAAGGAAGTCATTCGTGATCAGAAGAATTCCAAGAGGAGACGGGTGATTCCAATGACGGTGGTAATACGACAAAAGTGTGAACTTTATTCACTAGCTAGAAGCCAAACCATCGAATATATTCACAAGGTGTCTGTGAAGGAATTGTTCATTTAGGGACATTATATATGCGAGCCACAGCTTCTACTCCGCACACACCTCTCTCCCCTGCCAAACCATGTATCTGACATGAGCAAATATAAAAATACGTTTTTCAATACACTAACCTTGCCGGTGTACCACGAAACTGTTACTTGAGGAAGCTAGAACATTTTCCTATACAATCAACCCGAATTTTTGACGGAATTCCATCTACAGCTCTCATGGGGTTTCTTTTCGAAATGCTTTTGTTTTTCTTCTCATTTTCAGAACACTTTTTCAAATGCACTTTCATCACACACCACTAAAAAAACACCCGCGAAACATTAATCGTTTACTAACTAAACTTCAAATTTTCTGCTATTGGCAGATGACCGAAGGAAAATGTCCGAAAACTCTTATTTGTGCGTTTGAATTTTCACTTGGAATTCCATTTTTTCTCAATGTAAACAAGCGCGTCGGTGCCTAGCAACAAGCGTGTGTTGCTGGCTTCCACATATCTTCACCTTAAAAATTCCCCATAACTTGATAAAAATTCAAATTCAGCATAGTTTACTGTGATTGAACCAAAACATAGCCTTCTTCTTGTGGTTAGATAGAATTTTGGTTTCATCGAAATAAACTTTAGATATACCTACTCGTTATAAAGAAATTTGCTGAACAGCTTGAATTTATGGGATAGAATATTATCTATTTAGAAAGCGTCTTGTATATGGCAGCCCCTTTATATTTATTTATTTTAATATAACTGTTTAGTTGTTACTTTTCTTGCATACAGCGTACAAGACAAATGTAGAGGTAGTAATATCACATATTGCCGACCATAAGAAAGTATTCTTATTCGTTTCAAATTTATTGAAATTTTATATATTATTTTACGCCAACTTCAACTACGTATAAAATATAAAGTTGCAAACCGAAAAGCATGACCAGACCTTTTTCAATATCCAGAATAAGCACAATATAGAAGGTTTGATAGGGCGCACTCTAGAGCAGTTTGAATAGGGTAAGCTTACTTTTTCATGATAAATAACTAGTCTACAGGAATACTCTTGATTAATTAGCACACGTATATTCAGACTAAGAACTGATTTGGAGGGTTTCCAGGTCAATGTCAAAGGCTCCAAAGATGTAGACGAAACTACCACGAAACTTAAGACCGGCACGATTATAACGTTTGAAAAAACTATACAAGCTGCTGACCAACTAAACGGACTTCGAAAAGAGAAGTTCTAGGGTAGAAAAATAGCCTTGAGAGAATGCGCGGGAAAGTGAGGTCTATTACCAAATATGCAGTGAGAAAGGACCTATTAAGATCTCAGAACAAGCCGTCTTTCATTGACTACAACAAAATCTTAGGAAATCTATGAAAGTTGCCTCAAAGATCAGATGAAATTGGTACACATCAACTGTTACGGCATTACACAATTTTGTCAAAAAGGTTGAAAATGTCGAATTAAATAATGCCTTCGAATCGATTCGGTGCATGGCTGAATTAAACAGAATAAAACGATCCGTTGTCGAATGCATTACTGTAATGCTGTGATGGGACCATTATCACGACAACCACTCAGGCCCGTAGCCAGGATTTTGTTTCGGGAGGGTCTTAAAATTTGTTGCATAAATGTTTTAATTCTGGTGACTTGAGATAGTCACTTGAAACTGAGTGTAATTTTGAAAATTTCTTAGTGAAAACAGTTCCAAAACTAAGGAAATAGACAATATGTTGTCTGATACAAGAAATGGTATAGTACATCGACGAATTCTTGCTTCTGAATTTGGTTTTAATTATTAATTTATAAGCTACCATTTTCACCGTTGGAATTTGCAAATGTGGGTGCTCCCATCATACAACTTGAAGCCAACGAAGTGAGGCTGTCCAGCGCAGATTCATACGATATGCGTTACGTCAATTGCCTTGGAACGATCCGCTGAACCTGAACCATCCGAAGATCGTTGTCGATTATTAGGACTACACACTTTTGAAGATCGTAGACCCGCGCCGTAAACTACCTTCGTGTCTAAGCTTCTTGTGGCTGAATATGATGTTCCCGATCTTCTATCACAAATTAACCTCTACGCACCAAGCCGTATCCTTTGTTCTCGAACACTGCTGCACTCTGAAATGCACAACACTAACTACGCTGCCAACAACCGATATTAGAAATGACCCGTCGCTTCAACGATTATAACGACATCTTCGACATCGTCATTAGTTCCGCGCATGCCACTTTGGGTCCTTTCTTTTTAGCATAGTTCATTAAGACTCAATTATTTAAATACAAATACAAATACAAGAGAATGTCGAAGTTCACTCCAAATCTTCTGATTAGGCAGGCGATTTGTAGATGCGCAGAAACGGTTCTACTCCTATTCAACTCAAATTTATAATAATTTTCAATTTAAATGATGATACATTAAAGACTATTTTCAGACAAGTTAGAATAATTAATTATTTATCTATTTAAGTATTCAGATTTTTCACAGATCCTATTCTTTTATGAAATTGATACTTTTTATATCATTAGACAGGCTCATTTTTCTATGCAATTCTTCTGCTAGATCCTTGAAACTATGGCAAAAGACAGACCAGTAATTTTGTTTGTTGACATGTAAAGGGTGCACAAAAATACTACTGATTTCTCTACAAAGCATAAATATGAACTATAGCTGTATTTACCTAGATTAATATTACATTTGAACACACGAAGTTTACAGGTTTCATTTCGGAATTCGTGGATTTTTGGACAATACAAAAGAGAAATTTCAATGAATTTATTTACTAAACTAGCCGAAATTTTATCTACTATAGGACTGTTCACTAACCGAAAGGAAATCCCCTGATTACTGTTATCTTGCAATTTACGTAAATTTTGTTAAATATAACCAGAGCTTAAAAAAATTGACATCCCTGCGTGAATTTGAAAGAGAACTGAAATTCAATTCCTGCCCGCCGTGATGAATGAAATGTTTGGTTCGTTTCCCTCGTCATTTATTCTCCCGACATAGCGCATTCGGGTTCGCATATGTTCGGTTTCAGAAACAAACTGAATTTTGTTTCTATGCTATCTCTGAGAGGGATTATTGAGCGAAAAGGCACTAGACATAGACTCAGCTGACTAATGCTCGAACTGTCTACATAATATCAAAATAATGCTTTGATTGGTGAAGGAATTTTTATTTCCTCTGCACTCAGACATTCGATTCTGTATGAAATTTCAGTCAGTTGGAAAGTTGAATGACCGAGACGTTGAATCTGGGGCCCTATTCTCACAGTCACGTCACATAGCGACTAGAAGAAAATTTCCTTTTAGTCACTAAGTGACGTTACTTTGAGAATAGGGCCCCTGAATGTCAGTTTCAATAAGCAGAAATAGTTAACTGATTTTGAAATTTCGAAGCACTGAATGTAACATTGATGACACCACTAGAATAACTCGAAACTATAAATATGGGTGAGCTGAATAATTTTAGCATCACACTTGCTTCCGACAAATCAAAGAAAACACATCGCACTTGCTTCTCCGGTGCCGAAGAGACTTTCTTTCAGGTTTCTATGTTTTTAAATTATTGCAATTTATCCGATTTCTGTGAATCTTTTGCAAAATTTTTTGTCAGCGGCTGTATTCGTGATGCGAAGATGCTTGCTGTTACACTTTCTTAGTCATTTCAAACAATCTGCTCAGTAATTGGTTCGTTTTTAATTAGCTCAAGTTTTTTTTACAATCATCATCAAGATAGGAAGAGCTGCACGACTTCTTGAAGAAAGCTGTAATGCTTTTTGATGACAGGTTTGTTTTACCAAAATTTAGGAAGCAATTTCAATCAACGTTGTTCCACCTACCGTTGAATATTGTGCGGATAACGAAGACGTAATGTGTTTTCGAAAATGCCGTTTTTTTAAACCGAATTGAGAGGATGAGAGCGAAATTCCGAAAGCACTTGTTCTGAGTGCATAGAAAAGATAGAGGAGGTGCTCTTGAGGTTTCTTAGATTAGCTGATTCTTTTATCCTCCTCCGTGATTTCTGATCATCTCTCATTTTAATCCAAAACGAATATAAAACAGATCGTGAGACTGCTATATACTGAAGACATAAAATCGAAATTATTGGACTAATAGATTCAACCAGTAACAACATTTTAGTCGCAACAGTGTTGCGAACTCGTATGAACGGAATGAATTCCTCGCGTGAAAGTGAAATTAAGTGCTAATGAAAATGATGATCCGTTAAAATGCGAAAGCAAAAACTATCGCCTCAGCTATATCGTTCTCAGTAAATTGAAATATTTTTTCTGCGTATAAGAGTACAGAGTACACAGACCTTATACAGTAATTCAAATTGGGTAGAATTCAAAAACCTGTCATTTAAACTTAAAACAGAGCTGCCAATATCGAGTATTACATCTGAGTTTTGTTAAACGGGACAATCACTTGGGATGATGCGTTCACTTTTGGAGAGATTTAGTACTCAGTCGTCCATTAAATTTCTTCTACTATTTTTTAAATAATTCATAAGTGGTTCTGTTATCTAGTTATATATATATATATATATATATATATATATATATATATATATATATATATATATATATATATATATATATATATATATATATATATATATATATATATATATATATATATATATATATATATATATATATATATATATATATATATATATATATCCAACAATAAAAATAATAAAATGACTTTTACTGGTTGTCCAACAGATCTCACGCAAGCTCTTAACCATTGCACGTGTTTACGAAGCAGGGAAATATTTTTTCCTCACCAACTGCGTATAGGGGGTCGTTCATATCTATCTCGCTATTGAACACTTCCGTGTCATAATCGTGGTTGCTGCCTTTATGTTCGCAAACATGCTTGCTTGTTGCCTTTATGATTATGAATTTCCTCAATAATTGCGCTGGCTGTAGATTTTGAGATATTGACGTAGCTTTTGCTTTTGTCAATATTACCTGAACATGTGCCACATATTTGGTAATTGTTTGTGTTCAGCGGCAAATAAATCGTAATGTGACGTTTTTTCACAGAACTGGAACGTACTAGTTTGCCTTTGATATGTGCAAAGAATACTATGTGTAACTGTACTATCGCATTATGTTTTGTACCGCATTTCTCCCATATGTGATATGTATCTGCAAGTAAGCGGTATCCGATCTTGTAACCGAATATTGATTCTCTCACCGTCCATTTATACGAAGATCTTAATTACAGCGTTGTCACACACAACCATTAAAATTTAATGGCTTTAAATTACTCAAAATCAATGATTTCGCCTGATCCAATTTGTTGAACGCTATGAGTGCTAATTACTTGAGGTGATAGAACTCCACAAAGGTGGCTATCGTAAGTATAGCCTCCATTTCCACCTTCAGAAAATGTTCCTCATCACAAATACTCGGTCTTATGCGAATCACCACTAATCACAGTATTTAGCCGGTGCATCACTTCTTGCTTCTGCGACTCACTCATCTCGATAGATTACTGGGGCATAGTATAGTACAAGTTTTTTTTGTTCTTCAGACAAGGAACACAATATAAAAGAAACTTTATTTGTCGTTCGCTTCATACCGGCTGGGACAGAAGCATAAACCACACTGAATTTAGTGACCATTGATTTTGGTTGTTGGAAACAGCAATCTGCTAACTTTATTTCAAACCAAACGAGCTAGAAGCTAAAGTCGCTGATAATAATGTTTTTGAAATTAATTTTCAAATCATTTCGGGGGGGCTTTAGCCCCCTAGCGCCCCCTCTAGCTACGTGCCTGGAACAACTACAGGCTGGCCTTAAGGAACAGTGCTGTCACCATTTTTGTGGCCCCTGATAGAGGACGGACTCCTCAACGATCTGGAAGATTTGGGACTCTATGGAATGGGTTACGCAGATAACATTGTCATCACTGTTACGAATAAAAGCGATTCTATGATTTCGGATCGCATTTTGGAAGTTTTAGGTAGAATTTTAGCATAAATTTAAAATAAAAATTACTGCGGTTCGTTTTACATGGAAACGAAATGTCAAACTGAAGTATCCCTAAACGAACCACTCTCGAACATAATATTTAAGTAGAATATCTAGAGTGATATTAGATAGTTAATTGTTGAGAAATCAGCATATCAGTTCTTCAAATGTATGATGGTTTGTCGAAGTCGTTTTGAGAAAAAATAAGACATTAAACTAAAAATGACGCAATGGCTTTTCACTTCAGATATTAAACTAATGACAAAAAGACTTGTTTCGAACTATCAAATATTAAAGAAGTGGCTTGCCTTGCAGTCATATGTATAATGAAATCAGTCCCAACAATTGCCTTGAAAGCAATGCCAGACCTAATTCCTTTACTTTTCAATATGACGTAAGAGATTGGGATTCGATATATGTATACAAACGTTTGCTAAACGTATTTTAGTCACTCGATTTTTTTTCAAAATAGCAGTTGTAGAATGTAGATGCTTCCATATAGTTTTAATATTAGCGTCTGTTACCTGTGGTACTCTTGGAAAGGTCACTCAATATGAACTTGTGATATCGATAAATATCATTTTCGTTGAAATCTCTATTACGTAATAAGATACTAAAAAACTTAAGGGTGTTACAATGTCTTTTATTGTACATCAAATCAATTTTCTACCCAAGACACACATCATTCACTTCATTATTATTCAATCATTATTCAAGACACGAAATGTCATCCAAATAACCAAATTTTCAATCCGGGAAATAATCAAACCCAATGCTGTTTTGGTGAATAATATTTACAAATTTTATTTACAGGTAAATCCAATATCTTGCGCATACATTTTTTTTTTATAAAATTTCATTATTCGCTATATTATTCTAGAATGAAGGCAAGTGTGGGACATATGTACAACTGGGAATGATAGCTATTGAATTAGATGACATATTAATTTAATGGTAATTTATTTTCATTAAGTTAGAACCTATTCGTTTAGATAACTTGAGCAATCGTCATTTTGGGATGAGCATCTGGGACGGTAAAAGTTTCTAACCTTGGTTGGCAATTAACAAACATATATTCTAATTTAACTACACTTACTCGAATCGGAAACGAAAACACTGAGAACAGGATAGAGAAAACATCAGAGAGAGAGAGGGTGTATATTTCAAAGATTCAAAACACGCACACTAGAAAAAAAACACAGTCTCTATCACCGCTTTATCCTAAACTGGGCGAAAAAAATCGCCGGATATGAATAGCCCTAAGTCGGAGTGAAGATCCGTTTCGCTTGAAACTGCGACACGATCTAAGCTGGTGAATTATCCTCATTCAGCAGACTTTGCTCCTTGTGATGATTGTGATGATGATGATTGTGGTGATGGTTGTGATGATGGCTTTGAAGTAGATTGTTGTTATGACTACTGACATTGTTATTGTTGTTGTTGTTGCTATGGTGATACAAATTTGGATCCTCACTGGCCTTCAGAAGAATGTAACTGTCCCGTTGCATCAGTATCCGGTGCTGGCCGTTAATGATCATACTGCTGCCACGACGAAGCGATCTTCTACCCATTTCCAGGAACTCCGTCGTGGGATCTGAGGTGAACACAAAGTTTTTGTACGCTCTAACGAACACGTAGATCAGCGCGAACGTGCCAGTGAGGATCATTCCGTAGGACAGAATCGGTAATGCTGTCGGGGCGAAAACCGTGGCCAGGTAGATCCACCGCCGGATGGGAGGGGTTAGTTCGCTGACACCCTTTGAACGGAAAACAGAAAAAAAATGTGGAACATTATTAATTTTGGAAATGAGGGTATTGAAAAGGATTAATTACCTCCTCAAGCCACATGATTGGAAAAACAAAATCTCTGAAATTTTTGGTCGCCATTACATTTGGTGCTTCTTCGACTAGTAGATTGAGCTGGACTCTAACCTGTCCCTCCAGAGGTACGCCAAGTTTCTGAGGAGGTTTGAAAGAGAATGATTAGTATGGGAAGAGTTGATTCGCTACCGGGAACTTGCCGATTGGATTTTGAAATAAGTTTGATGTGCTTCCTGCTTGGGACTCAATCCTTCGACGGCGTCTAGCAGTTGCGGATCAGACTGGTAGAAGTGTGGATTGGAAATGTACACGGGAGCTCCTATAGATTAAATGCGTTTTCAGTGATTTTCAGTCATTTTGTCCAAATAACTTGACTCACCATATTGACAGGGACTGATATTTTGCAACCCCTGGTACCGTTTGTAATCCGGATGATCAAAGCAGGTGTTATTCTTGTTATTAGGTCCGTATGCGTTCGCCGCTAGTGTGTAAAGATCCGCTGAGATACCTGGAAAGAGCTTAAGTTTTAGAATTCCGGGAATAAAGGGCAAGAACAAATCCCTTGGAAGGAAACCAATCCCGCGTCTGATCCGCTATCTTACCATCCTTCTCGACAGGGTACCGGTACACCAGGGGTAGTGATCTGCACAAGTCCTTATCGTAGATATAAACTACATCGGCACTGGTGACCTCCCTTGGGGGGAAGAATGATCCTTCAGAGGCTTCGATGCTAGAGCAGGGCTGCTTTTCCCAGTTCGGTAGATGGTCCAGCCCGTTCAGTTTGTCGAAGTAACCGAACCTGTCCATTCCGGTGTGGCCAGTGTGCATCGTGATGTACTCGGTCAGGGTTCCGTTCCGCTAGTTTTTGTGGGTACAACATATAGCAAGAGAACGAAAACGAAACAAAAGAGGATGGGATTGTTTTGTTGTTCAAATCAGAGGTGTACTTTGGAATGGAATTTGTGAAAGATATTAAAGTATGCAGATAAGATGGGGCTGAAATGTGAATTGGTGTTATTAGGTGGTAAAAGTAAAAATATGGAAAATGAAGGGTCTTTGCTGAGTACTGTGGTTTCTTGTCCTGTTAAGTAGGTTATATGTTCAAAACTAGAACCATTTATAGAAATATTTGAAT
Source organism: Topomyia yanbarensis (assembly GCF_030247195.1). Taxonomy (NCBI): domain Eukaryota; kingdom Metazoa; phylum Arthropoda; class Insecta; order Diptera; family Culicidae; genus Topomyia; species Topomyia yanbarensis. Next base: position 428,275,424 of record NC_080672.1, on the reverse strand, counting down.
TAAAAGTCATGGAAATTGTAGCGTCATAAAGACGTCATCATACTTACGGAGCTTTTTGATTGTATCTCACAGTTCTAGATGTCAGATTTGTTAAACCAATAATGTCCGTCAGTCCTTGATTTCAAGAATAACCAGATGAAACTATAAATGATAAACAATTACAATATGGTTGCCCTCTCACAGAATCAGGTCAAATGTCAGTATATATTCCGTTAATAAAGTTATCAAAATTACACATCTCCATAATGGTCACGGTCAAACCTTGTGCATGGGGAAAAAATATAGGTTACACCCAGACTACCCATTCTGCGTTATTCCACTCCTATACTCCAAGTCCCTTCGTGGAATTAATTTAACTTGATAAACTCTAAACGTCTTAATCATACACTGATCGGTTTTTTTCTCCATCCAATTCTCTTCATACATCGATCCGGTGTTGGCGGCTGTGTTCAAAAGCCCGTCCAACCAGAACTGTGTGGAGCAGGCGCAAGTTTGTCTTACTTAGTGCCTGCGCGTATAAAATTATCGTAACTTGCGAAGCCGATCAAATTGACTTCGGAACATGTCTTCCAATGGCAGCCCAGTTAAGCGTATAGGTCTATAAAGAACCAATCGATTATTGCATGCCGTTATTATTAGCAGCCTATTATCGTATCGCTCACGTTAAGGAGCTCGGGAGAGCCCAACGATGCAGGCGAATGGTATAATTTTATCGCATGAAAGTGTTTGCAAACGTGGTGAATTTCTGATCCCATGGGGTCCGATTATTGGGTAATTATCGGAGTGATAATTGCTTATTAATACACGGATTTATGATGACAGTTCGACTGAACATCGATTGTTAGCATCTTGAGCATCGGATCAACCAGTCATGGTACTGCAGTGGCTCATCGGATCAGTGATACAAATTAGTAGGGTTACCAACCGTCCTTATTTTAAAGGACATGTCCTTATTTTCGAGGTTTTTGGAAAGCGTCCTTATTTTACTTCAAATGTCCTTAATTTTAGTCTCAAACCTTGGCTTATACAGGGTGGTTCAATATGAAGTTTTTTAACAGGGCATTTTCTGGTAGTTAACGGGTACTAACTGCAAACTGTCATGCTATTGTAGTTTAGTATTGTTTGCCATTACATAATGGAACGACTTACACTGGCTCACCATCTTCAAATTATTCAACTATATTTCGAAAATCAGCGATCGGTGGGAAATGTGTTTAGTGAACTCCGACCATAATATGGTCGACATCATCGGCCAACTGACTCAACTATTCGCCATACAACCAAAAAGTAAGCATTGTAGCTCTTGTTATTGGATGATTAGCGAAAAAATCGACCACATCCAGCACGCAGTGAAGAAAACATAGCGGCGGTGACATCCCCAAGCATTGGAAACCAACATTACTCGAGTAATTAGCCAGACACCACTTGAAATACTCGAATCCGTCATCAAAAATTGGACCAGTCCACAGTGGTCGCAATGGTACCAAAACGTGCGTTTAATTAATGGTGCTCTAGGAGTTGATTTTAGCGATCTGGTGTGTTATAAACACTTTTCAGAATGGAAACCCCCTTCTTTTGATGTATACTGAATTGTGATTAATCCACCTAAAAGTGAGATAGAAAATTTATTTCCACTAACTTTTAAGATAGAGGCACGATGTCAATGACAAAGTTATAGTAAATTCTACTGCGAGAAAACTTATTGAACATGCAAACTCTCTAAAATGTAATGGTGTTGAGATAAAGCACATTGTTTGTGGGAGGCACCCAAAACGTAATTTTTTTTATTGTAACTTTTTTCTGAGATTTTTGCAATTTTTCAAATGTACTATGAAGTTGTTGAAATTAAGAAATTGCAGATATTTGTCGAAGACGTTAACATTTTTTATTTCAAAACTTAAGAGTTATTAAATAAAGTGGGTTAAAAATACCGCCATTTTGAATGACAGTTACTAAGAGATGAGGAAATATGTGGAAGACATTTCGATTCTATGAGAAAGACAGTGAAAAGTACTATAAGCAAAAATACTACACACAACGGGCATCCACCGGCCTGTATATAAAAATACTTTCCGGCAATGCATGTTTTTCATTCTGTAACAAAATAATTACGACATTTTAAGCATAACTTTTTATAGCAATTGTTTCTATGTGTTATTCTATTCTACGAATATTCTAAAAAATCTTTGGAAATGTCAAAGTACACATATGAACCCAAAACTCTCAGCTCTGCAGTCTCCAACTTACGAATTATTACTAAACTAGCACAACAACAAAAGTGATCAACTAAAAAATGCGCAAAATTTTTTGGCTGTCTTTACAAGAATAAAAACCATTACAAACAGTATTAGGGTTACTGCGCCCTAATTCATCTTAGCTCCTCTATTCATCCCACCCATTGGAACTCATTAGTTAGAGAAGTATTTGCTATCTCTATTCAACGCATTAGCTCAAAAAGTCTAACTGTACTGCTTCTTAGGAACGAAGGAAAGATGGTGGTACTTACTTAAGCGCAATCCAGTCACTCTAAGTCGAGTTATCAACGAAATATTGTGACATCCCGACTAATGAGATGGATAAGGGCTCGTCTGCCCTATATGCCGTTTTCATGAAACGATTACGTGGCCGGAATTGTCAATAATTCTTTTGCAAGCACGCAATGAATGATTAAATATTTGAAATTAACCCTCAAAAAGGCAAGCGAAAATTGTGACTTCATAAAGCATCGCTTCTAAGACCCAATGAAACCAAGAGTCTCTTTTTTGTCGTTTTACCAGTGAGAGAATCGAAAGCCCGAAAACGCTCGATCATTTGTATTTCGAATTACAAGTTCATTGAAACTAGGGAACTGTAACTAGCCGAGCCTCTGAGACCCCTTGCCTTTTTGAGGGTTAAAATTTGACAGAGATGTAATATATAGGTGAAAATATTTTTCTAAAGATTTTCTGGCAAGTCGGATCCTAAGTAGCAACTCTGACTACACAGTCGTTTCGTGAAAATGATATCTAATACTCTTTGCTATGGTTCATACTCATGAAAATACAGTAAACCTTTTTAGACGTCTCTAGTGTTCACTTTCCAAATCCTGTTAATTTATGAATAGTTTCAGATAACAGATATTCAAAGCTCACGATTTATATGTGTATTTATTACTCTCAATGATTTTTAGAATATTCGACACATAGAAAAAAAATCACTAACAAAATTTATGCTGAAAAAGTCGTACTTATTTTGTTACAAAATGCAAAACATACATTGCCGGAAAGTATTTTTTGTATACAGGAGGCCGGTGGATGCCCGTTGTGTGTAGTATTTTTCTTATAGTACTTGTCACTGTTTTTCTCATAGAATCGAAATGTCTTCCACATATTTCCACATCTCTTAGTAATTGTCATTCAAAATGGCGGTATTTTTAACCCACTTTATTTAATAACTCTTAAGTTTTGAAAAAAAAAAAATGTTGACGTCTTCGACGAATATCTGAAATTTCTTAATTTCATCAACTTCATAGAGCATCTGAAGAATTGCAAAAATCTCAGAAAAAAGTTATAATGAAAAAGTGATATTTTGGGTGCCTCCCACAAACAACGTGCTTTATCTCAAAACCATTACATTTTGGAGAGTTTGCATGTTCAACAAGTTTTCTCGCAGTAGAATTTACTATAACTTTGTCATTGACATCGTGCCTCTATCTTAAAAGTTAGTGGAAATAAATTTTCTATCTCACTTTTAGGTGGATTAATCACAATTCAGTATACATCAAAAGAAGGGGGCTTCCATTCTGAAAAAGTGTTTCTAACACACCAAATCGCTAAAATCAACTCCTAGAGCATCATTAATTAAACGCACGTTTTGGTACCATTGCGACCACTGTGAGTCGAATGGACTACCTGAAGCGCCAACATGGTCAACATTTAAAAGAAATTGTTTTCAAACAATAAATGGCAAAACACGTTCTTTCGATTGACAAATAAACAATTCGCGATTTACATTTTTCAATTTTTTTACCAGATTAAAAAAAACGTCTTGACGAATCACCCTGTATTAAATTATTCAGATCAATTTTATTCCAAGCGAATCAATTTCAATTCCCTCCAGCGATTATTTTTATTAATGCATACTCTCTGTGAGTCATGGCAACCAAAATTTGTTTTACTCAGAAGAACCAAAATTTGTTGGATAGCTCAATATGAGGTTTGGCCAAAGTGGTATCTTCGTCTGGTATTGGCACTACATCATTCTAATTTACCTCGATTGAGATTCAACATCCCAGTTTAACCGCTGAAAAATTAGTCAGAATTCCGACTGTTTTTTCAGAATTCTGGCTCAAGTGACATAACTGGCATAACATTTGGCAAAGATGTCCTTAATTTGCTCTCAGTCCATTTGGTAACCCTACAAATTAGCCACTAATTAAAATATAGAAAATATTGAGTGTCAGGTGATTGAATAAATACTGTATTTAATAAAAAAAAGCTTAATACACAAATAAGCCTTTTTGGCATATGAAATCCCGTCACAATAAATCGAGTATTAATGGCATCAAGAGCGGAAAAAGCGAGTGAAAGAATTTCGTGCAGTCAATCGTATCCCACGGGATCAAATGATACGAGAAGTATCTGACAGTCAATCTGAAGGTTGGCAGCGACAGAAAATGCAATTTTGAAGTACTGTAGCAGGCCATGAGAGTGAAACAGGAATATTAAACACCTAACAATATTATCCACTTATATTGCTTATTGCTTTGAAAGTTGGATTTTTGATGCACTTCACTAACACACTTTTTTCACGGTTGTCAAATGAAATGATATGAAATCGACAAAAAATTAACCTTTTCGATCAAATATATTATAAAAATCGGGATACTGGTAGCTATGGTAACCTACCAGCTTGTTTTTGACACTTTTCAATGTCAATAATCTACCAGGTCAAAGATCACACTTTTGATTCATCACACTTTCATACTGTGCAGTTCGATTTGGTGGGAACTGTTTTCATTTTTGCCTGATGCTGCACCGGTGTAGTGTAAAAAAAGAGACAGACTGATTACATGAGCGTCGACTACACCGATGTAGTGCGTTGTCAAAAACTAAAAAGACATTGGAAAAAGCCGTCGTTTTGATTCGATTCGAATGTCCGACAGCTTCGATTGTCGGACACCGTCAACTTTAATAAGAAAAATACTTATTTGAATAACTTAAAGTGTGTGTTAAAACTGATGCAATTATTTTACATTGGGAAATACGTCAAAATATCGGCGCAAACGATTTGACATTGGTCTTTAATTTGACACCGCAAATCTGATTTGTTTTACGTTCAGTGGTTAAAGGGCGCTTGCACCGCACAGTGGCACTTGTTCATACAAAATTGTGACAAAATTATGAAAATTGGTTTATGTGGCTAAAAATTAGGTTTTTAACTAATTTTGGGTCGCTGAATCCATTTCTGCTATCAGATTTAAAAATCCATTATTCTGTTTTTCAACAACTTTTATGTAAACCCATTTGAAGGCGTTGAACGTTGAAGGGTTAATATATACGTTAATAATAGTAGCCAATCACATCGGATAGCAGAAATAGTTCTCAAAACTAAAACTAAAAATCACTAATTTTTCGGTAACAGTATGTTGTTTATGCAAACAATTTGTAAGAAGATTCATGAGCTACAGGGCGTCTCCATGTGGGTATTTTCAAAAACATAGATATAACAATTTCGGCGCAAAAATGCGCAAGATGAGACCTATATATCTTGAAACTATAGAACAAGCCAATCATTTATTATACTCCAGAGTATCCACGAACCTTGGTCAAAGACGCATTTCTTTCATCGGACCTAAGTTATTCAACCAGCTTCCTACGGATTTAAAGCAAATAACATGTCGCACTCGTTTCCAAGCAAAATTGAAACTAATTTTAAAAAATAAAATAGGAGAATTTTTAATATAAACTTCGTTCACCACCAATCGAGCTTATTCCTTTAGCTATAATTGGTTAACATTTTTTAAATAAAAACAATTGATAAATGCATTTTTTCTAGCAATAACTAATAAATAAATTTAAATTATTATGAGCTTCCTGCAAAGCTACGATGGGACCCTTAAAAGGATTCTTTTCCGCTGGGTACTCGCCGTAGCTTCTTGTCAAATTTTGTGTTTTGTCGGTCTCGTATTGTTTTTTTTGTTCTCAGCGTTTCCGCGATTCGTAACTTTGTTTTGTTGTGCTGACCTTTTTTTTGTACGCTGAGAACTGATGTGTCCACTACCAGGGGGCTCCGTTTGTGAGCTTTTTGGTGTGGGGGTAAGAGGCGGGCTATTAAAAAAAAAAAAAAAAAAAAAAAAAAATGCCCTGGGAGATCATCTCAAAAAATTGGAATACGCATAAAGATACATTACTGATATGACATAGAATTTTTCAATTGCTTTTTCTTGATGCAAAACAAACGTAAATCATTTCTGCACAGAAAGCTCACATTTATAGTTTAGCATATTCATTTTTCTTTCCAAAGAACTCAAAATTACTCCAATCGATCGATACTTGAGATATCGCCGTTTGAAGTTCGAAAGTACGAACAATTTTAATGAATTGAATTGAACAGAAATCCTCGACATCACCTGCTCCAACGACATGTTAAAAATTCGGTTTTCATCCGATTATGGTAAAATTTTGAGATACTTTTAGTCAAACTGAGAGGAAAATAAAATAAATATTTACAAAAGAATTACAATACATTGATTTTTGGGGTTTTTGTCACTCGTCGCGCTCAAAGAGCAAAAAAGGGTTTTTTTCGGTTCCAAAGAGCAAAAAAAGGGGTTTTTTAGCTTTCGTCAAAACAGTTGACTTTAGCAATGTGGTGTCTTTTAGACAGTTTCTTGGAATAGAGCTCCCCTTCTCTCTGTTTTATCGGATTGATGATTAATTCTACGAATGGTGAATTACCGAATTTATTTTCCCCAATAATTCAGATAGAAAAATACTTACTTCAGCAAAGTAGTGGAGAAACTCGTTACAAACATTTTACCCGAAGACTAACTCGCTATCGTTTAAGATTTTTGTGATGTTTGGCATTATTTTTGAAAGGCCCCCTAAAACAGTTTTTTCATCGTTAGTTTTTTACTAGATTTTTCTATTATATAAAATAAACATAGTTGAAACTACATTAATTTTCAGAAGACGGAAACTTGCTATCGCTAGAGAGATATTCACGTTTTTGATTGAAAATAGCTCTTTGTCAAATACCGATAACTTAAACATGATTATCAGCGACTTTTAACAATTTTGAGAAAACAAATTATTGAGAAAAAGTTAAAGAAGGTTGCTGTTTCACACAACCAAAAACAATGGTCACGAAACTCAGTATGGTTTATGCTTCTTTCCGAGCCAGTGCAAAGCGAACTACAAATATAGTTACTTTTATATTGTGTACCTTGTCTGAAGTACAAAGAAAACTGTTTCTATACTTCTTACACTAGTAATCTGTCGAGATGAGTGAGTTTCAGCAGCAAGAAGTGGTGCTCCAGCCAAGTTCTGCGATTATTGATGACTCGCATAAGACCGAGTATTCGTGATGAGGAACATTTTCTGAAGGTGAAAATGGAGGTTAGACTAACGAGAGCCACCTTTATTGAATTCTATCATGTCAAGTATTCAGCACTCACAGCGTTCAATAAATTGGTCCAGGCGAAACCATCCATTTTTAATAAGTTATAGCACGTGATTGTGTGTGACAATGCTATAATTAAGTGTTTTATATATATATGAACGGTGAGAAAATCAATGTTCGGCTACAAGATCGGATACCGCTTTCTTGCAGATACATATGTAAATGTCACATTTGGGAGAAACGCAGTACAAAACATATTGCGATAGTACAATTACACATAGTATTCTTTGCACAAATCAAAGACAAACTAGTAGTTCTGTGAAAAACGGCACATTACGGGTTACCCTGATCAGAAACCGCTGAACACAAACAATTACCAAATTTGTAGCACCTGTTCGCGCCGAAGTTAACATAGTACCGAAAAATTATTTGGCCGCCAAAATTGACACTTGCAGATAGTGTGCCAAATCAAATATTTTCACCCCCGTGGAGGAGATAAAATTATTCTCTAGTTTCGATCAGCTGGCGCACCCGCGAACCGAAGGCAAGCTAACATAATCGTTATCCAGCAAATTGCTGTCAATTGCCACTAGAGATAAAGTTTTTTTTTTAAATCCGACGGTTTCCATGAAAATTCGCCAGCGTAGTAGCACCGAGAGCAGATGATCGCACACAGTTGGATCATCTTTCCCTTCAGCCGTCTTATGTCCTGTTGGAGCAGCAGGCAAAAGCTGTGTTAAGTATCTCAAAATCTACAGCCAGCACTATCATTGAGGAAATTCCTAGGGGCAGATCACTAGTGATGCATTTTCAAAAATCAGCTAAATGAAATGCATTTCTTTCCATCAACTTAGAAATCCACAATGTATTTTGCGTTGCGTGTAAGAAGTCAAAACCGTACAAAAAACTAGCCCTACATTGTAGGGCCTACATTCAACAAAACGTCGAACAAAGTGGATCAGTGTAGGACGTTTGTTAAACAAACTTTTCTGCGAGGGATTGCAAAGTTAATGCAAAAATGGAAATTAAATGCATTTTTTCTAAATTTGATGCAAATTTGTTATACATTCCTAGAGTGATCTGTCTACAGGAAATCGTAAAGGCAATAAGCAAGGAAGAAATCAGGTGTTCGCGCAGCAACCACGATGATGACACCGAGGTGTTCAATAGCGAGATAGATATGAACGACCCCCTATACGCATTTGGTGAAGAAAAAATATTTCCCCGCCTCGTAAACAGGTATCCACGTTCAATGGTTAAGAGTTTGAGCGAGATTTATTGTTGGAAATAGATATAAAAAGATAAAAGAACTACTGTTCTGATTGGGAAAAGTATTCAAACAAGTCCACTAAACGAAATATTAAAAAAAAAAGTTTTATAGACCACTGAACACAAAACCTCTCCACGCTTCATCGCAAGAGATTGTCACATTAAACCAAACTCAGATGTAATACTCGATATTGGCAACACTATTTTAAATTTAAATGACAAGTTTTTGGATTGCACCGAATTTGCATTTCTGTATCATGCACTGTGCACTCTATACTATTAGTATAAATATTAAGCATCACATTCAAGCGTACTAGGCAAAAAAATATTTCAATTTACTGAGAACGATAGACAGACGACAGTTCTTGTTTACGTCATTTTAACGCAATATCATTTTCATTGGCACTTAATTTCATTTTCATGCGATGAATTCGTTCTGTATTAAAACACTGTTGCGACTAAAATGTTGTGACTGGTTGAATCTATAAGTCCAATAATTTCGATTCATGTCTTCAGCATATAGCAGTCTCTTGGTCTTTTTTTTGTTCGTTTTAGAATAAAGTGAGAGAGATGATCAGAAATTACGAAGGAGGAAAAAAGAATCAGCTAATCTAAGTCGCCTCAAGAGCTTATTTTGTGTCTTTTCTATGCAGTCAGAACTAGTGCTTTCGGAATTATGCTCTAATCATTTCAATTCGGTTTGAATAAAACGGCATTTCCGAAAACATCTTACGTCTTCGTTACACGAACTTGTTTGAATACGTTACCCGAACAACGTTCAACGTTAGCTGCAACAACTTGCAAATTTTTGTAAAACAAACCTGCAATCAAAAAGAATTACAGCTTTCTTCAAGAAGTCATGCATCTCTTCCAATCTTTATGATGATTGTAAAAAAAAGCTTTAGCTAATTACAAACGAACCAATTACTGAGCAGATTAGTGTCAAAATGTTTGAATTGGCTTAGAAAGTGTAACTGCAACCATCATAGCAAATCAAACTGACAGAAGGAACTAGACAATAGGCCATGCACACAGCCACTGACAAAAAATTAACAAAAAATTCACAGGAATCGGATAAATTGCAGTAATTCAAAACTGAGAAATCTAAAAGAAAGTCTCATCGGTACAGGAGCAGCCACTTGCGATGTGTTCTCTTTGATTTGTAGGAAGCAAGTGTGATGCTAAAATTAATAAGCTCGCCCATATTTATAGTTTCTAGTTATTTTAGTGTTGTCATCAATGTTACATTTAGCAAACTTTACGTAAATTAGAAGGTAATAGTAATCAGTACTAAGGGATTTCCTCTCGATTAGTGAACAGTACTTTAGTAGACAAAAATCCGGTTAATTCATTGAAATATATCTTTTGTATTGTTTAAAAATCCATGAATTCCGAAAGAAATCCTAACAGCTTCGTGTGCTCAAATATAATATTCTTATTGAGTCCCAACGGGTTTGCGAGATTGTAAGTCAATAAAGCTCGTATTTATGCTTTGTAAAGAAATCAGTAGTTTTTTTGCTCACCCTTTACATGTTAACCAGCAAAATTACTGGTCTGCTTTTAACCATAGTTTCAAGGATCTAGTAGAAGAATCGCCTAGAAAAATCAGCCTGCCTAATGATATAAATTTCATAAAAAATAGTATCTGTGAAAAAACCAGAATCTTTAAATAGATAAATAATTGTTCTCATTGTGATTTAAATTGAAAATAGTATAAATTTGAGCCAAATAGGAGTTGAACCGTTTTCCCGCATCTACAAATTGCCTGCCTGATCAGAAGATTTGTAGCGAATTTCAACATTCTCTTGTATTTGTATATTTTGTATTTAAATAATTGAAGTCCAATTGACACTGAGTTTTAATGACCGAAACTAAAAAGACCTAAAGTGGCAACAAACGGCTACGAAACTGTGCCGCTATAATCGTTGAATCGACGGGTCATTTCTAATATCGGTTTTTTTTGGCAGCGTAGTTAGTGTTGCGCAGTGTTCGTGGATGGAGGACACGGGTTGGTACGTAAAGGTTTATTTGTGATAGGAGATCGGGAACATCATATTCAGACAGAAGAAGCTTAGACACGAAGGTAGCTTGCGACGCGTGTCTACGATGATCTTCTAAAGTGTGTAGTCCTATAATAATCGATGACGGTCGTTGTATGGTGGCAGGTTCAGCGGATCGTTTCAAGGCAATTGACCTAACGCATATCGTATGAATCTGCGCTGGACAGCTTCAATTCTTTGGCTTCAAGTTGCATGATAGGAGACCCGTCAGACGACGTTTGCAAATTCCAATGGTGAAAATTGTAACTTGTAATTTATTAACTAAAATCAAATTCAAAAGCAATAATTCGTCGATGTACAATAGCCTTTCTTGTATCAGATAATTTATTGTCTATTGCCTTAGTTTTGAAACTGTTTTCACTAAGAACTTTATTACTAATTACATTCATTTTGCATTTTTTTTTGGATTTTATTTTCGGGTTTGTGGGATTTTCATGCTTCAAACCAAATTTAAGGTTATGTCACTGATCGGATAATCGGCCGGTTGGTAGCATTTGTCACGTCATAAGACACGTGAAAAAATATCATGAAACCGCAACGAAACTTAAAATTAGAATCTTCAATATAATCGTACCCCGCGGTATTAAATTATTTAAGTACTGCTCAACAAACGAGCTGAATTTTAATAGCGTCGAAATATGCAGCCCTCAAGTATTGTAGAAGGCCATGAAGATGAAAAAGAATTCAAACACTTACCAGACTACTCGACTCTTGACAATGCGCGCTTCGCTACATTTGCAAAACCTTTGCAATATTTTTTTAATATTTAGCAAGAATTTTTATTTTTTCAACGTGAGTGTATATTTTTTTCGCTCCTCACGTGTTTCATCCAAGGTAACTCGGCCGTGTTTATGAATCCTGATTAATTCTACAACTAAATAAACAATTCGTTCGGATCGAAATGCAGTCATTAGTTTCTCGCTACGACAACTAAATACACTTCAATAGTTAAAAATGACCGACCAAATTCTAAATAGAGCTGGCTTTAGTGTACTATTATAGGACATAAAACAATATTTAACAATATTTCAAATCAGGTGTTTCTGAAACGGTTAGTGCATAAAATAGTATAATCCATCGACCAATTGCAATGTTTTAACCGTAGAAACTATAAGAGATTCCTTAATTTTTACGAAACGTTGTCCCAGATAGTGAAGTTAGTTAGTCATTTATTGTCAAAAAATGTCAATGTTTCAACATCTGAAGGCATCGTAGCTCTTTAAGCTTTGATTTCACAATCGATTTAAAGATGTCACCAGTCTCAGCGTTTTGTTCGTTCTCCATTATTGCATTTCGATGTCTCCACGCATGTATGTAGAGCGACTAAAACGTTGCTACTGATTGCTACAATAATTTCCTCGTGAAAATATTGCCTAAGAGTGAAAATGAAAGCAAAATGTAGTTCATTGACCTAACTGTGATCGGCATCCGAGTGAAAGAGACGACAAAATCATGTAGCTGAATCTGTATTTGTATTCAATTCGAGCTAAGCATCATATGGTCTCGACACTAGCATCACAAACCGTTTAGTCTAAATCTAAAAAATTAAATTTAAAAAATCTAGGTCAAAAATCAAGAAAAAAGTCACTTTGGGTGCTGCTTAAAATTTAAATGAAGAGGTTAAGAATACAATATTTTACCATTGTTAGATGATTTCGCTTTGTTTATGTTTCTTGCAGCATGTAGAATACTTATTTTGTTATCAACAAGAAATTTTAACATCTTCATTTGCTCTGATTCCGTTCTCTTAATTGTTAAGGTGATTAACACGATAACAGCCTGAACAATCAATACCTGTTACGTCACAACATCAAGTTTAATTTTCAATTTGATATCAGATTTTGCTCGAATTATATACCCTACGGTGTCGTAGAACAACTCAAACAACCCTGAACCTAATCAGATTGATTGCAGGCTCTGACGACAGTCTATAACTGCTATCAAGAAAACTTTTAAGATTTATATCCATCCCTGAAACACGCCTACCGAGATTGCTATTGAATTTTCACGATCAGTTAGTGCAAATCAAAACATTTCCTTCTGTGAAAAGCAAATCCGTAACCACTAGTCGATCAGGTGGAGACGCATAGTGTATGTATATATATAGTTTGTCGAAACATTGCGGGACAATCAACAATAAAAATGAGACGTACGCTTCGTTACCGGCCCTGGCGCGCCCATCAATGTCATTAGTTGTAATTATCCGTCCGTGAACCCGGCAGTGATTCCAATCTGTTTGAGAAAAACGACGCATCACTCATCGAAACGCAAACAGATGATTAGCCGCTATCAGGGATGCACTAGCAGCTGATTTAGTCGCAGAAAATGTGTCGGATTTTCCCACTTTAGGGCTTCAGCCGAGAATCAGTTCAATCAGTAGCATCGGCACCTGCCTGCATGAGCCGACTACTGCACACGGTTTGATAGGTGATAATCTGGTTCTAATTTGTTGCATAATTGATTGCTCATTCGACTGGGGGGGGGGGGTGTTCTGAGGGTTGGTGGGAACTAACGGTTACGTTCAGTTTGATTTGACGGTGCGTGCCTGTGCGTGGGAGAGGTATTATCGCCGGAGAATGACCGATCCGAGAATGTCGATTGTTGTACCTTTTGTGTTCCACGTGTTATAGATTGCAATCGTAGGAACCACGTCAGTTGAAACTTTTAGCATATCTCGGGATTGGGAGATTTATTACGTGAAGTCCAGCGGAAAACTACTAACACTGTATGTTTATTGCATCATCTAAAAAGGCTACTTTGATCATTTGACGTAATCGACATTTTTTTATCGTGTTAGTTGATGAATGAAGCACTGATTACGGCGAGGGGTGTGTTTTTAATATCGCGAGTAAGGTCAAACGTTGATTCTTAACTTTTAATACGATCGCTTTATTACGAAGATATAAATCATAATAAAGTCGATAGAAATCTTGAGGCTTTTAAGCTTCGAATTACGCGCGAAAATTTTCCGTGATTGGTTGTATTTTTCCTGTTATGTAGCAGCTCATTTTCAGCAGCTAAAACTGTCAATTTTTAAATCTTAAGTACACTCGACTCACTATTTGTGGTTTTACTCTATTTTGATTTCTTCTCACCGTCCGACTTATTTAATATGGAAGTATGTACTGTCCTGTTGTGTTTTCAACATAGTTTCAACAAATAACGAATATCCATCAACTGCAATTTACTTTATTTTTGTGGTTAGGTAAGCAAAATTTCCAATTACGTTTGGTTCTCTTTTTTCTTAAATTGATCCTTGATTCTTCCGTGTCCTCTCTTCTTTCGCTTCCTTGTCTTTTCTCTGTTATATCACTTCTCATGTGCAGCTGCAAGTAAGTTATAAGTCATGTTAGTAAAACTATTGCGTCGAACACTTCATTATAATTGAATTTTGAACTCAAGCAAACTACTAAATTTTATCCGCAAATTCACTGCATTCTTACCAAATAGAAAAACAAAATTCCCACACTTTGCAATATTTATCACGATTTTCGTCTACTAGTACTATTATTAATTTATCTGTTATTTTGTTTATGATCACAGCTCTTCTGTCAATCTGTAGAGGGTTGGCCCGATTCGGCACATAATTCGATTGGGCAAATTCCAGTTTGTCCAGCGTTGTTTACACCCCAGGCCATAATATCCGGCATTTCGTTGGAACTTTCCGTTTTACCATTATTGATTTCTAGTCCTGACGACATCTATGGACTTTGAACACACGCACCCTTGTGTCACTTCCATGATCACTGCATGCATGTTTAACAAGTTTTCTCGTAGTAGAATTTTCTATAACTTTGTCATTGAAACCATGACTCTATCTCGAAAGTTAGTTGAAATAAATTGTTTATCTCACTTTTAGGTAGATTAATCTCAATTCAGTATACATCAAAAGAAGGGGGCTTCCATTATGAAAAAGTATTCCTAGCACATGTAAAAAAACTAAAGCGCTTCTTTTCGTTTAAATAGAAGCTAGAAGCGTTCTAATTTTAGGAAGATCTAAAATTGATCTTTTTAACGGCTCAAGATAGAGCTTGACTGCTTTCGATGAAGTTCTTGAATAACACATTTTAGAAAAATTTGCTGAAGACACATAACATATTTTCATATTTTCCACGTACTTACTCATTCCTTTTTTTGATTTATCGTGTTCCCCGTGGCAATACCAGCCGCTATGCAGAAATGGTCTAATTAAGGAATTCCACGAAAATCCGTCCGAAAATCTTTACAATCGTGACCGACCTTAGATTCCAATGAAACTTTACACATTTCACCGGCTAAAAGACTAAACATTTTCCACAGTCAACGAAAGAGCAAATTTTTCTCTTTTATTTGCTATCAACGGCTGTGCTGGGCGATTGGCAGTTTGGAATTTGTTCCCGGGGTGAATTTCCCACGGTTGACTTTTGAGTCCTAGTCACATGTTTGTCGAAAAATGGTTTTGAGAAGTAGGGCCCGTCACTTAGTTGCTACAAGGAAATTTTCTTCTAGTCGCTGGATGGTGTGGCTGTGAGAATAGGGCCCGTACTAGTGGAGCGGGGATATAAAACCAACAACAATTTGCTATATATGCTTAAAGAAGAAATTTTCTTTTTTTTCTGCGAGATATTGTTTATGAAGGGCCCTCATAAAACAATATTCCATAACAAATATCACATAACATCGATGACTGGGCAGTGGGATCAAGGCCAAGTTCCCTACGGGTCGTGCAAAACTTAGAAGCAACATCAATTTAGGCACAGAAAACAGACGTCCATCGTAAAAGTTGAGTAAAAAATTTACGGCACATTCAAAGGCAATTGTGATGTTACCGATTGTATACTATTAACCCCGAAAATCATTCCCCAGAATTCCACCCCCAGAATATCATCTCCCAGAACATACTATTTCCCAGAAAGTCATTCCCCAGAAAAACATTATTTGGTTCTTTGACTTTTCCCCAAAAACCATACCACATAAACTGAAGTACCGTAGTGTTTTCCCAGAAAGAACTGTTCTCCGAAAAAGAATCATTCCCTCGAAAGTAACAATTCCTAGAAAACAATTTTCCAGAATGTACTCTTTCTCGAAAAAGCCTTATTCAGAATGAACCAATGCTCAGAAGTTTATTCCCCAGATATAACCATTTCCCAGACATTATTGCTAAGATGGGGAAAACACTTGCTTTGAATTATGAAAAATCTTAATGGAAATCAAAAATCTGCACTGCTAGCAACATTAGACAATGTCAGTATTTTTACATTTCTTTTAATAATATAAACATGCATGTAGGACAAATTGCAGAATTCAGTACAGGTGTGTTTTTGAGAGCTATTTAGTAACAACCATAGGAAGCGGTAGCCCCCTTCATAGGATCAAAAAGCATGGAAGAGTATTATGTAATTAAGGTTATGTGTTGAAACCAAAACTTTGTGCATTACCTAAATCAAGAAACTGATGCGGTGCATAGCTGCGAAGGGTTAACCGCCGAATGCGGCGGCTCCTTATTAACAAGCCAGTTATCGATTCGCATACCCGATTTATTCGAACATAGGAATTGATGCCTTCTTTCAAACATGAGCAGTTCTTTGAATCTTTTGTCCGCGAGATTTATTCAAACATATTTCTTTGGAGCTTTTCTGGAATCTATATTAAACAGTACTCGGAGTGCAGAACTAGAGACAGCACCATATGTCTAATTCAAAACGAGAAAAAATATTCCGCCAGCTAGCCCCAGACTCCCCTAAATATTATTGAATGATAAGAATATCCATATTCTAACAGCAACATTCACCCAAAGTTTTTAAAACATACTTTTTTTCAGCTAAAATTGCACATAATGCTTGTTTCGGTACGATAAGTAATCACTAAAGAAAATTTTTTTCGCCCAGGTGCCCAAGACCGCCTCTAGGCGGGCAAAGTATTTTACCAAAAAACCAAAACTTCCGAATTATTCCACTAAACCAATTCACATCTACAGTGAAATGCTAGAAACAGGCTACTCAAAAATATTTTTTTTAGATTTTGAAATTTCCAAAAATAGTTATGAAGAATTACCACTAAACACAAAATAATTTTTTTCCACGTTTTCCTCGAGTTTTCAACTTTGAGTTTCAATTGCCTTTGACAGAAAGCTACGAATATTCAAGTAATGTGTGTGTATGAAAGGCGTGAGCGTTGGGAAGAAATGATAGTGCGGATGACAACATACAATCATATTTTAGTAGTTTTATTTAGATTTTTATAGAGACCGCCTAGAGGCGGTGTTGGGAACTAGAGGGTTAAAATCGAAATGAATGCACATTTTGACAAACGGTTTGGCGTGTTTTTGGAGCATTTATCCTTTTTTTGCATTGGGTATTTTTCATACGTAAAAGTACGATCCACCCTCAAATACTCAAACATATGCCACAAAATACACTCCACAGTATATGATAAATGGTACTTATACTCCACGACTGTTATGTCAATTGGCCAACTACCATATGTCTTATGTCAAACGATATGCCAAATAGCTTTATGTCAAGTAAGTAGGTAATCCTGTTCAGAAGCTAGGACAATTTTTAAAGTGTTTTGTTGCACTGTTGGTACTGATTATTTTTCATATGAATACATTTTCTAAAAGAGTTTCCCTTCCCTTCCTTTGAGTTTCATTTTTTGGAATATTTGTTTGAAATTATGCAATGTATATTTGGAGTCTTTCGAGGTAGTGACTACGATCGAAGTTTCTTATTTGATGCGTTTCATTGATCATATATTCATATGGCGGTCATATCAATGAGACGTTCTTGGTTGACTGTCCCGGTTACAAGAAAATACTGCCAGATAATTCATACAGAACACCCTGGCATTCCCAGTGGGAGCGGTTGGTGTTCCACTTGACACTATTTTGTCATTGTTGCGGCTTCTTCCCAATCCCCAAGCCTTTTGTCTATAACTAACATTCTTGAAACATTACGTTGGTGAAAGTTGAAATGGACATTTTCAAATATCTAGCAACTTTTGAGCAAGACTATCCTGTTCGGCATAAAGTCTTTTGGCACAACATCGTCTGATATAAGACATTATATGGTAGTTGCTCATTTGACATAACAGTCGTGTAGAATAAGCACGACATAACACTATGACACACACTTTTATACACGGTTCCAACCACTCATTTACAAATTAGTTAACCCTCAGATCCAAACACATTTTTTACTATTGCTTTATCCCCCGTATACCTACGCATGTATCAGTGGTGCCATAATCACAAAGAATTGTTGTCAAATATTATGTTAGTTGGTTGTGGTATACGTACCATTTGGCATAAGGTATGAAAATACTTTTCGAATGTATTTAGTGCAACATGTTTGATTAAACCGAGCAATCGGATGGATCGTACATTTGCGTACGAAACATTTCCAATGCAAAAGAAAGGTAACTGCTCTAAAGACATTTGTCAAAATTTGCATTCATTTCCATTTCAATATAGATTCAAGGAAAAGTCGAAAAAAGGAATCAACACCTATGCTTGAATAAACCGGGCAGACGAAAAGATCGCAAGTTTGCTTGCAAGAGTTATTTGGCATACAAATTCAAAGAACAACTCATGTTTGAAAGAAGGAACCAATTCCGTTCGAGTAAGCCGGTTATACGAGAGGATAACAGGTTTGCTTGCGAGAAGCTGGCGATTTCGACGGCACATCCTCAGCAGCTTTATACCGCATCAGTTCGTTGAGTTATGTAATGCTCAAACCTCTGGTTTCACCACAAAAACCTCTTTTAATCTACCTAGCGGTGCAATTATGCCTTTCTCAATCATGAACAGGAGAATTATTGAGTTGTTCATATTCATTAAAAACTTTCAAATGTATATATTACATTTTTATTATACACGAAATGACAAACACCAAGAAAAGAAATCATTAGTCGAGTTCTAAAATTTTGTAAAAGAAAAACCAGCCACGCCAATATTAAATTGAAATATTGAGAAAGGCAAAAGGTGCAAAATCGGCAAAGTTCCAAAAAGTCGATTTTTATGAAATTTGTTTTTTTTTCGAGATAACATAAAATCTCGACGTTTCATGCATTTCAAAGGTGTTTGGCATCAAAAATACGAATTCTATTTCTGAAATTTCATGGGGACCCCCTTTTGAAATTTTTTTTTTTGAGTTCCGGCTTATACGGGAACTTCATATGTGACCGAACGGTTTAGTCTATATTTCCGGAACCATATAAGTGATTCGTATGAAATTTTATAGATTTCTGTGAGGATATTGCTACCTGTAACTCCGGAACCGGAAGTCGGATCGGGATGCAATTCAATAGCCATTTACGGGAGCGGAGCGCCGGGGCTTCCAGAACCGATGATGGTGGCCAATGTGACCAAAAAGACTTTGAATGGCTGTTAGTGACCTAGTACTACAAATCGAAGCAGTTGTGGTCACATTTTGGAAATTTTTTCACCATTATACATTCATAGCAGAATTTTTTAAAAATTGACATTTTCTGCGTAATCGTGCTCACCACCCTGTAATTCCGGAACCGGAAGTCGGATCCATCAGAAATTCAATAGCAGCCTATGGGAACGTTGTATCTTTCATTTGGGACTAAGTTTGTGAAAATCGGTTCAGCCATCTCTGAGAAAAGTGAGTGAGATTGTGTTCGCGTACAAACACAGACGCACATACATACACACACAGACATTTGCCGAACTAGACGAGCTGAATCGAATGGTATATGTCACTCGGCCCTCCGGGCCTCCGTTAGGGAGTCGGTTTTCAGAGCAATTGCAATACCTTTCTATTGAGAAAGGCAAAAATGAACAAAATTCATTAACTTTTCTGGGGAATGGGACATTCTGGATAATGGTTTTCTAGGGAATGGTACATTCTGGAAAATGTATCTGGGGAATGGTACATACTGGGGGATAGAATTCTGGGGAATGGCTTTCTGGAAAATAGATTTCGGGGGAATGGTGTACAACCGATGTTACCACGAGAGATGGTTCTGTGGTTATTACGTGTAGTGTGTGAGTTTGACTGAATTGACAGTGGACCACACAATTGATGTCCAAGTGACCGTCATAGTTATATTGTTATATGCCAGTGTGGGGGCCCTAGTGTTCTTTTGGATATTTGGCAAAACAAATATTTTAAACTTGTTTGTTCGAAGAATGTCTGTGCTCTGTGATTTAGCTGTAATATTTTAAAATTTTAAATAATCTCTTATTATCAAACATAACAATCAATGATACATACAAGCATAGGATAATAACTGGTAGAATAGTTGCAGGGAAATTAATATTACATTATATTTCGGTTACCAGCGCTCTCTGATTTACTTAATAGTCGATTGATCCGCTTTAGACCTTGGGGACCCAAGAGGAGATCAGGAAGAAGACAGAAGCGGAATCAATGCGATGTTTTAATTGCATCACTGACGACTTAGTACGCATTTTTAGGAGCAGGATACATTGGACTAGACAAAATAAAGGACTTGACGTTACACACTTCGAGACAAACAGGCGCAAAATGTAGTCTTCCTCCCGAGGACCGGTGTTTACTTGGCAGACAGTTGCCACTTTTTCCGATTTTGCTAATTTTGCCTCGCGGGACGGATCGATATCCCATAAGATATAAGCTGCAATCCTATCAGCCCGTTAAAAAAAAGATTGCATGATGAAGAACTTATCGGTAAAAAAGTTTTTCCTACAATAACTTTATACTTGTTTTTAAATTTCATACTAGTTGACATACAAAACTATAATTTTATTACAGAATATAATTCTAAGTATCATTTTAAATCAAAATGCATTTAACAAAAATCTTTAAAATATTTTTTTTCAAAATGCGATAGTTGTCGAGATATTTGAAATTTTACTTCATCAAGAACAATTAATTTGTCTTATTAAGCTCTTTTTAAAAGTTATTTGTGTTACTACGTCATAAAATGTCAACAATTTAATGTTTAGAGGAATTCCACGAAGATCCGTCCGAAAATCTTTAAAATCGTGACCGACAATCTTAGATTCCGATCAAACTTTACACATTTCACCGGCATGGAAGACTAAACATTTTCCACAGGTAATAAGATTATTTTGACTCAAGAGCAACTTTTCAAAAGGGCGTAAACGTTTCTACGTGTATGAATTTCAATTTTTATTTGTTCGATTATCGTATTTTATACAGCAAAACTATCTGAGAACGAGTTACAGGGAATGAATACTTCTGTCTGTAAATTGCGAAAAAACCCATTTTTTAAAAATTTTTATATTTTGTCAACAAAAACCTAAAGAGAAAGGAAACATTTTGAAGGTGATTGCATGATGGAGCAAAAATCGGAAAAAAAGTTTTTCTAACAATAACTTCAAACATGTTTTTACATTTCCTACTAATTGACATACAAAACTGTAATTTTATTACAGAATATAATTATAAGCATAATTTAAAATAAAAATGCATTTAACAAAAATCTTCCAAAATTAATAGTTTTCGAGATATTTGGAATATATTTGCTCCATCAAAAACAATAAGAAGATATTTGCTCCATCAAAAACAATTAATTCGTGTAATTATGCTCTTTTTAAAAGTTATTCGCGTTGCCCAATCATAAAATCTCAAAAATCTAATATTTATCGTTTTAAAAACGTAAATGCAACTTTTTCAGTATATGTGAATCATGGAGAAGCTTTCCATAAAAAAGTTTTCCTAACAACAACTTTTGACATATTTTTATAATTTATACTATTGTAAATCTTTTGAAAGTTACATGAAAGCAACCAAAATATGATTCAACTATATAGTTTAATCATCAGACCCTATGGTTAAATAATATTTTGGTTACTTTCATGTAGCTTTCAAATGGTTTACAATATCGCCTTGATGTCAAAGGAAAAGTTGTAGGAAAGTTTATGGGCCTTTTGAAAAACTTATTATTGTTGATGGAGAAACGCGAATAACTTATGAAAATGTCGTAACAAAACAAAATAATTGTGTTGTTAAAACAAAAGTTAAAATATCTCGAGAAATACTACATTTCAGAAATTTTTTGTTATGAGCATTTCGATTTAAAAGGCGTTTAGAATCATATTCAAAAAGAAAATTGTATTTTTGACTGCAAATAGTATGAATTATAAAAATATGTCAAAGGTTGTTGTTAAGAAAACATTTTATTGAAAGCTTCTCCATGCTCCAAATACACTGAAAAATTTGCTTTTACGCCTTTAAAACGATAAATATTAGATTTTTGACATTTTATAATGGCGTAACGCGAATAACTTTTGAAAAGAGCATAATTACAGGAAATAATTGTTTTTGATGGAGCAAAATTCCAAATATCTCGAAAACTATCGGATTTTGGAAGATTTTTGTTAAAGGCATTTTGATTTTAAATGATTCTTAGAATTATATTCTGTGATAAAATTACAATTTTGCATGTTAATTAGTATGAAATTTTAAAACATGTATGAAGTTGTTAAAAAAACTTTTTTACCGATAAGTTCTCCATCATGCAATCACATTCAAAATGTTTCTTTTCTCTTTAGGTTTTCGTAGACAAAATAGAAAAATTTAAAAAAATGGGTTTTTTCGCAATTTAAATTTTTAACATAAATTTTTGTTTTTTTGAAAGATGACACAACATTTTTTTCAGTGTATATTTTTTTTGGATAGAAGTATTTATACCCTGTAACTCGTTCTCAGATAGTTTTGCTGTATAAAATACAGTGAACGAACAAAAAAAAATATACGCTTAGAAACGTTTAAGCCCTTTTGAAAAAATGCTCTTGTATCAAAATATTCCAATTGCCAGAGAATATCATGGAGATTCATACACCGAACACACCTGCAAAGTTTCGTTCGAATCTACGATGGTCATATTTTGCGGTCGGCCGGTTTCTCATGGAATCCCTCTTTATCGTTTTAAAGACATAAAAGAATCCTTTTTAGTGTAATTAGATCATGGAGAAGCTTTCAATAAAAAAAATCCCTAACAAGAATTTTTGACATATTTTTATAATTCACATTATTTGCAGTCAACAATGCATTTTTCGTTCTGAATATGATTCTGGACGCCATTTTAAATCAAATTGCTCATAACAAAAATTTTCGGAAATGAATTAGTTCTCGAGATACAAATAAATTTTGTTGTTTGAGCGAGAGGAAAAATTAAGCAAGCAGGGAAACTTGAACATCCCCAACATGGTGCACAAGGAGTTGTTCAACAACAATTAGTTTTTCAAAAGGCCCATAACATGTTCTGTAACTTTCTCTTTGATATCAAAGCGTTATTGTAAACCATTTGAAAGCTACATGAGAACAACCAAAATATGATTCGACTATATAATTTAATCATCAGACCCTATGGTTGAATATTGTGATTGTTTTTGTATAAATTTCAAATGGTTTACTATATCGCCTTGTTGTCAGTTGGAAAGTTACAGGAAATGTCATGTGCTGTTTGATATTGTTGTTGGTGGAGAAACGCGAATAACTTATCAAAAGGTCACCACAATAAAATAATTGTGTTGTTGAAAACAAAATTTAAAATATCTCGAAAACAACCACATTCTAAAAAAATTTTGTTATGAGAAGTTTGATTTAAAATGGCGTTAAAAATCATATTCAAAATGAAGATTGTACTTTTGGCTGCAAATTGTATGAATTATACAAATATGTCAAAAGTTGTTGTTATGAATACTTTTTATTGAAAGCTTCTCCATGATCCAAATATACTGAAAAAGTTTCATTTACGTTTTTAAAACGACAAACATTAGATTGTTGACATTTTATGATGGGATAACGCGAATAACTTGTAAAAAAGGCAAAATTACACAGATTAATTGCTTTTGTTGAAGCGAAATTCCAAATATTTCGAAAACTATTGCATTTTAGAAGATTTTTATTAAATGCATTTTGATTTAAAATGGTACTTAGAGTTATATTCTGTACTAAAATTAAAGTTTTGTATGCCAATTAGAATGAAATTTAAAAACATGTATAAAGATATTGTTAGAAAAAAAATTTCACCAAAAAATATCATGAAATCACATTCCAAATGTTTCTTTTCTCTTCAGGTTTTCATTGACAAAATATTAAAAAATATAAAAAATAGGTTTTTTTGCAATTTTTTTAACGTAAATTTTTGCTTTAGTGAAAAATGACACAAAATTTTTTTCAACGTATTTTTTTTCGTATTCATTCCTTCTAACACGTTCGCAGATAGTTTTGCTGTATACAATATAATAATCGAACATTTTTTTTGAAATTAATGCACGTAGAAACGTCCACATGCATTTGAAAAATTGATCTTGCATCAAATTATTGCAAATGGTAGAGAAAATCATGGAGATTCATAAACCGAACACAACTGCAAAGCTTCGTTCGAATCGGTGATGGTTATATTTTGCGGTTGGATGGTTTCTCATGGAATCCCTCGCGTTACATTCCTGCAATGTGAAACTACACCGTAGCGGTTGATGTTAAGTATTTACGTACCTATTCGTCTATTCGTGGGTACAATAACGGCGACAAAGATGTCGCACTAAAGAGAGGTGATATGATAACATTAAAAAGAACTTCTTTCCAGATGCTCTGAACGGCGTTCGAGTGATGGAAAAGCGACAAGCCCTACCAATAGTTACCAGACCTGACGATATGAAATTATAAGTCCAAGCAGAGTACGAGTCAGTACTTTAGGCAGACGGAATACCAAGAAATCCGTGTACATGTGCTTCTATAAACTAGTGCTATCAAAATCATTACATAGTTTTTAATATCAGACTTGACACCACAAACTAATAATGTCGGCACATAGCGAATAATTGAAACTAATCAGAACTTCGCTCTTTGAAACAAATCTCAAAAAATCCTATTACCCATTCGTTGTAAATACATTGAAATTAAAAACAAGATCATTGTACTTGTGGGGGTCGGTTCGACGGATCAAGATGAATTAAGTTCAATCTCCGTTGATATCGTCCACAAGTTCCAATTGACCGGCTTCCTCTTCCGGGTTACAGAAACGAATTTTCATTACAGTTTGCTATCTATCTTGCTGACAAAACATCTGAGTTTAGTTTTAATACTGAACTAGGAGAAACGACTACCGCTACTGTTACCTAGCTAACATTATATTGCCTTTACTAGCTACCGTAGGCCGACTTGACTACTGCGCATGTATTGAATCGGTTATCATGATCGTTTATAATTTCCCTCGCCTTATCAACCAAACTCGATTGTGATAAGGTTGATGACTGAGTACTAGTATAGTGTTATGGCAAATGTTTGTAGATGCTGTCAGTACTTATTTTCGACCCAATAGTGAAAATATTTCGTTCAGTACGTCGGAAATAATCCATAATAATCAGGATGAAACTGTGTGGTAAAATTAATTTCCAATTTGCAAGTTCGAGTTTGAGTGTGTCATTCGAATCCGGTTATAGGTTTCTGGAGGCGATGGTAATTTGATTCTCGCCAAGTTTTAACTCTAGGTTGGATATATTCTTTATCAAAAGTTTTTCATGGCACCGAAAATAGTGGTACTTATTTTTATTCAGGACCAGTATTACGCTTATTTTGGGGATGTGCCTACGTAATGTAGTCAACGCGAGACAGGACACAAAGTCCTGTAGACGGACAATAATGAACTAGACACTGTTACGGAACGCAAAACGGGGTCGGTCTTCCCACGATTTTTGATACTGGTACTACCTGTACCACACTCGTAATAGAAACATTGCTTATTGCTAAAATATATTTGAACTGAAGTCGACTGTTTCCAATTTTTAGATTAGGTGTATGGCTTTGCAGTCTAATTTTTAAGCAAAAACAAACTATTTTGTCTTCATCGGACGTTTCGGTCCGTTTGGGACCCTTTTCAAGGATTCGATAATTGTTGACAACAAAACAACAATTATCGAATCCTTGAAAAAGGTCCCAAACGGACCGAAACGTCGGATGAAGACAAAATAGTTTGTTTTTGCTTAAAAATTCGACTGCAAAGCCATAAACCTAACCTAAATATTGCTAAAATATTCGAAATTGCATTTGTCACCAAATTTAATGAATTAGCTTTCACTTGGTACAATAAAGTGGTACAAAAAAAAAGAAATAACCTGATCACCTTGTTGTTCTAAAATATAAAAATATTGAAGATGGGAAACGCAAATATCTTTTTACCAAACAGCTTCTGGGAGGCTTCCCCCTCACCCCCGTGTCCCTTCCTGGAGCCGCCAATGTTCGAGTCCAGCTTCTCGTACTGGAATCAAAAAAATTTGAAGTCCATGTAAACAAACTCTTTGAACTATCAAAAAGTGAGGTTAAACTTTGGTCATGCAATGCTCCATATAAAACTTACCCGAATAGAAATGTACAGTAACAAAACCTTGATTTTCACTGTGACAGTACAGTAATTTTACAATAATTTACAGTAAGTTTTAGTGTTATGCTACAATACAAAAACAATAAACTTTAACGTTTTTACAGTAAATTTCAATGTAAAATAGACTTTTACAGTGAAAAAGGGGGGTGGTTATGTATCTTAACAGCAAAAAAATCAATTTTTCTCCATTCATTTTTTTCTCGAAAACAGTAAAATTTAATGTGAATGCACTGTATCAGCTTTTTGCTGAACAGTGAAATTTATTGTTACATGAAATTTTATTGTAAATCTACTGTGAGAACTTGACATCGAACAATGTTGAAACAGTAACAACTATAATATTTATTGTTTTATGATTGTTTGTAGGGTAAATGCTATTGTAAAATTCTATCCGGGTAACCTTTCCGACTGTTTGCCTACTTTCAGGGCAGTTGGAAAATGAGGCAATGTAGGTACCATATCCATGTACGAAATGGAATTGAAAATATAAAACTTTAATAGTTTCAGCCGAGTAAGCCCTTCGTTGTGTGCAGAACTGGCAACACTAGCCGCGTCCAACAATTGATTCAACATTTTTTCGCTTTGTCATAAATCAATTCCATTGAAAATCGTATCGGTCAGTTCTGCATTATCCACCCAGAAAAATGTATCTAAATTCATTCGGATTATTAATTATTGTTCAAAAATGTATCAAATAATGCATCGTTTTGTAGTAGAACACCAGCTCTCTTAATCGCATGATGTAATATGTATGCGAAACAAATGCTCTAAAAGCAAAAAAAAATGTAAAAACCGCCTCTGCTAATTATGCAAAAACATGCTCTTTCCCACGATACCAATCACTGCAATTACAACTAGTAACAGCAACATCAGCAACATCAGCAGCAGCATGAATGTGAGGCGACAAAATCAATTACACCGCACCTGCAGGTAGCTAGCAAGCATAGGGGTGGCCCACAGACTAATCAATTGGGAATCTGTTTTGCAGTAATCTACATAATATCTGCTATCTCCTCTCATTCAGGTGCTACACAAGCTTGATTAAGGTGATCTTAATAGTTCAGATGATCATCGTACGAGATAATAACATAAATTTTCCGCCTTCATTCATGCAATTCCCAACCCACCGCGTCATTCGTCTCGGCGGCGGCTGTATGATATGAGACAGCAAGCAGCGGGAAAAACCGCACTGAGACGTACCTATAACTCCCGGTACTTGTTGTGTTAGCCTTTCGCCGCTTCTGAGCTACTTGATCGAGCCAAGCTTAAACATGCGAAAAATAGCGTAACCGCGATTTAATATACGGAACCGTTTCAGTCACTGTTTGGTTTATGTTCGATTGTGTGTTTATTAATGGGTTATTATATGTAGTATGAAGAACAGAGAATGAGGATCGCGATAGCAAAGATCGAGTCGTTCTACTACGGTTTACAGGTGAAAGGGCCAAATGATACTACATATGTACTGACGCGATAAGTGAGATGGCGATGGATGATTCGGATTTTTTTTCGAAGTCATTTGCTCGAGGTGATGGTGAAAGAGCTTCGCTCCTTGAACGATTATGATCCTGAAAGTAATAGAAAAGGAAAATATGTCGCGAGCAGAGACTGAGACGAAGCGATGCTGCCTTTCTTGTCTTGTCAGTTGTTACATGATTATGAACGGATTTTTTTTCGTTGGTTAATGGCACTCACCCCATTTAGCAGACCCATCTGTGACATTGGCCGTCGATTTCGGGGGTAAAATCGATGTGCGAGGCTTACGAGTGTGTCGTCGTATCCAAACACCAGCTCGTCTGCTGTTAGCGAGATGAACGGCTTGTACTTGGTGGCCGTTAGCACCAGCGAGATGGTTTTCGCCAGGAAGTAGCCGAGATGCTTGCTCTGGGTTGAGATGGTCTGTGGGTTAATGAAAAAATTAGTGTGATGTTTACAAAATTTAAAAAAAAACCTACCAGCAGTGGAATATTTGGTGTCGTTATTCGTTGATTCTTATCTACGCTTAACTCAGGAACAAATTGTAAAATTTTCTTGTGCTGATATGTTACAGTGTAGTTGTCATGGAACTTGATATTCACCTTTTCCATATCTTCTCTGGAACAACGCATGGGGAAATATTCATGTTAGTAAAATTACATTGTAATAATCTGATTGCTGTTTTGATGTACGACTGAAATGATTCATTCACTGATGCAAATTAATTACTCACAATTACAAGTTTAACTACTGATTACTAATATACACGAATAGCCATAAAATTACAACGATGACTCATCATACACATGCATCCAGAACTGCAGCAACTTGCAGACACTTAAGATTAAAGTATTCACACATTTTCCTAATGATCTCGGCATCGCCTTCAGGCCTCGGCGCTAAGTCTCTTATTACCGGTTGAACTTGAGAAGTGGATTTTGATTGCGCTCCCCATCATCCGTGTCCGTTCGTTGGTGGTGAATGTACTACGGTGCAGGTAGACTTCAGTCGGCAATGATCAATGTTAAACCGATGCATTAACCGGTGCGATCGCGTACAACCGCATCCTTCTAACGGGACTTGAATTTTTGTACTTAAGGAATCGAAAATAAAATGAGGAAATGCAACTCTCTTTTTAATCTACTGTTTGTTTCGCGTCTACTGTAAATCTCTCTAGTTAATTAGCATATAATAAATACGAACGCACGTTACGTGTGATTTTTAGAAGGAAATTTCCTTTCGATCACTCATAACGGAATAATACGGAATCGATTGTTTACGAATTTTAATTGAATTCACACACCCCGTTGACTGCATATAACGGGATTCCCAGTTTCTCTGGCATTAATTTCGCGTGCGTGCACTATTCTACGTAGAACATACTGTTTAAATCTACATAGATTAGTATTAAATATGTTCTAGAAGATAACAAGTGTTACCGTTCGATAGAAACAATTACGATTTATTGTGTAATGCAGTGTTCACGGTACAGAGTTAAACACGTTTAAAATGATTAGTAACAAGACGAACGTCAACAAGATAACTTGAGAACATGTTTTAACTTGTAGTGGAAAAATAGTATACAATCGAACAATATAATAACAAATCTTTTGAACAAAATAATCGAGGTTGTAGCGGGCCAAATGGCCGTTTACGGTTTCCGTCTACCAAAACGCTCCTCAGGACGTTTTAAACGAGTAGCTTTAGCGCTACCCCCGAAGAGGACCACTCGTCAGGTTAGAATTGCCCAGCATGAAACCTAACCTCAGGGCAGGTTATAGAAATTGATCCCGAAATGGCGTAAAGGAACGGTAGGTAAACACAAAATGTGAAAAGATACACTCCGTTTCGCGTATAGATGGAGCCACTACTATGTTTAGCAAAGACGCAAGAGAAATGATCGTTATACCAACTCGACAGCTCATGCACTAAAAAAACGATCAGTTATCATCACAGGCAGAACTCAGTCGAACACTCTTTCCCTCTCGCTTTGTAAGTAGTAGTGGGGACTAATTCCCGATAGCCCATCGGAGTAAAACAAACACAAAGAAAATTCAAATCTACGGAAACGACGCGAAACGTGAGAAATCTTCTCGAACCAAATTCACTACATGGGAAAGCTAATCAACATAAAAAATACAAACATTTCAGGTAACACTAACTAACAGGAAAACATTTTATTGGACGGATTAAAATACGGCATTTTATTCTTAACCTAGGTTTCATATATTCATTTAGCTTTACATTTTTCGTGTTCCTTCCCTTTCTAGCTTTCCCCTTTCCTGTCTACCTATGTGCGGTCAAAATTTCCTGCTAGCGGATAAAGCTGCGCTGAGCAGTACAAATGCGCGCTCGGCTTTAGCTTTCGAGCGGCAAAGAAAGCTTTCGAAGGTTTGAGTGTTGTGTGTGTATGGATCTACGTGCACGGATCAATGATCTATTTTTAACTTACATGCGTTATTTCAGGAACAGCGTCGATCTAGTAGAGCTGCATCTCAGCTGGGTGCCGACTGGCATTGCGGTTTCGGCACCGACTTCCTATCGCAAACCTATTCAGCGATGGCGACGAACGGCGTCTACAATGGCGTCGCAATGATGACGCTATTTAGGCCTTTGCCTACCGGGTGTTGAATTCGGCCAACTTTTCGACGATGAAGATGGCCGTCGCTCTAACGAAGCGCGTTGATGGTTTTGCTGCTTCCTTCCGACCTTTTGCCAAAAGCGTCGGGAACTTTCGAAGCCGGAACGTGGGGTCAGCAGGGTGGTAAACGAGACGGGCGGCGTGCCGAGCGTATGCGTCGCTAGAACACGGATGGCGGAAAATCTCCAAACTTTTGCAATAAAAGAAAAGAAGCCGTCGATCGGCTATTCGACGCTTTGAAGCTTTTTATCACACAACTCAATTATTTAATCTTACCTTCTTTTCACACACAAGTTCGCACGAAATGTAGCGAATTCAAATGTGTATTTCTGACCGCACAATTCACTGACCGCACTAGCTATGCCTATCGGAAAGGAACTTTTTTAATAAATTTAATCCTAAAAGAACTTCTCACATTTTTGACAAACTACCTTTTAAAACACACCGCGATACTAAAAAAGAACTTCACACTGCTGCCTCTTCCACGATCAGGATCGAAATGGACGAGTTGCAGTTCTGTAGATCCTCAGATAGGCGTCAAGTGATTCGAGTATTCGTAGTCGGAAGTACGTATTTTTACAAATACTACTCTTTCGACAACCATTTCTCTCGCTTGAATTTTAAGAATACTCTTTCCTCTTAACACATTCGTATCTATCCATTTCATTCTAATGCGCATTTGGGTTTCGGTGAGACGGAATATTTTTTGAAAGTTCATCCGAAATAGGCTAAAATTGCATGCAAGGGAATATTTGTACACAAGCGTCTGAATATTTCTTGATGTGATGCGTTTTGACATAGTGAGCGTAGTGAACGAATAATGACAAAAATTACGAAAAAGGTGAACATGCTACAAGGTAAACAGTCAGTCAGGATTTGAAGCAAATAAATATACTTTTTCAAGAATTAGGCGGATAACTAATTTTAAGTGCAGCGAACAGTTAGGAATTTTGAGTAACGTTACGTCTCATGGGTCTATAAAAATCATATTCTGGTGTATTTATGGGTTTTTGAGTCCATTTCATAATGTTTTGATGGTTGTAAAATTTGGTGCGGATCATATTTCTGGAATCTTTATGGGGTTGTATGGTATTTGAACCCCTGAGAATTTGCTTGGGTACATTTGCGTTGAACGCACGTATTTGCGATAATTTCAATACGCTCATCACAGCATGCTGTGCGTTTGAATTGTCAGCTTTCTTTTGTTTACTTTTTTGTACCGTTTAAAAGCCATCATGTCGCACATTGAAAGTGAAGTGAAAATTTAGGATTTAGACACATGTATAAGTGAAAATTGAAGAATCGCGTTGCAACTCATTACGCGAGTGTAAAATCAATCATGAAAGAGTATGGAGAACTTCATTCTTCGAGTGAAATGCCAAGAAGAAGCAGAAAATCAGAATCTTCCAACTCGGAATTGGACCAAACAGTGGTATCACAAATTAGAAAAAAAATAAATCAAAGTCGATGGGTGACTAAGCTAAAAAAGCTGAAACGAGCGTCGGAATGATCCAACGTATCAAGAAACGGAACAACCTGACGACCTGTAAAATGTGGAAAATCGCTGCAGAACAAAAGCATTCTGCTGTAGCAAGTTTTCGGTAAATATCGTCGCCAGTTTGGCGGCGATCGGATCCATGTATAAGTGAAAGAGGATTAAAAAACTCTACCAGGCCCACAATATTATACTGGAGCGTACCAACCGTACGGAGGATAGTACTGTTGGTTAAGTGTCCGGAAAAAAATACCTGTACGGATTTGTCCGCAATCTGTTCGGAATTTTTGACCTCAGTGGAAGTAGAAGGGCTCAAAAATTGAAAACCAGACTAAATAACGTTACGAACTAGTTTGCCAGGATCCAAAATCTCAAAATCATTCGGATCACACATTTTCTGTGTATTTAATCTTATTCCAGACAAAATATTACTGCGGTGGAAATGTATTCTTTTTTTTTTAAATTTTATTTCGATTATAGAGGTTTTAACCTTAAGGTCATTCGCCTCTTCGGGTTAGAAATATCTATTATGAAAAATTTATAACCCTATGGGTAGGGTCGGGACTCGAACCCAGGTGCGCTGTGTACAAGGCAATCGCTTTACCAACTACGCTACGCCCACCCCAGTATTCTATAATACTGAGTCAGAATGCAAATAAAATGGGTAGAGATTTCTGAAGCTTCTCAAACTGTCTCTTTTGTTATATGTTTTTCCTTCAATCAAGACAAACACATCTTGAGGGGTCGATTCAAAAATTACGAAATCAGAACCATGAACAAAAGTCATGTGTTTTAAAAGTATTTTCAATTTCCCTTCAGTAAGGCCTTCACAACGCTGTTATGTTTGGAGATGTTTGTCGTTGGTTTGTGAACTTCAGCCACGGTTTCCGTGGCGTGTAATTACAAAATTGGTTTTCTCTACTAAACATTATTCATTAAACCAAAGGTCTAATCACGATTTTATTCATAGATTTAGGAACATTATTCAGAGTCTGACTATGCGACGTAAACTGATTATGATTATTGATCTGGTTTTAGTGGTTGTGAATTAGTTCACAAAATCAAAATATATTTTCCCCTGAACTATTTCACGAAACTCGCAATTAGGTTCTTAACTGGCACAGTTAACCTCACTTTTCTTGACATTTCGCTTGTACTGTTTACATGGACTTAGAAAAATCGTAAAGAATTTTTCTAAGTCCATGTAAACAGTACAAGCGAACTGTCACAAATGAACACTCAGTTAATTTGTGTCGTCAGCGTAAAGTATTCAATATTAATTCATGAATCCTTTCAATTATCATGAAATACACACCTAGAAAAAATCGTGTGAATTTACGTCTCCTGACCCTGACGTATACGAGTATCAAAAATTGAATTTCAAAAATCACGTAATTTTACTCCATACATGTCGTTGGTTTTGAATGGTAATGAGTGTAATTTTATGTCATTGCTCATGGAAGGTATATTTTTCATGAAAAATCAACGCAGCATGGTTATATTTCGTCATTTTGTGTATTACAGTTTGTTAAATTGAGTCATGGTTGAAATTAAGTCAACGATAAAATTCACATTTTTTGTATGTAGTTCATGGTCCCTAATATACCAGTCATGATTCAATATCCGTGCTTACAAATCACCATTCTTGCTCGCGCAATAGTTTACAAAATCATGAAATATTATTCATGGATTCGTGAACAAATTTATGCTTCCTAGTACATGATTCGCTATATCTATTTTGAGTTTTTGTGATATCATTTATCATTTGTAATTTTATGCAACATGCGCATGGTCATGAAGTGTCAAATTCGAAAGTGAATCAGGAATCAGTAGCGACTGACTTAAATGGCACGTTCCCCATGTTGATCGGAGATTTGTGCCTTTTCATGATCTGTTTTTCATCATTTCCTAAACAAAGTAAGAATAAAATTTCGAACCCCCTCATGGGGTTTTTGGAATTTTTATTTAAACAGTGAGCGGATATATCAACATCCCAAAGAGTTGTTGTCATTCAAATACGGCTTAAACTATAACTCTTCATCACACTGGGTTAGGAAGAATAGCATATCCTTGGGTTTCACCTCTGTGCAAATGGAGAACCAAAAATCCGAATACGCAATTGCATTACTGCTGGGCAGTTACATATCAAATGATATGAAGTTCCGGCATCGGATTCACAAAGATCACACGAATAATACCCAGCACGCTGAATATCAGCCATGTGATTATTGAGTTTGCATTGTCCAGTCAGTGCCCTGACTAGAATACTGCAGTTGTGCTTGAAAAAAAAATGCAACAAATTCTTCGACACGTTCGAACTTACATCCTGCAGAAAAGTCTTTGTTCGAACGCATGTTTGCAAGCAACGCCTATGATTGGCATGTTCGGATGCAGCCTATCCAGCTCATCGTAGAACTGGTTATGGATCAATGAAGTCAGTCGCAGTGCTCGCTCTAGCCAAATAGTCCGCCCATTCATTTTCAGTAATACCGGAATAAACGGATACCCAATGAAGGTAGATGGTATTTGAAATGCCAAGTTCTTCGACTTGAGTTCGACGTGCGATTACTAATTTAGATCTCGAATCTGCCGAACTAAGTGCGTTCAGGGCAGCCCATAGATTCTTTTACTGCAAATCCCCTGTTGAAGTGCTGATTGTACGCCACACAGAATCGCAAAGATTTCTGCTTGGAATACGGTACAGTATCTACCAAGCGAATGTCATTTCATGACAATAGACACCAGCACCAACTCGGCCCTCCAACAAAGATCCGTCAGTATAACAAAGTACGTATTTTTCAAGTTGTCGCTCCATCCCGGCAGACAGCCGTTCCTCGCGAGAAGGAATTCTCACAATGAAAGTTTTAAATGGAAAACTACATATGAGAGTAAGGTCACTGGGAGCAAGTGTATACTCATCCCAAGTAACCATTTGGGGCCACAGTCTTGTGTGGCTAGTTACACGATCTATTGGGTTACTGCTCCAAGGTTTTAAGACCTTCAAGACGGAATGTACATGAAAGTGTTTATTGTTTCAGAATATTTTATGTTCAAGAACGCCTCTAGAGTAACAGCAGGTGTTGTCGCGAACGCACCACTCATCGCCATCAAGATCATCCTCTGAAGATTGTTTAACCCATTATTAGGTGGTGGCAACTATATTGCCACCTATTCGTTTCGTTCATAACGCGGGAATATGAAGTGAGAAGTGTTCCAATCTTATGAAATCTACTTGTTCGGAGTCTGGCAACTTTTCTTATTACTTTTTATTGAGATACCGTGAAAAGTGTCGGATTGGTGGAGAGTTTTTCGAAAAAAATACGGCGATTTCCTTTTGGACTATAAAATTAGCTTGATTTTGAAAAAATACTCAACACCCTATAGGTTGATGCAAATTTGTAAAAACAACTATATTTAATCCGAAAATTTGGTTTATGAGTGGTAAAAATTGCAAAGAAAAAATGAAAATGAATACATGAACGTCTTTAAGGTCGAAGGCCATGCAAGCATTTTTGATTCTGAAATCGATGTGGGGTGTCCAATTAAGTTTTGAGTCAACCCAACGTACTGATCTGCGATAATAATTTCAGAGCCCAAAAACTGCAATGAACGAGCACCGGTTGTAACACTTCGTTGCGTGAAAAGCACAATTGATATTTTATTTGGATTAACTGGAAGTCCAACACGAAGACACCATTGCCCAACAACCAAATCCAAATACCGGTGATCATTTTATGATAATCATCGGCGAAACCATACGTCGAAAACCCAAGCTCATTAAGTTTCCTCAAAAGCCATCGGCGACAAGGTTCCATAGAAGTGGTGACAGCACACCACCTTGAGGACATCCGCAGACACGAAGACAGTTATCTCTACTTGTCTTAACGATGAGCACGGATGTCGGTTGCTAAGCATTGCGTATATCCAGTTCGTAATATGTGAAGGTACTCCATGACCTCGTGCTGCTTCCAAAATGGTTTCGAAAGACACGTTTTCAAAAGCACCTTCAATATCGAGAAAAACTCCTAAGCTTGATTGCTTTTGTGAAAAAACTTTTTCAGTGTTGTACACAACATTGTGTAACAGGGTGGTAGTAGACTTCCTCCGCTGACACGCATGTTTCAAGGCACAAATCCCCGAGTCGGGACCCCGACTACATACGGGGAAGGTGCCATTTGAGCCAATATATTCTGATTCATTGCACGTAGTGAGTGCTCGCCCAAGCTAGCATCCCGAATGTAGTGGTCAACTAAACGTTCAACTGATTTGAGAAGAAAGGAGGTCAAACTGATCGGTCTAAAGCTCTTTGCCTCCTCAAGAGTGTTGCGTAAAAAACTTGCATATTAAATTCTACCTACCTTTTATGAGCACCCGCCCATTCTGGTATTACTGAAAATGCATGTGTGGACTATTTGGCTAGAGCGGGAGCTGCAACTGACTTTGTTGGACCAGTACCAGTTTTACCACTGTCAATAACTTGGATTAAGCATAAGATTCGCTCCACGGCTGCATCCAAACATGGTAACCATTGGCGTAGCTGGCAAACTTGCGTTTAAACAAAATCTGGTGGATGTTGGTCCGAAAATTATAAAGAATTTGTTGCATTTTATAACTGACTGGACATTGTAAATTCAATTATCACATGGCTACTATTCAGCGTGCTGAGTATTATTCGTGTGATCTTTGTAAATCCGATCGCTGAGCTTCATATAATTTGATATGTAACTGCCCTGCAGTAATGCAATTGCGTGTTTGGATTTTTGATTCTCCATGCATAGATGAAGCTATGTACCGGGAGCTGAAAATCAAGGATACGGTAGTATCTTGATTGATTTTGCGGGTATGGATTCGTCGGCAACGTCCGATTCAGTAAAACGAAACCAACTATGACAGACTAAGCAGTAAGAAAGATTTATGACTGTGGGGGGTTAAATATCGTTGAGACATCCAAATAATCAGCTATAGTTGTGTACTGCTCATGGCTGCATGTCAGTCCCATTCGCAAAGCGTGAGATTGGAGACGATCTCGGTTTAAATGTTTGTATTTATTTATTATCGTCTTGGCAGTGTACAGTGTAGTGTAGTTTTTTGCGTTGAGCGTATAAATAAAACTAAGAGCAAACAGAATGACCGAAAATGTATACCAATTTACATTTTATTTAAAAGATCCATTGCGTGGGACTTAAATGCCGTCACTTACAGACACAAACTGATAAATGATCGTATAAGATTCCCGCTACTTTTTCTTATCGCAACGTATCGTCAGTTGTGACTTCCTGTTAGCACCGGATAAAATTTGTATAAAATGTTCGGACTGGAACTGCTGCAATGCTACGGAAGTGACGTTAGCTACGATCAAGACTTATATGGGTTCGATCCGGATACCACGACGGTTTTCTCAAACGACAGTTGGTGTTGGCGCCCTCTATGCGGTAACATGTGGAACTAAAATGTTCTAACCGAAACATGACTCGTATTATTCACTATAATTTTTCGGAACATGCTATTGAGCTGAACCTAACCATTATTTCACACAAATGTTCAGTTCATGCGCATCGAGTAATGATATACAACCATGCACTGATAGGTCCCATGCAAAAAAGTGATTCAGACATCACTTCGCTAAAAGTTTAATAACTTCTTTTAAAAAATCGGATTGACTAGCAGTCTTCTGCGAAGTTGTTGACAATTTAATTATCTTTCTAATTTTCACTTACAGTGATAATACGATGCACACTGTGCCACCTAGCGGCGAAAATGTGAGCAAGTGGTTTTTCTCCATGTCCAATTGTCGAAAAATCCCATATACAAACTTCAGGCACGTTGGTCCGGTAGTTAAACTTGTCCGATTTGCTTCAAATTTGGTGTAAGTACTCCTGGTGGGACTAGGAATCGACTCAGGGGTAAGCCGATAGTGGCCATTTTCTTCTTGTTACTCTAGTGTATACCTATGATTGTTGAATTATTCGCACCATTGAACAATAAGCATGCGCTCAATTTTCGGTAAGAATTAAGAGGTTGCTGAAATACGGAACGTAAAATGGATATTTTTTACTGTCGGATGTGAATCTAGAAGGAGGGAATTAAATTTCAGGGTTTTGTGAAATTCCGTGAAATATGCATGTAGCGTTTGTTCGAGAAAACTGTTATAATCTGTTGTTCATTTAGTCGTATTTCCGTAAAACATTCGTACTGTTCGGTCATTATAAATAAATCTGGTAGTTGGTTTGTTGGAGTAATAGAAGAAACTGCAAGTACTCCGGAGCACACAGGGTTCTTTTTTGTGTAACTCTGGTAACAAACCGGACTAAAAAAGAACAACGTTTTGCTCCTATTTGCTCGGGAGTAAGTAATTGTTTACTGGAGCCAGTTTAATAATAACATTTATTTATAAACGAAATGTTCCCACCCGGAATGATTCGAATTTACCGCAGTATAACAGGAGCAACGGTCACATCTAGTGCTTTTTTCAGTGCTCAGGATTACTCCTCTGTCACCAATCGGCTGAAATTAGAACTAAAGTATAATGTTTAACACATGTGCGATTCCAGTATAACCAATTGGTTATCGTAATCGTGATAGTTACATCCTGCAATATTCTTTCTAATTTGTATAATTATTAATAGCATCAGGTTCTGAGAATGGCGTGCACAATGCGAGTTAGTGTGCTCATTAAACAGGGAAGGATAGAGCGTTTCTTACCTATAAACGAATGGTCCTACTTCAACTAGTTTTGGCTTTTCACCGGCGAGAAACCCCTCCGGATTGGTTACGTTAAATATGTACACCTTAGTTAACCTAGTGACGCCCGGCCGCTGCCAGTAGTGGAAGCTTAACGTGCCGTTCCATAGTCTTAAATTCTGGAATGAGAGCGGAAGGAGTGGTCAGTGTCATGGATTACTAGATCCTTCGTGACTCGAAATCGATCTAGTCACGCTAGAAGACATCGGTTCATTCAATCATGGATGTCTTAAACTTTGGTCATTGTAGTACGGATAATCGGAACAATTTAGTTTTTCAAATACTAAATATTTGTTGATTTTTAGTTTAGTAATAATGACATAACGTGTCACGATTCTTCGATTGTGATTACCAAAATAAATAAATGCACATTTCATTAACAACTTGAGTTCGAAAAGCGTAATTTCTTTACACTATATTTGTAATAGAGTATTAGGATCGAATTTCTTAATCACAAATTTGCATATTACATTTTAAACAACTTTCAATCAATTCGAATCAATATTTTTGCGATTTTCTCAGATGCTTTGACTTTGTCTTCGGCATCCACCATTATTTGTAATTCGCTAATCATTGAAATTTGCGTCAACAACTGGTTTTCCTGGGTTCTTCTCTACCCGAAAACAAGAACTTTGAACGTGCATCCCGCTTGTCTTGTTTCCTCCTACTCACCCTCATAATAAAAATATTCAGCCAAGGAACAGAAGATAATATCACACCAGCGATGAGGGTAGCTATCCCGAATATAATTACTGCTACACGATCTGCAATGAAAATAGAATCAAAATTAATAAAGATTAATCAAAATCCACACGGAACCAGAAAAAAAGCAGCCAGTTTCGATTACACCGAGTAAATCAGCAAGTCAGGGATCATGGGCGGAGAAGTCGAACGATTCATTCGTAAACAAACCGTTGTTGTCTAATTGAGTTATCTGGGTTCCACAAAAAAAACTGGTTTTTCCGAGCAAAGCCGATTTCTAGGATGTTGTACATGGCCGAAAAGAAACAACTGGTGGTAGCAAGATGTATCCGTTATATGGAATTTGAATTTTTTGATGTTTGACATCCTACAGTCAAATTACATCAGTGGAAAGTGCAAAAAAAACCCACATTTGCTCTGGCTCATATGGATGAGATGAACTTCCCGAGTTCAATCGAGTATGGTTCTACGCAGA
The DNA here is from genome assembly GCF_030247195.1 of Topomyia yanbarensis. Taxonomy (NCBI): domain Eukaryota; kingdom Metazoa; phylum Arthropoda; class Insecta; order Diptera; family Culicidae; genus Topomyia; species Topomyia yanbarensis. The sequence goes on along the minus strand of NC_080672.1, from coordinate 428,235,627 downwards.
CGGTCGATCCGATTGGTTTCATCGTCAATGACATTGCCATTCTTGAACTCATTCAGGATGATGAAGCAAGGCGGGCTATTCGATTGTAAAGCGGGAATGGAACTCACAAAAAAGAGCAAAATGGATTGTTGTTATTGCAAAATTACTGCTACTTAATTAGTAGAAAAAACGACGGACGTATTGATTTAATTAAGATATACGATTTCATGCCGGATAATTGGCATGTATTGGAAGCGGTTGGCGAACAGCAATTACTGAACATATAAATAGATCCTTATATTCCTCCCTCTTATACCCAGATGTATCGCTAAGTATGCAGTTGGCTGTGCTTTTCTGGGTTAATAGAAAGCTTCTACTTACTTCCGAAGGGGGCCGGTCGCATCGGACAGGGTTGTGAATAATAAATTCTTCGATTGATTTACTGTATCTGCTACTTTAGATTTATCAGAGACGATTTGATTCGCTTGTAGTATTCTATTAGTTAAGTACCAGGTGTCAATGTGTACTCTATCGTTAAGTCATATCAGTGCTGGTTGTTTGTTCGTTTATTAGACAAGTTCTCTTATGTGCACGACAATCGGTCGCATATTTTGTAGATCTTGATCTTGCTCTGGTTGGTAATACACTAGTTGTACTAATAAACCCCTCGACTCCCAAGTATTATTTTAAGTGTACGAACACTAACGATAGAATGTAAAAATGTGCAAAATATTTTGAGTACAGGGTGGGGAAAAATTATCCATGCAATCTTCCCCTACATTTTCAAAATACGTAATATTTCCCTGACGAACGAACAATTTTTTTTGAAATTTAAAGCTTCCATATGCAGGTTTTACTGAACTTGTTGGGATTTTCCAGGTGTTATAAATCCCATTTAACAAGATCTCTATTCACCTGTTTATTGCGTCAACAAAATTTTCGAAATATGCCTATTTTTTCGAGCTCTACAGTGGTGTAACCCATTAAGGTCATACGACTTCTTTGAAGTTTGTATACCTTCATCTAAGAAATCTCTTGAAGTGCGCAAAACATGTAAGCTTCTTTGTAACGTTTCTCTGATGTTCGTAAGTGTTGAATGAAATTACAAACCGGCTTTTACGTAGAACTTATTCAAAGTTTGGCCCGATCAATGAGAGGGACGATCTGCCTATATGAGACATTGGGGGTCGATGGGTCAATTAGGAGGTATCGGAGGCTCACAGTGCCTCGATGGCGCAGTGGTTAACGCACCCAACTAGAGACTGGGAGATCGCTGGTTCGATTCCTGCTTGAGGATATATCTTTTCTCAGTGTTTCCAATAAAGGTGAATTTTCACCGTTTCTCCATTCTCACCGTTCCGGTCATTCTTTCTCTGTCTGTTTTCCAATGGACACGTTCATAAAAATCCTTAAGAAAGGAAAAAAACAAAGACTCCCGTCCAAACAAGGAATATGTAAAAGTTTGTAGTAATTCCCATGAAGCTTCCAGAAAATTCGTAAAATTGGGGCTGGTGTCCACTAGAAGATACATTACACTATTATCTTTCTCTGGACAGAACCAGCCTAAATTTTCTGTGACATCTAGTGGCTTAGGCAGTTAGTGGAGACAAAACGACAGAAGTTTCTTCTTTATTCATCTATTCTTACTGGTTTGTATCAAATTAGTTGAATATTAGTTTCCATCAAGTCTTCATTCATGTACTAATGTTCTTTAAGATTGATCTGCTTATCCAATGTGTTTTTTGTTGAAAACCATTTTATTTGGTAGAATTTTTGGGCGATGTTGTGTTTTCGAGCATACTAAGTGAATTTTCCAAATTTTAAGCACTTTGTGTTATTTAGGGGATTTTCAATAGTCATCAAATATTTTTATTTTTGGAATTCACTTCAAAGTAAGAAAACCTTTTTCTTGTGTATAACGTCAATGCAGGGAATATTTATTTTGGCCAATCGCTTGAAGAATTTCCAAAATATGCTTTTGTTCGTCTACAAAATAATAAAAAAATACAAAATGCTTTTGAATATGGAATATGCGTCAAAGTCAAAATGCCGAGGTATTGAGACTGAAATATATTGGCAATTGTCGGTAATATACAGTTTTATTGAAATGACATTCAGCACGTTTCATAAGGACCCTTAATGTGTAGGGGGTGGGCGTAGCGTATTGGTAAATCGATTGCCTTGTACGCAGCGCACCTGGGTTCGAGTCCCGACCCCGCATAGGGTTAGAAATTTTCCATAAGAGATTTTTCTAACCCGAAGAGGCGAATGACCCTAAGGTTAAAACCTCTATAATCGAAATAAAAATAAAAAAAAAACCCTTAATGTAATCGAATCTTTATTTGATTGCTTATTTTCTGGCGTATCCAAACATACCGCCAACTTACCCCAGAGCCGGGGTAAGTTGGCGGGTTTTCCGCGTCACACATTTTTGTCTATAAAAACAAAGACAATGCAACAAACACTTTGAAAAAATTCAGGGAGGTTGCCAACAGTCTGTCCTTTCATGTCATATGTTCTATTTTGCATGACCAACCTACATCAAAGCGGTAAAAAAATGGAAACTAAAGCACCACCAACTAGCCCTGGTCTCCCCTACAGACTCTCCCAAAGCCCAGTCGTTGTCGTTTATGCCGAAATAAAAAAATCGAAGAAAAACGTTTGCTCGTTGTGGAACAATATCCGTTTCAATTAACGTTGGCATCACTCCCGATAGCTGGCTCTCCGGAGTTCAAATTGCATATTTTATAAACCGTGACTTTTCATATTAATACACCAAATTTTCAATCTTCCAAATGTTTCGGCAGCCGGCTGCTCAAAACAATTTCTACATGATAGCACCAGTGGAAGCTTTATCAAATTTTCCCATCCCGTGGTACAGGTTGAGATGCAGCGGTTTGCTCGGTCTCTTGCTGTACCATATATCGGACTAATATTTCTTATTTTACCTAGTGTTATTTAAGATTGTGTATTGGGACTGTAGCGGCTCACCCTCAAACTCCATATCCGAAATACACATATAAAAAAACCGCAAACACCTACCCTGAAAGCATGCCATACTCACCCTTCGGATCAGCATCACTTCTTCTGATCAGCACCACTCAAAGGTCAATCATACACTAAAAGCATTCAATACAAGCCACCGATATTCGGCACCACAAATGAACACAAGACGGTTGTCATAAAATTCATCGTAATCTAGTGCACACGAGAACGAAGGCGATAGCCGTCGACAGGTAGAAGAAAAGAAATGACAATAGGAACGACACCAATAGCTTAGTGTGCAAGGCTGCGGCAAATAAAGATGGCCTTGGTTGTGCAGTGCGCACGGCGCCAATAATTTAACAATACCCATTTCGAGCATTGTAAGAGGATTAGGCTGTTTACCATACACAATAGGGCGACACAATTTGCACACCGCACTCAACTACTTTCGGAGAGTATAAATAGGGAACAGTAAGGGGCGGAAATTTCATTAGGATAACATACCCGCAACTTTTAATTCGATCTTCGGAACAGTAGTTCCCCGCGAAACCGAAATACCACTAACGGAACAGGAAAGTTCCCCGCGAAAACAGGGCCGAAGTCCCGTAGCCAGAAATATGACCAAAAACATGCAATCTATTATTAACGCCAAAACGACTAATTTTAGGTCAATCGTATCTTCGGAGAATTTAATGGATGCAATAAGCCCTTTCTTTTGGTATTGTGTTTTTGTTGATTAATCCCCCTACGAGTGAGATATTTCATATTTTTTCTTGAAAGTGATGGCTTCAGCAAATTTGTAGCTCTTACTTTTGCGAATAACTTTACTGAAGACAAGAAATATCTATTTTGAATATTTTAAAAGTTATGGCTTGTTGTATGTGGATTACCCTTTATCGCCTATTTATTGTTCAATATAGTAATAATCTATTTAAATAAGACAAATATTATTTCGATTAAACAAATTTCGCATTTCATTTTCTATCTACAACCGCTAGTAATAATCACCGAACAATTCGAAGTTATCTGGATGGAACTTGATCACTTATCGGTGCAAAAATTTTCATTAGCGCGAACCTACTGACTGCAAATTTTCTAATTTATAACCATCGGATCGATCTGAAACATATCTCGGAAAATGGAAAGTGATATGAATAACTCTATGCATCGGCGTAGCAAAGAGGAGGCCTTGAGGTTTAATCCCCCCTTCCTCAACCCCACCCAAAAAAATTATTCGGTTGGAAGAGAAAAATTTATTGATGCTGACTAAGTTCATTCAATATTACAATAATAATTTAAACATCATGAGGACCTCTGAAAAATAGTGGGAATGGGATACTGACCTGTAACTGATCTATTGGTCTGGATCTTACACACAGTTGTCTAATCACCTCAATATCAACTGTCTGCATGAATACATTTCAATAGAAACTCATCCCAGAGTTCTGAAATCAATCATAATTTTCAGATTTCCTGTCATATTGAGCTCACTTTTGAAGGGATGTAGTGTAATATGGATTAGGTTTTTTTTAATACGAAGCGAAGTTGGAATTGATTTAATGTCTATGACACATATAACTGCTCACCAAAAAAATTGTATAACTTTCAACATTTGCTGAACATGTCTTTATTTTGGGAATGCGTAGAGTTGTGATGAAAACGTAATATGATCAATATCGAGGAAAGTGTTCCTAAAGTAGAGGGATATTTATGAAAAATAGCGTTTTCCGTTCGACTCTAGCAGGTCCTGATCGATTTTAATGATGCTTGCATTTTCTCTCAGCATTGTCGCTTTGCTATAAATTGGTTTCGACCTTAATGCGGTTTGCCTGCTATTCTCTTAAGCATACCAAGGCTCCTAACTTTCCTGTAAACTATGGAGACTATGACTTCTGCTTATCCGATCTGCAAAACTAAAATCACCCCATTCAAAGTAGTTCAACAATTCTAAAATTGTTAGTTACCAAATCGATGATCGTTCTTTTATAGATAAGGATTTAAGAGCAAACCAAATACATACGTAACCTAGGCCAGTTTTATTACGCTCCACCCAGTGAATAATGGGAACCAATCAGAATGTCGCTAATAAAAAAATCAATACAAATCTTGACATCACTTACGCTAGATGTGGATACTTTCAATACGAGATCGTTTAAATTTTATTTCAACCGCATAGTTCAGGAATTAAAGCATACCGTTCAGTACAACGGGAGCTAGTAAGGTTTAACTTTTAGAACTATTATGATGATGGCCCCGCCTCATTCCCTCATAAAGGCGTAAGCTGAACGATTTATCTAGAAGATAATTATTATAATTTAAAACCACCTTGCAGAGCGATATTTTGTAACGGGTGCCTATAGGATCCTACATACTTTTCTTGAAAATGTGTAGATGGCACCGAAAATACCGGTGGTGGCTTTTATTCAGCGCCGGTATTACGGTACTACCGGTAACACAACTCTAGTGATGATCTGGTTATAGAAAATTTTGCTCAACCAGGAGCTGATATAGGCCTTTAAAATGACGTCACTCATCGATTTCTATCATTTCCTTGTCAAACCCGCTCCAAAAATAGCTATATTGTTAGGGTTCCAAACAACATTTTTTCCCATTTACTCGTTAAGCCCAACCCAAAAATATTAATGTTAAGGATACCGAGACTATTGCTCAACTAGCCTTCCTGGATTTGCAAATGGCGCTAAGCATCCATTACCAACATGTAGAGCGAGGGTCCGCTTTTTTCAGTTCCCGATTTAGTCTGCTTACGATTTTGTCAGTCTCAAAATTAAATATGTTCGATGGGCTCTAGCAAACGAACAAAACCGAATTCGATATCTTGAGCCATTTTTTTAATCCTAGATGGCGACTACCGGTTTAGATAAATTACTCGATAATTTTGCTCAACTGGAAGTCGCCATCTTGGATTTCTAAAAGTTCCAATTGTTCATTTTCATCAGCAACTTGTCAAGCCGATTCCAAAAATATCCATATTGTTGGGGTTATCGAAAATATTGCTCATCGAAAGAATTTTAATAAAAATGTGAAGCAAACTTTTTTACGAACTAAATCCCAAATAACGAACACTTTTTTTTACGAACTAATTCAATTTACGAACCCACGGTTTGGTAAACGCAGGTTCCAGTGTATAAATAAGGGTTATTGAAGGAACGTTTTGTCAAATATATTCCTCAGATTGTTAAGTTTTTGCTCGACCAGTCTTTGTCAACACTACCTACATTTTTTCAATCGTTCTTTTTCAAGACTCAACGTTTTTCAAGAATAATTAAGCGTTAAGAAATATTTAATTCTTCCAACATGTGTGGGTCATCCCAGATATGGAAGCTTTAGGTGGTGTATATGTACAAATTTTGTAGCCTTAAATTATCTTCAAGTTGTTTATGGGATACTTTCGTATAAAGTAAAAAACACAAAAGTTATATAAATTATTCCGTTTTTGGGAAATACCCTACAGCTTATATTTAGATGTCTAGCGGAATGGAACATATGAAAAATAGTGTCTTTAAGCAAATTTGTCTATAAAGTAATGTTCCACAACTTCATCGAAGACAGTCAAGCTCTATTGAAAGTTAAATTTTAGATCATTCTAATGTGAGAACCACCCTAGCTGCTATTTAAACGAAAAGATGGGCCTCGCTAAGTACAAAATTTTCCCTAAACATATTATAAGGCTAAGTTGTTTAGTTTTAAGCAGTCCGTAGACGAGACAATAGGGCACACGCCGTGACGTGTGTCCTCTTCCCTCGCGTGTGGACAGCTTTAGTAAACAGTTAAAATTTCTGTTAAGTCCACATTATAGATCACTGCGCACTGTAGGCGTTTTAATCAGTGTTGAATTTGGAGTGTCCAAACATTGCGGATGTTATAGTTTGTCTTTCTATAAACTCGATCAAATATTCAATTCTAGTGTTTTATAAAAAAACACACCCATTGTCGATACTAACATAATGAGTTGCGATTTCAAGGATCAATAAAATAGCAGCAAAAAGCCAGAATACACAGTTTGCTTTGATGGCATGCCGCGACCGCCGGTGGCAATTTATTAGAGGAATGTAGGGTGAAGTGTCTACCGCACACATTTATTCACTTTGCAAGCGGGTTCAAGATTATCCTATGACACGATAACGTGACTGAATCAAAAAATTACCTATCAGAGCCAAACAGTCATCAGTTTCCCCTACGGTACTGAATCGCCGTCAACAGCTGCTCATTCTGTGCGAGATTCGTACCACATACGGAGTAAAAGTGTGGTTTTTCTGGCACTGTACTCCTGTGTATCTTTTTGCCGTGAAGCAGCATTGTCGTCATGGTAATGGATATGACTATTTCTTCATACCACCGATGGAGCAGTCTTTGGCCATCCTTTGTGGACATGACCGAAAGAGTAAAGGACAAGAAAAAAGTCTATCACATTACAGTGCAGTCAGTAATTGATTGGAATTAATCTCCCTGGCATCGGTGGGTGCTGCACCTTGTCGTGTTTGTCATATGTGTGATGGTGTTACAACCCTCCCCCTGGCCGGTGTGACGCCGCCGCCGTCGGAGGATTACATAATAGTCGGGTTCGTTGCCAATCGCACATCGGTTTGCTCGGTGGAACCGAAGGCTCTAATTGGTGTCCAACTGACCTACCGCAAGCGGCAAGTAGTTGAGCAAGTTTGGGCTGTAAGACCCGCTTTCTTGGACGGACGGCAGAACCCCGGCCATGTGGCAGTGAAAGATTTTCTAGTGCATGTGTAAACGCTGCTACTAAGTAAGGCGAGTGTTTTGTCAAGATCTTGCGACACCTTCTCGCTAGAAGGCGCTTAACCTAGTTTCGCTTTCATCCAAACGAAAAGTTATAAACGATGGAGGATATTTTTGCAACCGGCAGCGGGGCAACCTAATTAGCCGCATGGAGTCGGTCGATTGCTCGTTTGTAGGTACAAGTGCGGTACCGCGACGATTGCACGCCACTCACACCGGCCGGATAGTTTTAATAGTAAATATCGATGGATGTGAGCAATAAATGGCATGTGCTTAACGATTAAGCGTTTTGTTTGGTTGGTAATTGAGGTCAAACTTTACGTTAGGTTAATAAAGATTTATTCTGCATTTGAAGAGAGATCAGGGTATATGTTTAGTTGATTGTTGTATGTCAGTCGATTGTCGTACAGAGACGGTATTTCCGATTGAGAAATCATTTTTAATCATAGCAAGCGTAGAAGGAAGACAGTTCTATCATGAAGCTCTACACTTGTCATGTCATTCTGTCTAGTAAATAATCTATGCAAATGTACAATATTTTTTGCTCTTTCCCAACGGCAAAACGATGTGCACTGTGCAGAACGAAACGAACCAACGATCGATTTTTTATAGGAGCCACATTCTTACTCCACGATTCAATGAGATGACTTGTTCGTGTGAGTATCATGGTGAGGTGTTTGATCACTGTTTTCTTGCACAGACTGCTATGCACCGGCATTAGTTGCGAGTTTCTGGAATCAAGATGACGATAATTATGTAACTAAAGGCGTTTAAACATCAAAAAGGCTAGTGGATTCATGGCGCGCGGTTTGCCCAGAGCGATTCAAAATTTTATTCGCCTACTTCTTTATGCTGATAGTCAGCAGGGGGAGTAGGAAAAATGTTGCCTCTTTCAATTTCAGTGTGCAACATCTTCATGTTGACGAAACTAATTGCTGATTCCAACCGATATTGAACTGGCTGACGAAATGCAGTTATGATCAATAATTGAACAATTACCGAGAGTAAATATTGTCACGACCAATCTGTGCGATTCGCGACCTGTTCATCCTTGGCCGGACGTTCCCTTGAACGGCTCCAGTTGCCATCCAACATTGTCCCGGGTGGAATGTCTCGTAAAAAAAAAACCAGTCGTAGTCGTACCTCACAGCCCAGCCGGGCATTTACCGGTGTGTGGTAGGTAATTAAATCGAGCCATCATGCGCGTGGCGCTGTTTTGTGTCGTGCTTTTTGACAATAGGCAATTAACACATAAGCATTGCAGATTTTCAGATGTCAAGCGCGACCGTCCATCAAGATTTGGTGGCGATGCAAAGTGGAACAAAAATAAAACGAGGCACAACATGATCCTATGTAACGTGGTGTGTTGATGTTGTGACAACAGCCTGCTACGATGAGACTTGATCCGATCCGTTCCATTCTGCAGCACGCATGCGTGACAAATTGAGAAATGTTGGTATAAAAAATACAATAAACGGTTGTCCCTTTTGTTGTGATTGCGGTACTTTATCACTTGTAGATGGTACGTTGTTGTCATCAGTAACCTTCCAACTCGTGGTGGACAAAAGGAAAAGGGCAGAAGAATTTCAATTATGCTGTTCGTATGAGTTTTTTTTCCATTTACTTGTAAAGTAGAGTTACATCCAACACGAAAGTCTGGCATGTTGACATTGTTCAGAATGGCACTAGAATTTAATTTTTAACCAGAAAGTAATTTTTGAAACTTTAAGGAGGTTTGTTTGTTGTTTTACACGTTGTAGAATTATTTAATAATATTGCATGTTACCCATATTATTCGGAGACTTGTGCCTTGCCGTGTCGTCTCATTACTTTCCGGAGGGGCAGAGCGAACCAAACATTTGGATACACAATTGCATTACTGCAGTTACAAATCAAATGATATCGGATTACAAAGATCGCACGAATTATACTCAGCACGCTGAATAGCAGGCCATGTGATAATTGAGATTGCAATGTTCAGATAGTGCTCTGACATAAAACAGATCTCGGAATATGTGGGACATTCCAGGAAACTGAGGTATAAAGCAATAAAACATTGCGAGCAGCAGAAAACACCCGATTCTGTGAAAAGCAATCCTCCTCCATAATCATCGATACTTACGGAAGATCGTCTTATCACCATGGAACCAAACTAATCTATCAATTTCTCGACTGAAATCAAAATCATCGTTGGACAAGATCATGGCATATTAGTGAGCACTTAGACAATACGAATGTGACATATGAAGAGTGTTTGATTACCCATATTGCACAACATAAACCACTTGTTTCTAAAAAGTATTCGAAACTAGAGTAAACTGGGTGCTAGGATATACGGAAATAAGTCTGCAACGTTCTTGAAGAAAGTTAGTAAATGGTTTTCCGACTAAATACTAAACAGCTATGAATTATTATTCTTCACCTAGACAGAAATTACTAGCAATTTTGAAATGTGTGCTGATTCTCCAAGTCTCATTTAATTCCTTTGGATATCTTCATGTTCCCACTAACAGTACACCATATATCTTGAAGCAATTAGTTAATGATCTATTTTATTTTAATATGTAATCCATTATCTCAGTGTTGGGGTTGTGAGTGTGCTAATTTTGTGTCCATCACTGTAGAGCCAATCGTATAGCAACCCATTCCAGCGTAACAGTTGATGGTGAAGGCAATCAAGCAACTGCCGTGGATGGTTTGTTTATATTGCCAGTTCCACCCCAGAGCGAAGAAGCTGGACATCGTGAGGCACTTTGTCTCAACCAGATATAGCCGAACCGGAATTCACACCATTCTGCATCTCTCTCTCCTGAATAAAGGCAATAGTGTCGAAAGGAAGCCTGATTGCGACCTCCCGACGATGCTACACGACCGTAAAGCGCAGAAAAACTGAAGCAGTAGATTGAAGGCAAGGGAGTCTGTCCTCTCTGGCTCAATGAAGATAGATTTCAATGTGACAAAAATAATTCCAATAAGTCACCTTTTCGATTTCAATTAAATCCGTCTAATGCAACTGGCCGCTGGATGGTTTACTCCCGGAACAAAGAGAAGCCATCCAACACCATCAGATGAACGAAAGTTATCTGTGAGCGATCTTGAATATGATTGCGCTCTGCGAGCTTTTTAGGATGAAGTATCTTGTTTACGTACCCGCTCGGGAAGTAGAGATTGATGGTACAGTATAGTAACATGGGCTTTAATTGCGAAGATCTGCTAAAGTATGGGGTTGAAGAAACCTTTGCTTCAGTCATTGAAAATTGTGGATTACAAGCAGGCATTGCATTTATCACTCATTTGCCGCTGCAACAATAAAAACTCACATTTTCACACGAAATTTTATTGGCACTCACATAACTTCTCCCGATAAGCCTTCGGCGGAGCCGTGGCTGCACGATCAACGAAGATTTTATGAGATCACAAGAAAACACTACGTACTGCTAATAGCATCGCTGGTCGTCAAGCTGCCTGATCTAGAAAAGCTTGAGTGGGTCCACTAAAGAAGGGGTCACACTGAAACGACGCTGTAGAAGTTGATGGATTTGACAATTAACAGATCTTAAGACAGATGGTTTCGGTGGGCACTAATCTTGGATGGACAGTCCAAGTCTAGTTCATGGTTGATGATGCCAACTATCTGGGTTACCATAAACAGGTCAGCAATGGAGATCTACATGAACTATTAAAGAGTCACTACGCGTTGGAAGAATCAGTGAATAATAAACGCGTCGGCGATTGGTTCGAAACTGGGTTGATATGGAGCAGAAATGATATGCACATATCTCTACCGACGAAGAACTGACCAATATTGCTTCCGACCAGGTCTGGTATCTTCCGATCACCCTCGTCCAGAGCCCGAAGAAGGCTGAATAATTTCGCCTCGTATGGGATGCTGCAGCAATGGTACAAGGAGTATCCCTAAATTCGCAGTTCCTGAAAGAACCATATATGCTCGTATCGCTGGTCTCAGGCTTTCACAAATGGCGAACTGCTTTCGGTGGCGACTTGAAGGAGATGTTTGAGTGTGAGATTAAATCTACCACTGACCGGCGGTGTATTTCTTTACTCGTCCAGAACAGAGTACTAAAGACCTCCAAAAGAAATTGTGTTCAAAAAACTTCACCCATGCACTAAAAGTACCATGTACAGAACGCTGATAAGACTGGTGGTCCTCTACGGGCACGAAACCTGGACGAAGCTCGAGGAGAACCTGCAAGCACTTGGAGTCTTCGAGCGCCGTGTGCTTAGAACTATCATTAGCGGCGTGCAGGAGAACGGTGTGTGCAGGCGAAGAATGAACCACGAGCTCGACAGGCTCTACGGCGAACCAAGTATCCAGTAGGTGGCCAAAGCCGGAAGGATACGATGGACAGGGCACGTTTCGAGAATGCCGGACAACAACCTTGCTAAACTTGTGTTCTGCCCAAATCCAGCAGGTACAAGACGACGAGGAGCTTAGCGGGCCAGGTGGGCTAACAGTTGCAGCTAGATCTGGAAGGTATCGGACGCAACCGTGGGTGGAAAGAGGCAGCCGCGAACGAGTGTTATAGAGAAGGATCGTTGATCAGATTATATCAAATAAATTGATGTAACATCATATAAATAAATAAGTACTGCAAAACTTGACCGTATTCGATCATTCAATAATTGGTTCCAATATCTTCAAATATTCAACTCTGGTTCAATCCAAACGAATTCCGATATCGACTGGCAACTATTCCTAGTGTATCGACTCACACCACAACTTCTAATAATTGCTCAATCGGCAATCTTGCCCTCTGATTTTTTCTTTTTTCAACGGTGACAGTTAATCCCTACCTGTCAGCTCTTCATCAGCTAACAACTCACAAAGTGTCGATATATGTATCAACCATACACTCATCCAAGCAACCCGATCGAAGTATCAGCCGAGTGGCATAAACCAAGCATTGACGATACCCGTAGGGCAAAGCACTCGCGTTCACATTGCCCGTGGCTGGGCACCTGCAATTTCTTAACGAGGAAGCTTATATCAAGCAATAAAATTCATTAAGGGATGACACTAAAATTCGTCCGAACAGGAATACGCGGAATTACCCCCGTTTTTAATTTCAACTGTAATGTCAACTACGTCGACCTTTCCAAAATCGTAACACAATATGGATTTATAGTTTGTTGTAAAAAAAACTTGAGAATTTTTTGCGTGCACCGTCATCGATTGCTACGATCGCAGGAGGTTCGGCTGGTTCACCAAATGGCGGGATTCCAAATACGGACCTGGGTATTCCACTTAATTCTACGGGATCTGGGAGAGAAACAAACCTGCAGCGTCAGTTTATTTCGGGTGTCACAAGCAAACGTCAAAGCAGAAAGTGCTGGGTTTCGAATATAGTTCTCATTCTCAACGAAGCACCTCGAAGAATTGCAACCGTACTTGTTCCAGGGAAAACGACCACAAAAAGCTCGTCGCAAACTGAGTAATGAGATTCCTCGATCCTTAGGACTCTTATCATAGTCCATCGTCCACGAGTAAATTATGATACAGTGTCTGTAGCGTCTCAACTGTGAGTGGAACCAGGAAATTGCTGAGAATTTTAGAAGCACCGGGCGAGGTTGTTTCCAGATGTTGAAGCTATCTGAATTTCCTCATGTTATTTCGGCGACCAGCGATTAGCAACGGTTAAGTTCACTGTAGTCTGACTCGGGATAAAGAGGCATCTGGGAGTACGGCTGAGTCAAACGATCTCGCACTGTTTTCTGGACGTTGTCGCGCACTGCATGCATTTCGGATAGACGTGATTTAAGAGTCGACGAAGATAGCATACTGCCGTCTCGTACCGGCCGCAAGAAGTTTGGCCAACGCCAGTATCGACGATCGGAGAGACTGACAAAGTAGCTAGAGGAGTTGTTCTGTTCCACGGAGTAATCAACACTGGATCAAACTATTACGAGTGACAGCTAGCATAGTGTGTCTCGTCGCCAACGGCCGATGAAAGAGCAGAGGAGAGACGTCACTGTACGAGCTACGGAGAAGCAGCGGGAGCTGATCGAAGCGACGATGGTGAGTTGTGTGTCAGTGAGGAGCTCCAGTGGGCGGAAAGGATCCTGTGGCAGTAGACTCAGCGGAACAGCTTCCTGGATCAAATGAGTGTACTAATCAGTAACTTGAAGCGTCAGCCAGGCCCGATGGAGATTGTCAAGAGAAGTAGTTCCATCTACAAGAGTTCACCCGTACTGGACGACGAAGTTATGCTACGCATGGACAGTCGACTCGCATATTTCGAGAAGATCCCATTCGACAAAAGGCATGCCATAGTCTTGTTGAGGTTCTGCAGCAACATGAGGAGTGCGGAGGCAGATTCCGAAAATGCTTGCCGCAATATACGGAGCAAACTGAATTACTAATGCTAAATCATCTCCTACGAGGTACGGTGTCTGGTGCAGACATGATGGTGGACGAAGAGCCGACAGATCCTGGAGCAGCTCTGCGGAATATGTATAAGTGATAGCTCAGTACCTTGCAAATTGAAATGGGATAAAGGTGGAGAGCAAAGAGCACCTTCTGATGATCAACTAATGCGCAGTGGTCCAGGAAGCGAAATTAACAGGAAACAATTGTTCACGGTTTCATCTTTGGATATAGAAATTCGATGTCTTAGAAACATTTATTCTTCCTAATAAACTTTTTCTTTTGACTTATGCGGTTTTGGGGTGGTCGTAACAATCGAAGTTATAAAAATTAATTCAAATTCTAGTTCATATAGAACGATACTTTCTTCTGCAATTTTCTGGAACATCAAGTCTTATAAATTTGTTGAAGATGACAATTTGGTATCTCAAGCGGCTTTCATTTTAGAGTGTTTTCCATAACGTTACGTCGAATAATTTTTTACTGTGATTTTCCTCATAAAAATGGCGTTCCTCCACTTCAAGAGTATAATTACTAGAGTTACTATATTCAGAGTTAGGCGGACACAAAATACTTGCCTCTTGGTGTTACAGAAATTCTTTTTGTTCTTTTCGTTTCTCTGTACTCGATAACACAGGAAAAGAGTGAAATAATTATGACCATAATCGCAATACCTTTTCTATTTACATCCAAAAAGTGCATGTTATGTGACGCCATGCTCCGGCATTCGACATGTTCAATTGGCTCCGCTCAGTGTCTCCGCCTAACTATGAATATAGTAACTATAATAATTACTAATGTTAGCATCCTCTAGCGGTAACATGTGGAATTAAAATTTTCTAACCAAAGCATAACTCATATTATATACTAAAATTCTTCTAAACTTTCAGCTGAAACTGACCATTATTTCACAAAAAGTATAGTTCGTGGGAATCGAATACTGGTACACAACCATGCGCTGCTAGGCCCCATGTAAAATAGACTCAGACATCACTTCGCAATAAAGATAAAAACCTTTTCTAACAAAGCCGGGTGACTTGCAGTCATTGAAAAAGTTAAATTATCTTCCTTATTTTCACTTGGATTGATAATCTGATGCAAACAGTGTCACCTAGCGGTGAAAATGTGAACTAGTGGGATTTATCCATGTAAATAGTCGAAAACTTCCGGTAACTAGACTTGTACGATTGGCCGCAAATTTAAAGCAAGCCCTATCGGTGGGACTAGGAATCGACTCAAACAATCACTATTTTTCTGGGCAGTCTATTCTATTATTGTCTTCGAATGACAGTTTGGGACTGTAGTTACGGCAGCAATAAGTGCTCCGATTGCGCCCAATTCGGATTACTTCCGGATACATGGAAGACGCGTCTTAGCCAATGTGGTGCTCGTCGACGTTTGCAGCATGCAGCAACGACGCGAATTTGTCTTTGTTAACATTTCCAGAACGGTCATTCGACAGCAATTCGAGATCACCGTCATAATTAGGATGAGATGGCAGAGATTCGGCGAAAGCAACGGTGTTCGGTAATGTCTCATCGCTCGGTGGGAAATTCGAGTCTGACGCCAAAATCGAAGAAAGTACACGGCGTGAGCAGATCCGTGTTACCGGGAAAAAAAATTATTAGCTTGATTCCCATCTGATCGACAGTTTCAAACTCTGTTTCGTATTTGCCCTTTTTGCCTCAAGCAGGTTGTCCTCGCCGAGCTAAACCTAACGATTATTTGACAAAAATGTTTAGTTCGTGCGAATCGAGTACTGATACACAACCATGCACTGCTAGGACTCATGCAAAACTGACTCAGCCATCACTTCGTTAAAAGCTTAATAACTTCTTTTAACAAAGCCGGATTCACTAGCAGTCTTCGACAAAGTTGTAGGGAATTAAATTATCTTTCTTATTTTCACTTACAATGATAATACGATCCATACAGAACCATTTAGCAGCGAAAATGCGAGTTAGCGGATTTTCTCCATGTAAATTGTCGAAAAATCCCATACAAACTTATTTTTTTTTTAATTTATTTTTTTTTAATTTATTTTCGTCAAGCATATGTAGACTACATAGAATGGTTTTACAATATTTACTTATATACTATACATTATTTCTACGGTTTAGTTCAGATTTGATTTGTTTTCTAGACATGGAAAGGTCAATTATTACACAATTTTCATTATAATGACGCATCATTCTATTGATGGGGCTATTTTTAGCATAGTTTGTCCTAAAAGATTGTTCTTGGAATAAATTACGAGTTCTTAGTTGTCGGCTAGGTACATAAAATTTTATTTGCGAAAGTAATGATGCGGATTGTACACGTTGAGAAATAATGTCGTTGATAAAGTAAAGCATGACAAATTCGCGGCGTTCTTTGAGCGTTTGTATATTAATGAGCATGCAACGTGCTTTATACGATGGAAGAGGAAATGTCGTCCAGTTTAGTTTACGAAGCGCGTACAAAATAAATTGTTTTTGCACTGATTCGATGCGTTCTTCGTACAGGACAGTGTGTGGGTTCCATACTATGCTGCAATATTCCAAAATTGGCCTGACATATGTATTGTATAATGATTTTATTGTGTAAGGGTCTTTAAAATTGTAGGTGAAACGTTTAATAAAGCCCAGCATACTATTTGCTTTATTTATTATTGTATTATAATGTTCAACAAATGTGAGCTTGGAGTCTAAGATTACGCCTAAATCTCGTACAATTTTGGATTTTTCTACAAGTTGGTTTCCTAAGTGTATGTCTATGGGAACATTTGAAATTTTTCTGCTGAAGGTTATTGAGTTGCATTTCTTTACATTAAGTTGGAGTAGACTTTTGCTACACCACATGTGGAATATATTTATTTCGTTTTGGAATATTTCAGTGTCTTTGGCATTTCTTATTTCCATGAAAAGTTTCATGTCATCTGCATATATAAGCACTTCAAGATGTTTGAGTATAAAGGTAATGTCATTAACGTACAAAATAAAACGAAGAGGGCCTAAGTGGGAACACTGGGGTACGCCAGAGGTGACAGAAATTGGTTCCGAGAGTATATTCTGAAAGCGAACTGTTTGTTGACGTTTCGTTAAATATGATTCGAGCCATTTCAATAGTTTATTTTCATACGTCTCCCAACCTTTGAACGGAACGGATCGTTATATTTCACAGTGGTGCTCGGTGTGTAAATTTTAGTGAGTCAAGGTCATCCTTTGTTCGTTCGTTAGCAGCCGTTCTGCTGGTGCCGACAGTAAATCCAGTACATTGTTTTCGCTGGTGCGGAACAATCGACGTTGTTTGCAGATAAGTTTTGCTTTATTTTTTTTCCTCGTTTGCTTTCTTTCCTTTTCCCTACTTTTACTCTACCTTGTAATCAAATAATAAGACACATTCCCGTTTATATAACGCTCTGCCCTCGTGCTTAAATGGCCG
This sequence comes from Topomyia yanbarensis, assembly GCF_030247195.1. Classification (NCBI taxonomy): domain Eukaryota; kingdom Metazoa; phylum Arthropoda; class Insecta; order Diptera; family Culicidae; genus Topomyia; species Topomyia yanbarensis. Next base: position 428,218,091 of record NC_080672.1, on the reverse strand, counting down.
AGGGCGAAATACCATCTGATGCAATCATGGAAGTCCCTGATCCCCCTAATACTCGCATTGCTCCCCGTATAAAGCAGTACCCAGAAGGTTCCTCTGGGCCATGGGTGGTATATTTTCGGACCGGAGAGAAACCGGTTAATATATTAAAACTTTCTCGAGATCTGACTGCTAATTACCCGGCCGTAACTCAGATAACGCGTGTTCGGGCAAACAAGATACGTGTTCTAGTGAATGATCTCGGCCAGGCAAACGCGATTGCTTGCTGTGAGCGCTTTACGCGGGAATTTAAAGCGTACGTGCCTTGTGTGGCCTGTGAAATCGATGGGGTAGTGTCCGAACCGGGCCTGAAATGCGAAGAACTGTTGGAGCACGGGGTTGGCTGCTTTAAGGACCCCTCACTTGAACAGATTAAGATCTTGGAATGCAAACAATTGTATACCGCAAACACCGAGGGAGGTAAGGCTACCTACTCTCTATCAGGCTCGATTCGGGTGACATTCGCCGGGTCCTCTCTTCCCAACTACATCCTCCTTGACAAGGTTCGCCTACCAGTTCGCCTGTTCGTACCGCGCGTCATGAACTGCAGCAATTGCAAGCAGTTGGGCCACACAGCCACATATTGTGGAAATAAGAAACGATGCGGCAAATGCGAAGGAGAGCATGAGGATGACTCTTGCGACAAACAAACTGAAAAGGGGTCATGCATAAATGACGTAGCATTTTAGGGGGTAGGTGGGGTAAACCAAATTTGTGACGAAGTGTGACGAGGGGGAGGGTAGGGTCAGAAGTTGTGCGACGTAGCATTAAGTTTAAATTTTTTTGGCGGGCATCAAACCCATTAATTAGAGATAATTTAATGTTCCTCCATTCCCAAGTTGCTTTTCACGCGGTTTTTCATTTTGTAAATTTTACTGTTCGCGGAATAGCAGGCTAGCAAAGAAATGGAAAGATTTTTCATGCGGATTTAAATTTCCACATTAGTTAGCTAATATTGCTAACTAGTAGACTTATTTTGGTAGCTGAATTAAATTTTCTTTCGGATTCAATCAAAGAAAATTTAGTAATTTAGTTGAGCTTATGCTTCCTAAAATCGTTGGCCGCTGCAGGATTGTGAACTTCTCTTCATGCTTTATGACATGTAAAATTCTAAACAAAAAATATTTGTCATGAAATGGGCTTGTTTTGTAGGAAATTTGCCATTATAATGAAAATTTTGATAAAAGTCGTCAAACATTTTGTAAGGACATATATTTAAAAGAATTGAAAAACATGTAATTTTTTCATCTCCCGGTCGCGTTGCGTGGGGGGGGGGGTTAGGCAAATGCTACGTCATTTACAAGGGGGAGGTTAGAAATTTGTGACCAAATGCTACGAGGGGGAGGGAGGGGTCGAAAATCGTCAGAAAAAAGCTACGTCATTTGTGTACGGCCCCAAAGTGTATTTGCTGCGGGGGCCCTTCACATGCTCTTAAATCATGTCCTGCGTACAAGCAGCGCGGGGATAAAATTAAGCGCTCCCTTAAGGAACGCTCAAGGCGTTCTTATGCAGAAATGCTAAAGAATGCTTCGCCATCTGTCCTGTCCGAAAATCCCTATGCTGGTTTGGCTAACGTTGAGCAAGAATCTGACGACCCACGAGAGGGAACATCTTTGGTTAACCCAGGGGAATCCAGGAAGAGGAGAAATCCAGCCTCCCCTACATTGCCTCGTAAGGGTGCCAAGGTGTCGTCCACTCAGAGTGCGCCATCTACAACCAATAAATCCAACGGAAGTGATGCACAAAAGCCGAAGCAATTTGCTCCAGGACTTGGAAATATTAATTCTAACAAGGAGTACCCACCACTTCCAGGGACATCCAAAACCCCAAGTGTCCCCTTTTTTCAAACAGATACTCAGTCCAGTAGCGGACTAATGAAATTTTCTGACATAGTGGACTTAATTTTCACAGCTTTCAATGTTACTGATCCTCTTAAAAGCCTTCTGATACGTTTTCTCCCTATAGTGCAAACATTTTTGAAGCAGTTGACTACTAAATGGCCCCTCCTTGCAGCGATCGTATCCTTCGATGGCTAAGTCATCGAACGAGGTCACCGATTCGATCACTGTTCTACAGTGGAACAGCAGAAGTATCCTCCCGAAAATCGATTCCTTTAAATTTTTACTAAATAGTTTAAAATGTGATGCTTTCGCATTATGTGAAACTTGGTTAACTTCCGATATAAATCTCAACTTCCACGACTTTAATATAATTCGTCTGGATCGAGAAAACCCCTATGGAGGAGTACTTTTGGGGATCAAAAAGTGCTATTCTTTCAACCGAATTAACCTCCCTTCGACACCAGGCATTGAAATTGTCGCTTGTCAAGTTTTAATCAAAGGTAAAGACCTTTGCATTGCTTCCATCTACATTCCTCCTAGAGCCTCGGTAGGGCACCGAACGCTTTGTAATATCACGGAATCCTTACCGGCACCGCGGCTAGTTCTGGGAGACTTTAACTCGCACGGTACGGTATGGGGCTGTCTTCATGATGATAATAGATCAACATTAATCCAAGATCTTTGCGATAATTTCAACATGACCATCTTAAACACGGGAGAAATGACGCGGATTCCTACACCACCAGCACGCGCAAGCGCGTTGGATTTATCGCTTTGCTCGACATCGCTACAGTTAGATTGCATGTGGAAGGTGATCCCTGATCCCCACGGTAGCGATCATTTGCCTATCGTGATTTCAATTGCTAACGGTTCAAGACCATCGGAAACAATCAATGTATCGTATGACCTCACACGGAACATTGATTGGAAGAGTTACGCGACCGCGATATCCGTTAAAATCGAATCCACTCAAGAACTTCCTCCGGAGGAAGAGTACAGGTTTTTGGCTGGCTTGATTCTCGACAGTGCGAATCAAGCTCAGACTAAACCAGTACCCAGCGCGAATACCCATAGACGGTCTCCCACCCTGTGGTGGGATAAAGAGTGCTCAGAGCTGTACGCGGAAAAGTCCACTGCATATAAGGCCTTCCGGGAAGACGGGTTACCCGCTAGCTATCAACAGTACGCGTCGTTAGAAAGGCGAATGAAGAGTCTAATGAAAGCCAAAAAACGCAGTTATTGGCGCCGGTTCGTCGACGGGTTAACGAGAGAAACAGCGATGAGCACTCTTTGGGGTACGGCTCGACGTATGCGTAATCATAATAGTACCAACGAGAACGTGGAATATTCAAACCGTTGGATATTCGCTTTCGCCAAGAAGATCTGTCCGGACTCTGTCCCGGTACAGAAAACGTACCGCGCCGCGTCTTCTCACGATACCGCGAACGAAACACCGTTTTCGATGGTGGAGTTCTCACTTGCTCTCTTATCGTGCAACAATAACGCCCCAGGGTTAGACAGAATCAAATTCAACTTGCTGAAGAATCTGCCTGACACTGCAAAAAGGCGCCTGTTGAATTTATTTAACAAGTTTCTTGAGGGTAACATTGTCCCTTATGAATGGAGGCAAGTGAAGGTCATCGCCATCCAAAAACCAGGAAAACCAGCCTCCGACCACAACTCGTATCGGCCGATTGCAATGCTGTCCTGTATTCGGAAGTTGTTCGAGAAAATGATCATGTTTCGCCTCGACAATTGGGTTGAAGCAAATGGCTTACTGTCAGATACACAATTTGGCTTCCGCAAAGGCAAAGGGACGAACGATTGCCTTGCGTTGCTTTCTACAGAAATCCAAATGGCCTATGCTAACAAAGAGCAGATGGCATCAGTCTTCTTGGATATTAAGGGGGCTTTTGACTCAGTTTCTATCAACACTCTGTCAGAGAAGCTGCACCAGCATGGTCTTTCGCCAATTTTAAATAACTTTTTGCTAAACCTGTTGTCTGAAAAGCACATGCACTTTTCGCATGGCGATTTAACAACATCGCGATTTAGCTACATGGGTCTTCCCCAGGGCTCATGTCTAAGTCCCCTGCTCTACAATTTCTACGTGAATGACATTGACGATTGTCTTGCCAATTCATGCACGCTAAGGCAACTTGCAGACGACGGGGTGGTCTCTGTTACAGGGCCCAAAGCTGCCGACTTGCAAGGACCATTACAAAATACCTTGGACAATTTGTCTGCTTGGGCTCTTCAGCTGGGTATTGAGTTCTCCACGGAGAAAACTGAGTTGGTTGTTTTTTCTAGGAAACGTGAGCCGGCGCAACTCCAGCTTTTAATAATGGGTGCAACGATCAACCAGGTTTTCACATTTAAATATCTCGGGGTCTGGTTCGACTCTAAAGGTACCTGGGGATGTCACATTAGGTATCTGAAACAGAAATGCCAACAAAGGATCAATTTTCTCCGAACAATAACTGGAACATGGTGGGGTGCTCACCCAGGAGACCTGATCAGGTTGTACCAAACAACGATATTGTCGGTGATGGAGTACGGGTGTTTCTGTTTCCGCTCCGCTGCGAACATACACTTCATCAAACTAGAGAGAATCCAGTATCGTTGCTTGCGCATTGCCTTGGGTTGCATGCACTCGACCCATACGATGAGTCTCGAAGTGCTGGCGGGCGTTCTTCCGCTAAAAAATCGATTTTGGGAACTCTCATATCGATTGCTCATCCGATGCGACATTCTGAACCCGTTGGTAATTGAAAACTTCGAGAGGCTCGTCGAGCTTAATTCTCAAACCCGATTTATGGCCTTGTACTTCGACTACATGGCACAGAGCATTAATCCTTCTGCATATACTCCCAACCGTGTTCGTTTGCTAGATACTTCTGATTCTACTGTATTCTTCGACACATCCATGAAGGAAGAGATTCGTGGAATCCCGGACCATATACGCCCGCAGGTGATCCCCAATATATTTTATAATAAATTCCGAGAAGTCGACTGCGACAAAATGTTTTACACTGACGGATCAAATCTCGATGGGTCCACTGGCTTCGGTATCTTCAACAATACTATCACCGCTTCATTCAAGCTCAATGATCCCGCTTCAGTTTACGTCGCAGAGTTAGCTGCAATTCAGTACACCCTTGGGATCATCGACACTCTGCCCACAGATCACTACTTCATCGTTTCGGACAGCCTCAGCTCTATCGAGGCTCTTCGTGCGGTGAAGCCTAAAAAGCAATTACCGTATTTTCTGGGGAAGATACAGGAGTCCTTGTGTACGTTATCTGAAAAATCTTATCAGATTACCTTTGTTTGGGTCCCCTCTCATTGTTCTATCCCGGGCAATGAAAAGGCCGACTCATTAGCAAAGGTGGGCGCATTAAATGGTGACATATACGAAAGACCAATCTGCTTCAATGAATTTTTTAGTATTTGTCGTCAGAGGACGCTCAACAGTTGGCAAACCTCGTGGAGCAATGGGGAACTTGGACGATGGCTACATTCGATTATCCCAAAGGTATCAACGAAGCCTTGGTTCGGGGGGATGGATGTGGGTCGGGATTTTATTCGTGTAATGTCCCGACTTATGTCCAATCACTACACCATGGATGCGCATTTGCGGCGTATTGGGCTTGCGGAGAGTAGTCTGTGCGCTTGTGACGAGGGCTATCACGACATCGAACACGTTGTCTGGGTGTGCGCCGGGTATTGTGACGCCAGGTCTCAGTTAAAGGAATCCCTTCGGGCCCGAGGTAGACCACCCAATGTACCAGTCCGAGATATGCTGGCAACTCGTGATTTCCCCTATATGTCCCTTATTTATACCTTCATAAAAACGATAAATATCCCAATTTAGCCCCTCTCTTTTATTTCTCGTTTTTAGAGTTTCCTCCTGCCTTGTGGAACCGATCAGCTCCAGAGTGCCACTATGTAACCGCCGTCGCCCTTACCACTACGCCTGCATAGAAGGAAACTGAAGCGAGAGCGACTCGAGGTCCGATGACTTTTGAAGGATTCCCCGCGGGTCCGAAGAATACCATCCGCCAATCCGGTACTCGACGACTTACTAGACTGAGGCGCAAATTTGATACGCTGATCTCCTCCCCCCCCCCCCCCCCGCCGTTCGAGCGAAAGTTGCAAGTTTTGCTCTTCTTTCCCTGTCTCTCCCCTGTCTTTGATACAACTGCTGCTACACTGATGCGGAAATAAGCCACCCTTTGAATATCTTGACCAAGCATAAGTTTTAGTTAAAAAATTCAAATTAGTATTCTGTATTCCTAGTTTTAAGATAGCTATAATTTTTACTCTTTATTGAAACTCTTGTCCTCCATCTTGTAAATAGAATTGAATCCCTAGTTTTAAGATTTCTGTGAAATTTCTCATAAATATTTGTTCCCCCTTTTGTGTACTAAACTATATTGTTAGTTTTAAGATAACCGTAAAATATTTCGTAAAATACTATTACTCCCCCTCTTGTATATCAAAGTGAATCCCTTGTTTTAAATTTTTTTCATAAAAAAATCTTTTGGCCCTCTTTTGTATATTGAATCTTATTTCTAGTCTTAAGATAGCTGTAAACTTTCTTTCCTTTGTAAAAAAAAATATTTCAACATTGTAACCTCCTAGTTTTAAGATATCCAAAAAGTAAAAACAAAAGCATTTGGCACCGCCAAGCTAACGCATTTGTGCCTATCAAATAAACGAAATGAATAAAAATAAAAAAAAAAAAAAAATAGTTTATTTTCTAAGCCATATTTTTGCAGTTTGAAGAGTAATAAAGGTATGTCAATACGGTCGAATGCTTTACTAAAGTCTGTGTAGAGTGTTTCCACATGGTTGCCATTGTCCATTGCATTTACAGTAAATGTTACAAATTCTAAAAGGTTTGATGTTGTTGAGCGGCCTTTATAAAAGCCATGCTGCTTGCTTGTTATTTGATTTTTGATTTGCTGAAATATTTTGTCATTTACTAGTTTTTCAAATAATTTTGGAATGCATGATATAATGGCAATCCCACGATGGTTTCGGATGTCCGATTTAGCGCCTGATTTAAAAATTGGAACTAAAAAGGATGATTTCCATATTTCTGGGAATGTTCCATTTTTCAGTGACATGTTGAAAATATGTAGTAGTGGTAGAGTGAATTCTTCTGCTAGATTTTTTAAAATTATTGGTGCTATTCCGTCCGGTCCAGGTCCTTTTGATGCGTCCAAGTTTTTTAGTGCAGTGGTAATTTCGTGTTCAGATATTTCGTGGACGGCAATGTCATTTGAAAATTCAGGTATAAATGAAAAGTAGTCGCGGTCGCGGTCTGTTTCGGAATATGAAGTATACACTTCTTGAAAGAATTTTCCAAATAAATTGCAAATTTCAGTATTGTTATTTCCTACATGTCCGTCAAAATGCATTTGGGATGGAAAGTTGCTACTTTTCAATTTTGTTTTCACGTAATTGAAGAAATTCTTTGGATAGGTCTTGATTTCAGTCTCGATTTTACGATTATATTCTTCATGTGCAGTGTTAATGGCTATGTCCAGTTGGGAGCAAATATCCAGATAGTTTTGCCGATTTGTAATGCTATGTTCTTTCTTGTAAATTTTATGTGCCTTTTGCTTTCTATTTTTTAAATTTTTCAGATGTTGGTTGAACCATACAGGCTGCTGGCCGCCATGAGTTCTTCTTCTTCTTTTTACTGGTACTGTTCCAGAGATTAAATTAGTTACAATTAAATAGAATTTAGTCACTGCTTCGTTGACATTTCCTTCTATACTCAATGCAGTTTGCCAATTTATTCTACATAGTCTACGTTTGACTTCTTCGAAGTCAGTTTTATGGTATTCCGGCACTTCCTCATACTCCAAGTCGTTCGGGGAAGAGCTTTGATGAATAAAAATTGAATATTCGATTGCTGTGTGAAATACTTCATTTTTCCATAATGGAGTTAAAGATGCATTAACACAGAAGTCTTCAGTGCAGTTCGTGAATAAGAGGTCTAAATATGAATTTTGTTTATTTTTTACATGGTTGATTTGGTGCAGGCCAAATTCAGATATTTTGTCAAAGAAGTATTGAAGTGTTTCATTTTCGCCTACGACAGGGAGTAAGATAGATTCGTTTTCAATGTCTACGATGAAGTTGGTGTTACGTTGATTAAAGTCGCCATAAATATGCAGTTTTACTTCAGGTTCCATGTTTGACATGATAGATTCTACAGTTTGAAAAAATAGTTCAAATGATTTTTTGTGAGCATTTTCAGGTGGAGGAGAATATGTGCACTTCTCCTGATATTACTGCTTTTGCCCATATATGTTCAAATTCTATATGTTTAATGGTTTCTATTTCTTCTGAAGGAAAGTCTGCGTTTATGGCTATAATGACTCCTCCTCCAGACTTTTTATTACAAAGAGACAAATTACGGTCATGCCGAAATACATTAAATTGATTTCCAAAAATTTCTTCGCTTCTTACGCTTTCATCCCAGCTACTTTCTGTTCCAAGAATTATATTAAAAGAAGATGAAATTAGTTTTTGTTGGATTTCTTTCATTTTGGCTGGGCTTTTCATTCGATTAAAATTTTGGCAATAGACCAAAATTTCAGTCGAATTCTGTTGTGGATGCGAAGAAGTTTTTGGAATATTTAAATTACTTACAGTTATATTTTCTTCCTCTATAGAGGGCGTCGTTACTTCCGAAAATTCGACGTTCCAAATTTATGCGTAGCTTCGCGGAGTTGTTGAAGGCGCCTGGTTCTTTCGCTTGATAAAATTTTTCCATAAGAGTCGAGGTCTGCTGCTGCTTCGTCTGGGTTTAGCCCATATTCCTGATAGACTTCGATGAAAATGCGCAGGAGATGGTCAGGAGTGGTCGGTAGTCCTTCGGATGCGAGCGTCATTTTGATGCTGGTCGGCGTCATTCCTTCCACGCAAGTAGATGGGTGTTGGTCCTTCATATATGCCAGGTATAGGCGTACAATGTTCATTATTTTTGGTTCGCGAAGTCTGGCCTTTAAAAAGCGACCGTCGCCATTCGTTGATTGTGACGTGAGGCGTACGATTGGAGGGTGCAAGGGGTCCAGTTCAAATTGGCTGTCTGTGTTCGAATGTTGAGATGTGGTTGCCAATGTGTTTAAACTATTTTCGCCGCTGGTAGGTGTCACTTTCATATGTTTGGGTTGAATGTTTTCGTTAGCTGAACGGTACGGGTTGATGGTGTCACCTTTTTTAAAGTTTATGAAATTTGTTTTTACTGCTGGTATTGCAAGACCTGCAATCGGATGTTCGGTGGTTGTGGGAGGAACGGAAAATTGTTTTTTCGCCGTGGCAAGTAGTAATTTGTCTGACGTCTTACCACTGTCGTTATGATGATTATTGTTAGCGCGATCGTTGTCACGTTGACTTGACTGCTTACGACGTTTTCGGTTGCGCCTTGCCTTATCAGCAGCTTTCTCCTGAAGTCGTCGAATGCGTTGTTTGGCGTCGTATTTTGTCCAATCCTGCTTCCATTGCCGTTGGTCCGGTAGTTAGTCTTGTCAGATTTGCTTCAAATTTGGAGCTCCTGGTGAGACTAGGAATCGACTCAGGCATGGGCCGATAGAGGTCATTTTTTCCTGTCACTCTAGTGACCATCCTGGCATTCAGCATATGAAAGCCATTGCATGAAGCTACCCAGTTTGTATGCTAACATAGATAACTTTGTCAAGGCATTCCAAAAGTGTGCGTCCGTAGCCAGGTCACTTTTCCAATCTTCGTCGACTGCTTCGTGGCAACTCGTCCACGTGGATTATTTCGGTCCTATCGAAAACGTCTATTACCTGATCGCCGTTGATTCCTTCTCCAAGATCATCCAAACGTCCCGTTTAACCTCGGCAGCACCCATCGACATCCTCATTGGGTTGTTTGCTTGGCCGGGTATACCTCTTATACTAGTTAGTAGCAATGGGACCCAATTCACGAGTAACGAATTTGCCAATTTCGACATCTCAAACAGCATCGAATACTAGACAACGGCTCCATTCCATCCTCACTCAAATGACCGACGATTTATGGAAAGGATCAAAGCGCCGTTAAAAATCTCGTGGAAAGAGGATCGGTACTGCAAGTACTAGCCATATTACCGTTAACGTAGCGAAATTCGTCCAACGGAGCTTCGCCAGACCAGAAGCTGCTGCGTCCCCATCGGTACGGTATCCGGTGCCAACGTTAGACGAGAGGATATCTACCCACCTGGGTATCGCTTAGCTGCTGACACGACTCCGAAGCCAACTTGCCGATCAAGACACCTCTTGCCAGCATTCGTTACAGCTCGACGCTCCATTGGACGCTTGGAATGTACCAAGTCAACTCGGTTCAAGAAAGTTGTGATGGTAGTTCGTTATATTTAGATGAATTTGACAAGCCAATGGAAATATTAATAGATTTTGCGGGTTGTTATTTTCCAAGATCAGTGTTTGCGTAAAAAGTATTCTGACCGCAGCGGCAGATATCCTGCCAAATATTGTACCCATCCATATTTAAGTAGGATTTCGTGGTTAACGTGGTTTAATTCAGTTGGTTGTTAGTATTTTATAACTTTTACAGTTATTGCATGGCTCTTTCCTGATGCAGGGTCTTCGCACAGTTTCACCACCTTTAGCGGTATGAAGCATATGAATGTTGTTAGACATGACTGGTATTAATACCATGTTTCAAATTATGGGATCCAAACAACGACACAAGAGTAAAGTTGTATATTCTTGTTTACAAAAAAAAGTCACATTGGTAACAAAGATAGTATCGGAAAATAAGTAGGGGGACCCGGGGCTATTAAGACAGTGGGGGTAATTCGGACCTCTTCGATTTCTCAGAAAATGGCAAGACTGTCTGACTATCGTACATATTGGTGGAACCGCTGTTCTGAAACATTAATTTTGATAACTGAATTTGATTCTTTGTTCTTTGTAGAAAGGAGATACAACGTGTTTCGTTTTTTTGCAATTCTCAAAACAAAAATCATTATAATGGAAAAACCGTGATTAAATCAACAAATAAAAGTGAAACAATGAATGGTAAGTGTTTTGGAAAGCTTGAGGCTCCTATTTTTTGGAATGATTTTTGTTTGGGTGAAAACGCAGATATTTTAGAGACGCTCCCCACTTTTGTGCGAAATGAGCGTACGGGGCTATTCGGACCCCCCATTCCGTCCACCACCGTTTAGCGGCTTGTGGCTGCGCATACTATAGTACACGCCACAGTAAAGAAAATACATGGGTCGCCAATCGACAGCTGTGACTTACCAGATTAAGTTTTTGTAAAGCAAATTATTTATTTTTGCTTCTTAAGGAGTGTCTCTTATAAATATTTCATAGGTAAACATAATTCCATTGAAAACAAATTAAAGAAAAATGACGGTCCGAATTTCCCCTACATTGTAAAAGGATGGAAAAACGTAGAGGTTTGCAAATAGTCGTCTAGCGCTACCATTGAGTGGTGCAAATGAACCTTTTTTTTGGCACCAAAATGTAGCTGAGGTTTCAAACTAACAATGAGGACCTTTGATCGGTAAATTTTTCCACATCTATTCACCTAAAAGGGCCATTTGCTTAAGTAGGTCCGAATAGCCCCGGGCTCCCCTATATTATTATTTGAGTCAAAGTTGTCATTATTGCTCAATGATTTTAATATTTATTTAATAATCCGTTCAATTTATATTACAAAATTGACTCTAATTATTAGTTTCAAGCGAAAAGTTTCGCATTCGTGTAACTTTCATAGGATAATTTGTAATGGGTAAGATTTTATTTTTTTAAATTTAATATTCAGCAAGAGCAGAAATTTTAATTCATGCAGAAAAAATGTTTTTAAAAGATATTATTATAACGCATTAGATTTATGAACGAAATCAATAATCCTTTATGGTATTTTACTTAAAATCTTTTAACTAAAACCAAAAGGTTGCATTGGCATTTCATATGAACGAAAGTAAAACCATCTATCGACTGCAGATGTGATTTGCACATAGAAATTATGTTAAAAATTTGCTTATAAAATAATTAAGATGAATTCAACATATTTTTTTATTTCAGTGCATTTGCTGATCCAGCACATTTACAACATAAGGAGAACGAGAATTGCACTTCCCCAAGAGGGCGGTTGCCAGAACAAATGAGGTAGCTCGTCGTATGTAACCAAGCAGTTTGCGGTAAACCACTTAATGAGCATTCCACAGTAGGCTTTGCCGCTGATGGAGACGCTCCGTTTCTTCGTGGGGTGCTGACAGAAAGAAACCAGGTGTTGATCTGCACTCATTGCCTATAGTCATAAGTTCATCTCAAGTCGTAACTAAGAAAATGATTTACATCCCCAGCCTGCTGCGGTAAGGAACACCGATGACCGATGCGAAATTTCCCCTCTCGAACAGTACGAAGCGGTGACATTTTTCACTTTACGATGTAGGTTTTTTTAATTGCCCTATTATGGACAGTGTCGCGTTGCATGTTGATTGCCCATGATCCTTGACTTTTTACGAGATCTTCCCCAGCCGATGGATTCCGTTGGTGCTGATTTTTGAAGCAAATGATAACTCTTCAATAGGTCTACTTACTGTTGTTGAATTTCGCTCCCTGCGAAATAAGCATCGATAGCGGCGTAGGCCCACTTGGGCCACGTGGCGGCAGGCCAAACAGCTGATTGCTAGCATTTTGTCCCACTTTGAAGTAGTTTTTGTGCAATCCCATCACGTGGTTGACAGCCCCCGGGTCGTCCTGGGTTTGAAGGTAGCGTCGTCCTCGTCGTCGTCGTCGTCGTCTCCACCCGCGCCTTTTCCCCCAGAATGAGGTGGCTTTATCTTGACCGGCCTTCGAAGCCGCAACCCGTCAGAATCCGGCTGCTGGGGTAATCTGAAACCGGAAGAGAGTAAGGTGACAAATTAGTATGTTGATGTGAATTTTTGTCCTCTGTGGGAAAATTATGATCCGTGAAATTTTCACAGTCAAAATATATGGTCTTGACATTGAACGATTTGGTTTTGCCCCGCCAATACGAACGAAGCGCGATTCATGGCCAGTCATTGACATAACTCGAAATGTTTGTTTATTCGACAGACAATAAACACACCAATTCGGTAGGTTGTATAATAATCATCGCCTACTTATAACATCTTTCATCTTTCTTCTTTCATATCACTATCTCATTCTACCGGTTGAGCGAGGTTTCGTCGATCGTTCGTTTGTTTTGTTTTTCATTCATAAATTAACTGACCCTGGTGGATATAACCAAAAATACAAGATTTATCATATGCTAGCCCCGCAGAGTCAGTGTCAATATTGGCAAACTTGGCTAATTGTATGCGTCCGCGGTTGACGCGACACTAGTTGACCGAACCCCTGGGGACGAGGATGACATTGAATGCGACAGCGAAACAGTATCCTCAGGTGGTTTCGAACCGAAAGTCACACCCAGATCCGTCCGTTCCTGTCGCATCATGAAGAGTAGAATTATGCTTCTGAATTTTTAATTATATGATCGCTTGGCGTGTGAAGATGCTGGGTGTGTGATGTTTCGGTCTTGAACACGCTCTTGGTTGGTCCATCCTACCGCAGAACTAGCTAATGATGGGTGCTGGTAAGTGTGTTTACACGCGGTTATGGAACTGATTAAACCTCTCTCACTGGTTTATGGTGAAGGATGAGCAGGTTAAACAAGAGTTTTTTTTATACCTAAACGAGATTTACCAGCACGATCGAGATACGAAATACTGATCATTATAATTATTATTAATTTATTTAAGACACTTGTGTCTAATACTGATCATTTACGACTATTTCTCTCACTGATAATTTAGTTCAAATTATCATAAATTTTCATCTAGTGAAATTTTAGCTAGCCTACGTGATGATCTTTTAGCATGATATGGCGGAAAGAAAAAAATTATTTCTAAGAAAAAATCCAATTTAAATTCGTGATGTTTCTTCGATAGATTTTTATGTTTCATCTATTCTATTGGATCGGTATCAGAAACCAGAGCGACCATCCCGGATGCTCATAAAGAAAACCGCTAAATATATTGGGATTTTACTACCATAGTTTACAGTATGAAAAGCAGAGCAGCTGATCAAGATTGATAAATTTTGGTTACTCCCTCGAAAAGTTCAACGATGAAGCGAAACCTGTTTTCGCCATAAGTTAATTTCGCACCGGCAGTAAAATTCGGTAGATGCCAAGCATTATAGAACCGGCCTAGCAGCTTGAAGGGATTCCTATTTATTCATGTATATGCTAAACGTCTGAGTCCCAATATATTAAGGCATGCGAATAAATTAAGTTTGATTTCTACTGCTTCCTGTATCAGGAACCGTTTGAATGGGCTCGGCGAAGAAGATTTACATTTCGTCAGATGATTAGCGAGGCGAGAGATCTGTTGGTTGCTTATGGCGATCTTATTAAATCTAAAACATCGGTTGGTTATTCTTATCTAATATCTGCCAAAGGAAAAGAAAACAGGTGGGGTGTTTTGGTGTTCGTCAAAAAAGAACTAAAGTTTTTTAGATTTCAGAGAAAAAAGAAGTGAAATATTTGAAATTTTAGCAACTTTCGTTGTACTGAAGGGAACTACACATTTTTGGGAATATTCAGTTGGCAAAATATTTACTACTTTCGTATAAAATTGCGTATCATATTTAGAAAGCAATCTAGAAAGTGGTGTGAGAAGAAATAAAATGCGCAGACTATCTGGGTTGAACTATCAAATAACGGCGCATGATGTTGCTTTCGACGAACCAAACCTCAAGAACTTTAGGTTTATATCCCAGAGTGTTGGTGCCTTGGGTGAATTCTATTTTCTAAATTGTTATAGTATTGACAAAGCTCTACTAATTCCACTCTATCTCGAAATCCACAAGAATGATATTTTATCCTCAAGATTCTTGTTGGCCATCGATAGTTTTCTTTATGTGGAATATAAAGCCGCCAATGTTGTACGAATTGCGAAGGATTTAATATCATGAAAGTCAAGAAAGATAAGCTTCGCGTTATCATTGATACACTTAGACGTAAGCTAAGGAGATGGCCTCTTGTGAGTATCGCCATTATATTCCATCGTGTGACGTTGAGATTGACGGTGGTATCATCGAATCAAGTCACACTGACGGGGATTTACTGAAGTCAGGTGTTGGTCGTTTGGAAGACATCATGTTCAAGAAGCAAAAGGTATTTGATTGTAAGCAATTTCATTCGATGTAAAGTTATGAATCCACTAGAAATTGGAAGTTTAAAAGGTTTGTCGAGCTGCAGTTCCATACCACATTTATGACAGTGTATTTCAATGACTTGGCACTATAAATAACTATAACCAGTTTTCTTCCTACAAGTACCAGTATATTAAATTCTCTCGATACCACTTATTTATTTTTGACGAGTCACGGATTGTTGTGTTCGATGGTTTCGGAATTTTCATTAACTATATTTTAATTTCAAATCAGTTATATAACCGATCAAGCAGATGTTCAGCAGCCTTTATATTATACTCGCGGAGGAGGTAATAATTGAGCTTCTATGTTCATTGAGGCTTGATAATCACGGTCCGTTCTTTTTTAGGAAGATACGGAAATATCTGAGAAGCTTAATACACAAATCTAAAATTCAAATCAATTTTCTTTAGTAAGATTTCCTGTTCATTGCTCCGGATACCGGATAATGGGAGTGCGTATAAATTTTCCTAGGTTGGTGTAATTGACGATGAATTTTGTTTATATATTTTAACAACATTCTCTTACACTCTTAGGAAAAATGAAAATTACATTTGACGTAAACAACATATCGACGTATTTTTTCTGTCTGATAATAGGATTTTACATGTTCTGATATGTAAAATTAAATATTATGAATCTTTTGATGTAAAACTCAGACTGAATGACCTAGGAAAAGCCGACCAACTCACATTTTTACATGTAATTCAATGTAAATTTATGTGAATTGGGGCGCTCCTTTTATGTGCATCTGAGGATTGAAAAAGTCACTATACGAATGTGTGGAATAGGGTAATATGAGCAAACGGCCCAATTATAACCAGAAATAAAGAAATAAGAGGTGAAATTGTTAAAGGATCTATTGAATTTAATGAAATTTATAGCGCTTCTTATCAGAAGATGCTGACTAATTGACAAACATTTTGAGGACAATGGACATCTGGCACGGTGTCTTAACTCAATAGTCCCTAAAGACATACTTTGGATTTAAATCGGGGCTTTATTCGTGTAATGTCTAGGCTCTTGTCCAATCATTATAGCTGCGCATCTCAAATATAACGAGCTTTAACTTCTAGAGTTTAGCAAAAATATTCAAGATAGCAATCTCCACAATTTTGCTGATATGTCGTCTATCAACAATTCTCTTTTTCTCACTGAAATAATACCTTATCAAGCTCTACTTTCATAATTGCATAATGTTCTTGTAGACTTCTATTAAAGAAGTATATAGGAAGAACAGCTCATGTTAAAAAGAAGGAAAACAACAACAGATCAACAGAATATTGAATAGATACGAATATTGTAAATATAAGAATAATCAGTATTCAATTTAAGACAAAAATTATAGTTATTCAGATAAATAGAATAGCATTCGGTCTAATTGTTCATTCAGCTTAACTGCGTTCGGCCAATCGACATTCGGCTAAAAGGCACCAGTGCATCGTATTTGTTACATATTGAATAAAGTGGGGACAATTCGAACCCTTTTGATACGGTCGCAATAAAAGGGGCGACAAACTAAACTTTCTGCCCCGAGCGGCAAAACACCTCGCGCCGCCAGTGGATGAATTGCTCGTTGAAATAGATTCCCGTCATCCGCCTCTTTTAGTTGAGCAGACATGTAATGTAACTGACGCAGTGGAAATGTTTTCGTCGACACAACTGTTTGAAATAGATGTCTCAGCACCGCATCCTAGACCAAAACTCTTTTGGCCCATATAGGGAGCACATAATGGACCCTCTTCCGGATGTAATAAAACAGGTGGAGAAAGCACTTGAAGAGTGTAATCCAACGTGGGAGAGATAGTCTCTCTTTCCTTAAAGACATTATACATGCGAGCCACTACATAGCTCCTACGCCGCACACACCCATCTCCCCTACCTAACCATGTATCTGACATGAGCAAATATAAAAATACGTTTTTCAGTACACTAATCTTGCCGGTGTACGACGAAACTGCTATTTGAGGAAGCTAGAATATTTTCCTATACAATCAACCCGAGTTTTTGACGGAAATCCATCTGTAGCTCTTATTTTTAGCGAAAATATCACTCCTCTTCACTTGGGGTTTTTTCGAAACACTCTTATTTTTCTTCTTCTCATTTTCAGAACACTTTTTCAAATGCACTTTAATCACACACCACTGAAAAAACACCCGCGAAACTTTAATCGTTTACTAACTAAACTTAAAATTTTCTGCCAATGTGCAGATGACCGAAGGAAAATGTCCGAAAACTCATATTTGTGCGTTTGAATTTTCACTTCGAATTCCATTTTTTTCAATGTAAACAAGCGCGTCGGTGCCTAGCAACAAGCGTGCGTTCCTGACTTCCACATATCTTAACCTTTCGATAATAAGTCTCTAGAACGCGTCAAGCATGCCATGCAAAACAAACTGTCATCCGAACATAAAATCTGTTTCAATCCTCGGCCAACTGCGGATCTGTTTGGCCTCAATTAGGCAAATAGTACTGTGTCACATAGCAAAACCCTCACACTCTCTACTTGTTGGTATCAGGCGATTCTAGCCATTCCCCCCAGAGCACTTTTTTCTAGACCATTCGTCAGAGCGGAAAAGTTGATTCACCGTTCGCAACCAATAACCGATAAATGTTGCAACTTGGTATGCGGTAGCTGGCGGTAATAAAAATCAAACTTGTTTGTTTACTACTGCTAGAATCGGTCCGCGTGTACCAAATGATCGCGGATTTGACGCAATCTCGCGCGCCGGTCGATACTTCTAGAGTTAGTTTTGAGTTATTTCAGCCCCCCAAAAGAAATGAAATTATAGCCTTCGAACGGATGGATTGAAGTTCTGTCTTAAGCTCGGCCGCTTTTCGTGTCTCGTTCGATTCATTGTTGGTGTTTGTGAAGGCTGATGCGACCTAGAGCTGACAAACGGGCTGTGTGTTGGTGAAAAACGGCAAGCGGAAAAACTAAACGCAATGTAAATAGTAGGCTATGCACAAATCGCGTTAGTTCTAAAGCTTCTTGGCTACCAGGCTTCCCTTGGCAATATTGATTGCCACTGCGGATGATGAATAAGCTGTTAATTTTCAACCTAAACACAAGCGCATCACAACATTAGGTATCTATCGGGCGGTGTGCAGTTCCAGCGTGGTTGGTTAATAAACGAACTATTTCATTGCCTGACCTACGATCGAGTATACCCCATATGTGTATAGTCATGTCAATGAATGAGCTGAGCCGCACGAGTGTAATTAGTATAAACTTGATACTTGAAAACGGTACTGCATCCGATGGATTTCAACACGACGACTTCAACTGCCAAGTGTCGGAGTTCCACGTTGCGTAATTATTCTAGGATTTGTATACTTTATTTTTGCCACCCCTCTTCACTGGCCATTGATTCGGATCAGGTGCGCAGACAACTAACGATAATGGTCTCGGATGGATAGAGTGGAGGGATTGTTGCTGCTATTCGAGTAGGACGGACAGTAGCTCAAGGATAGGTAGAAACTTGAGTGATGGATACTGAGGAATGCAGAACATTGTCAACAGTCTAGCTATGTCTATTTCGATCAATTGAGGATGGACGGGAATGTTAGTATAAGAAACATAATCAAAGCAATCGAGAAATTATTTTATAATCAATGTCGGATTTATAGACATAATCAAGTTCTCTTTCTCGCTTCTCCCACATGGCCGATCGCGTACGTGAAATACCACTTTCAAAAGTTCAAGAACGGGAATTCGTCACCAATTAATCCGGCAATGCAACCTCAGATGACACGCGTGCCAACGCCTCAAACAAAACCAAGCTGACTTTCACCTTAACCCAGTTATCCCCGAATTGGTAAGAAAGGCTCAACTCGGCAACACGCATTGTCGACGTCGTCGCTACCAGCTAGCCGTCACCGAGAGTCAAGTTCAATTTCGGCCCAACTCTTTTCCGACTGCAGCGAGTAGCTTCTAGCCCTCCATCGTTCAGCCGTCGCAGGAAAAAAAAGAGCAACGATAAAGTTTCAATAAAATATTTTCGCGGACAGTTATTAGCGGATTCCCTGCCGAGGGAATGAGTTGAACTTCACACCGTCACCGCCACCGCACAAACCGTCAACTTCCAAACAAGTCATCGCAAAACCGGTTGCGGTGCCACCAACTAGATAGATGGTCCTTTTTTCGTACCTATACCTACTGGCGTGTGTTGGTTATCGTATCGGTTTCTGCGCTGACCTTTGTCAATTTATCTTGACTTGGGGAAGCGAACGACGGCTGAGAGCAACGCGGTTAACAACCAGTTAGAGGAATGACTTCTTGGACAACCGAGAGAAAGAAAACAAAAGAAATGAAATTAAGTCACGCCATATCGGTTTGAGCGTGCCTTCAATTCGATAGAGTTTTTTTATTTCGACTGACTTGTCAGATCCTTACTGAGTATTGAGTTATTTCTGAAGGTGTCCATAATGTTTTTTGACAGACCTATTCGAACCATAAAAATGACATCATTACTTCAAACCATAACCTTATCTGTCAGCACAATTAAAACCAATGTTTTATGCTGTTAAAACACCTGCCCAGGCCCACTTGCACTTACTTTTCAGGTTTTAGTGGCTGATAAGCACAAACTTCCTTTTTAAACCACTATAACTTTCACTTCACATCAAAGAAGAGTTTAAACATTTAATCTTATTTTTGACATGGCATTTGATCAAAAACCACTATTTCAATTATGCTGCCATTTCATAACGTAATATCTACGGGTAATTAGAAAACCAAAACTTTTACTTAATCCCAAGAAGTTTTTAATAGCATTACAATGATAGTGGAAATAAATGGCGACCAAAATAATTTTTGAGATTAAATGCAACAATTTCACTTAACAGCCTTATTATTGAAAAAATGGTTTAACTTTTAAAACATAAAACAAATGATTTCAAGCCCCGACTCTCCCTTATTAATAAATTGGAATTTCCCTTGCTATATGTGCAAGTCTTTAAAATGTAGCAGAATGGAAATAAAATTGAAAACATTCTTTAACAAAAATCAATCAAAGCAGGCGACGCAAAAAATGGAATTCGAAGTGAAAATTCAAAAGCACAAATGAGAGTTTTCGGACATTTTCCTTCGGTCATCTGCACATAGACAGAAAATTTGAAGTTTTATTAATAAACGATTAAAGTTTCGCGGATGTTTTTTGCACTGGTGTGTGCTTAAAATGCATTTGAAAAAGTGCACTGAAAATGAGAAGAAGAAAAATAAGAGTGTTTCGAAAACAAACCCCAAGTGAAGAGGGGTGATATTTTCGCACAAAATAAGAGCTACAGATGAAATTCCGTCAAAAACTCGGGTTGATTGTGTAGGAAAATGTTCTAGCGTCCTTCAAGTAGCAGTTTCGTGGTACACCGGCAATGTTAGTGTATTGAAAAACGTATTTTTATATTTGCTCAATGTCAGATACATGGTTAGGCAGTGGAGAGGGGTGTGTGCGGCGTAGGAGCTATGTTGTGGCTCGCTTGTATATTGTCCTTAAACAGGGTGAATTTTATCACTCGATTTTTTTTCGTACTTTGCCTACTTAGCCGTAATAGTCCACCGAACCATTTAAAGTTGAAATGAGTTGTACTCTGAACTCATAAAACCCTCATTTGTTATACTTTTAGAGTATATCGTTTGGTTTTTGGGTACATAAACTACAAAAAACCGAAATTTTATTTTTACCTTATATTTGCGGAGCTTTTTAAAAAAAATCTTTCGTGATACTAGTTTTCAATTGCTTCAAATTATTTCAAGATTAAATTCGCAATATTTTTTTTCATATTATATACTCCAACATCTTAAAATGGGCAAAACTCTTTATTAATTGATGAACCAACGAAATAAAACAAATTTAGCACTCATGAATGTTTTCAGATTCTTTTATTCTAGTTGCACTCGAAATATACGAATTTTGGTCACTCGAACTTTGCAATGTATTCAGGCCCGTAGCAGGGATGGAATACACCTCAGAGCGAATAAAGAGAAGCATAAAAACGCTCTTTGCACTTTTCATGCGAACCACCGCTCTTCTCTTTTACAGTAAACCTCTTCTCTTCGATGTGTGTGGCTCCCATGTGTGCATTCTATTCCATGGCTGCACACATAAAAGAGTGGAAATAAAGAGGCTCTTTAGTGTGCAAAAATCCTAAAAACATCTCTACACCCAGGTTTTTGTTTACGCTGGGGATACGTACCGCGTAAAAAACCGCCGTAATTGGAAAATCCGCGTAAAAAACTCAACAAAAGAGATTATTTTTGGAAAAAAAATTTACGCGGATTTTCCAATTAACGCGGTTTTTGCAAAAATATACCTTTTCAAAATTAAAAGAATAATGATTGTAAGAGAAAAAATTCTTTGCGTTTGGGTCCATATTTGTTATCTTTAGAGGTTGATTCAATTTATCAGAATGTACAGATGCAGAGTTTTGCTTGAACTCAAATCGTTTTTTATTTCCAAAAAGAAAACGTTTCACATAATCTTAGGAAAAAGAGAAAAACCAATTTTCATAATTTCCTACTTTTCCATTTTCCGATTTATTTTCAATGGACATATCCTTTACCTACATATTCCATGATTCGTTCCGGATTCTCACAATCTGGCCAATTACTTTTAATTGCTTCGAAACCCACATGCTTGAAAAAAAAAAAAGAAAAACAATAACTGTTGACAGGATCTGAACGCAACGCAATCTGCCATTGTATATGCATGGTGCGTCAAAGTATCCGTCGTACGTTTTAGTACTCAACGGATACGGCGAAGTCGAAGTCGGCGCTGACGCTATTCTGTTAGGTGAAGATATGTGGAAGCCAGCAAGGCACGCTTGTTGCTAGGCACCGACGCGCTTGTTTACATTGAGAAAAAATGGAATTCGAAGTGAAAATTCAAACGCACAAATAATAATTTTCGGACATTTTCCTTCGGTAATCTGCACATTGGTAGAAAATTTGAAGTTTAGTTATTAAACGATTAAAGTTTCGCGGGTGTTTTTTCAGTGGTGTGTGATTGAAGTGCATTAGAAAAAGTGTTCTGAAAATGAGAAAAAGAAAAATAAAAGCGTTTCGAAAAGAAACCCCAAGTGAAGAGGGGTGATATTTTCGCACAAAATAAGAGCTACAGATGGAATTCCGTCAAAAACTCGGGTTGATTGTATAGGAAAATGTTCTAGCTAGCAGTTTCGTGGTACACCGGCAAGGTTAGTGTATTGAAAAACGTATTTTTATATTTGCTCATGTCAGATACATGGTTAGGCATGGAAGAGGGGTGTGTGCGGCGTAGAAGCTATGTTGTGGCTCGCATGAATAATGTCCTTAAAGTATGTCAATTTGCAAAAAATCATATCAATGCAGGTTCAAACTTGCCCACTTTGCACAGCGGCTGCCAATATCCGAGCACGGCGGTCCAATATGTTGTGTGACAGAAAAATGAATAACTTCTGGAAAATATAATAACGCTAAAAAGTATGCAAATTACTCGGACAATTCAATAATTCGTAAAGAAAAGCTTATCTGTTTTGTTTTGATCCCAGAGATAGCAATTTTGGACACGAGATACACTCTTCCAAAGCAATGCGCATGAGGGCGTTGTGACGTGTGGCGTTGCAAATATGTAAGTTCTCTCGGGCTGCATCAAAGTGGGCCATGCGTCGAAGGAGCGCACTGTTACAAAATCTTCCACAACTCTCGATAAGAACAAAAATGAAAAAAATATCAATACAGATTATTAAATGTGATAGATTGCCGCGTAATTTGACTCACATTTTTTGGAAAATTTTAGCGTGAAGGACACAAGAAAAAATACAATTGAAATTTTAAATAGATGAAAACTACCATTATTCACACAATTACACTGTAGAAATATTTTTATGAGATAGTGTAAATATCATTCCATAAGTGTACAAAAATTCATTCAATTATCATCGCTGGTTTTGAGATACTAAATTTGCAATATTGTCATGCCATAAAGTTAAAAGGTTAATATCTTAAAGAAGAAAAGGAGTTTTAACGAAATATTTGTACCAAAATCTACATGAGATGAGTAAAGCCTTGACATGGCTTTACTCATCTCTATTCCAACGGCTAAAATTACACATTAAGTTTGATACAACGGGTGCAGTAAAATTTGAATAGTATCCCGTTCGGTAATCAATTCAGTAAAACAATTTTATTACCGAGTCTCCGCAAAAAATATTTATGAACACCTGTCAATAAGGGTATATGGTTTTTGTAAATTTCTGCCGATAAAAGTTGAGGAATGCAGACTAGTTCAGTAAATCGAGAATTAAATTTGGCGAATGACCAGTAAAAGTAGCATGTTTGGTCAGGATTTTTTTAATATTATACAGAAAACTTGTATACAAAATAATTGTCGTGCATCGACACCCTGTAATATCCTGGACATTACTTACCCCTAGTTTTTTGGAAAATGAAAACAAATTTATGTTTTCGAATAGATGTGCATGAGTCAAGGTGACATATGACCCATTAATCAGAAGTAAGAAAATACCTATAATAATTTGGATCTGAAAAGGGACCTTTGCGAGAAAATGCATCTTACATTCCTAAATCCTAAATAGCTGACATTTTCGAGTTGTTTTTTTAACGTCAATTATTGCCGCTGTACTGAACAGGATAAATAGATTTTTGCGCGATCTGTTAGGGAATATTCTCAAAAATTGTGCAACAGGTTCCATAGAGAACACAATTACTATAAATTACGATAAAAATGTTTTTGAAAAAGCATTCATTAGTTGTGATTTGATTGGTTCTCTACAGTTAACCAAGCATAAATTTTGCAATCGAATGCAATTCAAATTTTCACTGTTGCTATCGGTAACGGAAAATATTAAAAAAAATAGTCTTTACTTCATGGTAGAACCCTGAAAAGGGCTGTGTTGGTTCACGCAAAACGTTTGGCCCCACTGCGTGAGAAGTTCCATTCTCACGCAAGGATCGGTGCTACCGGGCGCCAGTTATACCGGTTTTTCTAGCCCTTCTGGCAACCGGGATGATACGATGTGGTGAGCCAACATTAGCTCACACTGTGAGAATGACACAGAAAATTCAGTCGAAAATAAACCTGCAACCAGACGAGATCGCTCTTCTTTCGATCCCTTAATTAGTGTAATTAGTTTTCAAGTGCATGTAATGTGTAACCCGTATGTAGGTGAATAAATGTGTTCAGTTCAGTAAAAAGTGCAGTGTTTAGTCAGCCCGAAAACTCTTGTAGTAAGTTCTTCGTTGCTGCTGCTGTTTGGTTCTACTGATGATAGCAGTCACTGTAAGCTTTCGCTGCTTCCCGTGCAGTTTTGTTTTTCGCTCGCCTTAATTGCGAGCTGCTATTGGGTGATCGTCGTTCTACTGCTGCTCATCGGTGATGTTCGTTACCTGCGCCAGGTAAACTTGCCTGCTGCAAATAGGGTAAGTGGACCCATTATCACCCTCGTCCCGACCGGAAAATTCTGGTGACTTCGCAGAAAAAAAGGAATCACAACGTAGGGTAAACGACTTCATAATTTTTGGTGCCGTGGCTAGGATCGGTGACGCAGGTGACATTGAGGCTCGAGTACCTGAATGGAGTATGGAACAACCTGGAGACAGTACAGGCGTAGCTTGA
This sequence comes from Topomyia yanbarensis, assembly GCF_030247195.1. Classification (NCBI taxonomy): domain Eukaryota; kingdom Metazoa; phylum Arthropoda; class Insecta; order Diptera; family Culicidae; genus Topomyia; species Topomyia yanbarensis. The sequence continues at coordinate 428,193,362 of NC_080672.1, read as the reverse complement.
GGACAACGACACAACCGAGGAAGGTAGGGCAGAACACACTGCCACTCGTGCATCCTTTGAACGTCGGCTATTTGAAATAAAAGCCAGTCTCATTTCAAAATTGCCTCCTATTCCTAACAATCGGAGCCCTGTTCCCCTATATGTGTCCTCCACTCTCTCTCTGGTATCAAGTTGCCGACGATTTCTTTGCCCGAATTTGATGGAGATTACATGCAATGGCTTGCATTCCATGATACATTCTTGGCGCTCATTCATTTAAATCTGGAGGTCCCGGATATTCAAAAATTTCACTATTTGCGGGCAGCTGTCAAGGGAGAAGCTGTTCAGTTGATCGAGTCGATTGGTATCAGTTCCTTTAACTACGTTTTGGCTTGGCAGACATTGGAGAATCGGTATTCGAATGACTACTTGCTAAAGAAGCGGCATGTGCAGGCACTCTTCGATGATTCACTGAAGGCATGGGAGGACCATGCGTCGACGGTAGCGAATCCGGACTACGCCTGTCTCATCGAGTTTCTGCAGCGGAGAACACGAGTGCTAGAATCCATCTCTGTGAACCATCATACAGTAGAATCAGCGTCAACTTCTGGTATTTCAGCTCATCCACCAAAGAAGAATCATCTCCACTCTCAGTTCCGCTTTACTTCGTGTGCATCGACTGCAAGTTTAGGTGAAAAGTGCATCGCCTGCAACCAGTCGCATTCCGTGACGAAGTGTCAGAAATTCAATCGGATTTCACCGAGTGAACGTCAGCAGCTTGTGAATTCCAAACGCCTTTGTCACAACTGCTTGAAGGGTGATCATTTTGTCCGCAATTGTCCTTCAAATTTCAGCTGTCGGAAGTGCAATCGACGTCACCATACGCTTCTTCATTCCGGGCAGAGCGATGGTTCCCGAAAAAACGTTAGCGAAGGAGCTTCCTCTAGTCCTGGTGCAATCGCTTCGACTACGCCATTTAGTGGATCTTCTGTGGTCGAGTCATCTACGCAATTTACGGTGGCTGCTACTGAGAATGTTCCTGTGGACGAAGTTAGTTCTGCTCTACAACATCCTCGCGAAGACGTCTTTCTTCTCACTGTCATTGTGATGGTCATCGACACCTACGGTGTGGAACATCTAGCTCGTGCACTTCTGGACAGTGCATCTCAGCCGAATCTCATCACGGATCGCATGGCGCAAATTCTACGATTGCGGCGACAACCCGTAAATGTTACGGTACAGGGAGCCGGCAAGCTATCTAAGCCGGCACATGAATCGGTGTTCGCATAGGTACATTTAAGGACGGGTGACTTTTCGTGTGGTGTCAACTTCTTGGTGATGGACAAAGTGACGGCAAATGTCCCTTCGCAAAGTGTTTCAACTGTGGGATGGAAGATTCTGAAGGGGTTGCTTCTGGCTGATCCATCCTTCAACGAAAGTCAACCGATCGACATGGTTTTGGGTGCTCGGCATTTCTACTCCTTCTTCCTCAGCGCTGCACGCATGCAGCTTGACAGAAATCTTCCGATTCTGGCTGACAGCGTCTTCGGCTGGATTATCGTAGGCTCGGCTAGCACAACCCCCCCCCCGATGCTTGGCGAATCCAGAAGCAGTGCGCAGCGACGATTCGGAAATCTGAAAAGACGACTGGAACGAGACTCGAAATTGAAGGACGAATATCATCAGTTCATGCGAGAGTATCTCTCCCTCGACCACATGCGGCTGGTCGAAGTGGACGACGAACGCAACTCTCCAACCTACTATCTACCCCACCACACTGTAATTAAGGAAGCAAGTACGACGACCAAGGTCCGGGTTGTGTTTGACGGCTCTGCAAAAACTTCTTCCGGCTTCACCCTCAATGAAGCTCTTTGCGTAGGTCCCGTGGTGCAGGACGATCTGCTGAACATCATCTTGCGGTTTCGAACCTTTCCCGTTGCTCTCGTCGGAGATATTGCCAAAATGTACAGGCAGGTACAGGTCCACTCTGAGGACACATCGTTACAACGCATTCTGTGGCGATTCTCCCAACATTCACCAGTACAGATTTACGAGCTACTGACCGTTACTTACGGCTTAGGTCCATCATCGTTCTTAGCGACACGAACTCTCCAGCAACTAGAGGTGGATGAATGTGATACGTACCCGGTAGGTGGTCCAGCATTGAAAAAGAGCTTCTACGTCGACGATTTCATCGGTGGAGCTGAAAGCATTGAAGAAGCTATCCGTATGCGAGCAGAACTGAGCGAACTTCTGCAGAAGGGAGGATTCGAGCTCAGAAAATGGACGTCGAACTGTCTCGAAGTCCTCCAAGGTCTCCCCACGAAACCATCAAAGCACTTGAAATCAGCTGGGAGCCTGAAGAAGATTACCTCCCTTTTCATTCGCAGATTCGAACAAGCAGTGAACCTCCAACGAAGCGGTCTATCCTCTCCGACATCGCTAAGTTATTTGACCCTCTTGGACTCATTGCCCCCGTCGTTGTTCGTGCGAAAATCCTGATGCAGGAATTGTGGTTGTTGTTCTGTGATTGAAATGATCCTGTTCCAGAACCGATCAAATCGAGATGGGAAATCTACCACCAAGAGCTGGTGAAAATGTCTGGGCACCATGTCAACAGATATGCATTTCTTCCGAGTTCTGTTATACAGCTGCAAACTTTTTCGGATGCTTCCCAGGCAGCATATGGAGCTTGTACGTACGCTCGATGTGAAGACGACCAAGGAAATGTGAGGATTCAACTGCTAGCGTCGAAATCTCGAGTAGCCCCGCTGAAACGAACCACCATCGCCCGTTTGGAATTATGCGCAGCCGTGCTAGCCGCTCATCTACACGCGCGAATCAAAAAGGCCACCGACGTCAACGTTTCTGTATCGTACTTTTGGTCAGTAGTTACGATCACCTCCGAACGACTGGCTGACCTTCGTCGCAAACAGAGTCTCGGAAATCCAGCAGTACACGAACGGATGTCAGTGGAAACACGTTCCCGGAGCTGAAAATCCTGCCGATCTGGTCTCGCGCGGCATGTCAGTCGACTAATTTCTACAAAGCGACTTGTGGAGCTGTGCCCCAGCCTGGTTGTCACTGTCACCACAAGATTGGCCAATCTTCATTCCCCCAGGCGTGCCAGCAGAAGAGTTGGAGTTAAAAACTACGGTTGCACTCACTCAAGCAGTTCCGACCGTTCATCCCTGGTTTCTCCGTTGGTCTTCCTACAGCCGATTACTCCACGTCATCGGATATTGCATGCGATTTGTCACCAACACCCGCTCAAAAGCACAAACCCAACCTTCGCCAGGCCCCATTTCCATCGACCAATCACCAATATAAACGGAATAACAAGCCCAAACGAAATGCAATCCTGGAATGACAATAAATAGACGGCCCCCTAATCCTTGGTGGGACAAAGAGTGCTCTGATGCATATGAAGCTAAACAAGTTGCCTACAAAGAAATTATGAAACAGAAAGGGGGTATACGTGAGAACTTTGAAAATTATTTCATTTTGCAAAACAAATTTGACAGTATAAGTCGTGCCAAAAAGTCTAGTTATTGGAGACGCTTCGTTGATGGCTTGTCAAGAGAAACATCAATGAGTACTCTTTGGAACACAGCCAGAAGAATGAGGAATCGAAACGTGACTAATGAAAGCGAAGATTTTTCGAATCGTTGGATATTTAATTTTGCCAAGAAAATTTGTCCAGATTCTGCTCCTGCGCAGAAAATCATTCGCGATGCTCCCACAAGTAACGATTTCATAGACAGCCTTTGACAATGATGGAATTTTCAATTGCACTCCTCTCATGCAACAATAATGCTCCGGGACTAGACAGAATTAAATTCAACTTGGTGAAGAATCTGCCTGACCTAGCAAAAAGACGCTTGTTGAATTTATTCAATAAGCTTCTTGAGCAGAATATTGTCCCGCGTGACTGGAGACAAGTGAGAGTTATCGCCATTCCAAAACCGGGAAAACCAGCCTCCGATCATAACTCGTATCGACCGATTGCAATGCTATCCTGCATCAGGAAATTGTTGGAAAAAATTATCCTACGACGTCTCGACAATTGGGTTGAGGCGAACGGCTTGCTCTCAGATACCCAGTTTGGTTTTCGGAGAGGAAAGGGAACGAATGATTGCCTGGCGCTACTTTCGTCAAAAATCCAACTCGCTTACGCAAAAAAAGAACAAATGGCGTCTGTGTTCTTAGACATAAAAGGAGCATTCGACTCAGTCTCCATTGATGTTCTCAAGGAGAAGCTACATCAATGTGGTCTTTCACCGATATTAAATAATTATCTATACAATTTATTGTCAGAAAAGCACATGCATTTTTCATATGGCGATTTGGCGACACTCAGAATAAGTTACATGGGCCTCCCACAAGGCTCTTGTCTAAGCGCCCTTCTCTATAATTTTTACGTGAATGACATTGATAATTGTATTGTCAGCCCATGCACTCTAAGACAACTTGCAGATGATGGGGTGGTTTCTGCCACAGGACCAAAAGCTATAAATTTACAACAACCATTGCAAGATAGCTTGGATAATTTATCAATTTGGGCTTTAAAACTGGGCATCGATTTCTCTACGGAGAAAACAGAGTTGGTCGTTTTCTCAAAGCAGCGTGATCCGGCTCAGCTTCAGCTTCAGTTGGTTGGTAGAACGATAGCCCAAGTCCTGACTTTTAAATACCTTGGAATTTGGTTCGATTCTAAAGGCACATGGGGAGGCCACATTAGGTATCTAATAACGAAATGCCAACAAAGGATAAATTTTCTGCGAACAATAACAGGATCATGGTGGGGTTCTCATCCAAGTGACATGATAAGATTGTATCAAACAACAATACTTTCAGTAATGGAATATGGGTGCATCTGTTTCCGTTCAGCTGAGAACACTCATATTATTAAACTGGAACGGATACAATATCGTTGTTTACGAATTGCCCTAGGCTGCATGCAGTCGACCCATACGATGAGTCTTGAAGTACTAGCGGGAGTTCTTCCTTTAAAAGACCGATTCTGGGATCTCTCCTCTCGTTTACTTATTCGATGTGAGGTTATGAATCCACTGGTAATTGAAAATTTTGAAAGACTTGTTGAGCTTCAACCCCAAACCAGATTCATGACAGTGTATTTCAATCACATGTCACAAGAAATAACGCCTGCTAGGTCTGTTCCCATATACGTCAATATACTAGATACTCCTGAATCCACTTTATTCTTCGACACGTCCATGCAAGCAGAGATTCGTGGAATTCCGGATCATCTACGCTCGCGAGAGATCCCTAAAATATTCACAAGTAAATATCAACACATAGACTGCCTTAAAATGTTTTACACTGATGGGTCACGAATCAGTGAGGCCACTGGTTTCGGTATTTTCAACAATAATTTTTCAATTTCTCTCAAACTTGCAGAACCCGCCTCTGTTTATATAGCGGAACTAGCAGCAGTTCACTATAGTTTGCAAATAATTAATACTTTACCCTCGAACCATTACTTTATCCTCACTGATAGTCTCAGCACAATTGCAGCTCTACGCTCAAAGAGGATTGATAATCAAGATCCATTCTTTTTGGGGAAGATACGAGAATCTCTGAGTAACCTAACAAGAAAATGTTATAAATTTACCCTAGTGTGGCTCCCCGCCCATTGCTCTATTGCGGGAAATGAGAAAGCTGATAATTTAGCCAAGATTGGTGCACTAGATGGTGAAATATATGAAAGACCCATCGCTTACAATGAATTTTATAGCGCTTCTCGACAGAGGACACTTGCTAGTTGGCAAACATCTTGGGACAATGGAGATCTGGGACGATGGCTACACTCAATTATCCCTAAAGTATCAACGAAGGCATGGTTCAAAGGATTGGATGTAAGTCGGGACTTCATCCGTGTGATGTCTAGGCTCATGTCCAATCATTATACTTTAGATGCGCATCTCCGTCGTATTGGGCTCGCTGAGGGTAATCATTGTGCTTGTGGAGAAGGTTACCATGACATTGAGCATGTTGTTTGGTCCTGCACTGAATATCGTGAAGCCAGATCACAATTAGTAGATTCTTTACAAGTCCGAGGAAGACCAATCCATGTTCCTGTTAGAGACATCCTGCCGTATCGCGATCCTCTATACATGGAACTTATCTATCATTTTCTAAAAACAGCGTCTGTCAAAATTTAATTAAATTCATCTCCTCATACTCTCATCCAAGGCTAATCATTCACCAATTAAAGGGTCCTAGAATATTTAGTTTTTAAATTTAGACAATAACAGAAAAAAATACACCCGAAAATACTAGATCAGTATGAAATACAACAATGTAGGGAAAAAGGAAACAATAAAGTGATTTCAGTGTTAGTTTTAGACAAAGTACTAGTATAGTTAAAATTAGTCTTAAGGATTTTTGTAACGTGCTATGTAAAAAAAGAAACTGGCGTAAAAAGCTATTGCAAATGCCGTGTCAAATAAACGTATGAAAAAAAAAAACCGAATTTCTGGCTACGCCGCTGATTTCAAGTAAGTAGAAACAAAGTCGTTCTACACTCGTTCACAAGAAACTTCTTCGAATGCTGAATAACTATTATAACATTATAACATTGAAACCCTGATTTTATCAGCCAAATATGAACATATGTTTGATGGGCTCTAGCAGACGAACAAGACTGAATTCGAGTAAATCCTTTCTTGAGCATGTTTTCCTTATCATGAAGATGGAAATATTTTTATTGCATCGAACTACAATAATTTTTAGGTAGTTTTCAAGGAGTTATTTTATAGACTTCTTCCAAAATTTGGCGAACCTATTCCAATTCGTATACCAATTAATTGGTATACTTAAGGGTTTAAATGTTGCAGATAGAGAAAATACTGAAACTTTCAGCTTTTTTCCTACACAAAATTACAAAAGCTTATTAAACAATTTTTCCCAATAAGTTTGTGAAAATTATAAACTATTTGATTTTTTTTAATAGTTTTATTTTTTATTTAACCGTGATTTTTTAATAAATAGTGACCATCGCTTCACAACGTAGTACCATTTTTTCGCTTTCCCATTGATTTGGTTTGAGATTTCTAGCACTGATGTTGTCCTATGCTGATTTGAGCGATTCTCTGAGTCCTGCCACTATCCCATGTAGTATATGTTATCAAAAACATCGCGAAGCATCAAGTTCTAAATGTTCTCAAACGATATAATATCCGAAGAGAGTGATAAGAGTTATAAGAAATGTCTCATCACACTGTTAGCTGGATTAAAATCGTTTTTAAACATTGAAATTGTTGTGAATAGTCTCTTGAGGTTTTCAGTATCGACAACAAACTCAATTACACACTTTCGAGCACTTTTCATGAGGAAAGTTTAGCTGGTTAGTTATTTTATACTGTTATTTTCGTACTGCATCAGCACTTAAATTGATTCATCAAATCAGGGGGCAGAAATTATAGTATGAAATAAGGAAATATTAGGAACATTCAATTAACTAATTTGATTGAAAAATTGACCAAAATCTTACGTAAAAACAACAATAGGCTTTCATCTTATCCGAATAATCGAAAAGCATGAAATTGAAAATATCGTTGGAGTATCGCATAGGTTAATGGTTATGAACACTGATCATTTCCTAAACTTTTACCACTCAATTTGTACGAAAACTATTTATTTCTCACTTCGTAGATTACACAGATTCAGAAATTCAACAAATAAGTCAGAAATTAAAGTAACCCAGATCGTTTCAATATGGTTGCAATAAGTATGGAGACCAAAAGAATAGAGAACTAATCTGTCGCATTCTGAAAATTAATGGATCATTGCGTTTGCGATATTTCATTATTTCTTCCAACCATTTCCTCCACTACATCATCTACCTGTTTTAATTGCTTGAACATTGGGAGAAGATGTAACCGTGACTTTTATTTCTGCTGTGGGAATCGTACACACCAAAAAATAATGAAATTTAAACGACATGTAAATCAAGACGAATGTAAACATACAAAGATTGAATCCAAAATTTGATTGAAAATTACTTTAAAATCAATTGGAGCATCAAACAGCATAAATTTTACACTTTAATTCGTGTAATATTACCTGTTATTCATTTTACATCAGTATTCGAGTAAAAATACATTGAAGTGCATTGGTTTTCAGTTTAAAGAAACTGTAAACTGTGTCAGTCCACGTGTAAAATTATAATAAAATTCGTTGCACGATAAGTCATGTGTATTTGTGGTGGAACTTAATTTTACATTTATATTCATGCTCCAAATATGTGCATGAAAATAAACTTAAAATTACAAAATATTTTTTTCTGTGTATGTATTGAAATGAGATAGGAGATGCTGTTGACTTTAAATATTGCCCTGTCCGTCCATTTATTCGCGAAGTGAAACATTTGTTGAAGATGAAAGTGAAGCGTCATATGGAATGCAGTAGTAGTAACGTTCAAAAGTTTGGTTTAAACAGACGGTAAGAGTAAAAACTGTAAGGTAGTTCGCCTCCCCGTGATGCAGGATGGGCAACAATAAATAAACTACAACCGAACTTATATTTTCAGGTCAGAGGCGGCTGCAAACAGTGTCTATTAGGGATTATTCATATTACTAAACACTTTTAGGTGGGAGGGGTGAGGTGGTTCATCAAAATTTGACACTTGATATTTAGGGCAGGGGAGTAAGCTAGAACGTTACGTAACATGATTGTACTGAAGAATTTTTTTTAAGTGATTGTTTCGAACTAGGGGAAGCGAGGAGATAAAGAAATATGTGACAATTTGTTAAAGGAAGGGAGGGGGAGTCAATTTCGGGCAATTTCTGCTTTACTTAATTCATGAATGAAGTGCTTATGCTACCGTCTTGTTAGTCCGCCAGGACTAAAATCGAAAGTCCTGGTAATACTCGGGATTAGCTTACTCATGATGGTCCTCTTGGGTTGATTATGGGCCTTGCAAGCCGATACCGATAAAATAATCGGTACGATTCCAACCGAACAGATGGACCGAGGCAACGGATAAGGTCTAACGATAGCAAGCTTAGGACGTGGAATCGCCAATCCCAAAATTTTGTGCTTTTCAACGAAATTATGAACCGCAATTTCGATATCTCTGAGGGGAAGCCTTGGTGCATACGTTTCGGAATAGTCATACTCTCTGCCACAGCTGAGGCCAAACACACATAAGTTGGGAACAGCTTTCGTCGTGATTGGTGAGATTCTGAAGCGTTTGTTTGGGTCGTGGTCGTTAGAGATGGGATTCAGTTTGGAGAGTGAATCGTGTCCGATTCACTCACTAAACGGAATCGACTCTTTTGATCGATTCAGTGATTCGTTTCAGAACTTTGAAAAATGTTTAAGATGAGATTAGGGACCGTAAGGGTTTCAGCATGAAGAAAACACCTTATTTGCGATTTTTTTTCAGCAAATTTATCAAAACTGTTGTACATTATAATGTATCATTTCAATTATATTATGTAATTTTTCTATGCAAAAATATCGACAAGCGACTGTGTGATGATGCTATTCGTAGAATGCCTCTGGAAAAACACGATTTGCGGTGTTAACTGTCATTCAAAAACTACTTAACCGACTTATTTCAAATTTAACATACACATTTTATGTAAGATATATCTAACTATACGTTGAGTTTTCGAGATGATTTTTCAATTAAGGGAGTTTTTTACTCATTTGAAATGAAAATTGCTATTTTTCACGAAAAATTCCGCCATTTTCAAGATTGGTTTCTCCCTCGACATTATAACTATTATTAAATTAAAACTATTATTTAATTAACCACAATAGATCTAAATACTAGTCGCAGTGGTTCGTCCCCAACAAAAAAAAATTAATTAGTTATGAGTAGATATTTTATTCCGTGTAGACAAACAGAGCTCATGTGTTCATCGTGTTGTGTCTGAAGAGTCGATTCTTTTGATCGATTCGCGATTCATTCGCCCATCTCTAGTGGTCGGTATACCTTTGGTGGATCGAGTACGATTCTTCAACATTAGCATCATCAACGTGGATAGCCCTCGCCTCGAAAGTACCGATGACAAAAATAATTCTACGCGCAGATGGAGCTTGAATACGCCCACTGCCCAATCCATGACATTAAGTTCATCATTGGGGATTGGGAATTTTACGTCGCCGCAAGCCACACACGGTCGCTCGATACTGCGCTGCCGAATGAGGGTGAGCTCGACAAAGTCTCTCGCGAGGACTGTTGGAACACCGTGAACAGCTATCAGCAGTGTAGCGGAGAACTTCTTACGTTATGTGGAATGAAGCTGACAGAGTGACAAGTAAAAGTGGAGCGTTAGTTTAAATATAAAAAACGCATATTGCTAATTAAGTTGACCTTATTCATCTCCAACATGTAAGAAATGTGGTACTAATGAAATCGTCTTCCACTAGATCAATTTATCTGTAATAAGCATATGAAACATTTTTTAGAACACAATAACGTTAAGGTCAATATCCCCGTGCATATGGAGGATAATACAAACGACACTCGGCATCTGTTTCCAGGTACTCCTGATAGCATAATCCGCAGATTCATGTCGCAGTACGGTGAAGTGGTCTCTAATAAAAATGACTAGTTGAGAAATTTTCTCCCCGGCGTTGCCAATGGCGTACGAATGTGGCCAAACTGCTATATTCCTTCCTTCGTGACCCTGGAACCTGGTACCCGTTATGCACAGACAACACTGTGCATTTATGACCAACAAACTGCCGTGTGTCAGTTCTGTGAACAATCTGCACACTATGGAAAACCGTACATGCAACCCTCATGAAAAAATGTCAACTACAACCAAAACAACCATCCAGACTTCAACACGTAAACGAATAGTATCAGTAACAGTAAAATCAGAAACAGTTGCTCCACCAGCAACGACGGTTAAACCCCAAACGAGTATTGAATCAACAACAACTACATCTAATGCTTCTGTTGCAACAAATGGCTCCGCAAAATAAGATCCAGACAACAAAGAGGAAGGCTTTGCGACAGCAAGGATGATAGTATGGATGAAAGCGACGATCGAGGAAGCAGACGGAAAGACTCTCAGGCGTTGTCAAGCGACGCCGAAAATGCTCGCAAAGATAATTCGAAGTGGTATATGAATATAAAACGAAAACTGCACGGAACGGATTTGCCACAATTCATGTCATCTAATTCACATTTTTTACCTTGTGCTGAACCCATGAGTGGCCGCTTTGAAAAGGTCTTATCTGATGGCGAGATGGATGTCGATCGAGACTTGCTATCGAAAATTCTGATTTTCCATTTAAAGTTCTAGCCTATTAACTCGGTTGGAGCATTTGTGTTTTTTTCCGGCCCGGAAATAAAACTATAAGCATATTCGACCGTGATTCAAATTCCATAGGCTCGGTCAGATAAGTTCAGTGTCATCTATAGCAAGCAGATGGCATTACTGGATTTAAGATCTCTGCGAACGTGTACCGTGCCTAGCTACCCACCAACACAATTGAGATAAACAGCGTCGTCACCGATTCGAGTTTCACATACGTGGATCTGCTTGAGTACGAGGTTGGTTGTTTCAGCGGGATTGCTGCTCCAGTCAGTAAAGATTTTGGATTGCAAGTGTATCCATTACAAAGCAAAAATTCTATCTTCATTCTGACTCATATCGAGCGATTTCATCGGGTCTGCTTTGCCCAATTACGTTCTCTTCGACAAGGTTCGTCTGATTGTTTGCCTTTCTTTACGGTGGATAATGATTTCCATTACTTTCAAGCCACTAGGATACTCTGCCACTCGATATAGGAGCAAAACCCGGTATGTGCGGAGGGAATCCTGAACATGATTTTTGCAGTGGGGAAAATGTCAATTTCTACTGCGAGGAGTTACATGAGTTTACATGAGCGCTTGACATGTTTCGCGTACAAATAGCTTGAGGAGAAAGTGCAGCGTCGTTCGTTGGCAGAGACGTTTGATAACTGTGCTATCGACCATGACAAATTCTTATGTTCTCTTGGGTCACGCACAGGAAGAGTGTGGCTCTGACTGAAGATTTCTTGTTAAGGCCAACAAATATAGCGGCGAGTCTACTGAAATTCTCTGACTTCGTGGACTTGATATCGATTGAAATTCACATAATTTCTGATCCACCTAAAAGTCTTTTGATAACTTTTCTCTCCAAAGAGAGAACTGATTTGTATAGGATCGTTATCTTCGATGGATAAAATTCATCGAACGAGGTTATGGCTCTGATCACTATTTTACAGTGGAATTGCAAAAGTATCATTCCGAAAATTCATTTACGCATTTTACGATACATGAACACGCAAACATAAAAGTCTACACAAGAGCTTGCTGGATTCTCGATAGCGCGATTCAACCTCATGAAACATGGACCAAATGCGAACACCTGTTGGCAGCCTGCCACACTGTGGCGGGACAAATAGTCCTCAGATTTGTACGCGGAGAAGTCTTTCAGGTATAACGACTTCCAGAAGGTTTGAACGGTCGACAATTCCAGAAAGTACCCGATATTGAAATCGAAAATAAAGAGCTTGATGAAAGCCCATAAACGCTGTTTTTGGTACCGGTTTGCCAACGGATTAGCGAAAGAAACATCGATGAGCACTCTTTGGAGGACAGTCCGACGTATGTGCAACTGAAACAATAGCAATAAAGGCGTGGAATAGTTCAACCAACCAGCCTCCGACCACAATTCGTATTGGCCGATTGAAATGATTTCTTGTATACGGAAATTGTTCAGGACAGGAATTCTGTGCCGCATCGATAAATGGATTGAAGTAAATGGCTTACTGTCAGATAAACTATTTGTCACCCACAAAGGCTTGCATTGCGTTCAAATTATGCTCGCATAAAGCAATTAACATAAATTTCCTTTGACATAAAGGGAGGTTTTGATTCCGTTTTTAATGTTCTTTCAGAGAAACTGCACCAGCATTGTTTTTGGCCATTTTTTGATAAACACATGTATTTTTCGCGCGGTGATTCAACAATATCAAGTTCTAGCAACATGGGTCTTTTACGTGAATCACATTGACAAATGTCTTGTCAATTTCTGCATGATAAGGCAACTTGCGGATAACGGAGTGGTCTTTGTTACAGGACCGAAAGATGTCGATTTCAAAAAACAATTGCAAGAGGCCTTAGAGAATTTATCTGATTGGAGTCTTCGGCTGCGTATTGAGTCTCGACGGAAAAAAACGAGCTGACGCTCCCTCAGATTCAATTAGTGGGTGCCAAAATCAAACAGGCGTAGAAACTTAAATATCCCGGAGTATTGTTTGACTTTATAGATACTTGGGAATGTCACATGGCATCTGAAATAGGAATACCAAAAAGGGATCAGTTTTCTCTGGACAGTAACCGGAAAATGGTGGGGAGCCCACCTAGGAGATCTAATCAGGCTATACCAAACAACAAAATTTGTTGATGATGGAGTACGAGTGTTTCTGATTTTATGCCGCTATGAACATACACATCATATCTCTCAAAAATTACCCATACTAGTCTATTTTAATCATAATCGTTTTTTTCATTAAAGTTAGATATTGGCTTTACAATCCCAATGTATTTCAATCTTCACCAATGGCAGATCCTAACAAAAGTGTTGGACAAAAAAACGAAACGTGTTTCACAACCGGGGACACTCCCTCAGCCCCTGACCATATTACAATGTCAATGTCTCTAGTCGTATCTAACTAGTTAGTTCCCGCTGACTGTGCAATTGCCTCGGCATGATGTACATTTTCTATCGTGTAGTCACGTTGACCCTGCGGTCATGTACCTGACATTTCACACCTCAATTAGTTTTTTCATTGATTGACTACTACAGGCTGCCTATAATTAGCTACAATTAAAAAGCAAATATGAAAGTTGTCGCAACATATCCCAAATCCCTCTACTAGTATATTAATCCAAATATTACTGGTTGTTGGTTCACTTATTTCGATATTCCTCTAAAAGTGCTTTCGGATTATTTCAGATTCTAGGCAAAATTTACTATAATCCTTTGACTGTGTTGCCCCCACCAAAATCAATTCGCGCGGAAATATTATCGTACTTAACGTCCAAATACACAAGTACACCCCGAAGGTACTGGCAATGCGATGGGGAAGATCGCTTCTTCTGACCCTTCACCGAGTCAAGTTCAACCACAATCCGGCAAGACTATCGCCGATATTGATTCTACACTGCCGGCGCAATGATGCGTATCCAACTCTACGTACCTACCGAGGCATCTAAGCTCTCTAAGTGATCGCAAGGAAATTTATTTCTAAGGTTGATTGCCTCTTTTAATTATTATACTACTGACGGCACTCGTTTTGCCGAGTGGCTTAGCCGCCGGCAGGTCCATCATTGTTGTGTATTGATCACACCACTGCCTGACTGATTGATTGTTGCGTTTGGAACCCAGACGACGACGACGACGACGGGAATTTGTACCCGCTCATCAGCGCTTCAAGTGGAAACCGCGACCTTGTTTGGTCAACTGCTTGCATGTAAGCAAGAACTCCGCAGTTGCTCTAGGTGATTTATGAACAATTTCCCACAAGAACATCGGCAGCTGCCACGCATATCCTCCCATTTGCGAAAGTGTACAATTAAAAGCAAATAACGATTTATTTATTAACATTACCTTGTGTTAATTGAGCACAGTGTGTTAGATTAGCCGTCAGCGCAACGGGGAGGTATGCCGTCGTAACTTCACAGCCGATGAGCACCACCAGCTCAGCTAGCATTGTTCTTTTTTGCCACCGTGGTGAGTTGCGAGTTTCCTTAACCGAGGAGCCAAAGTAACTGACGTCTCAAGCATCGGGGTTCTTCGTGGCCTCATGCTAGACCACAAACACCGGCCACTGACTGGTTCGATCGATTCGCTTTGATCATTAGCCCACCACCTTCAATTACTTTGCACAAACATTGTAATACACACAAAGAACAATTACCACCTCGGTTTCTCGTCGGCGTCGTTGGCTCTAGTAGTCGCATTAGTCTATCCTTGTTGGAACTCTACTTAGGCTTCGTGAAGTGCTACTAGCCACTAGATCTGATTTGAATCGCTTTTCCTCTCAACTACTAGCAGACAACCGCCGCTATCGGTGTACATCAAAATCTGATACACTTGACTTTCGATCCGTGCGTTCAACACTAACTGGCAGAACCATTCCGTTCCGAATGAGAATGGTGGTGCAACATAAGTAAGTCCTCATATGTAGAACGGATGGTATTCATTGATGTGCGTTTATGAAGTAATTACAACTTCAACAAGTGATAATCACACGTCGCTGGTGAATACCAACCTACCACCGCTCTGAACAATAGCACACAAGATAATTGAATTAAATCGATTTGGATCGCCTAACCGCAGACAGTCAACACCCAGACTGCCGCAGCATGGTATTTAAATCAAATTAAGTGGCGCTGATCAGCTGGATACCGGGCTTGGGTGACGATCGTCGGAGCGATTCGTCACGAAAGAGTCTTTCATAAATCGGAGATCGGCGACGAAAACGAAGTCGAATCCATGACTTACTAAGTTTTTAATCGACTTTTTGGATAGGATTAGGAACGGCAACAAATCGATTTGCACTGAGTGTGTACTAGAGACAAATCAATCCACAATATAATTTAATGATTAAAGAATTTATTCTTAATGTTATGTCTGTTAGTCTGTGATACAGTAGCAGAATACAGCGTGGTCGTTGGACTGTTTGTTGTGGCGTTGTTATATCACTCGTTATTATTTTTGGAAGGTGAACAAAGGTCAATTGAGGCATGTCTTCCTGTTTTTTTGGCGCCTGCCACTTTTTACTCCTAATTGTCTGACAAATACTTGTAGATTGCCCAACTAGTACTTAAAATTCGCCTTTGACAATATGGGGTTAGAAATAAAATCACGATAAACCTGTTCATGGCGATTACGCAGGTATTTACGGAGTGTTTCCAGAATCCTGTTCATCAGACGATGTAGTCAACAAAACGTGGACAAAGCTGTCTGATGCAGACGTTACCTTCGAGTATTTTGCAATTTTCAGGGCATTTTTTGTTATACTGAGTAAAGCCATGTGAAGCTATAGCCAATTACGCAACATCACGAAATATGTTTGATTGTATAGTAAGGAGACATGATGTGCAACTACTACTAAAAATATTTCGGCAAAACTCTCTTTTTTGTTTAAACTTTAATGCACGACAAAATTTTAAAGTTTTGTTTTCAAAAACTTCTTTAGATAATTGAACAAAATTGCACACTTATACTACTGTTGCCTTTCTCATACAGAAGGGTTTTGCAATTACTCTGAAAATGCACTACTTGATTCCGGCCCGGAGAGCAGAGTGTCATAACTAAGCACATTTCATATCAAAATTTAAAACACAAAAGTCGATTTATTAGACTCTTTATTACTTCACTTATTTCTATATTTTTTATTTCTCTTGTTTGCTATATTTTACAGGGAGTGGGATTTTTGGGTTAGAGTTTTTTCAAAAGATATTTTTCTACCCCCACTAAAAGAGGCAAATGACCCTAATGTTAAAACATCTATAATCTAAGTATTTTCTGGATTCAATGCAAGTGATGAAGCACAGAAAGTATATGTCAGAGTTCCTGTGTTGGTCTTTTGATCGGTTTCTTCCATGTACATTTGTTATTCAATTAGCAGTGCGTATTTATGGAACCAAACTATATTTAGTTTACTATCAAAGTCTAGTTTGACCATTCCGAGATGCATTCCGCATTATGCTTTTAACAAATCCATAAAAATTGCCTTCTGTTTAACATTCTTCATGTCAAGTTCACAACGAACTGAAATTTCTTGCCAGGCAGAAAAGTTCTTCGAAATTATATGGGTTTCTGTAGAAAATTAGATACTCCGGTCGAAGTGAACTTACGAAATTTTAACAGACTATGACTAAAGACCTGACACGTATGCTGTATTTTTTTAATTTAGTTTAATCCTTAAAGGACGACATTGCTGATTTGAAAGACGTCGTAAAAGCTCTCTCGGTTAAAGTTGAGTCAAAACCGTTATCTCCAACCGTAAATACGCCTTGGAAAAGGATTGCTGGATATAATCTAGTTCCAAACACACCTAAGCGTGAAGATGACCAGATAAAAACCAAAATCACTAATATAGACTGCGTTTGAAACAATAAAAACAGTCTCGCCACCTGAGGAGCTGTTATGGGTCTACTTGTCAGCATTTGACCCCAGCACGAGCGACGGATGATGAAGTTTCGACACTAGTGAAAGAATACCTGGGCGAGGATATACAACCAAGGATAGTTCGTCTAGTTCCTAAGGACAAGGATGTCACATCTCTGAGCGAAATAACATTTAAGATCGGCGTTCGTAAATCATATAGGGATAAGGCCCTCTCCAAACAAACCTGGCTAGAAGACGTTTACTTTCGGGAATTTGTGAACAACTCAACAAGTCAACGACCATTTATCAGGATTGCTGCAGAGAGAAATGCATCTGGTGGTGCTCTGTAGCTCAACGCTATACCGGAAAAACTCGTCTTTCTAACTTTATTTTCCTCGGCAATCAACATACCTGACGAATCGGAGACTCCTTCTGTGTCAGGTACCGCCAAGGAGGGTATATGTCCTTCCGAAGCAATTCTAGATTCTGCACATTTTCAAAACAAGTCTCAAATGCAGTCTGTCGATAAACACAATTCGTTTGATTCTACCATCATTGCAAACCTGCCTGGCAAACAACTTCAATGTCTAAGTGGAAAGTTGGATCGCATCGTTTCTGCTCACTCAGAATGCCTCCCACTACAGACTGCTGCTGAATACAACAGTTTAGACGCAATCACCGAAGATCATCTGCACAGTAGTCGACTGGAATTTCACCCTCCTGAAGGTGCACTTTGTTCATCGTTGCCATCACCGGGACGGTACTACGGAAGCCCTCGAGCGCTCCGACGCAGTCGCGCTACCAGCCAGCGACCAGCTTAGTCGTCCCGGTTCTGCGATCGTAGGTCGTGAGGGGGTCTTCCGAACTTCCTTCTTAGGCGAGTATTTTGCTTTAAGATAATCCACCCCTGAAAACCTGTTGGTTCATAGCGTGCCGTTGCGTGCAACACCTGATTTCCTGTCCGTCTAGTACCAGAACGTTCGTGGAATGAGAACAAAAACGCAGGCTTTCTTGCTTGCGCTCACTTCCTGCGACTACGGCATTATCGTTCTCGCTGAAACCTGGCTACGTGCTGATATAACACCGAGCTAACGACGAACTACGCAATCTACCGATGCGATCGCAACTCTTCTACCAGTCATCTATGTCGCGGAGGTGGTGTTCTCATAGCGATAAAGAAACATCTAACTGGGACTATACTAAAAATGCCTGGATGTGAATGTTTGGAGCATGTTGTCGTACGCGTTTCAGGTCGATCGTTATATATTTGTTGCTTTGAGCTAAGGCCAAACAGAGTTCCTAAAAACGTGTCAGCAGAAAAGCAGAATATAAATTTCCGTGGTGGAACGCTGAGCTTGGTCGCCTACGCAGGGTTCGGAAACAACGAAAGCGATATTTACATTATAGGACAGACGACAACTAAATTACTCTTTATCAAACTGAACTGCAATATGAAACAGCCCGGAACAGTGCACTCGATGAATATCTGAACCAAGTTCAGCGCAGCCTTCGAAATAATCCTTCGATATTCTGCACATTTATATATACGTTCTGGGGGTGTACCAGAAAATGTCTATCTTCGAGACAAAAATGCACAGTCCGCTGTCGAGTCGGTGAATCTTTTTGCAGATCACTTTCGAGATGTATTTACCAGCCCTCCTGTCTATCCATCGCAACAGTACCTTGAAACATTGCCAACGCTAAATATCATCCTTCCTCTTCCTAACGTAAATGATTCTGATGTAGCGAGCGCTCTGTCCAGCGTTGAACCTTTGAAAGGGTCTGGTCCGGATTGCTTGATCCTGTGTTTATAAAGCATTGTGCCCGAGCACTTTCTGCACCAGTAAGTATTATTTTCCAGCGTTCAATCTCGGAAAATATTTTCCCAATTGCATGGAAAGAAGGTGCCATAGCTCCTATTCATAAGGCTGGAGATAAGCATCATGTTGAAAACTCCTGGGAATCTCGCTGCTGAACTGCCTAGCTAAAGTTCCGAAAAGTTTGTCTACAATGCGATGTACGCTGCTTCTTCCAACATAATCGACAAACGACAATACGGATCTGTGAAAAAACGCTCCGCTCTTCGAACTTGATGACGTACACGAGTTTTCTAGTTCCAGCTGTAGAGAAGCGTCAACAAGTGGACGCTATATATTTTGATTTCGCGAAAGCTTTCGACAAGGTGCCCCACAACATTGCTGTTTGAAATTGGGGCGACTAGGTTTTCCAGAGTGGGTTACCTCTCACAACGATCCGCCTTCGTTAGAACTGGCACTACACGCTCAAGCGCATTCGTAGCGCCAACCGGTATGCCTCAAGAAAGTCACCTAGGGCCACTGATATTTCTCTTATTCATCAACGACCGCTGCACCCGCATCAACTCTGAAAAACTACTCTATGCTGATGATCTGAAAATCTTTCGTTCAATTGCCTCAGCACTCGACTCTGCTGTGTTCCAAAACGATATAGCAAATATAGAGAAAGGGTGCTTACTGAACGGTATGCAGATCAACGTTGATAAATGTAAGATGATAAATTTCGGACTTTCGGCAAATATAAGGCGTTTCAAATATACTCTTTAAGGCTGTGTTATCGAGCGGGTGGATTCTAACCGTGACCTAGGAGTGTTACTCGACAGACAATTTCAAACAATTTCGCAACATTGGGTTTTATAAAACGGAACACAATCGATTTTGTGGATTTCTACGCAATGAAATCTTTATACTGCGCACTGATCCGGAACACCTTGGAATATGCTGTACAAGTACAACGCCGTTCTTTGATTCAAGAGCAATACTTTAAAAGAGCCGTTTCAAAAAAAAATGTTGCTCGAAATCTGTATTTTGAACAGCAAAACACTTCGAGAAAAAGTTACAGGTAATAATCTCTTCTTCCCAAAAAATATCAAACACTGAATAAAAATTTATATAAAAAATTAAAACTACAAAAAAAACTCTTTTTTTAAAACTTTTATTTTTAGCAACGAAAATCTGAAGAGAATGGAAACATTGCGGAGAAGTACTTGGTAAAAACGTTATTTGTGCAACAGTTTTAAACATGTTTCTAAATTTCGTACTATCTGGCACACGAAAACCTAATTTTATTGCGAATCTTTTCTTTTATCCACATTGCGACTTTTTAGCCATGCGCCACCGGGCCGTGCATTAAATTACGCGCCTATCTAATTTACATCAGTGCGAGTGAGAAAACATTCCGACGTTTGTTTTTGTTTCGATCGCACTCCAATGTTTCCCATATACCAACAACTAGATGCTAGATTATCTCGAGATAGACAATATTTCTTTTTCGAAAGTTGTCCTACTGGATCTATACAGCTGGGTTCACGGGCTTCCCATCAGAATCACTCATTACAATTGCAGACGAGACGGGAAATGTCACCCACTAAAACACTGAACGTTAAGGTATCAATATAACCGAGTATTCTAAGCAACGAAATACCTTGTTCATCCAATGACGAAGAAGATAATTGGCAGGACACTGATGACTTATGAACATATTAATAACAAAAAAATTAACTTTGAATGTCAGAATATATGGAATGAACTATAATATTTCAAATGTTTATTAATTTCGCCTAATAGTTTTTTTCGTGCTTCATAATGCAAATAATTTATTGAAACGCTAGTCTATTTCACCCCACATTATTCCAAGGATCTCATTAGATCCCTCTATGATTTATATATGCATCAATAGGGTATTTCTTGCTGAACAACAAAAAAATAAATTTAGCTGCTACTACCTGCTACTCTACAAACCATAACCCCTTAAAGTTAGCCCAAAAAAACAAAAAACAGGTATACATCGTAAAAACGAAGAGATAGCGAGTTGGTATATTCCGCAAAAATGTGTGTTTTGAAAGCATCTACAACTTTCTAGAACATCGAAAAGCTGTAAAAATCAATTAAAAAAGTTACAATGAAAAAACACTTTTTAAGGGGGTATTCCGATATGTACTTCAATTTCACCCAATAACTTTTTTCGCTTAACAGATAGCCTTTTTGCTACTTCAACAAAGTTTCATAAAATCATTTCGTCTACAAACTTTCCATACATGACTATCAATTTTGGCAACACCTTGCAAAGTTATTTTTTTTTATCTGCGTATATACCCCCTTAAATAAATTTTTTCCAACATTATATTAAACTACTTAAAAATATAGAAACCTTTTCGAAGACATCAAAGTGCCATAACCAATAGTTTCAATGTCCGGCTTTTTTGATTCCGTCCCACTGTGCGTCGTCCATAAAAATGCATACACCCGATCGCTGCAAAACTCGTGAATCCAATTTCCGGGCCCTTGTTGCAGCACGTTTCTTTTATGCTGCATTTTATTTGTCTACTTTCTGATGTTTATAGATCGTCAGGTTGCTCCGTTTCTTTATACGTTAGATCATTGCGACACTTGTTCCCGCTTTATTTGCCAAATCACATATCGACATAGGTTATTTATTTTTTCTAATTAGAGATAGCTTTTTCTGATCTAGTTTTGGTTTGGAAGATCCGGATTTTCTGCCTCTTCTCGGCAGAATGGTGTTCCCCCAACTTTGTATATTGTAATGAAATTCAAATTCCTTAACAACTTAACCTTAATTTTGTAGTGGATTGATAGTATTCTCAAGATAAGACTATTTCATCAGCATCATTTTGCAAGTCTTGGAGAAAACTGGCAAAAAGTATGACATTTTTTATCAAAGCTATAGTTGTAACTCTTTTTAAAAATATCGTAGCGTCTTGAAATCTTCAACAAAATTGTGGATTATAATTTCTAAATTATTGCGGAAATTTTTTTTAAGAAAATCATTGCTTTGGATTGCTCAGGAAAACGTTCAATAACAAAGAAACAACTGCAGTTAAAAAGTTGATATATTCAGTTGAATTACTGAAATTGAAGACTCCAACTGTCTATTTATTTCCAGTAAAAATTTTCATTTCAGAAAAACTTTTTTTTGTACATATTGGAACATGGCCGTCTACTTCTGAACATACGCGGTAATTAGGGTTACCAAATGGGCTGAAAGCGAAATAAGGACATCTTGAATTTGACCGAGACTAACAAATTTTACTCATCTTTGACTAAAATGTGTTTGGTTTAGTGGTGTTAAGAAAAGATTTCCAATATTTTTTTAGAACAGCGCCTTTTTTGTTCTTCTGGGGTCCTAAGAAACTATGCAGAATATTAGGTCGTGGCATCTCGTGTTACATTTGAAATTTGTATGGATATTAGTACGAGTAATCCTATTTTTTGCATTTTCATTTCCAAAAATCAAAGTTTTTCCTTAAGTATTGAACTTATTGATTAAAGTCCATGAAGTAACTGAGAAATTTGCCGACTGTGCTAAAAAGTGATAGCTGTATAAAATTCGATGGTTCGAAATGGAGGACAAATCGTTTTTTTTTCTATCAGCGCTCAACAAGATGAGAAACATGAAAAGTATTAGTTTGTAATTTTTCTTCAAGCAATAAAATTAAATCTGAACATAACAAAAAATGGCGAGTAAAATGTTTCATTCGCTTGAGTGAATTTAATCTAATTGATTTCAAATATAACATGGATTGAGATTAAAACTAACGACATTTGAAGTAAAATTAAGGACGCTTTCCCAAATCATCGAAATTAAGGACATGTCCTTTAAAATAAGGACGGTTGGTAACCCTAGCGGTAATAGCTCCAACAGCGGTCAAAAATTCACCAGAACTCAAAACATTACGCTTTCGCTGCAAGATAATTAAAGGCATGATCACAAAGGTAAATTGCGTGCGAAAGATTCAATAGAAACACAATAAAATGTGTTTTATTTAATATATAAAAGACCCACGCTTTGAGCCGTGTCAAGTTTAAAAGGTACAATAATAATTGTCATTTAATTTTCATGTGCACTGAAGCAAGTTCTATCAATTATTGTCTGTCAACTTCTCCAGTACGTTTGTATAATAAACAGCAGGCTGGTTATATTGCTGCTAGTTGGTAAAGATTCCATCCCGCGCTGTCAATGCACTCAGTAATACCTGACGAAAATCCCCTAGCATGCTGCGATGTTTTTTCAACCACACGCTACTACATGCTCGGTTTGACTGCTGGACCGATTGTTTCTTACAAGAAAATGATATTTTCCTTGTAATTGAAAGAGGAATACAGCCATAGCTCATGCTATAAATTAAACCGGAACTTCTCGTTTAAGAACGCACCACTCATTCATTTCGAAAGTTAATTCAAAACGGAACTGTTCGACCCGGATCGAATGGAAACCAGCCGCTGCTCCGGACAATGCCGGCCGCGAAACCGCGTCAAGATCGCGGCAAGAAGCACTTGCCTATGGCCGAATTCACGGTCAGCGAAAGCCACCGGAGAAGCACCACACCGGAGTTTTGCGTTTTGTTTTTTTTTTTTTCATTAGGTTTTTCGTAACTGGCCGCACTGATGGCCAAGGTAGACCACTCTTCAAGTCGTGCTGCGACCGCTTCCAATGTCTTCTGCATAGGCAATGGAAGCAATTAGGTATTAGCTTTGAATGTCCATATGCTTCTACCGGTACAAATCTTTGTACACGTACACACGGCTCGAGTGCTCGACCCCCCGATAAATCGCAGCCAATACAAAACCCAAGAACTGGTGCCGACCTTCATTTTTTCCCCTCCATTCACATCAGCTGAGTGGCCTGTGTACCAGCCGTGCTAAAAGCACATGCTGGAAGGAAATCTAATTACAGTCCTATAGAGTCGAATAATTTAGCAATGGTGTTTAAGCCTCTCGACAAATCGCGAAAGATCAATATTTTCGCGTTGGTGTGTATGTGACTTCTGCACCCAGCCAACATGATTTCTCAAATTAGAAACCATTCGAGCATTCCCACGAACTTCGAATTGTCCCACAGCAACGCCGTCCGAAAGGTAGCTCGAATAGATAAGACAAACAATTTGTCTGAACTTGGTCATCGGAGCCAATATTTGACGAAAAAAATGCAAATGAAGAAGATACCCGCTTGGATTCCAAGGTTTTTCCACACTCGCTGGAGTCAGCTTACAGTCTTGGTCTCTTTACTAGGGGCGGCGGCGGCGGCGGTGGTACTGAGCAGGAAGTTTGTCAGTACATTTTTTTTCTTGTCTGAAGATTCTGGTTTTAGAGGAACAAAAAAAAATCAACAAACATGCGGCTTATGACGTGAGAAACAAGTTCTCTTACTGTTTTGTTTACATACTGACTGTTTTCATGTGGATAAATTGTCCTTCCTGGTGCATTTAAAAGAGTCGGTTATTTGGTGTTAGAATTATCGTCTCGTAGTTCCGGGTTGTTTGGAGGGTAGTGGTATTAGATACTCTCTGGTGTCGGTCTTAAGCTTCGTAGCGAAGAAGAATCGCATTCCCTATACTTACTAACAATTATCCTTCTCCTGTGATATTTGTGGAGTGCGCAGTAGGATATATGGCTTCTAGCAAAAGCAAGTATCGGATTAACATTCCTTCCCTTTCCTTCCGCGATCTACGTTCGGGCCTGGCCGGAGCCGGTATTGATCAAAAGGATTTAAGATTACCAGGAGTTGCACATTGAAAGATGTTTCGCTACTCCTAAGCATAATTATCTACTGATTCCCTGTGTAACTTCAGCTAGTCCAGATCGACAGCGGAGTTACAGCCAGGGATGGTCGCACAAGCTCAGAACCCGATGCTAGTACTGTCACTTCTGAGTAATATAAAATGTTCAAATGATGAATTTATTAGTCAACATTGAGAAACATTGTGCCTTAAGACTGGAGCAGCGATGCCAGATTGTTACAACATTACTTCCGTAGATTTACTCTGCATGAAAAAAAAAACAGAATTGTTCCAAATAGAGATTTTCATCCCTTTTAGAAATAGTGTGTCTAAGCCCAATTTCAAGAAGAATTTCTATTCGATAGGGAATTGATATTGGGTGTTTTCAGCTTCCCCGGATTCGAAAAGAACCTATATCCCGGGAAATTCTGGGATTCCGGAAATACAGAATAAACAATGAAAAATGTATAGCTTTTGTTTTCATAAAAAAAAAGAATTTTTAAATGCCCTGTGTGCTTTTGAAAACCGATTTATTTTAATGAATTATTTTTGAAAAAAAAAAATCCTTCCGCAGTCATCTACTGATTAGTCTGTTTGGTGTAATACAAATCATTGAAATAATCCTGTACGTTGATAACTTGTGCTCTGTACTACTGTAAGTCTCGTCGACGAAAAAACCAATTTGTAAATAAATTTTAACGACTTGTAAAATGTACAGATCGAAATATTACCCGCACAAATTCTAATGAAGATCATATATCTTTTGTAAAAATCAAGATAATGCGTTTTCCCTGGTTTCCCGAATCCCGGGAGGCAATAAAAATAAATTCCCGGGATTCGAGTATCCCGTGAAAAGCAAAAATCCTGGGATTCCCTGGTTGGAAGCTCTATGTTTGCATTCACGTGGTTCGTTCAGAAACCATTCTTGTTCGTTCTACAGCGAGAGACAGAGTTTTAAAAATATGTGTTATTTACATGTCTATGAATTCCCCAGATGGATTCCCATGGATCACTTCATATGCGACTCAGAATTTAGTACTCCTTAATTTAATGGCGTTTTCGTTTTTACTTGGTGCTACAATGGTGTAGTTAAAAAAAAGGATAACCTAATTTTAGCCGAGTTTGGATGAGTGTATCACCGACTATACCTGTGTTGTGCACTGCTAAAAACGACAAAGCCATAACCTTGAGCATATTTACACAGCACATATTTTCAAGCGTCAAAATTCTTTCAAACTGATTTATTTGAGAAAAAAAATAAAAAACATAGAGGTGCCACGGTCCATTGTCTTCAACATTGACCGTAAAGCGCGATTGCTTCTAAGTCGCATTTTTCCTTCTTTTGAGATGACCACAATTCTCAAGAAATAATAAATTATCTTTCTCCCACTAAGAAACAAATTTTTACCAGTATCAACGCTTTCAAACTTATTGTGTAATTATATATTATTTTTTAGACAAATTTGATGCATTCGAATAAAAGTATATTTTTTTCAAACAGCCAGTAACAAATCTCCTTGGGCTTTATGCTTCAACACAGATAGCGCGTGCAGTCAGCGTTCTGATATCTGCATATTTGTATTCTTAGTGCTGCTCGGTGTCGTTCATGCGCCTGCTCCATTATCAATTCTTTATTATGTCCCTCGAATACACTGGCACTCATGGTCGTGCAAAGCAACAGAGAGTAACAGCAATTTGTATGTAGCAAGGTTTGGTACGAGGCTTCGGTTGACCACGCAACCCGATAGAAGAACTATTCGAAGCTTTAGCAAGCACCGACTCCAATAATATCACCCACGAACCCCAGATCCATGTAAGATATCGCGATGATAGTTCTATTCCTTCGCACAACTTCGATTAACAAATTAGAAAGCTCATCGCTAAATTTAACGCCTGGATGAGCCGAATGACATAATTAGTTTTCTTGGAAGCGTTATTTACCCCCCAGATCGTTTCACTGCATCGGACGCTGACTTGAAATCCACAAACAGTTGGTGAGTGCACTAGGTGTATTTTCGAAATCTATTCAAGGGCGATCGCAAGGTAAACATTTGGTATACACCGTCATACATTGCCACCAACGAGTCAAACAGAATAAGGTGCTTAAGGGAGATATTGAGGAGTGTTATGCCTAGATTATAACACTCGAATTTATGGCTCTTTTTGTAGATAGGGCATGAGTCCATCCATCCAATTCGAATGCATTTCTTCATTTCTAACAAGATTACCTCATCATGCAATGGTGCAGCTTTGAACAGCATCACTATCAAATTTAGGACATGATGAAGCTGGCAAAACAGCGCATGGCCTGGTGAATTCCACACGTTTGGAAGTCAATGACCGCTGCGAAAAAACAACACCTCGAGGTGAGCTAATTGTACTCAAGCTGAGAGAATTTCGAACCACAAATTGCACATAATGCTCCCTACAACAAGAACGGTACTTATCCTCTATATGAATACTATAGCTCAGCGTGAAAGAGCCGAACTCGACGGGCAACTGATTTGAACGTGACCAGTGCCGTTGGGGGCTGAAAATCGACGTAACTATTTCTAATTACGGATGTGATATGGCTTTTCAGTCGATAATGCGATTGCGACGATTACTGTGTGATCTTCGCCGCAAAGATCACACAGTAATCGACGCAATCGCATTATCGACTGAAAAGCCATATCACATCCGTATATTTCCAACAGTTGCTACGCACCTCTACTATTTCTAATTTTTTGTCCTTTCAGTAATAAACGTTTATCCTTCTCGTGTTATTAATTGTTTTGTAAAACTTTCATGCGTCGTTTATGGTAAAGTTTTCCCCTCTCCTCAAGTACATTTTCGACGTTTCCTTATTTAATATGCCGATAGCGCCCTCTTCCTGTTTTACGTGTAGCTGCAGCAAGCATTGGGCTTCCAGTTTGTTCTTGCGCGGATCCCACAGACCACCGGAAAAAGGTCAGAGTCGACGTTCGGTTTTCAGAAGGTCCTGACATCAATGACATCGCCAAAATATTGAGCCTCTATCAAATCATGATTGATTTGGCGGTGCGTTTCGACATTACGCACATTTTCAGGTGTGCTTCTGTGTATCATTTTGTAGCTTTTTTACAGCACACTACAAATATGTTATAAGTTTCAAGAAGGGCTTCAAGAGTACCATAAAACCTCAATTGTTGCCAGAGTTGCTACAGATATCTATATTTACCTCTGGCCGCGCCGAGATTGTTTCGTTAAGTCAACGCATCAAGTCATGCCAAATAAACGAAAAGCCCATGGTGGAAAACTTGAATTTTGCTTCAATTCTATAACATTTCTAACAATTTCAAAACGAGATAATGAACAGGAACACAAATTTTGTTCCAATAAATGATAGTATACGCTTTTTGTTAGATTTATTGATTGACTGCATACAATTGTCCAAAGTTTCCCAGCTCATTATTGCCGAGAGGTTATTTAACCAAAATAAAGCTTAAGGACAAAGGACAAAGTGAGCTAAGTTCGTGATTTTTTTTACCGGTTTTTTGCAAATTTCGTTTGAAAAAGCCAAAGACAACTTGTTGGTATACTATCGAGGAAAATAAAAACAAATGGTATTAAAAAAGTATTTAAAATTGTCGGGGTTATGGCCCCTCCCCCGAAGCGCAATTTTTTCGCAGAGGCTTGCGGTGAACGCTCTTCAAGACGAACCATTCAACGGACATCAAAAAAAGAAAAGAAATATTGATGAGAAATGTATTGTGGTGTACTTGAAGGCTTTAGTTTCTCAAAAAAATGATTGCTCGATAAAAAACTATGTTGACAAAAAATCGATGTTTGAGGTGTTCAAAATTTTAAACAAAAATTATAGGCAAAGAACCGAAAAATTTCAATTGAAAAATGAACCGTTCAAGTATACGAGAATGTAACTAATACAACTGCAAGTATACAAATAATTTTAAAAAAAGATTATGAAAATCGGCTGAATAGTTGTTGAGTTTTTGAGTTCGCGTTCAACGCAACGGTTCTTTGCAAAAAACTTCATTCCGAGATAATCGCGTTCAAAGTTTTGTGTTAACTTCGTTCGTAGATGGAACTTGCGCGCTTGGAACGGCTGTAATTTGAAATCTACTGCACCGATCTGGATGAAATTTCGTACGGATATTTTCAAAAGTATGTACTTTCAGAATATGCAATAATTTTCTTTTCGATTTTTGGAGCCCCAACTTTGTATACAACATTTGTATTAACATCCGACGTGCTTTGGCAAATTATCCATTTTAAGACTTATGTTTACTTAGGGAGGTATCCTCATCACTTAGAATTAATATCTGTGAATATTTTTTTGAAGTTTTAGGGTATAACAGATTATGACTGTAAGTTTTTTAAGCCCATTTTATGAAAATCATGTCTAGTCCAGTCTAGTCTAGTCTACACATACACAGTCAATACATTTAGGATTCCTGGAAAATTGCAGACGTTCGCCTACAATTTTTCTTGTCAATATTAATGTTTGTGGCAGATATGGTATGGGACACAATCATTAAAGCGGCTAGGCCAACTGAGCAGCGTACAAAATGAAGATGATTCAAAATTATATTCATTTTATTCATTTAATGAATGGTTTAATCAACGCAATATTGTGAACCTTCAATAAGGAAGAAACGTGGACAACTGTACCGACCGTTTCAATTTGATGGGGGTTTGATAAATCGTTGGAAGTGGCTTGGCTAAGAGGGTTAATGTCACTCCTTTGGTCCTTCCCTAGGATGGAACAGAGGTATTTAGCCCTGTCCTGGCTATTGAGCCTAAGTTATAGCGCCTTTACTCGCTCTGACACTTGCATTCGAAAATGTAAAATAATCATGAATATTTAATATTTGTGGCGGGCGTAACAATAATTTAATATTTGCTGAAAGTATTATTTACTTTGTTTACTGGGGTATTTTCGCTCACAATAATATTAATACATAATAGATGTTAAGTGTTATGCCAAAACTAATACTTGCTAGACCTGATGTGGATGTTCAAATTTATTGTGATTGTGATTTACCAGAAAATATGATATATTGAGTCGTTTGAAAATGATTTAACAAATAAGTCCTAAAAGTTTATTGCTGCATCTATTATTTCACCACATATTGATTTCTGCTCATCCATTTTGCAATGTAGTGTCAGAAGAATTTCAGGAAAAAATTAAAGAAGAAATATTTCCGGTGTTATTCAGCATCCTATTAAGGACTGACATGGCCAGAGCTATCTCTAACGGAAAACTATTCCTAAACTAGGGGTAGGCGTAGCGTAGTTGGTAAATCAATTGCCTTGTACGCAGCGCACATGGGTTCGAGTCCCGACCCCGCACATAGGGTTCGAAATTTTTCATAAGAGATTTTTCTAACCAGAAAGAGGCGAATGACCTTAAGGTTAAAACCTCTATAATCGAAATAAAAAAAATATTCTTAAACTAATAAGTTATTAGATTCAACCGCCTATTCGACATACACCACGCACAATCGCTTTCATTATTACAAACATAAAAAAGCAAGTGGATACTTAACAAAACGTGTCCAGGTTAGTACTGACGTGTATGTAGGGTGGGTGCTCCTATAGTTGAGGTGCACCAATAGTTGCAGTAGTGGGTTATACGCATAACTAAGGTACCAACCATCAACAAATATTTTTTTATCGATTCATCACACTAAAATTATGCGACAATAAAACTGTTATCCTTGAAATTTGCTCAAATAACTATTGAAAAAAAATGATTTTCTTAGAATTTTGAGCTCCCTTGCACCTATAGTTGATGTAGTGTACCTATAGTTTCAAGTCCCATAAGAAAGCAATGGGATTTGCAACAATAGGAACCGAAATTAGCGATTGCACCACTATTGGTACATGTGTTCCTATAGTGGTACAAGCGGTTTTGAATACATAAATTGGTTATTAAGCCATCTTTATATTTTTCCTATGAAGTAGGGACTGAAAGCTTTCGTTTAATGTATTAACATTGCCCATAGGTCTATTCATCGATTTTTTATCAAAAATTTTCCTTAAGCATGCGACTATTGGTACATCCACCCTACCAGATAAGTAAAAGTCGTTTTCCTCCGGTTAACCGATGCCTGATGAAAGTTCGCTTCTTGAAAAATTACTAACGGACTGCCTAAGCCGGTTGCCGCCAACGGGATAATTTAGTGATTTTCTGCGCTACTGACAATTTGAAATCCTTCACGGTAGTTGCTTCAATCAGGTTTGTAGGTAAAAATAAGTATTTCAATTAAGCCCATTTTATGAAAATCAAAAGCTATGTATACAAGTAAAACATTGCTTTTTACAGAATTTAATTGTGCACAAACTGAACCAAACAATTTGTTAAAAAATCTCATTTGAGTACTTTATTCAAAAAATAACTAAAATACCCAAAATTTTAACTAACAGTCACCATTATAGTCTATTCTATACAGAAAAGCCTTCCGAATAAGCCAGTATGACACTTTTTGGTTTCAGGAAAAATTTGCGGGCTGAATTGTGCACGGAGTTTTAATTGTACGTGGCGAGCTGCTGCGCAAGATAGTTTATAAATCCGCCAGTTCAATAGAAAGTATGTCCGTGGCAATATACAAAAGTAAGCTGGAGATAAATCCTTAGATTTCCGCAGACAATATTAAATTTCCGTAGATTCTATCTACCGATCCATAGGTCCCTAGAAAACCTACAAATCCGTAGATCTGGAAGCAAAAGAGAGTGATTGCTATTTCAAAACAGAGAAAACAAGGAGTATAAATTTAACCAGTCTGTAGTTCACCCTTAAAACAGCTTTGGATATGATTCGTCGTTTTGACAAGGTATCCCTATCGAGCGAATCACAACGGATTGACCGGTAAGGCGGTAGATCTATGGGGTTACGCCATCTGACTTGAACGGTTTTGATCGAATGCCTGGCGACCATAAAGAGGTAATCCACATTTTTTTAAGGTTCCAAGTATTTGTAATGTTATTTGTGAAATTTGAAAATTAATTGTTTTCCATTATTAACAGACTCTGGATATTCATCACGCAGGATGAGAAAGAGAAAACAATTATGCACCGTGAGTTCCAAAATCCATGAAAGTCATTTTGAGAGCAGGCAAAATTTAAGGATTATTTTAAAAGCACTATGGCACACTTATATGTTTGTTTTCGCAGATCAGTTCGCAAAAAAGCAATCTGAATTGGCGAGGGGTCTGTTCCTGTGGCAAGAAAATCAGTGTTTGTGACGTATAAGATTACCCAAGTAACAATTGAGGTTTTATGGTAATTTTATAGCCACTAATAAAATTAAGATTGCACTTGTAGCGTGCTATATAACTTCAATTGTTACTTGGGTATGAATTTGGAAGTCTATAAATTAGAGTGTCTTAAAAACGGATTTTATCTTTTATTAAGTCCCATGATTGTCTAGTTATATTTTGGACAGATTTAGCCAGCTGCCATTACCGAAAAGACGGATTGCAATGGTGCAACAACAAGGGAGTCCAGCTCATGCCCACAAAGGTCTCCAGTTCCCTCCAATATAGAAGTATTGAGCGATAAGGAAGCGGAAACTGAAGATGAAGGGAGCAGTCACCAGCTACATTGGTTGGGTGAATCAGTTATCCAAAACAGAAGATTAAAGAAGGTTCGCACTGGCTTATGAACGACATCAACGACAAAGTCTGATCCTTAGAACGGTAAGGTTAAGGTTCGACTAAGAAAGCCGAAAAAGAACGGCTATCTTTGAGAATGACAGAAGCTGTTTGTTTCCACACAGTTGGAAAAATCTGCATGAAAACAATCAGTAGTACTCTACCAATGCCCCGAATACATTGATTGATTTTCAGGAACATTCTGTAAAGGGGTAGCGAAGAAACTTTGTCACCGCAATGCACAAAAAAATACGGAACTATTCCTGCAATTTTCAAAAATTAGTAAAATCGCCACTTTCATATCCGCTGTCATCACTCCACGAACTTAAATAGAAGTAAATTAGTTATGGAACTTGTGTTTCGACTTCGTCTTATCAGAATTTGACACTTACTTAGCGACAGGGATAATGCTAGCGCCAGTTTGACGCGAGCACTAAAACCGAGAACACTATATGTGTTTAAGGAGCAATATGACATAGGCTTGCTAAGCCAAAGCAAGTTTCGATTTGACTAATTATCATCAGCTTAATAAGAACTCCTTTTCTTGAGAGGTGTTGTTTTACTCCCGTGTCAGCCGTCAGTTGGTAGTAAATATTAATTTGTACGATCGCTAATCTGGTTGAAAAGTCGTTTAAAATCAATTAACGTTTGTTTATGAGCTCCTGTAAATCACCTTGCCATCATCGGTGGTCAAAAAACGACCAGAAAAAAACGTTCACCGCCCAAAAAACAGCATGTAAGATAATAAAGCCAACAAACAATAGCTAAAGATCAGTCGCGAGCGACCGATCGTGCCGCGACGAATGACAGTGCGTTAAATTGAAATGTTTTTTTCCTTCGTGTTATTCCTCGTACCCCCTCGATGGGTTAGCGCAAGTAAACGATAGCAAGTCACTCAACCATGTTCAATCCATTCGGCAGCTTTATCATACCCGCTGGAAGCTTCTGGTGTCGGGTGTGGAAAACGCGATCCAAGCAACCCGAAGCTGGCGGAGCACGAGCCGTGTCGCGCGGCGACGTCGTTTTGCCACACGATAGACTGCGACTTTTTTTCCCTCCTCGTCGCGACGTCAACGGTTTTCGCCTAAATTTAATGGGCGGAAAATTAGCGATCGAAGTTTATATCACCTGTTTACAGATGAGCGTTTTAAAGGGGGTTATTGTAGCAGCGCTTTTTGTAAATTGATTTATGGGCGCACGTTTTCGGCTCGTGGCGCCATGGTTTATTTTTAACTGAAGAGCCGGGCGTAGTAGGCATTGGTAAGGAGCGCATCTTTCTGTTTGGTTGTTGATCTTCACCACCGATTTGTTGACATCCAGCAGAGCGTGGGTTTTCCGTGTTTGATCGGCATAATAACCGCAAGATATGTTTATTTTTTAAAGGTTCAAGATGCTTACATGGTTGCGTACAAGGCGGTCATGGCAGTCCTCGAATCATTCTGACGGGGAAGACAGGTTTTCTGAGAAAATTTTGGCTATTTTGGCAATAGATTTTGAGTTTTTTTGTCTCGAACAGTCTTTGCAAATCAGAATCAATCACTATCGAATAGATCTGCATACTGCCACTTTGAATTTGATTTTGAAAATTCAAGCGAAATACAGTGCACAATGTGAAGAAATGTTCTAAGCCAGCGTCAAACTAGTGTGTGCTTTACATGACTCTACCAGCCTAGTAACAGAACGCTAATGCTAGGTATAAAGCACTGATGTTAAGTTAGATAAGTTAGGGTGCGTAACTAATTTTCCTGTCGTGGTAACATAAGTAGTACGATAATTTGCTTGTTTAAATACATTGTTCAGAAATAGTTTCAAAGTGCATATACTTTTCTGTTACATTTCGACCTAATAGATGGTGTAAAAAGATATTACTAAGGATTTACGACTGCAACATCAATTTTTAGATAAAATCACGGCGAATTGTTCGTTGAATGCCTAAAGTTCGCTTATAATCCTTAAAACACCGCCTTTAAATCACTTTAGTTCTAGTATTTTCATTCTAATGGCGACTGCCATTGTAAAAATTCAACCAATTAAATCTCCGTTCTATCCTTGAGTTTTCCACCTTCTCTAGCCTGACCAGAGGTTACAGGTTTATGACGGCATCCGCACCTACTGACTTGGAAACCTGTTTCTAGCTCAGCCAAGACAAGAAAAACAAACCCCGTCTGAAGTGGTTCATTGGACCAATCTGCAAAGACTTTCGCTCTTCACATATGAGCACACCACCGAACCAGTGTAAGTATTCATAGATAGATTTATTTAGACTCTAGACCAAAGCGCAGAAACCTGTACAGGCAAAAGCGACGACTGTCATCGGGTTCTTTACAAGCGTGCGAGCACATAGTCTTTAAGCGTTTGCCCCCCTCCCCGAAGGCACTTACCACGGCCCGGTCGCAAAACTGTCTCAAACTGCAGAGACTCGCCACTTGCTGTAAGAGTTTTCCGTGATCACGACCTTCTGGAATTACACAATTTATGTTGTTTTGTGTATCTCGGATAAATAGCCGTCCACTCCAACGTACGATTCTAATCGATCTCGGTCGCAATGCGCTTAGTTTCATAAATTTGAAGGTCCTTGGTGTAACAAGTCGCCTTTTACCAGACTGCTGTAGATAGAGAGAGAGAGAGAGACCCAATTAAATGGTAAATAGTTCCCCCCCCATACGAAAAACCAGTATGTTCAAATGATCACAGCTTGGGGTCCTCTTTGTCAGCGCCGGAGCGGCACACTCGCTGTGATGGCATTTTATGATGCTCAGGTACGTTTGCGCAATTGTAATTTATTAATCCATTCCTTACAAAGAGTATTTGTTGGTCGGTTGGTGGCGGAGGTGCGGCGGTGTTGTGAATTATCTGAGGATCACCCCTAGAAGTCGTATCTTTTTATGAGATTTTGCATCGTGTTTCGGAGTTTCATTTTTCGTGGCGATATTAGAAACAGTGCTGGCCGGTCGAGACAAAGAGTTGCGTTGTTGTGGTTTTTTGTGGAGAATCAAAAACTTAAGATTTGAGCGTACGTACAGATGAAAATCACATAACATTGTGAGCTTTTAAATACGCACAAATTTTTCGCCATGTTCCGGGAGCAAAGGTTTCAAAATTCTTTCATCATTATATTAAAATTACATTTTAGATGTCGTGTGGATTATGATGACAGTTGTTAAGAATACCACACACATTGCGCTTAAAATTTCATATTTGATTTGAAGAAGAAGAAATTTTTGATTAATATTGACAGTTACTCTCAACATATCCCTGGCTAATAAAAATTTTACCTTTTGCAACAGCTGGCCAAACTAATATTAACAATTTTTTTAAAAAAATATTGTTGGGCAAATTTCTGAGCCCTTTTTGTTGATGATAGTCCCAACTCATAGCTCTACAAGTTGTGAGTTCAATAGACTATTCGCAATCGCCGAAGAAATAGAAGATGATGTCGGAATAAGAATCGATGAACTTATGATTATTCAAAGTCAGAAACATCGAGAGAACTCAACAAATCAAGTTCACCTGAAGAATATTTCCGCAAGTATGCATTTATACCTATCGTCGACCATTCCATATGTTCACTAAGGCGGGGCAAAATGATAGTTTTTTCTAGCGCAGCACTTTTACGTTTCATTTGGGGTCCCAAATACTTGTGCAAAATTTGGGATCGATTTGAATGTAAATTAGTATGGGAAAACCTACTTTTTCGTATTTTCAATTCTACTGACTACAATTCTTCCTGCAGTATGCAACTAATTAAATAAAAGTATAGTTTAGGATATGCTGAACAACTTTGCCGAAGGATGTATGGTGTTAGAATGTCTTCAAAACAAATTATAGCTGCTCAAAGTACGATAGTTCGAACTAAATGCCAAAAATCGTTTTTTGCCAACACTGCCTGTGTACCAGTGATATTTCATATAGCACACAAAAATAATATTTTAGATTTACCACATTGGTATGTTTGAATGAATTATTCAAAAGCCTTAGCTCAATTTTACGGGCATAGATAGTTGAGCAATAGAGCGCAGTGGGGGTTCTTAATATATAGAAATTCGATCTGAAATAACTAAAATATTATCGAGTTCGAATGTTCAGATGAATTATTTTAAAACATTTGCACAATGTCCTATGTATAATAGTTTCAAGTTTTTACAATAAGTAAAAATAAAAAAATGCTAAGAATATCTATCTGCCAGATCTTGTTGACGCAGTTTGCTGCTGCGTGTTGAGATCCTTTTCCTTGGCCGTGAAGCATTAGTTGCCTTATCCGTCGCAGATTGGGTTTGCCATCTCTCGCGTTATCGCTCACGTTCATGTCATCATCGGAAGGGGAGAGTGGGTACGCTTGATTCCACTTTTGTTTTTTTTTTCTAATAACTTCTCAACGAAATAAAAACTTTAATTGCAAAATTCGCCATCTTGTAGTCAATTCGAATTGTAAGAGCTATGAATAATGTGTCAACCCGAATTCTATGTCCTGTCAGTAATATGAACAGTTTTGAAAATCATGTCAAAACGAGGTTTTTTTGTGAAAACGTGTGGTAATTTGATCCCCCGCCTACTAGGGCTAAAGAAACAAAGCACACTATGACCTATAGACACGAAAGTTGAGTTAACCACCTGTCCTGACAAATTAACTAATGATACTACATTTTTAGATGCACGACATACTTTAACCACAGTAGAAAGTCAAGACAAGTATTTACGGTGAATCAGTACTGTTTAATTGGCTTTTCCAACTTTCAATAACTTATACCATGATTTGTTCACGGAAAAAACATTTTAGATCAATTCATAGAGCCCGGTACTTTATGAAAATGATGCTTTTCTATTTTTATACATTTCGAAAGTGTTTGAGAGAACTAATGATAGGGATCAAGAATACCCATTGTCACAGGGATAGAGATGCCTGTTCTATAAGGTGAAAAAAATTAAAATTTATTTGTATGTTTTGTTAAAATTTTTATTTAAAGAACGTGTTTTTCTAGACAAAAGCCCTTAGAAAGTAATCGTAAATGAAAATATTCATAAATAATTAGTTCGACTATCTCATACAACCGTTAAAAAAATTTATAAAAAGATCTTCGACATGGATTTAAACACATATTTTCTAAAATATATCACAACTTTTCCAAACCAAATGTAATACATTAGATTTATTTTTAAACCTCATAAACGAGCAAATACTTCATTTTCTTTTTATATTGTGATAACTTTATTCGTATAGATGAGATATGGCCAGGGAATCAAATATCCCCAAGGATCAAGTGTCCTCACTCTCCCCTACTGATTCCTTGTTGTTCACGGTCAGAGATTCTTATTTGTTGCTTGTTCTTACGGGTTGCTATTCTAAACCCGTCTTCATCGGTATTTGCTTCATTATTGGTGATGCGAGTTTCTGGTTTGGAAGCAGTTGTTGTGATCGTTGTCTCTTCAATATTGTTCAATTGGGTCGTTATTTTTGGTTTATCTGTCTCTAACTGTTTAGCTGTTAATTAGAGTTGGCTGTAGTAGATGAATTTTCACAAATTGCTTCAGCGCATGTTTTTTCGTAGTGTGCAGTCTAATAAGAATTTTTTTCCAGATGTATTCAAATTCTTGAAAATCGGAGCCACCTTGTTATCATTGACAGCAAACAACTTTTTTTTAAATTTGAAACGCTTGAAAGATTGACAGAGAAATAAAACTTGAGAATATCGGATCAACGGATTTGATCTTTAAAGTGTTCACAACGAAATCGAGATAACTGCCGAGGAAGATTTGTTTAGAATAAAAAAAGATTTGTTATGTAATTTGTAATGTCTTTAATCTACCTAGTGTTGCAAACTATGATTCCATGCAGGACCGGTGGATTACGTGAGTAGTATCTGTAGTACTACCATTTGAAAATAACCGAGGGGGTAATTACTTACTTGAAACTTTGGGACCAACCAAAACCCGAAATTAGCCACGTATGTGTCTCGTGCACACAGTGCACGCGTTTTTAAATTCTCGATGAACAACAAATTAATTTTTTTATTCAATCTGTTTATTTGACCCGCCACTTTTGCGATAACTTTAAGCCAATTTCTTTGTTTTACAATTGAAATTTCTATAAAATAGAGAAAATTGGGCGCATAACAACCAAAAGAGAAAAGATTTTTGGATATTAAACGAGTTTAAAAATTTAAATACACATATTTTAGAGATCGAGGTTAGCCAACACATCTCGGACTGAAACGAGACCAAAGGTGATCGTTTAGCACCATAATAGTAGGCGCATGACCAGACAATATGTTTAATGTCGCGTCACCACAAACGCAGTGACCGCTTTCCACGACCACAATACGCAGGAGGTGCGCATCCTACGTATAATGATTGGACATGACCCGAGATATCACTCGAATGAGATCACGACCCTAGTCCATCCCCTTGAACCAAGGTTTGTTAATATTTTTGGGATTCCTAATCTTCCATTGTTCCACGAAATTTTCCAATTTTCATGCGTCCTCTGACAATGTATACTGAAAAACTTGTTGAAACTAACCGATCATACATAAACATCACCTTCTAATTCAGTGTTCCGTGTATTCCGATCGAAGGTTGAATCAAATACAGAACGTAGGGCCTAGTCGCCAGACGAAACATTATTTCTCTCGTTAATCCGTCGACGAACCGGCGCCAAAATCTGCGTTTTTCAGTTTTCCATTTGCGCTTCTAGCGTCGCGTGTTGTCGGAAATATTCGGACGATTTAAAAAGTCCTCATATAACCTTTTCGCGTACAGATCTTAGCGCTCTCTGTCCCACCACGGAGAGCGAGACCGTTTACCGGTGTTTGCGCCAAGTACCCGTTCCGTCAATTTTTTTTTTCGCAGTGTTGAGCACCGAGCCAACATGATTATATTTAAAAAGTCGCGAATATCCATCATCAGTTATCATCGTGAAGACAACCCTATTACATACCATGGTAGTTGAAGTCTTCTAGAACTAGCTGAGGTGCGAATAGAGTTTTAGTGGATGTATATGGAAACAATGCATAGGTCTTTACCTTTGAATCTGACTTGACAAGCGACAACTGCAATACCTGATAACGATGAAGGTTATTCGATTGAAAAAAATCGCACATTTCGATCCCCAAAAACTCTTTTTCATAGTGCTTTCTCGGTCCTTAGATCTACGTCGGAAGTAAACCAGGTTTTGCACAATGCAAATGTTTCATACTGCAGTTTATTTGTTAAATATTTCAAAGAATCGATGAAACTAAGAGAGGAAATGATTAGAAGATGTTCCCTGAATGGGATTGTCAGACTCGCGCTCTTTAGTGGCCAGTGGCTTGGTCCTCTGAAACATTTCTTCTCGGAGCGTTAATTGAAAGAATGTTTCAGTTGTTCTCCGCGTAATTTGTACGCGAGGTACGGAATTTGTCAAGAAATAATGCGGAGTTTCCCCACAGTAAGATTTTTCAGTATTGCCACAATCACTTTCATGATGCTCTCCACATTGTTTCTATAAAGGGTAGCTGTATAGCCCAATGGTTTGCAACGATGGCAGCTCATGCCCCCGAAACAAAAAGGTATAGGTATAGGTATACGAACTCAGCTCAAAAGAACAAAGTTTGAAACAGCATATCCGGCGAAATGCCAGAAATGATGCGGATGGAAAATGAGTTGTTTTCTTGTACTTCCCGATTTTTGCTAAACGCAATTGCATCCAATCCAGAATTTGCACTGACTGAAGTAAATGGTTCTTGACGGAGGCAACCCCAGACTACAGCAGATCTTCGTTTTGATGGCCCATATCGGAGACTACACCATGAAGCTCTACTTCTCGGACGGGTACGTAGATAAGATACTTCTTCGTAAAAAAGCTCGCAGTGAGCAACCTTATTTACCGGCTAAAGGTCGCTCACAGGCATAGGCGGCTCCAGCCGGATGGTAAATGGGGGGGGGGGGGGGGTACGCCCTCGTGAAAAAATGTGTGTGAGGCACGATTTGGAAAATTACACTTCGAATCTTGGAAACGCATTTCCTGGTAGGCGTGGAGTGTGGCGAAAAATTTGTCAAATGAAATACAGAAATTATTTTATATGTTCCTTAAGTAATCCTCTAAGGATGGAAAACTTCTTGGTTGAATAGGGGGGGGGGGGGGTACGTGCCCCCTCGTGTCACCCCCTGGAGCCGCCAGTGCTCAGAGGTAACCTACGTAAATCTAGGTATGGACCATGGCGATATTAGTAACTTTTAGTTAGACCAAGAGATATATCGATTATGTTAAATGGCTTTGTCCAGAAGTAGACCATCCAGGGCCAATTATATTAGATGAATATAATTTGTGTCGAGACGGAAACTTAACGACTTTATTTTTGCCATCCGTTATCTTCACAATCGCTCCATAATGTTCGCTAAACTGTAGCTAAGGGCAATCTTTGTCAACGAAATCTATATGTATTTCCGCAAGTAAAGTTCGAGTTGTGTTAGTAGTTCTCCGACGCTTCTCAGATAAACCACTCCTGCAGACGCTCGGATTGATAAATTTCCGGTAGTGTAAAAATTGGTAGATTTAAGAACGTTGGAACATTTTGCTTGCCATACCAGTTTGTTTTGCGCGACTTTTTACTTGAATCGACCTGTCCACATCGCTTATATCCTCCCCTATGATGGCAGTATAATATTGTGGACCTGGAATAACTTTTGAGCCCCTTTTTACATAGGTCTGGTCGTCCAACAAAATACATGCATACAACCGGAGCAAAACTTACGGATTCAATTGCATCTTGCAGCACGTTGCTTTTTTGTTCTTTATTTGACTATTTTCTTCTTTACTAAAAAACAGAAAAATCGAAAATAAGATCTACTGGTTGTTTCGTTTCCTACGTTGATATTTTTTTCTTCGTGTTTCGACATTGTTTTAATCTACCAGAGATACCACGTTCCGGTTCAGTATTCGTTTGAAAGATTCGAGTTTTCTGCCTCTTCCTGGCAGAAAGTAGAGTAGTGTCCTCTAAATTTATTATGAATTCTCCAGTCGCGTGATGAATTTCGGTACGCATCGTAAATTTTTCGCATAGTTTCACCCTTTTCACTTAACTATGTATCCTTAACGTTCACTTGTTTTTAAATGCGCGTCATTTTGGAAACAACGAATTTAAACCGCACAAAAAAGTAAAACGATGATGTCAGTCAAACGCACAGCATGCTGTGACGAGCACATTAGAACTATCATAAGTGGC
Source organism: Topomyia yanbarensis (assembly GCF_030247195.1). NCBI lineage: Eukaryota > Metazoa > Arthropoda > Insecta > Diptera > Culicidae > Topomyia > Topomyia yanbarensis. Next base: position 428,151,862 of record NC_080672.1, on the reverse strand, counting down.
CCTTACACGTTTAATATTTTTGACAATACTAAAGAGTATTGACAAAAGTACGAGTACGTTCCACGTGTAGTGGAAAAAAGTTGTATTGACGATGTGGATTTCAAATGGGATTGAAATATTGTAACAATATTATCAATACTGTGTATTGACAAAAATATTGAACGTGTAAGGGCCACTTATGATAGTTCTAATGTGCTCGTCACAGCATGCTCTGCGCTATATATACGTACTCGCGAAGCAAATTTATGTGGATAGCTTATTTTCGATGCAGTCCTAACGTCGGATTGTGTTGGCTGATCTGTTTTTAGCGTTTCAGAGCCTTTGCTTCCTACGATCACCGGGAAATTTATATTTAAAATTTTAAAATGGATGCAATCATCAATTTTTATCATCCCCTAGCTACTCCCTTTCAAAGAACATTAATTTGGTCTAGGTTACTAGTGTTTTATGGTTACCGAAAGTCGGTATATTGGATTTCAAAATTGCTTCAATCAATGTTTATCTAATAACCAATTATAATTTAAGTACTTTATTACTACCGGCAGACGCTACTTTGCATGTCAACGAACATGACTCATTCAATGAATGCTTTTATTGATAAAGGTTTCTAGTGTTTTGTAGTTACATTAAGACATTATGATGTTTTTTGGTAACAGAAGAAATTGCTACTTCCTACTGCCCATAATGACAACCTGCACCGTCCTGTTTGGATACAGGGTGTTTGGTTCATGGTTAAGAACCTCCCGAGGGATGATTGACCGCCATATTTGGAGAAAAAAATCGTTCTACACATACTATCAAATCTCAACCGTTACTAAGTTATTGAACTTTTTGTGTTAAGAACTTAGTTGTCTTAAAATAGCTCTAACTCAAAAACAATATTTTGTATTTCAATTTTTTCAGATCTATTGGTGAGAAAATTTCTCATTGAATGATGTCCTCACATGTTTCAGCTAGTGAGGTTAAGTAACCTTTTAACAGAAATTTATTTAAAATTTAACAATTTTGATCACCATAGTTAACATCACCATTTTAATAATTCAGATTGTTAAGCTTGAAGAGCTGCATAATTTATTCTTTCACATGATACACTTATCTTTTTTTGTTTTCATGTGTTTGAACTTGGTTATTTTTATCTTATTTTTACTAATACTAGCTCTTATTGGAAAAATATGGCACTTATTGCCCCTTATCTTATTTTTACTCGAAAGTCAGGAAAATTTTTCAGGAAAAAATGTATTAATACATTACAGTTAAGCAAATTTGGTATTCTTTTAGAAGTTAATTAATTTAAAGTTAATGTTATTGTTAACATTTTCGTTATTTTCTTAAAATAGTAAATAATGAACATCTTCATTATTATCATGGAATAAATGCATCTCAGCAAGTTCTACAACTTTTTTTTTGACGCCATTCAATTATCTCTTTCAGTTTCGAAGCAAAATCATTTTTACCACCTCGTTTCATATGCAAAAACAAGGATTTTGAACCCACTACATTTGTGGTGAGCTCATGCTGTGTTAACTATTAAATTGCAGCGAAACGAAAAGCGATAGGGATAAAGTGTCATATAACAAGTTATAGAGAATGTTAAGGGTACCAAATAAACAATAGTAACGATAAATTTATTTGAATAATAATTAAAATAATTACAAAACTCTCAAAACGCTAATTTTGAGTTATTTTACTAGTAAAAAGTTATTTTGTACACTTAACTAAAAATATTTGTACATACATCGAAAGAAAATTTTCTCAGCTTTCCAATAAAGCCTTGGAAATAATGATAAAAAGCATATTTTTAGATTAGAGTCTTTTAAGCGCTTGCAAGTCGATTACAGGAAAAGTTTAGTAATGAAATTACAAAGAAATGAGAAGAGATAAAAATATGATGTTGAAGAACAAATTGTGAATCAACTGAAATTCAACTTTTGGAAAATAGATATTGCTATAATCATAATTCATTATTTTGAGAAAGTTAACAAAAACCTCATCAAAAAGACCAACTTTTAACTACTTTAAGCTAAAAGATAATAAAAACTAATTAACTGAAAGATATGAGAGTACCATTCGATAGTAAATTTTCTCACCTTTCCAATGGATCTAAAAGATTTAAAATGCAAAGTATACTTTTTGAGTTATAGATAAATAAGTTTTTCAAACAAAAAGTTCAATAACTCTGTAACGGTTGAGATTTGATGGTATGTGTAGAACGATTTTTTTCTCCAAATATGACAGTCAATCATCCCTCGAGAGGTTCTTAATCATGATCCAAACATCCTGTATACCAAACGCTCTTGTTTTGAAAAAGTCTTAATGGCGTTGGATATTGCATTGTGTAACGAACGCCCAATATTACTAATAGATACCGTTTTCCTACTGGCATAAGAAACTGTTTTCAAAATAGGGACTGCTTCATTATTTCAAACCAAACAAAATTGAGCTATTATGGCTCGGAAAAAGCTTGAATTGTGATTTTTGCAGTGGTTAAATGGAAACCACCTTCAACGAAGTTTATCTAAATTTACCGGATCTTATTACAATCTTTCAGGATATTAGAATTAACAGCTTCAGGTGTACTTGTCTTCGATTCAGGCTCGTAAGGTGCCGGTTAGCACTCGATAAAGACATGAGCCCTAGGGGAAAAGGAAGGCAGAAATCTTGATCTGTTTTGTTTAAATGAGTGAAGATAAGTTAAAAACTAAATCGAGGAAGGTGTGCCATTCCAGGTACACACTATGTTCGAAGATCGAACTAGAGAAGAAAATCAAAAAAAGAAAATACCACGTTGGCGCAAAAATGGGATTCTGACAAGGGCGATAGAAAACCACGTTATGGCCATGGTCATGATGCCAACTAAATATTCAAATGTAACCTCACGTAAGTTTCGGCGTGAACTAGTTTTGTGGGAACACAATTTCATTAACTGGATCATGATTTTCGTAAACGACTTCCATTACGAATTTTTGATATTATTTTCATGAACCTATGCATAAATTATAATTAAATGCACAACATTTCGTACAATATACGGGCATTATGTCGTTTTCTGATATATGTCAACGAAATAAGCAAGTTTCCATTCACTGAAACTGTGAAAATCATTTCTATTTTCAAGTGGCTTGTGGTAGTTCCGGCTGGAAAATATTTTCAAGATTTAGATGGGGCAACTGACACAGAACGTTTTTTGGGAACTTTATTGCAAAACTAAACTTTGGTGAATTATTGAACAAAAATTACTTTTGTTCTGAAAGGTTTAAGAAAATGGTTCACTTATGTAGCGAAAGTGATAGCATTGTCGAAGAAAACCACTAGAGTCATAAATTGAAAACACATGCTGCCATCATGAGGGTTATACAACAAAGTAGGCTGTGCGTTTGATTCGGGTTGCTTGTACTCGAAACAATTCCTCGTCGCCAAAACGCGGTAATGGTGGGATTAGGTCGAATTTCTTAAATTTAAATTTCGGAGGTTCGAGTTTTAGATAAGCAACGAATTTTGTGGTCCCGACCATCTCTGACTATTTCGGCGATTATCGACATAGCAAACAATCTATAACGGTGCAACGCGATAAGGCCGACATTTTCGCTGGCAGTGTGCCGAAACAACTAGAGAATACCGCTTGAAATTTATTGAAACATGTAGTTTCTTCGGGCCTGATTCGGAACAAAATACGGTTTGTACGATCATTGAACCAAGCATCGACCATCGACAGACATGTCAGACCATAAAAATTTCTAAAACGTTTCGAAACACGTCACTGCGATCAAGAGAAAAATTCTAGTTTTTTATGGCCAATAGGTGTGGTAACGTACCTCACGAACCTACACACAAAACTGCCAGTATCAATGCGAGAGTCACGGTAAATTGACGCTATGCTATTGCGATACCTTTTTTTCTGCATAATAAATCATCAAATTAGCTGGCGGCATAAGCTGGTCGAGTGGAAAATTTCACCAACCGGAACCTATTGTCGCTCATGCTAGAACGAATCTAACTCGACGATGCGATATCCTAATCGCAAATTGCATATTAAACACCGTTCTGTTCCGCCTAGCGGAAGCCGCAAAGTCCAACCGATCATCGATCATCAACCGGTTGTTTGCTCTATCGACCCATAGTTCGCGTTCTGGGAACACTGGCTAATAGTAGGCGGGCGCGGCGGCGGTGGGCAATCATCGCTATTTGACTAATCATCTCCGCCGGGAGATAGCATTTTGTGCCTATTCAAATTGCAGTTGAAAGGGGACAATTTCAATCGAGCAACATTGTATTTATGCGATAGCCTGCTTCGATCGGCGTACGCTGTCGTTCATGTGTGTAGAGTGAAAACGCGAGATTGAATTATGGTAACAGAGCATTCGTATCAGCCGATAAGTACAAGTTTCATTTCGCAATTTTCGCTTCTCAGCCTGTGCGAAGAAATCAACTGACATGGCTTACGGTGAGCAGCTACGGAAGCGTAATCGAGGACTGGGAGCAGGTACGAGGGGACATGATAAGAGTTTACTCACGGAGGTTCGATTGCGTGGTTGGTGGGTAGCCTCAGGAAGAGTAGTGTAATCATAATTTATTTTTAAAATCTTTATTTACATTGAATACGTAAGCACGGTAAGTTAGTTATTTATAGACACAGTTATAGGCATCGTTATGACAATTGTTTGATTCGGGTTCGTTTCTGTTAGCGTTGAAGTCACTTAGAAATGAAGAAAAGAAGATATTCATTCTGAAATGATTAAAACGTACTAACGACGCAACCTACACACTGAACACCACTGCGCATTAGTAATCTGTTTCGCTGTAATATAATAATGTAAATATAGACTTCGAAAAACAAGTTTCATTCATATTGCATAAAAATAGCGCCATAAACTTTACAAGAGTGTGAAAAGTGCCTCACGTGTACGACCGGCGAACTGAACAATAAAAACAAAAACGAAAGATGCTTCGGCGAAGAAAAGAGACTTCCAGAAGATGGATCGTTCGAAGGCAGGCGAGAACGCAGTAAGCGCTGTGTTTTTTTCCTTTCTTTCCTCACCCGAGCACCTTCATCGCCACGGCTGAAACTGGTAACTGATCTGTACTGATCACCTCGCGCAATTTCAGTCGCGAGTTGGGTGAGATTTTTGTCTGCCAATGTTCGTCGAGTTTATCATCGTTTTATGATGGTTGAGAAGAAATTTACCTTGCGGAGGAATATTTTTTTGATTCTTTCTCTTCTTTCTTTCGCTCTTTTCTCGTTTTGAATAATGGAGGCGGTAGCGACAGAGGCTCTGCTAAAAGCTACCTTTTGACCTCCCCTTGATACGAAAATTGGCAACCGCAACCGCTGCTGGGGACTGAGGTCTTGATTTACTGCTGCGGTGTCCTAATTGTCGGCCACAAAATTCCAACCCGGACCAAAGAGTTCAAGTTGATGTTTGCTTTGTGGCAAGCGTGTTTTATGGTCCCAAGTCGGTCCTTGTACGGTTGGCGTGACCTTCGTTTTTTATGCGGTTCTGAAATGATTGTCTTTTTGAATTACTGTCCCCAATCGTGGGTTTTTACGGTTGACCCAATAATGCTGGATTAACACTTGTTCATTTGAATAAACTGCACCTATTTGATGCTTGTAATCACAGCATCTTGGGTGAAACATAATGACGTGCTTGAAGCCAGACAACTCCGTCTGATTTGTTTAACCATCTAGCATGCGTTGCCCAATAACGTAACGTGTGTCTAACGTGTGCGGCTCTATAAAACGAGTCTCGTGTCCAGATTGTGATAATTTCCCAACAAAGATAGAGCCATTCATTGCGATGTGATGGGTAGTTCATCATCACTTTAAAGTACACCAAATATGAGACGCATTAAAATTTTATTCACGTTTCGGTCTTATGAGTTGAGTACGTGTAACAAAACAAGCGTCTGTCATCTTGTACTGTTGTTACGTAAAACGGTGGCCCGACCGACGCACGGTTCTTTCCCCTGTAGAAAAGGAGAGTGAAACCAGTCACTTGACCGATACTCACCGAATCATGCCCCTTTCCATTGGTGTAGAAGAACTTTGGACGCGAGCAGCGCACTTGAGAACACTTCAGATGTAAGCAAATAAGTTGAATGTGTTTCAATTTTCATCATCAAGTCACCAGAGGCGTATTAAGAGGGGGGCTCTCTATGAACTCGGTTGCTACTTTTGTGACCATGAATAACGATTCGACCTACTTTCAAAGCACAGTGAACATCAATTGAAGGCTTCTGCATCCTATGATCTCCTCTTTGCTAACGTCAGTGTAGCATGGCATCAACTCTATTTACAATATGGCAACATCGACTGTCAGGTGGAGTGAGATGCTTGAATGATACGATCATCCTACTGAGATAGCGGCGATCGTGACGTTGCATAGTTCAAGTTATGCGAGATTGACTTACTTGAAAGTTGCACACGGGGGTAAGCAGCGGTTAGACAGGAAAATGACAACATTATTGTTTGCTAAAACGGTTTGAAGTTTGTTTGCCGTTCTGATTAGATGTTTTGTTATAACATTTACTAGCGATTGATAGTTAAGTTGTTTCAATCGATTTTTCACTACAACCAGCCATATGTTGATCGAGGCCAACTAGATTGCAACATTACTTTGATTTGCAGGTCTAGATCACTAATGATCATTTAAAGTAGCTTTGACCACATTGGCCACCTATGACGGCTCATGATGCCCTCGGGGAACTCGTTAAGTTCCTAAACTAATATCACACCTCTTTCCCAGCGAATTCTTGACCGATTTTTACAAACTTGATTTCAAATGAAAGATACAGTAACCCCATTGACTGCTGATAAATTACATTCAATCCAGGATTCTGCTTCCGGAGTTACAGGTTTGTTAGTAAGGTCACACTGCAATTTCCCATATTACAATCGCAATACCTCAGGGGCTAAAAACTATTGAAATAGTCATCAAATTACTTCGATTCCCAGATCTAGATCAATGATTACCAATGAAACATTCGTTGAATATAGTGTCCACTACCGCCGATTCCGGAAGTCCCAGATTCCGGGCATATTCGACAATTATAGTCACATTGGTTCTTCGGTGATGACTAAACCGATTTTCACAAACAAATCTCAAATGAAAGGCATAGTATGTAGTTGAATATCTCATCGCCTTCCTCCTCTTACCTTTACATCTCCATACTTAATCACCTCCCTCCTTTCGTGGACCATCCTCAAACCCGCAGTTTCTTCGCATTCTCCACCTAACCCTAACCCATCTCCCTTTCCAAAGCCATTCTCCAAGCATTTCAAATTATGATCACATAAAGATAACATTAAACTGCTGCTGATTAAGCTTATTAGGGTAATAAGCCTATTTTCGCTACATTTCTGTTATCACCCTACCCATTGGTCAGAGCAGCTTCTGCCATCTTTGTTCAATGCATTGAGTCAAGTTGTAGGACAACAACAGGGGCACTCGATTTGAGTTTTCGTTGCATTCAAACACGAACGTTTCACCGTTTTCCAGGCATTTATGTTATTATCTTGGTTCTTAAAAACGAAGCAAAGCTGTTGATGCCAATTTGTGCGCCTTCCATTGATTGTAGACCGAGTAATTAATGAATTAGTGTGGCACCCTCCCCAAATAGGATGAAAATAGACACTAGACTGGTTCAATTTTTGACTTTTAGCTCCACCAGGCTCTACTGATTCCTTTTATGGCCCTTAGCAATTGTACAAATTTTGGTACCGATTGGTTGTGTCTACGGACCCTCCAAAAATTTCAAAGTTTATATGGAAATTAGTATGCAAAATCGGTTAAAATTGAAAATAAATTCTTAAAAAATCTTATCATCAATCAATTCATGAGAACACTATATATTTGTAAAGGTATTCTTCTGCTGAACAAATTCGTGGAACATTGCAAGTTTGTGAAAATTCGCTGAAAAAAGTTATTAATTAAAGAAGCAGCATGACTTCAAAATAAGTGGATTTTATTATTAATCATAGCAACCCTGTTTGAATAGCTCCATCCTTATACAAATGTAAACTAGGCTTACCACCCACCGCTTCCGTATGGCAGATGCAGCTATTCAGGGTTGCTATGATTAATAATAAAATCCACTTATTTTGAAGCCATGCTGCTTCTTTAGTTAATAACTTTTTTCAGAGAATTTTCAAAAACCTACAATGTTCCACGAATGTGTTCAGCAGAATAACACCTTTAGAAATATATACCGTTCTCATGAATTGATTGATGGGATGATTTTTGCCTTTCTCAATAGAAAGGTATTGCAATTGCTCCGAAAACTGACTTTTTAACGGAGGCCCGGAGGGCCGAGTGACATATACCATTCGATTCAGTTCGTCGAGTTCGGCAAATGTCTGTGTGTGTGTATGTATGTGTGTATGTATGTATGTGTGTGTGTATGTGTGTGTGTATGTGACCAAAAATGTCACTCATTTTTCTCAGAGATGGCTGAACCGATTTTGACAAACTTAGTCTCAAATGAAAGGTGCAACGTTCCCATAGGCTGCTATTGAATTTCTAATGGATCCGACTTCCGGTTCCGGAATTACAGGGTGATAAGTACGAACACGCAGAAAATGTCGATTTTAATAAATTCTGCAATGAATGTATAAAGGTGAAAAATTTTCCAAAATATGACCACAACTGCTTCGATTTGTAGTATTAGGTCACTAACATCCATTCAAAGTCTATTTGGCCACATTGGCCACCATCCTCGGTTCCGGAAGCCCCGGCGGAAGTATCTAAATTCAGAATAACAGTCAACTCCGTTTTCTCGGAGATGGCTAGACCGATTCGACTAAACTTGGCCTCAAATGAAAGGTATTGCGTTCCCGTAAATGGCTATTTAATTTCATCCCGATCCGACTTCCGGTTCCGGGGTTACAGGTTGTGGCGTGCGATCACATAGCAAATTGTGATTCAAACCGATACTCCGATGAAAGCAAAAAAGGTAAAAATTTCGCTAAAATGTCTCTCAAACAACTTAAATTTGCTGTTCTAGGTCACCGACGGCCAACCAAACTTTCGTTGACTACATTAGCCACCATAGACGGTTCCGGAAGTGCCCGGGAAAAGCGGCCATCTTTCAAAATTTACGAACTCACATCAGTTTCCCGGAAATGGTTGGGCCAATTTTCACAAACTTAGTCCCAAATGATAGCTATAATATCCCCATAGATGTCTATAAAATTTCGTACGGATCGCTTATATGGTTCCGGAAATATAGACTAAACCGTCCGGTCACATATGAAATTCCCATATAAGCCGGAACTCAAATTTTTTTTCAAAGGGGGGACCTCATGAAATTTCAGAAATCGAATTCGTATTTTTGATGCCAAACATCGTTAAAATGAATGAAACGTCGAGATTTTATGTTATCTCGAAAATTTTTTTTTATTAAAATCGACTTTTTGGGACTTTGCCGATTTTGCACCTTTTTTCAGTTCAATATTACCGTGGCTGCTTTTTCTTTTTAAAAATTTTAGAACTCGAATAATGATTTATTTTCCTGTATATAGTTGTCATGTGATGTATAATAATAAAATGTAATATATGTATTTAAAAGCATTTAATGAATATAAACAACGCACACATTCTCGTGATTCATGATTGAGAAAGGCACAATTGCACCGCTAGGTGGATTAAAATAGGTTTTTAAGAATTTATTTTCAATTTTAACCGATTTTACATACTAATTTCCATATAAACTTTAAAATTTTTGGAGGGTCCGTAGACACAACCAATCGGTACTAAAATTTGCACAATTGCTAAGGACCATAAAAGGAATCACTAGAGCCTGGTGGAGCTAAAAGTCGAAAATTGAACCAGTCTAATAGACACCCTACCCTAATTATTACACTTTTTGTTTAAAGTGAGTCAGCGTCAACTTTCGTGGAAGTCGTGAGATACGTGCTAAGTATGATAAGAATTTAATTAATTTAATTTTCAGCTATTGAATCATAGTTTGGATAAATGATAAAGGCGCAATTGTACCACTAGGTGGATTAAAACAGGTTTTTGTATCTTCCTTCACCTACAACATCTTTCAGTAGTATGGTTCTTAACAGTATAAATATTACCTCGTACAAAATACTTATGATACGCATGTGATCTTAGAATCACTGTACACCATAAAACCATATTGTGTCAGATAAACACACCAACATTGATTCCCGTACCATGGTATCCATACCTTGTACTGCTATAAAATACAACCAATGCTACAAACACGATAAATCCTAGAATTTACCACGTTCAACAAGGTATTTTTAAAAATCGACTTAATCCACCTAGCAGTGAGATGAGACATTTCCTGCGTATTGTATCACTATGGGATGCAAAGTATGCTAAAGGTGAACACTAGGGTGGAACAAAAATTACATTCTGGATCCGAACAACTTTTTGGGTAATGTTTGTTTGGGTCCAAAAACAACCGTGCAATTAGCTTAGCTCGATCGGTGAAATTATATTTTTTCGCCCACTGTTTAAATTCGTATGGGAAAAGACTTCGTGTATTCAGCAAAGATATACGTGAAAGCGATCTCCACAACTTTTAAAAAGACATTAGCTTATTTCTTTTACCAAAAAAAAAGTTTAGTTGAAAAATTTTACTTATAGGAGGATTAATCACGAAAATCATAGCAGCAAATAACAAACCTTGCTATTTTTGATAAGTAGTCCGAAAAAATTGTTGACGTAACTTCAGCCGTTCTACGTTGTTAGCCATTTAAAATATTTTATGTTTTAAAAATTGCCAAATTGCTTTGGAAATACGCGAAATAAGCCTTTAATGTAATATAGAAAGTTGTCCATTTTGATAGTTCAAACCATTTTACAGAACATACCGAATTTGTCAGAATGATATTTTAAAAGAAATATTAATGAATTAGCTTTAAAGGGATCATCCACAAACAACCAGCAATAATGGTGGAGATATTAAAGATAAAGACTTCGTGTCTTCCTCAAAGTTGTTGTCAGTTTCTATATTCAGTTTGTTGCGCTCTTTAGAGACCAAGTATTTTCATCGTTTTTAAAGTGTTTTCGTGTCGCGCTGCTTTCAAAGTGCCGTCTAATTATCGTTAATTCATCTCTTGTGTACAAATATTGTGTTATCATCACCGTTCAACTGTGAATTGAATCGATATTCGATTTATTATTTACGCAGTGCCCGCTGCTGATATACTGTGCGTTGCTACCTACGTGCTACTTAGTGTGTGCTGCCATTTGAGTGGAATCCTGGGCGAAATGAGCATTGAGAAAAATTGCGCTAAGTGCAACCAGTTATTCACCGGGATCGACTCAGTTGTCTGCCGTGGGTACTCGTTCCATATGGCCTGTTCAAGTGTTACTCTAGTTCTGCTGGACTACTTTACTACACATCGGAAAAATCTATTTTGGATGTGTGATAATTGTGCTGGGTTATTTGAAAATTCGCATCACCGCTCAATCACAAAAGTGGTTGATGAAAAGTCACCTCTCGTATCACTCACGGATGCAATCAACAACTTACAGACAGAAATAAAGCAGTTGTCTACATCAAATCCATCCGTTCCGACATCGATAGTTAACCGTTGGTCTCCAATTGACTCTTGCCGAACAGCTAAGCGGCCCCGTGGATCAGACGCGGTACAAAAAGCATCAGAATGCCTGTCTGGCTCGAAACAGATAGGGGAAAAAGCTGTGTTCGTCCCAATATCTGCGAGATCATTGAATAAATCCTGGCCGGAAGGGATTTTGTTCCGTCAATTTGAGGAATATTCTGCTTAAAAATTTCGCAAACCTCTCGTTGCGGGCCTAACTCTAACACCTATAACACCACTAGGAGTAACAGCACATCAATAGCCGAGTATAACACTACATTAACGCGCTCACCCATTCACTCCGTGTTGCTCCGCGTGCTCCTCTTTTTGATAATGTTACCGTATGCCGCCTCGGCACTACTTTTGCTGCTACCGATCATCGAGTCCGTAATCCTGAGAACGCACATGGCACAATACGTTCGCGTAATTTGCCGTTACTTGAACGAAGCATAATTTCCATGCCATCGTCAAGACTATATCTACAAACTCACGCTGCGCTGCCATTACCGGGACGCCCGTTATTCATTACTACGGAAGGTCCCGAGCGCTCCGACGCAGTCGCGCTACCAGCCAGCGACCAGCTCAGTCATCCCGGTCCTGCGTTTGGAGGTCGTGAGGGGGTCTTCCGAACTTCGTCCTTAGGCGAGTATGTCCATAGCATATGATCCTGTCCGTCTACTACCATAACGTATGCGGAATGAGAACTAAAACGCAGGCCTTCTTGCTTTCCCTCATTCACTCCGACTACGATATTATCGTTCTCACCGAAACCTGGCTACGTGATGATATATACCGATGCGATTGCTACTCTTCTACCAGTCATCAAAGCCACGAAGGTGGTGTTCTTATAGCGATGAAGAAACATCTAACTGGGAATGTACTAAAAGTGTCTGGATGTGAATGTTTGGAGCATGTTTTAGTACGCGTTTCAATGCCAGGTCGATCGTTATATATTTACTGCATTTATCTAAGGTCGAACAGTGATCCTGACTTGTACAACATTCACTCCTCAGCAGTCCAAAGCATCCTGGATGAGTTGTGATTATAATCTTTCTAATCTTCGGTGGATTTTTAATGAAGATTGTAAGTGCTACCTTCCTGAAAATGCAACATCGGAGCAAGTGACGCAATCACAGAAACGTTGGTCGCTGGTGGCTTGTATCAAATCTGCTCTTTTAGTAACGTGAATGACTGGACCCTCGATTTAGCTTTCGTTAATGACACAGACGTGTTCGAACTGATTGAGCCTCCGACATATGTACTGAAGGTAGACCCTCACCATAAACCCTTCGTTTTAAGCTTTGATGTGCGTTCTGATGATGGTGAAGCTTTTGATACAATTAACGACGACTTCAACTTTGGCTTTACTCGAAGCAAACTTTGATGAAGTGTCAATGGCCATTGGTGCTCTAAATTGGCGTGAGACGCTGGTTGAAAATGACCTAGATCAGGCAGTTGCAGCTTTCTATGATGCCATATATGAGATTCTTCGCCGTAATGTTCCTAAAAACGTGTCAGCAGAAAAGCAGATTATAAGTTTCCTTAGTGGAACGCCGAGCTTGGTCTCCTATGCAACGTACTCCGGAAAAAAACGAAAGCTATACTTACACCATAGGACCGACAACAACAAACCTGTTCTTCGTCAGATTGAACTGCAGTATGGAACAGCTAGGAACAGTGCATTCAGTGAATATCTGAACCAAGTTCAACGCAGCCTTCGAAATAATCCCTCGACATTTTCGACGTTTATAAATAGCAGAAACGCTGTGTACCAGAAAATGTCTATCTTCGTGACAAAAATTCACAGTCCGCTGCCGAGTCGGTGGACCTTTTTGCAGATCACTTCCGAGCTGTATTTACCAGCCGTCCTGTCTATCCATCGCAACAGTACCTTGAAACATTTCCAACGCATAATATCAACCTTCCTTTTCTTAACGTAAGTGATTCCGATGTATTGAGCGCTCTGTCCAGTGTTGATCCTTTGAAAGGGCCTGGTCCGGATTGCTTGCCTCCTGTGTTTATAAAGCATTGTGCCCGAGCACTTTATGCACCAGTGTGTATAATTTCCAGCGTTCAATCTCAGAAAATGTTTTTCTAATTGTATGGAAAGAAGCTGCTATAGTTCTATTCATAAGACTGGAAACGCGCACAATGTTGAAAACTACAAAGGAATCTCGCTGCTCGCTGAACTGCCTAGCTAAAGTTCTGGAAAAGTTCCTCTACAATGCGATGTACGCTGCTTCTTCTAACATAATCGACGAACGTCAACACGGATTTGTAAAAAAACGTTCCGCCACCTCGAACTTGATGACGTACATAAGCTTTCTAGTTCCAGCTGTCGGGAAGCGTAAATAAGTGGACGCTGTATATTTTGACTTCGCGAAAGCATTCGACAAGGTGCCCCACAACATTGCTGCTTGAAACTGGAGCGACTAGGTTTTCCTGAGTGGGTTACCAGATGGCCGTATTCTTAACTCTCACAACGATCCACCTTCGTTAGAATTGGCACTACACGCTCAAGCGCATTCATAACGCCAACCGGGGTGCCTCAAGGAAGTCACCTAGGGCCACTGATCTCGCGTTTATTTATTAACGATCTCTGCACCCGCATCAAGTACGGAAAACTACTCTATGCTGATGATCAGAAAATCTTTCGTTCAATTGCCTTAGCACTCGATTCTGCTGTGCTCCAAGTCGATATAGCCAATATAGAGGAAGGGTGTTTGCTAAATAAATGTAAGGTGATAAGTTTTGGGCGCTCGGCAAATATAAGGCGTTGCGAATATTCTCTTCAAGCCTGTGTCATCGAGAGGGTGGATTCTATCCGGGGTGTTTATTGACAGAAATCTTCGGCAATAATAACAACATTGGAGTTTCTGAAATGGAACACAGTCGATTTTATTGATTTCTACGCACTGAACTCTGTATACTGCGGACTGGTTCGGAGCACCTTGAAGTATGCTGTACAAGTATGGGCGCCATACAATGCCGTTCAAATAGCCGACTAGAATGCGTTCAGAGAAGTTTTGCTCTATTTTCTCTCAGAAAACTGCCTTGGGTCCTATCCGTTTTCCGCCGTATAATAATAGATGCATGTTGCTAGATTTGACAACGCTGTAGTTCTTCCGCACTTTCTTGCAAAGAATGTTCATTTTCGATATGTTGTCGAACAATTTTGACTGTCTCGACATTCTCTGAAGGATTCATTTGTTTGTTCCCCCTCGTGATATAAGGAATCGTCCGTTTCTGTGGTATCGTAGGCACCGTACAGCGTATGGCCAGAACAATCCGGTAGGCAGATGTTGTAACAAATTCAACGAAACTGCTTTAGTTTATGATTTCCATACTACTAAATCTAGTTGTAAGTTAGCAATTAGAATTTTTTAACATTGACCTAGCAATCACATTAAGTGTGATTTGTACGGTATATATCGAAGACTTGATAGTGAATAAATAAAAGTTTTACCAAAAATATTATTTTACTATAAGCACCTGCAAGAAAGTTGGTAAATATATCTCACTTTTAGGGAGATTAATCATTAAAACAACAACCAATACTCTTTATGCAACGATCTTATTTTATATTTTTATAAGCATTCTAATTATTTTCGAACAGCAAATCTACTTTGATTTGTTTGAAAGTTATGTGCTTGAAAATTGGAACGGGAAAAAAGAGAAATTAAGATAAATGAAAGAAGAGGCAAAAACAAAAGAAAACTCAACCAAATGGAATAAATGAAGGTTATTACAAAATGAAACTTTTCAAAACGAGAAAAACTATAGAAAAGTGGACATGGAACTGGGCCAAAAATGTATTAAAATAGAATAATAAAAATAAGAATAGATTGAAGGAAAATATAAAAAATCAAAATGAAGTTTGATCTTTCTAGTACGAGATTGAACTTAAATATTGACTTGATGCATTTAATGTTATTCCTTTGCGAGTTTTCGAATTTTTGATTGAACACTTTCTAGCAACTTCCGCACGCTTTCTTTTTTGACGTGTTAACCCAATTTATTTAATTTTGGTATATTCTCAGTTGCTTTGCCAATTTTTTGTAGACATTCTACACAATTATCCAGTAAGGTTAGACGGGCTGAAGCTGAGGTCACGAAATCTATACTCTTTTCCTGGAGCTAAGTAAGAGTTGTTTTGGCACTATGCACCGTCTCCAAATCTGGCCAACAATGCATCTTTTAACTTCTTATAAAAGCAGAAACCTTCTCTGCAGACACTAAGCTCGATTGATTATCGCATTTATAGTTCCGATGCACAGTGGTCGGAAACGCCAAAAACGTGAACTTAATTCACTAGAGGCCAAACCATCGAATATATTTACAGGGTGTCTTTGGAGTAACAATTGAAATTGGGCATGGCTTACTACGATGGAACTAAAACAAAAAAAAATCCTGCGCGAATGCAACAATTCCTATATACAGTATGAAAAAAATAAAGACACCCCTTTATCGTTTCAGTAATTTTGGTCATAGGAAAGGTTTGTTGTATTGTACGATGAACATTCTTTTAAAATTTTTGATTTACCGTTTCACAGCCAACAAATCAAAAACTGAATAAGTTAGTCGTCGTAATAAAGTGTGGCATTCTAGTAGTGGTAATGGGATTAAATAGAAAAGAACGAGGGTGTCTTTAATTATTTTACATACTGTACACATAGGCTTCTTTATGTAGGGGATGCGCGTATAAAAACAGCCTAAAAAGACTTCAGTGTATATTTGCATTTTCGATAGCTCCATTATGTTTGTTGGTGGAATGGTAGGGTGGAAGTAATAGAAAAGCGATTCTAGTTTCTATTGCACTCGTATACAAGTTATTTAATATAAACCTGCAAATGTATGTGATTCTTGAAAAGTCTTGACAAGAATTCACAGAATCCGCGTAAAACAAATATTTTTTAATATGAGCGCTGTAGGATTATACGCAAAAATGCTTTTACTTAAATTTCATTTATTTGAGAAAGACAAAAAAGCGTTCTCCAATTTTTCTCTATATTGTAGACAAAAGTACAGTCTTTCAAATGCAATCAAAATTATCAATTTTCGTTTGCCCCTTTTTAAGATATCGACATTTGAAAAGGGCGTATTTTTAAGTGAAAATTAAGTATAACTTTTGAACCAGACAAAATAAAATTTTTCTTTCTTCAACAAAAGTTGCCTCTAATCATGCTCTGAAAGTACACTGAAGAGTACTTTTGAGAGAAAAATCATATTAAAAAACTGTACGGAGTAAACTGCTTTTTTGAGAGACACCCTAAGTTATGATATGGAACTCACTATAAAATGAAAACGGTTTGAGATATAAAATTAGTATGTTCAACAAACTTGCTCAGAATTGATTGTTCTAGAATATTGGAGAAGAAAGTATCATTCTTTCTGAACTATAATTTGAAAAAATGTCTACAACTTTGACATTTTAAGGACCACCCTAAAACCGTTTCAGTCAAAAGATGCAGTTTGTCACGCACAATAAATGTTTCCAAGACACCAAATCTCTAAACCTAAAGATGAATGCGTTAACAATTGTTTCCCGCTAATTTCGCTTCCTGGACCACTGTGGCAATGATATTAAAAACTTCACATTTTGCTCCCACGCTTATAAAATCTGAAATATTCAGATATATGTGAAAATAATACTTGTAATTGAATATCAAACCAAGAATTTTTATGCTGATTTTTGTATGGAAAAGGTAAAAAAAACAAGATAAAGTAAACTTACCCTATTCATAGGGTTCTAGAGTGCCACGCACCAAACCTTCTTAACTTTACTGTGCATGGTTTAGACAGTGAAAAAAGTGCCTGTTCGTGCATTTTGGTTTGCACCTTTCTTTCTTATACAAAGTTGAAGTTGGTGTAAAAAAATGTAAAATTCTTCAATAACTTTTAAACGAATAAGTATTTTTACATGCAGTCTTCGGCAATATTATGTAGTTTTGATACCTACATATTTGTCTAGAACATAGTTTGCACGAAAGGTCACAATGAAAAAAGTTATATTAAAAAAAACTAGATTTAAGGGGGTTGCCAGTTTTCTGAGAGAAAACGACTTATAAATCGATAACCTTTAGTCCTACAAGCTCAAGTTTTTCAACAAAATTCTTCACTATGAGCATTTCTAAAACTTTGTCGAAGACACCAACTTTCTACCTCGTCAGGATAAAAATTTATTTTTTTTAGTTCGATCGTAGTAAACCATGCCTAATTTCAATTGTTAGTAGATTGTGGGGAATATTCATACGAACAATTACTCCAAAGACACCCTGTAAATATATTCAATGGTTTGGCCTCTAGTGAATTAAGTTCACGTTTTTGGCGTTTCCGACCACTGTGCGATGGTGTTAAAATTGGTAGACTTCACTCTCCAGGAAGATATCGCTAGCCATACGAGCAATTGAATTGACCTGTTCGTATCGCTTTCTGTAAAACTCACGAATATTATTTCTGGGCCCTTATTGCAGCACTTTGCTTTTGTTGTACACTTTGTGTGGTAATTTTCTGATTTTGATAGGACTTCCGTTTTTGTTCAATTTCTTGATACGTTGGATTATAACGAAACTCGCTCCAGATTGATTGGCAAATTCACGTATCGACATTGATTTATTCTTTCTAATGAGAGACGCCACTTTCTGATTCAGTTTCAGGTTGGAAGATGCGGATTTTTTGCGTCATCTCTGCAGTTCATTCAAAGAATGATGTACCCCACGTTTGTTTATGATGGATTTTATACTCGCGCGGTGAATTCCAAAGCAACTCGCCAAATTACCCCCTTTTCACTCAGTCAGAAACCTTATTTCCACTTCAATTTGAATGCGCGATATTTTGGAAACGAAGAATTTAAACCGTACAAAAAAGTAAACAAACCAAAGGAAACGCACAGCATGCTG
Source organism: Topomyia yanbarensis (assembly GCF_030247195.1). Taxonomy (NCBI): domain Eukaryota; kingdom Metazoa; phylum Arthropoda; class Insecta; order Diptera; family Culicidae; genus Topomyia; species Topomyia yanbarensis. The sequence goes on along the minus strand of NC_080672.1, from coordinate 428,133,385 downwards.
CGATGAGCTTATTAAAATCATCATTTCGAAATATAATACAAGAATGTTGTAAAGATCGTGGTCCGTGGATAAGATATATTTTGTCGGGATAGAGTGCCTCTTCCGCTCCACCTATTGGTTGAAGTCGCGCTTTAATTAGACTTTATTCTTAACGAGTTTGTAGTCCTTGTCAATCACCCTTCCCAAAGAAGTCTTCATATGAATATTCGGAAAGACAACCGGTAGAAATAGGCTTCAACTTTTTCGAAATCTCCAATAGAAAATTCGGAAGCGTTAACTGTTTTGAACTCAATCATCTGACCACCGATAGATGGGTTCGATAGAATTTCTTTCAAGAAGAAAATAAGCGGAAACAGAAGTATCCAACTTTGAACGTTCGTCGGACCAAATAAAGGATATTGAGCAAGAGAATTTTAGAAAAAAAATCATAAGCAAGTACCGAAAACTACAGCTTCGGAAAGATCAGGTCAAAGTATATTCAAAAGTATCAATGATTCCGCGGAACCTATACGAGCTTCCTACTGCAGTAATGCATTCCGATACTTACAATTTTACGACATAATGACCATAACCATCGAACGAATTTACATCCACACTTCCGGGATGTAATTCTTTGTTCGCCGACAACTGCAATGTACTATCCTCGAACTACACACGACACGGAAAATCCTTCACACTCGCGAAACCATACCGCACTTATACTTACTACGAGGAAGCCAAATCAGGCCAACCTCGTCTGCTGACCGAACCGCACGGCATCGCATTCGAGTGGTACATAGAAGTTGAAAAAAAAGTCGATCAATGCCAAACCGATCAGCAATTAGCGTATTACCCAATTGATCACCTCACGGAGAGAATAGAGAAACCCCTCATCTGAATCTGAATTTGTATAGCCGAAGCAAACAAAGGAAACGATGCGGTATGAGTTTGGAAGAAGAAGTGCTTCGAGGTTGGCTTTCATAATTGCACGTTTGAAATTACCAGTAATTGCAATGATTCGATTATGATTTGTAGATTCATTTCGATCGAAGCTTTTATCTGTTAATGACCTTGAACATTTTCCCCGACATTTTTAACTTGGAATGTCTATCTAACCCAGCGAGTCAACAGACTGATGGACAAATTGGAACAAACGATGGCGTAATGTGCTGAAGGCGGCTTAGTCTGCAACTATAGTAGCTCCACACTAATTGAAGTACCTAAAGAGTGCTAAATACTTTAACCAAACGAAGCATGAAGCCACCGCGCTAGCTGGTTGGGAAGCACGTTGAACAAATGAACAGTAGGTACAAGTTGTGCAGTAGTCGATGGTTGGTTGGCATGCCTATAGGTTCTGATTTCCGAATCAAACTTGTTAGCTTTGCTTAACGCCGATGGACCAATTTCGCGCGATTGTGTAAATTTTGATCCGGTATTGCGAGAACCGGTTTTGTTGACAGCTGGGACCGGCGGCGCCAGAGACAGGTGGTTGAACTGATTCAACAGACAGATCTTGAACTTGAATAGACGATGAGTCGCCCCGCTTAAAACTAGTGACGGTAGGTACGCGGAACTACTTTTTTTTAGTCATAATCAGTTTGATTGTGGGATTCCCAGACAAATCTTCCCACGTATATGCATAACGAACATTACTTGTTGGAACTGATAGCATGAGAAACTGCACGCAATCAATGCACGTGTTGTGTAAGGAGTCGGAACATGTGCTCGGTAGCAGAAAATCGAGCTAGCGGAAAATTTCACTCTCAACGCGTCTAGACTCTAGGCGGGGAAAGAATCGATTACCGACCGGGTAACTTTCCTGTCGGTAGCTTCGACTTTAACCGATTCGCCTTGATGAGTGGCTCCCATTACCCACAGTCTGACCTTGTGACGAAAGCGAAACTAATTACAATCGTTGATGCCATCGTCGATCGGATGTACACCGGATTGTTGTCCCGATCCCGGAATGTTTTGCGGCGTGTTTTCATTTCTATATAAATTATCCACACTGTGTGGAGGAGCGGCAAGCAAAAAAAAAACGCAAACTTGTCACGTTGGCTGTAGACGGCGTTGTAGTTAGTCGCTGGTACCGGGCGGTGGAAAACCAGTCCTCACGTGTGCACTTGAATGTGCCTCCAGTAAACGGACGGCAGGGAACTGCAACAACAGCAACATATCGGTATAGTTAGTGCTGGTTCAGGCGATTATGACATCGAACATGACTGGGTGGAATCGATCACCGATCAAGCTCTGATCGTTTGTGCTTGACTTGCTAAACGGGTGCATCTTCGTTTTTGTGGTGGTGCTTTCCGTTTGTGGTTGCCTTGCCTGCTTTGATTGGGTTACGGGGAAACAGGTTAGGCGGGAAGAATTTTTAGCGCGACAACTGAGGTGTCGAGTGCAAAGTCGTGATATGTGGCGATGGATTTCGTAATCGAGCATTTAAACTCTATTCTTTAGCGGTCCTTACACGTTCAATACTTATGTCAATAGACAGTATTGACGATACTGCTTCAATACTTCAATCCCATTTGAAATGCACATCGTCAATCCAACTTTTTTCATTACACGTTCAATACTTTTGTCAATACTCTCTAGTATTGACAAAAATATTGAACGGGTGAGGGCTGCTTTTGGCGAGAATCGTTCATATGCAACGACACGTAGTGAAGACTATGGCGAAAGGAAGCATTCTGAGCTGAATCTCGATCCTTGCATTAGCAAAACCGAGAAGAAAATTTTAAAAATAATAATCTCTTTCAATCAAACAACTCATTAAAATTTTTAAACGTGTAATCAATTTGTTCACAACAGTCTTTGGAGTAGCGCGCTGTGGAAACTGTTTCGATTATCTTAATCGTGATAGTAGTTTTAAAAAACTGCTTTTTTAATCTTTGCTGCGGAACTACAGCAAATCAAATCAGTGACTATAATCACAAATGAGCGACTAAATATAAAAGTCGGAAGAGCAGAAAATATAAATACTTATATTTTTTCAATCTGTTTATTCGATATGATACCTTACGTTGGCTTGCCAATTTCTTATTTTTTTATATTTCACATTCCTTAAAAATATATAGCATTAATTAAAGTTTGCCTACTATTTCGCATTATTAACAAATTGATTTTTTTTATATTGTAGAAGTAAGAAGACAATTTTGACACCAACTTAAACTTGAATACATATACACTACCGGTCAAAAGTTTAAGTTCACTTGCTTTTTTTTTAAATTTTACATAATTGAGCGAGTTTTCAGTAGACTTTGTCAAGCACGTGCGTCTTGACTATATCATGTTGCTACACGCTACTGGTTAGAGTGTAGGAGGGGGTTTGTCGCCTTTTGGTGACGCTTAGATCACAAACAAACTTATTATGACAGGTTGCATTCTTTCGATGCGTCGAGTACATAATACGCGTAACCTCTTAGTACTGCGAGAGCTCACTACAAACATTACAGCCTAATTTGTTTTTTTATATATTTATATATTTTATATATTTATATGTATAAAAGCTTAGGGAAGAATTTTTAAAGAGTGAGCGGACAACGATTAAAGGGAGGAGGAACATTAAACTTTATGCAGGCCCGTAGCCAGAATTTTGTTTCGGGAGGGGCTTAAAACTTGTTTCATCAATGTGTTGAGATAGTCACTGTAAACTGAATAAAATTTTGAAAAGTTCTTAGTGAAAACAGTTCTAAAATTAAGACAATAGACAATATGTTATCTGATTCAAGAAAGGCTATTGCGAATTATTGGTTTTGAATTTGATTTTTATGGTTAATTTACAAGTTACAATTTTCACCGTTGGAATTTGCAAGCGTCCCCTATCATGCAACTTGGAGCCAAAGAATTGAAGCTGTCTAGCGTAGATTCATACTTCTTCTGGCTGAATATGATCTCCCGAATCGTTGCTGCAAACTGAAATGCGCAACACTAACTACGTTGCACACAGGCCGATTTTAGGAATGATTCGTCGACTCAGTGTCAGTTGGACTTCAATTATTTAAATATAAATACAAATACAAGAGAATGTCAAAAATCGCTACAAATATTCTGATCAGGCAGGCGATTTGTAGATGCGGAGAAACGGCTCATCTACTATTTAACTCAAATCTAGAATAATTTATATTGAAGACTATTTTCGGCAACATTTTCAGAAAAGTGAGAACAACTAATTATTCATTTATTTAAGTTTTCAGATTTTTTCATAGATCCTATTTTTTATGTAATTGATACTTTTTATATCATTAGACAGGTTGATTTTTCTAGGTGATTCTTCTACTAGATTCTTGAAACTATGGTAAAAACCAGTAATTTTGCTTGTTAACATGTAAAGCGTGTGCAAAAAAAAAACTACTGATTTTTCTACAAAACATAAATATAATTTTAGCTCTATTGCCTTACAATCTTAAAAAACCATTGGAACTCGATAACATTACCCAGATTAAGCAAATATTATATTTGAGTACACGAATATTACATGTTTTATTTCGGAGTTCATGATATTTTTCAATGAATTAATCTACTAAACTAACCGGAATTTTTTCTACTAAAGAACTGTTCACTAATCGGAAGGAAGTCCTTCCGTACTGATTACTGTTATCTTCTAATTTACACAAATTTTGTTAGATGTAACATTGATGACACCACCAAAATAGCTAGAAACTTCAAAAATAGATGAGCTCATTAATTTTAGCATCACACTTGTTTCCGACAAATCAAAGAAAAAAACATCGCACTTGCTTCTCCTGTCCCAAAGAGACTTTTTTTAGATTTCTCTGTATTTAAATTACTGCAATTTATCCGATTCCTGTGAATCTTTTGCAAAATTTTTGTCAGCGGCAATGTGCATGGCCTACTGTCTAGTTTCTTCTGGCAGTTGGATTTGCTATGATGCCTGCAGTTATACTTTATAAGTCAATTCAAACATGTTACCACTAATCTGCTCAGTAATTGTATTGGAAGAGATGAATGATTTCTTGAAGAAAGCTGTAATGCTTTTTGATTACAGATTTGTTTTACCAAAGTTTTGGAAATAATTTCAATATAAGTTGTTGCACGTAAGGTGCTTTCAAAAATTCCGTTTTATTCAAACCGAATTGAGAGGATTAGAACGCAATTTAGAAGGCATTCTGAGTGTATAGAAAAGATAGAAGAATTGCTCGTGAGCCGACTTAGGTTAGCTGATTCTTTTTTCCTCCTCCGTGAATTCTGATCATCTCTCTAATTTTATTCAAAAACGAACAAAAACCAAGGCACGAAATCGAAATGATTGGACTTGTAGATTCAACCAGTCACAACATTTTAGTCACAACAGTGTTTTAATACGTAACGAATTCCTCGCATGAAAATTAAACTAAGTGCCTATGAAAACGATATTGCGATAAACTAAACTAAAACTGTCGTCTCGGCTATATCGTTCTCAGTAAATTGAAATATTTTTTGCCTAGTACGCATGAATGTCTTTAAATGCGAATAACTTCCGTTGTACTGATCGAAATCGCTATCTAGATAACGATAGATAACGATAATAATGTATGCACTGCGCCAGGTATAAAAACGGCAATTTGCGCTCTGAGCTCGTAGTAGCTGCTACGATTTGTGTCAGCTCAAACTCGTCGGTTGGAATACATGATGCACATGCGTGCCGCTCTTTTCTTGGGAGTTCAATGAACGGATTTTAAGTGCGTGCGAAGGGGTGGTTGGGTGCGAGAGATCCCATATGGCTTGGATTATCATTGGTTGTTGTGCTGTATGATGGAGATGATGTTGGCTTATTGGATGCTGATATTATAAGTTTCTGCTAATGATTTGATACTCAAGGCAAATTGGGATAATTTTTTAAATATCATCGTATATGCTGCTATAATCACAGTTTTATAACGATCCGTAGAACCAGATTCATTGTATAACTGCTACATATACGACGGGATTTGTACATCGACATTAAGCCCGGTTTATTTTATGTTATGAAATGATTCAATGTTCATCCCATGATGAGTGCGATCGTATTTGATATGCTTGCTGTGTTAAATGTTTAGAAACATGAAAAATATTCAATTTTTCAAAATCATAATAAATCTCTTTGAAAAATAGGCGGGGCAAAACACTTGTACAGGGGTAAAATGGACCACAAGGGCGGGGCATAATGCATCACAACAAATAGCTGATTTTAATGCAACCATGCAGAAGATAGTAAAAAATACAGCATTCGAATTAACAGCCTAAGTGTATTCTACTTCATTTCGGTTATGTCTCTGACATTGCCTACCCATCTTTTCTTCCTCGCCAACTACGTATAGGGGGTCGTTCAGATCTCTCTCGCTATTGAATCTCATCGTGGCTGCTGCCTTTACGTTCGCGAAAATCTGATTTGTTCTTTACTTGCTACCTTTACGAGTGTGCATTTCTTCAATGATTGTGCTGGCTGTAGATTTTAAGATACTTGATGCAGGCTTTTCCGTTTTCAATATTACCTGAACAGGTGCCACAGATTTGGTAATTGTTTGTGTTTAGTGGTTTCTGATCAGAATAAACTAAATTGTGCCGTATTTTCACGGAACTGGAACATACTAGTTAGTCTTTGATATGTGCAAAGAGAACTATGTGTAATTGTATTATCGACTTAAAGTTTTTACTGCTATTCTCCCAAATATGACATGTATCTGCAATCTTGCAACCGAACATTGATTTTCTCACCGTCCATATATATGAAGCTCTTAATTATAACACTGTCACACACATCCATGTGTTTAAAATTATTCAAAATGAATGGTTTCGCCTGGGCCAATTTGTTTGACGCTATGAGCCTAATACCTAACATGTTCGAGCTCGATAAAGGCGACTAAATTAGAATCTCTGTTTTCCTCTCCAAAAAATGTTCCTCATTACGAATAGTCGGTCTTATGCGAGTCATCAGTAATCACAGTATTTGGCCGGAGCACCACTTCCTGCTTCTGCGACTCACTCATCTCGACTGATTATTAGGGCAAGAAGGTTTTCTTTGTTGCTGCATTTTCAGAAGTTTGGACTATTTCCGACGAATTCTCGGTGGTGGAGTCTATATTTTCGGTACCATATAAGCGGACCATTCAAAATTTTATTGCTGTTAATGGGATAATATTCCTTTCATTTGAGTTTGTTAAAAAACGGCCCAACCATCTCCGATAAGTCAATGCGACTTTGTTAATTTGGAAGTATGGTCACCTTTTCTGAGACTTCCGGAGGCGTCTATGTGTTGTATAGTTTATTTAAAGAGACTTTAAACAGAATTTGGTGATCAGGTACTACAAACTCAAGCAATTGGGCTCGCAATTCAAGAAAATTTTCACCTTTTTGAATTCCTTTCAGTATCCCTTGAAATCGGTATTTTCCATGTCATCTTACTGTAATTCGGAAACTAGAAGTCGGATCGACAAAAAGATTTGATGGCAGCTGATGTATCTTTCGTTTAAAACTAAGTTTGTGAAAATCGGTTCAGAAAATTCCGAGAAATCGATGTAACCATTGTGTAAATTCCTTCGACAAAGCATTTAAAATTGGGATTTCTTCCATTTTCTGAAAGACTGCGAAACTCTGTCTCGAAATGTACATTTTTGGTTTTTGGTACATTTATTTTACATTTGCAAATTCTATTGTGAGAACGAAACTATATCTTTCATATTGTCCACCATGTAAGTTTTTTGTTGACCTTTAAAAGATTTTCAGAGTTTTTGAAGACGAAAATTTTCTTCTGACACATCGAAACTTTATAGAACAGATATAAGTAAGGGATTGTCGTATAGGTTGGGACAGCTCGATATTTTCGTTCCTATGCAGTGTTGCCATCTGTTACTTTTAGCACATACTGGACTCGGTAGTAGCTCACTATTGATGCCAAGTTGAAATTATAGTTTATTCTTGTCACAGCTGCACTGAGCAGTGTCAAAAAAACGAGCAAAAAATCTTTGGTTGTGCTGATTTTTGGGCCATTTTAAATTGAATCTTTTTCATCGAAATTGCAATGTAAATAAGTTTAAAGTGTTAAGAATTAACTGTAATATTATTACCAATCAGGGTTTTGCGTTTGGTTCATTGAATTTTTTTTCTTCGAAAAATAGGTTGGGACAAGCGTGTCGTATAGGTTGCGACATCATGAAATTACGCATGCTTACGAGATTGCGTACAAGTTTTACATGAAAAAAACTGAGTCAGATTAACTTTGTCAAATGGAAGTCTTTCTAAGATTTTAGAAATTCTTTTTCTGAAATCACAATTAACAAAAAAATATTATCCAAAAATAACTATAATGCATTAAAGTTGAAATTGTCTTTAATTATTTAAATTGTTTGAAGTGCCCCATTGACCATTTTGCGTCGTGCAGAAAATTTATCCTGAGTCTTATTTAAAATTGCAAGTAAACATCTTCCATTCGCAGTCATTAAGCCACATAATATATCTTCAAAATGGTGTAGTACAAGCTAAAAAATATTATCATGGAGCCTCTAAATTTAAAAAAAATTAAAAAATATCAATTTTCTATTTACATTCTCGTGGTATTTCGGATGGTATTTTTTCGGATTCTCGAATCAAGTAGCGTGATAGTAGGAAGTGGATCATGAAAGTTCAATCGATCGAATTCATTAATACCATTCCAAATTTCGTGAAATAGTTCACTTGGATTTTTTTATAATCAAGAGTTGCGTTTCATGAAAGTGGATACAATTCGGGATATTTTCTAAGCTTACAAGCTCACAACTCATTCAAAACAAATTATGAATCAAGAAATAGCTTACGATGCGAAAATTGATGCATTATTAATTATAATTTTCTGAATTCTATGTAATAGTTGAGGCGGAAGTATCAGCAACAAATTGCATACTTTATGAACTATATCATTAAAGTGGAAACAAATGTTATGGTTCTGTGAATTATATTACGAGAACGAATAGTGAACCTATACTAATATACAATGAATCATGAACCAGTCCAAAAGACACAAATGGATCTATGAATAATATTGTGAGTTTTGTGAATAAGTTCCAAATCAAATATTAAAACTATACACAAAAATGCATGATATATTAACTAGATGATGAAAGCGGAACCATTCGGAGGTGTCTTATGATTTTGTAAACTATTCCACGAGCTTGTATATCAAACCATGTGTGGAACTAATTTACGTAGTACAATTAGATTCACGAATAATATTCCGATTTTTGTGCAATAGTTCACGTGAAATTATTCCAAGTTCAAAGGCTGAGCTGCTTCAACGATGAACGAGGTGATTAAAGTGAAAATGATGAAGGATATCTTCGAAATTGCTTTACCAATCGATGATTTAACTTAGCCTCACCCAACGTGATTGAACAGTTGAATACATACAAATTAAGTTTCAAATGTGTTATTATGTGCGCGGCTGTCGCCGGCCCTGTCTAAAGATACACTGTTCGACCAAAAAACCAATGTTGTTTCTAATATCATTCTCAACAACTTCACTGAAGACTCTAAAAGTGCCTAACTCAGGAAGGCGACATTGCTCTCAGGTTCTCGGCCAGTTCATCAAAGTTCTTTTGAAAAAGACCGTCCTGATGATGTAATGGATGTTGAACAGAACAAGATAATGATTTCGATTCTCCGTTTGCAATGCTACCTATTGAACTCAGTTGAACCATTTTTTGCGGCTCTACGATAAAGTATCTACTAAGTATTTTCGATAGGCCTCACGGAACGATATTCTGTTGTGCTCGAAATTTCAGAAGTCCACCCGGATATGCTCAGAGTTGTGGTTTCCAGTCTAAAGAGAGCAAATGACATTGCTGGAGACGAAGGAGTAGCGTGTGTACGTCCCCGCCCACAAAGTTAAGATAAATTGCGTAGTTACTGATTCCAGTTTGCATTGCGTTAATCACAGAATTCTCTGGTTATGTATATCGTCTGAATGGACCAATACATGTCGGTACATTTTAGCGATGTACCACTCACAAATGTCAAGGAGAAGATCTGGAATCGAAGGATCGTTAATATAAGCTAATCCTGCACCACACGACCCACTAGCGTAGCTTCGTTGAGGGATTAGCCCGTACAGCCGTCCTCGACGCGTCGAGGACCACCCGTACTATTCTCGTCGTGATGACTTCTTTCACTGCCGGAAGATGCTGGTAGTGGTCCATTATCGTCACCAACACATTTGCATATGTCCAATTTTCTTCCTTCTTTTTAGTATTTCGTATGAGTCGTTTTACAGGAAGCTCGAATATATAAACGGTCAAAGCGTTAGTATTTTCAATCAGCGCAAACATACCATGTATCGCTCCTCTGAATTTGTCGATATGGTGGATGAAAGCGGTTCTACGTTTCGCCTTTTTTCCAAAAAATATCCGGACCGAAATTCTGTCTCTTCAATTTTCTGAAACCGTCCAATACTCCTTTCAAGCGTCATTTTGGTTGTTAAAACCTGTTTGCCGCCAGAAGGAATGAAAAGAAATGCTCGATTCCTAGAATCATGTTGATCGATGCACGCTTATAGAATAAGGGATTCGCAAGGAGCAAATTTCATGAAAGCTTTCAGTAGTTTGGTGTACTACTACGGTGAAACTTGAGTGTGATTTACCCGAAATATGTTCCTGAGCGCGGATGCGTCGATGAGGGTTCTTAATCGTGGATACGTGATCTTTCCAAACCTTGAATGTGTCATCAGCAATGCGATCGCACAGCGAATCTTCCACCATTGTTCTTTGAGCTGTGGCAGAATTTGAGTATGTCGCTTAAAATCCTCGCCGATCCTACCCAACGAAACTGTAATCTCCTTTTTAAACATTGAATTTCAAACACACACGGCTTCACATGTTACCGCTGACTTGAGATAGTAGCAATTTTCCGCCCGGTAACTCATTTCTGTGACAACACCGTTAATCTTTACGTTGCATGCTGGGATGTAAACACTACACTATGGTGTGTAGAACTCTTTGCACGTTTGCTTTGGATTATTCAGAATAACACGCACCCAATTCGGTCTCACTGTCGGATTCTTGGCCACGACTGTATATCGCATAGTCATGGCCGATTTTTCAAACACCAATTTTGCTTTTTATTCCTGTATACAAAGTGTATTTTCAATGTGACAACCTTGCTCCACCTGGTGGATTAGGTTTTTTTTACTGATTTGCAGGGACAATCTGGCTAAATGCGCTTCAAACATTACTAATCGATGTTTTTTGCCCTCATTGGTGTCAAAACATTTTCAACTTTCATAGTATAGGCATATGGAAAACTTTAAGCTTTGATCATTGAATGAGAAAACCAAACAAATAATTAAAAATCAAATTATTCCTGATTCAATATTTTTCGAAATCGTTTCTCAGTTCACATGACAACCATAGCCTTTCGTATTTCCAGACTATAACTTTTAAAGCAGCTAACTTTAATTACACATTATTAATTAAAAATACACAAATTTTCAACAGAAACAATCGTAAAAATTGATAATAGGTTAAGATTTACGAAATCTCTAGATGTGGACCGTATAGTTATAGTAAAACAACAATAAACAGGTATGGGAATTAAAAGTCCCATTTTCAGTGATGCCGTGCATCTGTGAATAATCATTTCCTATTATTTATCACGTTCTTTTCTGCTTCTAGAGATCTTTGAACCGAATCTGAATTGACGCTAAATGAACAGATACTTGAGTCTTTCGTGCAATAAACGCTAGTAATTAAGTTATTAAAATGTGATAAAAATAAAGCAGGTTCCCGAAGGCGTTCGTAGTATCGTTTGTAGGAGGCACGGCATTATAATGCAATGAAATATAATTAGCTACAAAACACATAGCTGAGATCGAGAATGCATCAAACACTTACGGAGAAGTCACGGCCGCAGAAAAACAAAAAAAAAAAATCACAGCATCCAAATTGTTATATAATCGAAAGAATTAAATAATAATTGAATGCCACGCAAAAAAATTTGCCCTGAAGCCTGAAATACTCTCGCGAAATTATCAAATAATTCGGCTCCCAAGCCACCGCCAACATCTTCCGTACCGTATGTGAGCTTCAACTTTCCCCTCCAACCATCACCACCACCGCCGCCAATCATCTAAGGATCACTCAAAGAAGCAAAAATCGTTCGACAAGGTCGGCTCGCGGTTGATTCGCGACGACGCGTTCAACCTCAGTTCGCTTTCTGTTTCATCTGCTCTTTCTCCAGCTATCTTTCAGTCTATCTGCTGTCTGGTCAATTAGATGTCGAGCTTTGGGTCACTTCACTGCCACACCGTATACTCGTCTGAATTATTATGAATGTGGTGTAAATATGGTGCAGAAGGAGATTGGCAGCACGCGACCACACTCGCCACATCAGACATCAGTAACAGCAACAGCAGCAGCAGCATGCATTACTTTACTGGTGATAATTTGAGTGGCTGCATTGCCAAACATAATGAGCATTTCTCAAGCCTCATTGCTGTCTGTGTACAAATCGATAAATGGCAATGCCGTTTGTGGTGCCGAGAGGTTTGTCACTTGTTGACTCATTCAAATCGTCCGTTTGCGAATCTTGACCTAAAATGTTGTGTGTGAGTGATTGAAATTTGACTTACCGGGGCAAGTTGGCGAGATTCGAGTCAGAGGTAGTCGGCAGGGATCCGGTCCAGAATGTGTACACACCGTGACTTCACAGAGATGTCGTTTAGGAACACAATTCAACCAAGCGAGTAATTTAATTTCAGTAAATGGTTTCGATCTGCTGGTTCGTCCACGGATACAATACTTTCTTCACTTCTGTTTCTGCTAATAAATTATCGGCAGGATACGTTTTAACTGACATTATCGGTTGGCACCCGAATTTTCTTCATTGATTGCAATTAGAAACAAAACTTCCGAAATATACCTTATTGTAGATTTTTTTTTCGAAACAAGTAACTTCCACTTTTTCTCCACTGTTGTTTTAAAAAATCACAAAAAAATTCAATAAATCCTCGTTCCCAGTGCACTCGAACTATTTCACCTCGAGCGCAGAAAAAAATTCCATCTCTTACTCCAGAACTTAATATTTTTTTCAAGACGACAACTTTCACCCCCACAGATCCTTTCGCTGTCACGCAAAAAATGATGAGCGATTTGAAGCTGCCGTTTTTTTTATATCCCCACCAACACCAACTTGGAACCACACGCCAATCAGGAAACACTACCCCGCTCGCCAGGAATCCCAAGACAACCAGTTAGAACCGTGTCGTATAGAACGTTTGCACTGGTACCGCGATAGAACTTTTAAGACCGCCTAAACCCGGACACGTCCGCGACTCGCGAAAGCCTACAAACGAATGACACCCGCCTGACCGTTGGCCGACGAAATCGAGAACTGCTATGCTTGCTTGCTGAGAAAGAGTCCTGATCGGTTCTGTTACTACTTCTTCTTCCACTACGACTACTACCTCCTTCTCTGCCGTTGATTCCGAGAGCTACGAGTTGAACGATCCGATCGTGCTAAGATTCAACGATTTACTACCCATCACGGCTTGCTGCGGGGGCCTAGCAGCGGTGTCTTGTTGTGCGATGTTTAACTGATCGCAGGAGGCACTGCGCCACTGACAATGCAATGTAAGTACACACTAAGCCAAGGGGTGCGCAAGTGAACTCTCGGTGAATATGCGTGAGTGTTCGAGTACGGGGCGCTGCGATGTAATCGACTTGAGAAACCGCTGAGAATGCCAGAATGGTGAGTTGCCGACCGGCGTTCCTTGTACGGGGGGGCAAATCGAAAATGAGCTCCTCGAATGGAAATTGAAAGCTTAGCCTCCTTTTTTCCATTGCTGCTGGCAGGCAAAAGAATTAAATGCGTTCAAGGCCGTGGTTGAGTTAGTTATTTTTTTTTCTCATTGTTTAATTGAAACATAGATTTTTCGTGCAACGATAACGCAATGGAAACCCATTCCACATAAGCATGAACATTTAATGCGCAAACTTAGTTCCTGCTTGTGTCAACATAGTAGACATTCCACAATTTTTAATGCACGACTGGAAACCAGTCCCATTAAGACGGTTCTAACATTCATCATTTGGTCGATGTACCCAGCAATGTGGGATGGTTGTCTCTGTTGCACAAACATTTAGTCGCGATAAAAATTTCAACAAAACCACGAACATTGCAGCTTGAACTTGACCCGGTTCATGGGCTGAAATAAAAGGTAGTTTCATTTTCTCTGAAATAAATACATCCATGTACCTATGTAGGTAGGTACAAATCAAAACCAGCGCGAACGAACCACGAAGCGCCTCCACGAGTGACATGCATTGCGCTGCGATCATGCAGCTAAAACAAGCAGCGGGCGGGGAAGTCGGTTCTCGAGTAATTGCGCGCTCGGTTTTAGTGCTGGCAGAGAGTCACTCGTGCACATTTTCACCACCAACGGGACGGTGCGGGTAGAAAATCCCACCACGGTTGGTTCATTTCAGTCGGCGGTTGCTTAGTTCTGCTGGATTGAAAGGCATGCGATCTACGAATGGTACAACGGATGGTGAAATCACGCAGAATTTTCGCGTGGATTAGATTTATAGCAACATCATAAGACAGTTTTCGATCTGATTTCTATTTTTTTCGCTTTTGCTACGCAAAGTTCAGTATTTTTATGCAGGCCGGAAATGATGAAAAATAATGCTCAATGGACGAGCAATACCTAAAGTCAAGTTCGCTGAAGTGTATCAACGAATGACAAGCCGAGCATTTTTCATTATTCGAATTTCATTAGGAGAAAAGTCCGAGGTGATTTTCAGTTATGTTGTGTTTGTATACAAAATATTATTAGGGAATTTATGTAAATAAGTTTTTTTTATGTCGATTGTACCGGTTAAAACAACCTTGAGGTTATACGCCTCTTCCTAGAGCTCAGGCATTGGTTTAAGCTTCAATACTCGCTATGGCGTGTCTTCATTTCTGTGAAAATAGAACTCATTACCATTTCCAATTAAATTTAAAAGTTCACGTATCATGGTCATGGCGACTTTTTACAATCGCATGCTTAGCAAAGACAGGCAAATGGCATGCGATCCCTCTCCACGGCACCTATTCACTGCCAATCAGCGGGGGCGTATGAACGAGATAAATATATGCAAACAGATCGCAACAACCATCAAGGAATGTGTACTACTTTGTCGCTTGTCGGAATGGATTTCTAGCTATGTTTTACATTTCTTATAAAAGAAATGTATAGAATTCGCTCAAACTTTCAAGATTTTTTCCGAGGCCCGGAGGGCCGAGTCTTATATACCAATCGACTCAGCTCGACGATTTGGGACAATGTCTGTGTGTGTGTGTGTGTGTGTGTGTCTGTGTGTGTGTGTGTATGTAACGGACAAATTCTCATTCGTGTTTCTCAGCAATGGCTAACCCGATCTTATCCAAACCAATTTTAAATGAAAGAACTAAAAAACAGTATGAACGCTATTAATTTGTTTTTGATTCTGATGTTTAGTTTCCAAGATATGAATGTTTGAATGCGTAAAAATGGCGTTTTTTGCCGTTTTTTTGAATTATCTGCCGAAATTGACAATATAGAATAGCAATTTATATGTTTTTAGACAGCTTTAACGAATACCTTTCGAACAAGCTGTAGATTGTTGAAATCGGACTATTATCAAAAGAGATATTTAACATTAAATGCGGACGAAAGATTTTTATTATTTCCCATTGCCAGAAATATGACCAAAAACATGTAATCTATTTTTAACGCCAAAACGGCTTATTTTAGGTCAATAGTATCTTCGGTGAATTTAATGGAGGCAATATGCCCTTTCTTTTGGTATTGTGCTTTTGCTGATTAATCCCCCTATGAGTGAGATATTTTCCCAAATTTTCTTGGAAGTGATTATATCGAAATGATGCCTTCAGCAAATTTGTAGCTCTTACTTTTGCAAATAACTTTACTGAAGACTTCAAATATCTATTTTGAATACTTTAAAAGTTATGGCTTGTTGTTTGTGGATTACTCTTTGTCGCCTATTTATTGTTCAATATAGTAATAATCCATTGAAATAAGCCAAACATTATTTCGATAAAACGAATTTTGTATTTCATTTTTCTATCTACAACCGCTAGAAATAATCACCGAACACTTCCAAGTTGTCTGGAAGGAACTTGATAACTTATCAGTGCAAAAATGTTCATTTGTGCGAACCTTCTGACTGCAATTTTTCTAATCCATGACCATCGGATCGATCTGAAACATATTGGAAAATGAAAAGCGAAATAACTAACTCCAAGCAACGGCGTAGCCAAGGGAAGGTTTTGGGGTTTAACACCATACAATGCCCCCCCCCCCCACCACACCCACAAAAAAATTGGATTGAAGTTGAAAATTTATTGATGCAGACTGATTTAATTCAATATTACAATAACAATTATCTGATCCGTACATTGATATTCTGTTGTTGCAAACATCATGAGGACTTTTGATAAATTGTCGGAATGGGGTCCTGATATGTAACTGATCTATTGGTCTTGATTTCACAGTTGTCTAATTGCATCAATATCAAAATCCTGCCTGAAAACATTCCAATAGAAAATTCCAGAGTTCTGTTTTCAATCATGATCCTCAGATTTCTTTTCAAATTGAGCTCGTTTTTGTAGAGATGTACTGTAATAAGGGTCTTTATTTAATAGGAAGCGAAGTAAAAATTGATTTAATGTCTGTGAAACATAGAACTGCGCACCAAAAAATGCATAACTTTCAACATTTGCTAAAAATGTTTTTGCCTTTCTCATTCACTCTACAATTCGTCAATCTAACCCCGACCTGGAGGGCCGAGTGTCATATGCCAATCGACTCAGTTCATCGAGATCGGAAAATGTCTGTGTGTATGTATGTGTGTATGTGGAAAAATATGTGATTTCTGTTTCTCAGAGATGGCTGGATCGATTTGCACAAAGTTAGTCTCAAATGAAAGGTACAACCTTCCCATCGGCTGCAATTGATTTTTTATTGATTGGACTGCCGGTTCCGGAGTTACGAGTTGAAGAGTGCAATCACACAGCAAATTCCCATATAAACTGAAATGAAAAATTTTCTAAATCAAATTTGTATTTTTGATGCCAAATGACTTTATAATGCTTGAAACATCGAGATTTTATGTAAACTCGAAAAAAATAATGTTTGACAAAAATTGATTTTTTTGGACTTTGGTACATTTTTGCCTTTCTTTTTTTTTATTTCGATTATAGAGGTTTTAACCTTAAGGTCATTCGCCTCTTCGGGTTAGAAAAATCTCTTGTGAAAAATTTCTAACCCTATGTGCGGGGTCGGGACTCGAACCCAGGTGCGCTGCGTACAAGGCAATCGATTTACCAACTACGCCACGCCCACCCCCTTTTTGCCTTTCTCATACAGAAAGGTTATGCAATCACTCTAAAAATCGTCAATCATACCGGCCCGGAGGGAGTATGCAGTGAGTGGTTGCTACTTTAAAAATAAAACTAGTTTAAAATTTCTTAACAAGTTGAAAATTTTCGGCAGGACCCGGACCTCCCGGATCTTACTATGTGATACTGAAACATCGCTTGAAACCAGCGGCGGTCAAGCGATGTTTCAGTATCACATAGTATCTCAAGATCGTGGCTGTCGATCCATTGTATGTATGTGCAAATCGTACTGAACATGAAATATTCATTTCCACCATTTTATTGAACATAACCATCGTAGTCTGGACAAGTGAGACAAGCACAATTGCACCACTAGGTGGATTAAAACAGGTTTATATTTTGGGAATGCGTCGAGTTGAGACGCAAACGTAATATGATTGATAACGAGGATAACACTTTCCGAATGTAGAGAGAAATTTATGAAAAATGACGATTTCCATTCGATTCTAGCAGGTCCTGATCGATTTTGATGAGAATTTGATTTTTGTTGTATGACCAATTATATGTATAGGTCAAATGTTCAAAAACAGTAATTTAAGGTCAAGATAACATCATTTTTAAGCCGCCAATTTCGGAGGTTTAGTATCTTCGATGAGTTTTACAAACGTTAAACAGCGCATCATTTGATAAAATAATTTTGACGGTATATCGTCCAAGAAGTATTTATGGTGAATTTTTTCAGGATAATATTCATGACTACAATAAAGTCTCAACAAATTCGCTAAAAACACGAACTCTGTTACTATTTTCTGAAAAATTAATTCTGCATAATTTTAAAACTTCAAAAATTACGGTTTCGGAATTATGCCGTTTGGACAGTTAGATCGATTTTCACCAAACCCCCACCAATTGTAAAATTGGTATTGTAAAAAAAACGTAAGGGCGACAGGCCCGTAGCCAGGATTTTGTTTCGGGAGGGGCTTAAAAATTATTGCATAAATGTATTAATTCTGATGAGTTGAGATAGTCAGAGGAAACTGAACGTAATTGTAAAAAGTTCTTAGTGAAAACAATTCCGAAACTAAGACAATAGACACTACAAAACCCTAAAAATATGTTTTCTGTTACAAGAAAGGCTATAGTGCATCGACGAATTAAATTTGATTATTATTAATTCACAAATTAGAAATTTCTCTAGTTACAAAAATGAATATTCAAGAGTTCAAAGTATTTGAAAATGCTATGCATTCTAGACTACACCTTTACAAGGTGTAGAAGACTCTAAGTTGGAATGAGTAGAAAAATATCTAAAAACCCGTCTCACGAAACTTTACACGCATTTGCTAAACAGGCGAACGAAACCAACGTCAAGGTTGTCTCCAAAGGTATGAATATATCAGTGTGAAATCCAAGTTTACCGCTGCAAAGAATGTCCGAACAAAGTGACTGTCGAAATATGCTTCAAATCTTCTGATAAGGCAGACGATTTGTAGATGCGGAAAATAGGTTCAACTCCTATTTTCATGATCAGGCGTCTTGCTACTATTACTGGTTCTGTGACTTCATCCGAAGTTTGCGTTAACTCAACTTTATGAAATTCTCAATTTAAATAATACAGATCATGTTGTAATCATAACAATCCTGAGAAAAACACATGTTTTGTGCAATAAAAATTGGACTAAACCGTTTTGCGCGTTAAGGGCACAAGACCTAATTTTAATTAAGTTTTGTTTTTTTGTGTTTCGAATTCATCTCGTCAGTAACTAGCACCATCTACTTTATTGCATAATACCAGGCGTTTGGTTTCTTGAACCAAAAGACAAGAGTTCGTCTTCGCTTTCTCGTCAGCAAACCAGAGCTATATTTGCTTCCCGAGACATCACTCGGGACATGTGGCTTTAGGCGTTCACATATGTCGTGTGAACTGTTTGGAATTTTTTGTGTCTAACTAGTGCTAATTTGGGTACTAGTTTAGATACATCGTCTAACTAGACACCCAGATGGTGCTAGTTACTGACGAGATGAATTCGAAACACAAAAAAACAAAACATGTTTTGCCTTTCTCATATAGAAAGGTTATGCAATCACTCTAAAAATCGTCAACCTAATCCCGGCCCAGAGGGACTCAGTTCGTTGAAATCGGAAAATGTACGTGTGTATGTGGAAAAAAATGTGACCTCTGTTTATCAGAGATGGCTGAACCGATTTGCATTAACTTCCCATCGGCTACTATTACATTTTTTTATTGGTTGGACTTCCGGTTCCGGAGTTACAGGTTGAAGAGTGCGACCACACAGCAAATTCCCATATAAACTGAAATGAAACAATCTCAGGGGAAAATTTCAAAATCTAATTTGCATTTTTGATGTCAAATGACTTTAAAATGCATGAAACGTTGAAATTTGATGAAATCTCGAAAAAAGAATTTTGACGAAAATTGACTTTTTTGGACTTTGGCATATTTTTGCCTTTCTCTCTTATTTATCTTACATTTTTTCTCTCATTTTATTCCATGACGAGCAAAAACAGAACGAAAGACTGTCACATACTGAAGACATGAAATCGAAACGCTTATCCCAACTTATTGGCTTATAGATTCAATCAGTCCCAACATTTTAGTCGCTCTTCGTGATTGCCTGTTGTTTTAGCACTTTTTGATCCGTCCACTTTTAAAAGAATTTTCTTTTACAAGTTTGTTGCAGATATCACGGATTTACGGATTAACAGTGTATTAGTACGGAACGAATTCCTCGTGAGAATGAAATTAATGGTATTGCGTTAAAATGGCGTGAAACAAAAACTGTCTGCTCAGCTGAATCGTTCTTAGACAAATTGAAATACTTTATGTGTAGCAAAATACAGAGTACAGAGTGCACAGTGTGCACTGACCTAATACAAAAATTCAGAATTGTGTGCAATTCAAAAACTTATCATTTAAAATTAACAAACGGGGTCGTGGGTCTTTTATATATTTCCGTATGTAAACATTAAAAATGACTTTAAATGCTTGTCCGGCAGATCTCGCGCAAGAGCTTAGCCATTGCACGTGGAAACCTGTTTACGAGGCCAGGAAATATTTTTTTCTTCACCAACTATGTCTTGGGGAGGAGTTGTTCATTTCTATCTCGCTATTGTACATTTCCGTGTCATTATTGTAGTTGCTGTATTTATGTTCGCGAATATCTAATTTCTTCCTTGCTTCTCGCCCTCAATAATTGCCCTTCCTAATGGATTCCATTTCTCCCAAATGTGACATTGTTCTGCGAGTAAGCGGTATCCGATCTTGTAGCGGAACATTGATTTTCTCATCGTCCGTATATAGAAGGATCTTAATTATAGCATTGTCACACACAAGTTGTTCGAAATGAATGGTTTCTTTTGGGCTAATTTGTTGAGCGCTAAATGCCTGCCATGGTAAAACCCGATAAAGGCGGCTTCCGAAAGTCTAACCTCCATTTACACTTTCAGGAAATGTTCCACATTATGGATGGTCGGTCCTATGCGAATCAACAATAATTTTATAATCACCGTATTTGGCTGGAGCACCACTTTTTGCTTTTGCTACTCACTGATCTCGACAGATTACTACAGCAACAATTATAGTCGTTCATTGTCGTTCGCTTCGCACTGGCTCGAGCAAAAACATAAAGCACACTGAATTTCGTGATCATTGCCTTTGGTGGTTAGAAATAGCCTTCTTCAAGTTTTTCTCAATGATTTGTTCAAACCAAATGAGCAAGAAATTTTTTATTTATTTATTCAATTTATTTTTGAAAAATTTCGGGAGGGGCTTTAGCCCCCTAGCCCCCCCTCTGGCTACGTGCCTGAAGGGCGATACTTCAATGCTGATAGGTGGGACCGAAAAAGTAAACAATCGTCAAAGGGGCGATACTATCATTTTGTCAATTTCAATAGCAAACACAAATTTTAATTTAATAATTTCAAATACTTCATGAAGTTTTGGGTTTCGATCACTGAATCATGCAATCTAGGATGTAAAAAACACAATAGTTCTTAAATAGGAAATAAAACCAAGTCTGGAAATATTCACTGTTGATTTTCTTTGAATGGTGTCACTCTATTGTCGCTTTTTTCCAGAAAAAGCGTTGATTTTTAGGTCTCAGTCGCGTTGGAAATTTGAGTAAAGTATAAACTTCATTTCGATTAAAAAAAAAATCAATTTTTTGGCTCAGTACAATATACATAACCCCTTTAGGAAAATTCAGTTTTCCCACCACAATGCATTGATTGAGGAATTTAGATATTTTATTAACAGAGCATTAGCAATAATTCGTTTGTATGTCTATTTTATGGGCCATTTTTTCGCTTTCCCATTGATTTGGTTTGAGATTTCTAGCACTGATGTTGTCCTATGCTGATTTGAGCGATTCTCTGTGTCCTGCCACAATCCCATGTAGTATGTGTTATCAAAAATATCGCGAAGCATCAAGTTTTAAATGTTCTCATACGATATAATATCAAAAGAGAGTGATAAGAGTTATAAGAAATGTCTCATCACACTGTTAGGTGGATTAAAAGCGTTTTTCACTACACAATTACAATTACAAAAATATGTTATTAAGAACTACAGTTAATATATGATAAATAGGACACCAAAATAAGAATTCAAAAATAAAAGTGGATTTTTTTGCTTTCTGTCTATTTCACTCAATGTCTCGACTAGGCATGTAGCCAGAGGGGTGGCTAGGGGAATAAATCCTCCGAAAATTATTGTATTTCGCTTGGTTGGAACAAATTGAAGAGAAAATGTTAAAGAAGATTGCTATTTCTAACCACCAATCACCAATGGCAATGGTCAAAATACGCAGTGTTCTTTCTGTTTCTGCTCAATGCAGCGCGAAGCGAACGACAAACACAGTTGCTTTTAAATTGTATGCTTTGTCTGAAGAACCAAAAAACTGATTCTTGTCGTAGTGGTCTGTCAAACTGAGTGAGTCGCGGAAGCAAGAAGTAATACTCTGGCCAAATGTGGTGGTTATCGACTTCCTGCATTTTTGCTTGAGTCCAAGCATTTGTGATATGGAACATTTGCAGAAGGTGACAATGGAGAGCTGATAACGTTAAACAAATTGGCCCAGACGAATCCATTCATTTTGCAACTTCAAGCACGTGGTTGAGTGTATATAGACAATGGGAAAATCGAGGCTCGGCTGCAAGATCTGACACCACTTATTTGCACAGTGGTCATTAAAAGATTAATGTCACATTTTAGGAAAAATTGAATCCATTAAGAAGGACCCATGTAGGAACTACATCCAGCTATTTCAAAGGATGTTTTTGTGTAGAGGGCCCTTCAGTACAAAATATAATGCAATAGCACCATTACATAGATAATTCATCGCTCAGATCAAGAACAAACTATTTTGTGCCATTTCTGTGAAAGAACGGTCGATTACGAACTATCGTGCTCAAAAACCGTCGCGGAAAACTTATTTACAGAAGTCTATTTCAATCCACAATCTCCAGTACCACAAACGGTTGCAAATTTGTGGTAACTGTTTAGGTAATATTGATAACAGTACCATCATTGAGGAACTTCACACTCGTGACCCGTAAGCGGAAGAAGGAAGGAGGAACATCTGATCGCGCACATATAAGTAGTACGATGATGGCAAGGAAGAGTACAATAGTGAGATAACTCATAACTCTCCGAGCTCTCGATCGAAGCAGTTCGTTTTCTGGTGCTGTGCATAAAGTGAACAAGAATATATATTGTCAGTGAAGGTCAACTATTGTTTGAGGCAGTCTTTGTTCGCCGGTGCCCAGGCTGGTGAAGTGAACACCAGAATTGCCGGACACGCCGCTATATAAGCTAAGTATTATTTTTCTTTCTTTCGTTTCCCTTTCCCCGATCGGTCTACTTTTCCCTTTCCCCTGAATACAAGTTTCATCTCTCGTTTACACCACGTGCTATCCTCGTGCCTAAATGGCCGAGGGCGAAGGAACATTGGATGGGAATGATATTCCCATGGATTTACCGGATAAACCCGAAATTACTCCCTCCCCTGATTCCCCCAGTCCTCCCCGTATTAAAACATACCCAGCCAGTTCAAATGGACCCTGGGTGGTGTATTTCCGGCCCAACACGAAATCGCCCAATATTCTAGAAATATCACGGGAGCTGACTGCCAACTACCCGGCCGTAGCTCAGATAACACGTGTTCGAGCCAATAAGATACGCGTTATAGTAAATGACCTCGATCAGGCAAACCAGATTGCTCGCAGCGAGCGTTTTACGAAACAATTCAGAGTGTATGTGCCTTGTAGGGCAGTTGAGATCGATGGAATAGTCGCCGAACCGGGTCTAAAGTGCGAAGACCTCTTGAAGTACGGGGTTGGCTGCTTTAAGGACCCTTCACTTCAAAAGGTGAAGATTCTGGAATGCAAGCAATTGTATTCCGCAAAAACAGAAAATGATAAGACAACTTATTCTCCGTCAGACTCGATTCGGGTGACTTTCTCCGGGTCTGCTCTTCCCAACTATGTCCTCGTGGATAGGGTTCGCTTACCCGTTCACCTGTTTGTACCGCGGGTAATGAACTGCAGCAATTGCAAGCAACTGGGCCACACAGCCACTTATTGTGGCAATAAAAAACGGTGCGGCAAATGCGAGGGAGAGCATGAGGATGACGCTTGCGGTGGAGAAACTGAGAAGTGTATTTACTGCGGGGGCCCTCCGCATGCTCTTAAGTCATGCCCGGCGTACAAGCAGCGCGGGGATAAAATTAAGCGCTCCCTTAAGGATCGCTCGAGGCACTCTTATGCAGAAATGCTAAAGAATGCTTCGCCATCTGTCCCTTCCGAAAATTCCTTTGCTCTTTTGGCTGGCGTTGAGCAAGAATCTGACGACCCACAAGAGGGAACATCATTGGTTAACCCAGGGGAATCCAGGAAGAGGAGAAATCTAGCCTCCCCTAAATTGCCTCGTAAGGGTGCCAAGGTGTCGTCCACTCAGAGTGCGCCATCTACAACCAATAAATCCAACGGAAGTGATGCACAAAAGCCGAAGCAATTTGCTCCAGGACTTGGAAATATTAATTCTAACAAGGAGTACCCACCACTTCCAGGGACACCAAAAACCCCAAGTGTCCCCTTTTTTCAAACAGATACTCAGTCCAGTAGCGGACTAATGAAATTTTCTGACATAGTGGACTTAATTTTCACAGCTTTCAATGTTACTGATCCTCTTAAAAGCCTTCTGATACGTTTTCTCCCTATAGTGCAAACATTTTTGAAGCAGTTGACTACTAAATGGCCCCTCCTTGCAGCGATCGTATCCTTCGATGGCATCGAACGAGGTCACCGATTCGATCTACAGTGGAACAGCAGAAGTATCCCCCCGAAAATCGATTCCTTTAAATTTTTACTAAATAGTTTAAAATGTGATGCTTTCGCATTATGTGAAACTTGGTTAACTTCCGATATAAATCTCAACTTCCACGACTTTAATATAATTCGTCTGGATCGAGAAAACCCCTATGGAGGAGTACTTTTGGGGATCAAAAAGTGCTATTCTTTCAACCGAATTAACCTCCCTTCGACACCAGGCATTGAAATTGTCGCTTGTCAAGTTTTAATCAAAGGTACCTTTGCATTGCTTCCATCTACATTCCTCCTAGAGCCTCGGTAGGGCACCGAACGCTTTGTAATATCACGGAATCCTTACCGGCACCGCGGCTAGTTCTGGGAGACTTTAACTCGCACGGTACGGTATGGGGTTGTCTTCATGATGATAATAGATCAACATTAATCCAAGATCTTTGCGACAATTTCAACATGACCATCTTAAACACGGGAGAAATGACGCGGATTTCTACACCACCAGCACGCGCAAGCGCGTTGGATTTATCGCTTTGCTCGACATCGCTACAGTTAGATTGCATGTGGAAGGTGATCCCTGATCCCCACGGTAGCGATCATTTGCCTATCGTGATTTCAATTGCTAACGGTTCAAGACCATCGAAAACAATCAATGCCTCGTATGACGTCACATGGAACATTGATTGGAAGAGTTACGCGACCGCGATATCCGTTAAAATCGAATCCACTCAAGAACTTCCTCCGGAGGAAGAGTACAGGTTTTTGGCTGGTTTGATTCTCGACAGTGCGAATCACGCTCAGACTAAACCAGTACCCAGCGCGAATACCCATGGACGGTCTCCCACACTGTGGTGGGATAAAGAGTGCTCAGAGCTGTACGCGGAAAAGTCCACTGCATATAAGGCCTTCCGGGAAGACGGGTTACCCGCTAGCTATCAACAGTACGCGTCGCTAGAAAGGCGAATGAAGAGTTTAATGAAAGCCAAAAAACGCAGTTATTGGCGCCGGTTCGTCGACGGGTTAACGAGAGAAACAGCGATGAGCACTCTTTGGGGTACGGCTCGACGTATGCGTAACCGTAATAGTACCAACGAGAACGTGGAATATTCAAACCGTTGGATATTCGCTTTCGCCAAGAAGATCTGTCCGGACTCTGCCCCGGTACAGAAAACGTGCCGCGCCGCGTCTCCTCCCGATACCGCGAACGAAACACCGTTTTCGATGGTGGAGTTTTCACTTGCTCTCTTGTCATGCAACAATAACGCCCCAGGGTTAGACAGAATCAAATTCAACTTGCTGAAGAATCTGCCTGACACTGCAAAAAGGCGCTTGCTGAACTTATTTAACAAGTTTCTTGAGGGTAACATTGTCCCTCATGACTGGAGGCAAGTGAAGGTCATCGCCATTCAAAAACCAGGAAAACCAGCCTCCGACCACAACTCGTATCGGCCGATTGCAATGCTGTCCTGTATTCGGAAGTTGTTCGAGAAAATGATCTTGTTTCGCCTCGACAATTGGGTTGAAGCAAATGGCTTACTGTCAGATACACAATTTGGCTTCCGCAAAGGCAAAGGGACGAACGATTGCCTTGCGTTGCTTTCTACAGAAATCCAAATGGCCTATGCTAACAAAGAGCAGATGGCATCAGTCTTCTTGGATATTAAGGGGGCTTTTGACTCAGTTTCTATCAACATTCTGTCAGAGAAGCTGCACCAGCATGGTCTTTCGCCAATTTTAAATAACTTTTTGCTAAACCTGTTGTCTGAAAAGCACATGCACTTTTCGCATGGCGATTTAACAACATCGCGATTTAGCTACATGGGTCTTCCCCAGGGCTCATGTCTAAGTCCCCTGCTCTACAACTTTTACGTGAATGACATTGACGATTGTCTTGCCAATTCATGCACGCTAAGGCAACTTGCAGACGACGGGGTGGTCTCTGTTACAGGGCCCAAAGCTGCCGACTTGCAAGGACCATTATAAAATACCTTGGACAATTTGTCTGCTTGGGCTCTTCAGCTGGGTATTGAGTTCTCCACGGAGAAAACTGAGTTGGTTGTTTTTTCTAGGAAGCGTGAGCCGGCGCAACTCCAGCTTTTATTAATGGGTGCAACGATCAACCAGGTTTTCACATTTAAATATCTCGGGGTCTGGTTCGACTCTAAAGGTACCTGGGGATGTCACATTAGGTATCTGAAACAGAAATGCCAACAAAGGATCAATTTTCTCCGAACAATAACTGGAACATGGTGGGGTGCTCACCCAGGAGACCTGATCAGGTTGTACCAAACAACGATATTGTCGGTGATGGAGTACGGGTGTTTCTGTTTCCGCTCCGCTGCGAACATACACTTCATCAAACTGGAGAGAATCCAGTACCGTTGCTTGCGCATTGCCTTGGGTTGCATGCACTCGACCCATACGATGAGTCTCGAAGTGCTGGCGGGCGTTCTTCCGCTAAAAAATCGATTTTGAGAACTCTCATATCAATTGCTCATCCGATGCGACATTCTGAACCCGTTGCT
Source organism: Topomyia yanbarensis (assembly GCF_030247195.1). Taxonomy (NCBI): domain Eukaryota; kingdom Metazoa; phylum Arthropoda; class Insecta; order Diptera; family Culicidae; genus Topomyia; species Topomyia yanbarensis. The sequence continues at coordinate 428,106,209 of NC_080672.1, read as the reverse complement.
GATTCAAAATTTCGAGAGGCTCGTCGAGCTTAATTCTCAAACCCGTTTTATGTCCTTGTACTTCGACTACATGGCACAGAGCATTAATCCTTCTTCATATACTCCCAACCGTGTTCGTTTTCTAGATACTTCTGATTCTACTGTATTCTTCGACACATCCATGAAGGAAGAGATTCGTGGAATCCCGGACCATATACGCCCGCAGGTGATCCCCAATATATTTTATAATAAATTCCGAGAAGTCGACTGCGACAAAATGTTTTACACTGACGGATCAAATCTCGATGGGTCCACTGGCTTTGGTATCTTCAACAATACTATCACCGCTTCATTCAAGCTCAATGATCCCGCTTCAGTTTACGTCGCAGAGTTAGCTGCAATTCAGTACACCCTTGGGATCATCGACACTCTGCCCACAGATCACTACTACATCATTTCGGACAGCCTGAGCTCTATCGAGGCTCTTCGTGCGGTGAAGCCTAAAAAGCAATTCCCATATTTTCTGGGGAAGATACAGGAGTCCTTGTGTACGTTATCTGAAAAATCTTATCAGATTACCTTTATTTGGGTCCCCTCTCATTGTTCTATCCCGGGCAATGAAAAGGCCGACTCATTAGCAAAGGTGGGCGCATTAAATGGTGACATATACGAAAGACCAATCTGCTTCAACGAATTTTTTAGTATTTGTCGTCAGAGGACACTCAACAGTTGGCAAACCTCGTGGAGCAACGGGGAACTTGGACGATGGCTACATTCGATTATCCCAAAGGTATCAACGAAGCCTTGGTTCAGGGGGATGGATGTGGGTCGGGATTTTATTCGTGTAATGTCCCGACTTATGTCCAACCACTACACCTTAGATGCACATTTGAGGCGTATTGGGCTTGCGGAGAGTAGTCTGTGCGCTTGTGACGAGGGCTATCACGACATCGAGCACGTTGTCTGGGTATGTGCCGGGTACTTGGACGCCAGGTCTCAGTTAAAGGATTCCCTTCGGGCCCGAGGTAGATCACCCAATGTCCCAGTCCGAGATATGCTGGCAAATCGTGATTTCCCCTATATGTCCCTTATTTATACTTTCATAAAAACGATAAATATCCCAATTTAGCCCCTCTCTTTTTATTTCTCGTTTTTAGAAGTTTCCTCTTGCCGTGTGGAACCGATAAGCTTCAGACTGCCACTATGTAACCGCCGTCGCCCTTATCACTACGGAATCTGAAGCGAGAGCGACTCGAGGTCCGAAGGATTCCCTTTGAAGGATTCCCCGCGGGTCCGAAGAATACCATCCGCCAATCCGACCTACTAGACTGAGGCGCAAATTTGTTTCGCTGATCTCCCGTTTGCCCGAAAGTTGCAAGTTTTGCTCTTCTCCACCGGTCACCATCTACGCCTTCTCTTTCCGGTCCTTGATACAACTACTTCTACACCGATTTTGGAAATGACCAAGCATAAGTATCCGATAAAAAATCAAATTTGTATTCCGTATTCCTAGTTTTAAGATAGTTGTAATTTCTACTCTTTGTTAAAACTATTGTCCCCCATCTTGTAAATAGAATTGTATCCCTAGTTTTAAAACATCTGTGAAATTTTTCATAAATATTTGTTCCCCCTTTTGTGTACCAAACTATATTGTTAGTTTTAAGATAACTGTAAATATTTCCTAAAAAACTATTACTATTGAATTCCTTTTTTTAAAATTTTTCATAAAAAAGAATCTTTTGCCCCCTCTCTTTTTTTTCTAGTCTTAAGATAGCTGTAATTTTTTTCTCTTTTGTAAAAAAAATATTTCAACATTGTAACCTCCTAGTTTTAAGATATTCAAAATGTAAAAACAAAAGAATTCGGCACCGCCAAGCTAACGCATTTGTGCCTATCAAATAAACGAAATGAATAAAAAAAAAAAAATAGTGAGATAATAATGAATAACTCTCAATGTGCAGTTGGTGAGACAAAAATATGTTCCAGCCTCGTGAACAGGTCTCCATGCGCAATGGCTCGTTGCTCGCACGAGATCTGCCGGACAACCATTAAAACTCGTATTATTGTTTTTATCGTTGATATTATGTTAAAATATGAAAGATCCACGGCTCAGTTTAGCTAAAGCATTGAAACAATGACTCAAAAAATATATATAATAAAAAGGTTGATTTTTTTTATAACAATTCGAGCATTAAAACCAATGTCAATTGCTGCTAAAACACATATTAGTCAATCAACCAAAGAAGAAAAATTTACTTTCGATTTTCGCTCTTAGGTTAAGTTCTCACGATGAACTTGATGATGCAACGAGCTGCACCATTTTAGTCGCATTTATGGTTACCATTTAATGTTCATCGAAATTTAAAACACGCGACGATACAGCAAACAGATATCAATAGGCAATCCCGGAAAGCGACTGAACTATTACGACTGGTTGAATTTATAAGTCAATTAGTTGTGATGAACGTTTTGATCTCATATCTCCAGTATGTTACAGTCTCTCTAATACGGTGAACGGCGAGAGCAAACTGAACGGTTTGAAAAGGAACATGATAACACTTAGGATATGACGCCTGGTCGGGTGAGCTCCGAAACTTGTGGCTTCGCCCTGAGCCGAAATCGAGAAAGACAGTGCATCCCCTTTTTTGGACCACATGAGACCCAGTACATGCTCTTTTCCGGCGACTTTGTCCTAGTGGAAGTGTATCATTTGCTTCTGTTTCGTTTCTTCTAGTTCGCGTTAAGCTTGATTCGAATTCTATGCCCAATTCCTAATTTCGAACCTGGCCTTTGAGTGAATGAAGTGCTCTTCCAATGCACATTGTGCACCAAGCATCTCATGCAACTCTTGCTTGCTTACGGTTTAAGTGATATGGCAGTTCACGAACGCTTTTGCCGATGACACCCGTTTATCGGATTATTCAAATGATCGTGTAGTCCACCGAGTTGATTACACAACTGTTTAACTGTGATCCCGAAGTAGAGAAACGTTCATGTTTATCCAGTCTTGGTCCTGAAACTCTGCGGACTTTTAGCTACCAGCGATTTCAGTAGCTTTTTCCGGATTGCCGAGGTCCTCAATTACTTCGGGAACCGACTCTGCCACTAATAACCGACTCTACACAGCTTCTTTCGCCAGAACCTGAAGACTGTCCTGGAGTCGCTTCAGGTTATCTATTTTAGTGAATCCGCAAGCTGCTGTAATATTTCGTAGCAACTTATGAAGAGCTGCCAAACTTCCGCTTTTTATATTTTTTGACCCCACCGTTTGCAAGGAAAAATAGTTTTCAAACCATACATACACTAGAAAAAAGTTGGGCATGAAAGGGTTAATTGTATAATTTGGTTGTTTTTCGCTGGATTTCATCCAGGCCATTGCAGGTTCTTTGGGAAGCATTTCGTGGATCTGTTGTAATAAACTCCATCCACATCTGTACCTTATCAAAAGTGCTTTATTACCAGTGTCCCACGAACGTTCCTTATTCTGCTGCAACCTCTCTTTCAATTAGGTGTGATGGAGAAGCGAGTATTAAACACATCAACTTGTGTCTTCTACAGATCCTGTGCAAAGCAACTTGTTTCGACGATGTATGAATGACTCGAGTTGAGGTGGAAGAAGTCTTTCGTTCAAAAACTGAATCAGATTCGTATGAATTGTAGCTTGAATTGTTGAATTTTCTGGAATATCATCTATAGTATCATTATCGTTGAATGCATCGAAACGTTCTACTAATGGGAGTAGTTTTTTTCTGAAGAAGAACTACTGTGTGGCTCCATGACCAATTGTTTTTTAGTCTAACCGAATGAATCCACATTTACGGAATCCGTTTATTTATATATGGGACAAAACCCGATCGGAGAATCATAGCTCCATAGTTCTTAAACCTCTGTTTCTTAAAAATTCAAGAACGATTTTTTTCATTGGTGCAAAAAACGCTACATCCAGTGAGTGCATGAAATTTGATGAATTCGGAGGAAGGGAAACAAGTATAATTTCATTTTTTACAGAAACTAGATGTGTCTTATGTTGTATGAGAGGAATACTCGTCGACAAAAGTTAAAGAAAAACTTCAACTTTTGACGAATCGTCCATGGATGAAATACCTTCGTAATGTAAAAAAAATTCGTAAAAGGAAACCGAGTTCATGCCCCTGACTCCATCTTTCCAGCCGTTCAACCGTGTAGAATTCTTTGGGATATTCTTGTCTTATAGGAAGCCAACGCTCCTGATGCTGATATCATAACTATATAGTTTTTTTTGTCGGATTTCGCTGAAATTGACTGAACATTTTTAAAGATTTTTTGAACGTTAGTTCGTTGCTTTTTCGGAACAAGCTCAAAAAAAAAATCGTTCATGGATCAGTGAAATTATTCAATGAGTTGTAGTCTTTCAAAAACTTTTCGTCTGTTTGCAACCATAACCGTACCTGTTTTTCTGTAACTATGCGCCTTTTCGATCAACTTTTTGCATACCCACGAGAAAATAAATTCAGGATGCCGCTTTCAAAATGTAGGTTTTAAAAAAAACCTCGAATCCAGAAATTGCTAGGGAACGCCCCCTACAGCTACCGCAAAAATGATAACGCATAAGGAGCTCCCCTTATGGAATAACGATTTTTCAACTGGTCTTTCAACGTTTTCATTGGAATGCCGAACTGCTTCGTCGTGGATTGAACTGATTTTCCTTTCCGAACATTCTGAACGACTAGTCTAAGGTTATTTGATTATGCTCAGTAAAATGGCGGAAAATATTGGGTTAAATTACTCAGCAAAAATACAAAGGAAACGCAATAATATGTGAGCCACTTCCCTTACGGAGGATGTTTCTATTCCATTCTATTCTAACCCTTACACAGCCAGTATTGAAAAGCATCCTGGAAAACACTATAATTATTCTATAGTGTTTTTCTTGTCAATATTAATATTTGAAGCATATTTTCATATGTCGCAAATATTAAAACGGCCAGGCCTACTGTGCAGAGTTTGGTTTGAAGATGATTCAAAATTAAACGGCAATCAAATTATTCAATTAATGAATAATTTGATTGACGAATCGTTTTGAATCTTAAAAGAGGAAGAAACGAGGACAACCGTACCAACCGTTTCCGTTTGAAGGGGATATGATAAATCGTTGGGAGTGACTTTGCTAAGAAGGTATTTAGGTATTGTGGAGGCGTTTGGCGGAGTGGAGGTCCCAGGAAGATGATGGGGCATCCAGGCCCATGGTTGGGGTATTGCTGTCTTAGCACTCACTCGGGAATGGGACCTCCGAGTGGTAAAGGACAGTTTCAGTTTGCGATCCGTTTCTTAGATGCGAAAATCAATGCGATACCTGTCGTTCGCTGGTAGGGATGACGCCGCCAATATAATATTTCGCCAATCCTTCCTGAAGCGACGCCGAAAAATAAATGCTTTTTCGAAAGGTATTCTGTCCGGAATCCCTCCTCAGAGCGTTGACCCGTACTGAGCAGTGTTTCTATAAGTCACTGCCGTAGTTACAGCGACCCCGGGTGACGACGGCCCGTCTCGCGGGGAAAAAACTTTCACTAGTCGTGTCCGTTGAGAAATGCTTCGAGAAACACCTCCTTTATGCTTCTTCACTTTTACCATTACTGGATTTCACAGTTAAACATGTTTTAAACGATTGGAAGGAACAATCTGTGCTGGAAAGAATTTTTCCGACTCGAAAAGAGCTGCGAAAAAAGTCAACCACTTGCAACGAAGGCATAGCCTACTTTTCATACTCACTTTCCTTACGGAGGATGGTTTGATTTAAACTTAGACACGCTGTCTATAAAATGTGAGTTGGTAGTTTGTTATTATTAAAAATGTATCATTTAGTTCTCTTCCCATATACGTCTGACGTCTATTGAATTATTTAACAAAAAACCTGGCTCGACAAAAAATTCGTACACAAATGAATTTTGCAAAGAGCCGTTATTTCTATTCCTACAGCGAGGATGGAACATGAATGAACCTCAAGGTGGTATACGCGCTTAGAATCAACATTATACCGAATGATTTCAAAGATGACAAGACTCGGCGAAGTGGAAAGTTCAATGAAAGAGAATAAGTGGCCTTTTTATGCCTTTCTCATATAGAATGGTTATGCAATCACTCTAAAAATCTAAGTCATACGCTAATCAGAAGAATTCGAAATGTTAAACCCACGGTCTCAGTCAAATTTTGTACTTGACTATTATTTCTTGGCAAATGCATTTCCAACTTCAGTTAGTTCAGTTCGAAGCAAAACACATCATTTCTTGTAGATTAGGAATTCTTTAGCTTTAGATCTATGAGAAGAGAACTCCGAAAAAATAAAAAAATTGCATTAAAAAAATGAGAACAACAAATACTTCTTTCTTTATTTTGTCAGCATTGTGAGAATTAGAATGTGTGATGCTTTAAAATATCCACTTTCGCCCATATACTATTGGCAACTATAGCCTCTATGTTAAAATGTTCACATTGAACATGTGAAACACGTACTATTTAAAATGATAAATAAACAGGAAATTACGCGCTTTGTTTACAAAAGCCACCTAAACTCATCACGGGATACAAAGATTGTTTTTTACTGGTCAAACCAACGTTCAAATGGTGGACGGTAAACTCGCCATACTTCAGCATTACCCCTTGGCTAAAGCACTCTTCATTCTCGAACAACGTCAAGCAAATATGAAGGTCAGATTACTACATGTCAATTCTGTCAGATTTCCGCTATATTCTGCAACTGCTATTAAGAGAAGTGTCACACAATATTTCTTTATTTATAACCATCAAATGTTCTGTAATCTTTCCAATAGCTTTTACAATTTCTTTTTAGAATTCTTAGATTGAAACAAGATTTTTCTCTGCCATATTCTGCTTTATCATTTTAAACACGACTAACTTTACCTTAGGGTGTCCAGGATTTTGCTTTGTTTGGAAATTCTGCGCATGATAGAGTCACTTGCTTATACATTTTCTGATCAACTCAGACCATCTTGCGTGTATAATACCACAGTGATCACTTTTCATACACAAGTCGGACAAAACCTCAAAAATGGCCCGTATTGATGAAAACTTCACATTGGGGTAATTATGTGACGCTGAATTCATATTTGTTGTTATTTTTTTCTGGCCTCAAAATTTTAACATTTACATATATAAAGTGCACTATATCTGAAAATTCATTTTCAAAAAATTTGGTGTGGTGAATTTTTAGCAGAATACACATTTTTTCAACCGTTGATAATGCTGAGAGACATTTATAAATTACATTACGAACCCTGGGTAATCAAACACTATCGTTCGTCTCCATTTGATATATCATGAAAAATCACCATTTTTCATTCCTCGGGACAGAAAGAGGCAAAAAAAGACATTCATTTTCGGAAAGTACACTAATTTTCAAGTGTCATCAACTACACACAATCTTTCCGAACTGTTTAACAAAAAAGTATAGCAACTTTGAACATTATGATTTTAATTTAATTAACTATTTATTATTTGTTCTTCATGTCTATGCGAGAAGAAAGACTTGTATCGACTAAATCGAATGGCAAGTATAAATCCAACGAATAAGCTTTCAAATGAATCCAATTCGACCCTAATCGGAATCTTTCCTAAAAATATATATCAATTTGAATATCATAGGTTTGAAAACAATTTTTTTCAGAATTGATAAACTATTTCACCTTCGAAGTTCTGTAAAAAATCATTTTTTTTGTCCTCGAGACTTAATATTTTGAGAAGACTATTCAACCTATTTAGAAACAGGGAAAAATGTTAAATCATGAAGAATCCAAAATATATTTTTTTGGTTTTGTCCGACTAGGCGACACTGTGTGGCGATGGAATATATAACTATGTAATTTCTCCATTTATTAAATGGTTTGTTGGCCTACTTGGGTCAAATTTGGAAGTCTTAGAGTGGCATGAAGAACCATGCTAATATACATCTATTTACATCTGTTCAATGCACAGTGTTCCAGAATGCAAATTTAGCAGGTATTTCAAGATATACTTAGCCTTATTGAGTCTTTGGAGAAGTCTTCGCAGTTTGTGAGCCCCTTCTTTTTGTTTACAGAACAGTTAGGGTGGTTCTAATTTTACAAGGATCAAAAATTAACTTTTTGATCATTCAAGCTAGAGCCAAACGACCTTCAACGAAATTGTAGAACGACAAATTTTGAAGAACTTTGCTGAAGACATCTAAGCTTTATGTGTCATACGTTTTATTTTACAACAAATTTAAAATCGAAGGTTAGGGTGTTCCTTAGTGTTTCTTAGAAAAAGAACTGTTTCATTCAAATAACTTTTGCAGTATTGATTTAGAACTAAAGTAGTCTTCAGACAACTTTAAGATTGTTTCAAGGCGAATAATTTGTTTCGTGGCACCACCACATATTCAACTATTTTCGTTGAAAAGTTATGAACCCCCTAAAATGGGTTTTTTTGGAATAACAATATCACTCATTGGGGCAAACGAAAGATATTTCTTTTTCAACTATAAATGAGGCATAATTGGGCAAAAAATGGTGAACACGATATTTTTTAAAATTTCATAAAATTGATTTATAAGATACATTATCTTTTGAAAAATAGAAGCTAGAGTTTTTATGTGTTAGAAAAAAATGTTATTATTGTAATACGTTTAAATTACTTCCACGATGGACAATATGAAAATATAGTTTCATTCACTTCACAATACTTTTCTCTAATTTTCAATAGTAGGTAGGGTGGTTCTAAATACTTTAAAATAAAAAAAATAACTTTTTAAAATTTAAACACTATATGTCGTGTACTTTTCATTTTACAAGAAATTCACCGAAAAAATTAGGGTGTTTCTTAACAAATGGTTTTCTTTGTATAACTTTTGCAGTTTTTCATTAAGATCAGTTTAAAAATACTTTAATATATTTTAAAGAAGAACAATTTGTCTTAACATACCGAACCTCTAGCTTCTCGCGTTATATATACTTTTCACTTTTTTTCTCGCTTTACATATACTTTTTAATGGGTCGTTTCGCGGAATGGGTCATTTCATCGAATTAATCATGCCGTATCAAAAGTAATTTCAATGGTTAAATAATATTAAGGGTATGTCACAGAGGAATGAACACGCTCAGAAGAATGAACGACTCCGCAAAATTAACAATTTTAATACCTAAGCAATTCAGGATTATATTACTGCTATTGTAGCAAATTTATTCAATTGAATAATCATTCCCGAAATTAAATATAAAGTTCTATTTACGATGTTTACTACAATCAGATGGAGTCCAACGTGGTTGTAAAACTTTTTGCCAAAACATTCTCTAGAAAATATAATGTCAAAGAAATTTCCATAGAAATTATAATTACCACACAAAACTATTCGGCTAACAATTTCAATATCCGGAAATAATTCTTCAGAATGTACCTTTCACCAGAAAATCAACTCCGAAGTATATTGCCCTTGATTAATATTTTAAAATTAAATCACATTTATAAAAAGCATAGATAATTAAAGAAAATTAAAATAAAAAAATCAGTTTGGCTTTTCCATTTTTCGGTTATTACACTGCCCTTGCATGAGCATGTCGCATGCGGCGAAGCCAGTGTGATGCGGCCCAGCCGCATAACCGAGGACAAGGATCCGAAGTGATACCATAGTTACCACATTTGTATTTCGGCTATCGTTTCTATATTATTCCTAGCAAGCCATGAAAAGTTCACTAGAAGAAAATTATTTTCGTCTCACGTTCAAAACGAAATAGATCGTATAACATTCTTCACAATGGAACCGAAACAGACGAAATGAAGAACGCAGTAGCTTCACGGCAAGAGTTGTAACGAAGAAACGTGGAACGGCACATGTTGTCATGACAACCGGATCAGATCATTTTCATGCACCGGATCCAATAGAAGTGGAGGCGATTAGACTGCGGATGTCAATAAAGCGCCATGCGGCAAGCGATAGTGGTCCACCAGTGAGAATTGCTAGAACTGCCGCAATTGGGTTATCAAACGAAGTCCAACTGCAGGTTTCTTCGAACGCTCAGAGGAAGCTTGTGCAACGAGCGCGGTCAAAAGTGTCTCGAAGTGCTGATGACGAGAACTCGGGAGATTTGATAATACCTGAAGAGTATCAGCGGACCGTCGACGGAGATCAATTTTTCAGGGGAAAAGTCAGTATCGAAGAGGGCCATGCCATATTATTCGCATCAACCGAAGACATAAAAAGACTCCATCAAGCTCGATACTGGATCGCAGATGCAACGTTTGATACTGTCCCCGGGGATTATAGACAACTATTCTCAATTCATTCAAGTATTGCACCAGTACACACGCATACCATTCCAGCAGTTTACGTGTTGATGACCAATAAGACGGAGGAACTTTACAAAAAAGTTCTCGAAAAGCCAACAGCAGTTGCATCTGAGATAGACATTGAGTTAGCTCCAGAAATGATCCTGACAGACTTCGAGAAGGGCATGATCAATGCTTTTCATCACGAATATTCTGATGCTTCGCAAATTGGATGCTTTTTCTACTATAGCCATAATATTTGGAAACACATCCAAAAGCTTGGTCTGGTTCCAGTGATTTCGACAAACAAAAATGCAGCACTTTTGTTTAAAAAGTTGCGTGCTTTGTCTTTTTTACCATCAGAAGCTATTTCTCGAGCCTTTTCTCTCATCCAGCAGACAGCTCCGACAGATATGGCTCCGCTAATAAAGTATGTAGAAGAAACATACGTTCTAGGCCGCAAAAAACAAGGAAGATCTGGAAAACGAAACCCACCACTTTTTCCACCCCAATTGTGGTCCATTTATGAAAACACAAAAAATGGACTTCCGAGGACAACGAATAATGTTGAATCTTGGCATAACCGCTGGACCGCATTAGTAGGAGGACGACATGTTAGCAGTATTCGAATTATAAAGGAGATGCAGTTGGAACAAAAAGCTGCAGCAGGTCGCGCTGTTACTTTTCTGGCTGGAGGCGGTGGTATAATGAAAAAGCACGTTGAACTGAAGAACCAAAAATTGAAGAAAATTGTTCTCAACTACCATGAATATGAATTAATGGATTACATCAATGCTATCTCAAATACAATTTAAATTGTATATTCATTAAAAAGATTGTGCAAAATATTATCTCAATATAATATATTGAATCTACGAATTCTCAAATTTCAAATTACTTCTATTAATTTTTTGTTCTTTTTTTGAGATTTTTTTTTAATTTCTATTTATGTTGTTTGGTATACAGTTACCAGCGAACTGGTTGGACCACTACATCACGCCACTACTAACAAATTCGATTTTTTATTTGGGACGATCGATAGTTGTCAAAAACTAACCAAGGAAGATGGTATTAGTGTAGCATGGCATTGAAAACATGTTTGATCATTGTCTTTAATTTTTAAAAGTCGATTGATATGCGGTTTTAACAACAGTAGAATCCAACTAGCGTAGTTGTTCTTTGAAATTGTTATGCCAAGTATATATATTTTTACTATATGCCTTGTTCGTTGTTCAAAATTTGCGTATTGAATCAATATTTGATCGACTCATATTGTTTTTTTGGGTCAAAAGATTGAATTTACCTTTTATTTATAACCATTGAAATTGTTTTTGGTAAAATATCAGTCAATTAAAATTTAAATCGGCGAAATGACCTTCGGCGAAATGACCCAGACTCCAGCAACAGTATTTAATGTTAAGTACCCTAATTGAATATAATGTTATTTGAAAAAGTTTGTACAGGAGGGCACAAATCCTTATTTCATAGTTAGTTGCGTTTCGGCTTCGCCTCATCAGAAACCGACACTAACTTATTGTCGGAATAGATTAACGCCGGCTTGCCGCAAATCCCTTAAAACTAAAACACACTTTGTGTTTCAATCGAACGACTGATCAAACGTGATGTCCCGTTCGAGCAGAAGTTCTGTTTATGCCGATGAGACACAGTGAAGCCGAAACTTGTCTTGGCTTAGCAGGCCTATGCGAAAGCACTACGCTATATTTCACCCTAAGGAGGAAAATTTGGTAAAAACCAAAGTTTCTCACTAGGGTGAAAATTTTAGTTTTAAGGGATTTGCGTCAAGCCGGCGTTAATCTATTCCGACAATAAGTTAGTGTCGGTTTCTGATGAGGCGAAGCCGAAACGCAACTAAGTATGAAATAAGGATTTGTGCCCTCCTGTACAAAGACTGGTTTTTACCAACAAATTTTCACCCTAGTGAGAAATTTTGGTTTTTACCAAATTTTACTCCTTAGGGTGAAATATAGCGTAGTGGTTTTTTTAAGAAAAACCCTAAAACTTCTTGTTTCTCGTGCAATGGAAAGTATAAAAGCTAGAGCTTGAATGTCTTCAACAAATTTGTCTAAAATGTGTTGCCCTACAGCTTAATCGAAGACAGTCATGCTCTATCTCGAATCGTTAAAAGTTCAATTTTAAATGTTACTAAAATTGGAACCATCTGTTTAGACAAAAAGAAGGGCCTTGCAAAGTACAACAACTTTGCCAAACATATTGTATGGTTAAGTCATTTAATTTTAGCGAAAAGTTAAAATTACTTCTAAATTAACATTCTGGACCACTGTGCAATGATGGAAGCCCCTTAATTCAATAGTGTCCAGGGGCTCCGAGTAGTCTTAAGACGGCCCGGACCGTTAGACCGTTGTCTCATTTTTACTTTCGTACAGTTCTGGTGGCCTGATTTATGAATGCTATGAAAGACATGTTTCGACTCTGGCACCAGAAGATCTTGCATGACTGTGATTACCAATTCAGGCTCGCAAGCACTGACTGAAGATGATTGTATAAGTACGATTCACACGATACATCAGATTTCGCCAACAGAACAGAAATTTGCGGTAAATATATCGCTCAGTATTAAACATTGGGTTTCGTCGGTCCAATGTAAACTAGTTCATTGCAATATCGCCAATTAACCGCTCTTTGTCGTAAAAGGATAACTTTGGGTTTCGCCCAGTTGCCTTGGTCGTTGGTACTGGCTTTGTTTACAAAAAGTCCAACTTGATCACTCACTTGCAATGCTTGCTAAATTTACCGAATTACGTATAATTTGATTGATTTCAAACGTAAAACTAGCTGGTGAGACCCTTTGGCCTTAATTTGTTCTATACATTCTGCAGAACGAAGACTTATTTTATAACCGTTCCACCGCCTTCTATGATGCTGTCATATAAGCTCACATAGCAGGTGCGTTTTCTTGTGCGTATTTAGAGTTGTTTGTTATTTCATTGAAAATATGTCTGCTTTTGAATTGATTCAAATGTTCGTAAGTGCTGATAGTTCTGGCGATGAACTCATTACAATTGAAATGATGAAAGGATCCCGCACAAGGAGCTATCGATACTGTCAAGCTGTACCGTTCCGGCAATGTTTAATACGCGTGGAGATAGGAAAGCGTATCCGGCACCGTTACAACGTGAAAGAACTCCCTAAAAATATTCGTACATTAACCAGTTATTCAGCTACCACGCTTAGAGGGATTGAAGACTGTAATTTTCTGTCAAAGTCTTATAGCGTTAAATGTGACGTTTGCTTCTGGTGGGAACTTTGCGAGATCGTATCCAGTGATTGCATGCGCTTGGAATGAATTAACCAGATTTATTGTTATTGCAAAGTTTAATGGTTTGAAAACTGTTTTATTATGGCTCGCCAGCAGTGCCATTCTGAACAAAAACTGGAATTTGTTCCTTAATTGATAAATTCGAAATTAATTCAAGTACAGAAACTGGGTTTTAAAGTTTTTTGAGTCTGGGCACACATTTATGGCAGCTGATAGTTACTATGCGGCAGTATAGAAGAAAGAAATGCGACAAAGACCACTGATAACTTTCAACGATTTCAAACAAAGTGGTTCTGCATATGGACACAATGAAATCGGTGCATAGCGAGTTTAATGTTTCACAATATACATTAGACCGGTTAATACCCCACCCGTATATTGACGATATTCGATATATTGTAGTCCATAAAGGAAGCTATGAGTTTCACTAGAGGAACCCGGGACTTTTAAGACCGTGAGGGTAATTCAGTTCAGACACCTTCGATTTCTCAGAAAATCGTAAGACTTTCTGACAGATGAATCTCATTCTGCATTTGTCTTAGAATAACCAGTATTATTCTTAAAATCAGATTTCAATTTAGAACTTTACATTTTGTCCATCCTCCTCGAGCTTCAATAAGACGTTGCTTGATATCCTGGTAAATCAATCAATTATTCTAGGGCAAACATATCGATTTAAGGCCATACTTCCTAAATTGCTGTTAGTATCCAATTATCATCAATTTGCCAATGCACACTGAATCAAAATACCACAAATTTTCACCATTGGGTTTAAATTAGGGTTTGAGAACAAATTTTGTTCGTTTCGAGGAATTAATTGCGTCGAAATCAAGGTGCAGAAAAATCCAGATTTCTCCCAACAAGTTATCGTCAAAATCAATAAGAACATTTGCAATGACCCAGTTTTTGTTATATAGTGCAGATCGGAGTCATATCGTGATTCTCAAATGTGGTCCAAATAACGATAGTTATCCACTAAAAGTGATTATACTATTTTAAACAAAGCGATCGCTCGGGCTTATAAAGTTGCAACGATGTTAGACAGGAGAATGGCTGCAAATAACCTTATACAGTTTAGGATGTACCCAGTTTTAGCAATCAGCTCTCCAAATGGTCTGTCCCACACACGTTTCCAAATAATGGAGGAATAATTCTTCGAAAACACTCCTAAAGCTGCAGTAAAAATATATTTAATCAACACAAAAATAGAAACCACAACAATGAACCAACCACCCACAGCACAATAATTGACCGGGTGACAAATCCTCCAGTATCCCTGAACGCTGCTGCCTGCTTTCGGTGAATGTATATGAAATAAAAAAATGTAAGGTGCCAAAAAGTCACCCAAGCGGCACCGTATGAGCACTCGAAGCGCCCAGAATAGCTGGTTGACATTTGTGTTTTGTGCTCAAGGTTCAAATTGTTATTACCATGCAAATATAATAAAAACGGTAATGTGTCTAATCACAGCAGGCCAATATTAGTTTCGCGTTGTTTAACAACATGCATTCCATACGATAATTCGTCGGTACAATCGCAGTCGCTTTGTAAATTTTGACAACCGTCTATTAACAAGAATCTTTAAGCTATTCACCACACTATAAAATGTTGAATTTAATCGCCTCGACGATTCTAACCACATGATTGGAACGCATTGTGAAATAATAAAAGTGCAGAGAGAAACGGGGTAGCATTTTTTTTTCGGAATTTTCGTATTTGTAACCGGTTTGCATTAAAATAGTTAAATCAGCTGCCGGACACCTACCAGCGTTGCGATGCTACGGCGACGGTGTCCGAAGCATTCACATTACCGAGCACTTGCTTTTTTTGTGCATCGGCTCATATGTGCCATAGTTTCATTCGGTACGCGCTCCTCTCCTCATGACTGTTAGAAGATAGAAGTAAAAACCAAATCCCCTAGCAGAGAGTATGAATGAACAACTGTGTAGATGAAGAAACTGAGTAGGCCTGAATCGTTATAAGAAGATGATTGAAATCGAACACATGATCAAGGTAAATAAATGGGTGGGAGAGTGACTGTTTTTCCCTCCCAAGACGAATCCAGTCCGATGAGGTGCAGTGGGATTTATACAGTGTATATGATAATTTTTCTTGTGCAAAAGTAAAAACAGAAAATCACTTCGACTCTTAAACTGAACGGTTTAAACACATTTTACTCCCCAGATTTGTGGTTGGGTTCTATTTCACCCAAGTCATTTAAACTGCATCTGAAAACTACACTACTTTTTCTATTGGAATGAAGGTGCTTTTGCTAGTTTCAGCAGTGAGCGGGAAAATTCATGTACAATATTCGGGGCTAGAAGTTTTCTAGGCGAGGTGTAAGAGGAAACCGCAAGAGCGAGAAAAAATCCAGTTTCATGCTGACTAGAAGTGAAAGCTTTTCGTCGCGTACGTAAATAGCAACGTACGACTCAGAACTAGTTATGGTCATTGCAAAACTGTTCAGCTGATCTGGTGTGTTAGATAACTGCTAGATTTGCTAATATAGAGGCATTGGACGGCGCTTGGCCCCGTGTCGGTACGATCATCTGCTTATTCGGTTGCGTTTAGGATGGTGTTTGATGCATGAATAGATAGATTTTTTATATTCCAATGCAACCGATTCTGTATAGTATATCCTGATGGTGTTATTCGACTATTGAATTTAGTTAAAGCTCTTAAAAATGATGAAATATCAAATCCCTGTTAAATATATACTTTAAGTATATTTGAATTTTTTTTATTAAGATTTGAAGAAACGTTTAATATAATTTTAGCTGAAAAAATTAAAACAAATGATGGCAAATTTAGTTTTGACATAAAATATTGATAGTTGTAGGTCTTTTCTATACGGAATAAAATTCACCTTTTCATTCTAAATTCGTGTTTGCGAAAATTACTTATGTGGATAGGATGTGTTTGAAAATGATCTTCAATTTCAATGACTTTTAATTTAACTTCTAAGTGATTCCAAAGCTGTTTGAGATTGAAATTTATTCTCAAAATTTTCTGGAAGGATATAAAGTTTTTTTTTGGTCTTTGTTCCGTATTTCTTTTTGTTTCATCGAGCTGATCGTATATTTTAGAAATTATTCTGTTGCTCCTAGACTGAAGCCATACATTCATTTGTCTTTGCTCATTCTTTTCGTTGATTAGTATTTTGATATTTCGATTGAGTTGTTTTTACCGAGGTTTCCCATAAATTTAGTACCTAGTCTGCGTTTGTTTTTAAGTTGATAACGTTGATCGTTAGTGTGAACTCCATTAGTAAATTTCTCGTAAAGAGTATTTGCCAACCCGCTGAAATTCTTAATGTTTTCTAGTCCTTTGATGCCAATGCAAATAATCGTGCTTTCCAAGAACTCTAGTTTCTGGAAGCTTCACCTTTCATATAGAAAAAGATCATTGGCATTATCATACACATTGACTATTTCTCAGTAGATTTTACCATAAGAGATTGCGCGATGAAACGTGACCACTAAGAAAATCACTATTTCTTATTTGTCAATCCATACATTGATTTATCGTAAATACTTTGTTTCAAGCACTTTCAGCACTCGTCTATTTGAAAAGTTATGAACGATTTTTATAAAAAAATACGCCAATTTCGAAAATTAATTATTTTTGTTACAGAAATAACGCTCCCGCAGTTTTCTCACTAAAAACTAGAAAAGTTCCGATCTTTCAAATGGAATTCATTTGCAATCTTATCTTCCAAATATAGAGCTTTGAAAAAAAAAACCATTTTTGTTTTGAAAATTGCCTGTAACTATGCAAACAAAAGAGATAGTAATTTCATTCCATTCGAAAAAATATGTATTTACAAAAGTTCTAAAACCTCTGGAACAAAGTATTTGCGAGAAATTAACACATAAAATGATATTAATAGAAAACCAATTTTTCAAGAGCCACTCTACCTTAAATATTACAAAAGTCATAACACATGAACCATTAAAAATAGGCATATAGTTTCTTCAGAAAAGTTGATTTAATTTGATTGATTTATAACTTTGTAGAGCATTATGTAGCTGAATTTTACATATCTAAAAAGTTGATACTTTGAACACCTCGTCAAGAAAGTTCTGAGAAAGTTTGCCGAAGATACTATATATCTAAAACCAAAGGTTTAGGCGCAAACAGTTTTGTCTTTCTAAATACAGCTTTGGGACCATAGTACAGTGATCAACGAGGCCATTTAGTAGAATTCTAATTCATAAGTGTTCCTATTGTTGAAAGTTTTTAATATCCAGTCCACGATATCAAATAATTTCATCTCTCCAGTACTATGTTGAAGGTTAATATAGTGGGACACTTGGGGTTTTTGTGCTCTATGTGGAAAATCTTACTACTTTCTAAGATTTCTGAGACCAGAAGCCACTTACTTTGATTTTGCAAAAGCACTTCCTCGAGTTATTGCATTTGGAGCCCCTTCCTCGGGATTGTCACACTTGCACTCTTTAGTGAATAAGGGGGCGTAAAAATAATTTAAAGCCGGTGGCCTAGGCCTCTGTATCACTTCTTCTCGTTCCTTAGACACATTTCACACATTGTGTCTTGTTTCTACAAAAGAATGATGGCAATTCAGTGTTGCCCAGTGTCACGAAAGGGCGAATAGGTAGACCCAGTTCAAAAGAATCAAGCTTGTAAGAGCAGATCCGCCGAAACGTTCTTGAAGAAGCCAACCTCATTCCTCAGCAGATCTTCACAATTATGATTCATGCTGGAAACTACACCGTCATTCTCTACTTCCCGGGTCGGTACATAGACAACACACTTTTTCGTTATTGACGAATTTTGTGCCAAATCGTCTTCAGAGTTGGCAGCACCCTCTTGGATTCTAGTGAAACTTTCTGTACATGAAGAGTGTCACAAAAAGCCACGGTTTTTTGAAAAGAGTCAAACTTTTTTTTAACAATTTTATTCAAACAGTTATAGTCTAAAAATGACAAATCTCAAAAAAAAATTTCGCGGAGGGGTTTTCACAAAATTAGTCAAATTTTCGAATAAAAATATTGAAAAAAATATTCATTGACTCCTACACTGAAAAAAATCGATTCTAAAAATTTAAAGTTGATTTACAAAAAAAAACATTTTTGATTTGGATGAAATTTTGTTTGAAGATAGATAATTATGTTCCCTATCTACTGTCAAAAATTCAAGTTGGGCACCTTTGAGAAAAAAGTTATTTTGAAAAAAACTTTTCGTTGTCTAAACTGATTTTTTTTCTTCAGTGTATTTATATCGAAAACTAAACCAATGAAAGTCATAATCATCTCAGAATCCAATAAAACTCAGTTTGTGACAAGATATTGTTTAATTTAGCAACTAAGCATATTTTTAACTACATTTTTCATGAAATCGAATTTTTTTATTACTTTATTTGAAAGTACAATTCCTTGAGAATATTTTCCCAAATTTTTATAAAAATCCGAGAAATCGATCGAAACTTACAGCGCTTCCAAGAGCGCTTCGTCTACCAACAGCAGCGTTAATTTGAAATTTTAAACTCGATTATCTCGCAATGTCGTTTTACTAAAAATGGTTTTTCCGTGATTACGATTGCCGAAAAACTATTCAATCAATTTTCTTTATTTTTTTACAATTGATCGTAATTAATTTTTCTCGTACTTTAACGATTCCTTTTTCATTCATAAATTTTTATTTCGTGGATAAGAATTTTTAATACAATTTTTAGAGCTTAAAACAGCGATTTTTTACTAAAAACGTTCTCGAATGCAGGAAAAAATTATTCTTTCTAGAGAAAATTTTCAATAGGACGTAAGTAACAATGAGAAATTCTCTTGGAGGTCTTTCTCTTCTGTTCATTACTCGGCCATTTCAACATTTACTACTCTATTCTTTGCATAATATTGTAGTAAAAACCGTCAGTTCGATATGTACTGGAAAATTAGTACAAAGTGTTGTAATGATGTCGTAATAAACGAAAGAGAAAGTAAACAAAGAGAGGCTCTCAATGTTACTTACGTCCTATTCAAAAATTTTCTCTAGATTTATTCAACTAATCGTTAAGGTACGAGGAATACTCATATACTAATGGAATTTTTTGAGTTTTGGGATTTTAGATGATCTGTTGGTCTCCAATCGTGATCACCGCAAACCTCTTAAATAAGAAAGAGTTTCGGGGAAAAAGTCATAACTCCGCCAATTATCAATTTATTTTTATAAACTTGTGCTTGTTTATTTTACTGAAAAATGTACTACCAAATATTATAAGTTTGGTAAATACTTCTTCTGAATTAGAATACCTTTTCGTCTCTACTTTGCCCCCAGGAATAGGCACGAAACTGTGGAATTTTTGAGTTCCAGATATTGTTTTGGCGTTATTATTCAGTTTTTAGAGTTCTTCTGACATTTTGTTATACTGTTCAGTAAATATGTAGCAAAAAATTAATTTTATGATCTTACATAGCTGAGTTTCGGCTTCGCCTCATCAGAAACCGACACTAACTTTTTGTCGGAATAGATTAGCATAGTAATTTTGTGATATTTTTATCATTTTGTTCAACTGCCCAGATATATGACCGGCGGGGACTTGTTATGGTATTTCCATAATTGCGAGCAAGACTGGCTCTTTTTGCCATTCGCTTGAGAGTGCCACCAATAGCATCACAGGGTCCTTTTCCATGGGATGCTGCAACAAAATGCCATTCTGCGCTTAACTCATACTTTGACTGGAATCTACACAAGCTTGCAAAGTTTTTCTTATTTTTGTATTGGCTGCTGCTCCATCAGACATAAAATAAATTTTGGAAAAGTTTGTCAATTGTTTCATAAAATTTATCAGTTTTGAGAGGAACAAATGAACTGCAGTCTTCCAGTCTTTTAGTCTTACAATCTTCCAAACTTCCAGTCTTCCGATCTTGCAATCTTTGAATCTTCCAATCTTCCAGTCCTCATTAAAGTTTGTTATGAATATATACCAAAATCAGGCAGCTTGCAGCTGGGAAAATGGATTATGAGATGATTATGACTTTCATTGGTTTAGTTTTCGATAAAAATACACTGAAACAACAAATTTAGTTTGGACAAGGAAAAGTTTGTTTTTGTTTCAAATAACTTTTTTTCCTTGAAAGTGCCCAACATTTTGACGGTAGGTAGAGAACATAATTTTCTATCTTACAACAAAATTTCATCCAAATCAAAAATGAGTTTTTTTGTAAATCGACTTTAAATTTTTAAAATCATTTTTTTCAGTGTAGGAGTTAATAAAGATTTTTTTCAAAAATTTTTTTTTCAAAAATTTGACTAATTTTGTGAAAATCACTCCTAGAACATTTTTTTGTAGGATTTGTCATTTTTATACTATAGCCATTTGGAAAAAATTGGCAAAAAAGTTTCGTCTTTTTCTCTCAAAAATGGCGGCTCCAGCAAAAGGTGCTTTGAAAACTGACCTCATCTGCGGGCACGATACGGTTCGTAATTCGTTGTCTACAAGAAGCAAACCAAAACGATCTTGAAGATTATATTACGTAGAGGCGCCCCAACCTAAAAAAAACATGAAAAAATCGATATAGAAACAAAATGGCAGCCATTTGAAAATAAAGTATCGTTTTTTCACATGATTTTTCGACTTTGACTGGCTGTAAAAAATCGTTATAGATCAAAATAATGCGATTTTGTAGGTTATAGCGCCCGAGAATGTTGTCTTCTTTTAGGCGGACAAAACCTGAAGTTGATTGGTTCAAGAACAAGAATGTCCGCAGATTCAAAAAACCTTGTTCCTAGAAAGCCGCCATTTTGGACGCCATATTTGACACCTTACACTCGAAATTTTTTATTTTATAGATGAAACCTTAGTAAACATTTTGCAGAATAGCGCACATGTCCAAGTCATTTCACTGCCTCGAAAAAAAAAATAATTTAAACATTAGGTACTTTTTGCCACAATTATATAAGAGCCCCTTAATCCATACACTAATCGCTCGCATGCAAATATATATTTTCAAATAACGAGACTTTATTATGGGGCTATTCATAAATTATGAATTCATCTTCAAAGGTGAGGTGAAGGCGAGCGGAGGAGGTGTGATTAATGGGCATTTTGTTACTTAGTTATGTTAAATGGTATAGAAACTAGGCCATTACAAATCTTTTTTAAAAATTATGTCCAGGTACAATTTTTGTTCTGAAGGGGGTGGCAAACAAAAAATAAATATTTACTTTTATTAAAACAAAAAAAAGTATTTTTTTTATTTTACATTTTCTGCGATCATTCTCGTGGACGTTACCGCAGGGTGATTTCGGATAGCGAAGTTGTTTTACTTAAGCAATTCAAACAAACTTTATTGAATAAATCAAAAGTTCATATAAGAAAGGGATGGTTAAGTTTTTCGTTGTAAATAATTTTTCGAACAGTACAATTTCTAATAGTAATTTAATCTGTTTCTAAATTTCCAATAAAAGCTTGAATGATCACGAAGAACTTAATATGAACATTAAAGAGTACTTTTAGGTAATTTCCGAACTTTTGGTTGCTTGGATAGTTTTCGTACCGTTGTAGTGACACATGTACCGACTTTACACAAAAAGCATGAAAAGTGGTCAAAGATAACCCTGCTTGATAACAATGTACAGAAACAGGATTGTAGAATTTTATTTATGGACTGGCGAACGTACATTCTGTGCATACTATAATTTTTCGAGCTCTAGTGGAATTGGCAGGTTTGGTTTATTGCTTGTGTTTGAAAATTTGTAGATTTGTTTGTTTGGTACATGATAGTCATTTGGCTCTGTTCCGTGTGCATTTTCAAAATATTTGCATTTCCCCCATCGTGTTGTGCAGTCGTACGGATTTATGAAACGTATAGGAATCATCAATTCATATTTGCCTTTTTCATATAAGGAATGCAATCACTCAGAAACTCGACTTGTTAAACTAGACCCGGAGTGTCGAGTTCCATATACCACTAGATTCAGTTCGTCAAGATGTGAAAATATCTGTGTGTGTGTTTATTATAGTAAAGTTGAAAAGTTTTAAAAGTGCATTGACAATGACTGCATAACCACTTTCAAAAGTGCATTGACTTTCGTGCATAACCACTTAAAATAGTCCTTACTTTTCTTCCTTCCTTCTGCCCCACGAGACTGCATCAAAGCGTTATATCGTGGGGAGGCTGATTCGGTCTTGAGATACAGTGAACTCAAAAAATAGCATGATCACTGGCACTACCTAGTGGTAGAGTTGAAAACTATTTGGTCTTTCACAGCTCTTGATCTTCCGAACAGGTTTTCCGAAGATAGATACCCTGTATAAGATCGAGATAACGAGATATTTCGAATAGAATGTTCTTTTGTTGAAATTTCCATTTCGCTTGTTCCATTTACATTAATGGTGGTACTTAAGGTATGTCTTTGTATAAAAATGATTATATATTGTCCAGGACTAGTTATGACAAAATGATACAATAGAGCATACATTCGAGCCGTTTAGCTCCGAATACCTATTCGGTTAATCGTAGTGGTGAACTTCCGTGAGCCATTTGGCTCCCGTTTATGTGAGCCATTTAGTTCCTGTTTACGCGAGTCATCTCAGTGAGTCATTTATTCCTCGGCGGCGGAATTTCTCCCGATACCGATGCCCGTTGCGTGAGTTATTTAGCTCCCAGTTTTGTCGCAATCTACTCGGATAGTCCATAAATCCTACTCAAATGGCCAACCAGTACTTGGCGATGTTGGTTCGGCGATACCGGATGGAGCGTAGCTTCTGGTTCGCTGCTTCCGGTTCGCTGAAAACTCGACGACCAACCGCTGGCACTTCACTCGATCTAGTTCCTGACGGTGTAACTAATCTGCTCACGGTCCGGCGATTCCAGATGGTTCGTGGTGCCCGGTACACTGGCGCCTCAACCAAAGCTGTGGTTACTGTCATAGTCTTCCCCTTAGCATAATCATCGTGATTTTAAAAGTTCGAGTCGATGATATGTTCTTCGACCGCGATTTTCGCCTGTTGCTGTCTTTCGGCTGCTAGTCAACACCTGGTGGGTTACTTAAGAGCTCTAATTATACAGTGCATTCCATACCGGACATCTACGGAATCACACCGTGCACTTACACTCAGGGCCGGCGGAACACATTTTTCCCGAGTGGGTAGTAAGATTCGAAGTGATTTCTCCCCGTATTGACGAAAGTCTATCTGGTGGCTATTTGGAAACACACTTTTTTAACAGGGCTGTTTGTCCGACGGCTCAGCGAAAATGTGTTTGTTGAATACAGATACTACAAATGTTCCACAGCTTAGTACCAACTACCAACTCCAGTCTTTTATATTTCATTGCATTTATTTTCCGTTACTTACTATAAAACCTTCTTTTGCGGGTACTGAAGCCCGCATGATAGTGTTGACTAATGAGAAGGTATCTCTGACGTCGATTTGAATATTTCTCTGATGGCAAAGATAATGCCGATAAGTCTCATTTGCGATACAAATTATATCTAATGCAACCGGTCCCTGGATGGTCTACATCCGCACCAAAGACAAGCCATTTAATATCATCGATATAACGCGTGATCTAACTAAATAACACTCGACCGTGTACGAAGAAGAATTTTGTCTACGTACCCGCCCGGAAGGTAGAGATTGATGGTGTAGTGTCCGAGAAAGGTCGTAATTGCGAAATAGGGGGTGGCTCCTTCTAGATCCCTGTGCTTCAGTCAGTGAAAATTATGGCATGCAAGCAATTGGGTTCAGCAAAAATCGAGAAGTATAAGAAAACTTATTTTCCATCAGCCTAGTTGGCGCCTTTCGCCGGATTTGTTCCTCTAAAATTTGTTCTTTTGAACGGGGCTCGTTTACTTGTTCGCCTTTTTATGCCGCGGGGCATGAACTGCCGTCGTTGCAAACAATGGGCCATCGTAGAAACAAGGCAAGGTGTGGAAGATGCGGAGAGGATCAAGATTTTTTTTTTCATCCGTGGGAAGACTCCCAATTACCTGTCGACATATGCCACATATAAATTATACGGGGAAAACTGAAGCATTCTTTTGAGAAACGCTGGAAAGAAATAGTAAAGAAAGTACCGGCAACGACTAATTTCTCCGCTTTTTTGTTCACTAAAGAGCTATATTCAGACAATTTCGAATGAGGAGAATAATTTTCTCCCCCAAGTTTCCTTCCTTCCTAGTCTCTGAAAGTGAAACTTACAGTGTCTCTATATTTCAGTCCTATTATTTTCCTAGGTTTCACACAATGCATTACACAATCTGGTTTACTTCCGACGTAGATCTTCCACAATTTTAACATTTTTTGCCTTGGTCGAGAAAATACTATTGAGGAGCGTTTTATGGATGAAACCGTGCTATTATTTCAATCGGATTAGCCTTTGCTCGGTACCAGATGTATTGAAGTAGTCGCTTGTTAGGCAAAGATTTATTGATATTGTTTCCATATACATCGCACCTCAGCTGGTTCTAGAACACTTCAACTCCCACGGTATGCCATGGGGTTGTCTTCATTCTGATAACCGATCTATCTTACTGCATGCTATTCCCGATAATTTCATTATGGTCATCTTGAATACAGTGAAAATGACACGAATGCCTATCAGCGTGGCCGAGTGCGTTAGATTTATTGTTGTACCCTACCACGCTAAAATTAGTGTGGCCATTGATTGAAAGAGCTACGCGTCCACTATATCCGAAACAATCGAATCAAAATAAGGAATTCCTCCGGTGGAAGTGTACAACGTTTGGACTGGCTTGTTTTTCTACACTGCGATTAAAGGTCACTAAACAAATACCCGGCGCGAACAACCGTGGACGGTTTCCCACTCCTTTGTGGGCAGAGAGTTCTCAGAATTGTATGCGAAAAGGTTCTGTGAGGACTTTTTGAACGTCGGATCGCCCAAATTTTGCCGAATATATGCGACGTTAGAAACGCAAATGAAAATCTCGATGAAAACTGAATAACGCGGTTATTGGCACCGGTTCGTCAACGGATTAAAAAGAGAAACAATATTTCATCTGGTAGCTGGGCCCTACGTTGTGTACACGATTAAACCTTTGATCGGAATACACGGAACTAAGAATCCTTTATCGGCGATAACTGCATTCCACGTAGATTCACATTCCAATGATAGACGTTCCCGATGAAATTAAAATAATGTATATAAACGTCAGGCTTGTTATTTGCTCACACAATGTGCCACAAAGAGCGAAATACACCGATGAAAAATAGAGCAGCACAAAAACACTGCGATGTGCAGAACGACCGCACAAAGAGAAACTTGAAAACAAACAAGAGAGAGATCTGTGCACCAAGAGCTGCACAATTTCTTTCAAAGAGTCACCTTGAAGAGCCACTTTTTTGTGCCTCCCCTCACTGGCAAGCAGGTATAAAGGCGAATAAAACTACAATTCAGATAAAGTTTGATCGGAAGGATGTTTTTAAAATGTTTGTTGGTTGCCTTCTATGCCTCCGTGCGCGTGGGACCAGGATTCACACTAAAGAGCCTCTTTATTTCTACTCTTTGAGGTGTGCAGTCGTGGAGTAGAATACACGTATGAGTGCAACACACATTAAATGTGTTGTCTGGTCATGCGCCTAGTGTTCTTCGGCCTGATTCTAATCAGAGATGTGCTGGCTACCCTCCAAATTTATTATGTCTTCTCTATTGGATGACTTGCTAAAAGCTACCTAAAAGTGTGATCCCAACAGTTCCCAGCCGATCCAAGGAGGCCAGTCGGCGATCCGGTCGATGATGTCCTGATAATAATCTTCCGTTTGCCACAAAGCTACAAGTTTAATTACTTTTTTCGCTTTCATTTTTGTCCGCCCTTCCCTTACTTTCTCCGATACGGTCTCTGCTACTGATGCTGGAATCAATAATCTTTAGCCTCCCTCTTTGTTTCAATTTTTAATCAAATGATGGTTCATGTTAAAAAATTGCAAATTGTATATCTTGCCCTTAAAAATATTTCTGACTTCCTCCCATAGTCTGGATAAAATTGTGTTAATATTTTTTGTCTACCGATCTGAGCTCTTTGTTATAGGATGTGGATGTGTCAAAAAGTATTTCCATGAGTATAAATAAAAAAATAATTTCAAAGAAATCCTAATTCTTATCCCATATTTTCAAGAAATTTAAATTGTAAAACAAATTTGTATCTGAATGAAAATATGAAATTGTTTTACATCGAGAATTTAAGACGCAAGAATTTTGTGAAGAAAGACACATACGCGTGGTTAATTTCAGGTTTTGGTTTGTTCCAGACTTTCGAGTGGGTAATTCCCTTCTCGGTAATTTTCGAGTGGGTAGTACTACCCATACTACCCACGCTTTTCGCCGGCCCTGCTTACACTCATCGTAAGTGACAACATATGCAGTTAATCCAAGCAATCTTTGACTCTGCCTCTTTCAGCTTTCAACTGTCCTACAGGTAATACGTGATTCCTTTCTAGACAAAAGTTCAGACATTCAGAAACACCAACTCTGTTTTATGATCAAACGTCTCCGTGGCGAGTGCCTCCAGCTCTTCTAGTGATTCTCCGATTACTTGGAACACCACATTATCAGCGAAACCGAAAATCGTTACATCTCTGAGAAGCTTCAGCTTCAATACTCCGTCGTACACTGCGTTCCACAGCGTCGGGCCGAGGAACGTCAGTCGTAGTTGTCATTCTCCCTTGTCTGTCTCATAGATCAGTGTTCGGTACTGAAAGTAGCTCTGAAGCATTCTTCACGTCTAAGGTAACCACCACGCAATAGCGATATCCTTTTCTCTGATGTCATCACAGCTCCCATAACCGTTCGGGTGGAATTCACTGTAGACCTGCCTATAACGAAGTCGAATTGCATGACATGCCGTTCTCACGGTCCGTGTACTTGGTTAGCTTGTTCAGGATTACGCTCTCTAACAGTACCAAGAGACATACTGACCTATACGCTGGAAGAGTCCAAGTTTTCCTGGCATCGGAAGCAACATCAGCTTCTGTCGCTTCCAGTTATCGGATCATTCTGAACATATCCGGGTTCTCATATATCGTTTTTTTCAGCGATATATGAAAGACTGATACTGGGTCCTTCCACTCATGGCTTTCGCCATCTCGATCAGCTGCTTGTCGGTAATTCGAGCTTCTTCTTCGTGATCATCCTCCTCACTGTACGGCGAAGATTGGTTCAAGTTGCGGGGAAAACCTTTCGATGGTGACCTCTAACTTCTCCGGACACCTTTTAGGTGGTGTAGCTGGGCCTTTTATCTTTGTCATGCCAACTTTGTAGGCGTCTCCTCGAGAATTCGTGTTGGCTTTGTGGCAAAGCTCATCAATTCAAGCTTTCTTGTTCAGCTCGACTGCTTTGTTAAGAGCGCCTCGTGCAGCTCGCTTCCCTCTTTCGGTGTCACTACGAGCACTCTAACTTCTTCTCCAAGGTCGGAATAACTTATACGTAAATCGGTAATCGTCGTATTACAGCCGACGACCGTTTCTCGGTTTCCCATTTCTCGGTATGGTCGCATTACACGCCCTTGTTAGTACTGCCATTAACACGTTCGCCTTTAGGTTGAAGAAGATGCCATCAAATTTAAATTCTTCGACGGACACGTCCTTGTGAAAGATCGCTGTTTTCCACTTTCGCTCGTTATTCAAACCGTGTCCAGTTACAAATGCACAAATGTACCAGATCGCTTGATGGTCGCTGTGGGTATATCCTCGCACACTTTTCAGTCCATCTTTCCTGTCACTCCAAGGCTACAAACATTAACATTGATAATGGATTCCCGGCTCTCCCTGCGGTAAGTACTGATGGTACCTTTGTTTGTAAGATCTACATATAGCTTTGCTAGAGCATTCTTGATCGCTGATGGCCAGACAAAGTTCTTTTGATTCCAGCGTCCTTCTCGACAATTTTGCAAGTTCCTAGTTCTTGGAATATTTCAGAATTAAAGTCTCTTCGATTCCTTGGAAAACGGCTAATTCAATTTTCACAAGCTTAGTCTTAAATGGAAGGTTTAGTAGCAGACTTTGATCTGGTGAAGTTCATACGAATCGCACATATGGGTGCGGAAATACGGTATGAGCACTGCGATCCCATATTAAATCTTTAAATTTCAAATGCCTTTCGGTAAATCTCACGCATAATGAATATTAAACTACATATAAACCGCCAGGAGTCTTATGTGAATTGATTGTTTCCTTATAGGAATTATTTTAGAATGCAACAACCGATCTCTATCGACTGTTGCGTTTAAAATGGAATCGATTCAGAAGTCGGTCTGTAAGCCTTGCCATGAGATGTTTGTTTGAGAATTCACGGGCGGGTCCTTCTTTCCGCGAACAGTAAACGTTTCGTTTGATGTTAGACTGGATCGACGATTTTATTCGGACGTCCTATCTACCATATTGACCATTCTTGGTCAAAATAAAAAAAAAATCGTGGGATGGCAGTTTCCAAAACTACTAGAATAGTTTTCAATGACGAAAAGCAAAACTCTATGAAAGCTATTGTTGTTTTATGAAAAGTGAAATTTTTTTTTAATTTAGGTTATTAAAACAAATTATTTGCCCCCTGATTTTTTCCAGCGATTTTGAAGGGGGGGGGGGGGTGACATAATTTTTAAAAAAGATTTGTAATGGCCTTAGTTACAATTTATTGTTTATTTAAATTCTTAATCATTCAGTTCAAAATGAATTAATCATAAAATGTCTTAACTTTTGTCGTTTTTGTCGGCTATGTTATGATCCGACCAACAGATTCTCATTCTCCCACAACGGAGGATTGTTTTAGTGCGAAAATCTTCTGATTAGGGGATCAGATGTCTCAATGTGTACAAGGTCTATATTGGCTCCAACCGGGAAAACCATTCTAATATTTCTGCAGTTTCTTATATATGTTGTACCAACATTCAATTAGCAAGGAACTGGTAGGTGTAAAGTATTTTTCAACATTAGGACCTTGCATCGAAGACCGCTAACCCTCCCAATGTCGGAGGATCTACTTCAACAATTTAATGCTCAAAACGGAGGAGTACCTGACGGAGGTTCCGTCCAAATGTCACCAGGACGCCTCGGAGCATTTTTGTAGATGGCCTAATGAACGTAGTATTTAAGAAAAATTTGTTCCATTGAATTGTAGGTTTTTTTATTGCCAAATAAATTTATTCCATTTTTAATACATACATTTACGTGATAATCTGTGATTTGTTAGCTTTCACGTTGACTCAATAAAAGTCAATTTTCTTGACTTTTATTGAGTCAACGAATTTTCTTACAGGTCGTATGCTTTTCATTCGTGTATTTGGACATTTTAAGCAAGTCGTGTATCGATTAGCGAATGATTCAAAACCCAGCAAATAGGAGCTAACGTTTTCTAAGAAAGAGACATCGTCGAGTTATTTGCATATTCAATCGTAAAGTGTGACAAGTTGATTGATTATATTAAAGGGGCGCAACCACGCTAGCACCGCTACTGTATGACAACTACAATGTCAACCCAATAGATAGGGTCAAAGACCTTTTTCAAAACTAGAAACGACCACCTGTTACTAAAATCAAGACCTTCGTCTATCGATTATATTCTGACAAGCTTCCGACAGCTATGCCCGATTTGTAAGGTCGATTAGAGACAACAAAACTGTTAGAAAAATTTGTGCCTTTTATGCCAATCCCAAGAACCTGATTTCGTCAAGGTTCTAAGTCCAGTTAGACACATGTGTCAATTGCCGTTCGAACCAGCTTTTGGAATTTAATTACTGGTTATAATAGTTTAGTTCCGATTGAAATCAACCTATCACTTTATTGAATAACTAAAAAAAAATATTTCTGTGAAAATTAATTGCTCCCTGTTTCCGCTTTAATTGTGACCTACGTGTCAACGCGGACAATTGCTATGGAAAACACTTCCATTGAACAGAAATTAAACCCACGCTTGGCGCTGTTCAAACCCGTGATTATCATTAGTGCCGGAGGGTAGGCTGGACCGCTCGTGCAAATTACCAACCAGCAGCGATTGACTTTATAATTCCAGAAAAAATAAACCTACACACCCGGTAATGATCGGGTGGAGCCTCTAATCGAGCAACCACGGACGGGAACGAGTCAAACTAGCCAAAGTCCACACCACCAGCCAGCATCACGTTTCAATTTGTTTGCTATCCGGGCAGTTTCGCTTTCGATTCAAACACCAACAAGACAGGTGCGAATTTCGCAGAACGTTCCCAAGCGAACAAACAGGGAACTATTTGTGCAGCGGTTGACGCCCTAACTATTCCCATCCATCGTGTCACAAGGTGCAAAATACATTGTAAACCCGTCCGTGGTGGGATCATCCGTAGAGCTAATTGATCGTGCAGAAAAAAAGCATACAAACACACATGGCTAGATTGATTCGGTATGACCTGAGCTACTATTTGAACAGTCTCCTGCCAAGCAGGACTCCGACGAACGAGGAAAGATTTTGTTGTGTCATCTAACATCTCCCGTGGCGGATGTATACAATGTACGGTGCGGCGGCTCTTTTATGTCGTGATGCGGAGTTTGGTGGTGGAAGAAAGGCAATTCAGATGTTTTTGTTAACTGGAAAACTTTTTATGTTGGACTAATCATTTGTTAACTATTTTTTTAATTCAATTAATTATACACTTTTTTAACAGAGTTATGTAATTATAGTTTGTTTCCATGGATAGTTGAGCATCGATTGAACAAGAATTCCTTTTTAACGGTGCTGCTCTTCAAGGTCCGAGTTGAGCTTCGGTTACTCCCGTTGGGGTTACGAGAAACGTTCGCGTAATACGGGGTAGATAGATAATTAAATCGAGAGTGGGGCGGTAAGGTCCACTGAGCATGGTTAGTATTATTAGGTCTCCTAGTGATTTTTTTCTAAATGGATCCAAAGATTCTGACGTCCTTTAGAAAATCAATAGGCTCTTCTCCCGAGACGGATGGTTGGTGTTGTTTGCGTAGATCGTGTAACTCCCTGCATTTGTTGAGAATATGCTCCACCGTCAACCAAGTCCTACAGGTTTCGCAATGCCGGGGGCCGGTACGAGTTACAGCGTGGACATGGGTATGTCTTGTATGACGGACTCGGATACGGGACAGGATCTTTTGTTCTTGTCGACTGTCTCGTTTGATCCTTGTCATTTTCTGGAGGTGACCTTGACTACTTCTCCAGTGCGATACGAAGTTGTTTCCCACTTATTTTATTTATTTATTTATCAAACAACTTAACCTAACAATTGTGCAAGTAACATCACTGTTCTCCAAGTATGCACTATTGCCTAATTACGTAGATCTTAGCTGAAGGATGAGTAAAATTTAAATGCGTCGATTTTGAAACGAGTTAAGGAGATATTGGATTTAATAGTTGTAGGGAGACTATTCCAAAGATTGATAGCACGTATTCGAAAAGATTTTCTCAGGTAGTTTGAATTTATTCTGGGTACTACTATATTGTTGACGCGAGTTGATCTGCATTTTGTAAAAATTGTAGTCAGATAAGGCGGTCCTTCGTGTAGAATTTTGAACATTTTTTTCTGCATAATGCGTTGATTTGAGGTTTCCAAGTTAAATGAGAGTCGAATATTAGCCCCAAGTTTACAACTTGATCCGTAAATGCGACTGAGGTTTTGTCTACTGATATTAGCAAATCATTTTTAATAACAGTAGCTGATTTATGGAAAATAATTGCTTGTGTCTTTTTACTATTGAGCATTAATCCATTAGATTTAGATCACTGCACTATATTCTCTATGTCTATATTGATTTTGGTAATTACATTATCAATCTCATTTTTATCACCAGAGAGGTATATTTGAAAGTCATCCGCGTAAAGATGATAGCTGCAATGACTCAGTACGCTGGGCAAATCATTTATAAATAATGAGAACAGAGTTGGTCCTAAGATCGAACCTTGGGGGACTCCACTGTGATTTTGTTCTATACTTGAAATTACGGAATTATGTTCGACAAATTGGTTTCTTTTCTCTAAGTATGAGGAAATAAGCTTTACGCCTGTATTTTCAATTAGATAATTTGAATTCAGTTTATGAATAAGCAACCGGTGATTGATGGAGTTAAAAGCTTTACTAAAATCAAGTAGCACTAAGACGGTTATTTTGGACTTATCCAGAGTTTTGCGTATATCATTATCAATTGTGATTAATGCTGTTGTCGTGCTGCAGTTCTTGCGATATCCTGATTGAAAGGCACAGAGTAGATCATGTTCTGTAAGATACTGGATCAGTTGATCGTTTATCAGGCTCTCAAACACCTTCGACAATGCAGGTAGAATGTTAATGGGTCTAAATTCAGAAGCATTGGTGGGGCAATCAACTTTCGGGACTGGAACAACTCTAGATGTTTTCCAACAGGTTGGAAACGACGAAGTTGTTATAATCGAATTGAACAGATTTGTAATAATAGGAAGTAAGAAACATAAAGATTGCTTTAGTACACTTATTGGTATTTGATCGACGCCTATCGATCCGCAAGTTGATGTGTTAAAATGCTTTTCCACTTCATCTTGCATGACATTCCGGAAGGAAAAGTTTCCGTTCATATTGTTGTTGAGTTCTTCGTTGAATGAGAAGAGAATTTTGTTTGATACAAAGTAATTGTTGAGATGATTTGCAGTGACATCACAAGGAGAGGATAGTGCGGTAGTCTTTTTTATGCCAATCTGTTCCACCTTTCTCCACAATTCATTCGACGAAAGCTTTGCTTGGAAAACATGTGGAACGTATTTCAGGCGTGATTTCTTAATGCAACGATTGCACTGGTTGCGTAATTTGGCAAACTTATTCCTAGAATACCTGTTATCTTTGTCGATTTTCTATTCTTCATAAGCGATCTCTCGTTGATCCATTAATTGACGAATGTTATTGTCAATCCATGGTGCTGTTCGATCTACCACTGTTTTAGTCGTTAAAGGTACTAATCGATTCAAGAGCGAAACAATGTTGTCATTGAAAAAGCATACTTTTTCATCTGACGTTATCAGGTTATTCATGACTTGCCAATCAATATTCGTGAGTTCACGCAAGAAAATTATTTAATTTAATTTATGATAATCACGAGTTTTGTACGTTTCCGGGCGGGACGTAGGCTCGTGACATCTAAAGTCAAAGCAAAGAAAGTCATGATCACTTATTCCACCAAGAGAGGCTTGATGAACTTTACTTATTTTGGAGGAACAGTTTGACAGTATCAAATCTAGCAAAGATTGTCTACAGCCAGGTTTATGGCATGTTGCATTGGAAGGCAAAATGCATAGTGATTGGGACCGTATATTATCGACGAAAGAGTCAGTTTCATTGGAAACATCCAATAGATTTTTGTTGAAATCGCCCAAAATGACTATATCCGGTTCAGTGGCAGCAAGTTCGGTAGTCGTATTGAAAAAATCATTGAGGGTATCCATCTTTGCCCATGGCGGGTTATAGACTACACCGCATACGAGATTAGCTTTGGTGAGTTTATTAAAAAGGTATTCAATGTCCGGATGACTAACTGATTTTTTTTATTACTTTATATTTTAAAGATTTTCGCAAGTAAAAGGCTACTCCACCCCCACGCTTTTTCTTCTTAGTTGTACGGTCATTGCGAATTATGCGATATGCCGAGAGATCAACAGAACAATTGGTATTTGATGGACGCTACCATGTTTCAACTACAGCCAATACTGATATTTCACTACGATCAAAGATTATTCTGTAGTTGTCTATGTATTTAATGAGGCTGCGAACATTGTGCATGGCAATGTTTATGAAGTTTTTTGACTTTTTAGCAATAAGCCTTTTTAACTCAATGTCGGTCAGATAGTGATGTTGAATACGAGTATCAATTGCATTGAAATAGTTATTAGGATTAGGGTTTTCAGAGGGGCAGTTGGGATAGGTGATTGAGCTAAGATCACGATTTATGGCCGACTGATTGGCTATTTGCATATTTTCACTAAATTCTACGCGACGTTCGTTTGAATCGACACTTGTCCGTTTTTTGATTGATTTTCAAAAGGTCGAACTGATACACCATCAGGCCAACGGAATTATTCACAGGTTCTTTGAGGATGTCAGCGGCTCTCTACTGATCAGTCTCCGCACACGGCACTTGCACAGGCTAAGCGGTCCGTATCTTCATTCCCGGGGATTCTCCAACCCCCCAGCATACAAGCAGTCGTATATTAATGTTCAATACAAATTGTAAATAATATCAGACGAAATCAGAATTATAAATATTTCCAGCTAAAGTCATGATAAGTTGTAAAAACGCTTTTAATCCACCTAACAGTGTGATGAGACATTTCTTATAACTTTTATCACTCTCTTCGGATATTATATCGTTTGAGCACATTTAGAACTTGATGCTTCGCGATGTTTTTGATAACACATACTACATGGGAAAGTGGCAGGACTCAGAGAATCGTTCAAATCAGCATAGGACAACATCAGTGCTAGAAATCTCAAATCAAATCAATGGGAAGCGAAAAAATGGCCCATAAAATAGACATAGCTACGAATTATTGTTAATGCTCTGTTAATAAAATATCTAAATTGTGGTGGGAAAACTGAATTTTCCTAAAGGGGTTATATATTGTACTGAGCCAAAAAAATCGCATTTTTTTAATCGATTTGAAGTTTATACTTTACTCAAATTTACAACGCGACTGAGAACTAAGAAATCAACGCTTTTTCTTGAAAAAAGCGATAGTAGCAGTGATACCATTCAAAGAAAATCAACAATGAATATTTCCAGACTTGGTTTTATTTCCTATTTAAGAACTATTGTGTTTTTTACATCCTAGATTGCATGATTCAGTGATCGAAACCCAAAACTTCATAAAGTATTTGAAATTATTAAATTAAAATTTGTTTTTGCTATTGAAATTTACAAAATGATAGTATCGCCCCTTTGGCGATTGTTTACTTTTTCGGTTCCACCTATCAGCATTGAAGTATCGTTCTTACGTTTTTTTACAATAACTACCGTTCTACACCACCGATTTCGTCCGGGTTTTTTTTCAATAGCGATCATTGTTACTATTTACAGCTGGTATCAGCTTGATAATCCTAAAAAAATACGAAAATGACAGTTTCGCTTCTAAACTGCTAGCAAAAAAAGTATCGTACTGTTTGTTTGCATGGAGCGTGGAGGGCGAAACTTTAAATAAACAAACAAAAATACAGTTTCGCCCGTTGTATTTTTTGCTGTAGTTTAAGAAAGCACTATCGTAGAATCAAAATTTTTATGTTAATTTGTTGCGTTTCAAAGCCCTCATTCGCATGTATGAAAAAAGCCTTATGTTTACATTTGTAAGTATCGCCATTTTCACAAAAAAGGGTTGAAATGAAATCGCAGCTCCGGATATCACGCTATCTCTGAAGTGCATGCATGCATAGTTCCAAACTTTACTTCGACATCGACTTTTTCTAAAGGTGACTTTCCAGTAGTATCCTTGATTTGAATTATTATCGCTAATCCTAATGCCAAAGAACAAATAAAAACCCGTCGAAAACGAACCGTTTGGGAAAGTCATCATCATTACTGGAATTTTCATTTTCACGAAACTTTTCGATAACCTTCCGTCACTTGCGTTAATGCACTGTGTGCACAGTGCTCTGAAAATCTAGCGAAATCGTCTTAGGGCACCAGCGGGTCCAATTCAGAGCTATCTGCGCGGCGAGTAAAGTAAAGAATACTAAAAATTAATTTCTATTCCATAATTTTCAGTTCAGCAATTCGAGAGATCGTGCTCACCGCAAGCCATGAAAAATAGACTACGTTGTGAAGCGATGGTCACTATTTATTAAAAAATCACGGTTAAATAAAAAAAATTATACTATTAAAAAATTTCAAATAGTTTATAATTTTCACAAACTTATTAAGAAAAATTGTTTAATAATCTTTCGTAATATTGTGTAAGAAAAAAGCTGAAAATTTCAGTATTTTCTCTATCTGCAACATATTAACCCTTAAGTATACCAATTAATTGGTATACGAATTGGAATATCTTCGCCAAATTTTGGAAGAAGTCTATAAAATAACCCCTTGAAAATTACCTAAAAATTGTTGTAGTTCGATACAATAAAAATCCCCAAAAATGAAATGTACCTATTAATGTGAAACACAGTGAATAATACATACAATAAAGACCCATTTTTATCAGTCTCATGGTGTATTTTAGGCTAACAAAATGGGGACATTGACTAAATCGGGCAATTTTTTTTTCTTTATAATAAACTGAAGCTGTTAAAATATTCTTCCCGTCCCTTGATGTAGTCTGATAACTATTTCTGATTATGATGAACTTTTTATTTTCGCATATTTCCATCTTCATGATAAGGAAAACATGCTCAAGAAAGGATTTACTCGAATTCAGTCTAGTTGGTCTGCTAGAGCCCATCAAACATATGTTCATATTTGGCTGATAAAATCGGGGTTTCAATGTATTATAATAGATATTCAGCATTCGAAGAAGTTTCTTGTGAACGAGTGTAGAACGACTTTGTTTCTACTTACTTGAAGTCAACGGCGTAGCCAGAAATTCGGTTTGGTGGGGGTTTGGTGAAAATCGATCATACTGTCCAAAAGGCATAATTCCGAAACCGTAATTTTTGAAGTTTTAAAATTATGCAGAATTAATTTTTCAGAAAATAGTAACAGAGTTCGTGTCTAGCGAATTTATTGAGACTTTATTGTAGTCATCAATATTAACCTGAGAAAATTCACCATAAATACTTCTTGGACGATATACCGTCAAAATTATTTTATCAAATGATGCGCTGTTTAACGTTTGTAAAACTCATCGAAGATACTAAACCTCCGAAGTTGGCGGTTTCAAAATGATGCTATCTTGACCTTAAATTACTGATTTTAAACATTTGACCTATCCATATAATTGGTCATACAACAAAAATCAAATGCTCATCTAAATCGATCAGAACCTATTAGAATCGAATGGAAATCGTCATTTTTCATAAATTTCTCTCTACATTCGGAAAGTGTTATCCTCGTTATTAATCATATTACGTATTCGTCTCAACTCGAAGCATTCCCAAAATATAAACCTGTTTTAATCCACCTAGTGGTGCAATTGTGCTTGTCTCATTTGTCCAGACTACGATTCCATGGCTGGTTACGTTCAATACAATGGTGGAAATGAATATTACATGTTCAGTACGATTTGCACATACGTACAATGGATCGACAGCCACGATCTTGAGATACTATGTGATACTGAAACATCGCTTGAAACCAGCGGAGAATCATGGAGAAAGGTCCGGGAGGTCCAGATCCCGCCGAAAATTTTCAACTTGTTAAGAAATTTTAAACTAGTTTTAATTTTAAAGTAGCAACCCCTCACTGCATACTCCCTCCGGGCCGGTATGATTGTCGATTTTTAGAGTGATTGCATAACCTTTCTATATGAGAAAGGCAAAAATGTACCAAAGTCCAAAAAAGTCAATTTTTGTCAAACATCTCAATGTTTCATGCATTTTAAAGTCATTTGGCATCAAAAATACAAATTTGATTTTGAAAATTTTTCATTTCAGTTTATATGGGAATTTGAAGTGATTGCACTCTTCAACTCGTAACTCCGGAACCGGAAGTCTAATCAATAAAAAATTCAATAGCAACCGATGGGAAGGTTGTACCTTTCATTTGAGACTAACTTTGTGCAAATCGGTCCATCTCTGAGAAACAGAGGTCACATTTTTTCCACATACACACACAGACATTTTCCGATCTCGACGAACTCAGTCGATTGGCATATGACACTCGGCCCTCCCGGTCGGGATTAGATTGACGAATTTTAGAGTGAACGAGAAAGGCAAGAACATTTTTAGCAAATGTTGAAAGTTATGCATTTTTTTGGTGAGCAGTTCTATGTTTCAGAGACATTAAATCAATTTTAACTTCTCTTCCAATTAAATAAAGACCCTTATTACAGTACATCTCTACAAAAACGAGATCAATTTGAAAATAAATCTGAGGACTATGATTGATTGCAGAACTCTGTAATTTTCTATTGGAATGTTTTCAGGCAGGAATTTGATATTGATGCTATTAGACAACTGTGAAATCAAGACCAATAGATCAGTTACATATCAGGACCCCATTCCGACAATTTATCAAAAGTCCTCATGATGTTTACAACAACAAGTTATCAATCTACGGATCAGATAATTGTTATTGTAATATTGAATTAAATCAGTCAGCATCAATAAATTTTCAACTCCAATCCAATTTTTATTTGGTGTGGTGGGGGGGGGGTCTGTATGGTGTTAAACCCCAAAACCTTCTCTTGGCTTCGCCGTTGCTTGGAGTTATTTATTTCGCTTTTCATTTTCCGAAAGATTTCAGATCGATCCGATGGTCATAAGTTAGAAAAATTTCAGTCAGAAGGTTCGCACAAATGAACATTTTTGCACTGATAAGTTATCAAGTTCCTTCCAGACAACTTGGAAATGTTCAGTGATTATTTCTAGCGGTTGTAGATAGAAAAATGAAATACAAAATTCGATTTGTCGAAATAATGTTTGGCTTATTTCAATGGATTATTTCTATATTGAACAATAAATAGGCGACAAAGAGTAGTCCACAAACAACAAGCCATAACTTTTAAAGTATTCAAAATAGATATTTGAAGTCTTCAGTAAAGTTATTCGCAAAAGTAAGAGCTACAAATTTGTAGAAAGCATCATTTCGATATAATCACTTCCAATAAAATTTGTGAAAATATCTCACTCATAGGGAGATTAATCAGCAAAAGCACAATACCAGAAGAAAGGGCATATTACCTCCATTAAATTCTCCGAAGATACTATTGACCTAAATAAGCCGTTTTGGCGTTAATAATAGATTACATGTTTTTGGTCATATTTCTGGCAATGGGAAATAATAAAAATCTTTCGTCCGCATTTAATGTTAAATATCTCTTTTGATAATAGTCCGATTTCAACAATCTATAGCTTGTTCGAAAGGTATTCGTTAAAGCTGTCTAAAAACATATAAATTGTTAATCTTTATTGTCAATTTCGGCAGATAATACAAAAAAACTGCAAAAAACGCCATTTTTACGCATTCAAACATTCATATCTTGGAAACTAAACATCAGAATCAAAAACAAATTAATAGCGTTCATACTGTTTTTTAGTTCTTTCATTTAAAATTGGTTTGGATAAGATCGGTTCAGCCATTGCTGAGAAACACGAATGAGAATTTGTCCGTTACATACACACACACACACAGACACACACACACACACACACAGACATTGTCCCAAATCGTCGAGCTGAGTCGATTGGTATATAAGACTCGGCCCTCCGGGCCTCGCAAAAAATCTTGAAAGTTTGAGCGAATTCTATACATTTCTTTTATAAGAAATGTAAAAAGTTACTTAAAATGCAAATCAATGATCGAAATACAATGTTTATTTAAAGTTGTTTATTGATCCTCCCTAACTCAACACATAATTGTAAAACAGAAATATTTATGACATCTTCGATATGTTATATATAAGTCGATTAGGAATTGGATTAAATTGTAAAGTTGTTCGTAATAGTAATATTATTTTTACAAACGTTGCTCTTTCGCGGAATTTCCTGAGTGTCGAAAGAATAGAGAATGAACGCTTTCGTTATTAAAAATAAATTGACTCGTATTCGCAAAACTGGAACGTACAGTCGATTGCCCCCAAAATGCAAAAGACAGATTTCTTCTCAATGTAAAGATCGAGTAAGTAGAGATTATTCTGGCCTACAATATTGTGGTTCATCACTGGAACCGTTAGAAGTTCCGAATATTGAAATCAATGAACAAGAAAATATGCACAATAACGAAGTTCCGTTTGAATTATTTCAAGAAGCTTGTAAAGTAGATGATTCTGAAAGCAAAGGTATTTTTTACTTATTATTTTGAATTGGACATAAATATGTTCTAGTGTCTAGGGTCACTAATGTCTGCTATCCGAAACTGGGCTTCTGAATACCAAACATTGCAATCTGCTCTAAAATCACTTATTAGTGTGCTGAACACTCATATACATGCTGATCTACCAAAAGATCCCAGGACGCTTATGAAGACTACAAGAGAACTAGAAATAATTAACATGAAGGATGGTGGAAAATACTAGCATCATGGATTGAGATCTGGTCTTCAGAACCGTCTAAATCATCTCTATCAACATCAATATCGACGATCTGCCAATATATAAAAGCATATAACAATGTATCAATAATTATTTTCGATACTCATGAGTTATATAAATGACCGGTTAGCAATTCAATTTATGTCAAACCTAATCGCATATATTTCCCAATAAAATCATTTAGCGAGATATCACGCATTGAATTCTAAGCAATGTTAGAGTATCATATTTGGATTCGATTATGGTATTTCGAAATCGTAAACACAAAAAGAATAAGATGGGCGAATATTACCACTCGTCAACGGAATATACATATATATACATATAGACCAATGTATAACAGCTACGCTGCGGGTACAGATATCTCAGGATCGAGACTGGAAGCAAAAGGTAATTTAAATTTAAAATTATATGTTCAGAGAATAACGACTTCAACTATGAAATATTAGCAGTCTTAGCAAATTCAGCAAAAATTATCCAGATTTATGTATTTTGAATGTATAGGAAGAACTCTCTTTCGCATTTTTAAGCAAAATGCAACCCGTATTCGTTATAGGATACATAGCTTAGGGAAAATGTACTTTTGCATATAAAATATTTGAAATAATCCATAAAGAATTGTAAAACGATCCATAAAAAAGTTGTCAATGTTCCATAAAACAAAACTGAAAATCCATAAAACTGTGTGAATGATCCATAAAAAAGGGTGATTTGATCCATAGATTATGTAAAATTGAACCATAAAATGGTCTCAAAAGAGCACTAAAATAGTAATAAAAGAGCAATTAAAATGAACCAATGCCCCATAAAAATATTGGAAATGTTCCATAAAATGATACATTTTGCGCCATAAATTAACTGACATTGATCCATAGAATATTAACAATGTACATTAAAACACGTCGATATGTTCCATAATATCGACAAAAATGTTCCACGGTATTACAAAATGGAGCAATAAAATGTCAGAAAAAGTTCCATAAATTTGATGAAAATGTTTGCTAAATAATTTTTCTTGGTCCATAGAAGATGTAAAAATGAACATTAGAAATGATTCATATATCGAACGAAATTATGGTTCATGGATATTTACAAAACGATCCATGAGAAAAGAAAATGTAAAACGACCCATTAATATGTGCTTATGCATTAGAAAAAATAAATTTAATGAATTCATGCGAAATTTTATGGTAAACTTAAAAAATAAGTTGTGCTTAATAATTCTCATAACAGTGACAGTGTTTTAACAAGTGAGCTTATACTGGGAGCTAGTGTGATGCGGCTTGGCCGCATATCCGAGGCCAAGGATCCGAAGCGGCGCAAAGCCGCTGAGGATCCGTTGGACGAGGCATTGATTAACCCGTATCTGGAATTGCAGGCAAACCTGTGATCCTCTCGTTTGCCCGGTTTACTTAAACATAGGGGCTATAGCTAGTTAAAAGCCGACTGAGCGGCAGCGAAGTCGGACAGTGCACAAGAAAGCAATGTGGCGTAGCCACATTAGTCAGTGTTCGTGTATAAAGTGTCCGTTTTCGCTTCAGATAGTTATTCAGATAGTATTTGCGACTCATGCCAGCCTGTATAGGTGGTCTAATAACACTCAGCGCTCTAATATCATAAATACCCTGACGTTTAAAGAGTTGCCATAAAGATTTCAGGTTAGCTAAGGTCAGTTAGCTGACTAGTTGGGTACGGAAGCTGAAGTTTAACTATAATGTATGCATTGTTTGTTGTAGTTTGACATTACAACCAAATGTAATAAACTTTATTATTAGTTCGAATAGCAAAAATTTCGCATGAATTCATTAAATTTAATTTTTCTGGTGCATAAGCACATATTAATGGATCGTTTGACATTTTATTTTCTTATGGATCGTTTTGTAAATATCCATGAACCATAATTTAACGTTCGATATATGAATCATTTCTAATGTTCATTTTTACATCTTCTATGGACCAAGAAAAATTATTTAGCAAACATTTTCATCAAATTTATGGAACTTTTTCTGACATTTTATTGCTCCATTTTGTAATACCGTGGAACACTTTTGTCGATATTATGGAACATATCGACGTGTTTTAATGTACATTGTTAATATTCTATGTCAGTTAATTTATGGCGCAAAATGTATCATTTTATGGAACATTTCCAATATTTTTATGGGGCATTGGTTCATTTTAATTGCTCTTTTATTACTATTTTAGTGCTCTTTTGCGATTATTTTATGGTTCAATTTTACATAATCTATGGATCAAATCACACTTTTTTATGGATTTTCAGTTTTGTTTTATGGAACATGGACAACTTTTTTATGGATCGTTTTTCAATTTTTTATGGATCATTTTTGTTGTTTTAGCGGCGCAAACTTAGGGCTGCCCATAGCTTATTTTAGCCATAAAGTTGTATGAGCTTCCCAATATAACTGTGCAGCTAATCATATACAAATTCAAAAGAAAAATCTGAAGGATTGTATAAACATTTTGATGAAATTAACATACATCGTATATCACATTGTATCTATAGTCCGAGTTGTACCTATATGGCCTCCACTTTTGTTCATATAGAAGGATTGTATGCATTTTATACAATCATTTGCATCGTATAAACGTATGTTTAATTAGTTTGTAATCGGTAAAAGTGAATCAAAATGTTGGCTGGGCCTTTTTTCCGATTTGGACATTGTGTCGACATTTGGTGCTCTGGTATTTCGCTTGCAGGCCAACTGCGGTATGGGTGATCGAGAGTACTCTTCGTGAATTTTGTTAGCTACACAGAAATTTTTTTTTTGTAATTTTAAGTTTATTTTCATGCACATATTTGGAGCATGAATATAAATGTAAAATTAAGTTCCACCAAAAATCCGCACGACTTGTCGTGCTTTCTTCAACGAATTTTCTTATAATTCTACACGTGGATTAAAAATTACAGTTTCTTCAATCGGAAAACCAATGCACTTTAATGTATTTTTTACACGCTTATTGTTGTAAAATGAATGACATGTAATATTACACGAATGAAAGTGTAAAATTCTATGCTTTTTGATGCTCCAATTAAGTGCATTGATTTTAGGGACCGTTCATAAACCACGTAGACCGAATTTT
Organism: Topomyia yanbarensis; assembly: GCF_030247195.1. Lineage (NCBI taxonomy): Eukaryota > Metazoa > Arthropoda > Insecta > Diptera > Culicidae > Topomyia > Topomyia yanbarensis. Next base: position 428,062,454 of record NC_080672.1, on the reverse strand, counting down.
GAGTATTTTTAACCCCCCCTCCCCCCTAGTAGACCTTAGTAGACTTTTACCAACCCCCCCCCCCACGCCAAAAGTCTACGTAGACTTTTAATTTTTTTTATTCGCTGCAAAAGTGAAATTAGCAAGAAGCCCATTATAATGTTTAATTAAAAATTAGCGTTTAGATTTATTTCAAGCTTTTTAAATATTAAAGAAAGTTTTTTCACATTGGGTTTTTGTCTATGCTTGATCAAATCAATTAATACCAATTCAAGATGGTTTCCAACGTTTGTGTAGCGGAATATTTCTTTTCAAGGTTACTCACTCAAGTATATGTAAAAAGATATATTGCTATAACTAGTTCAAATTTTGGCCGAAGTGCTACATACACCAACAATGCACTTTTTGAGCCTTACTGGTGCATTCAAAATTGTTAAATTATAAGAAACAATTACAAAATAATACTGTCGATGTGTACTATCATCTAGACTAAAATAATAAACCAGACATGTACACAAATTTCACTTTTCGTGAACAAATTTTAATATTTCTAAGATAATAAGATAATCTAAATTGCCTTATTTGATTAAGGAGACGAAGCTATTTAAATCTTCCTAAAAATATTCATTTTTCTTATGTAATTAATAGCCACATCACCTGAGAGTATTATCGCAAAGTATCAAAGTTTAACTCCGAATATTTTCCAAGATAAATATAGTAGAACCGGTTTGCACGGAGTTGCGTAGGGTGTTTCAGATGATTTCACAGTCAAAATCTTCCGTCGAGAGCAATTTTGGATGATCGTCTTTGGAACTGTCATTTTGTATTATTCCTAGATCAAAACTATATCAAAATATACACAAGAAACAACAACGTGTTAGGTTGTCCAAAAAAATCATGGGTTCTGGGTTGAGTGGTCGCTTAACGAGTAGTTACCTCAATAGTGTACTAGCTTTGAAGTGTCTGCATAAATACACCTAGCTTAATAGACCGATATTTTGAATACAACTCTCTTTAAATCCCATTTATAATTAGTAATACGAGAATAATAAAAAATAAAAGTCAACGTAGAGTTTTTCAAAGACCCCCCCTCCCCCCTCGTAGACAAACGTAGACTTTTGCCAGACCCCCCCGTCCCCACTATGAGTCTACGTGGTTTATGAACGGCCCCTTAACGTAATTTTCAATCAAAGTTTTGATTCAATCTTTGTATGTTTACATTCGTATTGATTTACATGTCGTTTAGATTTAATTATTTTTTTGTGTGTATGCCAAGAATCGTGCAGTCATCGCCGGATGTCCTTTGGAGAAAACCAGACCAATTGAGTCTTTTTCGACTTAAGCCATTTCTTCTGAGCTGTCGATAATGTAGGGTGAAAGTCAGCTTTCTATCCAGAATGATACCGAGGACCCGGACTTCTTTTCGGAGTGGTATAATGGAGACTTCCAGCCGCACTGGCTTGTCAGTGGTTCGGCGATTGGGTGTACAGCAGGGGGATATCACTCATTTACTGGTGGATAACCGGAACCCAACTGAGGGATTGTATGCTGACTAGGTACTAGGGTGCCGATCCTTGTGGAACTCCGTTTTTGTCCATAAATAAATCGGAGCAGTTGCCGCCGACTCCGACACGGAATTTTTGATTAGCCAGGTACTGTTGAATAAAAATCCGCACGGATCCCCCATTTATGTAATTGCTATAGTACTCTATCCGTCTTCGCTTGATCTAACACTTCTCCGAGGTATCCGAGGTACATACTGGTATATATCCCCCTACAAAACGCGAACTGATGACGATCGAGTCGATTGCCCCTCTTAAGAACGGTTACGAATCTTCCATGGTAAGAGGCTGATGGGTTGAAAATCTTTCGGTGATCATGTTGCTTGGTTCTTTTTTGGTATCAGTATGATAAGGGCTGTACGCCAGGAATCTGGGAAATGATCGCCTCCCCAGATATTGTTGTAATTGGCCAGCAACGCCTGCCCCCCCCCCCCCCCCCCCTTTATGCGGTAGGTATCTTAACAGCGGTTATCCATCACCGTTGATACCTGTTGTCTTTCCATGTCCTTAGTCGAGAGCCGCTGATAATCCCGTTTCAGAAAAGGGTTGAATATATTCCTCACTGGTGTCGGATGCGAAAGTAATTGGTGTGGCTCCTTCCATTTCCATTTCAAAAACTCGGGTGGCAGTGATGAATTCGCTGATAATTAATACGGGATACATGGTTGTAGTACCGTCGATTTTCAGTGAAAAGCCATGTTGTCTTTTCTTTCCTGTCAATGCGTTTACTCTCCGCAAGAGTTCGCTCGTCGGAGAGTCCGAATGGATCCCATTTAGGAACTCGGCCCAGCTGGCGACCTTGTGCTCCTTGATTGTTTTCCGGCCTAGATGTCGAAGCCAGCAGTACCCGATGTTTCTTCCCAGAGGATGTGATTGGTGGCTGTCCATCGAACTACCCGGAGTGCTTTCCGTCGGCTGCGGATCACCTTGCGGGTTCCAGGTTGAAGGAGGGGCATGGTTGAAAGATCTCAATCTCAATTGGATTGTGATCGCTACTACCCATGCTACTGTTTGTTGACCAGAGGCAGTCCCGGGCTAAAGCAGCAGAGCACACGGTCAGGCCGATTGACGATATCGTTGAGCCACGTAGAAAGGTGGCATTTCCATCATTCAAGAGCACATTGTTGTCCTCTGTAACCTCAAGAATGTTTTTTTTTCCATACGTTTATTTGACACGGCATTTGCAAAAGCTTTTTACGCCAGTTTCTTTTTTTACATAGCACGTTACAAAAATCCTTAAGACTAATTTTAACTATACTAGTACTTTGTCTAAAACTAACACTGAAATCACTTTATTGTTTGCTTTTTTCCTTTCATTGTTGTATTTCATAATGATCTAGTATTTTCGGGTGTATTTATTTACTTTTTTCTGTTATTGTCTAAATTTAAAAACTAAATATTCTAGGACACTTTAATTGGTGAATGATTAGCCTTGGATGAGAGTATGAGGAGATGAATTTAATTAAATTTTGACAGACGCTGTTTTTAGAAAATTATAGATAAGTTCCATGTATAGAGGATCGCGATAGGCCAGGATGTCTCTAACAGGAACATGGATTGGTCTTCCTCGGACTTGTAAAGAATCTACTAATTGTGATCTGGCTTCACGATATTCAGTGCAGGACCAAACAACATGCTCAATGTCATGGTAACCTTCTCCACAAGCACAATGATTACCCTCAGCGAGCCCAATACGACGGAGATGCGCATCTAAAGTATAATGATTGGACATGAGCCTAGACATCACACGGATGAAGTCCCGACTTACATCCAATCCTTTGAACCATGCCTTCGTTGATACTTTAGGGATAATTGAGTGTAGCCATCGTCCCATATCTCTTTTGTCCCAAGATGTTTGCCAACTATCAAGTGTCCTCTGTCGAGAAGCGCTATAAAATTCATTGTAAGCGATGGGTCTTTCATATATTTCACCATCTAGTGCACCAATCTTGGCTAAATTATCAGCTTTCTCATTGCCCGCAATAGAGCAATGGGCGGGGAGCCACACTAGGGTAAATTTATAACATTTTCTTGTCAGGTTACTCAGAGATTCTCGTATCTTCCCCAAAAAGAATGGATCGTGATTATCAATCCTCTTTGAGCGTAGAGCTGCAATTGTGCTGAGACTATCAGTGAGGATAAAGTAATGGTTCGGGGGTAAAGTATTAATTATTTGAAAACTATAGTGAACTGCTGCTAGTTCCGCTATATAAACAGAGGCGGGTTCTGCAAGTTTGAGAGAAATTGAAAAATTATTGTTGAAAATACCGAAACCAGTGGCCTCACTGATTCGTGACCCATCAGTGTAAAACATTTTAAGGCAGTCTATATGTTGATATTTACTTGTGAATATTTTAGGGATCTCCCGCGAGCGTAGATGATCCGGAATTCCACGAATCTCTGCTTGCATGGACGTGTCGAAGAATAAAGTGGATTCAGGAATATCTAGTATATTGACGTATGTGGGAACATACCTAGCAGGCGTTATTTCTTGTGACATGTGATTGAAATACACTGTCATGAATCTGGTTTGGGGTTGAAGCTCGACAAGTCTTTCAAAATTTTCAATTACCAGTGGGTTCATAACCTCACATCGAATAAGTAAACGAGAAGAGAGATCCCAGAATCGGTCTTTTAAAGGAAGAACTCCCGCTAGTACTTCAAGACTCATCGTATGGGTCGACTGCATGCAACCTAAGGCAATTCGTAAACAGCGATACTGTATCCGTTCCAGTTTAATAATGTGAGTGTTCGCAGCTGAACGGAAACAGATGCATCCATATTCCATTACTGAAAGTATTGTTGTTTGATACAATCTTATCATGTCACTTGGATGAGAACCCCACCATGATCCAGTTATTGTTCGCAGAAAATTTATCCTTTGTTGGCATTTCGTTATTAGATACCTAATGTGGCCTCCCCATGTGCCTTTAGAATCGAACCAAATTCCAAGGTATTTAAAAGTCAGGACTTGGGCTATCGTTCTACCAACCAACTGAAGCTGAAGCTGAGCTGGATTACGCTTCCTTGAAAAAACAACCAACTCTGTTTTCTCCGTAGAGAAATCGATGCCTAACTTCAAAGCCCAACTTGATAAATTATCCAAACTATCTTGCAGTGGTTGTTGTAAATTTAAGGCTTTTGGTCCTGTAACAGAAACCACCCCATCATCTGCAAGTTGCCTTAGAGTGCATGGGCTGACAATACAATTATCAATATCATTCACGTAAAAATTGTAGAGAAGGGGGCTTAAACAAGAACCTTGTGGGAGGCCCATGTAACTTATTCTGAGTGTCGCCAAAGCGCCATATGAAAAATGCATGTGCTTTTCTGACAATAAATTGTATAAATAATTATTTAATATCGGTGAAAGACCACATTGATGTAGCTTCTCCGAGAGAACATCAATGGAGACTGAGTCGAATGCTCCTTTTATGTCTAAGAACACAGACGCCATTTGTTCTTTTTTTGCGTAAGCGAGTTGGATTTCTGACGAAAGTAGCGCCAGACAATCATTCGTTCCCTTTCCCCTCCGAAAACCTAACTGGGTATCTGATAGCAAGCCGTTCGCCTCAACCCAATTGTCGAGACGTCGTAGGATAATTTTTTCCAACAATTTCCTGATGCAGGATAGCATTGCAATCGGTCGATACGAGTTATGATCGGAGGCTGGTTTTCCCGGTTTTGGAATAGCGATAACTCTCACTTGTCTCCAGTCGTGCGGGACAATGTTCTGCTCAAGAAGCTTATTGAATAAATTCAACAAGCGTCTTTTTGCTAGGTCAGGCAGATTCTTCACCAAGTTGAATTTAATTCTGTCTAGTCCCGGAGCATTATTGTTGCATGAGAGAAGTGCAATTGAGAATTCCATCATTGTCAAAGGCGAATCTATGAAATCGTTACTTGTGGGAGCATCGCGAGTGATTTTCTGCGCAGGAGCAGAATCGGGACAAATTTTCTTGGCAAAATTAAATATCCAACGATTCGAAAAATCTTCGCTTTCATTAGTCACGTTTCGATTCCTCATTCTTCTGGCTGTGTTCCAAAGAGTACTCATTGATGTTTCTCTTGACAAGCCATCAACGAAGCGTCTCCAATAACTAGACTTTTTGGCACGACGGAGACTGTCAAATTTGTTTTGCAAAATGAAATAATTTTCAAAGTTCTCACGTATACCCCCTTTCTGTTTCATAATTTCTTTGTAGGCAACTTGTTTAGCTTCATATGCATCAGAGCACTCTTTGTCCCACCAAGGATTAGGGGGCCGTCTATTTATTGTCATTCCAGGATTGCATTTCGTTTGGGCTTGTTCTGCTGCTTCAATAATTAAACCCGCTAAGAATTCATATTCTTCGGTAGGGGGTAGCTCTTCTGTCGAAGCAAGAGAAGTGGAAATTAATGTTTCGTATGTTTTCCAATCAATATTTCGTGTTAAGTCATAAGGAACATTGATTGAATTCGTAAGGCCTAATTCACTGTTAATTGAAACAACGATTGGCAAATGATCGCTACCGTGAGGATCAGGTACAACCTTCCACGTGCAATCTAACCGAAGTGATGTCGAGCACAGAGATAGATCTAATGCACTTGGACGTGCAGGAGGTCTGGGGATGCGTGTTGTTTCGCCAGTATTTAAAACTGTCATATTAAATTCGTCACAAACATTGTATATCAAAGAGGATCGATTATCATTGTAGAGGGAACCCCACAATACTCCGTGCGAGTTGAAGTCTCCCAGTATCAGACGCGGAGCAGCCATGGATTCCACTACCTCAAAAATTTGACGTTGTCCAATTTGAACTTTGGGAGGTATATATATAGAAGCGATAGACATGTCTTTGCCTTTAATGTTCGTTTGGACAGCTACAGCCTCAATGCCCGCAAACAAGGGGATGTTAATTCTATAGAAAGAATAGCACTTTTTAATTCCTAGAAGCACTCCTCCATACGGGGTGTCTCGGTCTAGGCGAATAATGTTGAAATCATTTAAGTTGAAATTAATGTTTGAGGTAAGCCATGTTTCACATAGAGCAAAAGCATCGCATTTTAAATTATGCAGTAAAATTTTTAAGGAATCAATTTTAGGTATGATACTTCTGCAATTCCACTGTAAAACAGTGATGGAATCTTTCATTGGAGGAGGTGAATTACCCATTGAAAGATACAATCGCTGCAAGGATGGGCCATTGAGCAATCAGCTGCTCTAAAAATGTTCTAATTGTTGGGAGGAAAGCTGAAAGTATACTCTTTAGTGGTTCAGAAATATTGAATGCTTTAAAAATCCAATCAACAATTTCAGAAAATTTCAATAATCCTACTCCCGGCTGAGGCTCAGAGGAAGTCGAAATTTTATTATTTCCAGTAATGGTGTTCTGTTTGGATTGTACGTTCCCAAAACCGGGCGGAATTGATTTCGGTTTTGAATCGGAATTTTTCGGTTTTGGGCGCAGTTTATCTATTGGTGGAGAAATTTTAAGGCCCTTTCTTGGCAGCTTGGGAAAAGAAGACTGTTTTCTTTTTCTGGAATTTCCGGGTAAAACAAATGATGTACCTTCGCACGCTCCGTCAGAGTCAGACTGTTCCGAAAATAGAGATGCGTAAGTGTTTTCTAAGAAGATGGGTTTAGGGGTAGCATTTTTCAACATTTCTGCATAGGAGCGCTTAGACCTCTCCTTCAAGGATCGTTTAATTTTATCCTCACGCAATTTATAAATGGGGCATGCAGGGAGCTCATGTGAGTTTTCTCCGCACATTAAACATTTTTCTGAATTTTCATTGCATGTATCCTCTTGATGAGAACCCCCACATTTGCCACACCGTGCCTTATTGGAACAGTAAGTGGCTGAGTGGCCAAGCTGTTTGCAATTAAGGCAATTCATTACACGAGGGATAAAAAGGCGAACAGGGAGACGAATCTTATCGATAATGACATAGTTGGGCAGCGCAGACCCAGCGAAAGTCACTCGAAATGAGTCAGACAGTCGATAAACTTTTTTATCTCCTTCGTGTGATACTGAATGCAATTGCTTGCATTCAAGTATTTTTACGTCTTTAAGTATGGTGTCTTTGAAACGGCCAACCCCATGCTTAACTAAGTCATCAACAGTCAAACTCGATTCTGTGATGACCCCATTAATTTCAATTTCCTTTGAAGGAATATACGCTCTATACTCACGCGTAAAAAGCTCGCAAGAAGCAATTGCATTGGCTTGTTTGAGACTACCAACGACAATGCGTATTTTATCTTTATTAACTTTGACGATCTCTTTTACATCCGAGAATCGCGAAGTCAAATCTTTAGAAATTTGAATGATATTTAGCGCCTTTGCTTTACGCCTAATAAATACAATCCATGGTCCCGTTGACGACTCTGGGTAAATTTTAATTCTAGTCGGATTTACATTTTCAGCATAAGGCTTAGGGGGAGGGTCTGTTACTCGTTCTCCCATCTCTTCATCCATTTTACCTAGTAAGAAAAACTATCACAAAAAGGAATGAAAAATATACCTGTTATCTGCTCTCTATTAGGTGACGAAGACACCGGTAGAACACACCTCATGTGTTACGTTGTAAACTCGGTGCCCGTTGTTTGACAATGTGACACTTGCTGTCCTTCTTCGTCGCGTTGCTTCTTCAGTAGAGAAATAGTCCTACCTGCAACACTTCAAAACTCTCTCCGATTAAGCTGCTCGTCGGTATCACCACCACAAGCGCGCTCTCTCCGTTTCCACCACCTCGGTAGACAAATGTGGCTACCTGTGGCTTGCTGCGAAAATCCCACTGTCGATGCGGCACTTTTCGGTGCCACTTGTTTTCCTTATTCGTCGTACCCCTTCTGCGGTAGACAAATAGAGCAAATGGGTCTACCTGTGACGCTTCCCTCTCGTCGATTAGAATTGCCCGACGACACCAATACACTATATTTTTTTCTGTGTGTACAGGCACGATCACTGTCGATTTCTGCCACCGCTGTAGGCAAATTCGTCTACCCGCCGTTTGCTGTCAAAACACCACTTGTCGAGGATGCCGTTGACCACGCCTCCAACGTATCAACTGTCGACTCTCACTTAACAAACTCGTCTCTCTCTCTCCCACAATAACGCATACAGCGTCTCGCACTCCGTGACTCTCTCGAGAACAAAACCTTCCACCTGGAGGCACAACCGTCTCGTTCGGTTGCAAAAACTGTTATGCTCAAGAATGTTGTTTTCACATCGACAGCAGTTTTTGGGTCCCCAAGCAATGGTGAGCATTGAAATCGCCCATGATTAGCCACAAAACAGGGAGTTGGTCGATCAGTCGATTGAGTTTGTCCCCGACTTGGTTGATTCCTTGGGGAATATACAGCGATACTATCGTGTATGGTACTTAATTTTTCGGGCAACTGCCAATAACTCGGTGTTTAGCTGGATGATGGTACTCATCCAGTGACCGTACTCTGTCTTGCCAGGTATTTGATTCAACATTCAATGTCTTCCACTGTGAACTCGCTCAACAGCCGTAAGCTATCAGGGGGTGGTGTGCTTATCGCCGTTCGTCGTGGTATAAAAGCCCGAGTGATCAATGATGACCTGTTTTTCGCGATGTCTTATCAGATTGTATCTATTGCAAAAGGTCCGGATTGGACCAATGTAAATTCCACAATTCACACATCGATTAAGCGAAAACAGTTGATATTATCCAGCAGATCTATAAACACGATAATGAACTTGATTCAATTTATTGTTGTTTCCCACAACAATCTAGTTATTTGGCATATTTTTTCATTTTCAATGAATTTCAAAAAAGTTTCTGTTATAGATTGTAGTCTACATTAATTGCAATCAATTGATGTATAAATAAGTATATGTCACTGCTTTGAATTCAAAGTTATAGGTTGCATAAATGAGAACCACGCTTGCTTGCACATTTTCTATTCATTGTCGTTTCATAATGCGGCAAAAGCTGTGACAGCGATTTTGGTCCAAGTATGTTCGCGGCAACGCAACCTGTTTAAGTTTTCATTCTGTCAAGTGCATAAAATTAAACAAAAATGAGATTTTTCGAATAGGGAAAATCACTATGAATCTGTATCTCTTGACGGTTTCATTGCTGATTTAATCATTACAATCGGTTAATAGGGGCGTCTGCAATAATTTTTTAAAACCAAACGGACTATAAACTTTAAATGGTAATATAATTTCGCCAACAATTTTTTTTCGCAAAATCCATCTGGATTCGAGTTTCCAGTGACTACCGAAAAGGGGAACTGTTTTTGAAATTGTAATTTTATTCTTTTTAGGTATTTTGACTCAAATCCGTTACGCTTGATACTTAGAGAAACTTCTTCTCGGTAATTCCTAATGGCTTTATGTAGTAAGATAGCGGGTTGATAAACGTATTCTTTCCAACGTGATAATACCATTCAAAACACACGGAACAAACCAAACCAGGGCAAACACCTATCAAGGACAGATTAGTTTTTTGCACATATTGTATTCAGATGGCAGGCGGTGGCCTGCTATTTTCGTCCGCGTCCCTTATCATCTATTTTCATTGAATATTCAAAATCTGTCAGCAGTGCAGCAGTTTGACAATGAACCATCTTGGTTATGCAACTATTTTTTCCGATTTTTTTTTGCACACAAATAAGTATTTAGTCTTCACTTTATTATATTCAGAAACGCACACATTTTGTCGCACGTAATTTTAAATGTTCTTTGATCCGCCGGGTGATGCCGATCGAGCTGACATTTTTTTGGACTGAACGAGCTAATTTCTTTGTTTGTTCAGTGACTATTTGACCAACAAGGGAACTGACCCAGCGTTTAGGTTGCGTAGGGAATACGCATGGTCTTGTCTGAGTGGAACGGTGACTGTTTAATCATGTATGAGGATTGAGAGTTGACAATCCGTGAGAAGAACCTACCAGTTACCAAGTCAGTCATATCAGCACAGTATGATTGTCATATGCATTAGTTCATTCAATTATAATAATTGTACTCATTATACTGAGTATTTTCATATATTTTGGAGTAGTACAGCATTGTATTATTGATTGTCATATTAAACATGTTTCTTCAATATTGTAGCTTGATTATTGACGTGAACGTGGGCAAAACCAGGAGTCCCTTCTTGATATCTTGTATTTGCTCCATTGTTGTTTTAAATCATATTTGTTTTTTTTTGTTCTTACTGTCTCCTATCTAGTTCTAGTAATCAGTGGCGGCGCGCGGTGTTTTGGCGCTCGGGGCAAAAAATAAATTTAAGAGGGGCGTTACAATGAATTTTCAAAAGAGTTTAATAATTTCCTACCTTTTCATATGAAACAAATATGATAAAAATATTAGAAAGGGTCTACACAAAAATTAACTTTTTCACATTTTATTGTCAATATTTTGTCCTGGCAGTATAGTGTTGCGCATACATTTCCTCGCAAAAGGTGTGGCTACGACTCCTTTCACATGTTCGCTCCGCTCTCTTGTCCTTTAATTATGTCAATAATTGGAACCTATTTTTTTTTGTTTGAGCAAAGAGGCCATTCTTCATTTGGTTTATAACTACTGGTATAATAAAATATTACATATTTAAACAAACTGATCAAAAAATTGGACAATTCATTTCAAAATATTATTCTTGTGAGATATTGGCGATCAACCTTTTTTTAATTCTCTAGCTGAACGTTCAGAGAAACATAATTTATCTTCAACCCTTATCAAAACCATTTTGTTTATAAGCAATAACGTTTATCAAGTTATAGCTGAGGCAAGACTAGCTTATAAAACTAATTATTGAGACAATTTAGACTGTCTTCGACTACCTTTTCCATACAATTTGATTATTGTAAACATTGTAGAGGGATTGTATTGAGCATCGGATGGTAAATTTTGAGCAGCTTGTAGCATTGCGAAAGAAGAACCTATCTTAATTAAAACAGGTTTTTATTCTCTTTGATCGTCACAGTTTTGATGAAAAATTGTTTTGGAGCTCTATATGCACCAGGGAAAAGTGGGACTTGTATGGGTTAATGTATATTTTTTAATTATTAACTTTTCAACCTCACAACGTTCACTTTCTTCATGTCTTTGGAGTATTACAAATAACACAGTGCTATAGTTATTTTGTACTTTTCAAGTATCTAAGATTGTAGATTTCATTATATGCAACATAAAATAATATATGAAAAATGCTGCATACCCTCAAAATCTTTATTTATGGCCAAAAATTTTATTTTTCGGAACCTTTGCCGCTAAAAGATTTTCTACGCGGTCATTTTTTAACCAATATTCAATTTCTGTGTTCTGCAAAGAAGAAGAAAGGACCTTACCAACGGTATGCTATGGCATGTTCTTTTGTTTAAAATACTCTGCGGTTTGGAACAACAATTTGTAAACAATCAATACTTTGCGATTTTTACATGTAAATTAGGAAAATTACTCAACAATTTTATTAAAAATTTAGAGAGATTTAATTCTGAATCTAACCAATGGCATTGACCTGCCAAGCCAAACTAAGTTTTGGTTTATTAATTGTCATCAGCTTATATTATTCTGATCGCAGTAGGCCTACGGATATTTTTTCAACAACAAAATTGAAACGTATTTTTTTCAATTTTCGTTTTATTCTTGTGTTTGCTTCATTTGTGTCAAGAAAAGATTGTGCAAAATTAGTCTTCCCGATTAACCATATCTAAAGAAATTTAATTTCAACGCGGATCATTCGGAAGACGTGACAGGTTGTCCCGTGGACGGCGGATGCTACGCGTTTTACAAGTCCTTTGTGCGTGCAAAATAAAGTGATCTCTGGGCCGAATATGGTTACTCGAATATCGAGTAACCAGATTAGTGAAAATGTCAGCATCGGTATTGGTCTATGGTTTGCAGCCAGACCAGCCACCCGGATCATCATCGATGCCTTCCTCGTCAACTTCGCCTGAGATATTTTATTATTGCGGTATTCCATTTAAGCGGAATGCTCGGAAAAAGTAGCATAACGATGGTTCTTGAAGCCTGCACCTGTTGCAGACCAGCCAAGTGAATTTGGCGAGATCAATCTAATTTATAATTAATTTTTATTATCCATTTAGTTGATATTACATAAATCACTCCAAACCTAATCCCATTTGCTTCCCTACTAACTAATTCTAACATCCGTAATGCCTATAGAGATTGCGTGGGTTTCCCGCATCTTCATAAGTAGGTATTTAACTAAAATTTCCTTCCCTTTGGCGATCGTAAGGATATGGCCAGATGTGCAGTGAACTATGCTTAAGTTCATACAAGCAAGTTTCTAATTTAGAAACGTTGTCATTTTTTAACCGATTGTGATTGAAAATACCGCATAACTCTTTTAACAAAAGAATATAACGTAGCATACCGTTGGTAAGGTCATTTCTTCCTCGTTACAGAATACTCAAAAAATTTAAAGACGGTTGAAAAAGGACTACGTAACTAATATTTTGGACTCGAGAAATAGTTTTTTTTTCCATAAATCAAGATTTTGAGGGTAAAGTAATTTGATCAAATGTGGCTTTGTATTGTATTAGACCTAACCAACAACTAGATTACTTGAAAATTCCCTTTTTTGTAACCTCGTACTAATACCAAGGCCGTTGAATGGAGTATACTCCCATGTGATCGCCAGCTGCTACCTCGTGCCTCAGCTTTGTAAGTAATTATTTGTCACAAATTGGGTCCTATTTATATGCTCCCAAACGACCCCAGGTGAAAGGATGGCCAAAATGTATCTGCCATAATTTCAAATTTACGTAAACAAATTAAAAATCGTCATCATTATCTTAGTGACCTAGTACCGAACAATCCGGATAATCCGAAACATAATTGAATGTATTTTAGAGTTCCAGGTTATTTGATAGATAGATTTCTACCTCGAACCCAACACGACTGCTACGTTCTCTACCAGCTACCATGTACTTTGTCTTGTCAGAGTTTACAGTCTGTTCGATTCTTGCAGCTTCCCTTTTAAAAGGCAACAATGCCTTCTCTACTGCTCTGCGATCAACGTCAATGATGTCGATGTTGATCGCGAAGCCAAGAAGTATATGAGATCTTGTGATGATGGTTCCGTCCTTTTGCACATCAGATCTTCGTATCGCTTGGTTTTATCCCACCCAGTGTCATACGAATCAGATTAATCAGTTTTGTCGGGAAAACTCGCTCAATCATTATCTGTCACAGTGCATTTCGTTTTACTGATTCGCATGCCGCCAAATTCACAAACAGATAGTGAGTCTGCAAGTTGTATTCCCGGAATATATCCAGAATTTGTCGCTGAGTAAACATTTGGTCCGTCATTGATCGTCCTTCTCGAAACCTGCTTTGATATTCACTGACAAAGCATTCAGCCAACAGGCGCAGTCTCCTCAACAGAACACAAGAGACTGTCTTGTAGGCGGCATTGAGTTATGCCTCGTAAGATATTATGTTCGAGTTTGTAGCCCTTCTTGAAGATAGGACATATGAGGACATTCAACCAATCCGAGGGCATGTTTTCTTCCACGCAGATTATCCCGGTCTCGGAGTGGATTGCTCCTCACAGCAGGTCTCTTTTTAGACTTTTAGAATTTCTCCAGAGATTCCGCCCTTCCCAACGGCTTTATCTTTGTTAAGCTTGTTGTTAAATAGTAAACAGGCGCCAAAATATTATAAACTCAAGCGTTTCACCCGCATCTAATTAGATGACGCGTATACATTAGGACAGTTCATGTTTTACCACAACATTACACTTTACAAGAAAACACAAAGTTTTTAATCCTTGATAAAGGTGGAATAAATCCATTGAAACGTTGGAAGTAGAGCAATATTGTTGTTTTCGCTGTCTAATTTATGACTGATTAGCCGAAAAACTCCTCATAATAGAAGCTCGACAGTCAAGAAGACATTCATTATAATGACAACTGCAAAAGCTGCGTCCAGCACCCCCAAAAGAAAAGCCCCATCAGCGAGAAAGCTAATACAAATGACGGCAGGATTACACTCGTGAGCCATAAGTGCAGTAGACAAGGAAGAATAATTAATTTAACGATGATGATATTGACGTTAACGAATAAAAAGAGAGAAATGAATGATTCCCCACGATGCAGCGTTTTCCTGTTGGGAAAGAAAGCCTCCACGCGCAATAGCACGTTGTGGGCACGACATATATCAGACACTGAATAATATTTGATTTTATTTATTTTATTTAATTGCACAAATAAATATATTTCTATTTTGAAGTGTGACTACAGGTTTGCTCAGGAATACAATTTGTGTCTCCGTTTCTTGGAGTTAGCGTCAATCTGTCACAAAATTAGTGTCGGATTTTGATGAGACGAAGTCGAAATGCAAATTTCATAACTAATTTAGTTACAGGTTATGTGCTCGTCACACGAAAAGATGGTTTTAAACACTTTTCTCTCTAATGGAGAAAAAATAGTTTTTACTAAAATTGTTCTCCAATAAGGAGAAATATGGCATAATTCTCTACAATTTCTTTTTAGTTGGTAACATAATCAGTTCTTCACTGTAAATGCGTGACAAGTTCCCATTCTTCCAATTGTCCCACTTCAATGACATTGCTCAGTCGATCATCTTGTACTCTGTTCAATGTAAAACTGATACCCCCCTTTCAAAATCACCCCTCGAATTACCGGGGCGTACTTCTTGGCGACTAAGCATTATTTTGTAGGAAAAAAAAAAACTAGTATTTTTACCATTATTCAGTTCAATGTCGAATCGCCAAATACACAACAATCTCAGCCCAGCGGGGCAGTCCAAAGTTCGGCACGGATTCACTGGAATGACGAGTGTAAGCAAACAGATTGGAATCAATCGAACACACGAACAGACAAACGTCGCAAGTGTTAGCAGGCTTTGAGAAACAAGTTTTATTAAAATGTTAACGCATTAGTCGGATAAAGACGGTAACCGTACCGAAGAAGCGCGGGTTTTCGAGGGGGTACTGAGACTTTCAAAAGATGGTCATACAGTCATATACTTTGAATGGGTGCAGACATACGCCGAAAACAAAATGCCGCCGGCGAGAGATGGTTTATGGTTGTTTGTTTCTTTCATGCTGTTTGGTTGCTAGGAGAGGTTCATGGTTACTGGTGACTCGTATATCTTACCGTTTTTTGGCTCTTCAAACTTGGCACAGTTATGGTTTTTTGGTGATTAATGGATATTTTTGAATTGGATTTTTTTGCGAAACATACATAGTAGAGTAATGTTGAAAAGGTCCGAAAGCTGCATATAATTACAATCAAACAATTTCGGGCTTGCTTACTGACGTTATTTATTAAAGAGATGCTTGCCAAAAGAGAATGAGAGGCAGCCAGCCACCGGTCAGGTGTTATGCAAAACTGTAAGTGTGCACAATTTGAGTTTCGCCGTGTTCTATTGCGCAGGCAATGAAAAGGTTAATTTTTCGAATGCAATTCAACGTCTTTGGCTTTTGCTCTCTGGCATAGAAAAAAAGTTTTAATAAAGAGCCCGGTCGCGAAACATGAAAATTTAAGCCTCGGCAGATTTGCAAACGATAATTATTCGCGCTTTAATGGCGACCTGCTGGCGCAAGGCACTTGAAAGAGTGATTTCGACTGTGAATTTTTTTTGCGCTATTGGGAGCTTGTACGAAGGAAATTATTTCGTTTATTGCTTCAATGAGAAGCGTTAATGAAATTTGAACACTATTAGAAAAGTAAAACCTGATTAAGTTCAAAACCTCTCAACCTCATCACCGTCATTTCCAAAAGTTAATCAAATCAAATAAGTTTCTCATATTTGGAATCCCCTCTCATTCTGCCCATTCGCCCAACCGCCTTCTGGTCACTGTTAGCGCGTTCAACCAAATGCTACCGCAGACGGCAACCGGCCTGACCAAAACTGCCAATGCCTACTACTGTAATGGATGTGAGCTAATCTATTGGAACGGGAAATAAAAATGTTCCTCTCGTGAATCATGTATGCGGTGCGGGGATGTGAGATTCAACGGTCGCGCCACAACGAAATCACGACCCTCACCGGGGCAGAGAAGCAAAACAAAAAAAAACCTACCGACACACGAGTTTAGCAAAAGAAACCAACTTCTAACGGACGGCGGAGAGGAAAAAAAATCACATACAAGTGCTTCTGACAGCTTCATCGTCTGAATAATTGTATGCTTTTTATTGCTCCCTTTTTTCCGTCGGTTCCTTGATGGAAGCGGGAGTTTTCCTTTTTCCACTCGTCGCTTATGGGAGATTTGCGGGAAAAAAGGTTATTGATTAAAACTCTTTATTTTTAAATTGCTTTCGAAAAGTTTAAACTTTAACATTCGAGGAAAGAACACGAAAATTTTGGAATGGGTGTAGATTACAAATTGTCATGTATTTCGTAGAACATAATGAGTCCTAATCATTCATTTCCCAGGGTTAGTTATTCAGTTACCCCTTTCGTCGAACAGCAGTTCTTTTCAAGTCTGAAAACATGCCCATTACAACACACTCGCTAACAATGTTTTGACAAATTAAACTTCGATTTCATTCATCTCAAAGTGTCATAAAATTTTAAATTTATGACTTAGTTTTAAAATGTTTCATTCAACCTAACCCTCACTGAAAAGAAGCAATTCAACCGGCCAGGTACAACGATGGAACATGCCCGGTATCCTTTTCAAACGCCAAGCAAATTGAGTTCCGTTTTTCGCCAGCAAGAGGGAAGGAAGGGATTGCTTAACCGAAAGTCAAACCTTTTTCTGTATCCCTCTCTTTGCCTGTTCCGGGTCGGGTCGATTAAGGGTCTTAATTGTTGTCGTTTTACTGCTACAAAATGTGTGTTTGTTGCTGACTGCCAAAGGGTTTCGATTAATAAGTGGCACATTTTCTGGCTGGGAGGTGAATTAATAAATGAATTTAGTTTTCAGCAGCTACCAACAATGGGAGCGATTGTCTCGAACGCACTTTGTTCCGATGAGGAGGGTTTTGCGATGTTTGTAATTGAAAACAATTTGGTACTTTAAAACGGGTGATTTTGAATGAATTCAAATTTTATAGAAAGACACTCACTTTTTGTATCAGTTTCTAAGTTTGAATTTTTTGTTGAAAGGGTTGGGTTGCAGAATTGCACATACAGCAAAACTATTCACTGCTGCTGGGCAGTATATTTAGATACTCTTTCCTAACAAAATCAATTTTATTCACGTTTAAAGATTTTGGTTTAGAATAGAATCTTTTAATAAAGAGAACCCTTTCAAAATACCTGAAGCTGCAAAAATATGAGATTTTATATATAGAAACTTTCGTGGTGAATGTGAACTTTTCGATTGTGAGGACTGAATATATCATAGACTGCATAGCCGAAAAACCCCATTCATATGATAACTTTCGTTTGTGGAAAGTTATGAATCGCTTTTTGTTCTAATTACTCGAAAACTGTAATCGCTTTCTTATTTTTTTGTATATAATTCGTTTATTTGATACGGTATATTAAAAAATTAAAATTAAAAAAAAATATTAGTGAGATTCCGTCAAATGCCATGAGTAGTTTGCGCGCGTAGATCTTTTTCGCGGTGGGGAACTATTTGTTTCCTCGCCAACTACATCTTGTGGGTCATTCATGTCTTTTGTTGACGTACACTTCCATGATATCATCGTGGTGGCTGATGTAAGGTTCGTTGTCAGATGTTGTTTCTAACTTCATGCCCTTACAAGTCACGAGTGTAAACCCTTCATTTTTGTTAATCGCTACTTCACTAACGGTACTGGATGTTAATTTTGAAGCAATAGGCGTAACTTTGCAGTTGTCGTTATTGATGAAACTGCAGCCACAAATTTGGCACCCATTTGTAATTGATATTGGATTCTGTATGTTGAAATTTATTTCCGCAGATACAATTTGAAATACCTTGAAAGTAGTTCCTCCTTGTGTTCTCTGTAATGGGTTCCACTTCTCCGAAATAAGACGTGAATCTTTGCAAGTAAGTGATGACATAGATAGACAACAATTTTTCCATATGGGGATCTTAATTTTAGCGTTGAGCTTGAGCTTTAGATTGAGCTTGTGTGAGCACCCCTGGCTGATTCTTTGTTATCGATCTGGACTAGCTGAACTTGCACAGGGAATCAGTAGGTAATTATGCTTGGGAATAACTAAACATCTTTCAATGGACAACTCCTGGTAATCCTAAAGTGTTTTTATTTATCAATACCGGCGCCGATTAGGCCCGAATGTTGGGCCGATATTTGCTTTTGCTAGAGGCCGAATATACTACTGCGCACTCCACAAGTATCACGGGAGGAGGAGATATTTGTTAGTAAGTATAGACGTTGGATTTTACATCTTTTTTACCGACGCCAGAGAGGTGACTCCACTATCTGGACTAGATATCGCTCCGGGGACCAACGGCGTTACTTCGCTTCCGAAGGAAGACGTGATCACAGATTTTTTCACCTCAGAAAAATCTCAACGACCTCGATTGGGATTGAACCCAGACCAACTGGAATGAGTGGGGGTCACACTTACCATTCAACCATCGGCGCCGTTGTCACTTAACTTAACTCCTTTGGCTAGCACCAATTTGTTGAACGTTATCAGCATTGAATACCTGACGTGGTGAAACTGGATGAAGGCGACTTCCGTAAGCCTCCATTTTCACCTCGCATTCTCGAATGCTCGGACATATGCGAAAAGATCGGAAGTCAGTGATGGCAGATTGTCTCGATATTAATTCCGGCGATTTGCTCAGCACAAAAAAAAAAGAAACAAAAGTATCCCAAATAATGTTTCACCCACTTTTAGAGATTGTGTGCCAAAAACTAATTCCGAGTGGAAATTGTTTTCATCAGTGTATTTGATACTTAAATATTTATTACTCTACAAATACTTCGTGCCGGTACGCAGCATTTTGAATGAACAACAGCAGTAAAAAGTGCAGTTGGAAGTGTACTGTCTGATCACTACATTGATAACCTATTGTTTCAAGCATTATGGGGACTTTTGGAAAATTGTGGCAATGGGATCTTGTAAATGATCTCCTAACCGAGATCCCCTAGTTAATAAATGATATCAACGACAAATACAATACTCGTGTGAGCTCTTTTTTGAAGAAATGCTCCGAAGTATAGATTAGGGATAATTTTTTGAATGTGAAGCGAAGTTTGAATGAGTTGATTTTCTATGAAACACAGAGTAGCTCACCGAAAAATCGCATTCATTTCAATATTTGCTTACCCGGGCCCCGTGGTGGTGGAGGAACGCTACGTGGGAAGCTGAGCTGCAAGCAACCGGGCGGGTCATAGGTGGTGGATAATGCTTAATCGCGATAGCAACTAGTTGTGATTCGCGACCCGAACCAGCAGCGGGGGCTGACTGCGGGTGTGGTAGGACGAGGTAGTGGGCCCTATACGTCCTAGGCCTAAATACCACATGTCCTAAAGCAGCCCTGACAAGGCGAGCCAGCGCCGCCTTTAAATAAGCGCTTAGCCCAAATCTCTCTCCTCCCGTTATCCTTCCTTCCTTCCTTCCTTCTGCGGCTGTTCGCCCATCTAAATATGGAAGCTGTTCTTCAATGTCAGCTTCTTTCACCGAACAGACTAGATAAGCCGTGTAGTGTCGGTAGTGGTTGTTTCAACCGGCTAAGAATAACACTACGGACTACCTGTTTCAGTGGTAAAAATCTACCAAACAGGGAACCCCAATTCCATAGTGTCATGCGACCCGTGCTATGGGTAAAATTGTTGAGGGGGTTTAAAACATTCTCAATGGCGAACGGAGCCTGGGAAGAGTCGGGCGAACTCCCCAGTATGCTGCATTACGCAGCGGAACGTTCACTCTACACACCGATTTTTTTTTTCACCGATGATCCACTTAATTTTGCCGAATTTTTGTTGGCTGGGGGTTTGCTGAGACTCTCGGCTGATGGTAGTTCGGTGAAGTTTTGCTGAGTTTCGATTATCAAATTTCGATGTGTACAGATGAACCTGCCCAGAGGCTGTGTGGTATCCGGCCTAGAATTGAGCCACTGGAGTCCTGCTCCCATGTCGTAGGAGGCGACTGAAAGTAGGAGACCCTAAGTCAAGGTGTAGTTCCGTGCCGAGGACTTAATGACTGGAGGGTCTAAAATATGCCAGTCGCGAATGGAGCGTTTTGGGTTTTGCCCTTGCTGTGTTATGCGAATCTCTGACACCATTATTTTCTTCGCAAATCGCGGGAACCAAATGATCATGTCCCATTTAAACCTGATATGGCTCGCTAAATGCGTTAACATCCCAACTCGCTTGGTGTCCTCTAGTTGTTGTGCAATTTGTGTTGGAGATGAAATGTACAGTTCTCTAATCAACAATGGTTAGAATAGCACAAGTCAATCTCCAACATAAACGTACAGCAACTATGAATTTATCTCGACTCATGCAGGAAGGTAAAGCTTCCATAGCATTGGTTCAAGAACCGTATTTCCATAAAGGAAACTTCTATTTTGGAAAGTTACTTAACACTACCTTCATTGCTTACAACAAAACAGGCATGACTAACCCACGTGAAATGCCTCGTGCTTGCATTCTTGCAAATAAGGCTGCTGACGCGTGTCTCATATCGGAGCTCACAACTCGCGATATCTGTGTTGTCACAGTTTCACTGACTGTCGGAAACGTAGACAAAAAATACATATATTGTTCAGCATACCTACCGCATAACGAATGATCTCCTTCTGATGATTTCAAAAGCGTTGTATCATATTGTAGCAGAAATGGGCTTCCGCTCATTATCGGCAGTGATGCGAATGCTCATCACATCATTTGGGGCAGCTCAGACATCAAGCTGAGAGGCTCTGAACTGATGGAGTACATAAGTAGTACAAATCTCCATATTCTGAATGTGGGAAACCGACCAACTTTTGCGAGGTCCGGGAGGGAGGAGGTGTTAGACATAACACTTTGCTCTGATAGAATTTTGCATGAACTGGGAAATTGGCAGGTTCCAAATGAAACTGAATCGTCTCTATCCGATCATAAATATATATTTTTCGAGCATTTTGATGTCACCTTCAATGTGGTGACATATCGTAATCCTAAGTCTACAAACTGGGACCTCTTTTTGGAAAACTTAGCGACTAAATTTCATGGATATTTTCCAACAATTAGTCAACTAGACGACTTAGATGACGTCGTGGATACGACCAACTCATTCATATTAGCATCCTACGAAGAAGCTTGTCCACTTCGTACTGTTAAATCGACTAGGGGAACCCCTTGGTGGAGGGCTGAGCTTGAAAGAATGAAGAAAGTTATGAGAAGAGCATGGAACCGGCGTCAGCGTGATGACTCCAGGGCTTTCAGGTCAGCTCGTAGTGCATATAAGAAATGTCTTAGATCTGCAGAACGGGCTGGCTGGCAAAGCCTATGCACTAATGTCTCTAGTCTGAACGAGGCTAGCAGATTAAATAAAATTCTCTCCAAATCGAATGATTTTCAGATGAACTCCTTGGAAACCAGAGATGGTGTTTATGTGACGGACGAAAAAGATGTTCTTAATTGTCTCTTCGACACACACTTTCCAGGTTGTATCGATCCGGAGTTGAACAATGTTCACAGATCTCATTCTGGTGATTCGGACTCGTGGGCGTTAGCACGCACATTGGTTTCCACTGAATCGGTCAAGTGGGCGGTTGACAGTTTTGCTCCATACAAATCACCCGGAAAAGATGGAATACTTCCCATGCTACTGCAAAAGGGATTTGATATTCTTAAACATGTCTTGAAAAAGATTTTGCTTTCCAGTCTTGCTACCGGGTATATCCCGAAAGCATGGCGAGAAATAACTGTTAGATTTATTCCCAAAGGGGGGCGCTCAAGCTATGAAGAAGCCAAGAGTTTTAGGCCTATCAGCTTAAGTTCTTTTCTTCTGAAAGCTTTGGAACGGATAATCGATCATCACATCAGGAACGTTAGTTTAGTTGAATATCCACTGCACAAAATGCAACATGCATATCAGTGTGGGAAATCCACGATCACTCTGCTTCACGATGTTGTTTACAACATTGAGAAGGCCTTCTCGCTCAAGCAATCTAGCTTGGGTGTATTTCTAGATATTGAGGGTGCTTTTGACAATGTGTCCTTCCAGTCTATTCTGGAAGCTACGCACGGTCATGGGATACCTGCATGTATCTCAGGTTGGATAAACGCAATGCTTAGTAACCGCATACTTTGCTCGTCACTGCGACAGGCTGAGATACGGAAGTTGAGTATTTGCGGTTGTCCTCAGGGCGGCGTTCTGTCACCTTTGTTATGGAACTTAGTAGCTGACGGCTTGTTGAAGAAACTCAATGAGCTTGGATTTCCAACCTACGGGTTTGCTGACGATTACCAAATACTAATTACTGGATTTTGCATCGGAACAATCTTTGACTTAATGCAACAGGCATTAAGAGCTGTCGAACAGTGGTGTCGACAAGTTAAACTATCAGTTAATCCAAGCAAAACTTCAATGGTTCTTTTCACGAAGAAGCGAATAACAACCGGGGTTCGTCCCTTGATTCTGAGCTACTGTGTGCAGATCAAGTCAAATACGTTGGAGTCATATTGGATTCCAAACTGAATTGGTCTGCTCACATTGAGTTCAGAGTCAAGAAAGCGTGTATGGCCTTCGGGCAGTGCAGACGAACTTTTGGAAAGACCTGGGGTCTCAAACCTAAATACATCTATTGGATTTACACGACAATTGTACGTCCAATACTGTCATACGGATGCCTTGTGTGGTGGCAGAGGGGAGAGGTGGTGACAGTCCAGTCAAAGCTAAACCATCTGCAAAGAATGGCGCTCATGGCGTTGACTGGTGCTTTCACCACGACTCCGACTGCTGCTCTTGAGGCACTTCTAAATATCAAACCATTACACATACACTTAAAACAAGAAGCACTATCATGTGCATACAGACTGCAGGTTACTGGGCTTTGGAACAGTAATCATGTTGATCTTGCTACCAGTCATACACGATTGTGGTCACAAATGGTTACATGGGGTGAAGATATTCTTGCTCCCAGCGATATTACACTCACTTGTAGTTTTCCTTACAGGACATTCCATGTGAAGATTCCCTCTCGAGAGGAGTGGTTGTCTGGTTTTATGGAAAGACAACAACAAACGCAAGTGGTTTGTTATACTGACGGTTCTCTGATGGAGGGACGTGCTGATGCTGGTGTCTACTGTCGTGAAATGAGATTGGAACAATCTCACTCACTAGGTAGATACTGTACTGTATTCCAAGCAGAAATCTTTGCGATTATGTGCGGGGTGCAATCGGCCCTTCAACAGAGTTTGTCCGGCAGAGTTATAAACCTCTGCTCCGATAGTCAGGCTGCAATCAAGGCCCTTAGCTCAGACAAATCCCGGTCCAAGCTAGTGATCGCGTGCCGAAGAACTAAGCATTGTCAACACTATCTACCTTGTCTGGGTGCCCGGACATTGCGGTATTACTGGAAATTAATGGGCTGACGAATTGGCCAGGGCAGGTTCAGCGATTGACTTCGTTGGTCCTGAGCCCGCGCTGCCAATTTCGACAAGTTGGATAAGGGAAAAAATACGGTCCTGGGCTTCGTCCGAGCACCGCAATTATTGGAGAAATCTACAAACGTGTCGCCAAACAAAGGCGTTTCTAGAACAACCATGCCCAGTGGTTTCGAAAAATCTCTTACATTTTTCGAAGCTCCACTGCGGCATGCTGACCAGGGCTTTAACCGGCCACTGCAAACTCAATTATCACATGGCAACTATTCAGCGCGCTGAGTCTTTTTCATGTGATCTTTGTGAATCCGATTACGGAACTTCATATCATCTGATATGCAACTGCCCAGCGCTAGCGCAATTGCGATTACGAGTCTTCAGCCGTCCTTATATAGACGAAACCATGTTTGGTCGACTGAAACTCAGAGACATACTAAAGTTTCTTATCCAATGTGGTAAAGAGCTTTAGGCTTATTCGCAGGCAAGTTGAACTACTTGTGAGTTTAACTTACCTGTTGTTTATTTTTGTTTTTTGCTGTTATTTTTCCCACCCTTCCAATTCTACTTCCCCACACCTCCTTGTCCTTTCCTTCCGCTCAGGAAATGATGAAACACACGGCAAGGCACAAATCCCCGACTATGTACGGGGAACGTGCCATTTGAGCTAATATATTCTGATTCCTGATTGGTCTTGAAGGGCGCAGGTTGGTTTAGGTGGGCCGCGGTGGTCCCTCCCATCACCCGTCCCGGGTATGGCGTTGTGAATGGCTAGTCGTTGTTCGATGGGGAGGCCTGTAGGCGGGGGCTGAGGTGCGCTTTCCTTGTGGGTCGCGGAGAGTCCTCCCATTACCCGTGCTGGGTGTGGCGAGGGGCCCGCGGTTATGTGCGGAAGGTGAATTTTGATGTTCGATGGGCCGCGGTGAGCCCTCCCATCACCCGGCCCGGGGGACCGCTGTGTGGGGTGTGTTGCGGTAAATTCCAGCGGATAACCCTCCCATCACCCGGTCCGGGTGTGGCGAGGGGCCCGCGGTTCTGAGTGGCAGTGTAGCTGGGTGGTATGCCGGGGTTGGTGAAGCTAGATGAGTTCAGAAAGTCCTGAGTCTTTTAAAAAGTTGAGCATGACCTCCTCTCTCACAGGATCGTTGGAGAGTGAGTCGCGGATGGAGAGTGGTAGGTCGTGCATTGCTCGTAGGTCTCGTAGCTCGATGCAGTTTATGAGCAGGTGCTCGACTGATTTCCGAGTCCCGCATGTGGTGCAGGAGGGAACGGGTGCGTTGGCGATGGTATGCTCATGGGAAATCCTGGTGTGTCCGGTCCGGAGCCGGGGGAGAACCCTTTGCTCCTTCCAGCTGTCCCGGTCATCCCATTTGGCGGGAGTTCCCTTGACTCTCTGCAGATAACCACGAGAGGTTCGCCAGTGTTGGACGAAGTGATTGTAGATGGCCTGGGTGAAGTGGCGAACAATGTCCTTGGATGGAATCTCCTTGGTTAGCGCTTTCCTCGCTGTCCTACCCCGGGCTGCAAGGGAGTCAGCCTCGGCGTTCCCCTTTATACCACAATGTCCGGGGATCCAGCAGAGGGTGTGAGAGAGTCGATCTCCTCTTCGATGGCCTGTACGAAAGGGTGGCGGGACTGGCCGTTCTCGAGGGCGCGAAGAACCGAGAGCGAGTTGGTGAAGATGACGGTTGCAGAGTCGGAAGGTCTTCGGGCTAGGGCCAGAGCGATGGCTGCTGCCTCGGCCGAGAATATGGAGCACTGGGGCGGAAGCCGGAAGGAACAGCCGTTCCTGACGCCGACTCCAACCTTATCGTCCATCCTCGATCCGTCGGTGTATATTTGAGTGTGGTTGGAATACCGTCGCTCCACCAGTTGGCTATATGCTGTGCGAACGACTTCAGGGGCTTCTCCGGCCCGGAGAGATTTGGAGAGGGAGGTATATATGAGCATGGGAGGGGCGTTCCACCGGCGAGGCCAGACCCGATGCAGTCGGGCAACTGGGGGGAGTGGTTCCCCGGTGAATCGGGTGTATATCTCCTGAGCTGTCTGTAGTGTCGTAGATTCATCGCTGCTGTAGGTCCTCTCGAGTACGCCCAGGGCCCGTCGGAGGATGACGAGAGCAATCCTCCAGCGGAAAGGGAGCACGCTGGCCTCAACGCATGCGCTCTCGGCTGGGGTGCTGGGTAGCAGTTTGGAGGCGTTTCGGATGGTTCCGTGGTACAACGGTGCTAAGATCTTGATGAGGCTTTCGTAGTTGTGTCCCGTAATCTCGATTCCGTAGAAAATTCGGCTGTAGATGAGGGCTTCTCCGACCCGCAGTGTTGTCCCTCTGTTGCACTTGGGATGTCTGGCCGAAATTGTTTGCACCAGACGCTTGCGGTTGGCACATTCCCTTTTGATTCTCCTGAAGTGGGGGATGAAAGATGTTTTGCGGTCGAAGGTAACTCCGAGGATGGTCGGTTCCTTCTTGAAGGCGATGGGGGTGTCGGCCATACGGATCGGGCGGTCGGTGGTCCGGTGGAACGAGTTGCAGAAGTGTGTGTAGAAGCTTTTGCTAATAGATAGCCTGAAGCCGATTTTTGTCGCCCATTGTGAGACGGCGTTGACAGCGGTTTGTAGTTTGATTCGTGTTCGCCCTTTGGTTTTACCGATCGAGTCTAAAACAATATCGTCTGCGTAGACGAATATATAAATCCCCTTGGGGAGGGTGACGAAGATGGAGTTCATGGCTATGAGGAATAGGGTGACCGCCAGGACCGACCCCTGAGGTACCCCGTTCTCCTCATTGTTTCGGACTCGTTGCCGCCGATTCCGACCCGGAACTGGCGGTTTTGCAGGAAGCGTTGAATGTAAAAAGCTAAATTACCTCCGATTCCCGAGTTGGCGAAGGATGCTTTCTCGCCATACGGTGTTATAGGCTTTCTCGATGTCTAGCGCTGCGACGTCTACGTGGAGTCCGTCTCTCCTGGCCTGGGCGAGTGTTTCTCCGTGGGATGCCAGGTAGGAGCCGGTTCCCTTTCCCTTCCGAAAGGCGTGCTGTCTACTGTCAAGCAGCTGGCGATGTTCAATGATGTCTATCAGTCTCCTATTGGCCATTCTCTCGAACGTTTTGCTGAGGCAGGAGAGAAGACTAATGGGTCTAAAGTCTTTGACCGTTCGGGTTCCCTGGACCCGTTTGGGGATTGGGATGATCATAGCAGTTTGCCAAGAGTCCAGGAGGGGCCCCACCCTCTCAGATTCTGTTGTAGCTTTGGAGTAAGGCCCGTTTTCCGATTGGAGGAAGGTTCCAATCATTTGAATAGAGCGTATTTTTCAGTGAAAATTATGTATAACTTTTGAACCAGACAAGATAAAATTTGTCTTCCCTCAGCAAAAGTTGCTCCTAATCATGCTCTAATAGTTCAGAGATGAGTATTTTTGTGAGAAAAATCACACTAAAAACGGCACGGAGAAAACTGTTTTTTTTTTAGAGACACCCTAAGTTATGACATGGAACTCACTTTAAAATGAAAGCTGTTTGAGATACAAATTCAGAATTTTCAACAAAGTTGCTCAGAATTGATTCTTCTAGAATATTGCAGAAGAAAGTATCATTCTGTCTCAACTAGAATGTGAAATAATTTCTACAACTTTGACATTTTAAGGACCACCCAAAAACCGTTTCAGCCAATAGATGTAGTTTATCACACACAATAAATGTTTCTAAGACATCCAATCTTTAAATCTAAAGATGAAAGCGTAATCAATTGTTTCCCGCTAATTTCGCTTCCTAGACCACTGTGCATTGTGGGAACTTTTGGAAAATTGTGGGAATGGGATCTTACAAATGATCTTTAGCTGAGATCCCATAGTTTTCAAATCATACCAAATAAAATATTCGCATGAATTATTGTGAGCTCTTTTTGGAAGAATTGTTCAGACACATAGATTAGGGAAAATTGGGCACCCCGCCATGTTCCGGTTATTAAACTTCTGTTTCGGATACCTAATGTGACATCTCCGACCTTAAGAGTCGAACCAGACCCCGAGATATTTGAAAGTTGAAACCTGAGCAATAGTTTGACCCATTAATTGAAGATGTTGTTGCGATGGTTCACACTGCCTTGAAAATACGACTAGCTCAGTTCAATCCGTGGAGAACTCGATACCCAGCTGGAGGGCCCAAGCAGAGTCGGTGAAAGAGCATGCTGGTGCAGCTTCTCAGAAAGAATATTGATAGAAACTGAATCAAAAGCCCTTTATATATTATCCCTTTATTACCTCTTTGCTACCATAAGCTATTTGATTTTCGGTTGAGAGCAACGCAAGACAGTCGTTCGTACCTTTGCCTTTGCGGAAACCAAATTGTGTATCTGACAGTAAGCCATTTGCTTCAACCCAATTGTCGAGGCGAAACAAGATCACTTTCTCGAACCACTTTCGGATTCAGGACAGCATCGCAATCGGTCGATACGACTTGTGGTCGGAGGCTGGTTTTCTTGGTTTTTGAATGGCGATGACCTTCACTTACCTCCAGTCATGAGGGACAATATTACCCTCAAGAAACTTATTAAATAAATTCAACAAGCGTCTCTTGGCAGAGTCTGGCAGATTCTTTAACAAGTAAAATTTGATTCTGTCTGGCCCTGGGGCTCTATTGTGCCATGACAAGACAGCAAGTTAGAACTCCATAATCGAAAACGGTGTTTCGTTCGCGTTATCGTGAGGGGACGCGGTGCGGTAGATCTTCTGTGCCGGGGCGGAGTCCGGACAAACCCTCTTGGCAAAATCGAATATCCAACGGTTTGAATATTCCACGCTCTCGTTAGTAATGTTTCGGTTTCGTAAGCG
Source organism: Topomyia yanbarensis (assembly GCF_030247195.1). Taxonomy (NCBI): domain Eukaryota; kingdom Metazoa; phylum Arthropoda; class Insecta; order Diptera; family Culicidae; genus Topomyia; species Topomyia yanbarensis. The sequence goes on along the minus strand of NC_080672.1, from coordinate 428,033,636 downwards.
CCGGGCCGTACTCCAAAGAGTGCTCATCGATGTTTCTCTCGTTAGTCCGTCGACGAACCGGCGCCAGTAGCTACGTTTTTTTGGCTTTCATCAAACTCTTCATGTGCGTTTCCGCCATCGCGTACTGTCGGTAGCTAGCCGGCAGCCCGTCGTCCCGGAAGGTCTTATACGCAGCTGCCTTCTCCGCATACGCGCACTCTTTGTCCCACCATGGATTGGGAGGAAGCCCGCGTGAGTTCGCGTCTGGTACGCGTTTAGTCTGAGCTTTAATCGCGGTATCGAGAATCAAGCCAGCCAGGAACCCGTACTCTTCCTCCGGAGAAAGCTCTAGAGTGCACTCGATTTTGTCGGATATCGCTGACGCGTAGCTCTTCCAATCAATATTTCGTGTGAGGTCATACGAAACATTGATTGTATTCGGTGGCCCTCAACCGTTAGCAATATTAATTACGATTAACAGATGGTCGCTGCCGTGGAGATCAGAGACTATCTTCCACATGCAATCTAACCGCAGCGATGTTGAGCAGAGGGACCGGTCTAAGGCGCTCGGACGCGCTGGAGGGGCAGGAATCCGTGTCATTTCACCCGTGTTCAAAATGGTCATATTGAAGTTGTCGCAAAGCTCATGGAGTAGGGTAGATCGATTTTCGTCATGCCGTACCGTGGGAGTTGAAGTTACCTAAAACTAGCCTCTAGGTGCGGGGAGGAGTTCCGCAATATCGCGGGGAGGAGTTCCGCAATATCGCGAAGCCGTTGGTGGCTAACTGAGACTCTAGGGGGGATGTAGGTGGAAGCAATACAAAGGTCTTTGCCTTTAATTCTGGTTTGGCAAGTGACAACTTCAATACCTGGTGTCGGGGGGAGGTCGATTCGGTTGAAGGAATAGCACTTTTTGATCCCCAAAAGTATGTATGGGTATGGTATGGGACGATATGTTGTTTGGTCGCTGAGTAGAACTAGCATTTTCTGTTTATAGTCATCTGCTGAAATGAGAACTGTTTTGTTCCCTTTGTCTCACTGTTTAATGAAAAAATCCGGATTGTCACTGATAAAAAATTTGGTGACCTTGATTGCCTTTTCGCAGAACATTGTCAGCTCATCTTTACAGGCGTGGTGTTGGTTGTAGTGGATGTAGTTGAGGGTTTAATTGGTTATTGCATATCGTGTTCTATCTTGTACTGTCGTATCTGGGTTCGTTTTTAATATGTTTTCTACGTCGGCTTTTAGATGGAAGAATGGGATTTCCTGAATTTTTGTGGTTGGAAGCGCAAATTTTGGACCAAGGCCAAGCAGTGTTTCCATTTCGGACGGTATGTGTTTGTTTGTTCCGTTGTGTATTGCTTTTTAATTATAGACTGGGTTGGTACTGTTTGATGCTTATGCTGTCCTAAGATGATCCTGTTGAATTTTCGTTTGGTGTTGTCGTTTCTGTCGCGGAGGTGTTTGCTATGGTAATTGGATTGACTGGCGAAGAACGATGTTGCGATATCTTCGAGAATATTCGAATCTCGAACACGTGTTTCTATTGCAGATTGTTGATGCCTTAGTGCTTTTAGTTTGTGGAATGTGTTTTCAATTTCAATATTGAGAATGGCTTTCTTAAATTTTTAATGCATTTTTGTAATTTTTGTAAGTATGGTCCCTCTTCTAGTAGTGTGTAAGTGAAATGGAATTTGGTTGTAATATGCGCTGGAAAAATGCCTCTTTTGCAACAGCGTTTCAGACGCAATAAGTAACACGCAAACTTTTTGATAATTATAATTATTGACATTAATTCTCGAAAATAGCTACTACTGGACGTCATTAGAAATCATACACACTAGACAACCAATGTTAGACACACAGACACACACAACAATAAAACGCACAGCTTCTGTAAGCAAATATTTCACAGACAAACGGAAATAGTTGTAACGAATATATTATAATTATAGATTCCTTGAAAAAGGTTAAATAAATCCCCGAAATCGTCGGACATTGAAGCAATACGTCGTTTTTGCTGTTTTTTTTGACTGTTCAGCCGAAACTTGTTAACGAAAAAAATCTTCACAGTCGTTAAACATCCACAAATATTATTCTAAGTTAAAAAAATCGTAAAAAGATCTTAAAAAATTACCTTTCATTGAAAGTTTCCAGTTCGGCCATTCGGCCATTCGGTCTAATGACCCATTCGGTCTAATGACCCATTTGGCCTAAAGGCTTATTCGGCCTAATGACCAATTCGGCCAAATGACTTTCGGCATAGTAACCACTTCGGCCTAATGGCAGTCAGCCTAACGGCATTCGGCCAAACGACTTTCGGCCTACCGGCTTTCGGCCTAATGACCCAGCACCAACAAAAATGTATATTTAACTGGCGAGATAAGCTATGTAAGACAATAAAATATAGGTTGGCGTCTACCTGGTATGTTTATTATAATATTATAATTATTATAATTATCAACTAGAAAAAGATCAGTTCGGTTTCTCATCTCGCTCAGGCCAGACGCTAGAAATCGCTCCGCTGCTGTAGCAGGGCAAGTAATCGAATTTACAAACGAGCCGCTTGGTCTATTTGCAAAGGCAAAAATTGATTCCTTCTACCTAGTGTGTGAAACGTGAACAAACAATGAGTGACAATACAAAGCAAGAGTATGTCCCGTTGCGGGCAAACTGTGTCGCTGTATACTTCTCGAAATGTCCGGTAAGACCATCGATTAGTGAACATGAAGCTCAACGTAATGCGGTGCAATTCTTCTTTTTTGTCGTTCTATCAGCGAGAGAATCGAAACCCCGAAAACATGCGATCATTTGTATTTCAAATTACAAGTTCATTGAAACTAAAGAACAATAACTAGCCGGGCCTCTTAGATCCCTTGTCTTTTTGTGGGTTAAAGCCGTAACTCCGGAAACGGATTCAAATCGACATAAAATTCAATAGAAGCGGAATTTTTTTCCGACATAAAATAACTTCATATCCCCTTAAAAAAATTCTGGCTTGTGTGGGAATTTCATATGTGACCGGAAGGTTCGGTCTATATTGCCCAAACCATATAACCGAAACGTACGAAATTTCATGGACATCTATGGCGATTATATACCTTTCATTTGGGACTAAGTTTGTGAAGATCGTCCCAACCATCCCCGATAAACTGGTGTGAGTTTGTTAATTTTTATAGGTGGCGATTCTTCCGGGGCACTTCCGGGACTGTCTATGATGGCCAATGCGGTCGACGAGACTTCGGTTGGCCGTCAGTGACCTAGAACGGCTAATGCAAGTTGCTTGACACGAAGATATATTCATTTTAGCGAAATTTTTACCTTTTCGCCTTCATCGAGGTATCATTTTGAATCGGAATTTGTAGTTAGATGTAGTTAGTTATTATTCTTGTATACTTCCGCCTGGGCTTCCGGATCCGTTGATGGTGGTCAATGTGGCCAAAGAGACTTTTAATAACTGTTAGTGACATAGAGCTACAAATCCAAGCAGTTGTGGTCACATTTTTGAAAAAATTTCACCTTTATGCAATAATCGCAGTATCCGTTCCAATCGGGATTTTCTGCGTAATCGTACTCATCATCCTATAATTCAGGAACCAGAAGTCCAATCCACACAAAATTCAATAGCAACCGATGGCAACGTTGTACCTTTCATTTAAGACTAAGTTTGTGATAATCGGTTCAGAAAATTCCGAGAAACCGATGTAGACAAATTATAACAAGATTTTCTATGTATTTGTATTTGTATTTGTATTTGTATTTGTATTTGTATTTGTATTTGTATTTGTATTTGTATTTGTATTTGTATTTGTATTTGTATTTGTATTTGTATTTGTATTTGTATTTGTATTTGTATTTGTATTTGTATTTGTATTTGTATTTGTATTTGTATTTGTATTTGTATTTGTATTTGTATTTGTATTTGTATTTGTATTTGTATTTGTATTTGTATTTGTATTTGTATTTGTATTTGTATTTGTATTTGTATTTGTATTTGTATTTGTATTTGTATTTGTATTTGTATTTGTATTTGTATTTGTATTTGTATTTGTATTTGTATTTGTATTTGTATTTGTATTTGTATTTGTATTTGTATTTGTATTTGTATTTGTATTTGTATTTGTATTTGTATTTGTATTTGTATTTGTATTTGTATTTGTATTTGTATTTGTATTTGTATTTGTATTTGTATTTGTATTTGTATTTGTATTTGTATTTGTATTTGTATTTGTATTTGTATTTGTATTTGTATTTGTATTTGTATTTGTATTTGTATTTGTATTTGTATTTGTATTTGTATTTGTATTTGTATTTGTATTTGTATTTGTATTTGTATTTGTATTTGTATTTGTATTTGTATTTGTATTTGTATTTGTATTTGTATTTGTATTTGTATTTGTATTTGTATTTGTATTTGTATTTGTATTTGTATTTGTATTTGTATTTGTATTTGTATTTGTATTTGTATTTGTATTTGTATTTGTATTTGTATTTGTATTTGTATTTGTATTTGTATTTGTATTTGTATTTGTATTTGTATTTGTATTTGTATTTGTATTTGTATTTGTATTTGTATTTGTATTTGTATTTGTATTTGTATTTGTATTTGTATTTGTATTTGTATTTGTATTTGTATTTGTATTTGTATTTGTATTTGTATTTGTATTTGTATTTGTATTTGTATTTGTATTTGTATTTGTATTTGTATTTGTATTTGTATTTGTATTTGTATTTGTATTTGTATTTGTATTTGTATTTGTATTTGTATTTGTATTTGTATTTGTATTTGTATTTGTATTTGTATTTGTATTTGTATTTGTATTTGTATTTGTATTTGTATTTGTATTTGTATTTGTATTTGTATTTGTATTTGTATTTGTATTTGTATTTGTATTTGTATTTGTATTTGTATTTGTATTTGTATTTGTATTTGTATTTGTATTTGTATTTGTATTTGTATTTGTATTTGTATTTGTATTTGTATTTGTATTTGTATTTGTATTTGTATTTGTATTTGTATTTGTATTTGTATTTGTATTTGTATTTGTATTTGTATAAAAAAAGTCCAACTGACAATTTGTCTTAATGAACTATACTAAACTAAGGTAAACTAAACATAATTAAAATAGTGACAATACACGACGACGAAACTGCGAAGAGTTCATGACGAAGTCGAAAATTTCAGCAAACTCGTTGAAGCGACGACTCATTGCTAAAATTGGACTATTGGTAGCGTAGTTAGTGCTGCGCATTTCAGAATGCAGCAGGGCTCGAGGGCGAAGAGAACGGGTAGGCGCATAGAGGTTGATTTGCGCTAGTAGCTCCGGATCATCATATTCAGCCAGCAGAATCTTTGACACGAAGGTAGCTTGCGCAGCATGTCTCCGGCGTGTTAAAGTATTAAGTCCTAAAAGACGACAACGGTCCTCGTACGGTGGCAGGTTTAATGGATCGTTCCACGGCAATTCACGTAACGCATATCGTATAAATTTACGCTGGACTGCTTCGATCCTATGGCTCCACGTAGCTTGATACGGGCACCAAACGACGTTTGCAAATTCCAACTGCGGGCGCACCAATGAGCAATAAAGAGCCTTGAAGCATAGAGGATCCCGAAATTCGTTGGATATTTTGAAAATAAATCCCAGCAAACGATTGGCTCTGTCGAGGGTCGCTGAGACGTGATGAGTATACGTTAGCTTATCATCAAGAATGACTCCTAGATCCTTCACGTGGTCAACGCGTTGTAGTAGAGTTCCTGCGATGTTATAGTTGAAGGTAACCATATTTCTCGTTCGGTAATAGCTGATGACAAAACATTTTGCAACGCTAAGGACCATCATGTTTCTTACACACCAGCTATAAAAGGTGTCAATAAGATGCTGTAGCTCACGGCAATCGGCTTCATTCCGTATAACAAGAAAAAATTTTAAGTCGTCGGCAAAAAACAGCTTTCCTCCACGGCTTAGAACGAAAACCGCATCGTTCACGAACAGTGAAAAAAGTAGTGGACCTAGCGTACTACCTTGAGGAACTCCGGAAGTGTTGAAAAAGGATTCTGAAACAATATCGCCAATTTGAACAACGATTTCACGGTGTATAAGGTAGGATCGAAGCCAATGGCAGAATCTAGTAGAACACCCTAGCTTATCAAGCTTTGTTATCAGTATCTCATGATTAACTCTATCAAAAGCTGCCTTTAGATCAGTGTAAATAGTATCCACCCGCAATTTCTTAGACATTTGTTCCGTGCAAAATGACGTAAAGCAGACGAGATTCGTCTCGACTGAACGTCCTGGGAAAAATCCGTGCTGAGATGTACTAATGTAGTGTCGACAAGCAGAAAATAACGCCTCGTTGATAATTGATTCAAACACTTTAGATTCGACTCCTAGCGAAGTGATTCCGCGATAGTTCGCTATGTTGCGTTTGTCACCTTTCTTGAATACCGGGAACATAACTGAGCATTTCCAATCCTCAGGAAACGTTTGCTGCTGAAGCGATAGGTTAAAAATATATGCAAGTGGTGTTACAAGTAAGTCCGAACATTTTTTCAATGCAGTTGAAGGTATAGCACTGAGGCCGGGTGCATAAGATGACTTGGTTTTCCGAATTGCAGATATAACCATTTGTTCAGAGACAGTAAACACATCCAAATCAACAGCACAAGCAGGAACGTCGCGAGAGGCGTTTTCGAGTTCGTTTGCGGTTGGCGAGTCAGTTGAAAAAACACTCGAGAAGAAACTGGCAAACAGCGTACATTTCGCCACAGTTGTCGTAGCTTCTTCGCCGTCGTAAAGCATCCTTGATGGAAGTCCAGTTTCTTTTCGCTTCGTGTTGACAAATGACCAAAAGCCCTTCGGGTTTCGGCGTAAATTATTCTGGATACGGTTTACATAGCGTTTGTACAGAAGCTTGTTGTAACAACGATACTCATTACTGGCTAAAGTGAACATGCGCTTAGAAAGAGGACACCGTCGATTTGTGTACGCACGTAGGGTTTTTGCTCGAGTACGTTTTAGCTTTCGAAGAGTGCTGTTTGACCAGGGCGGCTTGCTAGGAGGCTGACATTTAGGCACTGAGGTCTCAACACAGTTCAGTAGTAGTCGCTTGTAGATGGCAACTGCAGCATTAACACTCACTTGGGCATGCAGTACACTTCAATCAATTTGCGACAGAGAACTGCGCAGCTTTACAAAATCAGTTTTGCGAAAGTTGAGACGGTCGACAGAAAGAGTTTCTACGTACTGAACTGATCGAATAGTGCCAATTGAGATTTCAAGCGCGGGATGAAAGTTGTCAAGTGGAACAATCACGCTGGATGCTTCATTGACGGAACATACAGGTATAATAGTTTCACTAACAAAGACGAGATCCAGAAAGCGTGACTGGTGGTTAGGAATCATGCTTACTTGACTTAGCCCGTTGAAAGCAAATCCGTCCGGTAGCAAACGACTGGCGATGTTGGTTGTCGAAGCAATCGGGTCTGGGTAAGCGTATCCGTGTCGTGACGGCACCCAAATGAGCCCTGGCTGATTTAAATCACCAAGGACAATCATCACGCCATCCGCGCCAGCTTGTGAAGAAGCGTTATTCACAGCATCCATGTGAAGTTGCATGATATTGCAGTCGAGTCGCTTTTCAGGAGGAATATAGACAGCACCAATATAAAAGTTCCTCGATGGAGTTGTAATTCTAACCCAAACAGCCTCAACACTGGTTAAACTACATACATCAATCTCACATGAGGCAAATGCGGTGGAAACACCAATCAAAACTCCTCCTCCACGTCCGCGAATACTCTCTAAAATATTGCTCAACCAGAAGCCGCCATCTTGGATTTTAAAATGGTTCCAATTGTCCATTTTCAGTATCTACTTGTCAAGCCCGTTCCAAAAATACCCATATTGTCAGGGTTATCGAGAATATTGCTCAACCAACGAATATTAATAAGAATGTGAAGCAAACTTTTTTACGAACTAAATCTCAAATAACGAACACTTTTTTTACGAACTAATTCAATTTACGAACCCCCGGTTTGGTTCGTAAATGGAGGTTTCAGTGTATTTGTAAAGGACTCTTTAATATATCAACAGAGGCTGAAGCAATTTGAAACAAACAATATTTTGTTTGAGATATGGCAGATTGCGTGAAATGCGTTGAATTGGCATTTTTAAATTTGCTAGGGAATTATGAACCATCACATAAAGTTGGAGAAATGGAATATTGTTGTGGTTTATTTTTATAGACGATAAATTTTAAGATATTTTTAAACTAAAGATGAGTTAGAAAAGTGATCTGTTTCTGAATATTTAGATGATAATACGATTCGCCGCAAACCACCTGAGGTCGCGGTTACGGCATGGGACGATGTGGAAGAATTCTGTTCTACGCATAAAATTGCCAATGATAAAGTTGGCATGACAATAGAAACATTTAACAGTAGTTACCAGATTTTGATAATTTATAACTTAGCGGCTAATGACGGCATTCACCATTCCCAATGGTTCACAACTCCCCACCATCCCCTACATTTTTCCATGTAAATGTTTTTAGCTTTCCAGTGGAAACAAAAAAATAGGATAAGTGACATACTTTTTATTCATAGCTAGTATAAAAGAAAATTAAATAAAAAGTTCAACAACCAAACACATGGAAAAAAGGAGATAAGTATATGACGTCAAAGAACTAATTAAACTAAACTAAACTAAACTTTTTTCATATGAAAAATCCGAAGCATTAAAATAATGATGTTAACTATCTAAGTTTTCTAGAAATTGACCAAAACTCGACTTTTAAATTTTACTTATACTCAATAACTGAAAGATTTGAGGACACCTTTTAATATGTGATTTAAGCTCAAACAATCAAGTCCTCATTCAATCATATGTCTAGTTTAGTCTAGTCTACACACACAGCCAATACATGTAGGGAAATTGGAAAATTGCAGACGTTCGCCCACAATTTTTCTTGTCATTATTAATGTTTGTGGCACATATTGAATATGACACAAGCATTAAAGCGGCCAGGCCAACTGTGCAGCGTACAAAATAAAGATGATTCAAAATTATACGGCAATTGAATTATTCATTTAATGAATAATTTAATCAAAGGATTATTTTGAACCTTGAATAAGGAAGAAACGTGGACAACCGTACACAACCGTTTCAATTTGATGGGGGTTTGATAAATCGTTGGGAGTGACTTCACTAAGAGGGTTAATGTCACTCCTTTGGTTGCTGGGATGGGACAGCGGTATTTAGACCTGTCCTGGCTTATGAGCCTTGGTTATATCGCCTTTATTCGCTCCATGTCCTCATTCAATCATATGTTTCATTAAACTAAACACTCATAATGACTAAATGGCGTTCGGCCGAATTGAATTCCGCCAATCGGCATTCGCCTAGTTGACCTCTTCGGCCAAATGACCCCTTCGGCCGAATGGCCTTCGGCCAAACAACGTTCGGCCAGCCAGCATTCGGCCAAACGGCATTCGGCCGAATTACCGGGCACCCTAAGATACTGATGCCAATCTATACGCATCGCTGCTTACATAATGATACACTGCGGCGCCTCCCCCCTACTAGGTCCAAAATATGCTCTTTACTCTATTAACTCAGTCAAATCGCAATTATTTAGCTACGCTAGTTTAACAGTACATTAATCGAAGCTCTACTCTATCGCACTATTATTGCACCAACAATCCCGGGAGACCAATCATTCTTCACATCTGACCACAGCAATTCAGTAAACAATTTAACAATTATCCTCTAATAACACCGTCTACCGAATCTGCTATTTCGGCATACGATAGTAATTGCAGTAAAGCCGATGGTGTACAGTGGTGCAATATTATGCTGTAGACACTATGATGCTGCTTGCCGGTCACCAATAACCGACCAACAATGGCAACAGAATTGTGCTCATCTCGTCACTATATGGGACCGAAATCATCTCTTAACTCCTAACGATTATCCATAGGCGAGAACCAGTGGGTAATGTCAAACGAATTTTCTATGGCAGTTAATTGTCATAGCACCTAAGTACCGGAGCCAAGGGGCAGCAATGCAAAACTAACGAGGTCCATACGCACCAAGTCTGACATAGAAACAGCACGCCATCAGCCCATTTTCCTCTCAATCGTAATTAGATATGTGTATTGGTATTTACAACAGACCAAGCTGTTAAAGAGCGCCGTTCATGTGCTATTTTGTTTCACTCGTGGGTCCCAAATTGAAACATAATATCTTGATCGAGTCAGTGGTTTTTAATTGCATTTACGTCTGGACCGAAACAGAACACAACTAACGATAAATACTACACAGTTTGGTCTGCACAAAAGTTTCAACTACTATTTGCAGCCGTATGACCAATTTATTGGAAGAAGAAAATAGTAAAGCACCCCCTCTCCCCAACCGATCTAACCTAAATTTGAGCCGATAAATTATGAAATTATGCTCTTATCTAACTGCGAAACAGCTTCTTTCCTTTCTCGCTTGGTCCACCACCATGACCCACTGTCCGCGTACAGCAGCGCAGCCGGGCAGTGTGTTAGAAGTGAAAATGCAATAAAATGCAGTGCGGTGGGTTCTCGACTGCATTTTGCTGCGGTGGTTGCGGTCGTCTAATCTGTGACCGAGGGTCGACAGAACACGACACGGCGGCGACGACAACGGCAACGGCGGTGGCAGCGAACCGGTTGAGAGCTGTCCTTTCGCGCGAATTCAGAGAAAAACATGTGAAATGGCTTTCGACACAAGCTTTCAGGTTTGTCCACATTTACGATGGGGTCAACACACCTACCGCATTTCGTAGAGCAAATAAAAAAAAGTGCTGCATTTGATTTCATGTGTCATGCTTAATCGGAGGTTTACAGCGAGAAATAGGTGGATATGGGTTGTTGTCGAAAAATAAGGCTACTGGAACGAAAATTTCGGTTGGTGGCTCCTGGGAAAGTAGAGCAAGTGAGACAGCCGTTAAAATTCTTCAATTTTAATACTCAACGTATCACATTTTCTGAAAAAGACAACTGTCAAATATTAGAAACATAATTTGTTGAATTGGCTTCCTTTTATATAGCCTTGATTCGCTAGTTAAATCTTTATAGCAGCTTTTAGTTGCAAACTAAACTGCTCAAGCGCAGGAATGTGAAATAAACACGAGATGTGCACAAGTGACATGATTACGGTGTCGTTAAAAATGCAGTTATGCTCATGAGCTAGCAACATCATCCACAAAAGAACTTTAACCCTGCAGAACTAACGACTCTTTTCTGGATTACACAAGTCCGGATGAGACCCAGGTGACCAATGCAATTTGACGGTTACATTTTAAACATCTATAATAAGTCACCTTAAAAGCACATTTGTCAAAACAAATGTCTGCGTTACTGCTGTGTCATGGAAATTTTTATTTATGGCTATTGTGAAATCAAACTGCTTAGCACTGGCAAGAAGCATTGAAATAGTTTTTACTATGCTAATTTCCAACAATTATGCTACCCGAACTGATCGTCTGCCACTTTTTTTTTTTAATTCATTTCGTTTATTTGATAGGCACAAATGCGTTAGCTTGGCGGTGCCAAATGCTTATGTTTTTACATTTTGGATATCTTAAAACTAGGAGGTTACAATGTTGAAATATTTTTTTTACAAAGGAAAAAAAAAAGTTTACAGCTATCTTAAGACTAGAAATAAGATTCAATATACAAGAGAGGGCTAAAAGATTTTTTTATGAAAAAATTTAAAACAAGGGATTCACTTTGATATACAAGAGGGGGAGTAATAGTATTTTACGAAATATTTTACGGTTATCTTAAAACTAACAATATAGTTTAGTACACAAAAGGGGGAACAAATATTTATGAGAGACTTCACAGAAATCTTAAAACTAGGGATTCAATTCTATTTACAAGATGGAGGACAAGAGTTTCAATAAAGAGTAAAAATTATAGCTATCTTAAAACTAGGAATACAGAATACTAATTTGAATTTTTTAACTAAAACTTACGCTTGGTCAAGATATTCAGAGGGTGGCTTATTTCCGCATCAGTGTAGCAGCAGTTGTATCAAGGACAGGGGAGAGACAGGGAAAGAAGAGCAAAACTTGCAACTTTCGCTCGAACGGGGGGGGGGGGGGGGGAGGGGGGAAGGGGGATCAGCGAAACAAATTTGCGCCTCAGTCTAGTAAGTCGTCGAGTACCGGATTGGCGGATGGTATTCTTCGGACCCGCGGGGAATCCTTCAAAAGTCATCGGACCTCGAGTCGCTCTCGCTTCAGTTTCCTTCTATGCAGGCGTAGTGGTAAGGGCGACGGCGGTTACATAGTGGCACTCTGGAGCTGATCGGTTCCACAAGGCAGGAGGAAACTCTAAAAACGAGAAATAAAAGAGAGGGGCTAAATTGGGATATTTATCGTTTTTATGAAGGTATAAATAAGGGACATATAGGGGAAATCACGAGTTGCCAGCATATCTCGGACTGGTACATTGGGTGGTCTACCTCGGGCCCGAAGGGATTCCTTTAACTGAGACCTGGCGTCACAATACCCGGCGCATACCCAGACAACGTGTTCGATGTCGTGATAGCCCTCGTCACAAGCGCACAGACTACTCTCCGCAAGCCCAATACGCCGCAAATGCGCATCCATGGTGTAGTGATTGGACATAAGTCGGGACATTACGCGAATAAAATCCCGACCCACATCCATCCCCCCGAACCAAGGCTTCGTTGATACCTTTGGGATAATCGAATGTAGCCATCGTCCAAGTTCCCCGTTGCTCCACGAGGTTTGCCAACTGTTGAGCGTCCTCTGACGACAAATACTAAAAAATTCGTTGAAGCAGATTGGTCTTTCGTATATGTCACCATTTAATGCGCCCGCCTTTGCTAATGAGTCGGCCTTTTCATTGCCCGGGATAAAACAATGAGAGGGGACCCAAACAAAGGTAATCTGATAAGATTTTTCAGATAACGTACACAAGGACTCCTGTATCTTCCCCAGAAAATACGGGAATTGCTTTTTAGGCTTCACCGCACGAAGAGCCTCGATAGAGCTGAGGCTGTCCGAAATGATGAAGTAGTGATCTGTGGGCAGAGTGTCGATGATCCCAAGGGTGTACTGAATTGCAGCTAACTCTGCGACGTAAACTGAAGCGGGATCATTGAGCTTGAATGAAGCGGTGATAGTATTGTTGAAGATACCGAAGCCAGTGGACCCATCGAGATTTGATCCGTCAGTGTAGAACATTTTGTCGCAGTCGACTTCTCGGAATTTATTATAAAATATATTGGGAATCACCTGCGGGCGTATATGGTCCGGGATTCCACGAATCTCTTCCTTCATGGATGTGTCGAAGAATACAGTAGAATCAGAAGTATCTAGGAAACGGACACGGTTGGGATTGTACGAAGAAGGATTGATGCTCTGTGCCATGTAGTCGAAGTACAAGGACATAAAACGGGTTTGAGAATTAAGCTCGACGAGCCTCTCGAAGTTTTCAATCACCAACGGGTTCAGAATGTCGCATCGGATGAGCAATCGATATGAGAGTTCCCAAAATCGATTTTTTAGCGGAAGAACGCCCGCCAGCACTTCGAGACTCATCGTATGGGTCGAATGCATGCAACCCAAGGCAATGCGCAAGCAACGATACTGGATTCTCTCCAGTTTGATGAAGTGTATGTTCGCAGCGGAGCGGAAACAGAAACACCCGTACTCCATCACCGACAATATCGTTGTTTGGTATAACCTGATCAGGTCTCCTGGGTGAGCACCCCACCATGTTCCAGTTATTGTTCGGAGAAAATTGATCCTTTGTTGGCATTTCTGTTTCAGATACCTAATGTGACATCCCCAGGTACCTTTAGAGTCGAACCAGACCCCGAGATATTTAAATGTGAAAACCTGGTTGATCGTTGCACCCATTAATAAAAGCTGGAGTTGCGCCGGCTCACGCTTCCTAGAAAAAACAACCAACTCAGTTTTCTCCGTGGAGAACTCAATACCCAGCTGAAGAGCCCAAGCAGACAAATTGTCCAAGGTATTTTGTAATGGTCCTTGCAAGTCGGCAGCTTTGGGCCCTGTAACAGAGACCACCCCGTCGTCTGCAAGTTGCCTTAGCGTGCATGAATTGGCAAGACAATCGTCAATGTCATTCACGTAGAAATTGTAGAGCAGGGGACTTAGACATGAGCCCTGGGGAAGACCCATGTAGCTAAATCGCGATGTTGTTAAATCGCCATGCGAAAAGTGCATGTGCTTTTCAGACAACAGGTTTAGCAAAAAGTTATTTAAAATTGGCGAAAGACCATGCTGGTGCAGCTTCTCTGACAGAATGTTGATAGAAACTGAGTCAAAAGCCCCCTTAATATCCAAGAAGACTGATGCCATCTGCTCTTTGTTAGCATAGGCCATTTGGATTTCTGTAGAAAGCAACGCAAGGCAATCGTTCGTCCCTTTGCCTTTGCGGAAGCCAAATTGTGTATCTGACAGTAAGCCATTTGCTTCAACCCGATTGTCGAGGCGAAACAAGATCATTTTCTCGAATAACTTCCGAATACAGGACAGCATTGCAATCGGCCGATACGAGTTGTGGTCGGAGGCTGGTTTTACTGGTTTTTGAATGGCGATGACCTTCACTTGCCTCCATTCATAAGGGACAATGTTACCCTCAAGAAACTTGTTAAATAAATTCAACAAGCGCCTTTTTGCAGTGTCAGGCAGATTCTTCAGCAAGTTGAATTTGATTCTGTCTAACCCTGGGGCGTTATTGTTGCACGATAAGAGAGCAAGTGAGAACTCCACCATCGAAAACGGTGTTTCGTTCGCGGTATCGTGAGGAGACGCGGCGCGGCACGTTTTCTGTACCGGGACAGAGTCCGGACAGATCTTCTTGGCGAAAGCGAATATCCAACGGTTTGAATATTCCACGTTCTCGTTGGTACTATTACGGTTACGCATACGTCGAGCCGTACCCCAAAGAGTGCTCATCGCTGTTTCTCTCGTTAACCCGTCGACGAACCGGCGCCAATAACTGCGTTTTTTGGCTTTCATTAGACTCTTCATTCGCCTTTCTAACGACGCGTACTGTTGATAGCTAGCGGGTAACCCGTCTTCCCGGAAGGCCTTATATGCAGTGGACTTTTCCGCGTACAGCTCTGAGCACTCTTTATCCCACCACAGGGTGGGAGACCGTCCATGGGTATTCGCGCTGGGTACTGGTTTAGTCTGAACTTGATTCACACTGTCGAGAATCAAGCCAGCCAAAAACCTGTACTCTTCCTCCGGAGGAAGTTCTTGAGTGGATTCGATTTTAACGGATATCGCGGTCGCGTAACTCTTCCAATCAATGTTCCGTGTGAGGTCATACGATACATTGATTGTTTCCGATGGTCTTGAACCGTTAGCAATTGAAATCACGATAGGCAAATGATCGCTACCGTGGGGATCAGGGATCACCTTCCACATGCAATCTAACTGTAGCGATGTCGAGCAAAGCGATAAATCCAACGCGCTTGCGCGTGCTGGTGGTGTAGGAATCCGCGTCATTTCTCCCGTGTTTAAGATGGTCATGTTGAAATTATCGCAAAGATCTTGGATTAATGTTGATCTATTATCATCATGAAGACAGCCCCATACCGTACCGTGCGAGTTAAAGTCTCCCAGAACTAGCCGCGGTGCCGGTAAGGATTCCGTGATATTACAAAGCGTTCGGTGCCCTACCGAGGCTCTAGGAGGAATGTAGATGGAAGCAATGCAAAGGTCTTTACCTTTGATTAAAACTTGACAAGCGACAATTTCAATGCCTGGTGTCGAAGGGAGGTTAATTCGGTTGAAAGAATAGCACTTTTTGATCCCCAAAAGTACTCCTCCATAGGGGTTTTCTCGATCCAGACGAATTATATTAAAGTCGTGGAAGTTGAGATTTATATCGGAAGTTAACCAAGTTTCACATAATGCGAAAGCATCACATTTTAAACTATTTAGTAAAAATTTAAAGGAATCGATTTTCGGGAGGATACTTCTGCTGTTCCACTGTAGAACAGTGATCGAATCGGTGACCTCGTTCGATGACTTAGCCATCGAAGGATACGATCGCTGCAAGGAGGGGCCATTTAGTAGTCAACTGCTTCAAAAATCTTTGCACTATAGGGAGAAAACGTATCAGAAGGCTTTTAAGAGGATCAGTAACATTGAAAGCTGTGAAAATTAAGTCCACTATGTCAGAAAATTTCATTAGTCCGCTACTGGACTGAGTATCTGTTTGAAAAAAGGGGACACTTGGGGTTTTGGATGTCCCTGGAAGTGGTGGGTACTCCTTGTTAGAATTAATATTTCCAAGTCCTGGAGCAAATTGCTTCGGCTTTTGTGCATCACTTCCGTTGGATTTATTGGTTGTAGATGGCGCACTCTGAGTGGACGACACCTTGGCACCCTTACGAGGCAATGTAGGGGAGGCTGGATTTCTCCTCTTCCTGGATTCCCCTGGGTTAACCAAAGATGTTCCCTCTCGTGGGTCGTCAGATTCTTGCGCAACGTTAGCCAAACCAGCATAGGGATTTTCGGACAGGACAGATGGCGAAGCATTCTTTAGCATTTCTGCATAAGAACGCCTTGAGCGTTCCTTAAGGGAGCGCTTAATTTTATCCCCGCGCTGCTTGTACGCAGGACATGATTTAAGAGCATGTGAAGGGCCCCCGCAGCAAATACACTTTTCAGTTTCTTTGTCGCAAGAGTCATCCTCATGCTCTCCTTCGCATTTGCCGCATCGTTTCTTATTTCCACAATATGTGGCTGTGTGGCCCAACTGCTTGCAATTGCTGCAGTTCATGACCCGCGGTACGAACAGGCGAACTGGTAGGCGAACCCTGTCAAGGAGGATGTAGTTGGGAAGAGAGGACCCGGCGAATGTCACCCGAATCGAGCCTGATAGAGAGTAGGTAGTCTTACCTCCCTCGGTGTTTGCGGTATACAATTGTTTGCATTCTAAGATCTTAATCTGTTCAAGAGAGGGGTCCTTAAAGCAGCCAACCCCGTGCTCCAACAGTTCTTCGCATTTCAGGCCCGGTTCGGACACTACCCCATCGATTTCACAGGCCACACAAGGCACGTACGCTTTAAATTCCCGCGTAAAGCGCTCACAGCAAGCAATCGCGTTTGCCTGGCCGAGATCACTCACTAGAACACGTATCTTGTTTGCCCGAACACGTGTTATCTGAGTTACGGCCGAGTAATTAGCAGTCAGATCTCGAGAAAGTTTTAATATATTAACCGGTTTCTCTCCGGTCCGAAAA
Organism: Topomyia yanbarensis; assembly: GCF_030247195.1. NCBI lineage: Eukaryota > Metazoa > Arthropoda > Insecta > Diptera > Culicidae > Topomyia > Topomyia yanbarensis. The sequence goes on along the minus strand of NC_080672.1, from coordinate 428,016,363 downwards.
TATACCACCCATGGCCCAGAGGAACCTTCTGGGTACTGCTTTATACGGGGAGCAATGCGAGTATTAGGGGGATCAGGGACTTCCATGATTACATCAGATGGTATTTCGCCCTCGGCCATTTAAGCACGAGGGCAGAGCGTTATATAAACGGAAATGTGTCTTATTATTTGATTACAAGGTAGAGTAAAAGTAGGGAAAAGGAAAGAAAGCAAACGAGGAAATAAAATAAAGCAAAACTTATCTGCAAACAACGTCGATTGTTCCGCACCAGCGAAAACAATGTACTGGATTTACTGCCGGCACCAGCAGAATGGCAGCTATCGAACGAACAAAGGATGACCTTGAATCACTGAATTTACACACCGAACACCACTGTGAAATATAACGATCCGTTCCGTTCAAAGGTTGGGAGACGTATGATCGTCTGCCACTTGATCACGCGGATCCCGCTCAGGGAGAAGGTTGCCAGCTGTCACACGATGCACGTGTTTCAGTGGTGAAAATTTCGACTTGATATGTTCAGTAACAGGTTAACCAAGATGGAACACTAGAACAGGCAATTGATCCTGCATACCGAACACCCATTTCTACAGGTTTCCGAACAAGTTTTTTCTGGCTCCCAGAAAATCCAAGCTAGCTTCGCCGATAAATTTGCCCAAAAACTGATGATCTCGCAAGGAATTTACAGCTACAGACTTAAAATCCAGCTTTTCATCCCCAAGAAAATGGAAAAACATATACTTCCTTTCACTAAGGCTCACAAAGGTCCGAAGAAATTTTGGCTACATTTGGCAAGCTACTTTTACTGTCGGGCAGTTCTGCAGTGATACTGAGACAATCAAGTGACAAGAAAATTAATCCGCCCAACCGTTCCTCCTAATTGAAAAGTATTTGCCAATTGTCAAGCGGCAATATGAGTCAGAACGCTGCCCAAAAAATGCGATGTTGGAACAATAGGTTGCTGGGGTTGTCAGGTTTCCAACGTGCAGGATCAAATTTTTTCTCGTGTTTCGTCTTGCACAACTTATTTTAGACTGCGTGTATCGAGGCAACACTTTTACCAGTCAAAGACGTTCATAAATCCGATTGCTAGAGTAGTGAAGGGTATAAATGTAAGTAGCTTTGTTGACAAAAAGCAGTGGAAGAAATAGTCCGAATAAAATGATGATAAAGAAATTCCATTCTCTCGGAATGAACTTGATCTGAATAATTTTGAAATATGTTTAGGTTTGGGGACTAAAATGAAGGATATTTGAAGTAAAAGAAAGGACACATCTTAAAGCCGTTGAAATTAAGAACATGTCCTTTAAAATAAAGACGGTTGGTAACTCTTATTGACACCCATAGACCGTAATGGTCTCGTCATCGTTACAAATATTTTATATTCTATGAAGATCCTTCGTATGATGAAAGCACTCCTTGTATTTTCTGGGGGAAAACACGGAAACTTCTCAGTGCTTTATTTGAAAAATCATGCCATTTTTTAGTTTAGGTCGCTTCCAGTTGCTCGAATCCGGGTAATGAGAAGACTATAATGTGAGCCCATTAGAAGGTGATTTTTATGAAAGATCAATTGACCTCAACGAATTTTACATTTTTGCTCGTCAGAAGATAATCGAAAGATGACAAGCCTCGTGGAGCAGTTGAGACTTAGGAAGATGGCTACGTTCTATTATCCCAAAAGTTGTGATTTCATTCGAATGATGCTCCGGCTCATTTTACGTTAGATACCTTGTATGGAACGGGTTTTGAGCATGTGACGACAATTATCACGACATCCAGCATGTTGTCAGGTCATGCGACAAATATTGTGGTGCCAAATCCCAGTTAAACGATTTCTTTTGGGTTCTGCATGTACTGGCGATAACTATCCAAAATGTAGTTATTTCTTTTCCTTTTCTATCATTCTAACATCAGAGGTTAGAAAATTCAATGCTGCATAAATGAAAACCGAATGCTAGTAAGAGCTCAGACGCTTGGCCCCTAAGCCAAGACCAGTTGAGATATCTTCCGTGTGCCATAATGATGCAAGTTTGTGTTCACCTTCTCCATGTCATCGTTGTCCGCTGTCTCTTCCCTCTCCCTAATATCGCAAAATCTCAAAAAATGAGATACGTAATGATAGCACTGGATAAAGAATATATTCAGCTATATTCGACTTTTGCCAGCATTGTAACATGTTAAAACTGGAATGAATTATGGCAAAATAAATTTCGAATTATAATGTAAAGGATGCAGCGATTCAAACTTTAAAGTCGTTTTTCTCGAAGTCAATACAATGTCATCTAGTCCAGTCTGACTTAGCACTTAACAATCCACTCTTGTGAATGTCGCTCTTATGAATATTTTTTCACAGAATTGATCCCCCATGTGAATGGGGGCTCACTAGACTGCCCAGAAAAAATATGAATTTTTGAAAACTCAATCGGCCCACCCCTGATTCGATTCCTAGTCCCACCAGGAGGTCTTGCACCAAAGATGAAGCAAATCGGACAAGTCTAGCTACCGGACCAACGCGCCTGAATTTTGTATGAGATTTATTGACAATTTACATGGAGAAAACCCATTAACTCGCATTTTTGCCGCTAGGTGGCACTGTATGCATCGTATTATCACTGTAAGTGGAAATAAGAAAGATAATTTAATTGTCTACAACTTTGTCAAAAACTTCTAGCCAATCCGGCTTTGTTAAAAGAAGTTATTAAAATTTTAACGAAGTGATGTCTGAGTCAGTTTTCCATGGGGCCTAGCAGTGCATGGTTGTGTATCAGTACTTGATATTCACGAACTATATATTTTTGTGAAATAATAGTTAGGTTTAGCTCAATAGTATGTTCAGAAGAATTATACTACGTAAGGTTGGAAAATTTTAGTTCCAACTGTGACCGGATAGAGGGCGCCAACACTAACTTTTCATAGAAGAGAGATAGAATATCGAGATGTTCGAAAGAATTATTGCAAAATGTCTTTTCTACAACTTTGTGGAAGACACCTAATTCCTATCTCTCTCCGTTGAAAAGTTAGTTTTGGTGCCCTCTATGCGGTACAATGTGGAATTAAAATTTTCTAACCAAAACATGACTCCTATTATTTACTACAATTCTTCTGAACATACTATTGAGCTAAATCTAACAATTATTTCACAAAAATGTTTAGTTCATGCGAATCGAGTACTGATACACAACCATACACTGCTAGGCCCCATGGAAAACTGACTCAGACATCACTTCGCTAAAAGTTTAATAACTTCTTTTAACAAAACCGGATTCACTAGCAATCTTCGACAAAGTTGTAGACAATTAAATCTTACAGTGATAATACGTTGCGAACAGTGCCACCTAGCGGCGAAAATGTAAGCTGGTGCCTTTTCTCCATGTAAATTAATGTTGTGATGCACTAGTATTAAGAGGATTAAATTGTAAAACAACAACATTGCACAGTGGTCCAGAATGTAAATTTAGCAGGAATTTTATCTTTTTGCCAAAATTAAAAGACTTAGCCTTACAATATGTTTGGCAAAGTTGTTGAATTTTGTAAGGGCCTTCTTTTTGATTTTAGAAAAAATTGCTGAAGGCATGCTCTAGCTTTTATACTTTCCATTGCACGAGAAATCCAAATGTAAGCTCTAGGGTGTTTCTTAAAAAAACGGTTTTATTTCTATAACTTTTGTAGTTTTATTTTACACAAAAGTACCCTTTGGACAACTTGAAGGTTATTTTAGGGCGCATAATTTGCTTTAAAACACCAACAACTAAATCTTTTCGTTTCAAAGTTATGAGAACTTTTATATAAAAATCCTATACATTTCTTTTGTAAAAAATGTAAAAATATAACTTTTTCAAATGGCATTATCTTCGATTAGAACACTTAACAATAAATACTCTTACTGCCATATGAAACATCATGCTGTATAGTATAGATCACCAAAAAATGGATAATTCTTCATATCATGCAATATTTACTCATTAAATAGTTTATTTTTAGTAAAAAGTTTCTTGATTTTAATAAATAAAATGATTTTAATTAGTAGAAAAGTATTATAAAGTACAATATTTTATCGTGAAAACGAAACTATATTTTTTATTTTCTCCACCGTGAAAGTAATTTAAACATATTACAATTTAATTTAAACATATTTCAATTATTCATGAAAAAGCAATTTTTTAATATAACTTTTTCAATTTTCATTTTTTTTCTAACCTAACCTTCTGATGTTTTTCGAAGCTTTTGACGACCAACATTTTCTTCATACACATTAAAACTCTAGCTTCTCTCGTTCAAAAGTTATAAGCACTTATGTTATCAAAAATAGATTATTTTACTCAAATTTATGAAATTTAAAAAAAATCGTATTTGCCATTTTTTGCACAACGATAACTCTAATCATGACCTTATTGATAGTTGAAAAAGAATTACCTTTGTTTGCCCCAATGAGTTAAGTTTTTATTGCAAAAAACCCCATTTTTAGTGAAAAATTATTCGCCTTAAAACAATCTGAAAGTTGTCTGAAGACTAGTTCTGTTTTAACTCTATACCGCAAAAGTTATTTGAATAAAACAGTTTATCTAAGAAGCACCCTAACCTTCGATTTTACATTTGTTTTAAAATGAAAAGTTTGACAGCTAGAGCTTACATGTCTTCAGCAAACTTTTTCAAAATTCGTCGTTCTACAACTTCGCTGAAGGCTTGTTCTACAACTTCGCTGAAGGCTCTAGCTGAAATGATTAAAAGTTATTTTTTTGATCTCGGGAAAATTAGAACCACCCTGACTGTTGTTTTAATAAAAAGAAGATGCTCATAAACTACGAAAACTTCTCCAAATACTTAATGAGGTTAAGTTGTTTAGTTTTAGTAAAATTTCAAAATTTCTGCTAAATTTGCATTCTGGACCACTGTGCACTGTTGGCACGTCAGAACGTCAAACTAACGTTAATTTTCCAGTTAACATAAACAATATGAATAAAAAAAATTAATCACTACGGAAGAACTTAAATAAATATTTTATTTGCGTCAGAGTATATAACATTTAATGTGCTACCGTTTGTGTTCACCACTGTTGTGTTGTTTTCAAATGTATTGTCATGAGTTGTACTTATCTTGAAACAAATTAATAGTTGCTTTAAAATTCTAAGTAGCTTGTAATAAAGAATACTCTGAAATTTGAAATAGAGCAGGGTTTTTGATGAATTCAGGTAACTAGCAGATTCAATATTTTGCCCTGTTGTCCCCCAATGCGACATTTCGACTCTGTACTTTGCAATTTTTAACTACATCATGGAGTTTTTGATAATTTTTTTGGAGAACATATTATGGAGAGAGTTAACAAAAACGTGATTTAGCAAATTATTTCTGAATGCAAAATATAAACAATATTATTTCGTAACGTGCTTACCAGGAGTGATAAAAAAAAGTTCTGATAAGTTATTTTTATGTGACAACGGCCCCTTTCGTCTAAAATTGAATATGATTCGAAATCGAAGAACACAACGTGGAATGCAAATACGAATGGCCCACTAAAATTTTTTTAGTACCAAATACATTTAAAAGGGTACATCGGTAACCTCTTTATGTCCACGATATTTATAAACTACAACGTTGATACACTTGAAACCTACTCTTACAGTCGTCGACAAAAGTTACAGCCAACGGGCTTAGATTGCTAAACAGAACACGAGAGAGTACCTTGTAGGCAGCATTGAGAATCGTGATGCCTCGATAGTTATTACGCTCCAGTTTGTGACCCTATCATTTTTATATACTCTGAAATATAGGTTCCGACTGAATTTGAATTATATGCGAGTTTCATGAATCCGTCTGTAATATGTCCTGTGAAATTCATATGTGGCATAACCAAGAAAATATGTAAATTGAAATTTATTATTTATTTATTTAGAGGCTTTGATTTACTGGGTCATTCGCCTTTCAAATTTCAGTTTTACATCGCTTTGTAATGTTGTTAATGTTTTGTGGTACAGGTGTAGTTGTTACTGGAGGAACGGTGTAGTTGAGTCCATTACAACTGGTCGGCTAGGATCTCTTCTAATGGAGAACTAAGCTTCATATACCTATCGTGAAGGGATCAATGTAGACTTAGTGTGGTGTATTAATTAGTTACGAAGATAAATGACCCAGAGTACTACATTATCAGAGAGCCGCATACTGTGGCGATATGCTTTGAGATCCCGATTTTTGGGACAGCAAATCTTCGTAACGGATGAATATTTTGATGCAATGAGAGTTTCTAAATGATTCTAACCCTTTATTTTAGGTATCATAGGAAAATGGACGCAATTTAAATTGCCAAAACAGGGGAGAACGTGAAAGAATACAGATGCAAGATTATCACTGATCTCATTGAACACCTTGGGATTTTATGCAAATTTGGCTGTAAGTGGGCTTAAATTTACTGGATAAGTAAGTTCTATAATATTTGCTATTGTTTATGAAGGCGACCTCAAATGTAAGTGGTATTCTTGTAATGGATCGTTGGATGCTATCGCCTTCATACCGGCTTGAACCTACGTTCGAACCGGTCACAAATCTTGATAGCTCCTGGTTTACCTAGAGTTTTTCAACAGCAGCAGTCTTTCTCAAGGCTACCTATATTTTCGCTCGATAAGTCTTTCTCAAGACTACCTATATTTTTTCGACAATTAGTCTTTTTCAAGACTACCTACTTTTTCTACTCAATCGGTCTTTTTCAAGACTAAAACATGTTTCAAGAACAATTCAGCCTAAAGAAATATTTAATTCTTCCAACATGCCTGGGTCCTCCCAGAAAGGCCGTGTACCAAAAATTAAAGCTAAACGGAAAAGGGTATCTTCTCCGCCCGAAAATTCAATTGACTGCAGCAACTCATTCGATGTTTTATCCGAATGTGAAGCTGATGAAATTTCTAAATATCCTCGCATTGCGCATAATGCCAATGAGAAGAAAACGCAATCACCTCCACCTATAACAGTGATGATCTCAGACTTCAAAGCCTTTTGAACTGAGCTTTCGACGTTCCTTCCGGACGTAAAAGTCTCTTTTCAGATTGGCCGAAGAGAAGAATGTCGAGTTACAGCGGAGGAATTGATTGGCCACAAACAACTACTCCAGTATTTTACGAAGAAGTTATATAAATTTTATTCATATGATTTCAAGACAGATAGACCATTCAAGGCTGTCTTGAAAGGGCTACCTCAAGGTCAAAGTTTGGATGAAATATCCAACGAATTGAAAAATTTACTTGGCTTTTCTTCTTCACAAGTTATTCTTATGAAGAGAAAGGCTAGCGGCGATAACACGCCAGTACGCTCTGGAATTATTCAGGAGCTTTATTTAATTCATTTTAACCGTAATGAGGTTAATAATTTGAAAGTATTTGAAAAAGCACGTTTTATGCTTCACGTGCGAGTAAAGTGGGAACATTATAAACGACATGGGGGCAGAATTCAAAATCTGACCCAGTGTTGTAGATACCAAGGCTTTGGGCACGGCACAAAAAACTGTCATTTGGATTCCAAATGTATGATCTGTGGTGATAAATCGCACACGAAAGATACTTGTCCGGTGAAAAAAAACACAAAAAGTTTCAAATACGCTAATTGTAATCATAAATCGAATTTCTGGGGTTGTCCCGTTCGAGAAAAAATTATAAATTCTCGTTCTAGACAACAAAAAAAAAACAAATAAAAAATGTACCTACTTCTTCAGCTACACTTCATGAAAACACCCCCAAACGTGTTAATCCGATTCAAAATAGATTAACAACTTCTTCTACCACTATCCTACAATGGTGTGGCATCTTATGCTTCAGTGGCAGGTTACAAGGCCAAAATAACGGCTACAGTTACCACGCCCACAAACTCGTTTGCACTCAACGCTTCCTTTAGTCAAATGGACCTAGATAGCGTAACGGAAGAAAAATTAAATTACCTCCAGGACTCAATGTTACCTATGATGATTGCCATGTTAAATTCTACCTCCATGTTTGAAGCTTTTCAAGCGGGTTGGGAATTTGCTAACAAAATTGTAATGAAATTAAAGTTTAACAATGACTTTAAATAATCATTTAAATTTATTAAATTGGAATGCTCGTTCATTAAAAACGTGCGAAGACGAATTTTTCAACTTCTTGAGGATACATAATGTGCATATAGCCGTTGTGACCGAAACTTTTTTAAAACCAAATATTAAATTGAAGAGTAACTCTAATTTTGTTATTCATCGATTTGATCGAACTGTTGGATTCGGCGGAGGAATCGCAATAGCGGTTAATCGCAGGATCAAACATTCCGTTACGCCGTCTCAAACTTACAAGAAATCGGTCGAAATTCTTCATAATCGGTGATTTTAACGCCAAACACCGAGCCTGGAATAATGCTCAAAGCAATTCCAACGGTAAACTACTTTTTAATGATTGCACTGCTGGTTATTATTCAATTTTGTTCCCGAATGGTCCTACATGCTATTCGTCTGTAAGGAATCCATCAACAATTGATTTGGTTTTGACCTTTGTAGCGAATTGATTACACATGCTGACTTTGATTCTGATCATCTTCCAGTAACTTTTTCACTTTCTCAAGAAGCTGTTTCCAATCACAGTAGCTCAGTGTTCAATTATCACAAAGCGAATTGGGAAGGGTACAAAACTTATATTGAGAATAATTTCAATCATGACCTTGATTTACAAAATAAAGCTGACATTGATACGGCATTACAAAATTTAAGTATATCTATAGTTAATGCTAGAAATTTATCAGTACCAACAATACAGAAAAAATTTAATACTCCTATTATTGACGACGATCTTTAACTTCTGATTCGCTTGAAGAATGTTCGAAGACGTCAATATCAACGTTCTCGTGATCCTGCTATGAAATGTATCTATCAGGATCTACAAAAAGAAATTAAGCATAGGTTCACACTCTTAAGAAATGAAAATTTCGCGAAAGAGGTTGAACAAATCAAGCCAAATTCTAAACCTTTCTGGAAACTTTCCAAGGTTCTTAAGAAACCTCAGAAACCAATTCCAGCTTCAAAGGAAGCTGACCACATACTTCTTACAAGAGAAGAAAAAGCTCAAAAACTTGCTCAGCAGTTTGAAAGCGTCCATAATTTTAATCTTAACATTGTGAGTCCTATTGAAACCGAAGTCTTACAAAAATATGAAAACGTTTCAAATCAAGTATTGTCTCTAGACGATATTGTTGAAACAAACTATGATTAGATCAAATCCATCATAAAAAAGTTAAAAAATATGAAAGCTCCAGGTTATGATGGAATTTTCAACATTCTTCTTAAAAACCTTCCCGAAATCACCATGAGATACTTGGTCAAAATATTCAACAAATGTTTTGAATTAGCATACTTCCCTGAAAGATGGAAAAAGGCCAAGGTTATTCCTATTTTGAAGCCAGATCAAAACCCGGCAGAAGCATCTAGCTATCGACCAATTAGCTTCTATTAGTAAATTATTTGAAAAAATCATCCTAACTAGAATGATGTCTCACATCAATGAGAATTCTATGTTTCTTCCTGAGCAGTTTAGATTTCGTATTGGACATTCAACTACTCATCAACTTGTGAGAGTAACTAACATGATAAAGGCAAATATCTCAGAGGGCTATTCCACTGGAGTTGCTCTTCTAGACATCGAAAAATCTTTCGACAGTGTTTGGCACAAAGGTTTAATAGCCAAAATCTGGGATTTCAATTTTCCAATTTACATAATAAAGATAATTAAAAATTATCTTACTAACCGCACCCTACAGGTTTCTTATCAGAATTGTAAATCTAATAAGCTACTCGTTAAAGCAGGCGTCCCTCAAGGATCAAGCGTCGCACCAATACTGTACAATATTTTTACCTCTGATCTTCCAAATCTACCTACAGGCTGTAAATAGTCACTTTTCTGTGATGATACTAGCATCTCAGCCACTGGGAGGAGTCTTCGTATTATCTGCAGTCGACTGCAACGAAGCTTGAATATTTTCAATGATTACCTGAAAAAAATGGAAAATTTCCACTAATGCGGCAAAAACACAATTGATTGTGTTTCCGCGTAAGCCAAGAGCTTCTTCTCATAAACCAAATAATAACCATATTATTAAATTTAATGGTTTGAATTTAACGTGGTCAGATCAAGTTAAATACTTGGGTTTGATTTTCGATAAAAATAACTCACTTTTAAGGATCACATTGAAGGAATCCAAACAAAATGCAACAAATATATAAAATGTTTATACCCTCTTATAAACAGGAATTCTAGGCTCTGCCTAAAGAACAAACTATTAATTTATAAACAAATATTTAGACCGGCAATGCTATATGCAGTGCCAATCTGGGCAAGTTGTTGTGCTACTAGGAAGAAAACGCTTCAAAGGATTCAGAATAAAATTCTGAAAATGATTTGGAAGCGTCCTCTCTGGTTTAGCACAAATGAGTTGCACAGACTCGCAAACATAGAAACATTAGAAATTATGACGAACAGTATTATAAGCAACTTCCGACAAAAATCGTTGCTATCTTCAATTGCAATAATTAGCTCTCTTTATATTTTATAATTTAGTTTATAAGATTTGTTTAGCTCCTTATTCACAAGACAAGTAGGTTTAAAATATCCTACTAAAAAAAATCTTAACTGCGAAAGCATATTATAACTTAATAATCATTAACTGAATCATGTAAACAATAGGGATGAAAAGTCATCACTTGTGGCTGAACACCCAATATACTAAATTAGAAATGGAATGCAAACAAAACAATATAATCAAATAGATAATAATATATACATAAAAAAATGCTATCGCCTTCCACCTCCAGAGCTAAAAAATGTTAACATCTATGGATGAAAACCTATATTTATAAATGGTACAAATGAGACAAATTGCTTCTTTAAAATTTCTGGGAGATATACACACATGTACACAGAAGATATTGACCTCAAACTTCCACGTCAAAAGATTTAGCGCGAAGATGTTTTTTCAGGATGTTGATTGATATGTTTTATGCTCTCCATTTTTTTAAGCAACATTTTCTAGAAATCAACGCTTTTCTGTAACTTATTTTTGATAGCAAAACCCTTCGTTGCGGTCTAGCTATTCAATAAGAAAGAATAATCTATTCATAAGTTGCGCTATAATATGGAAATGTTTCGGGGCAATGGCCTGCAAATGCATCCAAGTTTGCTTTGGAAGCACACAAGTCATTTGAAAAAATATATTTCGCAGAGTTACCGAATACCGGGAATGATAAAATGAAAATTCTTGGGACTCGAGAATTCAGAGAAATCCTAAAATCCCGGGATTTCCAGGAAAAAAATCCCGAGATAAGAGCTCCAGTCACCACCTTCAATACCAAGCTAGTCGAACACAGCATAGTTCACTAAAGGAGTCGAACAGGTAACCTCAATAAAGTAAAGGGAGGCCCCGATCGGTGGACAGACAGTTTTAGAAGACATTAGCAAATAACATTATTACGATCGGGCGTCGGGCAGCATCAGAAACTCGCATCAATCCGCGACATATCGTCTAACGACCCCACTTCAGACGAAACCCTTTTTACATTTCTTATAAAAGAAATGTATAGAATTCGCTCAAACTTTCAAGATTTTTTCCGAGGCCCGGAGGGCCGAGTCTTATATACCAATCGACTCAGCTCGACGATTTGGGACAATGTCTGTGTGTGTGTATGTAACGGACAAATTCTCATTCGTGTTTCTCAGCAATGGCTGAACCGATCTTATCCAAACTAATTTTAAATGAAAGAACTAAAAAACAGTATGAACGCTATTAATTTGTTTTTGATTCTGATGTTTAGTTTTTAAGATATGATTGTTTGAATGCGTAAAAATGGCGTTTTTTGCAGTTTTTTTTTAAATTATCTGCCGGAATTGACAATATAGATTAACAATTTATATGTTTTTAGACAGCTTAAACGAATACCTTTCGAACAAGCTATAGATTGTTGAAATCGGACTATTATCAAAAGAGATATTTAACATTAAATGCGGACGAAAGATTTCTATCATTTCCCATTGCCAGAAATATGACCAAAAACATGTAATCTATTATTAACGCCAAAACGGCTTATTTTAGGTCAATAGTATCTTCGGAGAATTTAATGGAGGCAATATGCTCTTTCTTTTGGTATTGTGCTTTTGCTGATTAATCCCCCTATGAGTGAGATATTTTCACAAATTTTCTTGGAAGTGATTATAACGAAATGATGCCTTCAGCAAATTTGTAGCTCTTACTTTTGCGAATAACTTTACCGAAGACTTCAAATATCTATTTTGAATACTTTAAAAGTTATGGCTTGTTGTTTGTGGATTACTCTTCGTCGCCTATTTATTGTTCAATGTAGTAATAATCCATTGAAATAAGCCAAACATTATTTCGATAAATCGAATTTTGTATTTCATTTTTCTATCTACAACCGCTAGAAATAATCACCGAACACTTCCAAGTTGTCTGGAAGGAACTTGATAACTTATCAAGGCAAAAATGTTCATTTGTGCGAACCTTCTGACTGCAATTTTTCTAACTTATGACCATCGGATCGATCTGAAACCTTTCGGAAAATGAAAAGCGAAATAAATAACTCCAAGCAACGGCGTAGCCAAGAGAAGGTTTTAACACCATACAGCCCCCCCCCCACCACACAAAAAAAAAATATTGGATTGGAGTTGAAAATTTATTGATGCAAACTGATTTAATTCAATATTACAATAACATTATCTGATCCGTAGATTGATAACCTGTTGTTGTAAACATCATGAGGACTTTTGATAAATTGTCGGAATGGGGTCCTGATATGTAACTGATCTATTGGTCTTGATTTCACAGTTGTCTAATAGCATCAATATCAAATTCATGCCTGAAAACATTCCAATAGAAAATTCCAGAGTTCTGTAATCAATCATAATCCTCAGATTTCTTTTCAAATTTTCAGCTTTTTCCTACACAATATTACGAAAGCTTATTACACAATTTTTCCTAATAGGTTTGTGAAAATTATAAACTATTTGAAATTTTTTAATAGTTTTATTTTTTATTTAACCGTGATTTTTTAATAAATAGTGATCATCGCTTCACAACGTAGTCTATTTTTCATGGCTTGCGGTGAGCACGAACTCTCGAATTGCTGAACTGAAAATTGTGGAATAGAAATTAATTTTTAGTATTCCGTACAGACCCGCTGGTGCCCTAAGACGATTTCGCTAGATTTTTAGAGCACTGTGCACTAGACTGCCCAGAAAAATGATGAATTTTTGAAAACTCAATCGGCCCACCCCTGAGTCGATTCCTAGTCCCACCAGGAGTACTTGTACCAAATTTGAAGCAAATCGGACAAGTCTAACTACCGGACCAACGTGCCTGAAGTTTATATTGGATTTTTCAACAATTTACATGGAGAAAACTCACTAGCTCGTATTTTCGCCGCTAGGTGGCACTGTATACAACGTATTATCACTTTAAGTGAATATAAGAAAGATATTTTAATTATCTACAACTTTGTCGAAGACTGCTAGTATATCCGGCTATGTTAAAAGAAGTTATTAAACTTTTAACGAAGTGATGTCTGAGTCAGTTTTGCATGGGGCCTAGCAGTGCATGGTTGTGTATCAGTACTCGACTCCCGCGAACTATATATTTTTGTGAAATAATGGTTAGTTTTAGCCGAATAGTATGTTTACAAGAATTATAGTAAATAATACGAGTTATGTTTTGGTTAGAAAATTTTAGTTCCACCTGTGACCGCATAGAAGGCGCCACTACTAACTTATCATAGAAGAGAGATAGAGTATCAAGATGTTCAGAAGAAATACTGAAAACAGGCATCTATAACTTTGTAGAAGACACCAAATTTCTACCTCTCTCCGTTGAAAAGTTAGTGTTGGCGCCCTCTATGCGGTAACAGGTGGAACTAAAATTTTCTAATCAAAGCATGACTCGTATTATTTACTATAATCCTCCTGAACATACCATTGAGCTAAACCTAACGATTATTTCACAAAAATGTTTAGTCCGTGTGAATCGAGTACTGATACACAACCATGCACTATTAGGCCCCATGCAAAACTGACTCAGACATCACTTCGTTAAAAGTTTAATAACTTCTTTAACAAAGTCGGATTTACTTGCAGTCTTCGACAAAGTTGTAGACAATTCAATTATCCTTCTTATTTTCACTTACAGTGATAATACGATGCATACAGTGCCACCTAGCGGCGAAAATGCGTGCTGGTGGGTTTTCTCCATGTTAATTGTTGAAAATTCCCATACAAATTTCAGGCCCGTTGGTCCGGTAGTTAGACTTGTCCGATTTGCTTCAAATTTGGTCCAAGTGCTCCTGATGGGACTAGGAATCGACGCAGAGGTGGGCCGATATGGGTCATTTTTTTCCTGTCACCCTACTGTGCACCCAGTGCATTAACGCAAGTGACGGAAGGTTATCGAAAAGTTTCGTGAAAATGAAAGTTCCAGTAATGATGATGATTTTCCCAAACGGTTCGTTTTCGTGAGGTTTTTATTTGTTCTTTGGCATTAGGATTAGCGATAATAATTCAAATCAAGAATACTACTGGGAAGTCACCTTTAGAAAAAGTCGATGTCGAAGTAAAATTTGAAACTATGCACGCATGTACTTCAGAGATAGCGTGATATCAGGAGCTGCGATTTCATTTCAACGCTTTTTGTGAAAAGGGCTATACTTACAAATGTAAACATAGGGCTTTTTTCTTACATGCGAATGAGGGAATAATTCTACGATATTCCTTTTTAAACTACAGCAAAAAATACATCGGGCGAAACTGTATTTTTGTTTGTTTATTTAAAGTTTCGCCCTCCACGCTCCATGCAAACAAACAGGGCGATACTTTTTTTGCTAGCAGTTTAGAGGCGAAACTGTTTTTTCGTATTTTTTTAGGATTATCAAGCTGATACCAGCTGTAAATAGTAACAATGGTCGCTATTGAAAAAACCCGGACGAAATCGGTGGGGTAGAACGGTAGTTATTGTAAAAAACGTAAGGGCGATACTTCAATGCTGATAGATGGGACCGAAAAAGTAAACAATCGCCAAAGGGGCGATACTATCATTTTGTCAATTTCAATAGCAAAAACAAATTTTAATTTAATAATTTCAAATACTTTATGAAGTTTTGGGTTTCGATCACTGAATCATGCAATCTAGGATGTAAATGTAAAAATCCACCACAATATAGATATTTTATTAACAGAGCGTTAACAATAATTCGTTGGTATGTCTATTTTATGGGCCATTTTTTCGCTTTCCCATTGATTTGGTTTGAGATTTCTAGCACTGATGTTGTCCTATGCTGATTTGAGCGATTCTCTGAGTCCTGCCACTATCCCATGTAGTATGTGTTACCAAAAACATCGCGAAGCATCAAGTTCTAAATGCTCTCAAACGATATAATATCCGAAGATAGTGATAAGAGTTATAAGAAATGTCTCATCACACTGTTAGGTGGATTAAACACGTTTTTCTTTCCTAAAATATGCCAACTTACTTGCTGCGATTTTAAACTAGCCAAAGCAAAGCACAGCATACTGTGATGAGCACAATAAAACCATCACAAATAGCTATACTGGCACCAAACGGATTTCCACCGTGTTTTGTTCTAATAAAAGGTCGGAACCGAACTTCAGATTAGATCACCGGTCAAACTGCTGACCTCTGCTATCAATTTTAAACAGAAATTATAAAGGTAATAATCCATATTTTCTAATTTAGTGAAATGAGAGAAAATGTTGTCCAAAATAAATTGGGAATTCAAATGAAAATCTGATATTTTCGAAAAATATTTAGATTACGATCCAAACCAACCCCTTTCACATTCCGTCGTTCTACTCTGAATCGCTCAACAGCTACACGCTCGACTTACGCCGTTTAGCAATGACACACGTGCAGTTTATATGCGTCTGTGCGACGCAATGCGAATGAAGTGAAAATTTGTCAAGTGGGAATTAATTCGGTTTGCTGTCGGGTGTTTTGACTCCCAACGATCATCGGAACAGTGCACGCACTGTGTAGCAGTCGCCATCTTTTGGTTGGTGCGAGAAATGTCCCACTCCTACTCGGGCTGCTGTACATGGCGAAAGGTAGCGGTCACAAGCGCCTAGGGACGTGACTTCTCCGAAAGGCTAGAGACAAACGTAGGCAACTGATGCTATATTGGGATGCCCAAAGTTGATTCAAAATGGATAAGGCTGGTGACTTTATTCGACGTGTGGCTTAAATGCCTTAAATGTTCTAAAATAGCATCGTTTAACAGCATCAATTTTAAACAAGATCACATAACCAAGAATTTAAAAATGAGGTACATATTGCTTAATCCCATTATCACTTTCAAATAACTTCACTGGTACGTAGGAATTTCGTTTATTAATTGTTAGCTTCTTCAATATGTTCTTCTTGGTAAAACTTTCTATCATTAAAAATCTTTTATTGAGGCGGACATAGCTTAGTTTCCTGAGTTAGGTTCCAAATTTTTGCACATAAGGTTAGACTATTTCAAAAGTGAGGTGAAAAATTCTAAAGTTTATAATTGAAATAAAAAATCGTTTACGGGGGTTCAGTACGTGCCACTAAAAGTCTTAAACCAACCGAGAGTTACTCACGAAGAATTAAATAGAAACCTCAGAAAGTTAATATTTCACAAATTTCCTCTCTCGAAAAACTACTAGATGAATATTTAAAAATGCATAGTCACAAACAACTTTCACAAAGAAAAGGTAGAAAATATAATCATCCCTAGTTCGGTTTCGCCACGAGCGACGAAACCCACGCTCCTCTGGACCGTGTGTTCTTGATGTGAAGCGTGAAAATGGTAAAGTGTAAACAGTTTTTTGGCCACTTCTCATTCCACCTGCGCGCAGTGAAAAAGGGCGGGTGGGCCTACAAACTCAGTGTGAATTTTAGCCCTAAGCAACGACGTATGTACGGTTCCGAATGTGTGAGGAAAAGTGCCAGTATGAGTGTTTCGTAAAAATATTTACATGTCATGGCCGTCAGGATCCTTTCTGCCTCGGGCCGGGAAAGTGTCGTAAAATATTATTCTCGTCCTTTGATTTTCAACCCGCCGCCAGGGTTCCGGATGGACATTTTTCATTTTCGGCCGACCGCTCTCATCTGTGAGCTATTCCTGCGCTGGCTTCTCGGTAGAACGGATAGCTCGACAAATCAATCCAGTCAACTGCACGATGAAATAATAAATGTTTTTGCACAAGGGCGTTCCATTCTTGGTAGTTAATTGAGATCCAAAGGGAATGGCGGCAGCTCACCCGATATTTACCTTTTTCCAGTTCAACGGCAAAACGGTATGCACGCACAAGCATTCCAACACGCGTTCTTCGGGTTAACCGGATCGAAGTAGGCAATGCTTCGATCCGGCAAGGTTGTCGCTGTCAAATGAATGAAGTGCATGGTGTTATTAGCTACCCATGTTTTCATATTTCTCGTGATTAGCGACAGTTCCGACGCAACGTACAACTTAATTACTGCATTTGCATTTGTAACCCGTTCATCACTGCTCGTGTCCGGCTAAAGTATCTGAACTGCGCTTGACTTAAACTATTACTCAGAAGTTACACAATTTGCAAATTGTTGAATATATTTAAGGAACAAAGGTGTCATTATCGAAACAATGTGGTATGTTATACATATTTCATGCTATTTTAATCGAGTTGAAGCAATTCTGTTCTCACATTAGAGATTTCTTTTAGATTTACTGAGTAGCGTAAATGATTAGGGAAGTTTTATGAAAATTTCGTGATTTATTGACTGACAGAAAGTATAAATAATCACGGAACATGTTAAGGATCAGGCTCTTACTGTTAACTTTCATTATTCAGCATTTGCTTTTTAACTTTCGGTTTTAATTTTCATTTACGTTTTGACTTTAGACTTTGGTTTTTTGGGGGTCAAAAATCAAGACTTTGGCCTTTGACGTTTGACTTCTTTTTTTGACTTATTGCTTTTTACTTTTAAGTTTAGACTATAAACTTTAGACTTTAGACTTTAGACTTTAGACTTTAGACTTTAGACTTTAGACTTTAGACTTTAGACTTTAGACTTTAGACTTTAGACTTTAGACTTTAGACTTTAGACTTTAGACTTTAGACTTTAGACTTTAGACTTTAGACTTTAGACTTTAGACTTTAGACTTTAGACTTTAGACTTTAGACTTTAGACTTTAGACTTTAGACTTTAGACTTTAGACTTTAGACTTTAGACTTTAGACTTTAGACTTTAGACTTTAGACTTTAGACTTTAGACTTTAGACTTTAGACTTTAGACTTTAGACTTTAGACTTTAGACTTTAGACTTTAGACTTTAGACTTTAGACTTTAGACTTTAGACTTTAGACTTTAGACTTTAGACTTTAGACTTTAGACTTTAGACTTTAGACTTTAGACTTTAGACTTTAGACTTTAGACTTTAGACTTTAGACTTTAGACTTTAGACTTTAGACTTTAGACTTTAGACTTTAGACTTTAGACTTTAGACTTTAGACTTTAGACTTTAGACTTTAGACTTTAGACTTTAGACTTTAGACTTTAGACTTTAGACTTTAGACTTTAGACTTTAGACTTTAGACTTTAGACTTTAGACTTTAGACTTTAGACTTTAGACTTTAGACTTTAGACTTTAGACTTTAGACTTTAGACTTTAGACTTTAGACTTTAGACTTTAGACTTTAGACTTTAGACTTTAGACTTTAGACTTTAGACTTTAGACTTTAGACTTTAGACTTTAGACTTTAGACTTTAGACTTTAGACTTTAGACTTTAGACTTTAGACTTTAGACTTTAGACTTTAGACTTTAGACTTTAGACTTTAGACTTTAGACTTTAGACTTTAGACTTTAGACTTTAGACTTTAGACTTTAGACTTTAGACTTTAGACTTTAGACTTTAGACTTTAGACTTTAGACTTTAGACTTTAGACTTTAGACTTTAGACTTTAGACTTTAGACTTTAGACTTTAGACTTTAGACTTTAGACTTTAGACTTTAGACTTTAGACTTTAGACTTTAGACTTTAGACTTTAGACTTTAGACTTTAGACTTTAGACTTTAGACTTTAGACTTTAGACTTTAGACTTTAGACTTTAGACTTTAGACTTTAGACTTTAGACTTTAGACTTTAGACTTTAGACTTTAGACTTTAGACTTTAGACTTTAGACTTTAGACTTTAGACTTTAGACTTTAGACTTTAGACTTTAGACTTTAGACTTTAGACTTTAGACTTTAGACTTTAGACTTTAGACTTTAGACTTTAGACTTTAGACTTTAGACTTTAGACTTTAGACTTTAGACTTTAGACTTTAGACTTTAGACTTTAGACTTTAGACTTTAGACTTTAGACTTTAGACTTTAGACTTTAGACTTTAGACTTTAGACTTTAGACTTTAGACTTTAGACTTTAGACTTTAGACTTTAGACTTTAGACTTTAGACTTTAGACTTTAGACTTTGGACTTTGGACTTTGGACTTTGGACTTTGGACTTTGGACTTTGGACTTTGGACTTTGGACTTTAGACCTTAGACTTTAGACTTTAGATTAGGGGAATTGTGGGTAAGACGGACAGATGGGGTAAGACGTACAAATGGTTATTTTAGGGATATTACATTAAAACTTCAATTGCATTGTATGTATACCCTATCATTATGGGTAACCTTGAATTATGAAACACTTAGTAGGCCTTGAATACTGCTAAACGTGTAAAATTTAAGCAAATATTGATAATCAGTAGTGCAGTTTCGTGCGGGTGTAATTTTCAAGTTTCCGATTTTAAGGTTTAGCGATAAAAAAATCCATTCTTTCGCGGATTTTTTCCTTTATTTCGATTTCGATAAGTAACTAAAGACACCTTAGTGGAAAATAACAGGTAAGTTTGTTTATGCGTGAATAAGCCGTTAGCGGGATCGTTGCATCCGTACTTTGTTTCTGGTACGCTCTGCGGAGATCGGACACTACCAGCAGTTACCGAACTCCAAGCTAGGACCTCAACAACCCTTTCGCGCAAGGCAGCGCAAAACAGCTGCGTCGTCGTCGAATAGCTTTCATTAAATTTGGTGCAAGCAGCGCGGTACCAGCAGTACGTCACCGTTTTAAAGGCCACTCTGGTTTCGGAAGCTGATTTATTATTGGTAGTTATTGGGGACTCTACCTGTGATGATAACCAGTAGTTTGGTCGCGATCTTTTGATTATTACTTGGTGTCATCCCGTGAGACGGAGGACTCTTCGGCTTTTGCGTCTGCTGTTTCGTTTTCCCCAAAATTTAGCAATACTTATCCGCCTTGGGGTTGGGTTTCTGGTCGGGCAACCTTGAACGTGACAAGTGGTCCTCGTAAGAGGTGGCGCTTAAACGGCTTGTTCGGTGAACTGGAAAACGCTAAAGCAGATAGATCCGTAGCTATATCTTGCAGGCTACAGTTCAAACAACGTGAATTTGTATTTTTGAAAATATCATTTATTCTTAGAAAAATAGTTTATATTATATTTAGAATTATATGTTCCTCTGTATGTTATAGTGAAACAAAAATCGTTTAGCAATATTATATATAGAATAAAAATGTAAAAATGTCGCATACCAATCATAGATAGTTCATCATTTTTGAAGCAGAAGAATAAAATAAACAAATATATCAAAATTGCCGCCTAATGTGGCTACGCCACATCGCTTTACTTCGACCCTATGGTTGAGTAAGCCGGGCAAACGAGTGGATCCCAGGTTTGCTTGCGAGGGGCCGCCGTTTCCGACGGCGGGTCAGCGGCCACCTCGTCAACCGGATCCTCAGCGGCTTTGCGCCGCTTCGGTTCCTTGGCTTCGGTTATGCGGTTACACCGCATTACGCTGGCTATGCAATCAACTTAAAAGCAGTTCCGTCTTAGCTTCATCGAACATATTTTGTGCCTGGCACTATTGAATATTTCACTACTATAATTAATTGTGACAGGCGATCAAAATACGATGTGTTGAACCCCAAATCGCAAATCATCACTGAGAAAGGAATATAATTGACTGATCAATCATCATGTAAAGAACAGCTCATGTTATAAAGAAGGAAAAACACCAAATTCAAATTATTGTATTTCATGATTTAAAATTTTTATAGCAAAATTCAAGTTCATGGTAGAATTCATTATTTGTTAACATATAAGTTGAAATCGATTTTCAGTAGTTTCAAAAATATAACTTTATTCAGATTATTTTTAAATTTAAAAACTGCCAAGACCGACGCAAGTTTTAAAGTTGAGGAGATACTACTTGAAGAGAGTATAGCTGCGTATGAAACGACTGATGAATGATTGATAACAAACGGCAACGAAGCAGTGACGAATGAAAACAGAACAATACACAGTCAATAGTAGTCAGAGAAGGCAAAAATAAAAAAAGGAATGGTTCACTCTATTTAAACACAACACAGTAACGAACTAAGCAAATAGAAATACATGGTTAATAATGAAATGCAATTGAATAGTAACAGACAGTAAAAAACAGTAATTGATCGTCTTGGTTGTTTACATTCAGTTATGATTCTAATTAAAACACTATGTTAAGAAATACTGCGATGGAATAAGAAACCGCGTGAAAAGGTCCCTTACGTTTAATGCCTTTCAATATTGCATCTTTTCGATGTTTTGTCCCTTTCGGCCTTTTGTCCATTTCGACCTTTTGTCCTTTTCGACCTTTTGTCCATTTCGACCTTTTGTCCTTTCGACCTTTTGTCTTTCGACCATTTGTCATTCGACTTTTTGTCTTTCGACGTTTTGTCCCTAAACCTGCCTAACGCAGTTGCCTGCATAACAAAAAATTTGAAAAACTCCACAGTAGGTCACTAGATGGGAAAACTGCGAATGAACGATGAAGCTTGAAATTTTAGGAGCAGTGTCATATATTCACTCGTGAATGTTTGTCACATAGCTTCACGAAGCTCACAAAGGTTTGTTGATGTATGAATAAAACATACTAACATTTTTTCAGTGTATTTTTACTGACTAAGCGCTTTGTGGGTAAGTTTGTGATAGCCTACAAATAATTGTAATAATATATTGATCATATTCTACGAATATAAAAATGAAATAAAACGGTGCGATAAAAATTCTATGCAAACCGCAAGTCGATGCTAGTTTCGAACATGGTTTCCGCCAATTAATTGCCAAAATTGATTTACAGTATGTGAGCTAGTTCACATTTTATCCATAGATTTAGGGACAGTTGACCATAGTTGGTTACGAAAAACCATGAACCATATGTTTTCATTCAAGTAGTTTATTTATTTATTTATTTATTTATTTATTTATTTATTTATTTATTTATTTATTTATTTGTTTATTTATTTATTTATTTATTTATTTATTTATTTATTTATTTATTTATTTATTTATTTATTTATTTATTTATTTATTTATTTATTTATTTATTTATTTATTTATTTATTTATTTATTTATTTATTTATTTATTTATTTATTTATTTATTTATTTATTTATTTATTCATTTATTTATTTATTTATTTATTAAGGCGTGGACCTCAAGGGTCATTCGCCTTTTTGAAAATAATATACATTCCAAGAAAGCAATTAAATTTACTTTTCAATATGGATAAAAATAAGTAAGAAATCGTTTATTATTTCTGTCTGCTGCCCTGGGCGCACTGCTATCCGCTCCTAGCGTTAATTTTTCATTCTTGGTGGTGAGCAATGTCAGGTTTACCCTCGCTGATCATTCAGTCTGCTTTCTCTTTCGCTTGTGTTTGTGTCTATCTTGCCGTCGATAAAGCATTGATTTTCGCTGTTCCATGTTTGATGGCTTTTGTGTAATTTTGGATAAATAAGCGTTTTTGTACAATGCCGCTTTTGCCGCAACGCACTCATTGTGGGTTGCCAAACGTATTCACATTCATTGAACATTTAAGAGTCATGCGAAGAAATCCCTAGTTTGGGAAAAATTGAATAGCTCTGTCATTTTTTGAATGATTTTTTTATCAGAATGTCGTTGGACACGGAATTGAATTTTTTTTTTCAAATTATCATAGCAGCAGCTTCGGAAAATATGTTGAATAATTTGCATGAAATATGACAATTTTCATACTGTCCCAACAGCCCACAATATTCTTATAAAACAACAAATATTTTTATAAAACAACAAAAAGATCTATTTCTTTTTCTTTCTAAAACTTTTCAGATTCGAAAATCAGCTGAAAAATGACAACATTGTTTTGGTAGCAAAGGTACCAGAAAATGATTTTTTGCTATAAATCAAGATTTTGGGGGTATACAAAGTTCAAAATTACTGTGTAGATGTATAATAAGAATATTAAAACAACACTGGTTACCGAAGAAGGGTGCAAAACATAGCACCTATCCTGATAGCGTCCGATATTGTCGATATTAGACTGGAAAGCTATTTGCATCGTATTAACGCACAGCTGCGAGAATTCTTGTTGTCGATATTGAGTGAAAGTAAAATGTTATTTTTCCATTGCAGAAAAAAAGTTCAATTATCACCAAAGAGACAGATTGTCATCATTCCCAATAAAATATGCTCCCTGCGCAAAAAGGGTCACAGGTTCATCGTATTGATTTATTGACCTCAATATAAATAGTAACAAAAGAAAATAATCACCCCATCACAGGAAAAAAAGCGGCCGCCTTTACTCACCCCTAGCGGAACAAATAAATGGCAACGCCTGCTGCGTCCCATGTTTGCAGAGTCGCAAACAAAGTCATTAGCAGCATCAGTCGTCGTCGTCGTTGTTGTCGTCATTGTCGAGTTGTTTAGATCTATCTGAGATCACGACATCCCGGAACAATGCTCCCGCTAAGCAATTTGAGCGTTCCAGCATCGGAGATAGGAAAATCCAGGAATGGTATTCCCCCCGCTTCCGACGAAGATGTGAAATCACTCGATTCCTTTCGAAGCTCTCACGTATGTAATTATATCTGTCGGCACTCCATGATCGGTTAGGTATGTAGATTTCCATTAAAAATGTTCCAACCATTCCAAGAGCGTCGCAGTTGCCGCGTGCGGCTTATTACAAACGTCCGATTTATATCGTAGGAAGATAAGTAATACATTTCGTCTGTTTTTCGCAATGAGGTGCGCAAATGGGATTCGTTGTAGTGTTATTTTAATGAGCCAAATCGACCGGTAATCAACACCGGGCAAGCAATGCAACAAACAATCCGCATTCCGTTCGGATGTTACTTTAACCCGCTGATGGGCCTCTAATGGTATGGGAGTCAAAATGCTATTGTTACATAGTTGCCGATATATGCACGCCAATGACTCCAATTACTTTCATCGTTGGTACAGTTTCGTGCGAGTTGTACTGTAAGTTGCATGAAATAGTTTAAAAAGATGGTATCTGTAATATTAATAAATTGCTATTTATAGATTTTGAGAATAACGCAAATACCTTTTGTCAAAGAGAATTTACTTGGAACCGTTCGAACAGTATCTGTTTCCCAAATATCGGGTATCGCATTAGTACTACAAACGGCAGAACTGTATGCAGTTTGTTTTGCTGTCGCAGAATACAACCGCCTGTACCGGAACGAACAAAACATGCTGACGCATTGTAAATCAACGCCCTGATAGATACAGGTTAATCAGTAATCAAACACGTGTAGTTCTCCGTAATTGTATATCTCTTTCACTTATGACGCAACAGGTGGAAAACCGGGGAATCACATCAACGAGAATCGGATTCTTCGAATCTCCAACAGGAAATGATTAGCACATGTCTCAGACGGACCAAACACGACAACAAATCCGAACTAAAAATAACTCGGTTCTAAAGACGGATCGGAAAAATTTGCTTCTTCAGACCTCAGACGACCTGAGAAGTTCATTGGAGAAACCTCGACCGCAGTTGCTGGAAGTGTATGATATAACCGAAACCGAGAGCCGTAATCACCGGTTAAACAACATTAATAGAGCGCTTAATTCAACACTTGCACCGACACGATGGGGAGACGAAAATGATTGCCATTATTGTTTGTTACATGTACTCACTCACCCTCATTACCATCACCCTGTGCTATAGGCATCGCTTAGGAAAGTTTGCATTTCGGCATGAACCGTGCATTTAGAGACACACCGGTGATTCCTATCTGTGCTGGTATCTTTTCCCCCGGTTGTTGTACGACTTAATGGAAACCCAACCAAGTTTTGATTGAGCAAAATTGTTCCACTTTTTTGAATCTATCGATGGACATACCAACATATGAACCAGCTGAGCCACGAAAGATTAATATTTACAAACCACCTTGCGACTCCCAAGCAAAGGCCGATCAGGCCAGACCAGACCAGCCCGGAGTCCGTTTCGTTCATGAAGGTAATAAAATTGCACTTTTCTATCCTCCACGGCAGTGGCGGCGGTAACCGCGTGAAATGGGGTCACCAAGCTTTGCGTGGACATTGAGCAATGAACTTCATCTAAATGGGCTTTGTGCGGATCGGTTGAGTGGTGGCTCGAAATGTTCACTAATCGCAACGAGGTTTTGCACAATACAAGGGGCCCTTAGGCGGCAATTGGACACAAGGTTGGTAGTAATTGTGGCTGGTTCGCAAGATTTGAAAATTTCCCGTTTATCGCCGTATCTAAAGAGCGATTGTCAGCTGCCGTAACAATAGTGATGGATAACTACGGGCATTCTAGATAAAACAGGATTGAGCGCCAAACATTTAAGGATAAGATTCGGAGTGATTTCTGCCCGTGCTGACGAAAGTTCAGATATGGCGTGTAAAAGTGAAATTGAAAGTTCCCTGATAATAGCTGTTGACCCTTTGTAAACTTGCTTCATTACGTATGCTACAAATGTCCCATAGCTAAGTACCAATATCTCTATTCTTTTAAATTTCGTTGCATTAATTTTTCATTTCCTGCGGTAAAACCTTCTTTACTAAGTCCGCAGGATAGTGTTGACTAATGGGAATGTACGACGACGGACATCCTTTCAGGCTTAATGAAGGTCGATTTGAACATTTCTCCGATGGCAAAAATAATGCCAATAAGTCACCTTTTCAATTCAAATTATATCCATCAATAGAAGCGGCACCCGGATCGTCTACTTCCGGACCAAAGACATCATCGATATATCGCTTATTTGGCCTACGTACCCGCCCAGGAAGTAGAGAGTGATGGTGTAGTCTACGAGAGGGGCCTTAATTGCGAAATATGGGATTGACTTCTTTCAGAACGCTTTGCTTCAGTCAGTGAAAATTCTGGTATGCAAGTAATTGCGTTCATAAAAAATCAAGGAGTATAAGAAAACAACTCATTTCCTTTGAACCTCATTTTGAGCCCATCACCAGATCTGTTCTTCCAAATTTTGTTCTTTTGAACGGGGCTTGTCTACCTGTTTGCCCTTTTGTGCTAGGGGGTATGAACTGCTGTCGTTGTAAACAATGGGGCCGCAGGTTTATCCATTGTAGCAACAAGGTACTATTTGGAAAAGGCGGAGAAAATCATAACCAAGAAAAGTTTTCTTTCTGTGAAGAGACTCCACAGAAACTGGCGACATATCCCGTATATGAATTATACGAAGACAAACTGAAGCATTATTTTAGGTAACGCTCTGAGAAAAAATGCTAAAGAGTGCTACGCCATCGACCACAACTAATTTCTACGCTCCCTCGTTCACTAAAGCGCGAGATGACAATCCCATCGAGGAAACATCTTCAAATGTGCCTTTAAATCTTTGAAAGAGGTGAATCATTTCCTCTCCTAAACTTCCTTGTAAATGCCTAAGAGTGTCCCTCAATGGGTGCTATTACAAAACTAAAGTAAGTGGCTCCTGGTCTCGGAAATTCTACATAGGACATCCAAAATCAAGTGTATCTAAATATCAGTCCTACTATTTTCATAGGTTTTGTAAAATGCTTGCATTGTCTAAAACCTGGTTAAATTCCGACGTAGATCTTCCACAATCCGCCTGGGCCAAGAAAACACAATGGAGGAACGTTTCTGTGGATCAAAATGTTCAATTATTTCAATGGGATTAGCCTTCCCTCGGTACTAGGAATTCAAGTTGTCGCTTGTCAAATCCGAATCAAAGGCAAAGACTTATTGGTATTGTTTCCATATACGTTGCATCGCAGCTGATTCTAGAAAACTTCAACTATCACAGTATATAATGGAGTTGTCTTCAAAATGACATCCGATCTATCTTACTGCATGATATTCGCGACAATTTCAATATGACCATCTTGAATACAAGAAATTCCTCCGGTGGAAGCACGTTTTGATTGACTTGATTCTCTACACTACGATTAAGGGTCACACGAAACGTGTACCCTGCGCCAACAACCGTGGGCGGTGTCCCACCACGTGGCTGGCAGTGAGTCCTAAAAAATGTACGCGAACAGGTTCTTTAAGAACTTTTTGAACGTTCGATCGCCGGATTTTTTCCGAATATATACGTGTCGTTGGAAGCGCAAGCGAAAAACTTGATGAAAGCTAAAAAACGCGGTTATTGGCAACGGTTCGTCGACAGATTAACGAATGAAACAATATTTCGTCTAGTGGCTAGGCCCTACGTTGTGTATTCGATTTAACCTTTGATTGGAATACACGGAACCAAGAATCCTTCTTCGACGACAACAGCCTTCCATGTAGATCCACATTCTAGACGATAGACGTTTTGCGATGAAATGTTATTGCTGTGATTGCTGTAATGATTGTTCTTCAAATCCACAAATTTATCTAACAGCAAAGATGCATTGTAGCGCTCATATTATCGTAACGTTCGTCAGAATATGAGAGCATAGCTTCAATGCTCATTATTATGATAATGCTGATGAGGGCGATCTTAAAAGAGGCTGTGCTGCAAACATTTTCCCCACAAAATTTATCATTTGATATTCACCTATCAACCACCTATCCAATGAGGCTCTCCGTTCGATGAAGCATGGGAAGAAAACCTTGCTTTTCCTGGGCAAAATATGGGAGTTCACTCAGATTTATCTGAAAAATCGCATCAGATTACCAGGAACAAATATTAGCTTAAGTTCTTTCGCATTGATCTATTCCGGGTAATGAGAAAAGGTACACTTAGAATGGTAATGAGAAGGCGATATTTATGAAAGATCCCGCAGCTTCAACGAGTTTTTAAATATTTATTGTCAGAGGATGCTCTAAAATTGGCAAATTTGGTGGGACAGTGGAAGTTTAGGAATCCCAGAGGTATCAATAAACCATTGTTAAAGGGGATGGATGAAGGTCGCGACTTTCTTCGGTTGATACCTTTGGCCATGTCCAATCATTAAACGTTGAATGCGCATCTCCGGCGTATTGGGCTCATGGAGAGTGGTCTCTGCGCTTGTGGTGACGGTTATCGCGATATTAAACATGTTGTCTGGTCGTGCACCTAGTGCTCCAGCGCCAGATCTCCATTCAACGAATGCCTCGTTGCAGTCCAAAATGTGCTGCTCGATCTCCCCAATATGGATAAGCAGGTATCCAAATTTAGTTGTTATCTCTTCTCTTTTGGTTGGCATGCTATCTGCTACCAGGAATTATGTACCCAAAAGTGTTCCCAGCGGATCCAAGGAGTCCAGTCGGCGACCCAGTCCATGATATACTGACAATATCCTTCCGTTTGCCAAAATGCTGCAAGTTTAATTTATTTTTTCCCTGTCATTGTTGACAGCTATCCCTCTTTTCACTTTTCCTGACACGGTTTCTGCTACTCTGATTCTGGAATCAATCCATCTTATGTATGTATTTTGCCTTCCTTATAAAAGCCCAATATTCCTAACTGCATCATTTTGTCTGAATGAAAGTGCATTAATATTTTTTGTGCATCGATCTGAATTTCTTGTTTTAAGATGTAGATGTGTCAAAATGTATTCCCCTTAGTATTAATATAAACAATTATTTCAAATTGCAAACAAATCTTAATTATTACCTGACATTTTCAAAAATATTGCATCTCAATAAAAATATAAATCTGTTGTACATCGAGAATTTCAGATGCATGCATTTTGTGTGTGAGACACATACGTGGTTAATCTCAGGTTTTGGTTTGTTCCAAACTTTCGAGTGGGTAGTCCCCCTCTCGGTGATTTTCGAGTGGGTAGTACTGAATATAAACAATTGCAAAATTTGTGGCAGCTGCTCTGGTAATATTGACAGCAAAAGCTGCGTCGAGTATCTCCAAATCTACAACCAGTACCATTATTGAGGAAGTTCACACCGTACGGGTAAGCAGCAAGGAAGAAATCACATATTCGCGAACAAAAAGGCAGCAACTACGATATTGATACCGAAAAGTACAAAAACGAGATAGTTAGAAACGAAGAACAACCCTTCCCCAAGACGCAGTTGGAGAAGAAAAAGTATTCCCTCGCCTCGTAAACAGGTTTCCACGCGCAATAGCTAAACGCTTGCGCGAGTTCTGCTGGACAAGCATTAAAACTCGTTTTATTATTTTAATTGTTTGCATAATGGAAATATATAAAAGACTCAGGGCTCCATTTTTCATTTAAATGATAAATTTTTGCACACAATTTTGAATTTCTGTGCAATCTGTACTCTTAGTATAAACACCAGGGATAGCATTCAAGCGGGCTATACAAAAAAAAATATTTCAATTTGTCTGAAAACGATACAGCCGAACCGTTGTTATTGACACTTCATTTAATTTTCACGAGGAATTCGTTCCGTACTAATACACTGTTAATCCGAAAAGCCGTGATATCTTTAACAAACGTGTAAAAGTAAAATTCGTTTGAATGTGGATAGGTCAAAAAGTAATAAAACATGAAACATAATGAACTCGTGTATTATCTTTGCTAATATTAAGAAACCTACAAAGTAGAAATAGAACTAAAGGTCGTGATTTCGGTTTTTTCTTTCAATCGGATACTAATTGCTGCTAATTCACATATTAGTCAATCAATCAAAAAATTGATAGATAATGTTTACTTTCAATTTTTGCTTTTAGGCAAAGTTCACACGATTTAAAGTTGCAACCAGCAGCATTTTCTTTGGCTTCCATGTAAGTTTGAAAATAACGTGACAATGCAGGGAGCAGACATCAACAGGCAGTTACAAAGAGCGACTAAAATGTTGTGACTGGTTGAATGTATATGCCAAAAAGTTGGGATAAATGCTTCGATTTCACGTGTTCACTATGTGACAGTCTTTCGTTCTGCTTTTTTCTCGTCACGGAATAAAATTAGAGAGATAATCTTAAATCAGGGAGAAAAGAGAGGAAAAAAGAATCAACCATTCGAAATCGACTCAAAAGCACTTCTTCCATCTTTTCTATACACTCAACACGAGGGCTTTTGGAATTGCGCTCAGATCTTTTCATTTTGGTTTGAATACGACATTTTCGTCTTTGTCATCCGTACAATTTTGATGTTTTACGTGCAACAACTTAAATTGAAACTATTTCTCAAAAAGTAGTAAAACAAACCAGTAATCAGACAACAACAACATTAGAACATTCTCTTCCAATCTTGATGATAATTGTAAAAATCAAGAGCTGATTATTTTTATTCAAAAACAAACCAATTTATGATCAGATTAATGTCAACATATTTGTTTGACGAATTGACAAATGTTTTGAAAAAAAATCACGTGAAACGGATAATTTGTTGTAATTTAAAAACAGACAATTCTAAAATAAAGCGGCAAAGGAGATATGTTCACTTCAATATGTCGGAAGCAAGTGATGCTGAAATTATTTCTAGTTATTTTGGTGGTGTCATCAATGTTACATTTGACAAATTTTACGTAAACTAGAAGCTTTCAGTAATCAGTGCTAAGTTATTTTCTTTCGATTAGTGAACAATTTCTGAGCAGTGTCCCTCGGTAGATTGAATTCTGGATGATTTCCAGTAGATTAAATCATCGAAATATATATATTTTGAATTGTCCAAAGACCCATGAACTCAGAAATACAATCTTCACTATTCACATATAATATTTGCTGAATCTAAGTAATCTTATCAAGTCCCAACGGTTTTGCAAGAATTCTGAATAGAGCTAAGGTTCTTATTTTTACTTTCTAGTGAAATTAGTAGTTTTTTGCACACACTTTACACCTTGACTTTTATCATAGTTTCAGGGATCTAGGAATTCTTTCGAACTAGAAATATCCGTCTGTGATATTTTTAATTTGTAACCTCAATGATATAAATGTATTAATTTCATGAAAAAATTAGGATCTGTGAAAGAATGTACTTAAATAGATACATATACAGGGTTTTTGGCTCATGGTTAAGAACCTCTCGAGGGATGATTGACTGTCATATTTGGAGAAAAAAAATCGTTCTACACATACCATGAAATATCGACCGTTACTAAGTTATTGAACTTTTTGTGTTAAAAACTTAGTTGTCTTACAATAGCTCTAACTCAAAAAATATACTTTGTATTTCAAATCTTTTAGATCCATTGGATAGGTGAGACAATTTTCCACTGAAAAATGTCCTCAAATGTTTCAGCTAATTAATTAGGTAATCTTTTCACAGTAATTTATTTAAAATTTAACAATTTTGATCGATTTTTCGTTCACTTCGCGAAAATCTTAATAGTTAACATCACTATTTTAATAATTTAAATTGTTAGTCTTAAAAAGGTGTATAATTTGTTCTTTGACATGATACACTTATCTTGTCTTGTGTTCATGTGTTTGGGTTATTGAACGTGGATATTTTATCTCATATTCACTAATACTAGCTCTTATTGCAAAAGTATGGCACTTAATCTACCTTTTCTTATTTTCGAAAGCCAGGAAAATTTTGCAGAGAAAAATGTATTAATACCTTTCAGTTAAGTGAATTTAGTATTCTTTTAGAAGTTAATTAGTTTAAAGTTAGTGTTAGTATTAGCATTTTCGTTATTTTCTTAAAATAGTAAATAATATACTTCACCATTATTATCATGGAAATATTGCATCTTAGCAAGTTCTAAAATTCTTCTTTTGACTCTATTCAATTATCTCTTTTAGTTTCGAAGCAAAATCATATTTATCTTCTCGTTTCATAGGCAAAAACAATGATTTCGAACTTACTGCATTTGTGATGAGGCCATCCTGTGTTAACTATTAAATTGCAGCGAAATGAAAAGCGATAGGGCTAAAGTGTCAAATAACAAGTTGTAGAGAATATTAAGGGGCACGAAATGAACAATAGTTATGATAAATTTAGTTGATTAATAATTGGAATAATTACAAAAATCACAAAAAAACGCAAATTTTGAGTTATTTTACTAGTAAAAAGCCATGTAGTACACTTAACTAAAAGATATCTGTACATACATCGCAAGGAAATTTTCTCAGCTTTCCAATGAAGCTCTGATAATAGCGCTATAAAGCATATTTTTTAGATGAGAGTCTTTTATGAACTTGCAAGTCAATTACAGGAAAAGTTTAGAAGTCAAATTACAAGGAAACGAGAAGAGATAGGAATATTATGTTGAAGAAC
Organism: Topomyia yanbarensis; assembly: GCF_030247195.1. NCBI lineage: Eukaryota > Metazoa > Arthropoda > Insecta > Diptera > Culicidae > Topomyia > Topomyia yanbarensis. The sequence goes on along the minus strand of NC_080672.1, from coordinate 427,983,896 downwards.
AAATTATGAATCGTCCTCAAACCCAACTTTTGGATAATAGATATTGCTATAATCATAATCCATTATTTTGAGAAAATTAACAAAAACCTCATCAAAAACACTAACTTTTAACTACTTTACAACTAAAAGGTAATTAAAACTATTATTTGAAAGATGTGAGGACATTATTCAATAGAAAATTTTCTCACCTTTCAAATGGCACTAAAAGATTTAAAATACGAGGTATACTTTTTGAGTTAGAGGTGCTTTAAGATAAACAAGATTTTTTACACAAAAAGTTCAATAACTCTGTAACGGTTGAGATTTGATGGTATGTGTAGAACGATTTTTTGCTCCATTATTATCTGTTGAAGGCAGGGATTGTAATTCTCTCTCACTCACGCGAGAAGTAGCTTATCCGATGTCCAGCTTTTCCGAGATGAGTCGCAAAATTCTCCGTCTCCACAATTAGCGTGAGAATGATTTTCCGGATAAAATTTTATTTGACTTTTTCCATTTCACCAGAGAAGGTGATAAAATTTTAATTTCGTGGAAATCAATTAAAACTTTAAAAAATACACTTAATTACAAAGAAAAGCGGCAAAGAAGTATGATAGGCTTGTTTTTTCGCAAAGCAGCGAATGTAAAAAGGATACCGTGATAAACTCATTCACTCATTCTCCGGCTGTTTTATTTATCCGGAGAAATAACACGTTGTATTTATCCGGAGAAGTTGTGTGAGTGCCAATAACTTTTCGTGTGAAAATGTGAGTTTTTATTGTCGCAGAAGCAAACTATCCGGGCGCATTTACTCATATGAGCGATAAATGCAATGCCTGGTTGAAGGGAAAGGTTGTTTGTTTCTTTCCAATTTTAAGTATTTATCCGATGTAAGTAGCGCGCTGCTGGAAGAAACGGCAAACCATAGTTGCGGCTGACTGATTGTTCCATTTCGCATTTTTTGTAAAATAAATACCCTTTTAAGGGCTATAACCAACAATGAAGAACAAATTTGAAAAAGTCCTGACAATGACAGCGATAACCTAATTCCGCCGTTAATATTCGTTACTTGTTGCTTGCGCGTACATTGACAATCTGACATTTACAACAATCTGTGATTTGTTTAAAATTATCCTTCAGAAACAATACAAAAATGTACAGCTATTTAAAAGTATATTGCCATGCTGAAATTGGCGAAAACCAAACCAAATCCAAAAGTCTGCGATATTACAGAAATTGGAGGATGTAAAAAATTCGCATATATTTTTTCGTTATTCTGCATGAAGGCAGTCCTTCCATCATCATTGCGAAAGTGATAAAAGCCGATGTTCCGATTCAAGCTATCAGTATTTCATATTAGATGCTGAAGGTAAAGGTTGTTTCTTTTAATTTCGAAATATTTATCTGATGTAAGTAACGTGCGGCTGGAAGAGATGGCAAACCTTTTTTGCAGTTGACTATTTGTTCCATTCTGCATGTTATTTTTGATAAACCAAAAGCCCTTAGTTAGTTTAGTACTTTTCATTCCATAGCATGCATTTTTGTGTATCCCACAAATAGTCCTTTTCAGGATTCCACCAATGGTCCTTTTCAGGACCCCACATACAAAAGAGTTAATTTGAATGATTCCCTTAAAACGGTTCTTTTTAGGACCCCAAATATAGAACATTTCAGAATTAATGTTAATTAAACCACCGAATATATAAAGATACATATGTTAAACTTTCTTCGTTTAAGAATAGTTTGATTTATGACCAGTTATTTTTCTATCATGCTTGCAAACATTTAATTTGATAGCAAGTATTTAAAGATAGATGTAAGGTTTTGTTTGTGAGCATCATTAATTTATGTTCCCATTTCGGGGATTTGAATATAACTTTTTTAAAACTTTAATTTGTCACACTGCAGGTTATCGATTTTAATTTAAAAATTCAACAATTATCTCTAGTGAAGCATGCATGTGTGTAGTTCTGAAACAGTCGATGGCATTAAGGGGTTTTAATTTTGCCACGGATAATATTGCTTGCTCATAAAACTGGCTGCATTTTTAATGTCATCGTGGTCGTGTCTTGTACACAACCCTTAATTTTTTTCAGAGCTGAATAAATGGATTAGCGATGGGGTGGTTTGGTGAGAGAACCGCGCTCTCTTGTTCTCTAAATTATATGTGGCGTCAGGTGCTTGTACAGATAAATTCACCACGGCGCGCGTTCCAGTGTGCACCGTGGTGAAATTATCTGTGTGTTTGTTTCCTCTGACAAGCCGTAATGCGTACTGGTTGTTTCGTTGTGTAAAGGAGATGGTGTTGGCTTATTGGATACTGATAATATGGTTTTCTGTTGATGATTTCATACGAGTTACTTCGGAAAGTTTATTTACGAGTTTATAGAGCATTTTTACACTACCAGGGGAAATTTAAAATACTCGGTCCTCGGAGCAAACTGAGAAAAAGTTTTACGTATCATCATGTTATAAACTCAGTTAAATAACGGTCCGTAAAACAGATTAACTGTATCCACATTAAGCCCGGCTTATTTTGTATGCGGCTAAATGACGCAATGTGCTTTTTACTTATTTTGTTTGCGAATATCGCGGCTACACAAGTGAAAAGCTCCATTATTGTGAAAACTCCACTCTAAGACACCTGCTTGGTTAAGGCTCGAGCATATTATTATTTATGAAAACATGTGGTAAAACGCGCCTCCTAAGGAAATATGATCATAGTTTAGCTATAGAACATTAATTGGGAGTATTTAATTTGAATGATATTTATTCAACCAACATTTCCCCCTGCAATCATAACGCTTTGAAAAATGTTCAAAATTTTAATGATTCACAACAACAACGGGACAGAAAGCTCGTTGGACTAACACGTAATTTTGTTTTCTGTTGAGATTTAACAAAAGTGTAGCTTTAAATCGTCTTAGGTTATGCAATTATTAGGTTTTCAAAAAATTGTTCTTTTTTAGATTAGAAAGATGGGTAGGTAATGTCAACGACATTACCGAAATGAAGTAGCATATATTTTAAGTTGTTAATACAAATGCTGCAATTTTTACTAATTTCTGAAAGGTTTTATTAAAATAAGTTATTTCGGTATTTCTAATGGAAATAGCGAAATAACGGTACAAGTATATACGATTCTCTACTGTTCCCAAATATATTGATTCACTCTCATTTAATATTCTTTTCAGGGTTACCATATAAGGATAAATATGTTGGAATATTTTAGGTTTCGATGTACGTGTACTTATATTTCGGTATTTCCATTAGAAATAACGAAATGGTTGGTTTTAATTTAACCTATCAGAATATAGTCAAAATTGTAGCATTCGCATTAACAGCCTAAAGTGTATTCTACTTCACTCCGGTTGTCTCTGACATTAGCCACCCATATTTTTTATCATGAAATCTTTACAGTTGATATTTATGTGAAGTGCAATTCAAGCACGTTCGTTATTCATTCCTTTATCTACATTACCTGGAAATGGAAAGCTTATCCTGATCTATTTTATGACTGATCCTCACTTATTTCATAAAGCAGATCAAAATTGCAGCTCGGCGGCCTTGTCGAGGGCCAACCGCACGCTACGGACCTGACTCCCCTTCCCACATATGTCACGACCTGTCACAAGTTGGTTGGTTGGTTAAAGAATAATCATAGTGTCGAATAATACGCTGTTCTATCTCCCAGTTCTGTGGATTAGTGGCATCATTCATATCTATTACGACAATCACTTCATATGTGGTCTAAACGGGAATTTACTTAGTGCTTGAGTTGTTCATAGAGTGTGAAATTTCACACCTAAACGGTGAATGCATATAGGTTGTCATCTGTTTTCCGGCAACGTACAGTTCGTCACAGCCGATAAGAATGTTGTCGTGTATTTTCAAAACTTCACTTTTGTACGTTTTCCTTATATATCCATGTGTACTAGAAAAATCACATATTTTTTAATTTTTTTCGCCTTTTGATGATTTATCAAATGTAATCACTAGTACCATCTAGTATTGGTACTGGGTTCGATTTCGCCACCTGTGCCGCTTTTAGTGCAAAATGATGCTAGCTCTACTAGCAAATTAATGAACATAACCAAATGTGTTTGTGAAAGAAGGCATTGTAGCGCAATAGTCACTGAACAAAAAAAAGATCAATCACAAAGATATAAAAATCCCGACATCATGACACGAAAAGGCAGACTACCTAAAAATACAAAACAACCTGCGAAAAAATAGTCCAGTCGTCTGCCAAAAACTCTCATCTGAACAGAATAATTCGACTGTTAAATTGAAAAATAATGCCCTGGCAGCCAAAAAAAAAAAAGATCAAATCTTGCATTGCAAAAACAATATCGCAATGGAGTAGCTAGGTCCACAGAAGCACACCTGGATGAGTTTGCGAAATAAAAATTCGGCAGACACTGTGTGGCTATACGGAGGCGAATGCCTCGGTCGACAGAAACAAAAAAAAAATAAAAAAGAACATAAAAAATGTGCGAATCATTCTTTTGTGCAATGTTTGTTGTTTTATGGTTCTATTTAACCATCGGCTTGTTTTTCACCATAGCACCAGGATCGCGGATGTTTTTTTTCGGCTGGGCCGCGGTACGTTCGCGCAGTGTTGCATCTCTTTTACCGGTTTATGTAGGTAGTTGCTGGTAGATTTTTATTTCTTTAGTCCTTATCGCCATATGTGGGCGCATGTTCTTTTTCGACCTGGTGGAAATGCATTTTTTTTTGTTTTTTTTTTTCATTCGGTTAGTCAATTCCGTCCGACTGATAGGGCGAGTTCCGAGTTGGTGGTCGTTCGTTGGGATGCGCTTGCAGAATGAGGGTTGCGATTTTTTTTCTCCAGATATGCTCACCGTTGCTGCTGGACAGGAAATGAATTTTCAGTTATTTCGTTTTTTCGGAAAGTGAATGCTCGCAAAAAACGATCAATGCATTTGAAGTGCGAATGTGCGGTTTTCCATTGTGGTGCACCAAATTGCAGGTTTGGTGGTTTTTTTTCGGGAACGTAGTCGCAAAAAGCGATGAGCATGTTTCTTCTTTGCTGGTGGGTTTGAATCGATCCTGCGACGACTTGAAACAGTTCCAGGGTGTCTTTTTCAGCAAGTATTAATTTAATAACCAATTTGTTCAACACATGGGATGGAATACACAATGGTAATTGAAAAGTACAAAAATAATTTTTTAAGCGATTTCGACACCAGAGAAATGGTATTCAGCATTATCTGGCTGGCGTTTTCTTGGAGAAAGTTCAGGAGCGAAAATCTATAGCCCGTTCATTACTTAAAGCTAAAAACAAAAGTCGATTCGTTAGAATTCTAGAGTAGTTTTTAGTAGTTAATAATACCGGAAAACAACAAATGCCCTGGATGTAGAGCTGGAAACTTCAAAGTTTATTTTAACGTTGTCTGTTACAAAAAGGATCTAACCAGACTCTCACTTTCATTGTTTTTGAATATAACGGTATTTTTACTCGAAATCCAATGAAAATTACGAGTAGAAAGCAAGTTTTATTCTAAAATTCTAAATTTCAATAAAACAATAAAAGATGACACTACACAATTCGTGATTGCACTCACTGTCAACTAAAATCTAATGACATTCAACGGAATTACTTTCCACCTGCCGGTCACTGTTCCCAGATATTTTCTGTCTTGTTATACAGTCCTCTGAACAGATCTTCCGTTCCCTAAAACAGTAAAACACGAATGATCTTACAGATAAATCTTCAGTGAATCCACATTTAGCTTTTAACAAAATTTTAGTGTTCGCTCGATGGTCCTTATTGATTCGAAATTTGAAAAATTGGTTAATATTTTCCGATTAATTAGTGCACATTGTTCAATTTCATTTACAGTGAAAGTAACTAATATTCAAAAACTATTACTACTTTTTGCTGAAATTTGGTTCATTTATATTGAAAGGAGTCTCCAGTAATTCATGAGAAGGGCCGGAAAGGTCAAAACTGACTTTAGGCACAAATTCCGGACTGCGCGTTTCTCACAGAGCAAACATCACATCAACAGATGAAGTAGGAAGCTTTTGAGGTATGACTTACGTCTTTCTTTATTATCATCTCAATATTTTCAAAACGGAAGCGTTACATACACTTTGACCCCAAATAACATTGTTCCTACTAAACGGATTGCTAATCTTGTTTCACAAATCGAAAGAAAAATGTTCAATACTTGCTACCGTCATGTCTTCAACAAAATTAATTTTGGAATGTCTTCAACAAAGTTTTTTTTTTCATTTTGATTATAGAGGCTTTAACCTTAGGGTCTTTCGGCTCTTTTTCTGGTTGGAAAAAATTGTATCTTGACGTACGGGGGTTAGGAATTGAACCCAGGTGAGCTGACCCTTTTTAATATGTTTAAATTAGTTTCACAATTGACAATATAAAAGATATAGCTTCATTCTCATGAAAAAATGCACTTTACAAGACTTTTTATTATTTTAAATAGTGGGTATCCCTATATAACCTCGTGCCTAAATGGCCGAGGGTGAGAATAATTAAAACCTTATTGCTGAGCCCCCTGATATACTAATGGATGTTCCCAAAACTACTCCCTTCCCTGATTCTTCCAATCCTCCTCGTATTTAAACATACCCAGCTAGTTCAAATGAACCCTGGGTGGTCTATTTCCGGCCCAACACCAAGTCACCTAACATTCTAGAGATCTCACGGGAGCTGACTGCTAACTACCCGTCCGTAGATCAGTTAACACGTGTTCGAGCTAATAAGATACGCGTTATAGTGAATGACCTCAACCAGGCAAACCAGATTGCTCGCTGCGAGCGTTTTACAAAGCAATTTAGGGTGTATGTGCCTTGTAGGGCAGTGGAGATCGATGGGGTCGCCGCCTAACCGGGTCTGAAGTGCGAAGACGATATTGTTGGTGATGGAGTACGGGTGTTTCTGTTTCCGCTCAGCTGCGAACATAGACTTCATCAAACTGGAGAGAATCTCGAAGTGCTGGCGGGAGTCTCCCCGCTGAAAAATCGATTTTGGGAACTTTCATTGCTCATTCGAAGCGACATTTTAAACCCGTTGGTGATTGGAAACTTCGAGAGGCTTGTCGAGCTTAATTCTCAAACCCGATTTATGTCCTTGTACTTCGACTAAATGGCATAGAGCATTAATCCTTCTTCGTATAATCCCAACCATGTCCGTTTCCTAGATACTTCTGATTCTACTGTATTCTTCAACACATCTATGAAGGAAGAGATTCGTGAAATCCCAGACCATATACGCCTGCAAGTAATCTCAAATAAGTTCTATAATACATTCCGAGAAGTCGACTGTGACAAAATGTTCTACACTAACGGATCAAATCTCGATGGGTCCTCTGGTATCTTCAATAATACTATCACCGCTTCATTCAAGCTCAATGATCCCGCTTCAGTTTACGTCCCCAAATTAGCTTCTATTACCCTTGGGATCATCGACACTCTGCCCACAAATCACGACTTCATCATTTCGGACAGCCTCAGCTCTATCGAGGCTCTTCGTGCGATGAAGCCCAAAAAGCAATTCCCGTATTTTCTGGGGAAGATACAGGAGTCCTTGTGTACGTTATCTGAAAAATCTTACCAGATTACCTTTGTTTGGGTCCCATCTCTTTGCTCTATCCCGGGCAATGAAAAGGCCGACTCTTTAGCAAAGGTGGGCGCATTAGAAGGTGACACATACGAAAAACTAATCTGCTTCAACGAATGTTTTAGTATTTGTCGTCAGAGGACACTCAACAGTTTGCAAACCTCGTGGAGCAATGGTGAGCTTGGATGATGGCTACATTCCAATATCCCAAAGGTATCAACGGAGTGTAGCCTGTGCCCTTGTGACGAGGGCTATCACGACATCGAGCACGTTGTCTGGGTATCCGCCGGGTTCTTGTACCTTGTTTATATTTTCATAAAAACGATAAATGTCCCAATTTAGCCCCTCTCTTCTATTTCTCGTTTTTAGAAGAGCCTTGTGGAGTCGATCAGCATCAGAGTGTGACCTCCGTCGCCCTTGCCACGCAATTTAAAGTAAGAGCGACCCGATTCTCCGCAGGTCCGATGAATCCCATCCATCAATCCGGGTTTTGACGTCTGAGTAGCCTGAGGCTCTAAGTCATGTCGCAGATCTCCTGTTTGCCTAAAAGCGGCAAGTTTGGTCTTCATATTCTGTCCCTGATATAACTGCTACAACACCGACGAAGGAAATAAATCACATTTGCATTCTGTATTCCTAGTTTTAAGCTAGCTGCGTTTTTGTTATAAACAAAAATTCTTTCCCACCTTGTATATCGAACTTCATTCCTAGTTTTAGAATAGCTGTAAAAATTGTTATAAAAACTTATTCCTATTGAAACTGTATTCTTAGTTTTAAGATAGCTGTAAATTTTTTCGTTAAAAAACCCCCTTTTGTATATTAAACTCGATTCCTAGTTTTCTAAAAAGCTTTTGTATCCCACTGTTGTATATAGCATTGCCTTTCTAGTTTTAAGATAGCTGTAAAAAAACCCACTTGTTGTAAAAAAATATTTCAAAATTGTAACCTCCTAGTTTTAAGATATCCAAAATGTAAAAAAAATGAATTTGGCACCGCCAAGCTAACGCATTTGTGCCAGAAAAAAAAAGTCCAATGAAGGTTCAGCTACGTTTTAACTATACATTTTTAGCTAGCTGCCATAATAGCTAGGAAGGCTACAATGATACAAAGACAATGGAGTTTGTCAGGCCCGTGCGCAGAACATTCTCAAGGGGAGGATTTTGATTTTTTTTCGTTTCTTATAAAATAATGGTAGAGAAACCCTCATACTTTGAAGATTTCTGCTGATTCTTGGAGGGCCCTATTTTGTGTACCAATCAACTCAGCTCAACAAAATGTAATGTATCGTAAAAGAATCTTCAACGGACACCGCTGCTTTCAGGCTTGTGGTAGAGTCTGATTGGTTTGTAATAGCTAAGCCACACATAACAGACGTTTAGGCTCGTTTTAAATCGTGTGTAAATACCCGCCACTGAAATTCCTAATAAATCAGACGTCTGAAACACGTTTGGCAAACGTTTGTAGATGGCGCAGTGATCGATACAATGCAGTTAGAGTGGAGCTGTCAAACACGTGTAGCAAACAGTTGCACAGATGGCATTAGTGAAACACGGATTTCCAACAGGTTTTTGAAGAAATTTTGTTCTAGCCTAAACGTCTGTTATCTGTGGTTAAGCCGACAAAACAGAAATCTCTTGTATCTCGCAATCCTCATTCATTCGGGACAGTTTTTAGGTACTACTTCAGTAGGGATTGTTCTTTTGCTCTTTTTCTTTTGTGTTAATCGTTTATTCCATTGCTGTTTTTTCCTGTTTGCTGTCCAACCTTCGAGGTATACCTGACCTGCTCAGATTTGCTGAAAATATCGTCACCTCTTAAGACACAAATCGATCCGGAAGTGTCGACCATAATGATTTACATCTCTACAACCACTTTCGTATGGGTTTTTACACTTCTTTACGCTACTCGTTCCAATGTATCTGCTAGCTGGTGCTGAGAGTTCCTCGGCGGCGGTATTTCTTCCGATACCGATGTTTCGCCAGCCATTTATCTGATATCCACTTCAACGGAGAGATCAGCTTCGGAAAAATTTCTCCAGGCTACGATATCCAGGTTTTCTCCAACTTTATTATTATTCTGTTTAGCTCCTGCTGATTGGCTTTGCTGTGTAACTAGTATACTCACAACTATTGCTAATATTGAAACTTGTCGAAACGTGAACCGATCCAGAGAAGCCGACCAGCTTGAAACCCTTTCAAGCCACCCTCGCAAAGTTTCTTCCTTGGTTTCTTCAACGACTTTTTCCTAGAGTGACCGAACTCAAATGAAATTTTATGTATCAACACGGATCGCAGTATAATTTTTTTCCTGAACAGAAAGTTAATAAATTTTTAAAAGTAATTCAAAACCCTCATGGGAGGGGTTTGAACCCCTAAAACCCTTCCCTTGCGCACGGGCCTGGAGTTTGTGCATCTCAAAGGAGCTGTGTCTGCCAAATTGTTACCAGTTTCATCTAATAGAGAAAACTGGGGTGAAAATGAAGCGAAAACTAATGCTAAAGAGAGCATTTAATAACGACTTTGGGCGGATGATGAATCTGTGAAATCTCAACAGAAAAGTGTGAGCATTTCTTTGAAATAACACAGTTCCATGAAGTGATATGTTATATGTTTCATCCTTAAAATAGTGATATGCCTATGTTTCATCCTTAAAAAAATAACGACTGAAGAAAAGGTTAAGATTTCTGATTTATGAGTATTCTCAACAGAAAAGCCTAATTTCAAGTGTCACTGAAAGTTTATTTTATCCTATTAATTGCGTACTGAACCAGGAACGATTGGAAGTTTCAGAAACTGCAACCTGCGTTAAGTAGAATTTTGGCGTTAAGAAACTACAATACTTTTAGGAATGTTTGAGCTTAGAATGTAAAAAGCAAATAGTCTTTAAACGGCTCCTAGTTAAAATGTTCGATCCATTTTGATAAATTGCTTTATGAAGTCCGTGACCGTGACAGTTGATGTTAAGTATTGTCGTACCCATTCGTCTTTTCGTGATGTGACTTGACGTGACGTGATCATTCCTGGGTAAAATGACGTTGACAGAGATGGCATAACAAAGAGAAATGGGATCAACTGCATTCGAGATTTGACAGAACTGGTACATAGATGTTTTCAACGATGTTCGAGTGATGAGATTGCGACATGTCTGACCAATAACTTACGGCTTGACTTCATGCACTGGAATTGTAAGCCGGAATGCTCAAATCAAGTTACGTGCGTCAGAATGAAAATAATGCAAATACCTTTTTCAAAATAGCTTCTGATTGAAAGAAAGTGGGGGAGGGGGGTACGTGCCCCTTCGTGGATCAGCCAGTGATCCGCTAGCCAACATCGAGGGACCACCGAAGGAGCCTGCGAAATTAGCACGGAAAGAACTCATTTGATGCTGCCCTGGCCGGTTTGATTAGACCAAACGCCCTCCCATCAAGCAATACCTGCAGATAAGCACCAGCAACGGTGAGGTGAATTGATGAAATTGAAGGAATTTAACTTCTTTAAACAATTTTGAGTGACTTAGTCGCGGAATGTTTCCTAAAGTGATAATAAAGTTGATTTGTTTTCCATACGAAATCCGAAATAGTCGTGGGATGCATCTTTGCCACCTTGAAACGAAGGGAGGGGTGGCAACCCTAATGTCAAACCATCAGAATTAATTCATTCACGTATTAAATTTTTCCGCCCCTTCCGAAACAAAATCCTGGCTACGGGTCTGAATGTAGTAAAAAAAACTGGTCAGGTGTGAACTGCAATGATAATACTATGCAGCCTACTGCGATTGCACTTGGTCTTTCCATATCTGTATAAAATCGTGTAAATGTTGCTTTGGAAGGTCACCCAAAGTTAATGATAATGATAATCACGTTACGGTGATTGGTTAATTTTGTTCAGTTTTGTTTTTGTCCTATTTCGAGGGTAATTTTTCTATCTAGTAATCAAGACCTTATTGACATCTGCTAGTTGCAGAGAGGTTAATCTGTTGTCTTGTTCGCGATTACCCTGCTGATATAGAAATTGTGAAGATTTGCTTTTTTTGTTTCTACATGATAGTCGTTGTTTTTTTTAGTGAAACTGCATATCTGAAAGTCAGTTCGACTCAATATTCCGTAAGATATCGACACTAATACTTAAAGTAATATCAAGTCCTTCATAGTCCGACAGTTTTGATTAGGTCACCTGACCAAAGATCTTCGGTATCAGGGTTGATAATAGGTTTAAATCAACTCAAAGTTTAAAAATCACTTTGGTTAAATCCAGACATGCAAATAAAAGAATTTTAATCTCTGTTCAGAAGATGTCAACCGTGGCTGAGACCATTGTATTTCATAAGCTTTTAGGTGTTTATGTTAGACAAACCGAAGAAACAAAGTAATCGAATTAGTATGACGAAATCAAAGTCGAAAAGCAAACGATTTTTTTTTTTGAAATTATCCTTGCAAATTCCAAATACTGCGACTAATTCAAGCCCCGTGCTGATAACAATCATCAAACGACATAAACCCTGTCATCAACTTCAAAAATCGTACAAATACCACTTCTGCATCATCATCTAGGCGCAAATTGCTATCATTTGTTTAACTTTCCTGGTAAAACCTAAAATAAACGTCAGAAACAGTCCTCTTTTGCCCGAACCGCCCGCCATCCAGCGCAATGTGGCACGCGGCCTTTGTACCGAGAGTGTGTCTATGTGTCTACAGACAGTATGACGCCGCCGTGTCCCCCAGGTCATTTCTCCTATTCCTTGTTTCGCTTTATTCCCGAAAGTGTGACGTTTGCAAGTGACATTCTACCGCACATACACACACACGCGCGCGGTACAGGGGTGACACACGTGGTTCGTTGGTTGCCGAAAGCTCTAATCACGTTATACACTTTTAATACTCATTTCACGCGGGCATGAAATTGGATCGAATAAAAAACTGTCTCCTGCATTTTATTGCTATTTTTTCCGGATCGCTAGCTGCGACTGCAAGGAGATGGCCATAAACACAGTACTTTGAACTAGGTAATAAAACGTTCGGTTGTTCGCTTTAGTGCAGAAGTTTTTCCCCGAGCAACCGGAGCGTATTTCAATTGCAATCCATTTAGTAATAATAGGCGAATCTAATACCCTTCAGTTCAACCTCGAGGAAATCTGGACCAATGCTGCAAAAGTAGGTTTATTAGTTACTGAAAAACTTGTCCTTGCTATCTAATAGAGAAAAAAAACTTTCATTGAGAGTAATTTAATCGGCATGCACAATAAATTTTCCTCTCTAATAGGTGGAAAATCGCAGCTCTGCGGCTTTTCCCCCTTTCAAGCAGCGCTCACAGTTCCAATATAAACAAATCAGTTATGGTCACGTGTCAACTGCAAGCAAAGCTCGCATGAAAATTTTCGTTATCCATGCTAATGTGGTCCGTCCGTCCGTCCATCCATCTGCTCGGTCGGAGGATTCTTTCGGTGATGCGAGACGACCGATCTCTCTTCTCCGTGTGGAAGAGTGATAAAATGTGTTTATCCTATTTTATCATTTTTCATTAATTTATGTTTCTCCTTTTCTCCGGTTCGGCTCGGTCGGATCAAACCTCAACCGGGTGGCAGTATAGTGTGACACCATCATTCCGGCAAACCGTTGTTGGTTCGTTCGTCCGTCCGTTCGTCCGTCCTGCCGTGCCAGCATGCAAATAATTAATTAATTTCTGTTTTGACTTTTTCGACACGGCCCCGTGGTCGAACATTTTTGGGAGGAAATTTTAATAATTTCGGATTTACTTGCTTTGGTGGAGGGGCAGCAGGAAGAAATGAATGGTGGTGATAAAATTTGAAAAGGGTTGATCTTAACGACAGAAAAAGCGGTCAGGTTGCATAGTAGAGGTATAAGTTGATTATACTATGTGTATTTCAAGTATTATTTCATTTTATGTTAGTCAAAAAATCAAAAATAAAAAGCACCAACTTTTGCCTATTCATTTTTTAAGAAATTGATCATAGTTGGCTATAGAAAAAACTAGCTTTTGAACGAAAATATATTATGGCTGGCCCTTCTCTAGTCGCGTGAATGACTCACTGAACGAGTAGGCGCTGATGTTCAAAAACGTTTTCGCTTGGTTTTCTGAGTGGTGCGCACAGGGCCGGCGGATACCGAAAATAACCGAGAGGGGAAATACCCACGCGAAAGTCTGGAACAAACTAAAAACTGAAATTAACTGCATATTTGTCTTGCGCACAAAATGCATGCGTCTGAAATTCTCAAATCATAATTGAATTTTTTTTATTAAAATACAAATTTCTTTTGGCTTATAATTTAAATTTCTTGAACATATGGTATAATGATTATGATTTGCTTAAAATTAAAACTTATTTTTTTAGTAATACTAAGGGGAATATATTTTGACACATCTATATCTTAAAACAAGGAATTCAGATCGATATAAAAAATGCATATGAGTTTTTTGAGACTGAAGAATGCAGTTAGAAATATTTTCAAAGACTAGATATACAATTTGTTATTTTTAAGCACGAACTATTATTTGATCAACAATTGAAACAAGGAGAAACACTATTAGGTTTATTATAAGAAAGGCAAAAGACAAACACAAGAGGAATTGATTTCAACATTAGAGTAGCAGAGACCGTAACAGGGAAAGTGAACAGAGGGTGGACAACAATGACAGGGAAAAAAAGAAATTAAACTTGCAGTTTTTTGGCAAACGGAAGACTACTGCAGGAAATCATGAACCAAATCGCCGACTGCCCTCCTCTGATCCGCTGGGAACTTTTTTCGGACCAGATTTTCAGGTAGCTGCTAGCATATCAACCAAATGAGAAGAAATAACTAAATTTGCCTAACAATCATGTTTAAAAATCTGTATATGAGCGACATATAGGGAGATCGAGGATAGCTAGTACACCTCGGACTGGAACGAGACCGAAGGGAGTTGTTTAACGGAGATCTGGCGCTAGGGCACTAGGCGCACGACCGGACAACATGCTCAACGTTGCGATAATCGTCACCACCTCGCAAAAGTATTGTTCCTGTCCGTATGAAACCAATCGATGTGATAGAAAAGAACGTCGGCAAGGTGGCTACTGCAAAAGTAGTCAGCCATCCAAGAGGTAGTACTGAAAGCAGAAAATCTGTCCTTCCAAGCGGGTCTAGCAGTGATAATGAATCGATTTCTTCCGAGTGTGATAACTCTTCTGCATCAGAAGACAAATCCACTCCGAGTAAATCTCAGACATCTCGTTCTTCATATTTCCGTGGCAAGGCGAAAAAGAATCTTTTCCAAACTGGTGATGATCAAGTTAAAAATAATTCAAAGGAAGAACCAGATCGTTCCTCGGAAACGGCTGATCTGATCAAAAACCTCAAACGAGAGATTGTCAACGATGATGGAAGCAGAGATATCTGGTACCCAAATGGGAATTTGAAGAAGATCTCCCCGGACGGACTGGTGATACGAATGTTGTACTTCAACAAAGACATCAAAGAAACGAATGTCAGTGAAGGAACAACGAAATATTACTATTTTGAGACAAATACATGGCACACGACCTATCTGGACGGTCTGGAGATACTGGAATTTCCGGAGTAAGTATATTTGATTGGGTTGATTAGGTCGAATAATTAATTCTTGATTTTCTTCAGTGGTCAAACGGAACATCGTTTCAAGGACAGCTCGACGGAGGTACACTTCCCCAACGGATCCGTTAGGACCACTAATCCAAACAGCGCAGATATTGCGGAAGAATGGAAATACGCAGACGGTTCGACTGTGATTGTGAAGCGCAACGACGACATGGTGATAACGCTTCCGAACGGACAGGTGGAGATTCATACCAAGGCACACAAACGACGTATCTATCCGGATGGGACGGTTAAGTTTCTTTATCCGGACGGGAGCCAGGAGAGCAGGTACTCGAATGGACGCGTCCGGTTGAATGACAAGGATGGAAACCTTATCTCCGACACAGGTGGCGGAACCAATTGACTGGTACACTTTAGTAGTAGATTTCTTCTAAGCTGACAATAAATTGTTGATTTCTATCGCGTAGTGTAGCGATTAATTTAATTAAAAATATACTAACTTTGGAAGAACAAAATTAAATTGATCTAGTGGCGGTGCTATTCTATCATATGAGCCAGCAGACGAGTAGTACTATTCTCGTGATTCACACAATGACTCTCGGAGCGTGTAGATGTTTTTTCAGTATAACGCTATAAAGCAAAGCTAATTAATCCGCTTTCAAGGTTATCTTGAGCGTTCTTTGCTTCTTCGAGGGATTGGATTTGGAGCAAAACAGTGATAAAGTTTCTCATCTTGTGAGCTGCCTCGATACCGTTATAAAAGATAAGTACCGCTATTATATTACCTTCACCTTTCTTGTTTCTCCTACTAACGTGCACGGGGAAATATGTTCGTGCAAAAATGACTTCCCCCTGACAATAATTCGCCTCAAAATCAGATGAATGTCGAAATAAAATCGACTTCCCGGCTCAAGCTATATCTAAGCTCTGATCTTTTTCCGGGTCAAAGAAAAAAATTGTTTGGATTTATTGTAGGTTTCTCGAGCTCGGAATGATATGCGACCGTGACAGAAATATCGAAAATTCACCCTGATAAGCTTCGGATGGCGGTAAATACTTTTAAACAGACAAATGATATTGCCTTATTGCGGGCCTTGTACGAAGGAGCACAGAGTAAATAGGGTTGAAATTGATAGGGTCGTCTCCGATTCGAGTTTGAGTTGCGTGGATCCCCATTCTTCAGCCAGTAAAGATACTGCTTGCAGCTGATAGGTAGATGGTATGTTAGCTGAGACTCCTGTCGGGTGACCTTCGCCGGGTTTGCTCTACCTAACTACACTTTTTGACAAGGTTAACCTTTTGACCCGCTTTTTTGCGACATATAGCTTCCCATTGTAGCAGTAAGGTTCGTAGTGGGAAGCATGTGGATGATTCCTGTGGAAGAGATGTTGTCTCTACTGTGGGGGAAACCCGCATGATCTCCCGACATGTCCCGCGTACAAACAGTGTAAGGAGAAACTGAAGCGTTCCCTTCAAGGACGCTCTAAGTGATCTTTTGCAGATATACTAAAGATAGCTACGTCACCGGTCTCTCCGAATATCTATACTAACTTGTCCAGTGACGAATGTTATTCGGATGACCCCCAGGAGGGAATATCTTCTGCTGTGCGGCTGTGACGATCTTGTTTCGCTTAGACGCACTTCCTGGGACATCAAAAACCCCATGACTGGAGAAAAGTGAGTATAATCGCCTTTCCAGGCTCCGATCACAACTCAGAGCGGCCGATTTAAATGCTGTCTTGTATCCGAAAGTTATTTGAGAAAACGATCTTGTTTCGCTTAGACGATTAGGTAGAGATAAATGGTTTACTGTCAGATACACAATTTGGCGTCCGCAAAGGCAAAGGGAAATTCAAATGGCCTATGCTAACAAATAGCAGATGGCACCAGTGTTCTTAAATATTAAAGGGGCTTTTGATTCAGTTTGTTTTAACGTTCGTTCCGAGAAGCTGCACCAGCATGGTCTTTCATCGATTTCAAACAACTTTGTACTAAACTTGTTGTCTGAGAAGCACGCTAAAGCAGCTTTCAGATGACGGTGTGGTTTCTATTGCAGGTCCCAAAACTGTCGATTAGCAAGGACCATTACAAGATAGTTTGGACAATTCTAGGAAGCGTGAGCCACCCAAATAACCACATGCATTATATTGAAGCATTATTTTAACATCGATAATGTTCATTTGCTCTAAAACTACTTTCTTACAGCAGTGATACCATAACACAACATCCCAAATGTTTCAAGACATTGCCTCTTATGAGCAGGCATTATACACACCTTTAGAGCAACGGTTTAGTGTTTGATCGCTTTGCATTTACAAATGCTTTGACGCTCTACTGTGCTACACTTGAAAAGCATATAATGCATGAACTAAAAGTTATGAAACATTAAAATAATTTGACTTTTATGAAGAAAATGTTCTAATCAAAAAATATCAACCTGAAACAACATGGAGAATAGTGTGGCAAACGGACAATTTTCTACGAACGGGGTAAAAGATCGGAGCACTGGAGATGCTTATCCAAAGTATAAATACTGGACATGACCCGAGATATCATCCGAATGAAGTCACGAGCGTTATCGATTCCCTTTGACCAAGACTTTTTTGTGCCTTCGGGATTCCTAATCTTCCATTAACCCAAGAAATTTTCCAGTTTTGGAGCGTCCTCTAACAATATACTGAAAAACTCGTTGAAGCTACGCGATCTTCCATGAGTATCATATTCTAATGCCTAATTGTACGCCTTTTCTCATTACCATTCTAATCTAAGTGTCACCCTTCTTATTACCCGGAACGGAGTAATACAAAAGAATTCAAACTAAGCTAATCTGATATGATTTTTCAGATAAACAACTAAGGAACTCCCATGTTTTCCCCAGAAAATGAAAGGAGTGCTTTCCATGCTCCATCGAATGGAGAGCATCCTTGGAACTGTGACGATGTGGACATGGTCGTTAATCGGTAAATATACAACCATCAGTTTGGTGCGGAGAACGTATGCAGAACATCCTCTTTTATAATCATCCTAACCACTTCTGTCAACATTTAACGAACGCTACAGTGATATGCGCACTGCAATGCTTAGCGCGAGCATCTTTTTTGTCAGATAAATATGTCTTCATAGAGCTATCATTACGTTTAAACAAAGTATTTTCATTCCATCGCGAAACATCAATTGTTTGAGTGGAAACATCAAATCTATATGGGATGCTGTTGCGCCGAAAAAGGATTCTTGGTTCCATGTATTCCGATCGACGGTTGAATAGAATACACAACGTAGGGCGTAGCCACTAGATGAAACATTATTTATCTCGTTAATCCGTAGACAAACCGGTGCCAATAACCGCGTTTTCAGTATTCATTAAGTTTTTCATTTGCGTTTCTAACGTTATGTATATTTGGAAAAAAATCTGGTGATCCGACATTCATAAAGACCTTTTCGCGTACAATTCTGAATGCTCTCTACCCACCATGAAATGTGAGACCGTCCACTGCTGTTTGCGCTGGATCTCGTTTCGTCTGACCTTCAATCGCTGTGTCGATAATCAAACCAGTTAAAACCTGGTATGCTTCCACCGGAGGAAGTTCTTGTTTTGATTTGATTGCTTCCGACATAGTGAACGCGTAGCTGTTCCAATCAATAGGCACACTAATTGAGGTAAAGTACAATGATAGATTCAACGCGCTTGGCCGTGGCTGTGGAGTAGTCGTGATCGTATTGAAATTGTCGCGAATATCATGCAGTAAGATAGATCAGTTATCAACATGAAGAAAACCCCTGTGGCATACCGTGGCAGTTGAAGACTTCTTGAACCAGCTGAGGTGCGATGTATAGGGGAACAATGTCTGCCTTTGATTCGGACTTGACAACCGACGACTTCAATATCTGGTACTGAGGATTAACTTGGCCCTGCCGAATAATATTAAAATTGAGTAAGTTCTACGTCGGAAGTTAACCAAATACATCGTGTTAAACCTAGGAAAATCATAGGAATGAAATATAGGGACACTTGGGGTTTTTGATGTCCCATGAGGAAATTCCGAACAGGTAGACGAGCCCCATTCAAAAGAACACAGTTTGGAAGAGTAGATCCGACGAAAGGTTCGACATGAGACTGATTGATAATAAGTTCTTATACTTCTCGATTTTCGATGAACGCAAATACTTGCAAAGCAGAATTTTCACTGGCTAAAGCAAAGGGTTCTGGAAGGAGCCAGCCCCATATTACGCAGTTAAGGTACCTGTCAAAGACTACACCATCAATTTCTACTTCCCAGGCGGATACGTAGACAAGATACTTCTTCCTATACGGACGAGTATTGTTTAGTTAGTTTACGCGATATATCGATGATGGTAAATGGGTTATAAGAAGGGCGACAAGCCGGAAGGTGAGAACTATAGAGCGATCAGCATCCTGAATGCTGCCTACAAAGTGTTATTCCAGATTATCTTCCGACGCCTATCATCTATTACAAATGAGTTCGTGGGAAGTTTTCAGGCCGGTTTTGTCAACGGGCGCTCAACAACAGACCAGATCTTCACCGTGCGGCAAATCCTGCAGGAATGCAATGAATACCAGGTCCCAACGCACCATCTGTTCGTCGATTTCGAGGCGGCATACGATAGCATCAACCACACAGAGCTATGGAAAATTATGAACGAACACGGCTTCCCCGGGAAGCTCACAAGACTAATTAAAGCGACGATGGAGGTGGTGCACAATTGTGTGAGGATATCGGTTGAACTCTCAAGTCCATTCGGATCCTGCCGGGGACTAAGACAAGGTGATGGTCTCTCGTGTCTGTTGTTTAACATTGCACTAGAAGGTGTTATGCGGAGAGCCGGGTTAAACAACCGAGGCACGATTGTTATACGATCTAGCCAATTTGTATGCTTTGCGGATGACATGGACCTTATTGGGAGAACATTTGAAACGGTGACTGAGCCTTATACCCGACAGAAACGAGAATCAGCAGAAGTTGGATTGATGGTGAACGTGTCCAAAATGAAGTACATGCTGATAGGAGGGGCTATAGGAAGCAGTATAACGATCGACGGGGATGTATTCGAGGTAGTGAAGGAATCGAATCTCTGCTAACGGCTGATAACAATAACAGTAGAGAAATCCGAAGACGCATCATCAATGGAAGTCGAGCCTACTATGGGCTCCAAAAAATTGCTATCAAAAAATTTCACTCGCGCACTAAATGTACAGAACGCTGATAAGAGCAGTAATCCTCTACAGGCACGAAACCTGGACCATGCTCGGAGAGGACCTGAAAGCACTCGGAGTCTTCGAGCGCCGTGTGCTTAGGACTATCTTTGGCGGTGTGCAGGATAGCGGTGTTTGGAGGGGAAGGATAAATCAGGCTCTACGGCGAACCAAGTATCCAGAAGGTGGCCAAAGCTGAAAGGATACGATGGGCAGGGCACGTTGCGAGAATGCTGGACAACAACCCTGCTAAAATTGTGTTCTGCTCAAATTCGGCAGTTACAAGACGACAAGGAGCGGGTGGAGAGAGGCAGCCGGGAACCGAGTTTTGTGAAGAAGAATTGTTGATCAGATGTCTGTCTGTATTAACCATCCTAACTCCCACTGTTCGGCAGCGGTTTACAGAAAAAAGTTATTTTCATGTATTTAAATACATACCTGCAAATAACTTGATTCCAGCATTTAGGTAGGTGCTAGCTCAATTAATTTTCCGATTACCCATTTCGTATACAGGGCAAACCGTGTTCCGAGGTAATCGTTCCATTGACCAGCCCCGCCTTAATGTATTGTTTGTATCAAATGGATTATAACATTACAATAAGACTTTCGATTCCTTACATGATATAAGAAATCGACACGTATTTAGTGTATTTAGTTGAATATAATTGATATATAAATTAGAATATGTGCTAAGCAGCGGGCGCGGAGGTGTATTCGTTCGCCCGGCTTGTTTTCGTTCCCGACGATGCTTCTCGGGTGAAGAAAAACTCCGAGAAGCGATTTTTCGGGCTGTCGCACTCCAGGAATCTATTTCCTTTGGCGTATTCCATAATGTTCGACTATCCGATTATCCTTTGAACACTTTTCCAGCGAATAAACACCCAAAACACGTCCTGAAATGACAGCAATTTGGGGATTTCACTTCCCACACGACCAACCGACTTACTTGTTCAGATAGAACTCCGAAGAATTGTTGATCAGATTGTATCAAATTAATTGATCATCATATAAATAAATAAATAAATAAATGGGTTATCTTCGGTCCGGAACTAGACCTTCCAGGGGTCTGTTGTATTAGACGATTATAATTTATATCGAAAATGAGATTTATTGGCATTATTTTGCCATCGCAGAAATATTCAAATCTACCTCCAGTAGACCAGAGGGGCTGTCTGTTCCAAACCCGCGGAAAGCAGGTTTTATCCACGGAAACAAAAAATAATGTAATGAAATTTAAAAGAATAGACTATAGAGTAATTGATACTTAGCTGTGGAACCATTGTAGTATCAGTAATCAAAAAACACATTCTCGGTGAGCCGTCGGTCACACAGCCCGTAACAAAGGGTATTTCCAAATAGCCACCGGATATTATCCGGAAATTTTCACTTTCACTTATATACACTGTGTTTGAACTTTCGTCACTTCGAGTAGAAACCACTCCGAATCTTACTAACCACTCGGGAAAAACGATGCGATGGGTCTCTAAATATTGATTACGCATTTTAGCAGTTTCATATCAACTTAACCGAGTCCCTCACGAAAATGCAGCTCATTTGGAGAGAGAGACAGACAGAAAGGGATAACTCAAAATTAGAAAACCCAATCTGATATTCAAATGTCTGAATTCAATTAGCATACCTCACAATCAGAAAGTCATGTTTTGATGGTCGGAACCCGAATCAAAATAAGTCACTCTCAGTTCACCCTTTCCAGTGCAAACAACCAACTAATATGAATATTCCATGTCATCGAAATGTAAATAAAAAGACATTCCGTAAACATTCCAATCACACCGTGCACACAATGGCCACAACAGCTCACAGCAGAAGCAGATCCAGTGCAAAAAGCGACAGCTGAAGGTATGCACGACCCTTCTCTCCGGCGGAAGCGATCGAATCGATTCATATATTTGCCAGACCGGACGGCGACCAACCGGGTGAGAACGAGAGTGAATGAGCAGCCGCATTTTAATAAAATCTGATTTAAGCATAATTTCATTCATTTAAAATAATTAAAATATTACCGTTTTTCTCCCGGGAGCTGGGGTTGATTGTGTTTTTTTTCTCCCGTCAGCTTGTTCGATGTAAATTAAATCATTCTCACACTCCCATCGTATCGGTGTGATGTTCTGCTTCGGGAAATTATGTTACCAGTCGACCACACGTACATACAACACTGCCACTCGACAACGAACGAAACATACAACGATTTTAATGAGCTTCCCGTTTTCCGGTGCCCCATTTTCAACTGAATGGAGGGAGAAAGAGGAAGGAGTCTGTTTAATTTGGGATTGATTTTAATATTGCTTGTCATACCATTTGTTTAACATTGTAAACAGTGGATCGAAAGCGAGATGATCGAAGTAGGCTTCGTGTGAAAAGGGATATTGAGTGCTATGAGCGCAGCTAATCATTTGGATTTTGAGAATTTTTGTTTGTTTTTGTGGAATAGAGGAATTAATTCGTAAATTAAGAGTCAAAAAAATCGACGTCACTCGGAATAAGAAAGGCTATGCGTTCGTTAGGAAACAGTCGTATTCCATAGTGCTATCTGTGTCGAAGAAAAAGATAGATTTAGAAGTATTAATGAAATACGCATAGTTGGGAATGCAGGGGAAGGGTTAAAATGTAATCAAAGTACAGGAATATAAAACGGATCTGAGGATTGAGCTCGAGAAACTTCTCGAAATTTTCTATCTTCATCGGGTTCAATCTTCATCGGGAGTACCCAAAATCGATTTTTCTGCGGGAGAATTCACGACAAGGTTTCATCAAATGGGTCGGCTTCAAATATGCCGAACCGTGTCACAAAAAGTGCTCGACGTTTCTCTCGTTGGGCCATCAACGAACCGGCGCCAGTAAATAAGTTTCTTGACTTTCATAAACAGAGCCGTAGCAACCTAGGGGCAAGGAGGGGCTTTTACCCACCAAGCGTTTTTTTCACCACAGCACACATTTTTCTCATATATAAAAAGGGAAACATTTAAAGTACAATCAAATTAAAAGCAAGAAAGAGATCGATTTGAATAGTTTGCGTTTACAGTTTATTTATTATTTTTGTATTTTATAGACTGATTTCACAGTTTATTTATTATTTTGTACAATGATATTCAACCACATATTAATTAAATTGCATCTTGATCACTTTGAGAGTGGATTTCGCTGATAATGGCTGCTGAAACTTGTTCAAAAATGAATCTGAAACCGCTCTCAGAGTGATCTGAGAGGGTACACTCAGAAACGATTGAGCGGAAAATCAGGCCCGTAGCGTGCGGTTGGCCCTCGCCAAGGATGACAGGCTTGGGGGGCGGGATGCTGAAATTTTGTAAAATAATAGAAATAAGTTAAAAAAATCAAAATCACTGTCCCATTACCAAGTACACTCAGGTACAGGCCGCGTAAATTAAAACCGCGTAAATTTCAAAATCCGCGTAAAAATACCGCGCAAAAAAACCGCGTAAAAAACCTGAGTGTATACTTTAAATTATTGTTCGAAAGTCGAACTGAAAAACAAAATACCAAAGGACGCGCGAGACGACCTCGTTACGGCCGTTTTCAGTTCCATTCAGAATCAGATTGAGTGCTTAGCGCGTCTTTTAAGGGATCGGATCAAATTCTCTTGGCACTGTTTGCTCGCGGGGAATGGTAATATCTAGGCGGGCTGTGTAACATTATTAATGTAAGAGTTATTCTTAAGATCCTCTGCGCGCTTGCCAGCACGAGCCTTTGTCATTCAAAATCTTCGCAGTAGATCTACGCATGACAAACTCGATTCGGTGATCTCTCCATCGATCTCAACTTGGTGGGCGGGCATATATACGCGACAGTCCTTAAGTTATGTAGTGTGTTTGATATTATAATGCTGAGCTTATCTGGGCGAACTTTCGAGTTTTCCGTCTTGGCTGAATATTGATTCGTCAATTTTTTCGAAATCTCCATATACTTAGCAGATTATCTTCACACCAAAAAAATATGAATTTTATCGGTGACGTAATTGCAAAAATGACACAATTTAACAAACTGTAATTCACGAAATGACGGAACATAGCCGTGTTCCGTTTAATTTTACATTAAACATATACTTTACATGCGCAATGACATAAAATTACACTCACAACCATTTAGAACAAACGCTATATGTGGAGTAAAATTACGTGATTTAAGAAATTAAACGTCATGTAAAATTACAATCAAACGTAAAACTATGACATTTTTGATGCTCGTATATGTCAGGGTCAGGAAACGTAAATTTACACGATTTTTTCTAGGTGTGTTTGATTCGAAAGAAGAAAAAATAAGGTTCAACTAAGTTCAATTTGCATGATTTTCAATAGGAAGCATTCGAAGACAAATCTTGTTCGATATCTATTTAAGACAAAATGAAAACTTTAACCTTCTTTAGGTGTTAACTTTTTGTAACGAATATGGTGTTAGCGGGTCATATTGACTCCAATTTCGAACACAGTTTCACAGACACATTTTCAGTCAAACCTATATGAACTTGTACCCGAGTTGTGTACTAGAGTTTCAATTTTCAGTTTCTGGTAAATATTACCGTTTTTGACCAAGTTGGCTAGTGGGAATCGGTGCCGAATGGGGTCATGTTTAGCATACATAGATGCTTGCAGAACAGTCATCATCAATCACAGGTTTATTGACAAAATACTGATAATAAACAGTAACAAAACAAAAATAAGAATGTATATACAAAATTTGAGCACGATGCGACCAATCTTAGACGTTCTGGATTTCGATTCCGATGCCGATTCCGGCGAAATAATTGAATGTCTAATAATGTTGAACAAGTGACAATGTGGTCAATGAATGAAACTGATACCAAGAATTTGTAATAAGCTTGAAAGTTTATATAAAATATCGTCTAAAATGATATTAACACTGTGACTCAACTATTGACCCTATGGATTCTACGTGAAAATCACAAATTCGTATTTTTAAATGGAAAATTGGCCTTTCCGGAAGATCTGGAACATCCGCGCATTCGCATAAATTCGTACTTGTAACTGGGACAGAGACCTCTTGACCTTTCGGATGATCCGGCGTAGAATTGACCAGTTCACAAATAGGGTTTCTGTTCCGGTCACAAATACAATTTATTTGCAATAATAATTCTAAAAAAAACTTTCGAGGAACGCATACGCTTCCAGAGCCAGTTCTGGATCTTCCGGAACGATACGAATAAGGTCTATATTCCGATCAAAAGTACGAATTTATGCTAATGACATTCCAAAAAAGCTTAGAAGTCTAGGACAAGGTTCATAAATTGGCCAGTTGCACTGATGTTCCAGATTTTCCACAAGTTCATTATGTTGCAAAAAAACACATGTGTCAGTACGAATTCGTTCAATGAGAATTCAAGAAGCACTAGAAACCCATGGTTTCAGAACCAGCTTTATGAATTGATCAGTTCAGCGAAAGTTCCAGATTTTCCAGATAGGATCAACTGATTTCACAAAGTCTCCTTAAAAAATCGTTTCGATCGTGTTCCTTGTAAGCTCGCTGTTGAAAAACTGAGGCGAATTGGATTTTCCGACTGGTTGACCAATTGGATCTCTTCGTACCTTACAAACCGCAGTGCATCTGTGAGACTTGGAACGGCACTTTCAGATCCTTTCGATATCACATCGGGTGTACCTCAAGGGAGTCACTTTGGGCCTCTCCTCGTCGTGCTCTTCGTGAATGACCTTTGCAGCGAATTGGCATCGTGAAGTCTGGTAGATTGTTGTGCACAGGAACCCGGACCCTTTACAAAATCCCTTCCATGTTTACAATTAGTACAATTCATGAACGGCAGCACAAAAAAGTGAACAGGTAGACGAACCTTGACAAAAACGGGGTAGTTGTCTAGAGCAGACCCTACTATCCTCTTTTCGTCAACTGTGACTAATGCTGAATGCAAACGTTTGTACTCCAGCATCTTCACTGGATCAAGCATGAGTTCTTTAAAACAGTCAACCCCTTGTGTTAGCAGATCCGCGCAATTAAAACTCAAATTTGAGACGACCCCACAGATTTCAACCCGATTGGCTGCTACATATACTCTGTACTCTTTCGTAAAGGGCCCGTAGCCAGCAATATCATTTGCCTGCTTCAAACTGTTTACCACCACCCGATGTGTATCAGGGCGAATTTCTGTCACGGCCGAATATCGTTTCGCCAGAACTCGAGAAGTCTGCAAGGGATTTCAAAACTTTTTGTCTTTGGCCCGGAAGAAGATTGTGATCTTCGTAAGGCCCGGTCGAGGAACTTGGATATATCTTGAATCGACGAGTTGATTTTTTGTCATCTATCTCACCTTGAGATGAGTCATTCTCAGGGTCTAGGGTCTAGTGCAAGATAATAGAAGAGACAAGAATGGGCATGTAAAAAAATAGCCGTATTTAACTCACCTAATATGATACCTTAAAACATAAGATAAGAGTTTGGTGCAAATTCTCTGAAGTTCTAAGAATCTCCTTGTACGTTCGCAATCTCCAGAAATTTATAAGACTTTCAAGATACTTGTAAGGTGTCTTTAAAGCGTGTAGGATCCTTGCTTTCGTTAGGAGGCAGGATAACATAGAGATTTGTTTAGGATTTGACGGTGTCGTTGCTTTCTTCAGAATTTCTGCGATAGAACGTTTGGAACGTCCCGCAAGGAAGCGTTTATCCCCGCATAGTTTGTATGCGGGAAATTCCGAAATATCATGTAGACTCTCTGCACAGTAAGGACACATCTCAGTATTCTTACAGCACGAATCATCGAGATGATTGTCACCACATTTTCCTTATTGCTAATGTATGACTGTTCCACGGTACAAATAGACGGACAGACAGACGGACATTGTGCAAGAGGATGTAGTTCGGTAGAGCGGTACCAGCAAAGGTCACCGGATAAGAGTTTGATTGGGGGTACGTTTTTGAACCATCTTCTGCAACTACTACTGAGTACAAACGCTTGCACTGCAGTATTTTCACCAGCTGAAGTAAACGGTTTCTAAACCAGCCAACCTCGTACTGCAGCAGATTCTCACCTGTCATATTCTCATCGTTGACCACACCTTCCGTCTCTACCCTTTCCGCTGGAATATATACATTATAATCTCACGTCAAGTGCGCACAGGAAGCAATATCGTTTGCCTGATTTGAGTTGGCTAGCAAGCCTTTGAAATTTCGATCACAGCCGAGAACCGTTCTGTCAGGTCTTTGGAAATCTGAAGAATATTCAGCGATTTAGGCTTGAACCAAAAGATCATAAATGGCCGAGTTAAGCGTTCTGGGTAACGTTCAGAGAGGGGTCCTTTAAAGTTGAACCCGATTCATTTGACCATTCGGAGAGGGAACCATCGAAATGTCAACGGGTCAGCGCCAACGAAGACGGAGGAAAGCAATACATGTGCTAAGAAAGATAAAAATTACCATCTTTAAGGTTCAAGAAACCTTTTTTGAGCATGTGTAAAAATTGAACGCTTAGTAGTCTGCTTAGAAAAAATTGTGGTTAGCTTTGCCACCGGTTTATCGATATAAAACCTTTTCAAAACTCCAAAAGAATATTATCAATCGATTTATTAGATCATCACGATTCAAGTACCACCAAATAGTTGGTGAAAAAACAACTGGCGGATCGGAATGGTGGCTGTGATTTTTTGTTAGACTACCACACTGTGCTGGAGCACGCCACAAAACTGCGCAATGAAAAAAACCACAGCCACTTTTTCAAAAGCATCATTCCGATCCGTCAATGGTTTCTTCACCAACTATTTGGCATAATTTGAATCGTAACTTTCCAATAAATCGACTGATATTCCTCTTTTATAGTTTTGAAAAGGATATATGTATGAACCGCTGGCAAAGCTGAATACAAGTTTTCCTACGCATATTGCTAAGCGTTCAATTCTTACACATGCTCAAAAAAGATTTCTTGAGCCTTAAACTGATTTCTAACAGTAAGACACAAAGATACACCGCGACAAAGCGCCGAATCGCACAGCACATAGAAGTATATACACACCCGAACTGTCTGAGAGTTACGGTACGAATGGTTGCAAAAGCGATAGTGATCTAATCTTCGACCATATCCGGGCAAAACCAAAAGCTTAGATATGAAAATATGACGAAATTATACAGGGTCTGGCAACTGAACTGCTGCAACCTTTTTTTATTATTATTATGCACGATAAAACAAGTTGTGTGATTACAATTTCGAGCGCCAATATCCCAACATAGCCGATTTTAAAGTTGTTCCACATTAGAAGAGTTAATTTGTATAAGAATCTGTCTACCAAAAGTTAATATAGAAATACAGAATTATTTTTACGAATACTTTTGAATTCAATGCGAAATTTTTCATCCAATCATCGATTTGAATTGATTCCACCTACAACTCCCGAAGAAAAAACTTAAAATAAAATTATTGATTGTTGTCCAGTGAGTATTTACTGAAGGAAAGTGAGAACATAACAAGATACACTTATGCTCTGTATTGGCAGATGCAATAATCAGCAAGATTTGTATTATAAAAATTATATAATATCAACAAGCATCTAAACAACACAATTTATATTAACCTAAATAAGATCACTAGCTCCCCCCCATCATCCATAACGATCTGGCAAATTGATTCCTAAACGATGACGACCTCGTTTTCAAGCTCTAAAAGATAAAACGATTAGCTCTTCTGCAGGAACGACGGCGTTGCACCACCACGGCCGTGCTGCTCGCTGATATCCCTGTCTGATGTTGTAGCAGATGTTTTCCATCGAAAAACTGCGTACAGCTTTCCCAACCCAACAATCTGACTGAGGCTGTTTCGCTACATACCCGTATGTACAGTAGCTGGGGTGAGCGAGCCACTTTACACCACCCTCACCGCGTTTCAGTCGGAGCGAGTTGTCCTTGCTTCGTTAAGACTGAGGAGTCAAAGATATCGATATGACGATGTGCTGTTGGTTTTTTTTTTCTTTACTTGTCGTAGGCTTAGCATACCGATTGGCTTTGGTTTTATTGCTATTGAAACGCTTTCCATTTTTTTTTCCATTATATTGCAATTACCTAGATGTACACGAGAGCCTGGAGCGTTAGACCGGTACGATGAACCGAAGCGAGCCGACGAGACGATTTGAGTTGTGGGAGCTAAACGTTGGCTTGCAGGGTGTGAATTTCAGCATACTTTCAGTGTTTTCATATGTACATATGAGATGACCTTTTACTTCTTTAAAATGTGCGCTGCCTTTAATGACATTTGGTGGTATCACCATTAATGGTTCGACATAAGTGGCTACCGAGAATATATTTTCTAGATAGATGGGTGCGTAATGTAGGTTGGATCCGTACTGCACGATTTGGCGATTCTAGAGTTAAAATTAATCAGTTCAGATAATGACTGTGAATGGCCTTTACTGTAGAGCAACTTTTAGATACCTTCGGTAGATCTACAGTGAAGAACGCTGTATTTAGGGATCGGTCCATGTTATTTGGAGGTTTTGAGTCATACTGCTGTCAACGTATTAAAATGCATGAACAGCTATTCTTGAAACGGATTGTTGAAAGGACAGTACAGCTAACACCTTTCATCTCCAGGGAGATGGTAGGTGTTAGCTCTAATTGTAGACATATTAACATTTATGCATGATAACGAAATTAGTTTCTACTAAAAAACGCTGGATAGTAGGAGATGGATTACATCTACACCAAGACATTCATACTAGGGCACCGTAGCTCTGTTTTGATCTGACTACTGTGAACGATTTTACATCTAAACTCTGCCATGTTCCACGCATTGTCCAGTTCGGCACCACGAGTATGAAAAGTGATCCTCCTATTTATCATGGAAAAAGTATTATCAGTTTATTAATAGTAACGAAACCGACAACAAATCATTGCCATTGTCAGCTAAAGAAACTTGTAATAATAAGTCAGCAGCATCTGTTACCACCGTGACCCTCTTCCAACAGCTAAATGTACGTACCACTCGTATAACCCATATCACCAACACTCTGAGCTTCTTTTTTGCACCCTTCACCCTGTCCGGCGAGTAAATCTTCTAACTATAGCATATGTCCATTCGCAATTCATAACTATACCATCTTATCGCTTGGCATACTTCCGATTTCTTCGGGAAACTTTCTCCATCTCTCGGCTGATCCTCCCCCCCCCCCCCAAAACAACACTAAAAACGCCCACTCGCCTCCCTTCTGAAATGTATTTATTTTATCCTGTCGCCTGTCATCATCATTGCCTCGAATATCCTCGTCATATTATTATTGTTATCGTTTATTTCTTGCTCACGCTATAGGCCGCCAGTAGTAGTCATACGCCGCACCATCAGTGCGCCGGTTATTATTATTTCAACTTTTGTAATAATAATATATTTTATCATCCCTCTTAAATAGCAATAAAAATGAAAATTTTATTAAAAGATGTCTAGAACAGATGTCGCCAAATAGTCTTTTTTCTCTCTCTCTTTTCCGCCTTCCATTCATTCCACAAGAAGGAAACGTCACGCATTTCACAATCGGATTTCCTCGTTACAACTCGGCGGTAGAACTTTCCATGCAATATTTAGGCTCACGCGGCTGGGTGTCGGCAAACGTGGCTGATGAAGGGCGGTTGGGTGGCTACCTTTTTAACGGCACTGCCGCACAGATTTTCCCTCTCCTGTGCTCCAACTTTTTATTTCTACTCAATATGGAACCTTTGAATGAAGTAGGAAAAAAATGCCGTCAGGTTTACTTGGGAAACATAATTTGATTTCACTTCTCGCCATACTTTTATTTTCCACTTTATTATACATACCTACTCTTGTCTGTATTAGATGAGATTTTCACGATTCAGGGAAAACGTAGTCTCGCTTCATTTTCTCATATGTTCGAAAAACAGGAAGACAAGGATACTCACA
The DNA here is from genome assembly GCF_030247195.1 of Topomyia yanbarensis. NCBI lineage: Eukaryota > Metazoa > Arthropoda > Insecta > Diptera > Culicidae > Topomyia > Topomyia yanbarensis. The sequence goes on along the minus strand of NC_080672.1, from coordinate 427,952,635 downwards.
TGTGTACTCTACACTCCATTTAATTTTCGTTTATCGTTTATTTCAACGCAACAAATCGTTAGCGACCTACTCTTTACCCAGCCTACTGTGAATAGCCTGCCACCGAATCGACACAATGCAAAACAATCAATCTTTCGCAATTTTACGCCTCATTATGAGCAACTTACTTCGCCACACCGAGTCCAAAGCAGGCTGCGTGATTTGAGTCCGTATGTGCGCGACCAAGAACCATCCCGTCCCGTCAGTCGCCCTCTCCCCGCTGCTCTTGCCTCTATTAGTCTATTCGATGGCTGACAGTTGTCAGCTCGAGTTTCGCAAAACTGGAAATTAACTCCGGAATTCAGTGCGCTCGCAAAACCGAACAAAACACTAATTTGACGGCCGTAACATCATCAATCTAATTATTCATCATACATCATCTGCATTTGCCCAGTGCCAGTGATTGGCATATCCCGAAGAAGCGCACCGCAAAAGTTTTTCGCTTGCACGATAATTGAATTATACAATTGTACGAGCATCGTTTTATCTTTCTCTCTTTCTATCACCATACGGTTGACTCGAGCTTTTCAATTAGGATCTTCCAAGCTGTCACTTTGCCCCTTCCCGGGGGTTAGGTTGGGAAACGGCTGATTCGTTTCGCTTCTTGCCAACATCTGACGATTGCGTGAAATATGAAATGAAATTTTTATTGTTCCGAATCGATTCGGTTCAGGAAACAAAAAAAAAACAAGAGTCACTTTCGCTGTCGGCTGTGGCCGTAAAAATGGTGATCCTGTGATCCTACGGATGATGAAAATACTGCCGAGTTAGTCGCCAGTGTTTCTATGCAGAAAAAGCTGTTTCCGAATTCGTGGCCAACTCAGTATGAATGTTTCAGAAGGTCACATTGGAACGCTTACGGATGCGGAGCATTGTTCAAATTTTACTTCGGGTGATCAAGAAAGGGATCACTAAAATTAAACGTCATCAGCCTCAGAGAATGTGGACGGATTGGTCTCGTAAAAGACGCACACTTGAATCATTAGTCCACCAATTAATCTGAAGTTATAGAGATAGATGAACCACTTTTTTATTAATTGTAATATTTCTTAAACTTTTTACAATGCAGGATTCTCTACACCTTACTTACCAATCATTTTAACGGACCACTTCAATATCAACTGTGGTAATATCGCACCTGCATTATTTGATTTTTTCCTCTGTTTTTGGCAATCAGAATTGCGTCCAATTTTCTTCAATGCCTAAAACAAAGTGTAACAAACATTTAAAAATACTCGTCCAAATTGAATATTGTGTGGTTGCGAAAATTCCCTGTCCGAAAAATTTGGAGTGCGTTGCAGATCGATCCATTATATCGCTTGCTGACACTGCAGCTCTCTGGACAAGCTATCTACGTAACTACATCATGGAAAACACTAAACATACCTTGATCCCTTCGTGATAAGTAGAGGAAACTTTTATAATTCACAGTTCCGTGAAAAATACCACAGGAACCGAAATTTTCTGTCCGGAAGTTTTTTTTGTAAATACATGTTTGTTTACATGCACTTCGGCAACACTATGGCATACGCTAAGATTTGTGTGCACTGTGTGAAATGGGTTGTAATGTGGTCAAAATTGAATATTCAACATTTCGAATGCCAAATATTATATTATAGTGAAGAGTACATGTGAGATAAATTATCGAGAGTAGGTTTTATTTCCGAAAAAAACAATGTAGGTAAGAATTTTCCTCATTTCCATGAAATAAAATAATGTACACATTCCAGTATAATTGACCATTTGTTTTCGATCGTTTGTTACAGTGTGAAAACTGTTGCACAAAATCAAATCCTATGGCCAGCTAGCTATAGATTCGCTTGTTTGTTGATAAAAATGACATGACTTTTTTTGGTGTCAAGCTCGATATCTAGGAGGCCAATTGAAAAGGGTTTATATCAACTTTAGAGAATCGATGCGGTGGAAAATGAAGAAATGTTGAAGTTGATTTTTCAAATTCAACTAAAGCCCAATGTTGAGTAGACTACATGAGCACTAGGAATCAGGATAGGTATAAAAAGTTTTCCAGCAAAGCAAGCATGAGTAATAATGCTTGCTTTTCTGAAAAACTGCTCGTAACAAACTTCGACGATTTTGTCCGCATACCTAATGGATTGTGTGCATGAGTATGATGTACGATTATGCTCCTCTGTCTGGTCAGCTTAGGTATGATTGGGCTGAATAACTCTGACGAAAAACTCCATGCGAACTGTTTGTCTGAGCGAAGTGAACGATCACACTTCGTTGCGGTAGGGTGCACGGATTTTTCCGTCAGAGTTGATCAGCTTAACGTATGATGTATCTACTGGGAAAATAATTGTGAATAATAAAAGTAGCGTAGTGCACTGAATGCACAGCGTTCTGAAATCCAGGTGAAATTTTCTTGGAGATTCATGTGGCCGCAAATATATACAATGACGCGTCAGCTAGAAGGATAAGGAAGAAAGCTTTTCTCTTGCATTCATTAGCCACTTAGCAAGCTTCGATGCATTATTGTTTCTAAAAATCAATGCGGTATAAGACCTTCTATTTTCAAAGACTTCGATCCATTCCAAGCATACAACGATTTATGCTTATTGAATAAAAGAGAATCGAATAGAACAGGGGACCTGAAATTGCCCAGATATCCTCGAATTCTCACGAGATTAGCAAATCTAGTTCCAGATGAAATTCAATTTAGTTCCTTTATACGATTTTTCATGAAACTGACCAATATTATTCATGATTAATCTGTAGGTGTCAGATATACAATATTTTCATGCGAGATGATGAAATATTTATGAATATGGCCCTCGAATAGCCCCGAAAAAAAATTTCGCATAAATCAGGAACCAGTTCTCTAGCCGAACCAACAATGCTTATGGAGCTTGAAATAAAAGCTAAATCACTTACAGGTTGTTTGGCAGAAATCAGTTGATAATTGAGAAAACTAGATACAACTTCATAAGTGAAAAATATCTCGAGTGCGCAAAAGATATCATCAACAAAATTCTTATCAAATACTGCCACAAAACCTAGACTAAGTTGATAAAGGACCGAAATTTTCGAGCGGAAGATATTGTAGACCGTTTAGGGTGCAGTTGATGGCAAAACAAGGAGACGGTGTATGATCAACGAATCACGCTAACAGCTTGGATAACATCCCCATTCGTCGCTGCAGTGTTCTGGAAATGTCGAGTCAGAACCAAGTAGAAAAAGTTCGCGAAATGTACTCCACAGATAAAAGGTGCAGCGTTTTGTAAAATTTTCAAGTTATGTATGGTTGAAGACGTACAGCCATGAGACGCGTTGTTTGGAGACGACTTTCTGAGACAGTAAAGGACATCAGCACCTTAGACTTTAGGTTTGCATGGCAAGTAAGAATTGGCTGCGAAGCAATTGGAAAGAGTAATTCTGATATAGAAATGAGCATCCAGTCGGAAAATCAGCCGGAATTCTGGCTCCAGTCACACAACTTATTCTAATTAGAAACGGTTGTGTCACTGGAACCGGAATACTAACTGGAACCAGCCAGAATTATATCTTATCTTCCGGCTGAATTTTTCATGAATATAATGAATGAGTTATTACAAAAGATATTTTCAAAAGTAACCTTTGGTTTTGTACTCAATGTGTCTTGTCAAAATCCAATAGTGTTCCTAGAATACTTCCGCTGTCAGTGCATGTTTTTCATTGAAGTGCTCCCTTAAGGCCGCTATGTCATTTACTGAATTAAGAAGTCCTCTCCAGCCGCGCTTAAAATGAATCTTCCTTGTCCTCCGGTATCGCGGCGTAAGGGCAGTGCACGGCCTTTGATGTTCACTACACATATCTTTTCACTAATCGCCTGGCACTTGATAATGTGTTGAAGCATCTTACCCAGCACTGTGAAGCCGGTTCCCAGCTCATTTGTTGTACCGCCACTCACTCTGGTAAAGTGTAGCAGCTCGATTGCTACTTTTCCTGTTCCTTCTGTCCCGCCAAGCAAAGTCCATGTTACACTACGACTTCAAAGTTGCGAGTTTGTAGCTCGAGCCCGGGGAAGCCAAGCGACTTGCAGTTCCGTGGGTCTTTGCCGATTGTTCCGATCTGTATTGTGTTCCTGATTGTTCGTAACGTGTTGTTTTTCGGGCGACTTGCTGGTGCATTCATGTATGAACATGAAAGATCAATCATGGATTTCTATACTACATTTAATACTATTGGAGAATGAGGAATAACGTGCCATCATAATCATGAATTACTTATGAAAAATTGTCGTTTATTCTTTTGTTATTTGTGTTGTTGTGCAGAATATTATTAAAGTTGCATGTTTTTGTGGAAAAATAAAAATGACAAACATTCGTAATGGTTCACACATCCCCACTATACTGACAAAGAAACTTTGATTGTTTTAAAGCAACAACAAACATTTGACTCTATCTCAAATGCGTGTGAGGTTAGGCTACTGAAAGAGCTAACACAAATCAAGTGTGTACATATCAGCTTCATACGATGTGTCTAGAAGTGCTGGCGGGCGTCCTTCCGCTGAAAATCGATTTTGGGACCTCTTATATCGATTGCTCATCCGATGCCGATATCTTGAACCCGTTAGTGGTTGCGAATTTCGAGAGGCTTGTCGAGCTCAATTCTGATTTAACTGTCTTCTTCGACACATCCATGAAAGAGGAGATTCGTGGAATCCAGGATCACATACGTCCCCAAGTGATCCCAAGCATCTTTCACAGTAAATTTCGAGAAGTCGTCTGCAACAAGATGTTTTACATCGACGGGTCAAGCCTCGACGGCTGCACTGGCTTCGGTATATTCAATCAAAACCTCACCGCCTCATTCAAACTCAATGATCCTGCTTCAGTTTACGTCGCAGAACTTGCTGCTATTCAGTATTCCCTTGGGATTATTGATACTTTGCCAACCGATCATTACTTTATTGTCTCGGATAGCCTCAGCTCAATAGAAGCTCTCCGTTCAATGAAACCTAGAAAGTACATTTCACATTTTCTGGGGAAAATGTGGGAGCTCCGGCGTGCTATATCTGTAAGATCGTACAAGATTACCTTAGTTTGGGTTCCCTCGCATTGTTTCATCCCAGGTAATGAAGAAGCGGACTCTTTAGCTAAGGCGGGCGCATTAGAAGGTGACATATACGAAAGACCAATCTGCTTCAATGAATTTTTCAATATCTCTCTCGGAGGACGCTAGAAAGTTGGCAGATATCTTGAAGCAATGGAGAGTTAGGACAGTGGCTAGATTCTATCATCCCGAAGGTATCAACGAAACCTTGGTTCAGAGGAATGGATGTGGGCCGGGATTTCATTCGTGTGATTTCTCTGCTCATGTCCAATCACTACACGCTAGACGCTCATCTCCGACTTATTGGGCTCGCAAATAGCGGTATTGTCTGGGCATGCGCCAATTACTGTTCTGCCAGATCTCAACTATTGGCTTTCCTTCTGGCCCGAGGAAAATCACCCAATGTCCCGGTTCGAGATATACTGGCAAGTCGCATTCTCCTCTCTATGTCCCTCGTATGCACCTTCCTAATAACCATCAATATCCAGATTTAACTACCCCTATTATTTTTCTTATCATTCTCAGAAGTGCCTTCTTCCGCCTGTATTGTACACCTGACGCGACTCCAAGACGATACAACATTTCTCTGTCATTCCCCAAAAAACACATCACGCGCGAAACGCGCTGTGTTGCCGACCTGCATCTGAGCCGTACTACGAAATCGTCTGGAGGAGCCCCTATCGGCTCGAGGAAGACCGCCGTGCGTTCCAATACATGATGCATCTTGATGAGTACCGCCCGAGTCTGTAATCCCTACCGTTGATTCCCGATGCCGGAAACTGAAAGTTAAAAAGTCTTTCTCCCCCTGCCAGCTTTGTCCACCCTCTCTCACCTGTCTCTGATACACAGATGTAGGACTTCCCCCTTAATATCAAGTTTTAATTGATCAATATATAATCTCGTTAAGAAATTCCCAACAATACCACTACCTAAAAATTGCCCTAATTAATCCCCCCTAATCTTAATAAAATTGAATTACTCCCTCTAGTTATTCCTAACTTTAATGTGTTTGTAAAATGTTCCGCTTAGTTAATAATTAATTGCCCCAATAATGCCCCTTCAAAAAAATCATTAAGTGCATTACTATACAAAAAACACACAAAATGACACCTCCCAATCTTACGAATATCATATTATCCTCTGTTATATGTATAAGTTAGCTGTAAAATATCCCCAGTTTCATCATATAAAAACAAAATAATATTTAAATATGTAACCCCCTAGTCTTAAAAAATTTAAAACGTAAAACAAAGAAAAAATGGCACCCTTAAGCTAACGCATACGTGCCTTATCAAATAAACGAATTGGAAAAAAGTACCTTGTTCACCTTGAAGTCGTTGTCCAAATTGGTGACAATGTACTTAAATGCTTTTCCAACCATTCTGGAATTCCTCAAGGTAGTACTCTTGGCCCGCCACTGTTTTCACAGTTCGTGAATGATGTGGTTTTCATGTTCATGCGTGGAGAAAAACTGTTCTTCGCCGACGACTTGAAAATATTTCTATTTATAAGGAAAGAAGCCGATTGCCGTGAGCTACAGTATCTCGTTGATATTTTTTATAGTTGGTGTAAAAGAAATATGATGGTTCTTAGTGTTGTGAAATGTTTTGTTATCAGTTTTCATCGAACGAGGAACATGTTTACTTTCAACTACAACATTGCTGGAACACAGCTGCAACGCGTTGACCATGTAAAAGGTTTGGGCGTCATCCTAGCTGAAAGGCTAACGTATAACAATCACTTCTCAGCGATCATTGACAAAGCTAACCGTCTATTAGGTTTTATGTTCAAAATATCCAACGAATTCCGGGACCGTTTGTGCTTCAAAGCGTTGTATTGTTCACTGGTGCACTCACAGTTGGAATCCGCAAACGTCGTCTGGTGCCCCTACCATGCAACTTGGAGCCAAAGAATTGAAGCCATCCAGCGCAGATTCATACGATATGCGTTACATCAATTGCCTTGAAATGATCCGCTGAACTTACCACCATACGAAGACCGTTGTCGATTATTAGGACTACACACTTCAGAAGCTACCTTCGTGTATGATGATGTTCCCGATCTCCTATCACAAATTATCCTGTACGCACCAACCCGTGTCCTTCGTCCTCGAACACTGCTACAGACTGAAATGCGCAATGCTAACTACGCTGCCAACAGCCCAATATTAGCAATGATCCGCTGCTTCAACGATTTTACCGACATTTTCGACTTCGTCATTAGTTCTGCACAGTTTCGAATCCGTTTGTTGCCACTTTAGGTTAATTGTGTATAACCTAGTTATAGTTCATAAAGACTCAGTGTCAGTTGGACTTAAATTGTTTAATTACGAATTCAAATACAAATAGACCGGCTGAAACCAGTGTCGATACCGCGTTTGGAACTACAGGCTGCAATACTGGGAACACGAGTTAAATTTTTAGGTGTCTGAATTTCTTTTTAAAAAAGCTCGACTCTACACTCCAGCTGCTAACTCAAGACTGCCTTTATTACTTCGTTTATGATTTGGATTGAAATATGAACACGTGCTGCTGACATCAGTGGTATCGTCGTTGGAATGCGGCCGAGTCTGGGTAGCGCCGACGTTAACTCGCCCTTGCTTAGTGATGAACCTCCAGGGGCATGGTATCCGTAGATGAAAATGTACTAGGACATCTAATGTCTTTTCCGAGTTCCGATCTTCCAGGATGATGGTTGGTGTGTGGCATCGTCTCTAACTTGATGTTGGTTGTTCTGTGGGAGAAAACTCTTAGAAGAATAGCAATACCGATTATGGTGGGAAGGATCGTCATTCCTCCAAACAGGGACCAGTGTGGAAAATGTAAACTGTTGTCTGTTCAAGCTGAGTAGGTGCAGATCTTTCCGTGTTTCTGTTTGCAACTTGTGGAGATGTCCCATGCTAAGATTTAATATATCGCTGTTTTTGGCAATAGTGATTCCATCCAAATGAAGGTGAATAGGGTCTCCGGAAATGTTTCTAGTTCTGCTGGTATACGAAATGTTGTTGATTCGTATTGTGCAATTTTCGAATTGAATCAAATATGATCCGGTGAGAATTCTCTCGGTACCGCAGTCGGATGATAGGGTGAAGTTGGTTGCAGTATTAACCAGTATATAATGCTTGTCGATGGAAACTATTTCTCGTTGTATAGGATTTGATGTATAGTTGCAAATGGCTGGTTTCTCATCTAAAAGATTCGGAATGCACGGAGAGTCAGCTATTTTAGTGTCCTCGATATTGTAAATGGTAGGTTCTAAAGTTTTGACGATGAATTTCTGCGTTGGGTGAATTAGGAAGAGTCTTTCGGTTGTGTGGATTTGTTGTTGGTCATGGAATGTCGGGTAAATCTGTATTTTGCGGAAACTCCTGGGGTCTAGCTTCGGTGTTTTGATGAGCAGTACGATCTCCTGGCGATTGGTGGCGATTGATGCTTGGGCATAAGATACGACTTCTGATGTTGAGTGAACAGTAATATTTTCTCTCTCTAAATCGTTCCTAAACATCTCAATTTCGTTCCTAGACAGAATTTTCTCGTTCAAAATCCCTACTTTTGCTAGCATTATAGTATTGACTATATCGTCGACTTTATTGTTTAAATCTTCAAGATTAAAAAGGAATGTTAATAGAGTATAATTCGGAGGATTTGGATTCGAACAATTGAATGGCATCTTTTGTCTTTGAAACTATTTCTTTTAGTTGTAACGTCATTTCGCGATTAATCTTAACTTGTTTATTATTATTGACAATGAGATCATTCATAGTTGAGTTGATTAGCCTTAAGTCGTCCGCGTCGGGTGATCCGGCAATGAATTTCCAAGCCATACCTACTGTATCCCAGCGTTTTTGCCTCCTAGTGTGTACAATGTTTTCGAGTGAAAAATTTATATCATCAAATTTTTGAGTTATTATGTCTGAAAACTGAGTTTTTCCAATCCTATCAAACCTATCTCTCAACTCGGTTACGTGGTACTTCAAAAATTTTATATTAAAATGGTGCATATAATAATATGATCTAACCTGAATTCTGCTGAGGCCGTGATCGAAGACCAAAATTGGTTGGTCCAGCCTTTGTATCTGTAGTGTCCATGTCTGTATCAGTAACGTTGAAAGTCTGGAAAGAATAGCGTTATGTCAGTCTAGTACTTAGTCATATTTTTCGAATTTTAATATCATTTTTATGAACACGTCTACCGTCAATCGTTTTGATGGTGCTGTTATGAACTTTTTCTATTTTGATTTTCTTGTATCTAGGAGTCGTTTTTACCCTACGTCTAGTCTTTTCATATGCGTCGGTTCCTTCTGCGATATTCTTATGTTTCATGTTACGGTTATGATATTTCAGTTCCTTCGCTTGTGTTGTCGATAAATTCTTATAAACCGTTTCAATTATGTTTGAGCTTTGTGAACTTGGACTTACTATTTCATATGGAGTGTATTTAGTGGAAGAATGGATGGTATGGTTGTATTTTATTACGGAGATGTCAATAAATTGTTTTGGGGTTTTGCCAGGGTTTTCTGTTTTTGTGATTCGATAAATTTCCAATAGTGTTGAATGGAAACGTTCTACAACGCCATTCATTTCACTCCGACCTGTGGCCACGATATAGGGCGTAATTTTGTTTGTGTTATAAAAATTCACTAAATCTCCGGTCATGAATGATTTTTCTTGGTCCATTACCAATGTTTCGGGAAATTTGAATTTTGATAACACCTCTTTAACGGCCGGGATGAGGTCTATAGCGGCTCTAGATTCGATCAAGCGAGCTTGTGCATATTTTGAGAACTTATCGACATATGTTAGGTATTGAAGGTTGTCTATGAAAAAAATGTCTATGTGGGCTATTTGGAATGGCTGATTCGGTATGGGAGTTTTCTGTATGGGAAAGTGGATAGGCTTTCTGTCATATTTATTCTCGTGACAGATTTGGCAATTAGTAACAAAATCGTGCACCTTTTGAGAGAGTTTCGGAAAGTAAAACTTCCTCAAAAGTTGCCATTTATTTTCTTCTGCGCCACGGTGCGCACGGTAATGTTCTTTATATATAAGGTTCCATTGCTCCTCTTCTTCCTTGACATCTTGAAGTTGCTTTTGAACGAAACGGATTTTTAACAATCTTTTATCGCCAAAGTGTTCTTTGTACACTTCTTGTAATTTACCCATTATCTCTTCTGTTGTTAAAAGTCCGTTTACCTTACTAGTGTCAAAATGATTCTTGAGTACCTGTAAAAGAGAATTGTTATTAATTTCTTGAATAAATACGTTAACTCTGGTAAATCTCTCAAAGGGGTGTTCTATCGTGACTTTATCGGGGCCTTGCTTTAGGATAACCTGGTGCCTAAAGACGTTAATGGGGGCCTCTGTAGATATTATGTAAAAATCATCGCTGTTCTCTGCTGAATGCTGAGAAGCAGTCATAGAACAGACTATTCTGCTTAAAGCGTCCGCAACTACGTTGCTTTTGCCTGGCTGGTATTCGATGGAATAGTCATGTTCCTCTAAGTAAGCTTTCCATCGCTTTAATTTCGCGTTGGTATTTTTCGATGATAGTGAGAATGTCAGCGGCTGGTGGTCGGTGAGAATTTTGAATTTAGTGCCGTATAAGTAGTTTCTGAATGTTTGTAATGCACAGAAAATGGCTAGCATTTCCTTTTCTGGTACGGAATATTTTTTTTCTGAACTAGATAAAGTTCTTGATGCGAAATGGATTGGTTTGTCGTTATTTGACTCCCCCTGTGAAAGGACAGCTCCGATGGCAAAGTCGGATGCGTCTGTTGTAAGTGTAAATGGTTTATTGTAATCTGGATATATCAGAATATCGGAGGAGGACAACAGACTTTTCATCTTTGTAAAGCAAACTTGTTCGACCTCATTTAATTTTAGTTTTTTGTTAGAATGGCATCCCTCCCCTCTTAAAAGGTTAGTAAGGGGTTTTGCAATCTTTGCAAAGTCCTTAACGAACCTCCTATAATAGCCCATCATTCCTAAAAATGATCTGAGCTCCTTAATGGTTGTTGGTTCAGGATAATTTTCAATTGCTTCAATTTTCTTAATGTTCGGTTTTAAGCCGTCTGCCGTTATGATGTAGCCAAGAAATTCGAGTTCTTCATGCAAAAATTCTGATTTATCAAGATGGATTTTTAAATTCGCATCATTCAATGCTTTAAAAATTATATCGAGGTTATGAAGGGTTTCTTCGAGAGTTTTACCGAATATGATTACGTCGTCGATATAAACGTAACAAATTTTTCCAATGTGTTCCCTCAATACGTCATCGATAGCTCGTTGAAATATTGCAGGAGCATTCTTTAAACCGAATGGCATACGCGTGAATTCATATTTGCCATTATTAATCGAGAAAGCAGTTTTGTCGATATCGCTATCTTTCATTTTGACCTGGTGAAAACCAGAAGCCAGATCGGGGGTTATAAAATACTTTTGACCTTTCAGTTGGTCAATAACATAGTTAATTTCAGGCATAGGATACCTGTCCGAAATAGTTTTTTCATTCAATTTCCGGTAGTCTACTACCATCCGAAATTTTTTCTCTCCAGAAGCGTCAGTCTTCTTAGGGACTATCCAGACTGGAGACGTCCAGGCTGAGCGAGATGGCCTGATTATTCCATCTTGGAGTAGTTTAATAATTTGCTTGTTTACCTCCGCTGCATAGGCAGCTGGGTAGGGGTAAACCTTCTGATGAATAGGTATATCGTCAGTGGTGTTAATAGCACATTCCACAACTGTACTACATGTAAGTTTCGAGTCGGGTTTATAGAATATTTTTTCATGTCGGTTCAGTACACTTAACAGCTGTTTTCTCTGCTCTGATGAAAGATGAGACGTTCTGTATGTATGCTCGGTCAGGTTTCTTTGATAAAGAGTTTGAGCTTCGTGAGGTGTGTTCAGTTGAACACCGTTATTTGATGAATTTGTTATGGTTTGCTGTGGGGAATATTGATGTAGTGGCACGTTCAAAAGTTCATTTCCTTTATTTAATTGCAGTGTGTGATTTTCGAGGTCAATTTTTGCATTGAGTGCATTTAGTAAACCAGTCCCAATAATTCCGTGGAAGAATGGGTGGAAATCATGCAACAGAAATTGAGCGGTGTGGTTAATCTTGGGGTGGAAAAAGTTCAAGTCAATTGCTGACTTAGCATTAAACTTTCCGTTTGCACTACCTATATTATTAGCTGTGAAAGAATATGGTTTTGCTATAGAACAGGAGTTCGCTAACGATGGATGAATCAGGTTTATGTTCGCACCTGTATCGATGAGAAAAGGATATTCTCCAATGTTTGTTTGCAAGTTAATATATGGCGTCGTTGGTACTACCAACGGGGTTGCCATTCTAAAAAATTGGCCTCTTCTGATTGAGAAGTGTTAGGTTCTGGCTGTTGTGGTCCCGAGGGTTCTCCTATTTCATAAGCGGGGTGGACAGACTCGTCATATGGGTTATTGTACCATGAATACGGGTTGGTGTCGTAGTTCTGTTGGTCGTAATTAAAATATTGATCGTCATACCAGTCAATGACTTCGGGTTGCTGGTGTGTAGTTTCTAATGGATGAGCCTGTCTTTTGAAATTTGAATGATATTGCTGGGGAGATGGATGAGGACGTTTGTAATTTATTGGTGGCCGATTGCCATAGTTGACGACCCTTGTTCTCATGCTAGGATCGACATCCATTGGCTCGGCTGGAGGTAAAGGTTTTGGTGTTTGATTTAGTCTGAAGGGGTTTGGTTGAAAAGGATTTGGTTGTGCGAAATTCGGTCTGAATGGGTTTGAGTTAAATGGGTTTGCGTTAAATGGGCTTGAGTTGAATTGCCTGGGTTGAATTGGATTTTGTCTAAACGTATGATGGAACGGGTTAGTCAGATTTTTTGGTGGGATCGTTGGTGGGAACTGTTGCATATTAGGTCTAGGTGGAATTCTCGGTGGCTCTCGCGGTCTCGGTGGGAGTTGTTCTTTGATTTCGTTCCGAAATGGTGCCGATCGAACATCCATATTATGGTATTCGAGGCAGAATTTGTAGGCTTGACTTAGCGTTTGCGGGTTTGTGCTCTTTAGGAGCATGCTAAGAGGCTTGTCCAGTCCTCTAATGAATGAATCTAGACACTTCTCCCTAAAGTAGTTTATGTGCGCCGCTGCGTTTGGGCTCAGATTGTCGTCAGTTTGGACCTGAGCTATTATAAGTGATAATAGTTCGGTCACCCGACTATAGTATGAATTAAGACTTTCAGTGGGTGATCTTTTGATCGACGTTAGCTGGTAGTCCAGCGTTTTGACGTCTCTCTGATCCTTGTAATATAACAGCAGCGTATTCTTTATACTTGTCCAATCTGTCAGAATGTTATTGGAATTTAATACGTCTCCTGCTTCGCCGTCTATTTTCCTGCGGATCGTTCTCTGTAGGATGCTTAGTTGTATGGGTGTAGCCCTGTTTTCCGTGTATGTGCGGAAAATAGCGTCTACGTCGGAAATCCAGTTTATGAGCTGGGTAGGATCTCCCGAAAAAGGTCTTACATCTCTAACGAAATCCGGAACCTTCCCCAAGTCAATGAATTCTTGGGTAGTCATTGGATTTGTTACTGGTTGGGCCATAATGTTCTTATAATAATAATCTACTCTGTGTTTTTTTATGGAAATTTTGAATAAATCGTTTGATATACGGGATTTAGAAAAATTATGAATTGCACTTTGATTCACTCACGAGCACTGTTTGAAAAAAAAAAGTAATTTTAGTACTTACAGTATTATCAGCATGGTCCTCGTTGAAGAAGGGGGGAATGTCGGCAGGTGCGTCGGATTGTTCCTTTTTGCTTCCGCTACTCGGGCTCCTGACACCGATTGGGTTGCCCACAGTGTCCGACGTTCCGCTTCTCCGGGATTGTTGGCTCTTGAGACCAACTTGTTGGTATCACTTCACCGTACGGCTCTTTCTACCGTTTTTTGATCTTCCAAGATTTTCACGGCACTGGACACATAACAGTTTCGAACGGCTCGGCTATTTCTACCGGAACGATTTTCTTTTTTTTCAAAAATCACTGAATATTTCTGCCGAACTTCAAGAATTTACACTCCCGGATTATACTGTTCCCTATGCTCACGAGGTCCCTATTCGGGCGCCAGTTAAATTTTTAGGTGTCTGAATTTCTTTTTAAAAAAGCTCGACTCTACACTCTAGCTGCTAACTCAAGACTGCCTTTATTACTTCGTTTATGATTTGGATTGAAATATGAAAATGCTGCATCAACACCTCGTCGTCGATGTGCCATCGACTGCCCTCGATATCTGCTGATGGTGCTTATGGCGCTGGTTTGCCATACACGTGCTGCTGACATCAGTGGTATCGTCGTTGGAATGCGGCCGAGTCTGGGTAGCGCCGACGTTAACTCACGCCTGATGAAGTTCGACTTAGAAAGTCACCCGCTAAAAATCACCAGAAGAGTTCTACATTCATTTAATGGAGAAACTCTTTTTGTAAAAAAATTAGTCTGCGTAGTCACAGCTGTCGATTAGCGCTTCATGAATTTTCTTTGCTATGGCGTGTGCAATCGTGTACGCAGACGCAAGCCGCTGACCGGTGGTTGCTGGAATACGAGGTCCGAATATCCCCATATGCTCATTTCACACAAAAGTGATGACTGTCTTGAAAATATCTATGTTTTCACAGAAACAAAAATCATTCCAATAAATGGAAACCCCAAGCTTTCCAAAATGCATACCTGTTATTTTTTTCACTTTTATTTGTCACTTCAATTGCGGTTTTGCCATTATAATGATTTTTGTTTTGAAGATAGCAAAAAATGGAACACTTTGTATCTACTGTCTAAAAAAACTGCGGTCATCTGTCAACAGTATAATGTTTCAGAATGGTGCTTCTACAAATATGTACGACAGTCAGAAAGTCTTATGATGTTCTGAGAAATCGAGGGGTCTTATTTAACTTATTTTCAAATAATGTGATTTTCACAACCAAATTCGTTTTGTTCTTTTAAATTATTTAGTTTTTTCAATTTTATTCTGTGCACTATTTTTTAAGTTTATTCATTTCATGAATTTTATTTGTTTTGTTTATTTTATTCATTTTAAAATTTTTACTGATTTTAAATATATGATCGGTTTGTTTGAATCATTTATTTTATTCCGCATTATTTTTATTCATTATGCTCATTTGAGCTTGTTTTATCTATTTTTTCATTTTATTTATTTCATTTGTCTTACATTATAATTTTGTATTTTTTGTTTTATTCATTTCATTCGTTCAATTCATTTCTTTCCTTCCATATATTCTATTATTTTTTGCTGATTCTGTGCAGTCATTACTTTTATTCATTACATCCAATTTAATAATGAATGATTAATTTTATAAATTTTTCATATTGTTTAATATTTCATTTAATAAACTCAGATGATTTGTGTTATTTTTTTCATTAATTTGATTTATAATAATCATTTTACCCATTTTATAAGTTTGAGAAAAAATTTCCATTATAATTTATTAATTTGTATTTATTTTATCAAATCTCTGTAATTTATTCAGCTTTTTAGAGGTTTTACATATGTGTTCAGTACTCGAAAGTATGTTAATTTCTCCTCTAGTAGGGTGCCTATTTCGTATGAATATGAGCATGGATCACTTCCCTGATGTTTATAAGGTTCTTTGAATTTTGACGAGAATTTAATTAGAGTTTACCAATTATTGTGAAATTGACCTGACTTTCGCACAACATTTTCAAGACTTTATCTTCGAATTTGGCGTCTAACTGACGCGAAATAGGTGTCAGTTATTGAAGAGATGAGTTCGAATCACCAAAATTTAACTCTTCTAAGTTAGATGTTAACTTAACTAATTAAAGTTAGACCCGAATTTATCAGCTGCCGATTTTGTCAGCCTCATATGAAAATCCGTTTGATGGGCTCTAGCAGACAAACCAAGTCAAATTCAAGTAAATCATGAGCATATTTTTCCTTAATGATGCAGAGTATACAAAAATTTATTATGTTTTCATTTTTTTTGCTGAAAGACCCCCGAAGGGAATTTTATACAAAATAATCTGAGAGGGTTATGATGCTATTCCTAGCGATTCCTAGTTAGTATTAAAATGATCACACTTTTTTCACCTTATTTATGCGATCAGACAGACAATATTTGTTATTGTAACCCGACTGGTGATTTACTAAATGATTTCTTAGTACAAGAATAATTAGAACTGAAATATACATACTTTCTCAAATGTGGATTTAAATGCTTGCTAGGTAATTGTTGAATCCATAAAGATTATACCAATCGTCAATCCTGTTATCAAAGACACGTACTTAGGCTCGTGGTTTTGGTCTCTTGGTTCCGGCACCCTTGGCTTATAACTCCTTAAATTCTAAACTATAAGATCCTGTTGAATTTCGGCAAAATGTGTTGATCAATAGCCTTATCCTGTCAGTTACTAGTGTGTCGTAGAACTATTGATATTGTGAAAGATCTTTGTTGCATGAAAAACAAGTATAGTTTTATGTATTAAAATATTATTAATATCCTAAATTTGTTCAATCCTAAATTCGTCTAAATTTGCAGTTAATTATCCACACGATTTAAAGCAGTACGATGTTAAATTAACATTTTGAATAATTATCGAGAATCAAATCATCCCTGAACAATCCATCTTTTGCAAACAAAACACAACCGAACAAATACGATCCCATCATGAATTTATCCAATTTTCCACCGTATCTCCACGTCCCCTCATTGGCGAAAATATCTGCACATAGGACGCCCGGTCCCGGGAAACCAAGCGCACAAGCAATAACAATATCAATAAAAGGACATAACAAACATATTAGCAGATAGCAAGCAAACGATGATCTCGGATTACTACCCACTCTACCACTACGTACCAAAGTCGCTGTCGGCAGGACGAGGGAAGGGATCTCATACAAGATGGCAGGCGAAGCGAAAGGAGAGAGAACGACAAAGTATTATCGCACAGGAAAAGTTAAATGAGATTATGCAAAACCCTGTCTCTATTGGAAGAATGCCAGAGATGTTGAAAAAAAAATCTTCAAAAAAAAGGATAAATTTTTATTGGAACATATATAAATGGAAAGGACTTTTCCCCATTGCCATCATTATCAGTTCTCACACACTCATGACACGAGTAGTGGAGTAACCGAAGTCGGAGTATCTAAACACGTGCTCATCCGTGTGATCACTCACTCCTGTGAATGGGGTGCGATTGTGTAAGTTGGGAAATAAAAATGAAATCCTAAATACGATATCAGATGTGCGGTACATAACGGGAAACAGTGATGGCCAGCGAGTGCAAACGGGGTGCTAGTAGACTCCGCCCATTTTCGTCCTTTGCAGGAGAATCGAAGAATGATAGAGAGTGTGAGCAATGGTTAGTTCGTGAGAGAGCGAATGTTTCACCTCTCTCTTTATTTTACTTGACCGGTTATTGCTTTGTGTTGGTTGCTGTGATCCTTTTCGTTTGTTTTCCTTTGCACTACAGCCTACTGCCTAGCGTGGTGCCGGTTTGCTTTGAAGGAGGGATTATTGAGCAAGAGGGGGTTGGGTGAATTACGAAGAAGATGACTGCTCGTTCTCATCAGTAATGATTGTTCAATGATTTCGTCCTACTCGACTGCGATTCGTTAGAAAAAGTGTTACCAGAAGTATCAGGTGCTGGTCAACGTATTGGTTGTTAGGTTTATTACGCTATTCATTATATTTAGTTACTGTTCTTGAACATTTTTTCAAATAAATAATCTCAAAACGGACCCTGCTCCAGTAGAAACGTTGGCGCTATCCCTCAGCCCCTGGCTACGACACTAACTAGAAAAATCAATCTCGCTTACTACTTACAAGAATAATTTTGACACGATTCCCATAAATTTATAAATGTTTCAACCCAAATTTCAATTTAATTTATAAAGTGTTTAATTCTTCACTAATTACATTTTAGACATTTGCGAAAAAACTATATTTTTTGCATAAAAAACTAAATTTATTTAAACATTCGGAAATATAAAAATCGGAATTTCGTCTATGTGAGAATTTTTTCCACCAATCGGCAGCCCTGCTCCGACTCCGCGTGATGAATATCAATCTCAGTCGGATAATCATCATCACCATCATCACGATCATCATATCCTTCATCAGAACCCACGGCCGTGTTGGGTGGAGGGCGTCTACAAAGCGAAAGCACCCCTTGTCGAATCTATACCCCTGCCATAAGGATACGGTAGTTAGGACTATACTACACCAACTGGATAACGCAAATATGCGTGCGATGGCAGCACCGTCCCGTTGCAGTGCCCAGCTCAGATGCTTGTGTTTATCCTTGTGCTCCTATGTGCTGCCACTGGTGCACGCGGTGAAACCTCCTTGTTTTGTGAGCCTGTACCGACTGCTGTTTCAACTCCTAGCAAAATCGAGGGCTGCTGTGATTTGTGCCATTCGACTTTCGACCCTCGCCAGTAGGGTGAATGCAACCAGTGTGAGATCAGCTATTCCCGGGACTAGAACTGGAACCGAGACTTCTGGTGCAAGTTGACAAACAGGACGAGTGTGCGGGCAGTGTGATGCAATTTTGAATAACATTTATTATTATCGTTATTAGATTTTATTGGTGCGTGATTTGTTGCGAAAAGGGGAGAATTTCCGATGACAAAAAGCGACGAGTGGTGTTAAGTGATTGTTATGAGGCTTTTGTTCGGAAGTGTTTCTTGTGGGAAATCAGTTTGAATTGGTTTGTGTTTCAGGATGTCCACCGCTTTCATGGTTGACAGTATCCTGCAGGAAAAGGATGTAGGGCACTGTTCCCTCAATCGTCTGCATTCGTCGAGTAGGATCAGTGCCGGTGGAGACTCGTCAATTGCGTCCGTGTCCGGCTCGGACAGCGAGTTTGAGGAACACGTGTCCGATCTGAAGGATTCCAACAGTTTGTGTGATTCTCCGAAGAGTTTCAACAGCTGCATGAATGTGAACAATTCGTCCTTCTCCGACGATGAGCTGGGTCCGACGACAACGACGGTCCTTCGGTCCTACAACGGTCCCAGTGCGAACGATGAAAACAATATGCTGATGGATTATTGCTGTGGCAAGTGTGGCCACTATCAGTCGGAACCGAACCCGGTGGTCCGGAATGGTGCGCACGAGAAGAATAGCTTCTCCAGTGAGGGTGATTATGTGTTTCGGTGTCAGAAGTGTGGTTTTAGCGAATTTATTGCCTCCAAGCGGACCATACTGAAAGAGGCGACCAAGCCAGTGCTCAAGTTTAGCGTATCGGCGATCCTGGGTGATAAGAAGGAGTGCGTGAAAGTGCGGAATGGTAAGTTGCATTGTTTGGTAGATGGACACCTCGCACAGCTTCAAATTTCCGATTCTATCGGCTTTAATAATTAACGCTTAAGTAAAAATAAGCCGCGAATATGTTTTAAACGACTATTTACCATGTTTAAAGGCATACCAGTATGTGACCTTATGCTACTCCTCCATAAATTACTGAAAGCGTGTGAATAATCCAAGTAGGCTAGAAAAAAGTGTCTCACTTTTGCCTTCGTATGAGCTTTTTTCAAATCTGTACGTTTATTGGTTTTATGGCGCATATTAAAATTTAGTTAATACCTAGCACGGGTCTGTTTCACTTAATCAAAATCAAAATCAATTAGTTTCATTATTTAAATCACTGCGTAATTTTAACCTCAAAAATCGCGAATTACTACCGATGATATATTATCGTTACAGTTGAAACCTGGAAAATTCAATCAGCAACAATCGTTTTTTCTCTTGTTTAGTGCTAATGTCGGACGTAGTGCACTGTATAGCGCATCATTGTACGAATACAGCGCACTACTTCCGACGTGATTCCATTGTTTAGAACCAGAGAAAATACGGTTATTGCTGGTTGAATTTTCCACTGTTCAACTGCAACTAGAATAAGTACAAACTTTGTGAGATATTTTAGATATTGAGCGTTTTTTGAGTGAGGATATTTATAAATAAAAGTAGGAGACAAAAAATATGTTGAAGGTGTAGAGATAAAGCACAATTGTCTTTAATAGAATTGAAGTAATTTCTTCCATAAAACAATTTTCAGATAGCTCATATTCTTTCATTTAGTGAGAGCAATAACAAATGGAGGATACTTTTTTTTGATTTGAAGCAATTAATAAAAACTGAAACACGATGCAAAGATTAACGACCACTTTGTTTCCAATACTAATTGAAGGCGGTTGTTCGCGAATTTCTTAAAATACACATTTAAAAAAAGACAGCTCCTCATCCTGATCAATTGCATCAATTGGTGTATAAAAACTAATCCTTTTCAGACCTTGTCATCGTAGGATGGTATAAAGGTTAAAGCTAGTAGTAAAGTTATGGAAATAGCATCAGTTATGGCATCATTGGAAAAGATTATTCGTTTATCGATCAAAACCATTTTTTATTACCAAATTTATCGCATCAGGTTGAAAATATAGTACATATTTTGAAAATTTTAATTACTTTGAGCTGCAATATGAATATTGTCCAATCAATGTTTTATTTAATACTGCTGTACCCGGCATGATCTTAAGCAAATCAATCATGGGAACAATAAATTCTAACAAACAAACAATTTGATACACTTCTTATAGTAAAGGGAAACAAAATATACATATATATAAAATACACTACTGATACAGTTGGTATACTGCATTACACGTGTTCTTTATTTCGTATCATGCGTAGTAGGCCATTTTTCACCGTTCCAGTAGTGGCTATACAATTGTTTACATTTACAACTCTGAACCTACCTAGGCACAACTTCTTTGAGTTTATGCATTTACTGTTGTGTTTAAGGACATTATACAAGAGAGCCACAATAGAGCCCCTACGCCGCACACACCCCTCTCCCCTGCCTAACCATGTATCTGACATGAGCAAAAGTAAAAATACGCTTTTAATACACTAACCTTGCCGGTGTACCACAAAACTGCTACTTGAGGAAACTAGAACAGTTTCCTATACAATCAACACGAGTTTTTGACGGAATTCTATCTGTAGATCTTATTTTGTGCGAAAATATCTTTTCGAACACTCTTATTTTTATTCTTCTCATTTTCAGTGCACTTTTTAAAATGCACTTTAATCACACACCACTGCAAAAACATCGGCGAAACTTAAATCGTTTTATCGAACAAAACTTCAAATTTTCTGCCAATGTGCAGATGACCGGAGGAAAATGTCCGAAAACTCCCATTTGTGCGTTTGAATTTTCACTTCGAATTCCATTTTTTCTCAATGTAAACAAGCGCGTCGGTGCCTAGCAACAAGCGTGCGTTCCTGGCTTCCCCATATCTTCACCTTAATAAACTTTGAAATATTTAGCGGATTAATGGTTGACTTTGGATACTGTCGAATGCATTTGTTAATTCGTGATATGGAGCATTTATGTATGGTGACAATGTAGTTTAAGCTTACAATCACACATTACCAAAATATGAGGATTGCCGCACTGATATCAGTTTAGTTAAGATGACTAACGTGATCGCGTTGCCGAGTATGAGTATGATTAAACATTGCATTTCTCAATGAAGAGAGGTGGAATGTTTCGTTTGAGACTATCGACTATCTACAATGGCGATGAAATTTTTCTCCATCATCATCCAAAAACAACAAAAGTTATTGCTCTAGTTGGATCCCGTTACGACTATGAAGTAGAATAGGTTCCTGGGAAACTCCAAACGATTCTGTCCGGGAAACGAATGCATGAAAAGATGGGTGGTTTATGTCAGAGACATAACCGAAGTGAAATAGAATATTCTTTAGGCTGTAATTTTTTTTCCATCGCACTTCTGAAAGGTTAATATAGATAGAAGAAATACCGAAATAACAAAATAAATATCGGTACACGTACATCGAAATCTATGATTTTTGGAGCAGATCATTTTCTTTGGCCGTCCCTTCGTCACCTCACGAAACAAACCAAAATCGTTCAAGCTTATTCTGTGATATAAGTGTAATAAAAAAATATCAGTTCCATTCAGCCACCGCCACCGGCGTTTGGTTGTAATACAGGCAACAGAAAACAGTTGTAATACAGGCAAATCAATAGTAAACAAACGGTTTTACATTTCTTACAAAAGAAATGTATAGGATTCGCTCAAACTTTGAAAACCTTTTCCGAGGCCCGGAGGGCCGAGTCCATATACCAATCGACTCAGCTCGACAAATTGAGACAATGTCTGTATGTGTGTGTGTGTGTGTGTGTGTGTGTGTGTGTGTGTGTGTATGTGTGTATGTATGTATGTACAAAATGTCATGTAATTATCTCAGCAATGGCTGAACCGATCTTAATGAAATTAGTTTCAAATGAAAGGCCTAACGTTGCCATTTGACACTATTATTTTTGATTTTCGATATGTTGTTTACTTTCTGAGATATGGGCGATTTTGTCAAAACACAGCAGGTTTTTTGCAAATAACTTTCGAACAATGCAATAAACTGCACATAAATAGAAAGCTTGTAAACATACCTTTCTAACAAGCTATAGATTGTCTAAATCCGTGCACGAGCGGCGGAGATATTAGACATTTTGTATTTTTAGTCCTCGCTTACCCATTTCCTCTAATTAAAAATGAGATTGTTTCATACAGAGTATTGCTTTACTGGTGTTTTAGGGGCAAAACTAAACCGATTTTGAATATCGGGGTATGAAAACACATCTACGTGATTCAAGGAATTCGATGTTGAGAACATTTTGTGAATTACCTTTATAGTAAATGAACTATTTCTCAAAAATTAAAAATATAAGTTCACTTCAAAGACAAAATAATGTGTTGATAAAGAAACATTGAGTTCTAGTATTTATTCCTTGGATTAGGCATTGCGTTCAATCATGAGGTAAATGTTGGATGGTATATCAATACACAGATCAACAAGTAATTCACCTAGTAGTGAGATAAAAGATTTCTAATATAATTATACTTGTGGCGTCACCGAAAGCAACTGTATGTTTGAAGCCCAAAAATCTAGCGAAAATTTAGCTCTTTTGCAAGATTTAGGTTATACTGGTTATGGAGCAAAAATTAGTACTTACATTATTTATGATAAGAATGTAAGAATCAATATATCATAATATACCTATAAAAATAATGTCACTGCACTAACCATCATTTGCCATTCCTCACACGCCCCCCCCCCCCCCCCCCCCCCATCAATCTCTCTCTCTCTCTCTCTCTCTCTCTCTCTCTCTCTCTCTTCTCTCTCTCTGTCTCTCTTCTATCGCATCTATCGCATCTATCTAGCTATTTCTGTATGCATTTCTAAGTTGTGTGATAAGATCTTCTGCCAATCTGAAATATTTATTAATTGTAATTGCGAAGGTTTGAGGAAACAAAACTATTTTTTGTCTGCTGCTACATCAACTCAACTTTAATTCAATTGTATTCAAAGCCTGTATCTACACTATAATTAAGGAAATTCATGACCATATTAGAAAAATATTTGGTTTAAATGGGTAATATGAAAGTTTGACGATGGAAATTTTCAAAAGAGACATTCCACGTGCGATATTTAAACTATTCGTATCTCTATTGAATTTTGAATGAAATGTATGCTCAAAGACTGAAAGCTGAAGCCAGCAGGATTTCGAAGACAAAATACATGAGAGGAAGAGGTTCTAGAGACGACAATGTGAACCTCCGGATCATAGACCAAAAATATCCACAAATTAGATCCAGGAAAAGAAGTCCCCAAAGTACCCACTCTCGATGGGTGATGCAACTACAATGTGTCTTCTAACTTATCGTCGTCCATATTTGGATATACTGAGTAGTTTGAACCATTTCTTTTTCACAATATTGGTCTGTATAGGACTTATTTATCCATATTTCCTGCACGAGAATTCCGAACGAAACAATACAAACACGGTTTTTATGCAATCGACATAGCCTATACATTTCACACTATTTACTTCAATGCAAATAAAAACTTTGAAATATCTACCTGTCTCATTCACGAATCGCATTCTACCTCTGTCGTTCTCTGTTCAAGGGGCTTGAAAGCACATGTGACCTTGTCTCACTTTACTATATTCAATTGCGCGTTAAAATACTGGACCAGTAAATTCTGTTCTGCACATAAATCTTTTCTCGGGAATATGCGACCAAAAAGTAAACTTTGAATTCGTCAAGTAAAGAAGCATGAAAACAAAAAGAATAAAACCAAAAAAAGATGGAAGCCCTAGAAAGTCCATTGCATATTTATTAGCCTTTTCTCAGAAGATGGGATTTTCAAAAACATTTCAAAACTTTCTGATGCAATGGTTTTCAAATTCGTACAATCCGGTTTATTCATTTTCTTTATTCAAAAATGTGTTTGGCTTCAAATATATGACCATTTCATTTTAATTAATTATTTCATTCCGCATCTTTTTATTCGTTTTGTTCATCTGCGTTCATTTTACTTATTTTATTCGTTTCATTCTTTGGATTCACTCTGATCAGTTTATTCTTTATGTGCATTTTACTGATATTATTCATTGTTTTCATTGTATGCATTTTATTAATTTTTTTCCAGTTTATTCATTTTGTTCAGTTTCTTCATTTTAATAATCTGACTACTTTTTCAGTTTTAATCATTTCATCCAAATAATTTATTTGATTCAATTTATTTCTTTATATTAATTTATAACCTTTTACTGTTGTTCAATTTTTCATTTTAATCAATGCATTTAATTCTGCTCATTTTCTTCTTTGTATTCATTTTATCACTTCAGCTCATTTTGTTTATTTGATTCTTTTGTTTTATTTATGCATTTCACTTATTTTTTACTTTATTCATTTTGTTCATCCATTTTTTTTATTCATTTGATTCATTGTATTCACTGGATGAATTAAATCAATTTAATTCATGTGATTCATGTGATTCATATGATTCATTTGATTTATTTGATTTATTTGATTTATTTGATTCATTTGATTCATTTGATTCATTTGATTCATTTGATTCATTTGATTCATTTGATTCATTTGATTCATTTGATTCATTTGATTCATTTGATTCATTTGATTTATTTGATTCATTTGATTCATTTGATTCATTTGATTCATTTGATTCATTTGATTCATTTGATTCATTTGATTCATTTGATTCATTTGATTCATTTGATTCATTTGATTCATTTGATTCATTTGATTCATTTGATTCATTTGATTCATTTGATTCATTTGATTCATTTGATTCATTTGATTCATTTGATTCATTTGATTCGTTTGATTCATTTGATACATTTGATTCATTTGATTCATTTGATTCATTTGATTCATTTGATTCATTTGATTCATTTGATTCATTTGATTCATTTGATTCATTTGATTCATTTGATTCATTTGATTCATTTGATTCATTTGATTCATTTGATTCATTTGATTCATTTGATTCATTTGATTCATTTAATTTCATTTGATTCATTTGATTCATTTGATTCATTTGATTCATTTGATTCATTTGATTCATTTGATTCATTTGATTCATTTGATTCATTTGATTCATTTGATTCATTTGATTCATTTGATTCATGTGATTCATTTGATTCATTTGATTCATTTGATTCATTTGATTTATCTAATTCATTTTATTCATATCTTTAATTTTATGCATTTCATGTTCAGTCATTCGTTTTGTTTCATTCAATTTGTTAGTATGAGTCAATTTATTCTATTAATCTTATAACTATTTCTAAATATAATCTTATTTTTTATGTAATAACCTAATCTAATTTGATTCGTGTATTTGGATCAAAATTATAATGATTTCCATTAATTTTTCTACTCATTTTATGAATTTAAAAACCTATTGTTTCATTTTTTGCTTTGCTTTTTTATTTCGGTCGTTTTGTTGATTTCTATAATTTATTCAGTTTATTCGAGATTTTATTCGTGCAAGACTAGAAACTGTTTTCATCCCACCTCTAATTGGGTGCCTACTTCTCGTGAGTTCTGCAAACTAATCCAATAGTGAAATGTGTAAGAAATGTCTCATCTCACTGCTAGGTGGATTAAATCGGTTTTTAGCATAGCTATTGATTTGTTTATTTATTTTAAACAGTAATTTTTCTCGCCTATGCCGAAGATTTATCACTATTTCAATGGGTGTGCTGTTCCTCACGCTAGAAAATTCATGGGAAATAGCATTAACGAAAAATAAGCATCAATAACTTTTTGGAAGTAGATTTTGTTAGTCCTGAAAAGTACTGTTTTGGCAACATTGGGGACGCGCGAGTTTACTTCTTGCTGGCGGTGATCTTTCTTGGCAGGTGCAGCGGCCTTTTTGGCTTAGGTTTAGGGGTTGTTCGCTTCAGCCTTCGATGGTTTGGCGATCTTCTGTTTAATGTCCCCTTTGCAAGGGCAGCTTTGACCTTCTTCGCACCCGGTTTCTTAGTGGCTTTTTGACCTTCCTACCACCACCACCAGTATTTTTTTCTTCTCTCTGGTGGTAGCTGCGTTCTTTGACAGCAAAATCGCTTGTATATTAGACAATAAACCACCCTGAGAAACAGTTACGCCGGAGAACAATTTGTTCAGTTCTTCGTCATTTCGAATGGCCAGCTGCAGCTGTAATGATCCTGGTCTATTTGTTGTCACGGGCAGCTTTATCTGCTAGATATTCCATCTCTGCCGCCAAGCAGACGGGTGCTGCGGCACCGACACGCTCGGCGTAGTGACCCATTCGCAGCAAACAATGGATTCGACCGACAGGAAATTCTGGTGTAGCGAGCACTAGTGTAACACACGAATGATGCCGTACTCGCATGCAACCACCGGTTTTGTACTTAGTTCAGTTTACGTTCGAACGAATGTAACATCCGGACGATATTGCCATGATGTTGTTCGTTTAATATTCGAGCAACGAATGCTTAAAACGGACACGTGATACCTCTAGTTGTGAACTACCCGCATTTGATTGAGTCACTTAGGTCAATGTCAAGCCATTTTCTATGTGGCCAAAAATACTTAGCGTCTACCGCTTATTGTACCGTCTGGATATTATAGTCAACATTTTGCTCGTTTGGCAAGTGAGCATTGACTTATACAAAAGCGCACGCGTTTAAATAACTTTCCCGTATGTGATGAAACGCTTAGATGCTCTTTTTTGATGAGTCTGGCTGAAATAGGTTTGCAAATTTCACATTTTCTCCCTCGTTTTCGAAGTGTTTTCTAAAAATTCGTTTTTGGTTTATTTATAGTAGTCGTACATTTTGTCAAATTAAATGTAAAACACGTGCACATATTTCCGATCAGAAAGTGAAAAATGCAATTTCGTTCAGTGGAACGAAAGTTATTCGCATTTAAAAACTAGGAGAATTTCTCAGAAGACATGTTGGAAAAAGGATCCCTGTATTGAAACGTTAGAAGTAATCTACTTTTAAAGGAAGTAGCAATTATTGATATAGTAAACCAAAGTCATGTTGTCGAGAGAGACAGCGCTGGAATCATGTCCACGTGTATATGGAAGATGATAAAATAGAAGTACACGTACATGATTTGGCATCGTGTTCTCATGATAGTGAGCCAATTGCAAATTTCTTATTTCAACTCGGAGAGATGGAATCTACTACTTGGACTAAATATGAAAGGAACTAAAACTTCGCAAATAACACTTTGCGCTCATCAAACACTGAGGTTTTCGTGTCAGGTGACACACCAGGAAAACCATACGCGGAGGCTGCTAAGGAACAACCATCTACTGTAATTAAACGTAAGTTTCACATTTTAAGCATAATCCCAAAAAGTTCTCCGAACAGTAACTATTTTCCGGGCAGTAACAAACACCCACTCAAAGAAAGTTATTCATAGCTCCTGCAAACCAACAAATAGCGCAACCAGTTTCCTAGCAAGACGGATAGCTCAAGCAACAGTTGAGGGCTCGAAAGCACGCTGACCTCCCCAGGATTGTAGAACTGTGGGTCAGCTAAATAAACGGAATGGGCCTAGCTTCGATGTTCACTGGGTGTAGTGATAGATCGGACAAAATTTGATCCAGCACAGAGAACGTTGGTTTGACGAATGGAATATCTGGAGGCAATTGTCATTGAAGCGCTCGCACCTACATAATGGCAAGCTCGTGAATGAGACCCTTAAAAATCTTAATCAGCTCAAGATTTTTTGATCATATTAATCTCCGAACAGAATGGAGCCCACCGTATTTATGGAGGGCATAAACGTCAGCTGTCAGGAGAAATACATTTATAGCCGACTAGCTAACACCCATCGCGCGTTGCTGCGACTTTCAAGGAAATAGGAGGAAAACACAATTTGTTCCGAAGCGCCATCTGGCGGGCAGATAATACTCAACCAGAGAAATCAAGGACAATCTAACATTTTGAGCAATATTGGGAGCTTGAAGAACAAATAACTCTCGTGCAAAATAATTCTCCCAGAATCATCGTGCCACGGACGTAGCAAATTGGAGCTTTCCATTCGTTTTAAAAAGTATGTCATCCGTTGTTTGGTGCAGCAAACTGCACAGTTTCCCGTGGGTTTGTGGAGCGCAATGCTTCTTATAAATCTTTGACCCAAGTGTTCTGACAAATCCTTTCCTGTCTTTTATTACGAACTCAAGTACAAGCCAATATTATTGGTCAGAATACTTTTTGTACCTATAAAGACCAGACCACCACGTGTCAGTATAAGGAAAGCCCTGCGCAAATGCTGTCAACTGCAATCAAAATCAGCAGTAGTGGGCTATAAGCCTAACAAAGGTACCAACCATCAACAAATATTTTCTCATTGATGCATCACACTAAAATCATGCGATAACAAAACTATTATCCATGAAATTAGCTCAAATAATAATTGAAAAAATTGAGTTTATTCGAATTTCGAACTCCCTTGAACCTACAGTTAATCTAATGTACTTATAGTTGCATGTCACATAAGAAATCAATAGGATTTGTAGCAATAGGAACCGAAATTAGCAATTTCACCACTTTTGTTACATATGTTCCTATAGTGGTACAAGCAGTTTTGAATACATAAATTGGTTTATAAACAATCTTTATTTTTTTCTATTAATAGATATTGAAAACTTTATATGTAATTTTAAATGTTCGTTGATTTGGTGGCATTGTAAGGGGATACGTATCCGCTGAGTGATGCCAAGCGAGTTGACATTTTTTTGAAGTGAGAAACTACTACTAAACTGTTTGTTTAGTGTTTATTTGGCCAACTAGGGAACCAATAACTGTTGAATCGTATATGGGGGCTTAGAATTGACAATTCGTGAGAAGGATCGTAAACCAGTTACCATTTTTTTTTGTTTTGATTATAGAGGTTTTTAACCTTAGGGTCATTCGCCTCTTTGTTGGGTTAGAGAAATTTATTTAGAAAAATCTCTAATCCTATGTGCGGGGTTGGGAATTGAACCCAGGTGAGCTACGTACAAGGCAATCGATTTACCAACTACGCTATCTCCACTCCCCAGTTACCAATTTGCGGCAGTCATATCAGCAAGAAGAACTGCAGAATAATTTGATTGCATGATTATTGTTTATTTTGGGCCGCTCAAAACTATTTCACCTTCTCGTCGCGAAAGCCATCGATATTTTTTTAGTCGTAGCCTCAGTTTGCTTTCCACTAACATTTAATCTTTCCAAAATTTGCTTGCTTTTGCTAGTTTGTTTTCTGTAAAAGTAATATTTAATTGAGGTACACTGAAACCTCAATATACGAACTCTTTTTTTACGTAATATTCGATTTACGTAACTTTTTTTACGAACTAAATTCGAAATAACGAACTCTTTTTTTACGAACTAAATTCGAAATAACGAACACTTTTTGGAAAGTTTGAGTTCGTACATTATAGCATGAAGTTATATACTTATGTATTCTTAGTTAATTGTTACTAATATAAGTTGGGTATTTTCGAAATAGGATTGACGAGTGCATGACGGAAATCGATGTCTTGAGCCATTTTGGAATCCAAGATGGTGACTTCCGGTTTAGATAAATTCTCTATAACCTCAACAATATGGGTATTTTCGGAATGGGGTTGTCGAGTGCATGACGGAAATCGATGTCTTGAACTATTTTGGAATCCAATTCTCTATAATCTCAACAATATGGGTATTTTCGGGATAGGGTTGACGAGTACATGACGGAAATATAACCCATATTATTCGTTATCATCGCTTTACCGGCAATCGTCATATTGAACTTGGAAAAGTTTCCAATTGTCAATTTTCATCATCTACTTGTCAAGCTCGTTCCAAAAATACCCATATTGTTAGGGTAATCGAGAATATTGCTCAACCGGAAGTCGCCATCTTGGATTTCAAAACGGTTCCAATTGTCCATTTTCAGCATCTACTTGTCAAGCCCGTTCCAAAAATACCCATATTGTCAGGGTTATCGAGAATATTGCTCAACCAACGAATATTAGAAAGAATGTGAAGCAAACTTTTTTTACGAACTAAATCCCAAATAACGAACACTTTTTTTACGAACTAATTCAATTTACGAACCCCCGGCTTGGTTCGTAAATGGAGGTTTCAGTGTATATTTCTGGACGTTTTCTCGCCATAATGATATGTCTAAAACGTATTTTGGGTATCTTCTGAGTCTCCTGGTGGCCGGGTGCCCAGAGACTCATCAAATCTTGAAACACGCGTGAACTTCAGCACAATTTCAAAACCCTATCCTTACTGATAATTTCTCTCTTCTCGTGGCAGTTATGAAGTGCGCAGTTGTATATGCGGCCTCTAGCAAAAGTAAGTGTCGGGCTAACATTTCTTCCCTTTACTTTCGATTGTCATTGAAAATTTCAGCTATACTTGATGCATTTGTTACGTGACGTTACTTCGTATGGTGGTGGGGCCACACTGTACTCAGCAGCTGTTAGAATTGTCTCACTATTGTCTACCGGATAAATTCTTTTGGTGGACTTTCTTCCCATACTATGGTCACACACTTTTAATTTATTATTGCTATTTTTTTATTTTTACGGAAAAGCTACTATGACTATCAAAAGCATCTCTCCCGCAATGACCTTTTTTGTGAAATGTTCGTAGAAATTTGATGAATTGGGAACTTAGTTCTAGAGTATGCCCGGAACCCGGCGCTTCCGGAATTGTCGATAGTGGATAATAATTCCAAAGAAACTTTGATTTGTGAGCTAGATCTGCAAATCCAAGTAATTCGTTGCCCGTCCAAATAGGCTTGAACCTCTGAGGTATTACGATTGTATCGGTTTATGTGGGAAATTTCTGTGTGATCTCAGCAACCCATCTGTAACTCCGGAAAAAAGCCAGATTTGAATAAAATTCACTGGCAATAAATGGGAGCATTGTATCTTTCATTTGAAATCAAGTTTTTAAAAATCAGAAACTCTACAGCAGTTAATAAGGATACTATAGTTACTTATGACACTAAGTTTGCGTCAACGAGGGTGTAGTTGGGTATTAATGACACAAAATCTCAAATCCCAGCAATTATTTTTTTTATTAGCAGCATTTAGATAGCAGGGTGATACCGCTTTCTATTGTAATTTAATTCTTCAACCCGTATCTCCAGAGCCAGAGCTCCGATCTAAATAAAATTTAATAGGCGATGTTACACCTGCCTAGTCATTTCTGAGAAAAACGAAAGATTTCCCCTACCCGTGTTTCCTTTGTGGACTTTTCTGGCTTTTTCCGGTAATTTCAAATTACAGGAAAATATGGATTTTTATAACCATGCTGGATCCTAAAAACATGTGATTGAAAATCAATTGAACTTAGTCAACTGCATTTGAAATCACGAGCTTTTAAAATTTGTGCATCTAAAGGCATTTTTTTCATTTTATCGTATCATTCGTGAATTGGATTATGTACAAAGCTTTCAAATCCAAAAAAATAATTGCGATTAACGAAATTACAGAAGATTGGATCAAATGTTCCTCGGAGATAAATTTTGTAATATTGTGTTTTCATTATACAGAAATTTCTGTATAATGAACGTGTGTTTTAAATGTTTTCTACTATTGAAAAAATAGAAAATGCGCATGCCAATGATGGTGCAAATATGTTTTAGATTATAATAAAGGAAAAAAATGATTAAGAGTCCAGGTGGATCATTCCCATATGCCCATCCTCCTCCCATGGACATGCGTGGCCTTTCCGTACCTCCTATCCTCATCTAAACTGTCTACTGGGTATATGGACGGTCCCTTATACTATTGTAGTAAATCCTTGCTGTAATGGCAACTTGCTAAACGTAACTGAACCACCATAAGACTTGACGAAGGGTAAACTTGGGGTAGGGGAGAGAGGGTAACAATGAAACACATTTTTTCTACAATTTAATTTTGATGATAATACTTGTTATTTGTGTAACCAAAACTGATACATAGTGCCACTCTGTTTGTTAACTAATGCATATATTTTTCCCAGCTGGTAAAATTCACGGGAAATAATATTTTTTGGATAATAAACAGTCGGTGGTAAAATATATCAGTGTGCCCCATGGGTAGGAACTATGAAACACGATGTCGTCTATAGTGAAATATTCTACTTATAAATTTTATTCTTTTGTTTTGACTAAGAATGATCCTAACGCTTTGAATTAAAGTCATATTGAGGCGAAAATCGTTTGTTTACGAAAGAATCCACTATATCATCGCGTAACATCGAACCACCATATATGCATATTAGCTGCAATCCTGAAATAAGAGACAATTTCTACAAAACTTGCCCAAATTTACTAATTTTGCACTATATGAGTAGTATTTACTGTGGAAAATCGGAACCCATTCACATTTTGAGACAGACCACAAAAACAAAAACAAAATCACTGTTCCCCATACGCCATCGTTTCACAGTTACCCAATGGGTCTATTCATGAAAATTGTGAAATTACACAGAACCATGAGAAGTTACCAAAAAGCTTCGTTCGCGGCAAATGTTGAGCATAAAATTTGCTATAAATAGCAATAGACTAAACATTTATTCAATGAATGGTAACTCATAAAGGTGGAATAATGTTTTACATTTCGTATAAAAGAAATGTATAGAATTCGCTCAAACTTTCAAGATTTTTTCCGAGGCCCGGAGGGCCGAGTCTTATATACCAATCGACTCAGCTCGACGATTTGGGACAATGTCTGTGTGTGTGTGTGTGTGTGTGTGTGCCTGTGTGTGTGTATGTAACGGACAAATTCTCATTCGTGTTTCTCAGCAATGGCTGAACCGATCTTATCCAAACCAATTTTAAATGAAAGAACTAAAAAACAGTATGAACGCTATTAATTTGTTTTTGATTCTGATGTTTAGTTTCCAAGATATGAATGTTTGAATGCGTAAAAATGGCGTTTTTTGCAGTTTTTTTGAATTATCTGCCGAAATTGACAATAAAGATTAACAATTTATATGTTTTTAGACAGCTTTAACGAATACCTTTCAAACAAGCTATAGATTGTTGAAATCAGACTATTATCAAAAGAGATATTTAACATTAAATGCGGACGAAAGATTTTTATCATTTCCCATTGCCAGAAATATGACCAAAAACATGTAATCTATTTATAACGCCAAAACGGCTTATTTTAGGTCAATAGTATCTTCGGTGAATTTAATGGAGGCAATATGCCCTTTCTTTTGGTATTACGCTTTTGCTGATTAATCCCCCTATGAGTGAGATATTTTCACAAATTTTCTTGGAAGTGATTATATCGAAAAGATGCCTTCAGCAAATTTGTAGCTCTTACTTTTGCGAATAACTTTACTGAAGACTTCAAATATCTATTTTGAATACTTTAAAAATTATGGCTTGTTGTTTGTGGATTACTCTTTGTCGCCTATTTATCGTTCAATATAGTAATAATCCATTGAAATAAGCCAAACATTATTTCGATAAAACGAATTTTGTATTTCATTTTACTATCTACAACCGCTAGAAATAATCACCGAACACTTCCAAGTTGTGTGGAAGGAACTTGATAACTTATCAGTGCAAAAATGTTCATTTGTACGAACCTTCTGACTGCAATTTTTCTAACTTATAACTATCGGATCGATCTGAAACATATCGGAAAATGAAAGCGAAGTGAATAACTCCAAGCAACGGCGTAGCCAAGAGAAGGTTTTGGGGCTTAACACCATACAACGCCCCCCCCCCCCCGCCACCACACCCACAAAAAAAATGGATTGAAGTTGAAAATTTATTGATGCAGACTGATTTAATTCAATATTACAATAACAATTATCTGATCCGTACATTGATATCCTGTTGTTGTAAACATAATGAGGACTTTTGACAAATTGTCGGAATGGGGTCCTGATATGTAACTGATCTATTGGTCTTGATTTAACAGTTGTCTAATTGCATCAATATCAAAATCCTGCCTGAAAACATTCCAATAGAAAATTCCAGAGTTCTGTAATCAATCATAATCCTCAGATTTCTTTTCAAATTGAGCTCGCTTTTGTAGAGATGTACTGTAATAAGGGTCTTTATTTAATAGGAAGCTAAGTTAAAATTGATTTAATGTCTATGAAACATAGAACTGCGCACCAAAAAAATGCATAACTTTCAGCATTTGCTAAAAATGTTTTTGCCTTTCTCATTCACTCTAAAATTCGTCAATCTAATCCCGACCGGGAGGGCCGAGTGTCATATGCCAATCGACTCAGTTCGTCGAGATCGGAAAATGTCTGTGTGTATGTGAGTGTATGTGGAAAAAAATGTGACCTCTGTTAATCAGAGATGGCTGGATCGATTTGCACAAAGTTAGTCTCAAATGAAAGGTACAACCTTCCCATCGGCTGCAATTGATTTTTTTTATTGATTGGACTTCCGGTTGCGGAGTTACGAGTTGAAGAGTGCAATCACATAGCAAATTCCCATATAAACTGAAATGAAAAATTTTCAAAATCAAATTTGTATTTTTGATGCCAAATGACTTTATAATGCATGAAACATCGAGATTTGATGTAAACTCGAAAAAAAATAATGTTTGACAAAAATTGATTTCTTTGGACTTTGGTACATTTTTGCCTTTCTCATATAAAAAGGTTATGCAATCACTCTAAAAATCGTCAATCATACCGGCCCGGAGGGAGTATGCAGTGAGTGGTTGCTACTTTAAAATTAAAACTAGTTTAAAATTTCTTAACAAGTTGAAAATTTTCGGCAGGACCCGGACTTCCCGGATCTTACTATGTGATACTAAAACATCGCTTGAACCCAGCGGCGGTCAAGCGATGTTTCAGTATCACATAGTATCTCAAGATCGTGGCTGTCGGTCCATTGTACGTATGTGCAAATCGTACTGAACATGTAATATTCATTTCCACCATTGTATTGAACATAACCAGCCATGGAATCGTAGTCTGGACACATGAGAAAAACACAATTGCACCACTAGGTGGATTAAAACAGGTTTTATTTTGGGAATGCGTCGAGTTGAGACGAAAACGTAATATGATTAATAACGAGGATAACACTTTCCGAATGTAGAGAGAAATTTATGAAAAATGACGATTTCCATTCGACTCTAGCAGATCCTGATCGATTTGATGAGAATTTGATTTTTGTTGTATGACCAATTATATGTATAGGTCAAATGTTTAAAAACAGTAATTTAAGGTCAAGATAGCATCATTTTGAAACCGCCAATTTCGGAGGTTTAGTATCTTCGATGAGTTTTACAAACGTTAAACAGCGCATCATTTGATAAAATAATTTTGGCGGTATATCGTCCAAGAAGTATTTATGGTGAATTTTCTCAGGTTAATATTCATGACTACAATAAAGTCTCAACAAATTCGCTAAAAACACGGACTCTGTTACTATTTTCTGAAAAATTAATTCTGCATAATTTTAAAACTTCAAAAATTACGGTTTCGGAATTATGCCGTTTGTACAGTAAGATCGATTTTCACCAAACCCCCACCAATTGTAAAATTGGTATTGTAAAAAAACGTAAGGGCGATACTTCAATGCTGATAGGTGGGACCGAAAAAGTAAACAATCGTCAAAGAGGCGATACTATCATTTTGTCAATTTCAATAGCAAACACAAATTTTAATTTAATGATTTCAAATGCTTCATCAAGTTTTGGGTTTCGATCACTGAATCATGCAATCTAGGATGTAAAAAACACAATAGTTCTTAAATAGGAAATAAAACCAAGTCTGGAAATATTCACTGTTGATTTTCTTTGAATGGTGTCACTGCTAGTATCGCTTTTTTCCAGAAGAAGCGTTGATTTTTAGGTCTCAGTCGCGTTGGAAATTTGAGTAAAGTATAAACTTCATTTCGATTCAAAAAAAAATTCGATTTTTTGGCTCAGTACAATATACATAACCCCTTTGGGAAAATTCAGTTTTCCCACCACATTGCATTGATTGAGGAATTTAGATATTTTATTAACAGAGCATTAGCAATAATTCGTTGGTATGTCTATTTTATGGGCCATTTTTTCGCTTTCCCATTGATTTGGTTTGAGATTTCTAGCACTGATGTTGTCCTATGCTCATTTGAGCGATTCTCTGAGTCCTGCCACTATCCCATGTAGTATGTGTTATCAAAAACATCGCGAAGCATCAAGTTCTAAATGTTCTCAAACGATATAATACCCGGAGAGACTGATAAGAATTATAAGAAATGTCTCATCACACTGTTAGGTGGATTAAAAGCGTTTTTCATTGCAAATTTACTCTGGCTGTCACAAAACAAACAAATATCCATTAAAAGAGATACAGTTATCAGATCTCTTCCAAAATATAGCAACACGTGTAAAGAATTAGAAATCGTGAAATATGAGGGAATGAGACGATTCTGATCATGCATTATGATTTTATTGCGAATGTTTCATAGTTCCTGCTGATCTACTGTTACCCTCTCTCCCCTACTCCCTTCGCGTTACTTTCACATTCATAGTCTTATTCGCAACAAAATGCTGGTTTTCCCGCCACAGGTACAGTTCCCTTGTCAAATCATAATCTTATCTCATCCGGGAAAGCAACGTGAGAATTTCTGAGAGAAAACCTTATGGAAACATCGATTTTAACTCATAACCGCACTTTTTAAATCATAAAACTAAAAGACATAGAAAGTGCTCAAAGATTTTTTCCGAGTCTCAGAATATATTGCTATCACTAGAATACCTTTCTATCGAGCTGTAGTTTGTTGAAGTCGGAGTATTGCGTGCACATATATTTAACCTTCAAAAAGGCAAGCTAAAATTGTAACTTCACGATTCATCGCTACTAACACCCAGTGCAATCAAAAGCCTCTTTTTTGTTTTTTTTTATCAGTAAAAGAGTCGAAAGATCGAATACGCTAGATCATTTGTTTTTCAAATTACAAGTCATTGAAGCTAGAGAACTGTAACTAGTCGGGACCCCTTATCTTTTTGAGGGTTAATATAACACGCAGGCTACTATTTTATATTATTTGGCACGTCTTCTAATATGATTGGTTGGTAGTTCATGGCCAAATTATAAATATAATTTTATTAACACCTAAACGAATAAGTTTTGCTCAAATATATCATCGATGTTTTCATAGATTAATGCGCTCAAAAATTATAACTGTTGCTAACAACATTGCTGAAGGCACCACACGCGTTTGTCTTAAATAATTTAAATGTAATATTTTGTAACGTTTATTATGCTAGTACGTTGTGTAAATAGCGACTTAAGGCAGAAGTTAAGAATATTATTTTTATCCTGCTAACAACACAACGTGGAATAATTTTTCACATATTCATTTGGAATGGCAAGCGCATTTTTTCATTGACAATGAAAAATATTACTGTGTATAAAATATCGTCAATTCAACACGTAATTGTAAATGTAAACGTAAACAATTGATTCTGATTATCTGTGTATTATCCGATAATATCATTCTCAATTATCGAATCAAGCACCTGCGACCACGGATAGCCAATTTCCATTAGCGAATACATCCGAAACCGTTTAGCCCACTACCGGAACCCGACTGGCAGAGCTGCAAGTGTCGACAAAATTACAAATAATTAACCAACCACAACAGCTCAATCGGTGGTGGTCGGTGTCCAATAATTGCTTAACAGCAGTCACTAACCTACCGGCCGGCAGTCGATTCCAGCTCACACCTCGTGTTCATCATCATTTCAACGCGGGCTCAATCCGATGACTCTATCTTATCTTGTCCCGATAATCGAGAGCACGATGTTCATTTGTTTGCATTAAATGAGGTGTTAATTGCAATATAAATTATTTCTGCATGGAATCCCTGCCGCGTGCAAGAGTGCAGGACGGATGCGCCATGACCGTGTGTCCATCCGTGGTGACCTGTGCTGGACGATGGAACGGCAGCGTTGATAGTGACGTCGGTAATCCAGCTGCTGCTGCTGGCTGGTTGTTCTGACGCGAATGACAGGCCAGGTTAGTTTATTACTGTGACATATCCGCTCGGGACCTTTGCTGGGTGGCGGATGACAATAATGCGGGTGTGACATGATAGACTTGAACGCGAGAGAGTTTATAATGGTGGATGAAATCGG
This sequence comes from Topomyia yanbarensis, assembly GCF_030247195.1. Taxonomy (NCBI): domain Eukaryota; kingdom Metazoa; phylum Arthropoda; class Insecta; order Diptera; family Culicidae; genus Topomyia; species Topomyia yanbarensis. Next base: position 427,914,041 of record NC_080672.1, on the reverse strand, counting down.
ATCACAATAATTATAGCTTGCAGCATTAGGTTGTTTGGTTGAAATTACTGACTATGGTCTTCAGCTAGAGCAAGACCATCGTGTTATGATACGAGCATCAAGCGACCGTCACCGATGTTTGCCTTGTGCTAAGGATAGTGTGTTTAATGGCTATTTCGATATACGCTCTGTAGCAACGTTTCGAGGATTACGATGAACGGCTGCACCAAAGTTCTACATGATGACATCCAGATTTTGAATTACAATTTTCAAACGAATTTTTATGCAAATTGTTAGAATGTAGTATGTTCGTTACATATTAAGGGTACGTGTTTGATAGTTTAATACAACCGAATTGTGTTTCGTGCACCTGACGGGATGTTCTCAAATCTGATCTGGGGAAAAAATTAATTCAACTATCTGTTAAAGAATTGGCCTTAGCGCCACTGTACCATTGGTTTCTTCTCGTATATTTATTTTAAGAATGCCTGTGTTTATAAATCTTAGTAAAATTCACTTGTTTTTAGCGCAATGACTACAGCTAGTTGCAATTCGCCGCATTATCGACGAATTTTCCATAATTTAGAAGTATACTATTTTCCAATCTTTAAAATAGATGAGCTTTGGACAGCAATTTAATTATAATCGTGCAGATTTGCAATAAGAATTTCGAAAATTTTGTACCATTACTATTTTTCTTTTTGAATTTCAGTGGCTACAAAACACAAAACAATCATATGATTTAGCTTCCAATGTCCAGATTGCGAGTAATCGAGTTTTACGTTTTAAACCTTCCAACAGATTTAATACCACTATTGTGTTCAGTTTATTGGATACCGACCGCCAATTTACTTTGACTTATTTTCCCATTTTTTGGCCCGTTTGACGAGTTTCGACTGCATTTGTTCTTGGGTACTTGTAGCTCGTTGTTGGAGGTATACCATTTCTGAAACACTTTCTCGATGTTAAGCTAGGTCTGGCCAAAATAGTACGAAGCAACTGAGTTTCTTCGAAAAAGCGATTTTGAAAACATTTCTCAACATAAATACCTGGATTGACAGTGCCAGTTGCAACGAAAATTTAGCTTGAATGCCTACATGTGCATATCGCCTGTCAAACCAACTATTATTTTTTTTTGCAAAAACTTTTTCTTCCTGAACTTATCTTGAACCATTCCTCATATAAAACTTATGACCGTGAACATTCTGGAATTCCACCTTGATGTATGTATCATCGTTCATTACAATGCAATCAAACTTGGTCAACAGTGTTGCTTTTAGCCGTGCTATTTCCCTTGTCATCTCGATTGGGTGTCACTCTGTTCATATATGTGGAACACCCGGCTCGTTTATTGGCTCTTTGCACTGTTGTGCGGTGCGTATCCCCCGCATAAAAAACGAATTGACATTTTATTTAACCTTTAGAATATAAAAGTTCTAATCTATGCCGAAGACATGAAGCTCGAGGAACAAAGTAGACAAAGTATTTGATGTAGCAAAAGCCATCTGCAACTATTCATTATGAAAACAACTTTATGTAGGATGCGAAATGGTCAATGTTAAGTCAGACCGGACTAAGTCGCAAAACAGAAAAAACGAGATAATGATAGCATTGGACGAAGAATTTCTTCAGTTATATTCGAATTTAATCAGGTTTCAAATATGTAATAAATTGCATAAATTATGGCAAAAAGTATTTTCCAATTATCATGTAAAGGATGCTAGGATTCAAACTTTTAACTCGTTTTTCTCGAAATCAATAAATTGTTACTTAGTCCGGTCTGACTTAACACAGGGTGGTTTTTAAAAGCTTCTCAACTTATTTTTTAAACAAAACCCTTAAATGGAAATGTTTTATCCAAAACATTGAAATTATTTTGGACGCATGGCCACTAGGTTTCGCAACACGGAAGTCATACGGTCAGACTAATTTTGACAGTATTTCACATAACTCTGGCCGTACAGTGTCGGGTTTGACATAATTCTCATGACCAACGACTTGACATAATTCCGTAAAAATAGTCCGGCGGTGCATCTCGTAACCTTGGTGGTCAATAGGCTGGATCAAAACGGAACATGACAAGATAGCCGAAGAAACTTTTCATTAAATAAAGCGGTAACTGTATGCACCATAACTCCCATGCTGGACTCAAAACTCTACAGGAATCACCTATGATGCGACCGGCGTGTATTCCACACCACACAGCGCACTTCAATAGGTGCAACGGGGTCTCAAGAATGTCTTGTCAGTTCATCCTTGCCGAGTTTCACGGGTGAAATTTTTTAAGCGATGCCTATGCTGAAGGATCTCGGTCCGATTTTCTCGCTTGAGATTTCTTTTTGATTTTTATATTCTAATATGTTTGAAACGGGTTATACGAAGCATGTTCTATCCTTGTGACTTTTATTTTCGGTCGCTCATCTCTTCCCAATCGGCCTCGCAAGGTTTCTTCCTTGATTTACTTGATTCAAGAGTGGCCAAACTCATTTATGTTACAAACAGCTCGCAGTATTTATTTTCTTGATTAGAAAGTTTAGAAAATTTTCGAAACATTCTACATTATTATATAATTATAACTACACGGATGCTGAAAGTTTTTCTCACGCACAATAGAGAAATATAATCATTCGAGGAATAGGTTAAAACCAGTGACGTAGTCGAGGGGGGCTTTGGGGGTTAAAACCTCCTCCAAACAAAATTATTTGCATTGAAGGGGAAAATATCGCTATTAACTATATAAAATGAATATCACAATAATAATATGGATTGTTTAAGCATCATTGGGACTTTGGGACGATTGCGGGAATGGGAATTTTCGAACTGATCTTGCAGTCGTAATTCCATAGTTGTCATACCATATAAATATAATTTAAAATACCTGCATGAGAGGACTTCAATAGCAACTGATCCTGGAGCTCAGAAAATAATAATCATTACCCTAAGATTTCAAATTTTCCGAGAGGTCACTCTGAAGGGATGTACCAAAACATAGATTAGAGAAAAATTTTCGAAAGGGAATCGATGTTGGAATAAGTTGAATGCCTATAAAAAATAGAATTGCCTATCGGAACACTTGCGGAAAATAAAATGACAATTATGAGAAATGGCGTTTTCTGTTTGTCTCCAGCAGGTCAGAACCAATTTTAATAAGCATTTTTTTTAATCTTAAATACGTTTATTTAGGCCCAAATGCTTTAGCTCAACGAGGCCGATAATTCATTTTTTTTATTTACATATCACATGTTAGTGGGGGAAGGGAAAGCCGTATTTAGGGGCGGCTTACTCCCCTCTTATGTAAGTAAAGGAAAAAGGTAGGAAGTGGGATACATATTGTGTAATTGACATCGTCGTTTGCTGATTGATCATTGTGGCGGATATGCACACTTTGTTGTAGTGTTGTAGTTTCCAGCCTGTAATCGCAGGGGCGAGGGGAGGGTCGATATTTCGGATAATTATTTGCACTCTGATGCTGTCCTGATGTTCTCTATATCATCTGCATGTGAGGCATGACATACCTGGGTAGACGGTTATCAAGAGGGGTATGCACCGAAGACTCGTGAAGCAATGCCATATTGTAGATACAGGGATAGGTTGGTGAGATTCTACTGTGAATGAGAGAGGGGAAAATATATTAAACTTGGACATCAATAGTTTTCAAAAAGATATAGATAAGAAAAATATAGGAGTGGTCACGGCTTGCCAGGACGTCCCGGACTGGCACATAGGGTGATCTACCTCGGGCCCGAAGGGAATCTATTAGTTGCGACCTGGCAACACAGTACTCTGCGCACAGCCAAACAACATGCTCGATGTCGTGATAGCCGTTTTCACAAACACAATGATTACTTTCAGCAAGCCCTATACGACGGAGATGCGCGTCAAACGAGTAATGGTTGGACATGATCCTTGCCATCGTACGAATAAAGTCCCGGTTCACATCCCTTAAACCAAGCATTCGTTGATACCTTCGGGAAAATGGAATGTAGTCACCGTCCCAGATGCCCATTGCTCCAAGAGGTTTGCCAACTATCGAGCGTCCTCTGACGAGAGATACTGAAAAAAACGTTGAAGCAAATTGGTCTTTCGTAACTGTCGCCTTCTAATGCGCCCACCTTGGCTAAAGAGTCCGCCTTCTCATTGCCCGCAATAGAACAATGTGACGGGACCCAAACCAAGGTAATCTGGTAAGATTTTTCAGATAAAGCACTCAGATATTCCCGTATTTTCCCCAGGAAATACGGTGAGTGCTTTCCAGGCTTCGCCGCACGGATGGCCTCAATGGAGCTGAGACTATCCGAAACGATGAAGTAATGGTCTGAGGGCAGGGTGTCAATGATCCCGAGAGTATACTGGATGGCAGCTAATTCTGCGACGTAAATTGAAGCAGGATCATTGAGTTTGAATGAGGCAGCAAGATTTTCGTTGAAGATACCGAAGCCTGTGGACCCGTTGAGAATTGATCCGTCAGTGTAGAACATTTTGGCGCAGTCGACTTGATGGTATTTGTTATAGAAAATATTTGGGACCACCTGTGGGCGAATATGATCCGGAATTCCACATATCTCTTCCTTCATGGATGTATCGAAAAATACAGTTGGATCAGAAGTATCTGAGAGATGAGCACGGTTGACGTTATACGTAGATGAATTGATGTTCTGTGCCATGTAATCGAAGTACAAGGACATGAATCGGGTCTGAGAATTAAGCTCGACAAGCCTTTCGCAATTTGCAATCACCAATGGGTTCAGAATATCGCATCGAATGAGCAATCGATATGAGAGGTCCCAAAATCGATTTTTCAGCGGAAGAACGCCCGACAGCACTTCGAGACTCATCGTATGGGTCGAGTGCATGCAACCCAAGGCAATACGCAAGCAACGATACTGGATTCGCTCCAGTTTGATGAAGTGTATGTTCGCAGCGGAGCGAAAGCAGAAACATCCGTACTCCAACACTGATAATATTGTTGTTTGGTACAGCCTGATTAGGTCTCCTGGATGGGCACCCCACCATGTTCCAGTTATTGTACGGAAAAAGTTGATCCTTTGTTGGCACTTCTGTTTCAGATACCTGATGTGACATCCCCAGGTACCTTTAGAGTCGAACCATACCCCGAGATATTTGAATGTTGAAGCCTGAGCAATAGTTTGACCCATTAATTGAAGCTGTAGTTGCGCTGGTTCACGCTTCCTTGAAAATACGACTAGCTCAGTTTTCTCCGTGGAGAACTCGATACCCAGCTGGAGAGCCCAAGCAGACAAATTGTCCAAGGTATCTTGCAGTGGTCCTTGCAAGTCGACGGCTTTAGGACCTGTAACAGAGACTACACCGTCATCTGCAAGCTGCCTTAGCGTGCAGGAATTGACAAGACATTTGTCAATGTCATTCACATAAAAATTGTAGAGGAGAGGGCTTAGACATGAGCCCTGGGGAAGGCCCATGTAGCTAAATCGTGATGTCGATAAATCGCCATGCGAGAAATGCATTTGTTTTTCAGACAACAGGTTTAGCAAAAAGTTATTTAAAATTGGCGAAAGACCATGCTGGTGCAACTTCTCAAAAAGAATGTTGATCGAAACTGAATCGAAAGCCCCCTTAATATCCAAGAATACTGATGCCATCTGCTCTTTGTTAGCATATGCCATTTGAATTTCTGTTGAGAGCAACGCAAGGCAATCGTTCGTCCCTTTGCCTTTGCGGAAGCCAAATTGTGTATCTGACAGTAAGCCATTTGTTTCGACCCAATTATCGAGGCGAAACAAGATCATTTTTTCGAATAACTTCCGGATACAGGACAGTATTGCAATCGGACGATACGAATTGTGGTCGGAGGCTGGTTTTCCTGGTTTTTGGATGGCGATGACTTTCACCTGTCTCCAGTCATGTGGGACAATGTTACCCCCAAGAAACCTATTAAATAAATTCAACAAGCGTCTTTTGGCAGAGTCTGGCAGATTCTTCAATAAGTTGAATTTAATTCTATCTGGCCCCGGGGCTTTATTGTTACATGATAAGAGAGCAAGTGAGAACTCCACCATCGTAAACGGTGTTTCGTTCGCGGTATTGTAAGGCGACGCGGTGCGGTAGATTTTCTGTGCCGGGGCGGAATCCGGACAAACCTTCTTGGCGAAATCGAATATCCAACGGTTTGAATATTCCACGCTCTCGTTAGTACTGTTTCGGTTTCGCATACGTCGGGCCGTGCCCCAAAGAGTGCTCATCGATGTTTCTCTTGTTAACCCGTCGACAAACCGGCGCCAGTAACTGCGTTTCTTAGCTTTCATTAAATTTTTCATTCGCTTTTCTAATATCGCGTATACTCGATAACTAGCAACTAAACCGTCGTTCCGGAAGGTTTTATACGCGGCAGCTTTCTCCGCGTACACGTCTGAGCACTCTTCGTCCCACCACGGGTTGGGAGAACGTTTTTGGGTGTTCACGTCGGGTACTCGTTTCGTCTGAGTTTGAATCGCGGTATCGAGAATCGAGTTGGACAAACACTTATATTCTTCCTCCGGGGGAAGTACCTGTGTTGAATCGATAGTTTTGGATATCTCAGCAGCATAGCTCTTCCAATCAATGTTTCGTGTGAGGTCATAGGGAACATTGATTGGTGCCGATGGTCTTGAACCAGTGGTGATTGCAATTACAATTGGTAAGTGGTCACTACTGTGGGGATCAGATATTACCTTCCACTTGCAATCTAACCGTAGTGATGTCGAGCATAAAGATATGTCCAGTGCACTTGCTTGCGCAGGTGGTCTAGGAATCCGTGTCATTTCCCCCGTGTTCAGAATTGTCATATTGAAGTTGTCACAAAGGTCTTGAATTGTCGAAGATCGATTATCGTCGTATAGACAGCCCCACCCCGTACCGTGAGAGTTAAAGTCTCCAAGAAGCAGGCGGGGCGAGGGAAGGTGTTCAATCACGTTGGAGAATCTTCGATATCCCATCATGGCCCTAGAAGGAATGTAAATAGAAGCAATGCAAAGATCTTTGCCTTTGATTGTTGTTTGACAAGCGACAACTTCAATGCCTGGCGTCGAAGGGAGGTTGATTCGATTGAAGGAGTTGAAGCACTTTTTGATCCCTAAAAGTACCCCTCTATATGAGTCTTCTCGATCCAAGCGGATAATGTTAACATCGTGGAAGTTGAGGTTTATGGTAGAAGTTAGCCATGTTTCACATAGGGAAAATGCATCACAATGATTGTAATTTAGCAAGTGTTTTAATGAATCAATTTTGGGGATAATACTTCTGCAGTTCCACTGTAAAACAGTGATCAGATCCTTGATTCCGTCTAATAAGTTAGCCATCGAAGGATACGATCGCTGTAAGGAGGGGCCATTGTTCATGTTTATATGTTTATGTTTATTACCTTCACCAACAGGCCCCTTGGCCCCAATGGTGGTTTCTTAAACTAATTACATTTTAAAATTGACAAAATTTTCACTTTTATCGCATTCCGCGTCCTGTTGAAGTCAAAGGCCGTCGCCACACTGTTAAAAATTCGTTGGAGTCCGGTAACGGCGCTCTGGCAACCATAGTTGGTTCTCCTGAACGGAACTCGCAGAAGGGAGTTATTGCGTAGAGCTCGAACGCGGGCTTGAATATCCAGACGTCCGAGGATTGTAGGGCAATCCACTCTGGCAGAGAGTAAGTCCGAGACGAACAGGGCTCGAGAGCAGTCCCTCCGAATGCTGAGTGTATCGAGGTGTATTAGCTGGCAACGGTTTTCATAGCTCGGCAGCTGAAATCTGTTTCGCCATGGGAGATGCCGAAGGGCGAAGCGTATGAACCTGCGTTGAACAGCCTCGATTCTGTCAATCCCGTTCTGGTAGTACGGATTCCAAACAGCTGAAGAATATTCTAACGTTGAGCGGACCAACGCACAGTAAAGCGATTTAAGACAATATACGTCCCTGAAGTTTTTCGCTATTCGGAAGATGAACCCAAGCTGTCGTGATGCCTTATCCACGATGTATGACGTATGTGGTTTGAATGTTAATGCCGAATCCATGATGACTCCGAGATCTTTGATGTGAGAGTGTCTTGGAATGCTCGAGCCGAAGAAATGGTAGTTAAACTGAGTCGGATGGCGTTTCCGCGTGAACGTAACGATTGAGCATTTGCTCGGGTTTAAAACCATTCTGTTTAGATCACACCACGTACTAAAGCTGTTCAGTTCCCTCTGAAGAAGCTCGGCATCGGTTTTATCCCGTATTTGTTGAAAAATTTTCATGTCGTCGGCGAAAGAAAGGCGGGGTCCTTGTAATGTGAAATTGACGTCATTAAAGTAGAGGAGGAATATTTCTGGACCGAGATGGCTTCCTTGTGGTATGCCGGAGCATCGGTTTGCAATCCATCAGCGAATCCATCAATTACATATGTTGTGAACGAGAGCAGGTTTGTCGTTGTCGATCTTTTAGGCATGAAACCGTGTTGGTCATCTGCAATGTAGTGTTTTTCATGTTTTTTATGGCCCCTCCTTACAGGGGATTTGGGTGCCCCGGGGAGTGCTGGGAACTCCTGGTTGTAACTCAAGTTCCCAAAACCAGGAGGTATTATCTTCGGATTTGTACCAGCACTTCCAGTTGATGAATTATTTTTATTTTGTACCCTTGTTTGGGACAACCTAGGACCCTTACGAGGAAGTTCAGGTGAGTTTTGATTAGGTCTTTTCCTAGAGTTTCCAAGCGGAGCCAAAGAATGCCCCTCGCAAGGGTCGTTAGAGGCGTTATCGTCAGTTGGCAAGAGAGCGAATGGGTCTTCGGAGATAAGTGGAACAGCTCTTTTAAGCATTTCTGCGTAAGAGCGTCTGGAGCGATCTTTGGCGGATCGCTTCAGTTTATCCGCGCGAAGTTTGTACGTTGTGCATGTCAAAAGCAGTGATGGTGATTGATGAAAATATTGTTGATCTAAAATGATGAATATTAACGTTGAATGTTGTATACTGAACCAATTGTCCTTGCTTATCAGGTCATCCTATTTGTAGTAGGCGATAAAATCCAAATACATAACGCACCAAATAGAACTTTTCATTCGCAATCGAAAACTTTCGATGCTTGATGAATGAATCAAATAGCATTCGTTGCAATTTTTTGGGCATGAAAATGAAGATATTTTGGCATCAATAGCACTATCCGAGGCTCTAGTACCATAAAAGCCCGTAACTATAGGTTTCAAATGCCCTTCTTATGCATAAGAGCATCAAAACTGTCTCAATCACTTCGATTGAATTCGAAAAATATTATGGATCTCGTGTCTCACTTCTGAATGGATAAGAATCGAACATAGTGAAGCATACTCAGATTGAAAAATGATCACGCGGAATGAATGAATGGAGGGAATGCAAACTAGCGAACTTGGTTACGTATTTCATCGATACTGATTTGTTTGCAACTTGAAAATAGGTTACCATGGAAGGTTTTTGGCTGTACACATATTCTTGCATCGAAACCATGGATTACTATCAGGTTTGATTGGGTGATGAGTGTTAATTTTGATGAAAATTGGCTTCACTGGTCAAAAGTGCATGTGGATTCTCCCCACAGTAAACACACTTCTCAGCGGGCCTACTGCAAGTATCATCCGCATGGTGTTCCCCACATTTACCGCACCGTTGCTTGTTGCTACAGTAGGTGGACGTGTGACCTAGCTGCTTGCAATTGGAACAATTCATGACCGCGGTACAAGCAGGCGTAGAGGTAGACGAGCTCCTCCCACTTCAACGTAGCTCGGAAGTGCAGATCCGGCGAAGGTTACGCAAAACGAGTCTGATGGATAGTAATTCCCATCTTCGATGGACTTTGAGTGCAATTGCTTGCACTCCAAAATCTTAACTGATTGAAGGTTAGGGTCCTTAAAGCGGCCAGCCCCATCATTAATCAGATCATCGACAGTTAGACCCGCATCACTTACCACACCGTCGATCTCCACATCACGATACGACGCGATACTTCAGCGTAAAGAGGCTATTGCTAACGATATCAACGATATCATTTAAAATAAGTTATTCTGATATTACCTTGTATGGAAAATCTCTACTGTTGTTGATAAACAATAAAATTTACATTTTGTTCAGGACATGAGACATTCTCAACAACTTTGCTAAAGACAAGAAGTCTCTTACTGTTTTTTTCTCCATAATTACTTCTAGGGGAATTAATTACTAAAATTATTATATCAGCATACGCGCTTTTTTATTGTTGGTATCGGAATCATGTCATTTTAACCGGAAAAAAAGTTTTCGACCATTTATTTCACTTGCAAAGTTTATATTGTTTAACTTTTACCACGAATCATAACAGATAGTTATCTGTGGAGGTGTGAAAGCTGTTTTATATCGATTCTTTCTGTTTATAGACTATTTTATCAAAGTTAATTCAAATTCCAGCATTTTGGTAAAATCACCGGTTTTCACCAAAACCCTCACCACTGTCCGTCATCACTCCCTGTTCTCACCAGAAGCCAAGTTTCCTTCCAATTACCTGACTATTTACTATCAGAATGTCAGTGGTATGCGAACCAAAACAATTGACTTTCACATTTCACTCGCGGGTTGCGACTACGACGTGATAGTGTTGACAGAAACATGGCTTCGATCGGACGTTGTAAATTAAGAGGGTCTCATCGTCGTATTCCATTTTCCAGCGCGTTCGCAATATATCAACAAGCACATTAACCCGTGGTAGTGGCGTCCATGTTGCTGTGAAAACATCACTAAAATGCAAAGCAGTATCTCTAGATGGTTGCCGGAAATTGGAACAAGTTGGAGGAAGATATAAATACATTGCTGCCCAATCATGCATCGTCGGAACAGGAAATTATTCTCACAGAGTTGTTGTTATACGTCGGTTTACATCAAGTAAATGAATTACTGGATATAAATGGTATGCTTCTTGATTTGGCATTCGTCAATGAGTTAGATTGCGTAGAGAAAAAAATTTGAAAATAGGCCATCACCACAAACCATTCGTATTGAAACTTAATTTACATGGCGCTATAACTCTTAACCCGCGTACAAATGACTATGTAATAGAGTTTGACTTTAACCGTTGCGATTTTAGAACGCTGGGTAAGTAAATTCTGTATATCAACTGGGATGAGCAACTGGAATCAGTGTCCACAAATGAAGTAGTATCTGTCCTATACCATAAAGTCAATGAAATCATAATGGCAAATGTAAATGTATTTTTATTAGAAGCCATAGAAAAGGTAATCAAGAACCATCCACCGTTTTTACGATATAAACTGACTCTCCAAAAAGACTCTGCCAATCTATTTGCCGAATTCTTTCAAAGTATTTTGAATACTGGAGCGCCAATACCTTCTTTTAGCACTTGGAACCGCATTGTTAATTATAACCTGAATCTCCCATAATTAACAGTCGGCCTAGTGGAAGATGAAGTTTACGCCGCATTTACGAAAATTGATACTTTCAAAGGTCCTGGAGTCGATAGTCTGCCGCCACTTTTTGTAAAGAATTATGGTAATGCTTTGTCACTTCTCATAGCGCACAGCTTTAATCTATAAATTTCTGAGACAACCTTTCCAGAAGGCTGGGAAACAATTTTTGTCATCCCAAAAAAGTATTTAAAGGCATATTTTACTACGTTTCGTATTGCGCATCGCAACCAATCATCTCTGAGTTTCAGCACGGTTTGGTAAAACAACACTCGACAACAACTAATCGCATGTGTTTTGTAAACAAAGTTATGCATGAGATCGAGAAACCGTGACAAGTTGACGTGATTTACACAGATTTCTCAAAAGCATTCGACAAAGTTCCAGATGATCTAGCAATTGAGAAGCTGATACGTCTTGGATTTCTCCTCTTGGGTAACAGGGTGGCTGCGTTTATGCCTATTGGATCGTTTAGTGCATGTTAGACTGAATATTTCAAACTTAGATTCAACTGTTAACTAACTTCTGGAGCTCGTCAAGGCAGTATATTGGGACCGCTCATCTTCATACTGTTTGTGAATGATTTATGTCTTCATGTGAACTGCGACAAAGTTTTGTATGCTGATAACCTGAAAATGCATAAAACTATCTGTTCTGCTGAAGATTGAACAGATCTACGATTGGACATTGACTTGCTATTGCGATGGTGTAAAGACATTAGCTACAATTTGGCTACATGGGTCTTCTCCATCTTTCTTTTGGCCACCTTTTGTACGAATTGTATATAAACAACATCGATGAATGATTGTCAATTTTTGCACGCCAAAGCAAGTTGCAGATTATGGATACGTTGTAGGGTTCAAAGCAAACGATCTGCAATATACTTTGGACAGTTTGTCAGCTTGAACTTCTCAACTGGGTATCGTGTTTTCCGCTGAGAAAACAGAGCGCTATCCAGCACAATTACAGTTTCTATTAATGAGTTAATATGTTACTATGTTTTAATTGCCGCAAGGTTCTACTGTTAAACAATCGCTCAAGTTTTTACAGTAAAATATCTCGTGATCTGGTTCGACTCGAAAGGCACATTAGGAATCTCATAGAGAAATGGCTACATAGGATCATTATTTCCGTAATATAACACGAATATGGTGAGGTGCTTTGACGTATCAAAACTCGACGAGTCCACTGACTTCGACATATTCAATAAAAATTTGACCACTTTTTACAAACTGCTTCAAATTATGTCTCAGAATTAGTAGCGTTCGATGAAGCGAGGAAAGCATTCCTCGTATTTTCTGGAGAAACTCTTGAGTGTTTTATACGAAAAATCATACCGATCTAAGTTTGAGTTCCTTTTAATTGCTCCCTTACGGGTAATGAGAGAGCGCAAACCTAGCTAAGGTGAGCGCATTAGAAGGTGATTTTTATGAAATAGCAATTAATTTCAACGAATTTTACATTTATTTATCTCGTCAAAGCACACTCGAATAAACGCGAGTCTCTTGGAGCAGTGGAGGCTAAGGCTGCATTGTATTATCCCAAAAGTGTCGACGAAACCCTGTTTCAAGAAGATAGATATGGGTTGTAATTTCATTTGGGTGATGTTGGGCTTCTGGATAACCGTTTTTGGACTTGTCACGACAGATTTTCACGACATCGAACATGTTGCCTGGTCGTGAGACGAGTATTGTGGTACCAGATTTCAGCTGAACAATTTCTTTTGGGTTCTGGAAGTGCTGGCGAAAAAAAAATCCAATATTTAGCATTTCGTTCTCATCTACTACGAAACTGTCAGAAAATCTAATGCTGCACTTTTGAAAACCGAATGCCAATAACGGCCTGGAAGTCTGGCCTCTAAAAAAGACTAGCCGAGTGACTTATTAAACCGCGAGATACAGATCTGTGTAATTTATATATTTTAAAAATGGAAACAAAAAGGTTAAAATGGTCTTGTAGTTATTACTTTACGATTACTTTATGATTAATTGATTACACCGTATCTATTGTTGATTACGCGAATTATTTTAAGAACGAAGACAATTACTCTGATTATTATTGATTAATCAATGGAATACCGAATTACTTCGAAAAATCAAAGTAATTTCTAGATTCTAGGTTAAGTCTCACTGGAAACCCTTTGCCTTCTCCGTTACGCCTTGAGGCAGCTTCCATGGAGCAATCTGCACCATTTACCTGATTACAAGAGCTGCTATCGACTCATTGACCTTTAAACATTCATTTCCGACCAAACGTCTTCCAACAACTACTGGTATTCGATTCATTTGTTGACAACATACATTGCTCAATGTTGATGTAAGCTATTGGGGTAAAAAAAAATTATTCATAAAAATTATATTCAGATGTATGGCTCATTTGATTAAATAGAAACGAGCCGTTTGGTCTAATATTTCCCAAAAGTATTCTACCCTGTTTCTACTAAAAAGGGTGGGCTATAGAATACTTTGACGCAAAGTTCAACTGCGATAAATATCGTAACATATACTAACTATTTGTATGTTATTTGCATCTGATAATACACAGATTCATTCTCTCAAAAATAAAAGTTTAAAGACTTACTTAGTAGGCTCTTATGGGATACTTTACGGTGACATCTCAATCCATGTATACAGTATTCATGAGCTGTCAAGAAAAGTGAGGTTTACTGTGTCAGAAAAGAACCTAATTCTTGCGTACATTTTTAAATATTATTTTGAACTTTTTTACTGTTTAACGACATTCAATAGGCTAGAGATTAGGTTCTCATGGCAGAGAGGGATAATTTTGTCTTCGCCGGGAGACATGTTGGTAGACTTGAGTGATTCGTAGTAACACTGCCTAAGCTCGACTACTGCCAGCAGAAGATAAAAGATTACTCTGTAGGATTTTAAACCTAATGACCCTACCACTTCTAGTTCTCCGATCTGAATATTTCACATCCTTGCTCTCACTTGAGTACTATGGCTCTAAAATTTTCATAACTTTCCCTACTTAGTAATCTTTAACTAATTGAATACCGTTAAAAAGTAAAAATGGAACTGTGACTACATAAATCGAAATGAAAAAAATATTTTGAACTGTTCGTATTTTTATACTCTTGTACAGAAAATTTCAAGTGACCTACCCTACGTTAAAACATCATTTTGAACCTCAGACAGCATTTCCTCAAAATTTAACGCAACATGGCCCAACTCCCAAAATATACCAAAAAGCATAAATTAAAATTCACCACACGCCTGCTTATCATCCTGAATACCATATTGCGGTTTTACGCATCGGTGAGACTGAATGGTTGGCGGTTTTCACATACATCAACATGGAAAAACGCAACGGTTTGGAAATTTTACCTCACGAAATTCATCCGCGAAATCATACTCCTACAAATGGTCGTATTTCAGGTTAACTGTACAGCAAATTATTACTCAATGTTCCACAATTACCATCGCGTGTGGCTATAGCAGAACCGTTTAGCTTCCCAATAATAGCCCCAAACATGTTCGCAAGCTTACCAAAAAACATGGCTTTTCCTAGTCAACAACGAGTCGGATGAGGGTAGGCGAAAAACAAAAAACTAAACCATTCATCCATTTCGCTAGCGCAAATAATAAATTGTTTCATTTTTGTCCACTTTACAACAACAAGAGCATTGTTTTACGCACATAAATTGATCCCTGCCCAGCAGCAGCGGTCGAAGCAGGCCTGGAGGTCCGAGGGAGTGTCATAATTTTCCCACCATAAAACAACCAACGCCGGTTTTGCATGGTTCGGGATTGTATCAAAAGCTGATGGCGAAAAATGATTATAATTACGGGGAAGCCATTTGCAGTGCAGAGTGTATTCGTTTTTCATGCACTGCATTCTTGTTGAGTGAAGTGTTGTTGTGTAGTTTGGAAAACAGCGAGTTTTAATATGTGTTTTTGTTGGCTGACCGCGTGAAACAAACAACGACGACGACGACGACGGCGCAAATTGTTATGGGTTCTGGTAAAATTGTTTATGATGTGAATAATAAATTTTCTGCACAATTTAGAGCTGGCGGGGGCGGGTAACAGGAGGATGCAAAAACGCGACTATGGGCCATAGAAAAAAAAGCGCAATCGCCTGAATACTATACCTTAATATCGCAGGAGGCGGAAAATGGGGAAGCAATTTCCCACCTCGTTTGTCCATAGGCGGTGGGGAGGAGTGGGTGTAATTACGTGTACATAATTTGCTTCCGGTCGCTTGTTCTCGCCCACGGGAGCTGGCTTGCATTGATTAAATTAATTGTTTATTAATTGTGTTGTAATTCAGGTTGAATTATGTCGAGCTACCGATGAGTTGTTGTGTATTACGATCGGTTGAATTTATGGGGAACAAGCCGGGCCGATGTTTTTTTTTATGCTGGTTATTATCTGATGGTGGGGATTTTTTATCGTGTCAATTGATTGCTCTTTAAAATTTTACATTTGATTTCAATTTAAGTGAATCTAAATATATTTGGGGCTTAAAAATTCCGAAAATATTTAAGGAATTTTACACTTTTTCGCTTTTTGTTTTCAAACCTAATCTTTCTTTCAAGCTGCATTTTTTAACAATCGGTTCAGTGCAGGCGGCATCAAACTGTCATTAATATCGATCCTAAAACATCTCTTCTGCCTTCTCCATGAAATTCTCTATGGTGAACTCACCACCAAACATGTCCCAAAAAATGTTCCTCTATTGACGCATACTTCTTCCAGCACACAATCTGTTCCCAGTTCCCCTCCCTCTACTGTCACCAGCCAGCAGCTTCCATTGTTCGAACAGACACCATTTACGGCATCTTCGTTGTCTAACAACGACCCACCTAAATTGAGTTAAATGCGAAAAACACTTAGCACGTAAACTGTACCAGATTTTGGCAGCACCAGTGAATCGTTGCCAGCCAAAAATTTCGGAAGAAGGCCTAACCATCGAAGCTGCTAAGCCCGACGGAACGTTCACCCATAGACCTACCAGAGATCCAGGCGCCGGATGACTGCCACAGACGATTCCAATCCGTCCGATGATGGGAGGATGAGAAACCGTACACCATTAGGGAGGCGTCGTTTTTTCCACCGCCGAAATTCAATTCCCCCCGTTTGAAGAGAATCGATTTCGCACGCCCGGCGTCGTTTCGAGACTCGGGCCCACCCAGGCTCGTAGTGGTACAGTTTGGCTGGAAATAATATAATTTGCGTCAGCTGGCAGCTCACTTAGAGAATCATCCACCTTCTAACTTTTCCTGTTGTCGTCCTACCCTGAGCTATACCCACCAGGAAAATACAGTCGTTTCCTTGGTAAGCCCGATACGCGGGGAGACCTTGAGCCAAGGAGGTGGTTGGCGGTCGTTAGGAAAATAAACATGTTAGAATGGAGGAAAATTTGGCACCTAGCCGTGCTTGCTTGGGTGTGTATGTATTTGTAAGGTGCGAGAATAACGATGTTTGATACAACGCTGATGTCGTAGTTAAATTTTCCTAGTTCGAGATATATAGTAGCGGAGCGATTGTTGGTGTCGTTCCACAGGGAAGTTTTTCGAGTCGACGGAGAAATCGTTCAGAATGGCCAAAAAAGAAGGTAAAAACGGATCGTACCTCGTTGATCGTTTGGCAAAAGATTTGCTAGGCTTGTTCTTGCCAGATGCAGATGTTACACTGCCGTGAGAAATTATCTGAAATAGTTTATCAGTTCGTTTATTTTCTTTAACTTGACGGTGCCATATTTATTATTTAATATTTTTAACTTCTTAGAAATTAGGGATTACAATTTGGAATATTTTTTTTATTAAACTAAGGGAAACATTCTCGAAGGATCTTCAATCAATACTACAAGCTGAATTTCTTGGACCTGAATAGTACTATTATCGTATGTCTTATATCGGACCAAACAACTTTGTTAACATAGACTGGAAATACATCCATTTTTCTGCAGAATCAATCGCACATGAATCTTCTGTGATTGATGGTTACAAAAAGATTGTATCACATTCTAGTAGTGATAAGAAGTTCCTCTTATAATCTGCTGTGACGCTAATGTTAATTGCATAATTTCGACCAGCTCGAACATCAATTTTAAATGCTTCAATTTGATAAAATACCTCTGTAGCATGAATCTTTATATATTCACTTCAGCAAAAATATTGCAATATCCGAGAAAATGGGTGTTAGAAAAAACTCTTTTCTCCGACAGAATTCGCTGTTAGCTGATAAATTGGATCGCAAATACATAGTATTTGGAAATTTAAGCTTCTAACTTTTTTTCCTTTTTTTATTTCGATTATGTTAGTCACATTTTCTTATGCTATATGTATTACGCAACTGAGTATGACAAATTTTCTTTTTTTTACATTTTAACGACATTCAATTAGCTAGAGATTACTGGGTAGGGAAAGTTATGAAAATTAGAGCCATAGTACTCAAGTGAGAGCAAGAATGTGAAGTAAACAGATCGGACACCTAGAAGTGGCAGGGTCATTAGAACAGGCTTAATATTGTGCGGGCTTAATATTTGTCTTCTGTTAATGAGGGTCGAGCTTAGGCAGTATAACTACGAATCACCCAAGTTCACTAACATGTGTCACAGTTCTTCATTAAATGCTTAATGCCTAGATTTCGGGCCGCTTGGTTGATTAATAAATTCTTCAATAAAATTGAAATTATTCTGCTTATAGCTTTCTATGATAGCAGTTGATTAATCGGCCTGAGCTTCAGGGGATTTATTGAAATTCTCTTTAGGATACACTCCTTGTGAAGTTGTCCATTGCATAGTGGTCTGAATCCACAATTTAGGAAGACCAAAATATTTGTAGCTGAACCTTAAATTTTAGAATTACACGAATCTTCACGATAAGTAATCGACATCAAATAAGCCATCTAAGGTAGTATTAGGGTGACTCTTATTATTAGGACGATTTCAAATTTACTTTCCGAACGGGATGAGATGGATGATTTCAGTCTTCAGCACAATTGTAGAGTAAGTTATACCAAGTACTTTCCAGCAGACGCGTATCTCTCCTAGATGGTGTCTTCGAACAACCTTAAAGTTTATTGAAACAAATTTTGCTTAAGATAGTAGTACTTAGATATTTCAAAACATTCAAGATATTCTTTGGGCACTGCTTGCGGCAATATTTTGAGGTAACAGTCGATGAAAAATCGTACACACCCTACAAGATTCTACAGGTACCTTGCTAAATCATTAACCTACGACAGAATTTGTCAGTGAAGACAAGTTTAAACTAGGAGATGTACGATGTCCATTTTACGTAAGGTTTCTCGTCCAACGGAATACATCCGTTATGTTCGAACAGCTTTCTTGCGTGGTTTTCGGTATCCAGGTTTTGTTTCAACGCCACGTTGGGATGTTTACTAGCATCATGCGACCGAAAACCTTTTCGCATACAGATCTGTCGAATTGTACTGTGCGACACGCTATGGATTACATGTGCCTTTTTTCGGTACAAAAATCGAAAACTCCAAAAACGTTAATTTTTTAATAAAATATGTTTGGTTTTGTAATATAAATTCATAAGAAGTATCTAGCGTCGTCCTTTCTAACATTATTCTCAAAAATTTATTTTTGAGCTGGATAGTACCGAAACGTCTTTTGTCAGTAAAGTTGTAGAAAAATGTTTTTCAAATACGAATTCCGAACGCATGAAACATAAAACATAAAACATAAAACATAAAACATAAAACATAAAACATAAAACATAAAACATAAAACATAAAACATAAAACATAAAACATAAAACATAAAACATAAAACATAAAACA
Organism: Topomyia yanbarensis; assembly: GCF_030247195.1. Classification (NCBI taxonomy): domain Eukaryota; kingdom Metazoa; phylum Arthropoda; class Insecta; order Diptera; family Culicidae; genus Topomyia; species Topomyia yanbarensis. The sequence continues at coordinate 427,894,878 of NC_080672.1, read as the reverse complement.
TAAAACATAAAACATAAAACATAAAACATAAAACATAAAACATAAAACAGAAAACATAAAACATAAAACATAAAACATAAAACATAAAACATAAAACATAAAACATAAAACATAAAACATAAAACATAAAACATAAAACATAAAACATAAAACATAAAACATAAAACATAAAACATAAAACATAAAACATAAAACATAAAACATAAAACATAAAACATAAAACATAAAACATAAAACATAAAACATAAAACATAAAACATAAAACATAAAACATAAAACATAAAACATAAAACATAAAACATAAAACATAAAACATAAAACATAAAACATAAAACATAAAACATAAAACATAAAACATAAAACATAAAACATAAAACATAAAACATAAAACATAAAACATAAAACATAAAACATAAAACATAAAACATAAAACATAAAACATAAAACATAAAACATAAAACATAAAACATAAAACATAAAACATAAAACATAAAACATAAAACATAAAACATAAAACATAAAACATAAAACATAAAACATAAAACATAAAACATAAAACATAAAACATAAAACATAAAACATAAAACATAAAACATAAAACATAAAACATAAAACATAAAACATAAAACATAAAACATAAAACATAAAACATAAAACATAAAACATAAAACATAAAACATAAAACATAAAACATAAAACATAAAACATAAAACATAAAACATAAAACATAAAACATAAAACATAAAACATAAAACATAAAACATAAAACATAAAACATAAAACATAAAACATAAAACATAAAACATAAAACATAAAACATAAAACATAAAACATAAAACATAAAACATAAAACATAAAACATAAAACATAAAACATAAAACATAAAACATAAAACATAAAACATAAAACATAAAACATAAAACATAAAACATAAAACATAAAACATAAAACATAAAACATAAAACATAAAACATAAAACATAAAACATAAAACATAAAACATAAAACATAAAACATAAAACATAAAACATAAAACATAAAACATAAAACATAAAACATAAAACATAAAACATAAAACATAAAACATAAAACATAAAACATAAAACATAAAACATAAAACATAAAACATAAAACATAAAACATAAAACATAAAACATAAAACATAAAACATAAAACATAAAACATAAAACATAAAACATAAAACATAAAACATAAAACATAAAACATAAAACATAAAACATAAAACATAAAACATAAAACATAAAACATAAAACATAAAACATAAAACATAAAACATAAAACATAAAACATAAAACATAAAACATAAAACATAAAACATAAAACATAAAACATAAAACATAAAACATAAAACATAAAACATAAAACATAAAACATAAAACATAAAACATAAAACATAAAACATAAAACATAAAACATAAAACATAAAACATAAAACATAAAACATAAAACATAAAACATAAAACATAAAACATAAAACATAAAACATAAAACATAAAACATAAAACATAAAACATAAAACATAAAACATAAAACATAAAACATAAAACATAAAACATAAAACATAAAACATAAAACATAAAACATAAAACATAAAACATAAAACATAAAACATAAAACATAAAACATAAAACATAAAACATAAAACATAAAACATAAAACATAAAACATAAAACATAAAACATAAAACATAAAACATAAAACATAAAACATAAAACATAAAACATAAAACATAAAACATAAAACATAAAACATAAAACATAAAACATAAAACATAAAACATAAAACATAAAACATAAAACATAAAACATAAAACATAAAACATAAAACATAAAACATAAAACATAAAACATAAAACATAAAACATAAAACATAAAACATAAAACATAAAACATAAAACATAAAACATAAAACATAAAACATAAAACATAAAACATAAAACATAAAACATAAAACATAAAACATAAAACATAAAACATAAAACATAAAACATAAAACATAAAACATAAAACATAAAACATAAAACATAAAACATAAAACATAAAACATAAAACATAAAACATAAAACATAAAACATAAAACATAAAACATAAAACATAAAACATAAAACATAAAACATAAAACATAAAACATAAAACATAAAACATAAAACATAAAACATAAAACATAAAACATAAAACATAAAACATAAAACATAAAACATAAAACATAAAACATAAAACATAAAACATAAAACATAAAACATAAAACATAAAACATAAAACATAAAACATAAAACATAAAACATAAAACATAAAACATAAAACATAAAACATAAAACATAAAACATAAAACATAAAACATAAAACATAAAACATAAAACATAAAACATAAAACATAAAACATAAAACATAAAACATAAAACATAAAACATAAAACATAAAACATAAAACATAAAACATAAAACATAAAACATAAAACATAAAACATAAAACATAAAACATAAAACATAAAACATAAAACATAAAACATAAAACATAAAACATAAAACATAAAACATAAAACATAAAACATAAAACATAAAACATAAAACATAAAACATAAAACATAAAACATAAAACATAAAACATAAAACATAAAACATAAAACATAAAACATAAAACATAAAACATAAAACATAAAACATAAAACATAAAACATAAAACATAAAACATAAAACATAAAACATAAAACATAAAACATAAAACATAAAACATAAAACATAAAACATAAAACATAAAACATAAAACATAAAACATAAAACATAAAACATAAAACATAAAACATAAAACATAAAACATAAAACATAAAACATAAAACATAAAACATAAAACATAAAACATAAAACATAAAACATAAAACATAAAACATAAAACATAAAACATAAAACATAAAACATAAAACATAAAACATAAAACATAAAACATAAAACATAAAACATAAAACATAAAACATAAAACATAAAACATAAAACATAAAACATAAAACATAAAACATAAAACATAAAACATAAAACATAAAACATAAAACATAAAACATAAAACATAAAACATAAAACATAAAACATAAAACATAAAACATAAAACATAAAACATAAAACATAAAACATAAAACATAAAACATAAAACATAAAACATAAAACATAAAACATAAAACATAAAACATAAAACATAAAACATAAAACATAAAACATAAAACATAAAACATAAAACATAAAACATAAAACATAAAACATAAAACATAAAACATAAAACATAAAACATAAAACATAAAACATAAAACATAAAACATAAAACATAAAACATAAAACATAAAACATAAAACATAAAACATAAAACATAAAACATAAAACATAAAACATAAAACATAAAACATAAAACATAAAACATAAAACATAAAACATAAAACATAAAACATAAAACATAAAACATAAAACATAAAACATAAAACATAAAACATAAAACATAAAACATAAAACATAAAACATAAAACATAAAACATAAAACATAAAACATAAAACATAAAACATAAAACATAAAACATAAAACATAAAACATAAAACATAAAACATAAAACATAAAACATAAAACATAAAACATAAAACATAAAACATAAAACATAAAACATAAAACATAAAACATAAAACATAAAACATAAAACATAAAACATAAAACATAAAACATAAAACATAAAACATAAAACATAAAACATAAAACATAAAACATAAAACATAAAACATAAAACATAAAACATAAAACATAAAACATAAAACATAAAACATAAAACATAAAACATAAAACATAAAACATAAAACATAAAACATAAAACATAAAACATAAAACATAAAACATAAAACATAAAACATAAAACATAAAACATAAAACATAAAACATAAAACATAAAACATAAAACATAAAACATAAAACATAAAACATAAAACATAAAACATAAAACATAAAACATAAAACATAAAACATAAAACATAAAACATAAAACATAAAACATAAAACATAAAACATAAAACATAAAACATAAAACATAAAACATAAAACATAAAACATAAAACATAAAACATAAAACATAAAACATAAAACATAAAACATAAAACATAAAACATAAAACATAAAACATAAAACATAAAACATAAAACATAAAACATAAAACATAAAACATAAAACATAAAACATAAAACATAAAACATAAAACATAAAACATAAAACATAAAACATAAAACATAAAACATAAAACATAAAACATAAAACATAAAACATAAAACATAAAACATAAAACATAAAACATAAAACATAAAACATAAAACATAAAACATAAAACATAAAACATAAAACATAAAACATAAAACATAAAACATAAAACATAAAACATAAAACATAAAACATAAAACATAAAACATAAAACATAAAACATAAAACATAAAACATAAAACATAAAACATAAAACATAAAACATAAAACATAAAACATAAAACATAAAACATAAAACATAAAACATAAAACATAAAACATAAAACATAAAACATAAAACATAAAACATAAAACATAAAACATAAAACATAAAACATAAAACATAAAACATAAAACATAAAACATAAAACATAAAACATAAAACATAAAACATAAAACATAAAACATAAAACATAAAACATAAAACATAAAACATAAAACATAAAACATAAAACATAAAACATAAAACATAAAACATAAAACATAAAACATAAAACATAAAACATAAAACATAAAACATAAAACATAAAACATAAAACATAAAACATAAAACATAAAACATAAAACATAAAACATAAAACATAAAACATAAAACATAAAACATAAAACATAAAACATAAAACATAAAACATAAAACATAAAACATAAAACATAAAACATAAAACATAAAACATAAAACATAAAACATAAAACATAAAACATAAAACATAAAACATAAAACATAAAACATAAAACATAAAACATAAAACATAAAACATAAAACATAAAACATAAAACATAAAACATAAAACATAAAACATAAAACATAAAACATAAAACATAAAACATAAAACATAAAACATAAAACATAAAACATAAAACATAAAACATAAAACATAAAACATAAAACATAAAACATAAAACATAAAACATAAAACATAAAACATAAAACATAAAACATAAAACATAAAACATAAAACATAAAACATAAAACATAAAACATAAAACATAAAACATAAAACATAAAACATAAAACATAAAACATAAAACATAAAACATAAAACATAAAACATAAAACATAAAACATAAAACATAAAACATAAAACATAAAACATAAAACATAAAACATAAAACATAAAACATAAAACATAAAACATAAAACATAAAACATAAAACATAAAACATAAAACATAAAACATAAAACATAAAACATAAAACATAAAACATAAAACATAAAACATAAAACATAAAACATAAAACATAAAACATAAAACATAAAACATAAAACATAAAACATAAAACATAAAACATAAAACATAAAACATAAAACATAAAACATAAAACATAAAACATAAAACATAAAACATAAAACATAAAACATAAAACATAAAACATAAAACATAAAACATAAAACATAAAACATAAAACATAAAACATAAAACATAAAACATAAAACATAAAACATAAAACATAAAACATAAAACATAAAACATAAAACATAAAACATAAAACATAAAACATAAAACATAAAACATAAAACATAAAACATAAAACATAAAACATAAAACATAAAACATAAAACATAAAACATAAAACATAAAACATAAAACATAAAACATAAAACATAAAACATAAAACATAAAACATAAAACATAAAACATAAAACATAAAACATAAAACATAAAACATAAAACATAAAACATAAAACATAAAACATAAAACATAAAACATAAAACATAAAACATAAAACATAAAACATAAAACATAAAACATAAAACATAAAACATAAAACATAAAACATAAAACATAAAACATAAAACATAAAACATAAAACATAAAACATAAAACATAAAACATAAAACATAAAACATAAAACATAAAACATAAAACATAAAACATAAAACATAAAACATAAAACATAAAACATAAAACATAAAACATAAAACATAAAACATAAAACATAAAACATAAAACATAAAACATAAAACATAAAACATAAAACATAAAACATAAAACATAAAACATAAAACATAAAACATAAAACATAAAACATAAAACATAAAACATAAAACATAAAACATAAAACATAAAACATAAAACATAAAACATAAAACATAAAACATAAAACATAAAACATAAAACATAAAACATAAAACATAAAACATAAAACATAAAACATAAAACATAAAACATAAAACATAAAACATAAAACATAAAACATAAAACATAAAACATAAAACATAAAACATAAAACATAAAACATAAAACATAAAACATAAAACATAAAACATAAAACATAAAACATAAAACATAAAACATAAAACATAAAACATAAAACATAAAACATAAAACATAAAACATAAAACATAAAACATAAAACATAAAACATAAAACATAAAACATAAAACATAAAACATAAAACATAAAACATAAAACATAAAACATAAAACATAAAACATAAAACATAAAACATAAAACATAAAACATAAAACATAAAACATAAAACATAAAACATAAAACATAAAACATAAAACATAAAACATAAAACATAAAACATAAAACATAAAACATAAAACATAAAACATAAAACATAAAACATAAAACATAAAACATAAAACATAAAACATAAAACATAAAACATAAAACATAAAACATAAAACATAAAACATAAAACATAAAACATAAAACATAAAACATAAAACATAAAACATAAAACATAAAACATAAAACATAAAACATAAAACATAAAACATAAAACATAAAACATAAAACATAAAACATAAAACATAAAACATAAAACATAAAACATAAAACATAAAACATAAAACATAAAACATAAAACATAAAACATAAAACATAAAACATAAAACATAAAACATAAAACATAAAACATAAAACATAAAACATAAAACATAAAACATAAAACATAAAACATAAAACATAAAACATAAAACATAAAACATAAAACATAAAACATAAAACATAAAACATAAAACATAAAACATAAAACATAAAACATAAAACATAAAACATAAAACATAAAACATAAAACATAAAACATAAAACATAAAACATAAAACATAAAACATAAAACATAAAACATAAAACATAAAACATAAAACATAAAACATAAAACATAAAACATAAAACATAAAACATAAAACATAAAACATAAAACATAAAACATAAAACATAAAACATAAAACATAAAACATAAAACATAAAACATAAAACATAAAACATAAAACATAAAACATAAAACATAAAACATAAAACATAAAACATAAAACATAAAACATAAAACATAAAACATAAAACATAAAACATAAAACATAAAACATAAAACATAAAACATAAAACATAAAACATAAAACATAAAACATAAAACATAAAACATAAAACATAAAACATAAAACATAAAACATAAAACATAAAACATAAAACATAAAACATAAAACATAAAACATAAAACATAAAACATAAAACATAAAACATAAAACATAAAACATAAAACATAAAACATAAAACATAAAACATAAAACATAAAACATAAAACATAAAACATAAAACATAAAACATAAAACATAAAACATAAAACATAAAACATAAAACATAAAACATAAAACATAAAACATAAAACATAAAACATAAAACATAAAACATAAAACATAAAACATAAAACATAAAACATAAAACATAAAACATAAAACATAAAACATAAAACATAAAACATAAAACATAAAACATAAAACATAAAACATAAAACATAAAACATAAAACATAAAACATAAAACATAAAACATAAAACATAAAACATAAAACATAAAACATAAAACATAAAACATAAAACATAAAACATAAAACATAAAACATAAAACATAAAACATAAAACATAAAACATAAAACATAAAACATAAAACATAAAACATAAAACATAAAACATAAAACATAAAACATAAAACATAAAACATAAAACATAAAACATAAAACATAAAACATAAAACATAAAACATAAAACATAAAACATAAAACATAAAACATAAAACATAAAACATAAAACATAAAACATAAAACATAAAACATAAAACATAAAACATAAAACATAAAACATAAAACATAAAACATAAAACATAAAACATAAAACATAAAACATAAAACATAAAACATAAAACATAAAACATAAAACATAAAACATAAAACATAAAACATAAAACATAAAACATAAAACATAAAACATAAAACATAAAACATAAAACATAAAACATAAAACATAAAACATAAAACATAAAACATAAAACATAAAACATAAAACATAAAACATAAAACATAAAACATAAAACATAAAACATAAAACATAAAACATAAAACATAAAACATAAAACATAAAACATAAAACATAAAACATAAAACATAAAACATAAAACATAAAACATAAAACATAAAACATAAAACATAAAACATAAAACATAAAACATAAAACATAAAACATAAAACATAAAACATAAAACATAAAACATAAAACATAAAACATAAAACATAAAACATAAAACATAAAACATAAAACATAAAACATAAAACATAAAACATAAAACATAAAACATAAAACATAAAACATAAAACATAAAACATAAAACATAAAACATAAAACATAAAACATAAAACATAAAACATAAAACATAAAACATAAAACATAAAACATAAAACATAAAACATAAAACATAAAACATAAAACATAAAACATAAAACATAAAACATAAAACATAAAACATAAAACATAAAACATAAAACATAAAACATAAAACATAAAACATAAAACATAAAACATAAAACATAAAACATAAAACATAAAACATAAAACATAAAACATAAAACATAAAACATAAAACATAAAACATAAAACATAAAACATAAAACATAAAACATAAAACATAAAACATAAAACATAAAACATAAAACATAAAACATAAAACATAAAACATAAAACATAAAACATAAAACATAAAACATAAAACATAAAACATAAAACATAAAACATAAAACATAAAACATAAAACATAAAACATAAAACATAAAACATAAAACATAAAACATAAAACATAAAACATAAAACATAAAACATAAAACATAAAACATAAAACATAAAACATAAAACATAAAACATAAAACATAAAACATAAAACATAAAACATAAAACATAAAACATAAAACATAAAACATAAAACATAAAACATAAAACATAAAACATAAAACATAAAACATAAAACATAAAACATAAAACATAAAACATAAAACATAAAACATAAAACATAAAACATAAAACATAAAACATAAAACATAAAACATAAAACATAAAACATAAAACATAAAACATAAAACATAAAACATAAAACATAAAACATAAAACATAAAACATAAAACATAAAACATAAAACATAAAACATAAAACATAAAACATAAAACATAAAACATAAAACATAAAACATAAAACATAAAACATAAAACATAAAACATAAAACATAAAACATAAAACATAAAACATAAAACATAAAACATAAAACATAAAACATAAAACATAAAACATAAAACATAAAACATAAAACATAAAACATAAAACATAAAACATAAAACATAAAACATAAAACATAAAACATAAAACATAAAACATAAAACATAAAACATAAAACATAAAACATAAAACATAAAACATAAAACATAAAACATAAAACATAAAACATAAAACATAAAACATAAAACATAAAACATAAAACATAAAACATAAAACATAAAACATAAAACATAAAACATAAAACATAAAACATAAAACATAAAACATAAAACATAAAACATAAAACATAAAACATAAAACATAAAACATAAAACATAAAACATAAAACATAAAACATAAAACATAAAACATAAAACATAAAACATAAAACATAAAACATAAAACATAAAACATAAAACATAAAACATAAAACATAAAACATAAAACATAAAACATAAAACATAAAACATAAAACATAAAACATAAAACATAAAACATAAAACATAAAACATAAAACATAAAACATAAAACATAAAACATAAAACATAAAACATAAAACATAAAACATAAAACATAAAACATAAAACATAAAACATAAAACATAAAACATAAAACATAAAACATAAAACATAAAACATAAAACATAAAACATAAAACATAAAACATAAAACATAAAACATAAAACATAAAACATAAAACATAAAACATAAAACATAAAACATAAAACATAAAACATAAAACATAAAACATAAAACATAAAACATAAAACATAAAACATAAAACATAAAACATAAAACATAAAACATAAAACATAAAACATAAAACATAAAACATAAAACATAAAACATAAAACATAAAACATAAAACATAAAACATAAAACATAAAACATAAAACATAAAACATAAAACATAAAACATAAAACATAAAACATAAAACATAAAACATAAAACATAAAACATAAAACATAAAACATAAAACATAAAACATAAAACATAAAACATAAAACATAAAACATAAAACATAAAACATAAAACATAAAACATAAAACATAAAACATAAAACATAAAACATAAAACATAAAACATAAAACATAAAACATAAAACATAAAACATAAAACATAAAACATAAAACATAAAACATAAAACATAAAACATAAAACATAAAACATAAAACATAAAACATAAAACATAAAACATAAAACATAAAACATAAAACATAAAACATAAAACATAAAACATAAAACATAAAACATAAAACATAAAACATAAAACATAAAACATAAAACATAAAACATAAAACATAAAACATAAAACATAAAACATAAAACATAAAACATAAAACATAAAACATAAAACATAAAACATAAAACATAAAACATAAAACATAAAACATAAAACATAAAACATAAAACATAAAACATAAAACATAAAACATAAAACATAAAACATAAAACATAAAACATAAAACATAAAACATAAAACATAAAACATAAAACATAAAACATAAAACATAAAACATAAAACATAAAACATAAAACATAAAACATAAAACATAAAACATAAAACATAAAACATAAAACATAAAACATAAAACATAAAACATAAAACATAAAACATAAAACATAAAACATAAAACATAAAACATAAAACATAAAACATAAAACATAAAACATAAAACATAAAACATAAAACATAAAACATAAAACATAAAACATAAAACATAAAACATAAAACATAAAACATAAAACATAAAACATAAAACATAAAACATAAAACATAAAACATAAAACATAAAACATAAAACATAAAACATAAAACATAAAACATAAAACATAAAACATAAAACATAAAACATAAAACATAAAACATAAAACATAAAACATAAAACATAAAACATAAAACATAAAACATAAAACATAAAACATAAAACATAAAACATAAAACATAAAACATAAAACATAAAACATAAAACATAAAACATAAAACATAAAACATAAAACATAAAACATAAAACATAAAACATAAAACATAAAACATAAAACATAAAACATAAAACATAAAACATAAAACATAAAACATAAAACATAAAACATAAAACATAAAACATAAAACATAAAACATAAAACATAAAACATAAAACATAAAACATAAAACATAAAACATAAAACATAAAACATAAAACATAAAACATAAAACATAAAACATAAAACATAAAACATAAAACATAAAACATAAAACATAAAACATAAAACATAAAACATAAAACATAAAACATAAAACATAAAACATAAAACATAAAACATAAAACATAAAACATAAAACATAAAACATAAAACATAAAACATAAAACATAAAACATAAAACATAAAACATAAAACATAAAACATAAAACATAAAACATAAAACATAAAACATAAAACATAAAACATAAAACATAAAACATAAAACATAAAACATAAAACATAAAACATAAAACATAAAACATAACCATATTATTATTATGAACTTATTGAGCTAAATCTAACGGTTATTTCACAAAAAAGATTAGTTCGTGCGAATCGAGTACTGCTGCACAACCATGCACTGCTAGGCCCTATGGAAAACTGACTCAGACATCACTTCGCTAAAAGTATAATAACTTCTTTTAACAAAGCCGGATTGACTAGCAGTCTTCGACAAAGTTGTAGACAATTAAATTATCTTTCTTATTTTCACTTACAGTGATAATACGATGCGAACAGTGGCACTTAGCGGCGAAAATGTGAGCTAGTGGCTTTTCTCCATGTAAATTTTCGAAAAATCTCATACAAACTTCAGGCTCGTTGGTCCGGTAGCTAGACTTGTCCGATTTGCTTCAAATTGGGAACAACTACTCCTGATGGGACTAGAAATCGACTCAGAGGTGGGCGGATAGGGGTAATTATTTCCTGTCACTCTAATACACCATATTACTGTCACGGTAACCATATTTCTTGATGAGCATAAAAATATTGTAGCTGAATTATTGACGCAAAAGATGACAAATCACATGTCATCGATTGTATATCCGGCATACAAAGTTAGTCGTTTCAGGTATTTCGGTAGAGCTTATTTTATACCGTTCAAAATGTGCCTTAGATAGCATAAAAAAGCACGCGAATAATTTAAACATAAGAATTGTTCGCAGGGAAAGAAGCCAATACATAATTGTCATTAATAATAATACCAAAATTTATACACGATAAATAATGCGTGCATTACGAAACCTCGAATTACATACATATAAAATCATTATATTTTATTGATTTTGGAATACCGTGTTTCGCCAAAATGAAGGATATTAGTGTACTTTCGACTGTTATTGTGACAATTTATGATTTAAAGATCGGCGATTCAGTCAATAAAAATCAAGAACACTCGTTGCTCTCTTATTCTAACGTTTCGGCCCTTATTGGACTTTTTTCAAGGAATCGAGAATTTGTGTGTGTTCTATTGTCGTTTTGTTCATGCTAAACAATGTAGCTGTCATACTATCATTCATCCGTACGGCTGTTAAACCAACTCGTCGTAATAAACGTTTAAATCAGACGCTTTGAATTGGGCCACGATTGGCGTCACTGCACTATTTATATTTATAATAGTGCAGTGACGCCAATCGTGGTCCAATTCAAAGTGTCTGATTTGAATTGTCAAAATGAAGGAGCCAGAAATAATAAAATCGTTCACCTGCCGCTTGATTCAATTAATTGTAAGCAATACTCCCGACTGTCGGCCCTCTGGAGCTGAATTTGCGTTGCAAACCGAGCATTTCCAAATTAATTCAACAAACGATAAATCTATCATAAATTCTCGGCAACCGGCTGCCCAGAGCAAAAAATACATGATGACACTACTGACAGTTGCATAGAGTTGCATCACTCATCAATGTGAATCCAGATTTGTGTAACTCTTTACCCCATCCTACTAACAAAAACTCCTTCCCGTGGTAAACTTGGAGACACAGAAGTATACACGGTTTCCATAACAACGTTTCTTGCAACAACATTCCTTCCCATCTCCGATGACTGTAAGGACGTGGACGGCGCCGTTATTTGCATTTCAAAGTATAGGGCTCTCGAAACGTACACTTAGAGGATTGATAGCTACTCCCAGGCCCCATTCGTTGATTCTCTGTGCAATTTCACTTGTTCTGATCAATCACGGAGTAGCAACTACGAATTGTACGGTCATCATGCCCATGCTCACTAAGGAGAAAATTGGATAAAACCACATTTGCGCAGAAAACCTTTAACTAAATTAACCACAACTGAATTAGTTAAAAATTTGTTAACCGAATCTAGTTGAAATAGTTGTCTATTATGTGATTATGTAATAATATTTCGTTTCGTTGAAAAAGTTAAAATGGGATTACTGATAGAAGACACTTCAAATCTTTTTTATCGTCACGAAAGAATTTGTCTAATAAGGAAAAATATTTACATCATCACCTGAAACTTACTTACTTACCTTACTCAACGCGTGTAGCAGAGTTAAAAATAATCGAAGCTCTTTTTTGACGGCTGAAAATGAACCTGATGCGACTTGTGGTGAATAGAAAAAAATATTCATTCAAAAATCCATGTTCTTCATTCAGTTGAATATCGTACAATAATATTCATTTTACTAATTATCTAGGAAAATGTTTTCACATACCGGTAAAGCATATAAAATAATAATTAGGTTCTTTACTGACACAGCTAACCTCACTTTTCTTGACAGTTTACTAGTACTGTTTACATGGACTTGGAACTTTTTTGCGGACGACTAGATTCGCACGAAGCAAATGGCGAAGAATTTTTCTAAGCCCATGTAAACAGTACAAGCGAACAGTCAAAAATGAACACTCAGTTCATTTGTGACGTCAGCGTAAAGTATTAAATTATCATCGCTTACATTGTGCCTGGGCCTACTTCGATGCGTTTGATTCGTTGATGCACGTTTGCTTCGTGTAATAATCGGAGACGAATGAAAATCTGCATGGTTTAATGGCCGATTTGATCGTTTGACATTTTCAGTAGCGCAACTGAAAATTGAAAATGAATTCGGCTGAAAATGATCGATTTTCATCCAATAAATTTTAATATTTGTAACTCTGGCGTGTAGAATTGGGAGCGAGAAAGGAATTTTTGATATTTATGCTAAACCGCTTCTCGAAAGTTCAAATTCCTCTGAAATTGACTTGCCTTCCGCATAAACGTAATTAGTTTTTGTTTATTTTACAAATTCACAACAAGTTTCGACTAATGATTGATAGAGCGCATTTCCCAAAGAACTTGTAACTTGTTATTGCAGTCAGCTTTCAGCTACCGACGATAACGGTCGTGATAACTACTCAAAGTAAACAAAGGAGAAAAAATACCAATTACTGCCAGATAATCAGCTTACCGAAAACCTTGTCCTCAAAAATAAATTTAGACTTCTTGGGAACACTGCCATGATCCCTAGCAATATAAATCTGGTGCCATTGAAGTTGTTTGAAGTCAAGTTATTTATGTCAACTGTAATATCAATATTTTTAGTGAGTGGAAAATTTAGGCAAAAATTTAAAATCAGCGGCCCATCTTCGTGCTGATGATTCATGTCTTTAATTTGAATAAACTAATTTTCGAGGAAATTTTCTCACTGTGCTTCCTAATCATAACTGACAGTTATGGAAATTCCTACTGCAGCTTGAAGTTAAAATATCAATTATCTAATCCCACAACATTAGCATGGTCTGGGGAAAAGATGTATTATTCGACCTGTACCAACCAAGTACAGTTTTAATCGAATGAGCAAAATATAAATGAATTGAAACCCACACTTGCATTGAACAAATTCGTACAAAGTCATCCGAACTTCCCTGTATCATGAGCAAGACCATCCCATTCGATGTTCGATAAAGAGTGTTTATAATTTTATGCATATGCCTTCGTGCTCATAGACTCTATCCAAGAACCTACCATAGAAATCCCATTTCAATTTTTCATGGGATCCAGCCGCCTCATTCACTTCCCACTGGATATTATTCGCATACATATGTAGCACATTTCCGCTTCCTAGCATATTATACACACCGATTCAGAATACTACAAACTGAATCCCCTGGTTTCCCATTTTGCGGGAAACTCGCCCAAAGATCTTCCCCCTAAAAACGAGGGGGTATCCTGCAATATCCGCGTGAACATACGGCAGTGTCTCCAACAGACGACCATAATCATAAACGAGCACACTTTTCTCGATTTGCTCGCCCGGTACTCGAGGCTAGAACTCCCGGGTGGAAAACCATAACATCGTCGTTTCCATCGGAGGTTTTTCTTGTATGGCGCCATCTGCGCACTCGGGAAATTGCTGATGTGGGACATGGGCCGGGAGATGAGAAATCAAAGCGATATATAAATTGGATTTTCTCCAGCTCTTGCCCCTTACTCAGGCCGCTATCCTTGCTCTGACAGCTGCAGGATCGATTACCGAGACGCCTTTTTCTTGTGGCGACGGCGATGACGACGACGACGACGACGGTTTGGTTCAACAGATCCAGCTGGAATATTGATTCTTTCACCATTGGACCGAGTGGGGGAGGAAAACTTTTTCGTCCCCCCCCCCTTCCTTCCATTAGAAGAGGCTGTGTGGATGGCGATTTTTCTACGAGCTTCTAATAATCCCATTCGCCGTTGCTAAGTGTCGAATAAATTATTCGATAGGCACATAATCAATTGGCAGCTTAAATGGGGAGTTCGAACCTTTGGGGGAAATGTGCAAGAAAATATGCCCATCGGATTTTCATAGGCAATAAATTTGCGATTCAGTGTACTTGGTGGAGTGCATTATATTTCAATCGAAGAGGATCGTTATTTGTGTGGAAATAACTTCTCCAATAAAGGAAGACACGTCAACGCCTTCTCACCTGTCTAGACAGATAATGTTATTCGCGACGGATGCTCAGCTGAACTCATTGTCTTATCCTAATTGAGGAAAACTTTTCATGTGTCAAACAATCACCTTTATTCAACGAAGCCCGCATCCTGAAAACACCTTGTCATATATAGCGATGTGTAGAAGGCAGACAATTTCAATCCTTTTTCACTCACCCTCCCATAACATATGAAGGTACGTCGTTTTCTAGCACAAGAATGGTTCACATAGCTGCCTACCATTAGCTCTGTATTGTCGGAAGCAGCCGGATAAATTGTTATCGTATGAAATCCCATCATAAACGAAGCATGGGAAATTACTACACTTCTTCTTATCCATGGAAATGCTAATGAAATAATCGTTGCTTGTAAGCTTGTGATGATCCACTCAGTGGTTACGAAGGAAATTGTCGTAAAGCCAACCCAATACCACTGGGGACATAGCGGGACCAATATGAAGAGGACGGTCAAAACAGTTTCACAAAATGGTGTTCTGTATGCTCTACAATATCTCAAATATTCATGTTATTCTCAAGATTCACAGGGCGACAAATGAAGAACAACTTAAACTTTATATAATGTTGAAGTTTGGTGTTTCGAATGTATTTCTTCAGTAACTAGTACCAACTTGGGGCTAATTAAACAATAAATCCAAACAGACATGCCACCTGTATGAACGATAGGGCATTGCAAAAAATTTTTTTTTTTGAATTCTCAAAGGCCCCCCCTCTCATATTGTGACAAGTGTCAAAGTAAGCTCAGATGCCAAATTTCACATCATTTGGACAATTTTAGACCACCTCGCTTGAAATTTTTTGAAATTGGTGGTATGGAAAAATATGGAGGAAAAATACATTAAATGCTATAACTTTTGAAGTAGCAATCAGAAAATTACAATTTATACCTCTTTTGAAAGGAAATAATCTTAGTATTTGAATGAAAATATTTTTGTTTCCAGAAAAATACGGAAAAGTGGGGTACCGGGTCATTTTGGCCCCAAAATCTCATATTTTTAATGATTTTTCTGCTCCGTGATGCAAATCATACATATTTTATAGTTTTTCTAATGTAAAAAAATCTCAAAAATCGATCGAAGATTTTTTGACCTTAGTCCAAATACGAGAAGCTGGGGTTAAATGGCCTTATGTCATTCATATTAAACTTCATCATTTTCTCGTGCATATATCTCTATTATTCTTCACTCAATTTTCATAAACTATACCTTATTGAACGTGGAAAATCCTTAGGATTATAACAAAAATAGATTCGTTAGCGGTAACATTTAGGAACATCAAATTATCTGATATATAGTGTCGATTTCACATTTTCATCATAAAATCGCACATATTAACTCCATTTAACAACAAAATTCTTATTTGATTTACTACTTTTAGTGTCAAATGTGCTTAGGGATCACATGAGAAAAGTTTCATTCCTGGAAAAATAGGGGAAGTTGAGGTATTAGGACAAATAATGAAAAAAATGAGATTTGTAGAGTAAATATCAAAAAGTTTGATGTTTCTGAATTTTAACTCTAACGTTTTTATTTTTGTTTTGTTCCCCAGAATTTTACACGTTCAACAAGTTACATTTTATGAAAATTGATTGAAGAATAATAGAGATATATGTATGAGAAAATGATAAAATTTAATATGAATGACAAAAAGCCCTATAACCCCAACTTCTCGTATTCGGACTAAGGTCAAGAGGGTTCCGTTCGATTTCTGAGATTTTTTCACATTATAAAAACTACAAAATATGTATAATTTGCGTCACGGAGCAGAAACATCTTGAAAAATATGGGATTCTGGGGCCAAAATGACCCTGTACCCCACTTTCCCGTATTTTCCTTAAAACGAAAATATCTTCATTCAAATACTAAAATTATTTCCTTTCAAAAGAAGTATAAATTGTAATTTTCTGATTGCTACTTCAGAAGTTATAGCATTTAATGTATTTTTCCTCCATATTTTCCCATACTACCAATTTCAAAAAAAATCAAGCGAAGTGGGCGGGGGTCTAAAATTGTTCAAATGATGTAAAATTTGGCATCTGAGCTTACTTTGACATTTGTCACAATATGAGAGGGGGGGGGGGCCTTTGAGAATTCAAAAAAAAATAAATTTTGCAATGCCCTAATGAACGACTAAAGAAACTGACTGATTCCGAGTGATGTCGCGTGAAGCAAAACAAAGGTTTTTATGAGAAAGCGGTGTCATCTTGGTACTAGTTTGGATTCATCTTCTAACTGACCCCATGCTGGTGCTAGTTACCAATGAGATGAATTCGAAACAACATAATCCAACTATTTCTAAGTTTGGGGTTGTGTCCTTATGCTCACAAATCTAATTTTTCCTCCTTTTGAGAGAAAATTGTGCATAACTGTTTTTTTTCCTTGGAAAGGTGTAGGAAAATTATGAAAATGGCGCTTTCCGTTTATTTTAACAAGTGTAGCAAGTTTAAGCTTGTCAATTTTTCGTTATCTATATATGCAGGGTGTTTGATTCATAATTAAGAACCTCTCGAGGGGTGATTGACTGTCATATTTGGAGAAAAAATCGTGCTACACATACCATTAAATCTCAACCGTTACAGAGTTATTGAACTTTTTGTGTAAAAAACCTATTTATCTTAAAATACCTCTAACTCAAAAAGTATACTTTGAATTTTAAATCTTTTAGTGCCATTGGAAAGGTGATTTGGAAAATTTCCTATTGAATAGTGCTCTCATATCTTTCAGTTAATTAGTTTTAACTACCTTTTTTGATGATGTTTTTGTTAATTTTCTCAAAATAATGAATTATGATTATAGCAATATCTAATCTCCAAAAATTGAATTTTGAGACGATGCACAATTTGTTCTTCAACATCATATTCCTATCTCCTCTCGTTTCTTTGTAGGTACTAAAGGCAGTAAATGTAATGTTTTCTTTCGAACAAAAAAGAGGTGCAGAACATTTTTATTCCATTTTCATATACAATTGTATAACAAATATACAAAATAGGAACTTTTCAGGTCGTATAAAAACGAAAAACCCATGTCTTACGACAATTTCATTGCTGAAACTGGAATCGGTCAATTAGGTCGCCATTTTTAATTTATTAAAAATAAACAGGCCAAAAAACTTCAAATGTCAATATTATTGTCAAATGTCAATTTTTTTCGCTCATCCCATCCGGATTTGATTTTGCAATGGCAAGTAACACCAAAAATAGTATCTTCCATCGAAATTGCGATTTCACCTGGCCCTGGTGGCCCGTTTGAGACATCTTGGCTCTGTTTTATTTTTATATTCATTTGCCATATTGAAAAAAATAGTAATGGAAACGAATTAGAAAACATCCTGAAATTTGAACTAATATTGAGAATAACAATAACTTTATGTTCACCGCAGACACTTGATGTCCTCGAAAGCATTTTTCAGAACGATTTTCAGGATCACTTGGACGAAGCTGATAGCCCATTAATTGTTTTTAGTTTTTTCTTAAAAACCTCTTGAAAGGTTATTTTTCGCAAAATATTTTCACTTCCCAGAATGATTCAAAACGAATCTTATGAGACGACGGACGAAACTCGATCATTCAACCGCTTATTTAGGGGACTTATATCACCAGACCATGGCAATTGATTGAACAAATGGAACTAATATATGTTATGAATACCCAGGTAGCCACCAAGCAATAATACTTGCAGTACAATAGCATATTATTTACATTTTAGATGCTTATCGCAGTATATTAGCATATTTTGATTCCATAGCTCTTGTAAAGTAGCAGTTATTTAAGTTTTTCTTGTGAGTAATAAGTATTTCAAATAAATGCATAATAGTCGCACATAGCATCGCCAAACATTATTAGCGTACTCAAAATGCTCCTTTAATGCTAGAAAATTGTTTTGAATCAAGGACTATAATAACTCACTCAAAAACAAAAAAAAAAGATTGTCCGGAGCAGGGGCGGATCCAGAAAAAAATTTCAAGAGGGGTCCGAAATTTCGATTTTAAAATGAACATTGTATATTTCTTAATACGTAATAATCTTATTTAATAAATACCAGTTTTGTTTTGAAATGATTTTGAGATGGAAACTAATATAAAATTGAAACTCATTAAACATTTCTCAACAAGTAAAATAATTTCGGAGGGGGTCCGGACCTCCAGGACCCTGCCCCTGGATCCGCCACTGGTCTGGAGCCCCACGCGACTTAGGGTATTGAGAAAAATGGCCTACTTGGCATGATGCGAAATAAAGTACACGGTTAGTGCTGTGTATTAGTTTCTGCAATGTTGCACGTGTAAGTATGGGTAAAGGGTGTACATTTTGTTTAATAACAGTGTGACGAGTGTATGGGTAGTGGACGTGCTTTCCCTAACGTCCTCCGAAGGTAGTCGGTTATAGGCGAAAATATTGCGGGTGATATCCAGTGAAGTGTTTTAGCTGTTTTAGGGATGTAGCTCCCTATAGTGGTGCGAGTGATGCCAAATATTTGGTTTAAACGCACATAATTTAGTACAGGCCAGTGCGTAAGGGGGGGGGGGGGGTTGGGGGATCAGCCTCCCCATGAGGGTTTTGCATTACTTTTAAAATACTTCATTCCGAGATAATTGCGTTTAAATTTTTGTGTTTACTTCATTCGTGGGAGAACCTGCGCGCTGCAAACGGCTTTAGTTAAATATCTAGTGCTCCGATCAGGATGAAATTTCTCACAGCTATTTTCAAAAGTATGTACTTTCAGAACATTCAATAATTTTTTTTTAGATTTTTTAGTTCCAACTTTGTATATAACCCCTAAATTTCCTGTTCAGGAAAAAAGTACACTGCATTTGAGCTCTCTTCTATGTCACTCTAGAAACAAGTCAATGAAGAAAGCAAGGACGAAACTTTGCGAGGGTGTCTGGAATGGGATGTATGTTAAGTTGGACGGCTTCTCTGAAGGATCGGTGCACTTTTCGACTAGTTTGTATATTAGCAACAGTAGGGAGTAGATAGCAGATGTCGGACAGCGGGTTACCAACGGCAGTTAAACTGGAAAAACATGAAGTTGGAGAAAATGGGGATATCGTTGTCTAGAGAAATTTCATCGCCGATGATTGTTTCGTTGGAGTGGCAGCGAAATGGATCACGAAAATGAGAATCGCTATAGGGTGAAATACCGCCGCCGAGAAGTTCTCAGCACTAGCTAGCAGATAAATAGGAACGACTAGCACCAAGAATGATAAGAAGCCCGGCGAAGGTGGTTGTAAAAAGATGTAAATCCTTATGGTCGACATCTCCGGATCGGTTGATGTCTCAACAGGTGACGATATTTGCGAAGGTTGGACAGCAAATAAGGAAAAGTAGGTATGGATAAAAACATGACTATTAACACACAACAAAATAAGCAAGAACACAATCCCTACTAAAGCAGTACTGAACGGTTGCCCCTGATGGATGAGGATTACGAGATACAAGAGGTTGAGGTTTAGTCGGTTGGCTTAACAACTACTACAAACCAATCCAAATCCACCACGAGACAGCAGACAGCGCACAGTGGTCGTAAATCCCAAAAACGTGAACTTAATTCACTAGAGGCTAAACCATCGAATATATTCGCAGGGTGTCTTTGGAAGCATTATTTTTAAGATTATTTACCACAATCTGATAAAAATTAAATTGAGGCATGGCTTACTATGATTGAGCTAGGAAAATGAACTATTTATACTGACGAGGTAGAAAGGTGGTTTTCGAAATGCTCATAATGAAGAATTTTGTTGAACAATTTGAACTTGCAGGACCAGGCATGGGAAAAATCATTTCACGAAACGGTCAATTTGAAATCATCCACCAACATGCTCTTACTGTGAAACCCGATCTCGGCAACCCTTCTTGTGCAGAGTTACGCGTTCATGCGAAAGCGAGAGGCAAAACACAAAACTGAAAAAAGTGTCAGCGCCCGGCTATGATTCATTCTCCATCGCATACGTAGTGTTTTGAATGAAAGCAGAAAGGATCGCAAATGAATGCATTCTTTCATTCACAAAGATTCATTTCAAAACATTCACCGGATCGTTCTAATAAAAAAAACTTGTCGTTCTTGTTTATAGACCTATGAAATTTTCACTTGGTGATCTCTTATTGTTGAGTAAGTAGTTTGCAATGTGCTGGTGAAAAAAAATAACTTCTTAAAACGATTCCGTGCATATCACAATATCAATTTCAAGTGGATTGTAGTGCAATCTACTTCTCAACATTGATTATAGTGTACATTTGACCTAACCCAACCAGAGTATACAATGTCACATTCATTTGTGAACTAAAAGTTGATTCACTTGTGAACGTTTACAGTACAATCTTCCGATTCAATCCGCGTATGAAGAACACGATCTTCTTCATTCAACATAGTACGTGTCATTCGTTTAACCTGGCTCACATCTTCGGAAGTTCATCTCTACTTACGTTTAGATGTGTTCTTTTGGAGAGTTTTAGTCGGATCGTGAATGAACGACTGGCTGCTGTTAAAGCAATGAACGGATTCGCCAAGAATCATGCGAATGAATGATAATTTTCATCCCTGTGCAGGACTTCGTCGTACTGCTGCAAGAACGGCAAAATGCGCTTCTCGAGGCACTCAGATATGATCTCGCCATTTTACTGTGCCCTTTGTCACGAAAGGCTCACTTCTCAGTCCGCAAGAGCAGATGGCCTGCCAAATGAGATATTTGGAGGCGATCCTCGACATTTTCTTCTTCTTAAATTTGTCGTCCACATAGAATTTGCTCTTGCCGGTGAAAAACTCCAACCCCGGAATTTGCTCAAAATCGGCCTTTATATGCGTTTCGTCGTCCATCACACAGCAGCCATATATTGTCAGCATCTTCTCGTAGAGCTTCTGTGCCCGAGTTTTAGCCGTCGATTGTTGCCGCTCATCGCGGTTTGGGAAGCTCTGTACCTTGTATGTATGTAGTCCAGCTCTCTTTGAATTGTGGGCGTAGCTCTGCGACATGCCGATCTTTTTAGCCAAATCACGGCTTGAGACGTTGGGATTTGCTTTAATCATCCGCTTCACCTTTCCCTCCGTCTTTTTGTTCTCCGGTCCCGGTTTTCTTCCAGCTCCTTTGCCGTGGTCCAACGTCAACCGCTCCTGGAACCGCTTCAACACTCTGGAGACGGTTGAATGGTGAATGTTGAACATTTTTCCCAACTGCCGGTGCGACAGGTCAGGAAATTCCAGGTGTTTGGAAAGAATTTGTTCTCTCGACTCGCGTTGGTTCACCTCCATTTTCGTTGAATCGAAAAACACGACTTCGAGTTTGACAGCATGTAAACAATACACATCAATGAGAAAGTGTGCAAAATTTGGTTGATTTTTACCCAATGGTAAAAAAGTTATGCCCTGTTGGATGTGTCGCAATTATTTCGTGTTCGCCCTTTAACAGGGAGTGTTGAGCGTTACGCTTAAACTGATATATTTTACACCGAATTATCTGAAGCTTTTGATAGAGTGAACCACAACAGACCAATCGTTAAACGAAAATTTGGAATTAACGGTAGTTGTTACAATTGTTTCGATCCTAGCTCACAAATCAAGGGATAATGGTTGTAGATTGGCAGGCACCCACATTTACTTCTACATCAGGAGTCTCCAAGGGAAGCTACATGGGACCGTTGTAGTTTCTGCTTTACATTAATGACGTGTGCTTAGTGTTGAAGATTCCTATCCAGTCTTTCGCAGACGATCTCAATATATTTCATATCTTCCGATCAAATTTAGCGGCAGTTAATTACTGTTATTTTTAGTATCGAGCAGAAGCGTACTGAGCTCAAATAGTTTCGTTTCACGCAATCGCTCTGGTCAAAATGAATCAAACTCGATCTTAGACGTCAGTTGACAAAACAAACCAATAAAGAGTATTCTCTGCACTGTTTCTTGAATTCTTTCAGGAATTTTTACTATTTCTGAAAGGAACATGGCTTGCACAAGAAGTAGATTCGAGACATTTTCTCATTCTACTTGGCAGCAAAAACTCGCGCGAATATCTCTATCTGAGCGATGGTTAATTTCGGATAATGATGTATTTTTCTTATTTGGAGCTTAGAACTTCAAAACTCTCTTAGCAGCTGGAAAAATACTGTTCGAACTTCAAATAGAACAGACACGGAAATGGAGAAATTCTGCCAGAAATGTTCCTTATATACCAAGCGAAGAGATTGGCATGACGTTTTACAGTGGCAGCCAAAACCTCAAAATTTAACATTATTCGTTACCGTCTTCGGATTTAAAATTGTTTAATTTGTAAAAAATGTCATATAAGCATTTTCTAAAAGTTGAGTTGTGTGAAGATTTGAGATATTTCCCGCTTTCGAGCCCATTTGACACGCCTAACTCATAATGGAAATTAGAATATTTTTTAATCTAAAGTGAACCCTAAAAATGAATCAAAAGTCATGCATATAAGGGACGATCCGTAAATGACGTAGCATTTTTTGAGTGATTTTTAACACCCCCCCCCTCCCCCATCGTAGTATTTCGTCACAAATCTCTAAATACCCCCCTGGTAATTACGTTGCTTGACGGTATTTCTCCCCTCCCCCTTATCGCCGAAAAATATAAAAAAATTAAAAAACGATGTTAGTTATTCCCCTTTTAAAAAGCTACGTAGCATGACATGACCCCCTACTCCCCTGTCGTCACACATCATCACAAAATACAATACTCTCCCCTCCCCCAATAATGCTACGTCATTTATGGATGATCCCTAATACCAAAGCGAAACAAAAATGAATTCAAAATCAAATATATCTGAAAGTAAAAAAGTATTAGCATATTTTCAAATAATCTTGATCTGTATCTCATATATTATATATATTATATATTCACATATTTTTATTTCAAATCATATAAGATGAAGTGATATTCAAACAAACGATTGATCCCTTATTCTACAAGATTGAACTTGAACATTGTGCAGACCAGATTAAATTAATATTATTCCTTCGCAAATTTTTGTTCATATTTCATCAAATTTCTTTGAACTCTTCCATATTCCCAGCTGTTTTAAAGAGGGGCTCTTCACAATCGCTCAGTAATATTTAATGAGCAGAAACTGAAAGCCATTTGGTGAATTTCTCAACGAAATG
Source organism: Topomyia yanbarensis (assembly GCF_030247195.1). Classification (NCBI taxonomy): domain Eukaryota; kingdom Metazoa; phylum Arthropoda; class Insecta; order Diptera; family Culicidae; genus Topomyia; species Topomyia yanbarensis. The sequence continues at coordinate 427,869,049 of NC_080672.1, read as the reverse complement.
TATATCATTTTCCATGAGAAAATTGAGCGTTATTTTGGTGTAGGGCGCCAATGCTAGATCCGGTCAAAACAGTGCTATGATTATCACAATATTCTGCTGAAACTCAGATCGATGGGTTTCTGCATTTAGTAGTTCCCGGGATATAAAAAAATGATTGACTTCAAGCCGCAGGAACATATTGCTTGCCATACCACACTTTTCGATCAAATTTCTACACTAGAATCGACCTGTCCGCGTCGCTTATATCCTCCCCTACGATGCATGTATAATATTGTGAAACTGAAAGAATGTTGAAGTTTTCTTTCATATATGTTTCGTCGTCCATCAAAATGCACGCTACTTATATTCTGTACTTTGTTGGGCGATTTCGTATTTTCTTCTGGGTCTTCAGGTTGTTCCGTTTCTTGTTACGTTGGATCATTCCTACGCTCGTTCCCATCTTGTTGACTAAATTACGTGTTTTATTGATTTATTCCTCCTAATTAGAGATACCAATTTCTGCTCCAGATTCGTGTTGAAAGATCCGAGTTTTTTGCCTTTTCCTGCCAGTTCATCCAGTGAATAGTGTTCCCCAAACTCGCGTGATGAATCCACCAATTTTCACATATGCTGATTTCGTTTTTAGAACGGAGTCGCTCTAGGTTCGCTCTCAGCTGTCACTTTTGTATGGATTTTGTAAATATTAGAGCGAACTTAGGGCAACTCTGATCTAAAACCGAAATCGGCAATAGTTACACCCTTTTCACTGAGCCTTGTGTTCAAAATCCTAATTTACACTTCATCGAGCAACACATTGGAAACAAAGAATTTACATAAAGTAAAGAAACGAAAGATGACAGTCAATCACACCGCATGCTGCGATGAGCACATTAAAACCATCTCAAATACGAGTATACAACGCAAATGTATGGCGATAGCTTATTTTCGATAGAGTTCTTTTACTCGTCATAACTTTTACTTAGATAGGAAAATTCTAAAATAACGGAGTTCGAGTTATTGGAAATTTCATCTTCTTTTAAGATGCCATAGAGGTGTTTTACGCCAAGGTGTACAAATAACTATTCTGTTTTCAAAAATTTAATGCAGTAACAAATTGGTTTTTATTATCTAATATGGCAATAAAGGTAAGTTTAGAAGTATCTTATAAATATGCAATTTCAAATGGGTTTAGAAACAATGATACTACATTCCTACAACCAAGATTTCATATTTTAAATAAATCGTGTCATCCCAGCAATCGAAATCTACCCTTCGTTCGTTGATAGCTCGATGAAATTAATAGTCCTGACACTAAGTTAGTGTCGAATTCTGACGAAACGAAGTTGAAACGCAAATTTCATAACTAATGTTTTAGTACCACCATATACCCGAACACAGGTTAAGGGTTGCCCTATATATTAATTGAACATGAACAGATTATTTTTCAAACTTTGAAAAACAATTTATTTTGACCTCCAATTTTGGTAAATTTCCCTCAGTACAACGACCTTAACGTACGTACGTGTTTTTGAAAATTAACCGACTGTGATATTATCTAACAAAGCAAAAGAAAATTTAAATTTCAAATTGTGATGCTTCTTCGAACTGCTGTTGTCAATTTGAAACACCTAAATGCATTGGTGACAGCAGTTTTGCTAGTCACTGAAGTCTAAGCAGGCGGTTGCATTGTTCGTTTAAATCACGCGCTTCCTGCATAAGGATTCTCTAACTGTAGACAACAAACCACTGCCTGAAGCAAAACCGACCACTCGTTCGCCGCTTACTCAGCCGGAGCGCTATAAAACAGTTTATTAAATCTTCTAATCCCAAACAAAAATAAGAGGCGTATCCGAACTGGCGGTTCCACTGGTTGTGGTTACCGGTCCTTCACTATGTACTACTCTTCCATCATCGCTACCATCATCACCGTCGTCGACGTCAAATACAGTTCAAATACTGCGCAGCAAAAAAAACCTCGGGGTGAGCAATTTCGCCAAATCCGTTCTTGAAAAACCAAAAACACGTATGTAACAACATTGCGTCAAACAACAAAAACATACCATACTGACACAAATCCTTCGAGGAGAGCGGAGCAGAAGAAAAACAATGCCGAATTTCTCCCGAGGACAAAAGGCAGGCTGTAAAAACATCAATTTATAATCATGTTTAAATTATTGTCTAAGGGCTCTGCGATCGGGCGATGCACGGTTTGGGTTGTAAAATGCACAACTGTTTGTCAGTTTGGGACCCCTTTTTCTTGCCGAGAGTAACGTAACTGTTTCCGATTGAGCGCGCTCCGTCCGTCCCCTAGCTGCTGCACATTTTCCAAAGGGATTTGTTGTTGCTTGTACGACTGGGAAAGGTTGCGAAGAGCAATGATAATCAATTGTTATTATTATTTTATTTCATGCTTTATTGAGAGTGATTAGGTCTATCATTTTTTTTTTGTTGTTGCTGTTGCATCCTAAACCTTGACAAACGGCATTCAATCAAAAAATATGTGCAAGTTTTTTTATGGCCTCGACCGGAGGTCCTGCCAATTTTTCATTCGATTTTTCGGGTGGGATTGTCTGTGTGGCGTGTCGAGGTGATTATCGGCTTGGGTGAATCTTTTTATGCCTTTTTATTGCCCATCTATTAAATGGCATATAGTCTATTGAAAAGCAATAAAAGAACTAGCGAAAAGTGGGACGCATACATTTTTGTGTGCCGGTGTGTTGTGTGGGACAATCGATAAAGGGCATTAAACACTCCGTTTTTTATCCGATAGCGCACGTCCGGGATATGACCGACAGCTAAAAGTGGGCTGGACTGGTCATATTTGAATGGTACTATTTTATTGACGAAATATGTTTTATTGAATAGATTGATGGGATTTCATTGTTTGGAACTAATTGCGGACTTTTCTTTCATTTCAGAATTTATCCAACCTCAACATCTTTGGCCTTATATTCAACAAAACCTTATTCAACAGAACCATTTAGTGAATCCTGCGTTTTTCACCAACCACTTCCCGCCCCATCACCCCCATCAACAACAACCACAGTCTCCTCATCATACGCATCATCTAGTCAACGGAGGAAGTCCAACCGCGGGCAACAATAACAACAACAACAACAACAGTAGCAGCAGTAACAACAACCACAACAATAGCAGCAACGGTAGTAATTGCAATAGCAATAATAGCTGTAGTAACACCACTAGCGAAGCTGGCAGCTTACCAAACAGTCCGGACCTACAAGATGATGGTTCTCGTCTCCAGCAGCAATCAGCAGCACAGCAGCCTCGAGATAATAAAATCATTGCGAAACCACTCCCAAGCCGGCCGATGCCTTTCCTGCAGCATGGACTGAACCATCCTCATCTTCACTCGCTGCTTGCCCACTGCCGGAATCCTTATCTACCGGGTAAGTTCGAGTTCGGGAAACTAACTACATACACAGACACACATTCTTACCATGTTACGTTTGGCTTTCTCACACCGCAGGTGGTCCGCAAGTGTTCCCACTGCCGCCGGGACAGGGATTTCCATGGGCGCACTCGACACGAGGGAAACCCCGACGGGGGATGATGCGGCGGGCGGTGTTTTCTGGTAAGTTGATGTATTAATATTTTTTTAATTTTGAAGCTTTAAACCATTTTGTAATGCCTATTTTTATGTATTTTAGGGGATTCTCTTACATAAATGTTGCAAAAACTACCTGATGTTTAATAATTTTTTTAAGCAGTAAAATGACTTACACACTAAACCAGCCAAAAGTTGTTCAGTAATATCTTTTGACGATATGATCAGTAAAATTATATTTTTACGGAGATTTCAGCAATTGGTTAGAAAAATTGCGGAAGTGTTTTCATTTTTCAACGACTATCGATAGTTTTACAAATCATTTGCTGAAATCCGCAATATTTTTCACTGAATTTATCATTGCATTTGATTTGTTCGGTACATTAACATTATACAGTAATAAGTTGACGATTTCTTCGGCAAAAAATGAAACAACATTTCTGAACCTCGTCAAAAACTTACGAAACAACTACAGCAAACCATCTGTCAAGTAGCCATTTACAAAAGAATAAAACTTGAAGCGACATGTTTGCCTATTGCGAATAATTATTTGCAAATTATAAGAATGTTCAACAGAACTCAGTGAAGCTGTAAAAGTGAGAATTACTGATCGTCATGGTGTTTGAGGTGCCCTTATTACTTGTTTAAGGGGTTATATACAAAGTTGTGGTGAAAAAGAGAGATAAGTTCGCGTTTTTTTTTTAAAGCGTGCTATGCAATTTTTTTTTGAAAATGCAAAAGGCAGCTCGTTGGTAGTGCTATTGAAGTTCGAAAAAACAAGTTGAATTAAAAATAATATTGAAGGTTGGCGGAGTTATGGACCATCCCCCGTAGCGAGTTTTTTGGCAGAGGTTTGCGGTGAACGCTCTCCAAGCCGAACCGCTCAACTGAAATAAAAATAAAATGAAAAGATTATTGAAGAAAAATGCATTGTGATGTACTTGAACGAATTGGTTTCCCAATAAAAAAAATTTCCTGCAAATAAAACGTTTTAACTAATAAATGAGTTTTGTGGTGCTCAAAATTTTAAACAAAAATTCATCGCAAAGATTCAAAATTTTTTGGATAAAAAAGAAGCCGTTCAAGTACACGAGAATATAAATACAAACAATTGAAAAAAAGTAGATGAATATCGGATGAATAGTTTTTGCGATATCACGTTCACCGCAACGGTGCTTTTCAAACAACTTAGTTTCGAGATAATTGCGTTTAAAGTTTTGTGTTAACTTCATACGCGGAAGAACCAGAGCGCTGCAAACGGCTGTAGTTTGAAATTTAGTGCTCCGATATGGATGAAATCTCGCACCGGTATTTTCAAAAGTATGTACTTTCAGAATATTCAATAATTTTTTTCGATTTTTTGAGTTCCAACTTTGTATATAACCCCTTAAGACATTTCGTAATGTATAATGGATTTGTCTTACAAGGATACTAATTGGAAGGCGAATGGTGCAAAGAAGTGTTGATTATACCGCGAAAATGCCGCTTATTGTTTCCAATCAAATATAACATTCATTGGCAGTCCTGTTTTGTTTCAACATTGTTGGTAATTTTTGTGAACAAGCTATTTTTTTGATTTTTTTTTTGGAGATGTAAGGTTATTCTTAATAAAGCATAAGTGCACATTAGACACCAAAATGATCAGTGCTTATCCGCTTATCAGCATTAAATGATTGGGGAAAGCATTTTATTACATAGATAGAAATTTCAGATAATTTTATTTACATTTCTAGAATTTATATTTTTTCGTACAACCAGTAAAAACTGGTAAAAAAGTTACTTTCACTAGAAATTCGTCAAATTCAATTATTAAATTGCTGAAGTAGTCAACAATTCTTAACTGAAATATACCGCTAATGATTTGAAAATTTTGCTGACGTTTTGATAAAAAGAAATTATTGCGGAGAGTTCGGTAATAGAATTGTTTTACTGAATTGATTACCGAACGGTTTGCTGTTCAAAGCCCCAGTAAAATTTTGCGGTGCGATTTTGCCGTTCGGTATTTTTTTACCGATCAACTCGGTACTTTGCGCAAAATATCTTATGCTTCCGCTATTTTCGTTTAAAATGACGAACTCCGCTTATTCTGCTACCGTAAAACAGTTTTTCAAAAATACAATTACCGATCTGGCTGTTATTGTTTACCGAGCAACTTCTAAATTTTGACATATGTCAACAATGCTGAAAAATTCAGTAAAAAATATACTGCACAACCAGCATATCGCCATACGTTAACGGATTACTCGTTACAATAATTGCTGAACCAAGCTGTAAGCTATGCTGACCGCTATTTTCATTTATAATATCAAACCGATTTAGTGGTCATCTCCGATTCCTAAAGATTCTACTTGCATCTTAATGCAAACATTGCGAAGAAAATGAGCAATGGCTTAGATTAGTAAAAAAATAAATCATTATCGTAAGTGTTCTCTTTGCGGATTAAAGGCATTTTAGAAATAAGGCTCGCGGAATTTGTCATACTTCGTTAATCCGCATTAATTTACTAGGTTTTTCATTATAAAAATTATTTCCTTGTACTTGAGCTGAATAATAAAAATTACCGATTTCAAATGTTATGTTTGACGATTTATACGGTTGTATTTGCACGTCAAAAATTACTGACAGAACAGTATTTTATTTACTGAATTCTCGTTATATTTTACCGATAAACCCTGCAAAAGGTGATAGTTCAAAAAAACATTTCTTTTACCGAACGTTCGTCAAATAAACGACTTACTGAACTTATTGCGGAACGTTCAGCTGTGTATAGGTGGTAAAAAATGCGAGGTTTCATTATGTTGCTTTTTTGCCTTTCCCATATAGAAAGGTTATGCAATCGCTCTAAAAATCGTCAACCTAATCCCGGCCTAATTTTTTTAGCTTGTATGGGCTTAGGTAGTAGTATGCAGTAAGGGGTTGCTACTTTAAAATTATAACTAGTTTAAAATTTCTTAACAAGTTGGAAATTTTCGGCAGGATCGGGACCCCCGGATCTTCTTCCTTGATCCGCCGCTTCAAGCGATGTTTCAGTGTCGACACATGGTATCTCAAGATCTTGGCTGTCGATCCATTGTATGTATGTGCAAATCGTACTGAATATATAATATACATTTCCATCATTGTATGGAACATAACCAGCCATGGAATCGTAGTTTGGACAATGGAGAAAGGCACAATTGCACCACTAGGTGGATTAAAACAGGTTTCAAATATTTGGATGCAACTGTATTGGTAATACATCTAAAAAACTTAAAATGTGCTTTGGTAAAATTGAAAAAAAATCTCCACTTGCAAGGGATAAATATCTCGAATGCTATTTTTCATTTGGGAATCTCTATTTTCTATCCCGAAAAAACCAACCAGGGATCAACACGATATTTGTATGTCGCGATGTAAAAAACAGATACACAAAACGCACGTGTTATTCGAACAAACTTTTGATCATGTACAGTATGAGATTGAACTTGAACATTGTGAATATTCAAACATTTTCTTTATTACAAATTTCAGGTGTAAATTTTATAAATAAATTTCAAGACCTCAATTGCTTATTCATCTGTTCCTCATATAGGAATTGTTTTAAGTGGTTTATTAACAATAAGCTGTTGGGGATTGAATAGAGCATATAGATTAATAACTACTCGTAGTTTATTGTGAAGAAAGGTCGATCGTTGCCTTCTCGATTTGAGAAAAAAGAAATTTGCTAATGGCGTTGGCAGAATAATTCACCAGTCCCCAGCGAGTTTGTGGCCTTAGTGTTTCAGTGCGTAATACCATACAGTGAGTCAGTGCTATTGTGGCTAAGTCCCCAAGCGAAGGGCGTACTTTGATTGTCGTTACTTTTCAATTCTACCACCACACAAGGCATCCGTATGCCGGCACACATAGGAGCATTTAACTGAAAAAGTTGACCGAAAGTTAAATTTTCAAGGGCAGTATACCGTATCATAATATTCTCTAGTAATTTCTGCATTAGTCGGCACCCATGTTGCGTGTATTTGTTAAAGTTTGGCAACGCTGTTAGCTGTCAAAGGGTTTTTTGATTCTGCTTGGGTTATTAAAAGTCGCGCGTGGAAACAAAATGTTCAGACATTGGTGATTCGAATTGTTCCGTCTCAAATATCCTATATTTGGTCAGGGTCATATTTTGGCGTAGATAGACCCGTGTATTCTAAACAAATATCAGCTTTACAGAACTTAGATACAAAGAAATAAAAAACCGGGATTTTCTTACTTTTCAAAATTGAAAAAGTTCATGTTCCCAATCCGTCTCAGTGAAAACTCTTATACCCTGATAAAATTTAATTCAAATACTGCTAGACCGGCGAAAAAAAACTTGCGCTTGATTGGGCCATTTTGGATGTGAACTATTTAAATTATTTGATATTTTGGACATTTTTTCTCGTTTTACTACATTGTCCGTGCGAAATAATGGATAATTCTAGGCAAGAGTCAGGTTCAGTTACTTGGGAAACAAAATTAAAATTTTATTAAACCAGAGCGATCCAAAGTGCTTTGGCACCAGCTGATTCATTTCAAAAAATAGTTGAAGCAAAATATGTAATTCAATGCACGAAAATAAATCGATTCATAACTGCACATAGAGAATAGCTTAGAAAAACTAACTTTAATCCATTTTGTAATACCTATTTTTATGTATTTTAACGAATTACAATTAGCTTGAGATTATTGAACAATACTAGTTTTGAAAATATAAGAGTTAGATTATTCGACCGAATAACATTTAAGGGGTAACATATGATGAAGTCGACCAAAAATCGAATTTTTTTATTCTTCTAACCTGAAGTTCTTAAAAATGTTGTCTCAAATTTTTATAGAGATCGGAGCAGTAAACGCAAAGTTATAGCGTTTTTCATCTTGCTCCCTTACGGAGCAGTGGCTTATACTTTAAACGCGATTTTCTCGAAATCACGTTTTCCTAAAAACGTCTTTGTGGTGACTACGATTGCTGAAGAAGTTTTTAAACGATCTGATAAATTGATGTGTCCTTGAACGATTCCATGGTTTGGTCAATAATTTCATATTAATGCTATGCATTTTTTAATATTTTTTTTTCAGCAGAAAATAGTATTTTTTTAAATCGTTCCAGTTTCCAAAAAGAAGATTTTTTTCACCAAATCGTTTAAGGGCACCACAGGTCCATATACTATTGATTTTTTAAGGTTTATGCTTTAAGTTGAGGTGTTGGATTGGAATCGTAGTTACGGCAAACCTCTTTAAAAAAACGCGTTTTGCGGAAATTGCTATAACTACGACAATTATCAATTTTTTGTAAAAATTTCTTAAGGGGATTTTGCAAATTGGACATTGTACTACGCTAGATGTATTACAAGTATTTTATAAAAATATGGCTACACACCTTTACAAAAATTTAACTTTTCCTTTTTTCTCGCATCTTAACATATATAACCCCTTAACCTAACACTGTATAGACGAATGGGTCATTAAGCAGAACATTGCTATTTGCTTAAGCTGACCGTTTGGCCGAAAGCTAAAAGACCGAAAGGGACATTTGACCGAATGTTATTCGATCGAATACAACTTGATCGAATGCCACTAGGACTAGGAAAAGAGTTTTATTGAATGCCACTTTTTTATTCAATTTCGTCGCTATATTCCGTATTGCAAATGTGTGGTATTGGCAGATTCAAACTGTTCCTCTCGATGGCGGATGCAAGAAAAGACGATCGTTTTGATACGAGTAAATGGCGTTAGTGATGAGCTATTTAGCTTTCGCAATTACCGTGTGAACAATTGGATACATGGAAAACGACATCAGATAACTCTACGTTCGCTCTAATGTTTACAAAAATAACAGTTTCGAGCGACTATCATCTAAAAACGAAATTAGCATAAGAATACCTTGATTTCAATATGTGTACAAAGATTCGAGTCTTGATCAAATCTTTCCGCATTTTTTGCGTAGATATTGCTCTGGTTACTTCATCTGACGATGAAGTTCTTCTAAGGATTATGGGATCAACACAATATTTATATGTCGAGATATACAAAACATATGCACAAAATGCACGTATTATTCAAACAAACGTTTGATCCTTTACTGTATGAGATTGAACTTGAACATTCTGAAGATTCAAACATTTGCTTTATTACAAATTTCAGGTGTAAATTTAGTTTTAGTTTAGTTTGGAATTAGTATTAGATTAATTGGGGGGAGGGAGTATTAGATTAATTGGGGGGGGGTTGATTGACTGTCATATTTCGAGAAAAAAAATTGTTCTACACATACCGTGATATCTCAACCGTTACAGAGTTTTTGAACTTTTAGTGTAAAAAACTTATTTATCTTAAAATACCTCTAACTCAAAAAGTATTCGTTGTATTTTAAATCTTTTAGTTTCATTGGAAAGGTGAGAAAATTTCCTATTGAATGGTTTTCCTTTATGCTTCAGTTAACTAGTTTTAATTATCTTTTAGTTATAAAGTAGTTAGAAGTTAGTGTTTTTATGAGGTTCTGTTAATTTTCTCAAAATAATGAATTATCATTATAGCAATATCAATTATCCAAAAGTTGGGTTTTAGGACGATTCATAATTTGTTCTTCAGCATCATATTCCTATCTCTTCTCGTTTCTTTGTTATTTCATTACTAAACTTTTCCTGTAATCGATTTACAAGTGCTTAAAAGATGCTAATATAAAAAATATGCTTTATATCGTTATTTCCAATGCTTCATTGGAAAGCTGAGAAAATTTCCTTTCGATGTATTACGATGTATGTATTGACTTACGTGTATTAAATGAGTTTTTACTAGTAAAATAACCCAAAATTAGCGTTTTTAGAGTTTTGCAATTACAGGTAATTTTCGATACAACGTACCCTCGATATAGCGTCATTCGATATAACGTACATTTTTCCTCGATATAACGTACATATTTTTTAATTTATTTTTCAGGTCCAAATTTATCTTCAATTACGCATGTATTCCATATTTTAAGAATTCAGTATGTTATACACAATCTTAGAACGTACTAATTGGGCTTCTAATGAGAATGTTAGGAATTGGCTACTTCATTGAAGGTTACAAGAGCGATTTTTTTTAATTTCATTTGCGTATGATTGTGATTTATTAAAAACAACCATTTATCTCAACAAATAACCCAATATCAGTAGGGGAGCCCGAGGCTAGTTGGCGGTTGGGGTAAGTTGGCGGAATCCCTTTTTCTCCGTTTCTATTAGACATATAGCACTGCCTCTCGTTATGTGTTTTGGTTGCAAAACATTTTGTATTGTGGAAGTTCTGGGCGATATTGTGTTTTCGAACATACCTAGTAAATTTCCTAAATTTTAAACACTGTGTTATTTAGGGTAATGGCGGTGCTGCTCGCGGAGCAAGTTTGCGGTACTATTTACGATGCAAAAATAGTCATCAAAAATTTTTATTTCTGAAATTCACTCCAAAGTAAGAAAATCTTTTTCTTATGTATCTTGTCAATGCAGGAAACATTTCCTTCGGCTAGTCACCTGAAGAATTTCGAAAATTTGCTATTGCTTGCTATGAAAATTTGCTATGGAGTACGCGTCAATGTCAATATTCTGGGATATTGAGACTGAAATATAATAGCAAATGTCGATTAATATACAGTTTTCTTGAAAAGACATTCAGCATGTTTCAAAAGGACCCATGAAGTATTTGATTCTCCATTTGATTGCTTATTTTATGGTGTATCCATACATACCGCCAACTTACCCCGGGGCCGGGGTAAGTTGGCGGTTTTTCCGCATCACATATTTTTGTCTCTAAAATGGAGACAATGAATCAAACATTTTAATAAAATTCAGAGATATTGCCAACAGTCTGCCCTTCCATGCCACGTGTTCTATTTTGCAAAATCTAGGTACATCAAAGCGGTAAAAAATGAAAACTGAAAACACAGCCAACTAGCCCCGGTCTCCCCTAAGTTCTAACTGAAAACTAAAATTGATAATATTTGTGTGACCATTGTTGGTTGGTTTCGGGACTGCGGAATCTGATTATCTGGCCGAATGACAACGTTTAAGTTCCACGGCATGCTATGCCACAAAAATAATGAGAGGTCATATTTGTAGTTACACGGACAACTGTGCACGCTTCAATACCCCAAAATTTAGGAAATTGGTTAGCGGACTGAAATATATCTTCAGAAATTTTTGAATCGTGGATACAAGTGGATCTTTATACTCTATTCTAATGATTAAAGTTCATAAATTGCTTTTATTGTATGAGGCGCAGACGGTGAAAATATTGAAAACACTTTACAAGCCCAGACAAAATAATAATTAATGATTTAATAATTAGGAAAGGAGTCAGAATAGAGAATATTTTCGGAGGTAGAGATAGCGTAGTTGGTAACTCGATTGCCTTGTACGCAGCTCACCTAGGTTCAATTCCCAACCCCGCACATAGTGTTAGAGATTTTTCTAAAGAGATTTCTCTAACCCAACAAAGAGGCGAATGACCCTAAGGTTAAAACCTCTAAAATCTAAATAAAAAACGAATATTTTCAATAAATTTAATTCATATAAGCAAAAAAAAAAGATTATGGCATCTTTTTATGGATCCACTAGAATTTTCTTATTAGAAAAGTTGTTTCGCACTGCAAGGTAGGTAAGATTTTCAAAATTAGTTACGCGTTATCAAAATTCTACAAAATAAAGTACCACGAACAATAATTCTTTGAACATTTTGCATGCTTCGATATAACGTACAATTTTTAAACCGAGATGTACATTATATCGAAATTTACCTGTATTCTAATTATTAATCAACTAAATTTATCGTTACTATTGATCATTTAGTGCCCCTTAACATTTGCTATAACTTGTTATTTGACATTTTATCCCTATTGCTTTTCATTTCGCTTCAATTTAATAGTCAACACAATACAAATGTAGTCGGTTCGAAATCGTTGTTTTTGCATATGAAACTAGGCAATAAAAATTATTTTACTTCCAAACTAAAAGAGATAATTGAATGGAGTTAAAGAAAAAGTTGTAGAACTTGCTGAGATTCATTAATTCCATGATAATAATGAAGATGTTTATTATTTACTATTTTAAGAAAATAACGAAAATGCTAATAATAACACTAACTTTAAACTAATTAACTTCTAAACGAATACTAAATTCACTTAACTGAAAGATATTAATATATTTTTCTGTGCAAAATTTTCCTGGCTTTAGAAAAAAAAATAAGAAAAGGTACAATAAGAAAATGAGATAAAAATTTTCAATTTCAATAACCCAAACATATGAAAACAAGAAAAGATAAGTGAATCATGTCAAAGAACAAACTATACAGCTCTTCAAGTCTAATAATCTTAATTATTAAAATGGTGATGTTAACTATTAAGATTTTACGCGAAATGAACGAAAAATCGATCAAAATTGTTAAATTTTAATTAAATTACTGTGAAAAGGTTACTTAACCTCATTAACTGAAACTTGTAAGGATATCATTCAATGCAAAATAATCTCACCTATCTAATGAAACTAAAAGATTTGAAATACAAAGTATATTTTTTGAGTTAGAGCTACTTTACGACAACTAAGTTTTTAAAACCAAAAGTTCAATAACTTAGAAACGGTTGAGATTTGATGGTATGTGTTGAACGATTTTTTTATCCAAATGTGACAATCAAAAGGTTCTTAACCATGAACCAAACACCCTGTATGAAGACTTCAATTACTTATTCATCTATTGCTCGTATAGAAATTGTTTTAAGTTGGTTATTAACAAATAGGACTTAAATGGAACATACAGTTTAATAACTACTCATGGTTTATGGTCAAGAAATGTCGATCGTTGCCTTCTCGATTTGAGAAAAAAGAAAGTCATCGATGGGCATCCGAATGTAGGCATCCGTATGCCGGCATTGGTCTAAGAATTGTTATGTAGATCCACTGAACGCACTTGGGTTTGAGTCCTCAAAATTCGCCATAAGCCCGTGTACATTGACCGAATAGCATGCAACCTTTTGCGATTCTGAAATCTATGTGAGCTGTCTAATTGAGTTTGGTGTCAAGAATCACCCCAACGTATTTAACTTGATAAGCGACAGTAAGTTCAGAGTCAGAACGTTGAATTCTTCACTTGAAGATATTATTTCTTCAGCACGATCATAGCTGAAATATTTTCCGGGCATGATTTAACATACGTGATACGTTTTTTTGTTAGCCCATACGGATTGATTGTGTTATATACAAATTCAGTAGCATCGAAATGTACAAGCTAATATTGGTTAACATAATTTGATAGCGTTGGCTCGAAATTTATAGCTCTAATCAGAATGATCAAATAAATTGTATAATGGTGAATAAATTTAAAAAAAGGAAAGTACTGGAAAATGCCTGATCCGAGAAAAACAGTGTGAATCCCTGTATGCTGCCCGATTTTGTTGCCAAAAATTTCTTCCAATATTTTGATAAAACTGGATTAGTCTTCAACACTAATTTATCAGCATAAGCTACCAAGAATCGTTTCAAGAATATCAAAGTTTGCACGGAAATCTTAAGGTTCAACTGAGCCTTGTACACAAATTAACAACGAGAAGCTTTCTTCACCAAGTGTGCTAAATCTTCTTTAAAATCCATTAGTAGTACTAGTTCTTTTTAAGATAATATTCTTGATGATTTAGCACACGGCGTGGACATACACTGTTATTTTCGTTACGATCGTAAATTCTCCATTTGACCTTAAATGTCAACAATAATCGTCCTAAAATTCATGACAATAATTCAACGAGGATGGTCATAAGATTGACACTCATAGAAACGAATTATTACTGTCTATCGCCCAAAACAGGAAGAATAAAAAAACTCTTCTAGAACTTCAATCATGCCATATTTCTTCGATAACATAAAACGATAAATGGTTCCAATTTGATTATATTATTAGAAGACTCATACATTTACATTAATAAAAAAATAATCGAGAATTTTATACAAGTTATAGCATCACTTCTTACACAAAAAAGTTTTTGATCATGGACGTTCCATAAATGGCTCAATAATTATATCAGAATAAACTGTTAAATTCAAAATATGTGAAAACTTTACAATGCAGAGAAAATCCTTTTTATTTGACTCCCAACTTTGGTGAAGTAATGGATGAGATATTGATCATTTATAAAATTGTAGGCAACGTTTTAAAGTTTGAAACCATTTACTAAACATGGTATATCTCAGTCCCACGATCCAATTTTTCCAAAAAAAATTACGAAAAAAAATCATTCAATAATCTCCAAGTCAGCAGACGTGAGTAGAGTATGGACAAAAACAACAACCAAGGAAGTGAAGCGAATGACCCTTAGGCGGCATCAGGTGATACTGAAAACGTCTCATCTCCGCGGAAAAGAATCTCACTATGTGATAAATTGTATTTGAAAGGTTCTATGGACATTAGACCGGCAACAATTTTGATTTTTTTCGGAACACTTTCAAATCAAAAGGTAATTGGCCTCACACACCACACACCATTTGAAAGATTCATGAAATATACGAAAATTTCAAGACATTATTCTAATTAAGGGCCTCAATTCTAATAAAAATTTAGAGAGAACATTTAATTTCGGCTCCAATGACATGTTTATCATCAAAGTCGGTTGAAAAATGACAGAGTTACATACTAATTATTTTCCAAATTTGAAACTTCTCTCTAAACCTACAATAAAACAAGTACGCTTCTTTATAAAAATTTTGAGCAATTTTCATATTTTTGATGGAAAAATCACAAAATAATGTTTTTTTGTTGTTGACCCAAATCCGCAAAATACTTTTAACAAAAAAACATAACATAGCATACCGTTAGGAAGGTTAGTAGTAATCGAAATACCGGTATCTGTTAAATAGTGAAGTGCAAGTGCATTTAGTATTAGGAACCATAAGCCAATTTACGAATTCATGAATAATACTTTGTTTTTGTCAACTATTTTATGAGCACCAAAGTGGTGACTAGTACGTTAGGTATTATGAATTATTTTACGATGATGGAAAGGATTCATGAATAATATTTCGAGTTTCGTGAAGTAGTTAGCGAGAAAATATACTCTTGATTTTGTGAATTAGTTCACGACCACGAAAAACGGATCATGATCAAGATTTAATAAATTATAAATCAGTTCACATCGTATAGTCGAACTGTACCAGAACCAAATATTAGTCCAAGAAAGCTAAACACCTATTGCAGAGAGTATACAGATTTCCCGAACTTAAAGATTTATATGGCAAAGCAAGTTTTAATATATTTTTATAATAATATAATAATTCAACCTCGTCGGAACAAATGAAATTTTGTGAAATTTAGTTTAAATCAACTTGATGTAAAACTGACTTATTCCGATCTTCAGTCTACGATTTTATTCATTTTTGGACGCTTTTTCTTCTTTAGAAATGGGATTTCTTCTCATATTTTATTACACTGATAGCGTTATGTTAACTTTTAACATAACATGAACTTAACCATTTAATACAGAGACTTGCTTCAAAATTTCGAAACAAGCAATTTAACCCTCAAAAAGGCAAACAAAATTAATGGCTTCAGGAAGCATAGCTCCTAAGGCCCAGTGAAATTGAAAACCTCTATGCTCTTGTTTTTATCAATGAGAGAATTGAAGCTTGAAAACGCTAGATTATTTCTATTTCTAATTTCATGTTAATTCAAACTAGAGAATTGAAACCAACCAGGTTTTGAGACCTTTTGCCTTTTTGACTGTTAATATGTATAACTCCCGTTGTAATGAACTAATGCAGCAATATTTGATGACATCCAGACTTGTGAACATTTTATGACCGGGTCCGGGGAATTCAATGTTAGAGAATTATCGAACAATAGGCTTTAGACGTTTACATGTGTCGCGTGAACTGATTGAAAGGTTTGTGTCTAACTAGTGCTCATTTGGGTGCTAGTTTACTGACGAAATGAATTCAAAACACAAAAATCAAACCTAATTCAACTTATAATCTTATAATGGCGGTCTCAAGCACGCACAAATAAACTCTCATTCCCACGCTATCGTAAAATTTCTACGCCAGCACATGACCTACACTCAATTTCATAATCAGAATCATGACCCGCTGCAATTGGCCTTAAGCAGTGTTTTAGCGGTTGACATTCCCCGTCTCGTCTGCAATTATTTTGAGTGATTCTGACGGGTGCACCCTTTCTGAGAACAACTTTCTAAAAAAAATGGAAATTGCCAATATTCTTAAAAAAAATATCAGAGGTTTCCAGCTTCAACCTCGTTTGACAGTCTGGTCCGCAGATGGCATCTGTAACAAATAATTGTTTTGGCATTCCAATGAAGTAGTAACCGTGTTCCAATCCAAGACCGCCAAAAACTATTCTAGTACTTAGCGTCATAAATATAAATAAATTAAATTGCCGTCAGTTTACAATACATTTTAAGTGATATTTGTCTCGCGTCGGTAAAAAAACTCAATGTGGTACACCACTTATGTTGCGAAACACAACCTTTTCCATTTGTTTTTCTATACGTCGACAACAAAAAGCAAAAGAACGATACACTGACTCGATTCAAGAATGATCTAGTTTACTGACACTTGTTTAATGCTCGATATCAGTTGCTAATCCTCTGTTCATTCCTGTTTATATAACTGACACACAAACAATTTTTTGTTTGACGGTGCCGGTGATTGAGTTGTAAGCGTGACCGCCACTCATTCCAGTTGGTCTGGGTTCAATTCCAGCCGAGGTCGTTGAGATTTTTCTGAGGTGAAAAAATCTGTGGGTCATGTCTTCCTTCGGAAGGGAAGTAAAGTCGTTGGTCCCCGGTCCATGAGTTTGATGGATCGATAATCTAGTCCAGATAGTAGAGTCACCTCTCTGGCGTCGGTAAAGAAGAAGTAGAATCCAACTTCTATACTTACTAACAAATATCCTCCTCCGTTGATACTTGTGGAGTGCGCAGTAGTATATACGGTTTTAGCAAAAGCAAGTATCGAACTAACATCCCTTGCGTTTCCTTCCGCGATCTACGTTCGGGCCTGGCCAGCGCCGGTATTGATCAATAAACACTTTAGGATTCCAGGAGTTGCACATTGAAAGATGTTTCGCTACTCCCAGGCATAATTATCTACTGATTCCCTGTACAACTTCAGCTAGTCTAGATCGATAACGGCAGCGGAGGGGTGGTCGCGCAAGCTCAAGCTCAAGCTGCTGACACAAACAATTTTTTGTTCATTTACGCGTCGCCTGCTTTGATAGATTGTGTTATCGAATAATTTCTTGCTAATATGACACGCTCAATCAATTACATTTTATGGGTAGTGTTTGCTTCTTCATCCCAGTCCAGCACTACATGTTTACCACTTAAGATTTTAATGCCTAGAATTGTCTATTTGTTTATGAGATTACCTATCTAGATAGGCGGTATAAGTCTGTAAAGAAATTCAAATGTAAATGTAAACTACTTATGAGCCCTTATGATTAGTAGCCGCACAATAACTTTGAGGCCGACACACTAAATGTCGATACGAGGATGGATTCAACGGGAATATCTCTTGACAGTGATACGGTCAATTTACGTCAATTAGTGTATTAAATCTGATAACTCTGTTATGAGGCCAAATATTACGTTCTTGTATGATTTTTACCGACAAGAAAATATTGATTAATTGTATGTAAGTGAGTCATTGTTGAAAGATGATTTTAATAAAAAATGAAGAAATAATCAATATGAAACGATTACCAGCTACTCTTCCACGTGTTTTAACTCGTGCAGTTCAATTAGAAACTTTGAAATTTAATTTTGCTAACCTTACGGTCTGAATAGTAGGTCAAAATTTAAACCTATTTTGCCTAGTTATCAATTTCATACTATCATCCGACGGGAATAACCGCAACCATTTTGTATTTTTCTTCTCCCTTTAGACTCTCAACGAAAAGGACTCGAGAAACGGTTTCAGCTGCAAAAGTACATCAGCAAACCAGACCGAAAGAAGCTAGCCGAACGACTTGGTCTCAAGGATTCCCAGGTTGGTATTGTCCATTAAGAAAAAAAAGAACTCAAACCACACGCGAAAGTACTTACATACATACCAGCAAACATATCACCGAAGTCGTTACGACTCGGGCAAAGCCTTCTGCTAATGATTTATTCATCTGTTTACACTAGTCTCGTTTGTGATTTCTTGTTTTGTCATCTAATTGAATTTCAGCCGTGAATAGTGCCCGTACATAAATATCAAATCTTGAAATCCCCGGCCCGGTAAAGAGCCACCGGTTGGAAAAGAAATGAATTTTATAGCAGTTATCAGTTGCTGCCCCTTCGTCCTATTGTTCGCTCCGGCTAACTACAGGCAGGATTATGTTCAAACTATCAGCATCCGCTAGATTTATGTGCTAAACCAGAAAAACAACCACCGTTAGCCAGATGGGCGGTTGTTAACTATCGGTTTCATAAAGGCAGAGGTGAAAAAATCATGCTGCTCGCGAACATAAAAGAGTGTTGCTCCGCCTCGCTTTTACATAGAACCATTCGTATTTATGTGTGTCGAGTTGGCTGAGAGCATTTACGATGATCACACAGCTGTAGCCTAGTTTTTTTTCGTTTCTCGAAACGCTGGAGTTATTTAATTCATCGCTACTACAGGAAAAATGCTTTGTGAGAACCGCAAAACTCAGTTCATCTCTCCGATTCAAATCGTTTGAATAAATTGTCCTCGCCAGAGTGGAGCCGTTTTTCAACACCAATATAACCGCGGCTCGAGTTAGGTTTAGTGTGGGAAAATGTCCGCTTTCTCCGCTTGTGTGCAACTACGATGGGAGAATTTTTGGGGCTGGAAAACGGGAGCGAAGGTAGCAGGGAGAGTTTCCACCCACCGTGAAAATCGCGCAGGCGCTGCATTCACCGCAGGACCAAAACAGATGATGATAACAGGCTGATGACGAATGATGATGACTTGTTCGCTCTTTGGTCTACTCGGAGGTTATTCTGTCGTTCGTTTATTGGTTTGCAATAAAAGCAGGGTGAAATGGTGGTTTAATATTGAGTTAGTCGTCTTGGCTTAGTTCGTTGGCACGGTTGGCAAATGATTGATTGTCATGTCTCATCACTTATTACAAAACAAACTTTGTTTTCGTCTCGTGCCAAAGAAGAATTGTCCTTTTAAAAATATCTCTTATTTCTGTTAACCGATTTGGCCAATGGGACACTTAGATTAAAGGTTGGAGAGTTTTCTTTAACTTTATGGAGTATACTTTTGAGGTTTACCTGGTAGTTCAGTTAATGGGACGTATTGAAAAAGTCATACTGGAAATGGTAGAAATCACAAAGACCAGTTACTTATCATGCTGGCTCTGTACCTAAAACAGTACTAAAGGAAATATTTCGAGTGATATTTCTCTGTTTTGTAAAACCCAAAACTCGAAAACCTCTGTTTACAAATCTGGAAATGTCCAATGAAAAAGATATTAAAATTGATGTTTTCAAGTGCGATTCTACAGGGTGGCAACGTGAACGTTATAAATTCATTAGAGGGAGCTCTCATTTTAATTTCGGCGAAGGGATGTGCCACGACGAGCATATCTGGGATGCGGTCAACAGAGTAGTGACGAGCTGCCGAGGAAGTGGCGAAGGGACCAACCAAGTAGCACCGCCGACTAGAAAGCTGCCGAGAAACAACAAATCGGGTTCGGAAAAAAATTCCGGCGCCGGAGTAAGCTACATCCACCGCCGGGGACTAGATCGAGTAGATCGGGACGAAGCGGGGGGGGGGGGGGGGGGGGGGGGGCTAAATTGCTCTAGTAAAAACGCATCGGTATCGGGATAAGCCCACCGCCGAGGAATTTACGGTAGTGTAGATTCCAATTGGCTGGGAGCTAACTGGCTCACGAAACAGAAATCGGTACCGAGGGAAATTCCACCGCCGGTGGACTCTCACTCTGAGTAGTGTACTTTCCGCACTGTATAATATCCGAGTAAATTTCGATAAAGATAGGAGGTAAATGGCTCAAGAAAGCGGGTATCGGTATCGGGAAAAATTTCTCCGCCGGGGAAGCCTCAGTCGGACTATGATGAGTTCACCATCTGGGACTATCCGAGTAGATCGTGAAAAGACTGGGAGCTGAATAATTCACGGAAACAGGAGCTAAGTGGCTCACTGAGAGGAGAGCTCAATAATGACATAATAGATGGAAACAAGAAGCAAGAGAAGTCATAGGTCGGGCCATTTCATGGATCAAGTGAGGCTCCGAGATAGATGCGAAAACTCGCGAGTAGAAGAAAGAGGTGCGACGAACGAGCCCTCCCCCCACGAATTGATACCTTGATATTCCACACAGTTCCAATACACTACCGGCCAGGCTTTTGAAGATTTTTAAACCATACACGGTGTGTTTGGTGAAACAACCTTATTCGAAAAAAAAACAGCATAGCTGAAACTTCAGCATGTGATAGAATCGACTTTTCCCTTTCATTTGAAAGTAACATTGAAATATTCTATTGGGGGCTCCAGAACAATTTTTTAATTTAAAGTTTTTTTGTTTGAAAACTTTGGTGTTTTTCAATGAAATTGGTTGACATTTTTACCCCTAGGTAGTATTATAGACATTCAAATATTAATAAATGTGAGAATCTGATAGACAATTTCATTGTCTACAACTTCGTAGAAAACTACAGCTCAATCTAAAATCGCCAGAGAAAGCTATTAAAATTTTATCATAGTTTCCAGATTCGCACGGGGTCTACTGGTTAAGAAGTCTAACAGTGTGTGCAGAAGAACTTGAGTGATAATAAAGTCCCACCTTTAAGCAGAAAATATGAACGAAATTAGTACTCTTTTCGAAGATGCTAGGTAATACAGCAAATAGAAACATTTTTTTCTGTCAGAGATATATTTGTTTCTTCTATTTTATATCTTCACTCATTCTGGAGTGTGCTTGATGTAATCTTGAATCAACCTCTTTTCTCACCAGCATCTTGTGGGACAAATTTGGCTTAAATTTAAACTTTATATTTGATCTAACTCGATTAGATATTCAGTCATTTGATTTGATTTCGATTGAGAATTCTGATTAACAGTTTCATGAAGGGTAGAAAAATAATTCGATGAGATTTATGTTCAAGTTCGTTAACTTTTGGTATATATTCGAGTACTCAACTCACACGTTGTTTCAAAAGGACTAAATTTCACATAACTTAAGAAAAAGGCGTCAAAGCCTACTGCCATTATTTTCTATGAGAATAAATTCCGGAATCGCTATACACTGAACAGAAATTGCAATAGTAAATGAGAAATAAAGGTTTTGTCTATTGTACGAAGATAGCGATCTCAATATAAAAGTAGATATAGAAAGTATCACCTTTACTCGAAAGACGTGCTGCTGTTACTGTTTGCAGATTTGATTTTTTTCTTTTTTCCTAAGATTATGTGAAATGTGTTCGATTTGGAAATTAAATGCAATTTGTGGGCAAGCAAAACTCTACATCTATAAATTCTGGTGAAATTGTTCTACCCCAAAAGATAACAAACATGGATTCAAAACTCAAAGAGCTTTTTTCTCTTTCAATCATCTTTCTTTTAATGTCGATAAGGACAAACAGAATTCTCAATCCAAAGTTACGATTTCATTGTCGTATATTACAATGACTCGAACTGTCTACTTCAGTTCATTCAAATATAAAGTTTTGAGTTTAAGCCAATGGTTTTTAGGCAGGATAGGGAAGGGAAGAAGAGTCATTCTAGATTATATTAGATATCTCCTAGAGCGAGAAAAAATAAAAAAGTCACGAATGGATGATAAAATCCGTTACAGCATTTATTAACATCTTGAAAAGGCAAGACTATCGAATAAATGTAGTCAACACCTTTCCACACCTTCTTGTTCATGAAATACCATTGGAGTCCAAGAACCGGAGGAATATGAAAATATATTTCTTCTGCTGAGAATGGGACATTGTAAACATTGAAATTTATCTGAATATACGACTTCTTAATCAATAGGCCCCGCGCACATCTAAAATCTGTTTAAATTTTAATAACTTTCTCGGGTGATTTTACATCGATTTATAGCTTTCTACGAAGTTGTAGACAATGAGATTGTTCACCAGATTCTCACCTTTAATATTTTTTGAATGTCTATAGTACTAATTAGTGGAAAAAATGCGAATTAGTTTTATTACAAAACTTAAGTTTTCAAACAAAAAACTTTAAAATAAAAGGTTGTTCTTGACCCCCGACCGATTATTTTGAAATGAAAAACTCTATTCTTTCATATCCTGAAGTTTTACGGATTCCGATTTTTTTTATAAAGTTGTTCGTCAAAGACTGCCTACCTACTGTAAAAAACACAGATATTGTCCCAAATCATCGAGCTGAAACGGGAATCGGTATTAGGAGAAACTCCGCCGCCGCCAAACTCTCAGCACCAGATATAACTATAGCTTTTAGAAACGAGTAGCCTCAAGAAGGATACTACAATCTTCACATTAGCGCGGATATCACTTGATAAACCGAAGTGATATGGGTATCACATTAAAATATTCACATTTAAGCGAGCTGATGACGCTTGACATTTGAATTGACAATTTCAATTATCGAGGTGTGGAGATCCTTTGAATTTGAATCATAATCACATTTCGCAAATTAGTGCGTTCAATGCCGCTATCCGTTTTGTCAGTCGTTACTACAATTGGACTTGATTTCGTTTATGTTATCCCGGATATCACTTAAGATGATGATATGAAATGTTATGGAGTCGTAGGGGATATCAAGTAATATAACACTTAATATCGTCGGATATCATGGTAATTCGCAAATCACTTGGTAGTAGTGCTAATGCGAATATAGTATAAGACAATCTGCAAAAGTTTATTTATTTCAAGTCGTCAATCAGATGTAGACCGCGTTCTTACAGTAATTATTAAACTAACTTAACACTAGTTCAAATTTTGATTTACTTTAAACTGCTGCTTAAGTTTTGTTTTCGACATAGTAAGGTCAATGGTTTCGCAATGCTTGTTGTAAATATTCATCATTTGATTTAAAGGGCCAAACTTAGCATAATTAATACGGTGGCGAATTGAACATAAGGTGCAGCGGTTACGTAGTTGTCGAGATTGATTGAATCAATACGATGCGACACCATGTCGTTTACAAATGATACCATAGAAAATTCACGACGATCTTTCGAAGTTTGAATGTCAATTAGCATGCACCTTTGTTAATTATAGTGATATAATGATCTATGAATATAATTTTGGAATCTATAATAACTCATAGATCTCTTATTCTATTACACTTTTCTACTTGTTGATTTCCCGATAAGACTCTATTGTTCTGTATATTATTCTTTCTACTTAATGTTATGGAATTACATTTTTTACATTCAGTTTCAGAAGTCTTTTATTATACCATCTATAAAATATATTTACTTCATTTTGAAATGTCTTAAAGTCTTATTTCTACAAAATTTTCATTTCTTATTTCTACAAAAAGTTTCATATCATCAGCATATATAAGAACTTTTACATTTTTGAAAATGAAGTAAATATCTTTAACAAAAAAAATAAAGAATAGTGGACCTAAATGAGAACCTCGAGCGACTCCTGATGTAACTTGAATTGGGATTGATTTTATTCCTTTAAACCTAACAGCTTGTTCACGATTTGTAAGATATGATTGTACCCATGTAAGAAGTCCTGGTTCAAACCCTATTTTTTCTAATTTAAAAAGTAGCATGGGTATTAGACCGGCAAGAATTTTGACTTTTTTTCGGAACACTGCTAATTCGAATGGTAATTGGTAATGATAATCATATGCCAAATATGAGCTTTTTCCGATAGATCTAGTTCACCCACAAGAGGTTTCAAGTTTCTATAGTAATATATATGAAAACTCGAAAAGAAAAACTTAAAATCCAATAATAAATTCCACAGTAACACTGCATACCTCAAAACTTATGGTCGTGTAGCTTATTTTATAACGAACGGCTTTGTTGAAGATCTCATATTGATTGGAAGTTCCCATAAAACGTTATTTTACTCTGAAGACAAACCATTTTTTTTAAATTTCCTATTCTAAGCATGTGCGAGAAAGAGAGGCAACACATAACTTTATATGAGAATATCTTTTTGCTGCGAAATCGGATCAATTTGCAGTCCTCGGCAATGTTGATCCTTACACTTTGAGCTATATATCTACAAATTTTGGGATGCACAATATGGTACTGGCATTTTGTACTGAATTTATTGTTTCAATTGCCTATTTTTCATATATTTTACATACCAACTTGAAAACTCTTGTGAGTGAATTAGAGTTTTCGAAAAAAGCTCATATTTGAAAAGTGGTATGTGAAGCCAATTACCGCTTGATTTAACAGTGTTCCTAAAAAAAGTCAAATTTGTTGCCGGTCTAATGGGTATGTCGATGCGATCAAATGCTTTGCTAAAATCTGTATAAAGGGCTTCTACGTGGTTTCCGTTATCCATTACTATTAACGTGTAGTTAATGAATTCGAGTAGATTTGTACTTGTAGAACGCCCCTTTGAAAAAACCATTCTGTTCTTGATTTGGTGAAATAAATTTTCATTAACAATCGCCTCGAAAATCTTGGGAATACACGAGTTCATAGCTATTCCACGATAATTACGCACATCGGATTTTTTACCACTTTTAAAAATTGGAACTAGGAAAGAGCTTTTCTATGTTTTAGGAAAAAAAGCTGATTCTAGAGACATGTTAAAAAGCCAAAATAAAAGAGCGGTTAGTTCCGTTGACACAAATTTTAAAAATACCGGTGGAATGCCATCAGGTCCAGGGCTTTTAAAACTATCCAAGTTGTTTAAAGCATCCATGATTATTTGTATTTTTACCTGTTTAATGTTAATATCTCTTGAAAGTTCTGGGAGAAATGAAAAGTATTGACACTCTCGATCCTTCTCCGAAAATGTAGTGTAAACTTCTTGGAAGAATGTTGCAAAAAGATTGCAGATTTCCTCTGAGCTATCGCATACCTTTCCGACAAGATGCATTTCTGTGGGTATACCCCATTAGGCATAAATACGTTAGGCATAAATTATGATATTGAAGTATAATTGTAAAGAAATCACTTTTGGCGTTGACGGCCTCTGGTCGTAATAGCACAAATGCTTGAAATTTTGAATGTTATAGAATTACTCTAGAAGCTGATCAAATTCGATCAACATTTTATTTTATTGTATATACTTGAAGAAATCTTCACTCATATAAAAGATAACGAAGGCTTAGCATGCGTAAACTCAGCTTGCGCTAATGTCTTGGCGAACAACCGATAAATTACACATGACTAAAATAAGCTAAACATTCTTGTTTAAAATCAGTTTCATTCGTATTTGGGTATAAATTAAGTA
Source organism: Topomyia yanbarensis (assembly GCF_030247195.1). Taxonomy (NCBI): domain Eukaryota; kingdom Metazoa; phylum Arthropoda; class Insecta; order Diptera; family Culicidae; genus Topomyia; species Topomyia yanbarensis. The sequence continues at coordinate 427,843,136 of NC_080672.1, read as the reverse complement.
CATTAACCCTTTCATTCCCATGTTTTTTTTATAAACAACAACGTTTTTAAACAGATATAACTTTTGATTTAGGTAGTATTTACTCACAAATACAAGTAAGACTAGTCACTGGGACGATTACCTTTCATTTCAGCGCTAAAAGTCCAAGCATAGAACTGAAGTTATTGATATTAGCCTGATAGAACTCCACTAGAGCAGTGCTACCAGTGCTATTTTCCGTTAGCGTTGATAAATAGAATTTGGATATATTTTCGTTATTTCTCATTGTTATTGAAAACTGCTTAAACGCATCAATTTGGACCGCCTTCGACTATCTTTTCGTAGCATAGTTCGTTTCGATAACAAAAAAACTCTCCCTTTTGAACATATTCTAGGATGATTGTATTGAGCATCGAAAGGTAAATATTGAGCAGCCCCCAGCACGGGTTTTAAAAACGGATTTTTCCTTTTTTTCTAAACCCCATGAAAGCTAGAAACATTGAATGAAAGGGTTAACTTAGATTAGATCCTGTGTACATGCATGGTGTAATTGTCCAAGAAGAAAATATATAACTTTGAAGAACAACTCTTGAAAGAAAGAATGATGCATTTTATTATTCATTAAACGAATATACGAATATTACTGCTTCTATATTGATTATCTCTCATATTAATAAAGTCAATGATTATATTCTCGAGGCCATTAAAAATAGAACTACGGAAACTGTCTGCTATGAGGGAGAGTTTTTTCGTGTACTGTGACGAGTTACCGAAACGAAAAAGGTATCGTCATTCGAAACAAACATAAAATGTGCACCCTAATGCTGATGCTGTACATAACACTGCAAATTTCCATTGGTGCCTAAACTTAATGTTTGCTCATTATTTTATAAATATTTGGATACAACTGTATTTGTAATACATCTAAGAGGCTTGAAATGTGCTTGTACCAAATCTGTTCACTTAAATGAATGAGTACTTTATTCATTTCGTCCACGGAAAAAATAAAGAAGAACTCTACACTTGCAAGGAATAAATATCTCGCTTGCTATTTTTCTTTCTGGAGTCTCTTTTTTCAAACCCTTTTGGGTTTGAAACACGCGTAAGGTTGAAATCTCTATATTAGGGAAAGCCCTGCGATTATTTTTTTTACTTTTGTGAATTATGCCTATCGTCCATTATGCCTAACGTACATTATACCAGTCGCCCATTATGCCTAACGTCCATTATACCTAATGTACTTTGTCAAAGACACTATACCTCTAAAACGAAAGATAAGGAAAGGGCCTGTGTTAATTATGGGTTATCCCCGAAAATGCTCGTGAATTGATAAGTAGTACAAGTAATGATCTATTTTTTGTAGTCAATATGAGTCAATGGATGTATTTTTACAATAAAACCCCTGTTTATTTGGAACCGCAGAAGTTTTTTCCATTTTCTGTAAAAAATGCAAAATGTGAGTTAGTCCCTTTTGTACACCACATACCTAGAAAAAATCATGTAAATTTACGACTTCGTTTGATTTTAATTTGACGTTCCGTTGGATTTTGCGAGTCACGTAATTTTACTACACATATGTAATCTTCCATGTAAAATTAAACAGAAAACTGTTATATTTCGTCATTTCGTCGATTACGGTTTGTTAGATTGTGGCAAGTTTGGAATTACGTCAACGATAAAATTCAGATTTTTTTGGAATGCAGCTATTCATTTGTTATTACTTAGGATAGACAATCCACACTACTTAGTATAGAGTAAAGCCATGTCAAGTGATCCTCGAATTTTTCGCAAAATCACCGATTTTCATGAGGTATATTTTATTGTATAGGGATTATGGTGAATAGCTTTTGGTATAAATATTTCGTTAAAACTCCTTTTTTTCTTTGAGATATTAACCCTTAAACTTTATTGCATGATAAAATTGTAAATTTTATATCTCAAAAACTACTGAAGATAATTGAATGAATTTTTGTACACTTATAGAATGATATTAACACTATCTCACAAAAATATATCTATTGTATAATTGAGTAAATAACGGTACTTTGTATCTATTTAAAAATTTCAATTACATTTCTTCTTGTGTTCTTCACGCTAAAAATTTTCATGAAGTATGTCAAATTACGCAGCAATCCTTCACCTTCAATAATCTGTATTGATAATTTTTCATTTTTGTTCCTATCGAAAGTTATGGATGATTTTGTAACGGTGTGTCCCTTCAACGCATGGCCCACTTTGATGCAGCCCGCGAACACTTACATATTGGCAACGCAGCACGTCGCGACGTTCTAATGCGCATCGCGTTGAAAGTGTGCATCGCATGACTAACAGAAGCTATATCTCTCGATTGCTGCAACAGAACAAACTTTCCTATAGGGATTAACGAAGATGAATGTTTTCCGGATATTTTGAGATTATTTTATATTTTTTTGACCAAAGTGCACTACAAAAATCATAGTAGTTTCATAAATACTTTCTTATTATAATTTATCGTTACTCACTATATAGCTATATAGCTTTCCATTTAAAGTTGTAACTCCTTTATCATTTTATCCTCTGGGTATGCCAAGTGGTAATCATTGATAGTTTTTCGTGCATAGCATTTGATATCCAATGCCGACTAATCCATTAGATCTGATCCGGGGACACCCATTGATGTTCCGGAATGGCAACAATTCGTAACCGGAACCCTTGAGAATACGGATGTCACCATTTTTTTTTAATCCGTAATTTGAAGTATTTTAGACACCGCCTTGTAGGTTGTCATTTTGAAAGTATTTTTTGGGGGAGTTGGTCACACTCCGGGGTGATCTCGGAACTTTGTTCCACCAGGAAGGAGAACAATTTTCGACCCTCGGAGTATTTCGTGAATCTGGTTCCATCGTGAACGAGGACTGTTTTCGTCCCATTCTAAAACCAAATGAAGCTTCACGGTGTGTTTGGTAGAACAATTTTATTCGCAAAAAATCGGCATCTTTAAAACTTCAGTATGTGATAGAATGGACTTTTCGCTTTCATTTATAATCAAAAGTAAAATATTCTGTCGGGGGATCCAGAACAACTTTTTGCATTTCTCATATAGAAAGGAAATGCAATCACTCTGAAAATCGTCAACCTAATCCCGGCCCGGAGGGCCGCGTGTCTTATCCCATTCGACTCAGTTCGTCGAGATCAGCAAATGTCTGTATGTGTGTGTATGTGTATGTATGTATTTTCTATTCTCACTCTCTATTCAAAGAGATGGCTGAACCAAATTGCTCAAACATAATTTCAAATGAACGGTATAACGCTCCCATAGGCGTTATACCGTTTGAAACTATGAGAGGGGGTTATGCCCCCTCTCCCCCTCACTGCTCACCCACCCCTTTGAATCCTCCTAAGATCACCCCTCATTGTACCCCCCTCAGACCACCACCCCATCTATCGCTCATACCTCCTCCTCCTTCTCAACCCCATTATCTTTATACCTCCGCTATATCACAAGGCATCCCAAGTTAAGTCGGGGAGTGGTTCGGTCGAGAGCTTTTCACCCTCCTCACACACCCACCCCCGCGTGACAAAATTAGTTAACTGGAAGACAACATTGAATTAATGCTGATTAGGCTAATTAAGAATGATATTTTTTTTTTGTTTCGAGTGTTTCACCGTCTACACGTAGCTCATCAGGTTCGTGACTGGCGAGCCATTGTGTGCAGGTGCAAAGTTTACTCAGAATGTACTAGATAATTCCACAATGAAAACGAAAATAAGCAGCCATAGAACCATAGTTTGGAGAAATGAGAAAGGCAATATTACACCACTAGGTGGATTAAAACAGGTTTTTTTGTTTGAAAACGTAGGTTTTGCAATGAAATTGTTTCATATTTTTGCATTCAAATATTACTAAAAAAGCGATTCGGATGAACAATTTGTCTACAACTATGTAGAGAACTACAAATCGATCTAAAATCATTCCGGAAAGTTATTAAAATTTTGACAAAGCTTAAAATTTACATGGAGCCTATTGGTTAAAAAACCAATTTCAAAAAATATTTTCATTTGTGAAAAATGGTTTGCTTTAATTGAATAGTGTATTCAGAGAAAACTAAGTGCTGACAAAGTCCCACCTGAAAGCAAAAAATCATAATTCCAGATTCCACCGGTTCTTACACACAAATGATATCTTAAGACCAACGAGTTATAGAAGAGAAGACAAAATTTGTATTAAATTGGGACTCTTTTCAAAGAAGGAACAGTATTTCTATAAAAACTATATTTGTTTCTTCTTTTTCTTTTCTACCCTCCTTCTGGATGATGACTGATATAATCTTGAACCCACCTTTTCCATCAACATCCAGTAAGATAAATTTGGCTTAAAATTAAACATGCATATTTCAACAAACTTGATTAGATATTTAGTCATCTGAAAATCCTAATTAGTATAAAAATGATGAAAAAATTATAATTCTATGAGATTTATGTTCAAGTTTGTTAACTTTTAGGAAAAATTGGAAGATTTCCATTCATATCGTTCGATTACAAGCTCAAATAACAATTGAAGTTTTATAGCACGCTACAAGTGCAATCAGTGGCTATAAAACTACCATAAAACATCAATTGTTACTTGGGAGGATTTTCTTTACTCCAATCACACTTTGGCTTTAAAAGGAACACATTTCACGTAACCTAGGGGAAAGATGTCAAAGCATACTATTATAATTCTCTTTGAGAAGAAATTCCGGAATTGCTATACGCTGAATACAAATCGCAATAGTCAATGATAAATAAAGGTTTTGTCTATTGTACGAAAATATATCAATATAAAAGTAGATATATAAAATTCAACCTTTACTCGAAAAAGATGTTGGTCTCCAGATGTTGGTACTGAGTTTTCAGTTTTGTTCATATCCGTCATTTGTTACAATGACTCAAATTGTCTGATTCAGTTCATTCAAATAGAATGTTGTGAATTAAACCAATTGTAATCTACCATGCAGAATCTGATCAGGAAAGAGAGTAATTCCAGATTACAATAGCCATCCCCTAGATAATATTATTATAGATATAGAAGACTTGAATACATGATTGGAAAAATAAAATCTGTTTACTATTATAATTAACATCTTTAAAAGGTAAGAGTATCGAATAAGTTTGGTCAACATGTCTTCCATTTTAATAAAATATCATTGGCGCCCAAGAACCGACCGAATTTGAAAATATAATTTTTCCATTTAAAATGTAACTTTGTAAATACCTAAATTCATCTGAATACACTGTTCAACTAAACCCAACATTTTTTGTGAGTCGTTGCAAAACGAGTTTTTAACCAGTAGGCCCTGTGCAAATATTAAAACGGATAGAATGTTAATAACTTTCTCGGATGATTTTATATCAATGTACAAAGTTGTAGACAATGAAATTTTTCATCAGATTCGCAATTTTAGTATTATTTGAATGTCTATAGTACCACCTAGTACAATATATACGCGAACGGAGGTCTTAGTGGAATGTACGTAATGTTTCAAAGGTTTTTTTTCCATTTAATTCCACTATGTTTCATAGTGTTGTTGTTGTTGTTGAAACATAGTGGAATTAAATGGAAGAAAACCTTTGAAACATTACCACCTAGTAGCAAAAATGTGAACTGGTATATCATTGCAAAACCTATGTTTTCAAACATTTTTGAAATAAAATTTTGCTCTAGACCCCCCAACCGATTATTTTGCGATCAGTTTCAAATGAAAGGGAAAAGTGGATTCTTTCGTATCCTGAAGTTTTGCAGATGCCGATTTTTTTTAATAAAGTTGTTCGACGAAGACACCGTGGCTTCACATGTCCTCCAGTGCACTTATTTTGCAAAATGATGAAAGTTGTGGTCACAAGACATGTTTTAGAATAGGTCGAAAATTATCCTCCTTCCCGGTGGAACCACGATCCGGAAATTACCCGTGATGTAGCCAATTCGATCAAAAACATTCAAAATATTTTTCATCATCCTGAGCACTATCATTTTGAAATTTACTATTTTTATTGAAATGGATGTTTGGGAGAATAAATACACACGAAAGAGGGAATTTCGAACTAAACATTGCTTCAATCGTTGACGTTTTACTTGCTTTTTAACTTTGTAGAACATTATTTGTTTCTCTAAGCAACAGTTTCGATTTATTGTCAAATTATTGAAATGTGCACTTAGTACACGACGCGACTGCTTATGTAATTTGTTTGTACGCGAGATCCGGAAGGTTAAAGTACCTAGCAATATTTCTGGTCTGACGGTTCAGAGAACAAGGCAATTGTCCTTAACATTCAGAATCGGTAGCGAAACTTGTCAAAACGAAAGGTCAAGTTTCATTACGGAATGTAGCACCAATGCTTTGCGTTGTTTTTAGCAAGAGCTCTTTAAACCATCTAGGCGTAGTCTATGCTTAATTTCCTTACATATCCTAATCGCACGGTGTTCCTAAAACCGTTATTAACAAAAAAAAAATGACCATAAATTTGTCATACGGCATTCGAAAGATACAGTATCCAAGCATCTTCTCAGTGAATTTCAAAATGATCCATCGAGGGATTCGAGAGAAATTGCAATTTGAAATTTTTTGACACGTTTCATAAGGCTACCAGCAAACACCCACGGGTTTGGTCCTATCTCTACAAACAATTTTTTTGGTCTACTTGTTTAGTACATGGCATTCGAAAGATATAGTAATCAAGTATATCTCCTGCAAGTTTGAAAATATTTCATTGACGGAATCGAAATTTATAACTTATATAAATTTATAATCCAAACCGGATGTGGTATGCGGTCATAGATGGGTTTTCTACCAGAATTCAAGCGTGAATTCATGTTTGTCCATTGACTATTTAGATCGTTTATACGTGCCGCGGTTTTTAAAGGAAAACCTGACCATTTAATTACATAAATATAATGTACAAAAGGTGTTATTTATATGGTGAACTGAAAAAATATGAAAATAGGGTTGTCTACCAAACGTTAAATACAATGTGTAAATTAAAAAAAAAATGGATAAAAGTCGGAATGTTTACTTCAAAAGACCATATTTCAATGGTTTGTTGACCGATTCTAATTATTTTTTCATTATTGAACAAGTAGACGTTTCATCGTTAATTTTCATTAAGAAGAACATAAAATAGAGTTGCCTACTGCAAACAATAGACAACATAATTATCCTCAATTATATGTATTATCACTATTTAGTGAATATCTTTGTATTCAAAACGATGACCTATACATTAGATAATTGCAACGAACGCAAACTACAAATGATGGAAAAATAAAACCATAAATTTAAAAAATAAGAAGGTATTTGCTGATTCAGATCAATTTATGTTATGATACGGTTTTTGTTGGAAATTTTGTACAATCGCTGGTTGGGTTGACAGATGTTAAAACTGGTCAAGGGGGATGTTATTAGTACAAGTTCATCTGCTCATATCTCTAACTATTGTCAGTTTTATTGTCGAATTGAACTTATCATGAGAATTTGACATTCAGATGTTTATACAGCAATTGCAATCAACTAGTATATAAAAATGGATAGGCAGCTATTTTTGAAACAAAAATATTTACTAAATAATGATAATACATATAGTTGAGATCAACTATATCGCCTATTTATTGATGTAGATGACTCTGTTTTATATTCTTTGATTAACAATGAAACGTTTACCTGTTCAATAATGAAAAAAAATAATTAGAATCGGTCAACAAACCATTGAGATATGGCCTTTTGAAGTAAACATTCCAACTTTTATTCATTTTTTTAGTTTTCACATTATATTTAACGTTTGGTAGACAACCCTATTTTCATATTTTTTTCAGTGTACCATATAAATAACACCTTTTGTACATTATATTTATGTGATTAAATCGTAAGGTTTTCCTTTAATAACCGCGACACGTATAAACGATGTAAATAGTCAATGGACAAACATGGATTCACGCTTGAAGTCTGGTAGATAACCCATCTATGACCGCATACCACATCAAAACTGTAATAAATTTCGATTCCGTCAATGAAATATTTTCAAACTTGCAGGGGATATACTTGATTACTATATCTTTCGAACGCCATGTACTAAATAAGTAGACAAAAAATTTTTGTTTGTAGAGATAGGACCAAACCCGTGGGTAGCCTTATGAAACGTGTCATAAAACATCAAATTGCAATTTCTCTCGAATCCCTCGATGGATCATTTGAAATTCACTGAGAAGATGCTTGGATACTGTATCTTTCGAATGCCGTATGACAAATTTATGGTCATTTTTTGTTAATAACGGTTTTAGAAACACCGTGAATCTATACACTAGCTGGATAGACGTAATAACTATTTACTCTCGGTTACATTTGTTAAAAAATGCACAATAAAATTTATCTGTGTTCGGTTAAAAAATTTGCAATTTGTGATTTGGCAGGCAATTTGCAAATGAGGTGAAAAAATGATTACCTACTTTACTTTTGGAACAAAAAACGATGGAACGGAGTGTTTCCAGAAACGGCTCTTGCCATCAAACAAAGAAGCACATCGGGTGGACTCGGTTTTGCCCTGATCTAGCGTCCTGTCAGTACACTCGAAACACGTTGAAATCGAACAAGTGTGAATTTTGTTGCAAGAGATATTAAGCTACCAAATTCGTCGGAGCTTCGACTAATTGGAAAGATTGGCTTGTGGTAAAGATAGCACCTTGAAAGTATCCTAAAATATTGGAAAGAAAGTCAGCGTGGCCAAAACTTTTGATGAATGATTGCTCAAAAATGGTGCAATAAGTTATTCGAAATTTAATGGGTGGTGAAAATGAAAGTGTGGGTATTCGTGATAACAAAAGAAATTGTATACAATAAATCATGTTCTTGATTTAATTCTGTATGTGCAGTTTTTGTAAATTCTCTTTATTTATTGCAGTTATGCAACTCAAGTGATAAAATTAACATACTTCAAATGCAATTGAAGATTTCAAAATTTTAAAAGGGGCCTCAAGAGTGTCATAAAACATTAATGATTACTAAGGAGCTTCTAACCTCAGAATCTTTCAAAATATTCCGTAACCATTCAAGAACCAACATTCCACTTATCTAACACACGGGACATTAATACATACACTCCGTGCGTACCGCCAACGAATCTGCCCAGAAACGATCGAATGTCTGTTTGTGAGTAATTGCAGTCGGAAGGTGACAGTAGCAGCCAGCAGTGTAATTTTCTATGCCAGCCCAGCCCACCACTCGGTAGGTGGTTACCCGAACTGTTGCAGGCAAGGAATGTGTTGCAGCTCGACACTTTCGAAAGAGTTGCTATTTTGTGTCACGTTTAAATGTTCCCCTTTCCCTGCTGTCGTTCGAAAAGTGAGACATTTTATGAGTGTCATAGCCATCAACAAGAATTCCAGAGAAAAGATAGCATGGGATAATATCCGTGTTAGTCCGGGATGATGCGGAACCCGACCGGACGAGTAAGTTGTGCCGTTTTGAATATTGAATTGAATCGGAAAGTCGTGGGATTGGCACGACTGACGGGGCAGTATCTGGCACCGAGGATGGAAATTTCATAAAACAGAATTAAGTTGTTATCTCGCAGACAGATATCCGAAACAGAATTGGGATCTCGGATGAGTGTACGAAATGTACACATGCTTGCAGAGGGTATCATTTCAATCATGTGCTTGCCCCGGGGAGGATTAACTCTAACGAACAACTGCTGCTTGAGCTGTGAATGTTGGTTCGAATATCGCTCTGACAGGAAGCAGGGAATTTTAGCATTTAACTATACGACTGCAGATGATTCCCTGCAATAGCGATGAGTGTGAGAACTATTCAAAACATTTCAATTTCCCTTTCCGGATCCGCTTTGTGCAAACAAGTTGTAGGTTTGAATCCTTATAACGAAATTTCATAATTTTTTTAAGAATTTAAACACACATATTTAAATTTTCTTGAATTAATTGCAATTTAATTCCGTTAAACTGAACCCTGTTTCTCATTCTTTCGATTGCTTTCAACCTTCCTTCCGGTCGTCCGGTGCCGCGAAAAACTTTGCCCCAGTCACACCCAATCCAATAGCAACTTTATTGAAAACGGAAGAATAAAATTACAAATCCCCCGTTTCAGATTTCCTTCTATCCGGAATCGCCACCACACTCGTTAGCACTTCTTTGGCCTTCTTTACCCAATGACGGTAATGGTAATGGCGATCTAATACAATAGAAGTCCACCCGCACCGGCACACTTTATTCCCCACGAAAACAGGCAACGGATAAGATGCGATGATAAGTTAATTGAAGATTAATCGCGTCGGAAGGCAAATTCATGGTTTTCATACCGTCTCTGGAGTCTGGAGTGCTCCCCACCCCACCCCGTAAAGCCTGGAACTAATGATCCCTTTGGAGAGCTGGTGATTTCACGGCTCATGAGCATCTATATAAGCTATTCGTACCCTCGAGCAGAAGTCGAAAAATCGAACCCCGAACAGCGTAAGCGTAAGCGGAACGAATGGCGAAACCATCGGCAAAAGCGGGAAATATTCATTACGCTCTCCGATAACATCAGATTAAATCAATTTCAAACTCTTGGTTCCGGGGGACCGGAGAAAACATCAAAGTCGGAAAAATGTCAACTGCAGACGTCGTTGGTTGGGTGGTTGATTTTTTCCCGTCACCATCACGGTCGTCGCCGCCGCCATCGTCGACGGAGTTGTTTTTCTTTGCGTTTGCTCTGAAGGAAAAAAAGGGACCGACCTAACGCATGCCGATGCCCCGGCATCGAGAAACGATGGGGGTGGTTCTGCAATCGTTTCTTTATTTGTCATGTTGTACAATCTTGATTGTTTCGGTTGCCAACTATACGACGGCTGGGTGAAAATTTGATCTCACCCGAATCGACTCCGGTGGCTGGATCTGAACCCGAGTGAGGTTTGTTCCAACCCAAGGGCATCCCGACGAACGATGGATGGTGAATGTCAGGAGATCGTCAATTTGTTCAGTGGTTCGAAAGAGAGAGCGAGTTTTTTATTTCGTATTTTTACTCTATTGTACCAATCCGTTCGGATTTCGTGTCAGCGGACAGTGGAATTCGGAATGGCTTTGTGTGCACCTAATAGCCTTTTCACTTTTTCTTCCACGTCGTTGCTAATTGATTATGCACTCATGTTTGATTTTCTGCGATTCTTGCTTGCCGTGAGCGATTGCAATGCGAGGGAAAATACGATCGGAATTGATGGGGTTGACCCAACCTGAAATCATTAGTTGTGCTTTGAAGAGGTTTCTTGTCATTAGAGCTTCTCATGTATCATTCTTTTAATTTGAAAATTAAAAATTAATGGTTCCGTAAAATTTTTGAAATTGAAGGACTTAAAACGCTTTCTCTTATTGTGTTGTAGAATATCTTATTATTATCAACAATGTTCGTAAAGAGTTCTAAAGAAATTTATAAAGCAGTCGGCCATAAAACTCGACCATCCTAGAATCGGACCAAATTTTCAGGTTGCGTTCAGTTTAAGAATCGATTTAGAACTAATTTGGAGTAGTATAAAAACCTTTAAACAAAGTTAGCATTAATGTAAGAAATTTAAAAAAAATCGAAAAGGAAGATTATCACGGAATCAGGCATGACGACTTGAACAGTAATACTCTTGCCTAAACCTTAGCTCATCCCTTGGCTTAAATATTGATCTGCTTTATAAAATAAGTGGAATAAGTCATAAAATAAGGTAGATTGAATGTATCATTTAGAGGTTAATTTTTGTCCAAAAGTTGAAATGGAAAAGAAAACCATTGCAAACACTAATAGGGGCGCAACACTGATACTCCACCAAAGGCCTCAGAAGACCACGCCTCGTCCATGTCAGTTCTAGTCAGTTCAGATTTATGTACAATAAATAGTGTTGTTCTCAAATATAAAGTAGATCAAAAAATGAATTATGACAAACTTCATCACTCGGTGGCCTCACCGTCGATCTCAACTTTGTGGGCGGACATGTAGATGGCCTTCATAAAATGCTTTTCACCAATAATGTCATTTTCTTACTTTAGACTGGATACCAAATTTCTGAACTTTTCAAGATGTCCATTACGGCTGAATATTCCTACGAATTCGAAATCTATAGAATACTTAGTGGATTAGACCTGAAAGAAGATCAGATATGGTCCGACTGAGATCATTGTGTATGATTTTACATGGGAAGTTGGAGTCATCGATGTCGAAGCTTGTTGGGCTTCTATTTGACGATGAGTCACAGCTGACGCTTGAAGGAACTTTTTCCCCGGTTTTCCACCCTGTGTTCGTGTGGTAAGAATGCGTCTGGCCGAACTAATTCCTTCATACGTGACTATTTTATACAGATGAACCGAAAATGGAATTTTTAATCAGAAAGCACTAGTCACTTCCCCCTAGTATATGCAAAGCGGGTTTTATAAAACGTATTCTGTTCTTCAACCTTTTAGTTTCAACCGTTCATATGTCAGTAGCTGCCTCGCTAGCATGGTGATAATGAAAACTTGATTTTGCAACGCTAATTCTTCATCGATCTAGATGGCCGCGACTTCACGGTTATGTAAAGTTTCGGGGAGCGATTTTTGCAGAATGTCGTGTCAAAATAAATGCGAATCACTCCATGGATAGGGATGTCCGATTTTTCCAATTAATCGATTAGTATCTAATCGATTATGTTTTACATCACTATTAATCGTAATCGATTAAAACCAAGAAATAATCGATTTATCGAAGTAATCGATTAGTTTAAAAGTTTTTCTGGGAGCAGGAACAGAAAACACAAAAATATAAAGGGGGATTCAAAATATATGGAGAACACGGACTATTCCAGGTTTCCACTACCTGATGTTGCTGATGTCCAAATATCGTCGAAAAAGAAAGATAATCTGAGTGCATCTTAAAAAGTTATTTGTTTTCCTGACCGAAAGTGGCAAACGGGCTAACACACTATATGCGGTGGTGGAGTTCGAACTCGGGTGAGCCGCGTACAGTGTAGCTGACCAGGGTAGTATGGGTTGTACAACCTACTCGAAAATTACCGGAGGGGGGGAATTACCCATTCGAAAGTTTGGAACAAACCAAAACCTGAGATTAACTATGAAAGTGTCTCGCACACAAAATGCATGCGTCTGAAATTCTGGATGTAAAACAATTTCACCTTTTTTATTCAGATACAAATTACTTTTATTTACTATTAAAAATTTCTTGAAAATATGGGATAAAAATGAGGAATTGTTTGAAATTTGAATTTATTTTTCATATTTATATTAAGGGGAATACATTTTGACACATCTACATAAGCGGCCATCTTGGAAAACGAAAAAAGCAGTTTTTTCTCACACCGTTGCAAAAATCTTCTTGAAACTCAATCAGTAATACTCTACCAATGCCCCGAACACGTTGATTAATTTTTATGAAGATTTTTCCAACGGCGTGAGAAAAAACTGATTTTTTCGTTTCGAAGATGGCCGTTATTTGAGTCTTTCTCAGTTGAACCTCAAAACAAGTAGTTCAGATTGATATACAAAAAATATTATTGCAATTTTTTTCAGACTACAGCATGTAGTAAGAAATATTTTAAAAGGCTCGATATACAATTTGTCATTTTTAAATTTTCATTTGAATAAAAATTGAAGGAAAGAAAAACACTAGTAGGCTGTTTATAAGAAAGACAAAAGACATACACATATCGCGACCTGAACCCGTAGCAAGTCATGGCCTACCCCGTTTAAACTAAGGTTTGTTAATACCTTTGGGATTCCTAAACTTCCTTACGAAATTTGCCAAGTTTCGAGCATCCTCTGACAAGCAATCCTGAAAAACTCGTTAAAGCTACGCGAGCGCTAATAAATATTACCTTCTAATACCTCAGTGTTCGTCTTCTCATTACCCGGAGTGGAGCAATGTGAAAGAACTCAAACTAATATTTGTATTGGGTAGGCAATCTGGGACAATTGTTCCCCTTTTAGCATTTTCTCTCGGAGCGTTTCTCAAACGAATGCTTCAGTTTTTCCCCGTATAATTTATATGTGGGATATGTCGACAGTTTATCAGGAGTCTATTCATAGAAGCAAAACTTTTCATAATTCTCTCCGTATTTTACACACCGTACCTTGTTTCTACAATGGGTAACTCCATGGACCCATTGTTTGCAACGACGCGCGACACGAAAAGACGAATAGGTAGACCAGCTTCGTTAAAAAAAACAAAGTTTGGAAGAACAGATCTGGCGAAAGGCTGAACGCAATAATTTGCATACTGACTGACTAAAGCGACTGGAAGGAGCCAACCCCATATTCCGTTATATAAAGCCCCTCCCGGAGACTACACCATTAATCTCTACTTCACGGGCAGTCACGTAGACAAAATACTCTTTCGAACACGCCCGACTGTTTTTTAGATAAATCACGCGATATATCGATGATAATCCAGGGGCCGGTTGTATTAAATGGGTATGTTTTGTATTGAAAAGGATTTTTTTGCCTTCAAAGACCATTGAGCCTGGAAGGATGTTGGTCGACGGAACTACCTCCCCATTAGTCCACACCAGGCATTGCATTTATCACTCATATGAGTAAATAATTTCGAATAATTTTCCACTGCGACAATAAAAATTCACATTTTCACACGAAAGTTTATTGGCACTCACATAATTTCTCCGGATAAATACGACGCATTATTTCTCCGGAGAAATAAATCCGCAGTAGAATGAGGAATGAGTTTATCGGGATATACTTTTTGCGCTCTCGGTCTTGCTATTCCGCTATTCCAAGCCACGAACGAACAAGTCTATCGTAATTCTTTGTCGCATTTCTTAGAAATGAAGTGTACATTTTGACACTTTAATTGATTTCCAAGAAAATAATATATTAAAACCTTCTCCGGTGAGAAGAAAAAAAATTAGATAAATTTTATCGAAAAAATTATTCTCACGTTATTTGTGGAGACGGAGAATTTTGCGACTCATCTTATCTCGGAAAAATTGGACATCGCGTAAGTGAGTGAGAATTACAATGCCTGGTCCACACTATCATGCAGGCTGTAGTACCCACCAAAGAAGGTTCTATCGCAGGGAATGGAATTTTAAATGAAAAGAGTAATTGGGACTTAGCTCCATGTAGTATCAGTAATCAACTAACACGTTTTTGCTGAGCCATCGGTCATACAGACCGTTAACAAAGGGTGTTTTCAAATTACCATCAGCTATTATCGGGGAATTTTCATTTTCACTTACACGCGCCATGCCAGAACTTTCGCCAGTACGGGTAGAAATCATTCCGAATCTTACTACCTACTCTGGAAAAAAAGTGTTTTGCGGGCCCAGTAGCTGATCTACCAACTACTCTGTAGTCTTCCCAGACGGTGTAATCTGACCATCGAACCAATATTCCACTTCGCTTACAGATGGCCTAATCTTATATACTAATAACATTACGTTCAATACGTTAGTTGTCGCGTAAAGTTTGTTTAGAGTTACTTTCAAAACGAAACATAAAAATTACTCGAATCTATCAGTATGATCGGTATCATTCCCTTCAATGCCAGTAGTGTAAAACAGTCGGAATATAAGAGATCCCTAGTGTCCATAAACGGAGGTTTTGAATTTAGCCAGGAAAAACTGAATTTTAAAATCAAATATATTTTATTTCAGCTCTACAAGAATATTCATCTTGTGTGAAGCATACTTTGAATATTTATAATAATATTTACGTTACAAAATGGTCGAGGTTCTTCAAATATTCTCAAAATGCACGCACATTTATCATGACCTATTTAGTTAAATCTAGGGTAAACCTAGAATAGATACGTGGAGACACTTTCACAAGTGCTCAATTTATCTTTTTTTGGGATTTCACGAACGTTTACCTTCATTTTTTTTATTCGGCAGAATGTAGTACAAAAATAACATCATTGGTTCTGTATCAGTTTAAGACTGACAGTTTAAGAATGAAACATGCCAAATCCGGCCAAAAAGTGTGGAGTCTTCGTAGGACCTCAAGAAATTACGTTTGGACGCTTCCAGGTGGATTTGTCCGTTGAAAGACCATTGAGATGCGATTGAGAAATGAAAATTTTGCCACATCCGCAGTTCGCTTGCCAAGCCAAGTTTTTTGTTGGTTGGCTGAGGTCCGCGGTGACTTACAAACTTTGCATTCGTAGTGTACCAAACGTTGCATTGTTATTAAAAATAAATTGAAACTTGAATGTAAAGGTTGGATTGACGTTTGAATTGGTTCAGTAGTCATGCAATGCCTCGTTTCCTGCCGCTGTGATGTTCTTGAAACATTTTCATCACACGGGATACTGATTTTAGTGAGACAATTTTTATATCGAATCCGGCGCGAATTACGAAATGTTTAATTCGTAATCCCGCGATTGATCTAATGTTACCAACGGATCGGATCAAATTATGATCGTGAATGTAAGATTTATAAAAACGTAAGTTTATAGTGTTTCAAAACCCCCTATGAGTGAATTTAAAAGTTACAATTGACAGCACAATATGGATATTTTACAGGTATTAAAAAAAAGTAATCGACGCTAACTAATCGATTTATCAGGACCATCAAAAATCAATTTGAAAAAATGTGCGAGATTCAATCTTCACACAATTGCTATTTAAAAATGCTCGCAAAATTTGTTTTGATTAGTTGTATCATATCATTATCTCAGAATCTCCCCATCAAAAATCTAAAATCGATCTAAAAGATTTAAAATTCACACTGTCGCTCTAATACACTGCACACGACCACTTACTGCATGTGCCGTAAATCCTCTTCAACCGGAACAAATACGCAAAGCCGCACCCTGCGGTGATTGCAGTGTCAATTGAATTCTAGCGGTGCGTGTAACAAGCAACATATTCTTTTAAACTACCACCCTCATCCTGCCCAGCACAGCAATGAAAAGAAATCTCAAATATTTATTTGTCGGCGCCCGTTCCGGCTTTGCTTCAAGATGCGGTTTAACGCCCTGGGGTCGACTTTCCAACCCCTCTCTCTCTGTGGCCTACCGATGTCGGGGGTGGATTTACCATTCTCCCGAATCGGACGGAGCATGTTTATTTATTTGTTTGCGAATGTAAATTAATGATCGTTGAGGGATTTGCTTTTGTTCGACGATTGAAGAAAGATGTTTTCTGTTGATTGGATTAGAACCGATTAGACGATAAGTGCAGAGGCGTTCGAGCTGCTGGGAAATCTGTGTGGGAAAATCTTACGATAGTTGAAGTGACATTGCCGCCGGGAGAATAGTTGGCGGCGAGTTAAGAATCAAAGGGTTCTAGTGAGTATTGTTTACTATTGAAAAAGTACTATTTGAGATCGATGAATGGTCCTATATGTCACACTTTTGAATGAATAGACAATTTGATAAAAGTGCTAGGAATGACAGCAAGGGTGAAGCGAATGACCCCTAAAAGAAAACAGGCATAACTTTCTCAGCCGTGAAACAAGGTCTCCACGTTAAATGGAAAGTTGTAGGTACATGATCTGCCAGACACCCGCTAATATTAATTGTATTACTTTTATTTATCTATTTACTTTATTTTATTGAAAGTCAATATATAAAGAACCTTGGGTCAGTTAGGATACCGTATTAGGTCGTGTTAAATAAACGAATTAAATAAAAATAAGGAGATAAAATGACACACATTTCAAAGCTGAATTATACTACCCTTTTTTTTCTTTTCGTAATACTTTTACAACACATAATGAAACCACATTAATTCACAACCTTCACAGCAGAACGATCTAAATTTGAGAACAGTTCCCCTGTCGTTCTCACAAATAATTGTCGCACGCGTGGCCTCCTGTGTCTGGCGATGACACCCCATTTGCCCGAAACGCATCATCACAATTTCGCTTTAAATTATGGCTCGAAACGTCCTTTCCGATCTCAAGCACTTGGTACACAAACACTGGGCTGGTTGGGCAAAGATTTTATGTAGCTACTGGCTGGTACTGGTGCTGCCTACGGGCTCAAAACAGACGCGGGTTGGAAGAACTTTCGTTTTCTCTCACAGCTCTGCACAGCCTAGTCTGTTACTGGACAAATAAACAAGATTCAACTTTGGACATGGTTTGTTTAGATTGTGTTGCGCAGACTTCAAGTGATAATCAGAGCTAGGGTGACAATGAGAACTCAAATCTACTGTCTCGGTTTTGGGTCATTTTGGTGATAGATGGATAGAGATTAGATCAGCACAAATGTTGATTTTTTTTCTCAAATGGTAATTGGTTCCACAAACTATATGTCGAAAGCTCTAACTTCCTCAGAAGAGGTTTTAAGATTCTTTGGTTATCTATTGGCAAAATCGGAAATAAGAATCCAAACACCAATTTAACAAATCCCACGGTAACTCTGCACAGCCGAAAACTGTAGGCTGCGTAGCCTATTTTATTATGAACAGCTTCGTTGAAGGTTGCATATTGATTGGAGGATACCGGGCAATGTTGTTTTACTTAGATAGTCGAGAAAATTTTCGAGGATTTTGGAATGCACAAGATGGTACCGGCATTTTTACTAAATTTACTGTTTCCATTGCCGTTTTTTCATACATTTTTATATACAAGATTGAGTAACTCAGGAGCAACCGAAAAAGTTTATATTTAGCATGCGTTTATTACTTTTTTGCTATAGAGCAACATACACATTAGCAATAGTACAAGTTGCTGTGCTTTTGTCGTTTCTTTCAATCGAAATATCGAGCTAGTGTTAAATCATTCATCGTTAATCAATGACTTAATTATCTATCACATTTTGCTAGTAGATTATGTCCACACGCGATACTTTATATTACAGCTATCAGCAGCATGTTAGCCGCTCTTCATGATTACCAATGGATGTTCATGGAAATATACATACGACGCAATGAAGCAGCAGAGAGATAGCGGGCAATTCCGGAGGGTGACTAAAATGTTGCGACTAAATTGGTGTGTGGCAACCGCTTTGTCCATACACATCTTCTAGTGACTCATTAGAACATGATCTTAGAAAGCAACGAAACGTTTCGATTATCGAGCACGAGGTCAGGAAGAAAAGAGAGGAAAAAGAGTCTTGGGAATTGATCCAAGAGCGCTTTTTCATCTTTTCCAACTTTTCCATCCTTACACTCAATATAAGTGCTTTCGAAACCTCCTCCCGTCACCGTACGGTTTTGATGCGTTAGATGGATTATTAACCAATTAATCAAACAAACTTTATACTTTCTTCAAGACGTCGAACATATTTTTCTTTCTTGATGCTGAGTGTAAGGAAAAACTAGAGCCAATTTATGTTCATTCCGAAAACAATTTTTTGTGTATTTGTTTAGCAATTCATGTGCTAAAATTTTCCTCGCCCCCCATTTTGAAATTGTGAGCAATTAAAAAGTATAGAGGTCATTTCAGAGCTTAAGACTATCGAAAGCATGAACTGATTTAAGATTTGGATAGCATCGAATAAGGTTAGCGTTGCTACAAAAACCCAAAGTAAAAACGCGTTCATCCGCACGAATTCAATGACAAACACCTGTTTTTATTTCTTTAGTGTGAATGTTCAGGCTAAGTTGACGATTATGTTATTGTCTATCGCATAAACTCGTTTCGGAGATATGGATTGTGGATTTATTCTCCATACAGAGTTCAGGGAGTCTTTGGGAGACTTTTTTCCGTCCAAAAATATTCACAAATTAGTGTGAATATTTTTGGACTTTGACATGTTATTTTTCTTAAAAGTTCAATAAATATGCAAATTTCAATAATATCATTTCAAAACAGGTAATCTTAGTTTTCTCGTGATATATTTGAACATATGATTCATTCAAAATTCTATAGAGATTCGAATAGTTTAAGAAACACAACGAATATCTCTTTTCAAAATTTTTATCTTCAAACATCCATATAATCCAGTTAAGTCAAATATTTTTCTGAGACACCCAAGGATTTCCTTAATTATGGTGTATATGAATGGGTTAAAGAAGTTACGCAAACTGCATTTTATCAAACAATCCGGTATACAAAGAGGCAGCACTGAACTCCTAATTCCCTGACATATAAAACGTCGACGTAAGCCCCTTGCACATCGCTATTGTACTAGCAGCGAACCATGATAAGAAAATTTTCACAATGAGAAAACTATAACTAATTTGTTGTTAAACCCTGTTTTCCCCTGAATATGAAGGGATATCCCTTCGAAACATTGCACTATGGGGAGGCATATGATAGAAGATCGAAAACTACATCAACTCCAATTTAATGCAATTTTATACTGAGTGTTTATGCCCATGTTGTTTGTGGACAACAACGTTTTTAAACGGCTATAACTTTTGATTGAGGCAAGATTTGCACTTAAAAACAAGTAAGTCTAATAAATGTGACTATTTGCTTTCATTTGAGTATTAACAGTTACAAAGATTAGCTCTAGAACTGAGGTTATTGCAATTAGTCTGATTGAATTCCGATGGAGCAGTGCTGCCAGGGACAGTTTACGTTTACGACGAAAAATGAATTTTTATATAACTTCGTTATGATGCAGTATTAGTGAAAACTGATAAAACTTATCAATTTGGACTATTTTTGGCTTCGTTTTCCACGCAGTTGGACTATTGTAAATACTCTAGGAGAACTGTACTGTGCATTGGAAGGTAAAAATTGAGTAGCTTGTAGCACTGCAAGGAAAGCACCTACCTTTATGAAAAAGGGTTTTCGAGTTTCTTGACGCCTACATGCGCTAGAAAAAAGTTGGGCATGAAAGGGTTAACTCATTGCAACCGGTTTTGAACGGATTCTAGTTTATCGGTTTCATCACGGGGTCAGAGCTCATCGGTTATCGTTCGTGAATGACAGGGCGTTAAAGATATAAAAACGAACAAATAACTTCATTGTTTCTTCCACGTATGCTTCGAAGAATTCTACCTAAATGACTAGCTTGGTAGACAGCTCACAAATAATTGCAGAGAATCTACGTACGCTTTCCTCCTTAATTAATGTTATTCTTGTCTAGATCCAGGGAAATCGTCGAGAGTGGAACCAACTGTCATTTATGTTCACTGATGTCAACTAAACTAAGCAATTTAAGAAAATAAAAAGAACCTACCTTCGGTTGGCAAGGGTTCAATGAGTGCACTACGATCAGAAACTCTTGCGAAGTTGTCTTTGAACAATAGCGGCTGCTCGTTTAGGGTGCCATATACACTACTTCCGAAGCGTTAAACATCGAAATTTCAAATAAAAATATCTCAAATATAGAAAAATGTGTATTCGGCATGCTTTCACATTTGGTAGGACCTATTTGGTACATTAACCGCTGTGTGTTCGACGCGGTACCCGGGTACCTTTTAAAGATTCAATTAATTAAATTCCTATGTTTTATCCATAATTGGAAATTGAAACTTTGTGACATCTTAGAACTTCACTAAGTCAAGCTTTTGGGTTAATAATATTGTTGATATAGTAAGGATGGGAGTGAGGAGGGGCTCCTGAATTTTTTTACTACGTAACAGGCCGACGTGGGTACCCGGGTACCCACAAAACTAAATTGCCCGTAACTAAGGTAATATACAACCGATTTCGATACTTTTGGCCGTTTTGGATTTAGACTCATCCACTTTTGGACTTGGTAAAAATAAATCGGATTACTTCATTTGGTTCCCGGGAATCCGGGTTTCCGGAAGAAGGTTCCAGTGCTGGGGTACTATTTGCGAACTTCAATGGAATGCTAGCAATATGGGTATCAAAATTCTTGGAATTGCATCAGTAGGCTGTATCTCGTAGTTTTGGAACCATTTGGTGATCTGACCCCGGAACGGATATTCCGGAGTAGGTTCCCGTGGGGCCGTGAGTGGCCATTCCATTCCAATTCCATTTTTCAAATTGCCATAGGGTCCCGTAACAATAAAAAACAGACTTCCGAGACAATTTGAAGAGTTTTGATACTCATATTGCTAGCACATTATTAAAATTTACAAATAATATCCTAGTACTGGAACATTACTCCGAAAAATTCGGATTACCAAAAACCAGATTCCTTATTCCGGTTCCATTGTACAGAATCAAAAAGTGGACGAGTTCCTGAATCCAAACTATCTAAAAGTGTTCAAATCGGTTAAAGGAAGCCATAGTTATGAGTATTTCAATTTGTGGGTACCCGGGTACCCTCGTCGGCCTGTTAAAGGTGTTTTTTTGTTGGACACATAACTGTTAAGGAACGACGATGACATTTTGCCGCCATACGAATTTCCACTGGCTCAGCCATCTATTCGGTGAGAGGGATGTGCCTGCGATAGAAAATACCTCTCACCTCTCATTGGTCACAAGAAGATCGTAAACACAAAATGACGAAAGTAAGGGCTATGAAGTCATGTTGAAAAGTGTTCTAATAGTATTTATCTTACACTTGACATTAGTAATATGCACTCAATATGCCTAACGATTTGTATATCATTTTTGCAAGTTAAAGATATAGGAATGCAATCTTGGTCACACCTAGCTATTACGGACACAAACACGTTATAGAACAAAGATTTTACGCTGATTCACCGCTTTGCATACTTTAGCCTGCCAGGACTATATAAACCTCACAGGTTCAAAATCGCAATATTTTTCTATATTTTTCTGTACGTATTTCTTTATTTCTACATTTAAGATTTTCAGTGAACCAGTCGATATAGTAAAATATATATTCAAATTTTCAATTCAAACAAATTTATCAATGATCGATAAATATTTTAACAAAAGGTTGGTTTTTGTAATATTCTCAACCTTATTATGAAAAGTTGATTTAATAAAATTTAGCAATTTTGTTTAGAGAAAATGATAATTTCTAAACTTTTTCGATGCGCAATATGTAAACCCTTAAGTGTACCCATTCATTTTGGACTCCCATTTTTACATAATGGAATGGGAGTAGGTTTGTCAAATTTTGGAAGAAGTTGATAAATTAACCTCTTAATAAATTAACAAAAATTTGGCGTAGTTCTTATCATCAAAAATGAGGTGAACCTATTAATGTGGGACAAAGTGAATAATAATAGATAGACAGTATTGTTATTATTGTTGTTTATTTGATCGGTACATTCATCTGACAATTGTTACCCTAATAAAAAATACAGTTAATCTAGTTATTAGTAGTACAATTGAAAACTCGTTAAAGAAAATCGTTGATCGGAACGTTAAAATCGATAATTCGAATTCTTCGTTGAACCGAAGGCAGATCGACCGAGGTGTCGATCAATGGAGAGCATTCCTTACGAATCTTTATCTGTATGGACTCGATCCTGGCAATCCAGTTTGCATGGAAAGGATGCCATACAACAGTATTATTTTCTATAAGAAGTCTTCCCAAATGAACACCGTACACAATGTTCGCTCTGGTTCTGTGCGAACACGCTATTTCGTACCAAAACACGTGCACATGTTCGCCTGCACAATCGAATTCTATGTACGTACACGGTGTGCATACACCTCTCGTGCACAAAGGTTCGTGGCACCAGTTTTCTCCATCTCACTTTCATTAGCAATAGCGTTGACTCTTGTTGCCTTGTGAGAATCGTTCGCTTGGGTTCGATGTGCAAGTTCACATCGAGACGAAGCATGATTGAGGTTGAACTCGGGTAATGATGTCATCATAGTGAAGCCTAAACATGAGTCTGCTGTCCACGATGTCAGCTAGGTCCGTGATGTGTTGTACGCGTGTGAGTGAGTATTCGGAGATAGAATAGCTGAAGGTGATTGGGTTCAACTACCGTTGGCAGAAAATAATGCGAAATTTATCTATGCCTAACGTCAACAAGGTCGACGAACACAACGCAACAAAAGTATTCAGGATACGCTGAAATTGCAAGCAGTCCAGCATGTTGTTAATGAGCTTGCATGATATCTTATCGTCAGCATAAAATAAAGCAAAATCATGAATTACGATCGAAAACATAGGCGGTTGCTGCTTTATGGAGCTCCAGACAGATTTGAAACAGCTTACGAGGTGGATGATCCAATTTTCACGCAGAGAGTGCGATTCGTTAAATATGACCTGAACCTTGCAACGATAGTCGAAGGCGAGTCTAATCTCTTGAACTTTTCAAGTAGGCATCGATTTGAGTACCAGAATTTATGTTGCGCAAATAAAGTGATGTAAATAGCATGAGATTTATAGCGACTGATTTTTTCGAGAAGAACCCACGTTGTTCGGTATCGATGTAATTTTTACACCAGGCAAAAAGTGCGTCGATCTCTAAAAATTTCGGACAGACACATAAGAGCGTGAAACCTCGATAGTCGGAAACATTTCGTTTATCTCCCTTTTGGAAAAAAGATATGAGAATTTCCATCTTGTGAAAAATAACTTTACTGCAGCGATGCCGCTTTAGAGCGCTTAAAAGCGGGATAGGCCTTAAGAGGCCACGTGTCCCGTACAGAAACGGACCGAAAGCACGTGAAAGTCTTGTGACCACAGCATATTCGGCAATAATCACCCGATAAATGCCACGTCAGTTAGTCAGATCCAGCTGTACCCGTCGATCGCAGCACAACGTACCCAGCATCCTCTCGGAGGCGACCACCCAGAAACTAACCATTCTTAGTAACATTCATCAAAAGATCCACCCAGCAGCCTATCTTCGATCTCAAGCGTTCCGTAGCAGTAACCGGCCGGTAATATTCACATACACAAAAGCACACCTAATAAATTGCAAAAAATGCATCCCACTCTTTCTTTCATACGAAACACACCTTAGAGCTTAGAGCAAACTCACGCGCTCCTCTCGACTACCACCCTAACAATAGTTATTCATAAAATGAACAAATTAGATATTCTCTTGCTTTGAAATGTCTATGTTAAAATTTCTTGAAGCGACCATCGGAATATTGTTTCGAGCGTACGAAAATAAATCACGTGTTACGAAAAATAGTTTTTCTTTGAAAGTTGTATCTGGCCAAATATAGACAGCAACCAGCAACGTTTTAATATCTTTTAGCAAACTTTCCGTTGCACAAATGTCACCGTTATTATCAACCAAAGATACTCCCCACTAACTTGTTCGATTTCATGGATAATCGCCATAGGGGATCCAGAAATTTTCTGATAAATTGCAATACCACCATCTCTAGAATAGGAGCTAGTGGATTGAGCAATACAATTAAAACCATGTTTATCCTCAGTAGAACAATTGTTCAACCAGTAAGTTGTCAGTTCAAATATCTGACGAATGAGTTTGCAAACTTAGTATATTGAAACTTAATAGGCTACAATTGTGAGCTACCTTTTCAATGAAATCCAGCATTACACAGCTCATAGAGAAAAAAAACAAACCATTCTGTTATTTCCGTTCAAAACTGACGCGGCTGCCAAAGTCGATGTTTTGAAACGTGATCTCTATTTTATTGTACGTTAAAAATCCTTTCCAGTTTTACCGAAATACAATTCGGCTATTTCTCAATAAGCCCCAATTCCGATGTGTCCGGGGGGTTAAGATCCTTTGACAGGATATTGCCCTCCTTAGCCTGATACCACTCTTTCGAGTAATGATACGGAACTAACTCCGACCAGAAAAGCGTAAGCTCATCGTGAGAAATGGAAGTAGATGCTTTTGGCATTCTTTCAAGTACACCTGCCCATTGACCGTTCCGGTTGTCACGAAATCGGTGCTCTGCTTTGCACAAGTGTAAATTGCCTGCCAAATAATGCATTTTTTGAAAAACTTACACATCTTCTACTTTCTAACTTCCTCACGATCGTCGAACTTATGACGAGCAGTGAAGAGAGGAAAGTGCTGGAAATCTGCCTTCACATAAGTGCGGTTTCATCAACAGCTGAGTGTAGAGTTTCCGTGCACACGATTTCCTCTCCGCTGCTAATCGAGATTCGGCGACTTCTAAACCTTGTAGGTACATTTTTTTCATCACGTCCATCACTAAACTGTTGGAATTCCTGATGAAAATTTCGACTACCCTCTTGTGATTCTTTTCACTATACGAAGATCCATTTAGGCCACTTTTGTTCTTTCTATCGACAGTCAAACGTTCTTTGAACGCTTTCAAAACACGACTTAGCTTCTTGCTAATGGAACGTTGAAAAAAACCCGTATTTTCTAGGTACTTGCGCAAAATTAGTTAACGCCGCTGATGTACTTCTGACTCTTTTTTCGCAACGGTTGCCCAATCGCTAGCGAAACTTAAGCAATTTAAGCAATAAACATTGAACTTATTTCATCCAAAATATTAATAGAAAATACATAATGGAGAGAAGTTGCAGCATTTTGACAGTGATGCAATTTGATTCCGTACACCCTTTGCGTCCATTGAAATAGCGAATTCTGGCTAGAGATGCTTTGTATAGACATACGTTCATCAATTTACACTTCAGTTAGGTTGGTATACTTAATTACACATATAGTGTGCGAATTGCATTTTTGTATGTATTCTCAGATGCCTGTCTTAAAAATTCTGATTGAACTTCATTTGATTAAAAAATTATTCCACTCCCTCCCTAGTCACTTTTCGCTCATGCCATTGCTCATAACTATCAAAATGACAAGCAATATCCCTAAATGGGATGTATACGCTCTAATAGACCATAGTTCCGATGCCGAAGGGCCTTTCTCTGACAATTTGCCACACAAAAGAAGAAATAAAAATCAAAACCTTTACACAACAATACATAAAAATCTGTCAAAATTCAATCCATCACCCGACTGATTAGTTCTACAACCGAACAAACGTGACGAATGGCAAACCCCTGGTGCAATGACTTTATCACATACCACGTCAAAGTAGGCTAAAATTATTGCCATCATCACGGTCATGGGATAATGGAAATTGATTGATCTTTCTGGGCGACTGTATGTACCACAGTTGGACTCTAGGAAATTCGCGCCTTTCAGCACTCTCGCAACCTTTTGTTGGGATGATGCTAATGAGCCTGTCTACACGCGCCCACCAGTCTGGGCCTACAGAACGATCGGTCAGTTTCTTTTTTTTCAGTTTCTGCTTTGGTCACACACCTGGTTACTTCATAAGATGAATTAATTTTTGCTAATAGATTTAGGAGATGAGTCGGACCGCGCGACAGCGGTCAGGCTGGGGTTTTTACTTATTTGCGTCAATATAATCAGTCGTCGGTAGAAGAACCGGAAACGAACTGCTGTTTGCGAGTTCAATTATCTTGGACCCGGTGGTCTCCCTAGACGTGGACAAACAAGTAATCAATATAACAACTACGTATGTAGGCGTATGGAAGCGGATCCGCTTCTGGAAGGTTTTTGATTTCGTTTCATTTGCTTTAGAAATGTTTACTTCGCCAATAGAATTCGTGTACGCACTTACTAACCTACAAAAGTTTGTAATTTCTGGAAATCGCCAAAATGTGTGTGTGTGGGACAGCAGATGACGATATTCGCAACCGGATCCGGTTTCCACTGCTGAGAACTAACGATTTGTAACTGTTTAGTTGTTTGCCTGTTCCATTGCTGATGATTCAAAAGTTCAATGTTTAAAGAAGGTTTGGTTTCATTCACTTAGCTGAAGTGATACGACACAATGAACAATTTGATCTTTCATGGAAGGGTGTTTCTATTCTCTGGCGGTAAGAGGCTGGCAAAGAGGGATACGAAATATCTGGCATTTATCGATTTTTTTTCTTTCTTTCATCAGTCGACACTGTTCTGGTGTGAGAAGAATAAATTCAGTCGCAATCGTTGCGATTTTGTTTTGTTCAGAAAAAGTTTAAGGTTAATCTAAGAAACTGTTTTGGTCAAAAACAGCAAATCATTGAAATGTCGAAATGCCACGTGGAGAAGAAGTGCGGACATAAAAAAACAGCTAATAAAAGATTTTAAACTGTATACTTTTAATAGCACCTTTTAGCAATAATCACCAGACGCAGTTTTTTACGCCATAAAAACTATACTTGAGTGTCAACTGTCGCAAAAGTTTGCGCACTTACAGTCTGCAATAAGGTCCATAAAACAATCGCCTCTGGGCACCAATGATTACTAAATTAATACAATGCATTAACGATTACTGTATCTTTTCTTTATTCCAGGTTAAAATATGGTTCCAGAACCGTCGCATGAAGTGGCGTAATTCGAAAGAACGCGAACTTCTTGCCAGCGGAGGATCCCGCGATCAAACACTACCAAACAAGAACAACCCAAATCCGGATCTGTCGGATGCACGTGGAGATCGGGCCCATTCACTATCACCACCCTTATCCCCACCCCCAGCACTATCAGACCAACAGTCACCACAGCAGCAGCCGCAGCAGCAGCAGCAGCAACAACAACAAACGCACTCTCCCATGCAGCAGCAATCATCACCGCCATCAATGAAAGCCGCTCTCGTAGTAGGCGCGGAAAAAACAGCAGCACTGATAAACTTCAAAACAAAATTTGACCTGGCGAAACCGTCGACCATCGGCGTTGAGTTCAAGTACGAGTTTGATGACATCAGCGGTGCCGGTGGATCGACCAACGGTCCCCATCATCAACAGCAACAACATCAGCAACAACAGCAGCAACAACAGCATCAACAGCAGCAACCGAGGCCACCGTTGATGAACAGTTTCTATGCTAATGCGGATCGTGATCGTGAAATGCTGCTGGGTGGAGTTGGTGGCGGCGCCGCGTTCGCTAATCGTACTAATAGCTGCTCCTCCTCTGACAACATGTCGTCCGGGATGTACTACGACGAGTACGATAGCAATTCGGACGATTCTGACGAGGAGATCAATGTTACGTGACCTGATAGTGAGGTGGACTCTAACTAGAGGAAGAAATGCTTCCCAAACTGAAGTTGGTCGGTGTAGATTTGGAATTCTTATTTCGTGAGCTCGTTTAGTTGATAAGAAGAAGTAAGTCTTGTACATTTGTAAAAGCAACTCGAACGGTTTTAAAGTAACCCTAAACAAGTAGTGTATAGTTGAAAGTTGAGTCAGTGAGGCATTTCGCACCTGTACATAGTCAATAACTCATTCACTGGTTCTCTGATTGGTGAAGAAAAATCATTAGCATTTAGGAAGTTCTTAATATATAACTAATACACACACAATTTTTCGTCTGGCGCTTGCGCGCAAGGACGTTCAAACATATAGGAAGAAACTTACCGAATGTTAATTGTACATTTTCTACGGCGAAAAATTGTATCCGAACACTAATAAATTAATTAACTTATTATGAATATTAAGCAGCGTCACTTTAAAAGAAGCAGAAAGACATCTAGCCTAGCAGTCTATCGGAAGAGAATAAATGTATTTCTGAATATGGAATCGGTTGTCTTTGTTTTTCGATTGGGTGGGAGTCGTCGATGGTCGTATTATTTGATTTAACGCCACCATTAGCCAGTCTCCTTGGAGGCGCGTCTCATGTGACTGTGGTGTTTACCCTGAAGCGGTCGCTTTGTTTTGGATTTTCTGCAACACATCAACTACGATTTTTATTTTGCAATAATTTTCCACCGATGGCCGGAAGAGCAATCTGAATTTAGAGTAATAAATTTTCGGTGGGTTCAAGGGTTTGTACAGAAATATTTTCAACAATATTGTTTCAATTTTGTATGGTATCTTCGAATTTTTCTGTAGAGCTATGGTTTTCAGTCTTTTATAGGTAGAATTCGCGGAATCTACGGATTTGGTTATGCGGTAGCTTATATCCTCATAGAATTGAGCTTGTCGGGCTCAATTCATCTATATTTCTAGGACAGCAACCATTTTGGGGGAAGGCGCTGAAATTTGGATCTGCTTTGTAAATAAAATGGGATAACAGTATGAATTCATTTCTCCTAGGTGCCGGTAGAAGTTCAGCATTAACACAAAGTTCCCGATGTCCAACCTAGACTTAACCAATCCTGCACTAAGTTGAATCTCTGGTTGAAATGTTACACCACCTGTTTTTCTGTTGATGGAAGCGCTAGCATCTCCTTATTTGATCTTAAATTTCTAAGACTAGCGGCTGTTTGCTTCGGATTTGTGCTAGCGTTGTCTCTAACTCTTTATCGACAAATCAAGAGAAAACTTTTAGCCTTTAGATGTTCTCCCAATGGGATCGTCAGAGCAGCACTCTTCGTGAGCCAAGTTAGCATAACGATTTGTCATGGTGAGTGGCGTTGCTCTCAAAAAATAGTTCTTATAGTATCTTTTGAGAGAATCCTTAAGATTCTCCAAGCACTATTTATTAACAGATCATGTGGACTCTTCCCCCAATAGGTAAACTTTTCGGCATTCCCAATCTAAGAGTCATTCTAATAATTTTTTTGCGCATTTGACATATCGGGAGCTTATTGCTACATTGGCCCACTCGTTTGTGTTTAGTGCAATGAGTGGTATTAGTATTAGTGGTACACATAGCGGAACAGCCAGAGATGAGCCTTGTCGAACAAGACGTAGTTGGGCATAACAGTCCCAGCAATGATCACCCGACACAATATTGAAGGGACATTTAATTTTGTTCCGTTCTGCGCCATTGCCATTTAAGGTGAAGATATGTGGAAGCCACGTTGCTAGGTACCGGCTCGCTTGTTTACATTGAGAAAAACTGAAATCTGAAGTGAAAATTCAAACGCACAAATGTGAGTTTCCAAACATTTTCCTTCGGTCATCTGCACATTGGCAGAAAATTTGAAGTTTTGTTAGTAAACGATTAAAGTTTCGCGAGTGTTTTTGCAGTGGTGTGTGAATAAAGTGCATTTGAAAAAGTGCAATGAAAACGAGAAGAAGAAAAATAAGAGTGTTTCGAAAAGAAACCCCAAGTGAAGAGGGGTGATATTTTCGCACAAAATAGAAGCTACGGTTGGCATTCCGTCATAAACTCGGATTGATTGTATAGGAAAATGTTCTAGCTTCCTTAAGTAGCAGTTTCGTGGCACACCAGCAAGATTAGTGTGTTGAAAAACGTATTTTTATATTTGCTCATGTCAGATACATGGTTAGGCAGCTGAGAGGGGTGTGTGCGGCGTAGAAGCTATGTTGTGGCTCGCATGTATAATGTCCTTAAAATCTTCGCTCACGGAGGGTCCTTCAAATAGCAAAAACGGGTGAACACTGCGTCGATTTCAACTTTGTGAACAGGCATGTAGACGCAGTAGGCTTTCGTAAATGTCTTACTGCTAATTTGCTTGCTTATGACAGAATTTCACAATTCTGAGCATAGCAGGGCGAACTTTCGAGATTGTGTCACGGCTGAATATGTCTTCGTCAGTTTATTCGAAATATTCAGAATACTTAGCGGCTTATCTTTAATCTGAAAGAAGATCAGATATGGCCCGACCGAGTTCAATGTATATAACTTCAAATGGGAAGTCGGAGTCTTTGATGACGCATATTATTCGACAACCACTTTACCATCAGTTGTCTTTTATCAGAAGAGTTTCTTGGTGTAGGGGCTTCGAGTCTGGCGCAAAAAGAAAACAAACGTAAAGAATACAAAAGGAAGTAATAAATTGAAAAACAAGTTAGAGGATACTAAAGTAAATATATAACTGGAAGATATCGATTTTCTTAGTAACTGGTACGAAGAATGTGAAGAATCATATATGAGCAATAGATCATAAAGCATCTTTGTTTCACACTGTGAAAATAAGTTTTTTTTGGTATTTGTATTTCAATTTATCATCTGACACGTAATCTTAATGAATATGTTAGAATATCAAAACTTAAACTTAGATTAATCTAAAGCTACCAATTCTATTTGCAAACCGACTAGAATTTTCTCCAAAATCGAACAAATTCTCTACTAAAGCGAATATGCGGATACACGATGTGAGCGGTTCACTGTATCTGAATGATGTTCTGTGGAATCTTGGATGCAACAGCGTTGTACTACGAGACGATCTGGATGGTGTTCGAAAGTCCATTAATGACAATAGATGCGGTACGTCCATTTCCATTTTCTTTTAGCAACTTTCCAACGAATAATGCTTGTTGGGTCTTCCTACGTCGTTGCAGCGTGTCAAGTCCTAATAGTCGACATCGATCAGAATATGGAGGCAGATTCAAAGGATCACGCCATGGCAGGTTTTTCAACGCTAAACGAATGAATCGTTTCTGTATGCGTTCAACCCTCAGGCACCAAGACGTCTGATGTGGACACCAAACAACAGAGGCAGTTTCCAGTATAGGACGGACTAAAGAACAGTAAAGTGCTTTCAGGCAATACGGATCGGTAAAATCCTTCGCAACCTTAGCGATGAACCCCAACTGACGAGTAGCTTTTGAAATAATGGCTGACCGATGTGCCTCGAATGATAACTTAGAATCCAACAGCACGCCTAGAATCTGAACTTGCTCGACTCTGGTCAGTGAAACACCTTCAATGCGGTAGTCGTATACAGGGCCGCAGAGAGAAACTACGGGCCCGGGAGGTCTAACATACGGGGCCCCTACCACTTTGTATTGCATGAGTACAAAAAAGTCAATGTTTGAAATCCATTTGGGTCCACTGATATTATGTATAGTACACTGAAATTTTATATTTATGTACCATTTTTTTTCTCTATTGGTTTGTAGTGGTAAAAAAAGGAGATTTTTTTAAACTTTGGGAGTTTTTAATACCTCTTCGACAGTTTTGGTGACTTTGAAAAGCGCCATTTTTGTTAATAGTATTTATAAAAGTAAGGAAATGGTAAGATTAAAAATGTAGTAATTACAAAAATTAAAAATATCTAAACAGTGATCATCGGCAAAAGATAAAAAAACAATAGTAAAACTAAATATTAAAAGAATGTACAAAAGAGCTAAAAACAACAAAATCAACCAAATAAACATTAATTGTCAAAAAATGTTTAATCGAGAAAAACCGAAACAAAACCTATAAAAAATTGATAAAGGAAAATAGGAAACTAGAAAAACATATTGCGAAGATTAAAAAAGTCGAACATCAAGAATCAAGAATAATACAATTTATTTAACAATTAAAATAAGACATATTTAAAGCAATAGAAAAATAAATAAAATGTTAAGAATGCATAAAACTAGAGGAGTATATATAAAAGACAAGAATAAAATAACCATAGAGAAATAAAAAAAAATGGACGAACAAGAAAATTTTGAAAAACTGGAAAATTTAAATGATGAAAAGACGAAAAAGTAAAGAAAATTGGAAGTATTGAACAAAAACGGAGCAAACAGACAAAATGAAAAACAAAAAAATAGTAGAAAGCAGACATACTATAGAAACACAAAAATAAAGATATTAACACAAAAAAATGAATAAAATGGATATTATTTAAAGAGTAGAAAAAGTACTAGAAATGAAATTTGAAATAAATTCAAACAACGAACTAAATGTAAAATTTAGAAAAAGTGCGCTGAGCGTTTTTTTTATTTAGATTATAGAGGTTTCAACCTTTAGGTCATTCGCCTCTTCGGGTTAGAAAAATCTCTGGTGTAAATTTCTAACCCTATGCGCGGGGTCAGGGCTCGAACCCAGGTGCGCTGCGTACAAGGCAATCGATTTACCAACTACGCTACGCCTACCTCCCGCGCGCTGAGTGTCAAGAAAAGATAAATCAAATGTTTTTTAGGAATAAAAAAATCAATATTAACGTATAGGAAAATGGTCAACTTAAAAAGTATTTTGAAACTAGGTTAAATGGAAAATATGAAGAAATAACAATAACGAATTAAATCTTAAGCAAAAGGTATAAAAATAAATAAAACTATATTAAATGAACGATGGGAAAAAATAAAACTGCGATAAACGGAAAACTAAAAAATAGAAAATTAAGAAGAAAATAGGAGAAAGATAAAAAATTAAACAATAAGACAAATTGGAATGAATTTGAATAAGTAAAATTGCCTTCAGAAATGCAAAATAATATGAAAAAAAGAAAAAGAAAAAGGCTATGACAAGAATAAATGTAGTAAATAGACAAATTCTAAAAATTAGATGGAATGGCAATAGAAACAAATAAAAAAGCAGGGTATCAAAATATGAAACAATAAGAAAAAAAAATAAAGAAAGCAGAATTTTCTCGAAAAATTGCGAATAAAATCAAATAACAGAGAAAAAATTATGAATTAAAGTAAGTTATAGTGATAGCACAGAGAACAGACGTCCATCTTCAGCATTCAACTTGTGTAAAATTTCTAACGATTTCGAAGGTAGTTGGGATATCCAAACCAGGTGCGCTACTGTCGACATGTTTTTTTGTGGCTGAGTTCGACAGAATTGACGGCGGTTATTTCTCTACCCAGTCAAACTAGTCCGGAACGGGTTTGGACTTCCAGCATGAATTCCAGCTCAAATGCATCAACCGATAGAGTCGGAATCGGTTGTTTTCTTTGAGCAAGATACTGAAACCATTCAGGATTTCGAACCGGTTCCGGAATGGATTTGACGGATAATTGGGATAGGTTGGTGTGGCGGCGCTAGTGTTTATTGTATATTAATTCAAATGTTTTCACACGTTTTTTAAATATTTAAAATTCAAAAAGTTGGATAAAATAAAGTATGCAAATAGATTAAAAAAGGCAGAATCTTACAATTGTAGACATATACATACAATCCACAACTTGAAAAAATAGATCAATGAAATTTTAACAAAATAAAATAAAACATGTAGCAATAAAAAATGAAAAAAAATGAGAAGCATGGATCAAATTTCAAATAAAGGCTTTGGTTGGATTTTACGCTATGCTGGTTTCGAAAACAATCATAATCCTATAAAAACATGAATTATTCTTTTATTTGTTTTGGTGTGTTAGCACAAGTTAAAATATTTTACAAGAATGTTGTAAGTGATTTCTAGAAAATAGTTCAATAAAATAAAATCGTTACGTTTAGGAAGCGTCGTTCAAAATCACACGCTCACTCCTCCAAAACGAAAAGATTTTGTATGCGGATTTAACTTGCTACATTAGTTAGCCAATCTTGCTAACTAGTTGGTTTAGTTTGGTAGCAGAGTTAAATTTTCTCTTCGAAATCAAACACAATTTAGCAATTTAGTTAAACGTATGCTTCTAAGAATCATTGACAGCTGCAAGATTGTGAACTGAGAGATCTTCTCTGCATGCTCCATGACATATAAATTCAAAACAAAACTATTAACACTATACTCGTCACGAAAGGGGCTTGTTGTGTACGCAATTTGCTGTTATAATGCAAATGTTGATAAAAAGCCGTATTTGAAAGAATTGTAAAACGTACTTTTTTCCATACCTGGCCTCTTTGCTAGGGGGAATTGGTAGTCGAAAATCGCCGAAAAAAGCTATGTCATTTGAGTATGACCCCTTTACAAAAATGTTTCGGTATCATCTCGCATCTGAATATAATTTTTTATAGATTTTGTATCAATGAACGGCAAACAAAATATATTCTATTTTAAATTTAAATTTTTGGATTAATTGCGAATTCTTTTGGTATATCAAGAGTTTTTGATGACTCATTTGACCAATTGAGCTCTCAAATAGAGGTAGGGTTACCGCCTCTAGTGGTACTTTGACCAGCAGAATTTTACTGGGCAGGGGATAGACTTCAAGAGACACAAGGGTCGTTGAAATCAATTCGAATTTCGAATTAAAGTGATCACTCGACAGAATTTTGGAGCGCTTCCATTGCTTTTTATTGTATAAAACGCTTAAAAGCAAATAAATGTGCACTTTTTTCATATGTAGCTCGTTGCACTAGGAGGAAAAATATCTTATTTTGGTCACATTCACCGTAGAGTGTAAAGTTTTGGTAAATCACTCCACCGTTCTGTGCCGTTCACATTTAGTTGTATGTTTTTGCATTTGTTAAGAGTTTTGTTGATTTAGTTGGATGTAGTGATTCGCTGTCTCGGATATTCACATGGAATCCAAAAGCACCAACCACTCTCGCTGTGAAGGATAACCCGAGCGAGCTTTGCTCTGCTCCTCAGTAAACAAACACGGGGTGTGAAATCACACTTCAGTTTCTTTCGAGAATCTTTGTGAGGAACATTAATACATTGAAGCGAAGGTTCAATGGGGTAAAGTAAACCCAAATGGCACTTTTAAAATAATATTTGTCAAAGCCAAGAGGCCCTCCTTAACAATTAGGGCCTGCAACCCGAGGATGATGTTTATGAGGACTGGGTGCTGGGTGATTCCTGGTAAAGAAAAGGGCAACGCAAAATTGCAAAATAATCCAATGGATTCTTCCGGCCGAATTCGGATTTACCTGAACGAAGACATGGAATTCACCTCCAAAACCGGTGTGGCAACCCTAAGCAGGGCTTGTTTCTTTCAATAATTACTTTCGATACTAATTCAGCGCTTTCGGAGATTGGAAATTAACTAAATAAAAAAAAATCGATTTCAAATTGGCGAAATTTGAAGACAACCTCATGACTTCCATTCAAACCATTTAATTGTTTAACCCTTACAATCCCCCCCCCCTCTCGGCGGCCTTGGTCGTATACAATCGGTGTTGCAATACGATGGAATGTGATCACCACACATTTGCGGATACTTACAACTAATTTGTTCTTCTGACACCATAAAACGAACAAATCCAGTAGTGCTTGAAGACGTTCGCAGTCCTCGATCGAATGTACAACAAAATATAGTTTTAGATCATCAGCATAAACTAGCTTACAGCCGGAACAGTGTTACATCGTTGAAGAACAGAATAAACAACATGGGACCGAGGTTACTACCTTGAGGAACTCCAGACGCGTTGGAAAATGCAGTCGAAAAACAGGAGCCCACCTTTACACGTATTACTCTGCCAGTTAAATACGAGTTCAGCCAAGCCACCAATTGTACCGAAGCTCCGAGACGCGACGCGATGGTCGATTTTGTCAAAAGCAGCTTTCAAGTCAGTGTAAAT
Organism: Topomyia yanbarensis; assembly: GCF_030247195.1. Taxonomy (NCBI): domain Eukaryota; kingdom Metazoa; phylum Arthropoda; class Insecta; order Diptera; family Culicidae; genus Topomyia; species Topomyia yanbarensis. Next base: position 427,806,413 of record NC_080672.1, on the reverse strand, counting down.
TGCGTCAACCTGAGATCTGTTTTCAATCTGTGTGATGCATGTCGAGGTGAACTCCAATAAATTTGTCGAGACAGATCTTCCAAGCACGAAACCATGTTGTTCGAATGAAATGTAATTACGAGTGCTTTGTTGAATCATGGCGCTTACTATGATTTCAAATATCTTTGAAGCAGTAGACAGGCTAGTTATACCACGATAATTCCTCACGTTTCGTCGATCTCCGTTTTTGAAGACAGGCAACATTGTGGATTGTTTCCAAATGTCGGGAAATTTCGCCTCGGCAAAAGAACGGTTGAAAATACAGCACAGAGGTTCTATTAAAACGGCAAATACAGTGACAAAATATTACTGCAGGAATACCATCAGGTCCAGGAGTGTACGAATTTTTCAATTTTAATGCTGCCGAGCTGACCATTTCTGGCGTTATAGTAAACGTTCTTAGGCCAACCACGTCGAAAGCGGCCGACGCAGCTTCCTGCATAGAGGCGACATCAATCGAAAAAATGGAAGCAAAATGATTCGCGAACAATTCACAAGATGTTACAGCAGACGTGTAGATTCGGTATGGTCCAAGTACACGGTAGACAGCACTGATTCAGATTTCCGCTTGGAATTTACAAAACTCCAAAATCCTCTTGGGTTTCTCCTTAAACTTGATTGGACGCGTAGAACATACGATTTGTATAGTGTATTGTAGTTGCATTACGGTAGCGGTACGCATTACTATCACGATGAAAGCAATCTTCAGTTTCCGGAGTTCGCTGTTGTCGAAGCTTACGTTGACATGCATTTCGTACACGTTTTAAATTCCTTAACTCTCGGGTACTCCAGGCAGGCGACGCAGGGCGACGTTTCCGCGGCACGTTAGAGGCCAACCACGATTCTATTTTATTACAGAACATCTTCGCCATATAGTCAACTCTATTCAGAGCGGAAAGTTGTGACCAGTCAATATTGCGTAGATAAGCATGCATCGATTTTGCGGAATTTGAGAGAATCAACTACGGACACGAGAGGCGGTTCACTGATGTTATATACGACTGGGACTGAAATTTCCAGCCATGGATGGTGTGTGTCGACTGGGAGGAGCAAAGGATCGGCGCAGCGTACGACAGCATACATAGAGGAGCAGAAACACAAATCCAGTATGCGGCCCAGTAGATTGGATACACAATTAAATTGGCCGAGATTAAAGAAGTCTATTCCGTCCAAAAGAGTAGCGCTCGAAAGTGGCAGCTGAGGAGAGTTGTCACAATGAATGCCATCTTCCCCCGAAGATCAATGCATCTGCGGTTGATCGCCACAAACAATTACCGTATCGCTGTGCGATCCCATAGAACACAGTTCCTGAACAGATGCCAAATGCTCATTGATTGTGTTTAAATCTTTGCTCCTATCGGGTGGAATATAGGGGAATTGTCGGAAAAACCGACACTGTGGGTAAAACCGACACCCCACAACATTTCCTAGAAATCAAATTTTTATTCATTTCATAATGATACATTATTATTAGTACGTTTATTTAGAGCATTTGAAGAAAAATTGGATTTACGTTAGTACGCTGAATGTCATAAAAATAAACAAAACATACGACAGCAGCGTTCATACTCGTCTGGATGTTAAATTTCGTTAGTATATTTTAAGGTTTTAACCGAACAAAAGCTTTTCAAATCACCACATTTTTCAGTACCTGTTATTATCGGTCTGTCCTATGATCAACTAGGTGTATTGAAGATGAGTTTGAGAAATTCAATATTTTTAATTGCTTTTATAAAAAAATGTGCGCTGTTAGGGTAAAACCGACACCCTGTGGTTAGGGTAAAACCGACACGCTGTTAAGATGGTTGTGTATACTTGCGATTCATTTCAAAATACTGGGGATCTTTGTGACACTTCAATTAGCCTATTATAACACTATAGTATTAGCAAAAATACACAGAAATACTTTTATTGTGTTTATTTCTTGGAAGTCTCTTTAAAAATCAAAAATTGGAAATTTTGCTTATCTGACTATCGAAGCTTTTGCTAATTCTGCAAAAAGCTCATCAAACCGAATTTCTTTTGTTCTCTTGGTTTGTCATAGACGAAGTTTATCACAATGAGACAATGATCTTATGTATACCCCAATAGATCGTTGATGATCAGAGTCCGAAAAATCAAATCTAAAAAAGATAGTTTTACTAAGAAGTGTGTGTGTGTGCGTCACTTATAAGTGAATAAATCCAATTAGCAGAACGTAGAACGCTTGGAAATCTTCTCTTGCGAAATAAAATGACACTGGAAGTTGCAATGATGTGCGCAAGGATTATTTGGAAATACTCATATCAATAAATAATCCTATAGCATAAAATACTCTTATTTATAGAAACATGGATCGTAAATTAAAGGGGGTGTCGATCTTACCCGCAGTGCCTAAAAAAAGTCACTTTGTTTTCCAAGTTTTACAACCAATAATTTTTAATGAAATTAATTTTTTGAAGCGCTGAAAAAATTCAGTCTAGTTAAGAATTTTCTGAAGAAGAATTCTGCATAAAAACTATAATTTTATTGGTTTTGTAGCAACTTAGAAAAATTGTTAAGCTTAAGGTGTCGGTTTTAACCATAATTCCCCTACACCGCACACATCCGCACTTTCAAGCCTTTGATAGAAGCGAAAACAGAAATCTGCTCCAGTCCCTGGCCGCTAACTGTAACGATGAGGCTACTAATATAGCGTTGTGCGACAGCGATCAACACGTCTCCAAGTCGTGATTTTGTACTATTACGGGCGGAGCGGTCACAACGGTAAACGTTGAAAGCAGTTCCAAACAATTGAAGATCATTGATGCTACCGTCCAGGCCTGTTTCTGTTAGCACTATTACGTCATAGCTGCAATCTGATACCATGAGAAACAGGTCGTCGATTTTTGTTTTCAATCCACGAACATTTTGGTAGAACAACCAAATCCTGCTTTCGTCCTGATTAGAGCGCTGCAACAAAACGTCATTGTGTGCGGGAGAATGTTTATTACCATTTAAATACTCGCCTCTGATGGGAGCCTAATGGCCCCCACCTTCCAAATGCAAATGCGTTGAGTAATTATTGTAGCTGGATTGGAGTTGCTGTACTCCTGACTCCGTCAGTTTTTTGGTTGGTTGACGAATTCACGAAATTCAAATTTTTAAATTTTAAAGTTTGCCGCATCCAGAGCCTGTTGCTGAATAGCCGGATCAAGCCCAGTTTTGAATGAAACGAATGTCATTTTGGAAACATCACTGCCCTTCGGCACTAAGCGAGTGATGTCCACCGGCGCAGCCAAGTTCAGACAGCGAGAAACTAGTTTTTGCACATCATCATTTGTAATCAATGGGTGAAGTCCAGATAAATATAACCAGAACTTTGGAGGTGAAACATCGGGTATAATAGATGGAACAGGAAGATCATTGAGATTAGAGTGGACCTAGGTGTTCTAATAGATCCAAAACTTCGTTTTCACTCTCACGATGCGTCGATTATTTCTACGGCAAATTGGCAGCATCGCTTAGGATCAAAGAATCGAAGGATTAAGGATTTTGCAGATACACATTGTCTAAAGTCGTTGTATTGTTCACTCTTGCGATCATAATTAGGAAATTCGTCGGTTGTCCACCCGCTACGTACCGATTGACGTCACAAGGATCCTATGAAATCTACCGTAATGTGGCACTTTGAATCTTTCAGCGTATCCTTATAAATGTCGACTAATTGACCTCGAAACGAAACATTGATCGTAAATGAAAGACTCAAGCAAGCAACCTTTGTCATTAAACTGCCAAACGGCGATGTCGACTGCCCTCCCATCATAAGGTGGCTTGTTTATATTGCACCCTTGTGATACGGTGCCTGCTAAACTTTCCAGGGAACAAAATATCAGAGAATATTGCTGTTTGATAGAAGAAACTCGATCCGGTTCCTTCGAATGTATGCATTTGCCCCAATTTCCTGTACCGGTTGCGTACAAACTTTGAAGCAGTGGTAAAAATTGTATGCATACATCTGTTTCATACGTTTCTTTGTTGCACACAATTTCATGCAAGTAAGAATTATATTCATGCACCTTGACATTGCAATCAAGCGCGTTATTTACAATGAAAGCTTGCATACAACATTTGATACTAGAAATATATCTCTAACCACAGAAACCAGAAGGCCGAATAAACAAAAAAGCTTGCTCTGAGAAGCTTTTTCACTAAGTCTGTACTCTAAGCAAAATGAAGTTGAATTTGGGTATTTACGGATAACATAAGCTTATTTTGTGATAAGCACAGTTTATGAAGAGCAGTTACGCAAGAAGTGGAACCAAGCTTAACACTTCTAACCCTAAAGCTTAAAATTAATCGTAACGCTATTTTGAGTTGCTATATCTCTACTCATCTCGCACAAATCTGAAAATGTTTTTGATGCATATCGATAGCCCCAAAATTGTGCTTAGGTGCCACAAGATTGATAATTGGTTAATAATTAGTTTGAAAATCCAATTTTTGCCATGTCAAGTTTTATTTCCCTGCAAAATTACTGTATGTATGCAATGCTCTTGTTCCACTGGGATATTTTTTTTCATGAAACGTTTATTTGACACGGCATTTGCCAAAGCTTTTTTACGCCGGGATTTTTTTTTACATAACATGTTACAAAAGTTCTTATGACTATGTATCACGTTAAAATAAAAATTCATTTTCTAATGCTAACACTGAGGATAAGGGACCATTCATAAATTACGTAACGCTTTTAGGGGGGGAGGGGGTACGACAAGTTGTGACAAGTTGTGACATAGGGGGGAGGGGGTGTTAACTAGATCGTTACGTAACATGTTTTCGTCGAAGAAAAAATTTTTTTTCTTGGAATTTGTTACGTAACAGGGGAGGGGGGGGATGGAAAAATTTGTGACAATTTGTTACATAGGGGGAGGGGGGGGTCAATTTTGGGCAATTTTTGCGTTACGTAATTTATGAATGGTCCCTAATCATCATTTTGAATATTTTTATTTATACTCTACTTTCTTGAATTTCATTGTAAACCTATTGATAGTTTTTCTGTAATATTTGTTTATTTTTTTCTTTATTTATATCGTTTTATCTAACTTTACTAACTCCGAAGAAATCTAAATTGTTTGTGGGTAGCAAGGGAGAAAAACTAGAAACATTGTGGGGATATTTATATTTGAATATTTATTGTTTTCAGGAAATGATAAATATGGCCCATGTATGTAAGATCTCGTAAAGCGAGGATATCACGAACAGGAACATAGGGTAGTTTTCTTCTGGCTCGTAAGGAGTCTATTAATTGGGATCTGGCTTCACGATATTCAGTGCAAGACCAAACAACATGTTCAATGTCTTCGTAACCCTCTCCGCAAGCACATTGATTATCTTCTGCGATCCCAATACGGCGGAGACTGGGATATTGGCAATGCTGGAAAATTCGCTGTGTGTTGCATAAACACAGGATATTTTGTGTGGGGGAACTGTGCACATGATGGACACCTTAAGGTTGAATAGCAAATTCGACTCATCGCAAAATTCTCCGTCTCCACAAATAGGGTGAGAATAATTTTCCCGATAAAATTTATTTATTTTTTTCTTTCTCACTTCTTTCTTTTTTTCTATTTTTTTCAAATATACACTACATTTCAACAAAACCGACATAGAATTACGATAGTAGCAGCAGCAAGGTTAAGAGTGCAAAAAGGATACCGGGATAAACTCATTAATGCGTTGTATTTATCCGGAGAAGTTATGTGAGCGCCAATAATTTTTCATGTGAAAATATGAGTGTATATAATCGCAGTGGCAAATTATCAGAACCCTTTTACTCATATGAGTGATAAATGCAATGCCTGCGCGTAAGAAACATATCCATCTTGCTCTACTGCACTGCCCAACTAACCAATAAGGATTATAACGTAGCCTAATAAATACTGATATAATGCTGGTATTATGCCAGAAAAGGAGAAATATAGTGCTATTACTGTGCAGAAATCGACAGCGCGTTTCTGCGGTACTAATGCTCTTATATAGCACCAGCGCACAAATGTCAAATTTGGAAGCCTTATATTGGCACTACTAATGCTATTAAAAAGTTTCAGCTGGCTGTCATTGTCCGTCATGGTTTTAAAACCATTTCTTATGTTTCCTTTCGGTATGATGAGCTAAAAGGAAAAAAAATTAAAATAAAATGTTCTGTTTAAAACCGTAATTGACTCTTTTCTAATGCATTGTAATGAATATCCTTAATGGGTTTCGTTTTGACATGATATGAACGTTTTACGAAAATTACCTTTAGTAAGTCTCGAACTGAGGTACGTTGCTTCGTCCTTCAGGGTAAGTGCGCTGCGTTTGCTGCCTGGACTATATTGCATATGTTCGATTGAATTGAAACATGCCGAATATAATCTTCAAGAAGAGTTTCATGACAAATAAACCCACAGCATTGCAATAGCATTATATCGGCTTTCTATTTGCTCTATAATGACGCTAAATGCACATGTAAAGCTTACATGCTTTAAAGATCCTTGAAGCGTGTACGCTAGTGTGGGACAAAAATTAGATTCTAGCTCCGAGCAACTTTTTAGGTACCATTTGGGTCCTAGAACAACTGTGCAAATTCTTAGCTCGATGGGTGAAACTATATTTTTGCGCCCACCGTTTAAGGTTTACATGGGATTTTGTATGGGAAAATTAACTTTTACAATATAATTCCTCCAGGAGTCGCCCATTACTTCCTAAAAATAAATCATTATGTGGCTTTTATAGACAATTTAACAAAGAAACAAAGTCTCGAAAACCACGAAACGATTTGACGCTTGGTTTCGCAAGGTTTTGAGGGATACATTGAGGCTTCTTTTGTACATAATAAGAGAATGTTAAAAATATTGTATATATTTAGACCATCAGAAGCAGTGATGCTATGAAAAGTGAAATTTTCATCAATCTTCAGGGCATCAATCGGTTTTTGCTTAATAACTTTTTCCACAATCATCAGATCGTTTTGCAGTCTTCTAGACTTTGTTTCCTTGACAAATTTCTTATAAAAATCAGCCATCTACTTATATTTAGGAGATAACGGGTGACTCTTGGAAAAATTAATTTGCAAAAGACAATTTTCCCATACGAAATTCCATGTAAACTTTAAACCATGGGCGCAAAAATATAGTATCACCGATCGAGTTAAAAATTTACAGAGTTGTTCTGGGAGCTAAATTGGATTCAAAAAGTTACTCGGAGCCAAATTTTATTTTTTTCATATAACCATGTCCCACTCTACTGTACGCATTATATCAGCTTTATATACGCATATGGAGCAAGCGATAATGCTATATTTCGGCTGTGCATTTATGCATTATTGATGTTAATATAGAGCTTCATTGCATTGGCAATGCTGTACCAGAGTTTCAATGCAAAATTAGTGCAAATGAATAGCCAATATAGTGTAATGGCTCTATGCTTATGGTTACTTGGATGTGTCCGTCGTACCTAACATGATACCATTTAGGACTGGTGGTATCCAACGGGGAAAAACGATCGGAAATGGTGAGTGAAGCTAAGCAATCATGTGAAAAAAATTCACCACCCAGAGGCGAGACTCGAACCCGCAACCTTTGAGACTCCGGCCCAATGCACTAACCCTTATGCTATCCCTGGGTATGGTGACATCCCAGAAAGAACATATGATTATCCCACTGGCGACGGTGATCGTACCCTGCCTGCAAAGCGAGGAATCACACACAACGGCAGCTGATCACCCCAACACATTTGATCTATTTAATTTCCCCGCTAGATACCATGGCCCGGGTTTTTATAATCGTCGTTGGATACCACCAGTCCTAAATAAGGTATTGGCACTTAAGCCAAAAGACCAAAAAAATTGAATTATTAGTTTAATTCGAACGGGCGGGTTCGCTCCCGTCATACCTCTGTTCACTGGGCAAGGGACCAGAAATCGACAGTCTTCATTAGCTCTGTCACCCACCGAAGTACGATGGGTAATGAACTAAAAATTAGACATCAGACGATTATAAAAACCCGGGCCTTGGTATCTAGCGGGGAAATTAAATAGATCAAATGTGTTGGGGTGATCAGCTGCCGTTGTGTGTGATTCCTCGCTTTGCAGGCAGGGTACGATCACCGTCGCCAGTGGGATAATCATATGTTCTTTCTGGGATGTCACCATACCCAGGGATAGCATAAGGGTTAGTGCATTGGGCCGGAGTCTCAAAGGTTGCGGGTTTGAGTCTCGCCTCTGGGTGGTGAATTTTTTTCACATGATTGCTTAGCTTCACTCACCATTTCCGATCGTTTTTCCCCGTTGGATACCACCAGTCCTAAATAAGGTATTGGCACTTAAGCCAAAAGACCAAAAAAATTGAATTATTAGTATGATACCATTTTTTTTAAATTTTCCTAAATCACGAACGACTCATTGAAATTTTTGTTTTTTTTTTCAACCAGTCAAGTGCTAAATAGCCAGTACATCATGTCAACCTAATTTTTTTCCGAGATCAACAGCTTTCAGGTTTAAATAATTATTTTCTGGTGTCAAAAGATTATATCCGGTAGCGTGCTCTCGAGAAAAAAAAATATTTTGCTTAAATGTCTGATAATTTACGTATTAGGTAAAAGCAGTATCTTTTTTTTTATATTTCGATTATAGAGGTTTTAACATTAAGGTCATTCGCCTCTTCGGGTTAGAAAAATCTCTTATGAAAATTTCTAACCCCATGTGCGGGGTCGAGGCTCGAACCCAGGTGCGCTGCGTACAAGGCAATCGATTTACCAACTACGCTACGCCTACCCCCAGCAGTATCTTTCGGAATCATTTGATATCTTTTTCTGTGCCAATCAACTGAATTTTTCATTTTGTAAGAAACGCAATTCATTCATCTTACCCACAGTGTCCGTCTTAGATGCAGTTCCCCTACAAAAAAAAACTTATCGAAGGAAAATTGAATTTTCGTAAAAAACATTCTAAACACCTTTTCAAACTTGGGGCTATCCATATGAATCAAAATTTTCGGATCAGTTGGAGAACAGTGCAAGGGGTATATTGATATATTTCACATGCCTGTGCAGAATGAGTTGTTACTGTTTTTTTTAAAATTTATGATTTGTGATTTTGTAATTTTATTTAATACGGTACCTTGTCAGTACAGACTTTGAATCAGGTCAAAGAAGTTGAAACATACATCAATTAGGTGGAATTATGGAATCTGAGGGTATAGAATTCGCTATTAAATTTAGTGATAATAATTTAAAAGAATTCTTCGAAAATACATACTGTGTTTAATTATCGGCATTAATAAATTCCTCAAAGGTTTTTCCACACAAGACATTTACGCTAGAATAAAATTTACTTAAAAGCCATGTAAACTTTCAGATCGATAAAGGTTAAAGCGTGATTTCAGTGTTTCACTATTGCCATCTACATAACTGTTCGCCACACGTGTTGACAGTTACACTCCAACTGCATTTAAACCATATTTTATTTGCAACTGATAGCCAAAAAATGATGTGAGATTCAAACTTTTTTTGCTGAGCAATTTTTTTTTTTTGAGTGTTCTACCGTCATATTCAAACCATAAACTTGCCAATTGAATCAATCACAATTAGAATTAGTTTATTACTATTATTGATATGGTTCCTATCGAGAAAAAGTACTATTTTCTTAGGTGGTAATTAGAATGGTCCCCTTGAGACGCGATACATTTTGCCAAAATGCGGCATTAACCCTCGAAACGCGGAACATCTGGTCGTTTTAGTACAGCATCAAACTGTTTCTTATGTAAGTTGAAGCATTTGCTACCAATATTCGTACTAATGTCAAAAGAGGCGCTGAACATTTCACTCTTTAAAACATTCCATTACTTTTCAATTTATTTGTGTTCACCAGCACTATGCTACGTCGTTAGCAATATTTAAGATTTGTTTTTGTTTACGCATCATGTCCCCCTACTGGTAAAACCATGAACATGAATATTACCGTTGATTACCATGATCATTGCGATATTTCTCGAATAAAAAATATGCTACTAATTTGTGCTTTGGGTAGGCCAACTATATTGCTTGCTGCAAACACTTTCCGTGGATCTATCGTGTTTACGTTTCCGCCCGGGATATGGAGATAGATGGTGTGGTCATTGAACCGGGTTTGAATGGTGTAGAAGTACGGCGTTAGCTGCTTCAACGGCCCCTCACTTCAACAGGGAAAAACACTGGACTGCAAATAATTGCATTCAGCATGAGGTACGGTGGAAAAGACTATTTCCTATTATCAGTCAAACTTTGCTCGGTCTTTTCTTCATAATTAGGTCCTGCTCTACATTCGTCTATCTTTTCGACTGTTTGTTTTGTCAAAAACAAACAAATATTTGGGCTGTACAAGGAAGGAAGGAAGGAACTTCAAATGTCCTGTGTACGAGCTGTGTGGTGATATACTGAAGCTCTTTCTTTGGGAACATCTTTTGTACACACTTAACCGAAAAACAGAAAACTAATCTCACTTTACTGAGATATCAGTTGCTGAATACACAGCTGTTGGGAAATTTCCGAGCCGAATTGAGTGTGTAACTCGGGGGGCGTCTATGAAAAGTAGCTTTCTCCTAGACTGATCAATTTATAACATTGCCCCTAACAGTGAGAACATTTTGGGACCAGTTAATTGATAAATTGCACTTGACTGCAGTGATTGATTTATCCTTCGGTGGTTGAGTCAGCAAACGAGGTCACCGATTTGATCACTGTTCTACAGTAAAAATGGATAAGAATGCATCTTCCAAAGTTTTACTAAACCGTTTGAGATGAGATGCTAAACTGGAAAATTAGCCTCCGATCAAAACTTATATCGGCCGATCGCAACGTTGTTCGTATTCGGAAGTTGTTTTAAAAAGCAAAGGCATGATTGTCTTACGTTACTCTCAACAGATATTCGAATGGCTTATACTACACAGCAAAAAAAAATAAAAATTTACTTAAGCGTATTTCAACATATCGCAGAAGAACTATTCGTGTAATTCTGTTTCATGAATAAATTTACGCTATATATCGTGCACATAAAATGAGGCCTGAAAATCAAGCCAATCTGTTTGTTCCTATGGAAATTTGCATTAACTTGCTCGAGACTTGCGCGCTATTCATTCAACCAGGGAGGGCGTCTATAGTGATTTTGGTGGGGTATTAGGTCACCAATGTACCGTAATTTCAAGTGTTTTGGTGGTGTCATTTGTACAGGAGCACGTTTGTTCTTTTTTCGGCACTGGTGAGTAAATTGATGTTTCTGAAAAATAATATGTGTAACGCGAATCAATTTACATCCGATTTCCAATAACTTTGTACTGCTGGAAAGGGTATTCAAAACCCAACAAAATGGTATAACGGTTACCAGTGTAACCTTATATTTGTTTGTGTAAATCGTGATTGTTCTCGAAAATATACATTGGGGTAGGTTGGCCGAGCTCTGTGCAGGGCTGATTGGACGAGGTGTAAATTTAGTGTAGAGTAATGTGCACATTGATATTTGTAAAATGTCAACCTTTTTCAAAGTAAAATTTGATATTATGCTAATATTGATGATTATAAAGAAAAATATACACGAGAAATAAGTAATAAACATAATTTAAAATTATTACCAAATAGAAATAAGAGATTAGAATCATTAATAGTTGATTCCGATATTTTATGAATTAAATGCCAAGCTGGTTTCAGAGTCTCTGGCGTGTGCCGCTTCAATCCTGAAATTTTTCCTCCTGAGGAGTTTCTGGCAGAATTTGTCACAGATCGACCCGATCGACCCAACCCCGAACAAAACTTGTCCATTAGCATAGAATCTGCTACAGATGTAAGCCTCTCTGAAGACGTCAGACCTCTTCCCAAGGCGAATGCACGATCTGATTCGAAGAAGTGGCAAGTTCGTAAACGCCGATCGTCTCAAATTTTGACCAGTTCCCCAATTAAAGCAGTATTGGAAGAGCAGAACGTAAGCGTACGCTGGTGGAGGAAAAAAAATCAGCAAGAGCTAATAAAAAGTTCACTAAAGCTGCCAAAAGTAAGTCCAAAAAGGTTAAAAAGCCTAAAAAGTGTTTGCTAAGAACTTTTTCCCTGATTTTTTTCATGAATTAAAAAAATTACATATGTGCTCAAGGGTTGTATCTTCATGACAGCGCAAACCAGTTTTCAAATATTCTAACCAGAATGAGTACAGAAATTCTGAAAGCAAAACTCAGCCAACCAACCCCGGTCTCCCCTACTATAGATTCGTCACGTAAAATCACTGCGTATGAACCTCGTTTGAAAACCTCATACGTAGAGAGTTTCAAACGTGCGCATTAAAAGGTGCATTGCATCACAACAAAACGTTCGTAAAAATGTACCATCCTTTTCAAAGTTTCAGGGAACAAAATAATTGATTTTTTCCGTATTCGTTTCATTCAATTTCATGGCAATATCCGAATGCACTTACCTTCCTCTTAACTCTACTCATAAGGTCTTGTACAACGTTTGGGCCAACTAGTTTTTGTGTGGAGATCTATTTTTTTTTCCTAATCTCTGCTTTCGATTTCGTCTCCTTAGGATGCTCCAGAAGGGCGTGCATCATGATGGCCCAATATTCTCCCTGGCTCCAGAACATCTTTTGAATAACGACACGGGGTTAAATTCGACCATAAAAACGTAGAAAGCTCGTGAAATTTCAACAGTGGAAAGAGATTTTGGAGGTATTTTTTCAAGTCTGCCTGCCCAACGACCATCCCGGTTATCACGAACGGGGTGCTTCGCTTAATTTTTTTTCCACACGAGCAAATTGCCTGCCAAATCATTCATTTTTTTTTAGCAAACTAGACATCTTCTGCTCTCCAAGAAGGAAAAGGAAGCTGAAGGAAATTTGCTATCATATAAGTCATAATGACGAGTCATTAATGACGAGATGAAACAGTTTCACACGTGATTTTCCCACAGTATTCTGTCATTTATCGTGATTTGGCGCCTTTTGAATATTGTAAGTGCGTAGTCCCACATGTTTTTTGCATCTTGCACAAAAAATTTGGTTTAATGCGCTTTTTGGACCACATTTCGTAATGAACTATTGTAATTCCTCTTGAAAGCTTAGGCGTCCCGCTTGAGATCCTTCTCACTGGACGGAGATCACATTTGACCACATTTTCCGTCGGGTCGATGGTCAAACGTTCGTTATACCTTTTTTAACATTCCGGAAGTCGCGCTAGTACACTGAGTGCACGCTGCTCTGCGAAATCGTCGTAGCGCATCAGCGGCTGCTCGTTCAGTGGGCCATTTGCGCGAATTACGGAGGGTTAAGCACGACTTATCGTAGATTTACGTAACTGATATTTTTCTGGCTCCATATTTGCCGTGGGTGCAGAATTGTTAGTGAAACTTATGCAATGTAAACAATACACGATGAATTAAACGAACCTAAACTTTCAATTGATACTTAAGCCAAAAAAAATACAGCAATTTGAAAGTGATGCAGTTTGATTCCGTACACTCTTTAGTAACTATAAACATGCTTTATAGTTGCAAGCTTATTCCGGAAAATGCGCTTGTACAAATAACTTCTTTACTGGAACATGAGTAGACGGAGGTTGCAGAAGAACATTTTTGGTTGTTGTTTAAAAAAAGATTTTCAAAGATGGGAGTACTGCCTTAAGGTTACTTGAGGTGCTAATCGATTTAGATACGTTATCAAGTTTCATGAAACTCTGCTGAATACACGAAAAAGCCATCGAAATCCAATCTACGCCTCGGAATGTTTTTTTGGACCATTGAGCGCCGGTGTTTGAGTGGTAAGCGTGACTGCTTCTCGTCCCAGTGAGTTTGAGTTCTATCCCAGCTAGTTTCAATTTTTTGAGGTGAAAATTTCTGTTCACGTCAGTCATTGGTCTTGTTCCTTGCTGTTGATGGGCCGACTTTTTTAGGTACAGATGTTAGAGTTACCTCTATGGCGTCGATAATAGGAACTCAGTGCACAACTAACTATAGTTAAAATAGCGGGTTGGGTTTACTTTGTACAAAATATATTCAAACGGATCGTCTACAAAATAAGGGAATTAACTTCCGCGGGACTTCGCAGCCGCAGAGTACTGGACGAGGTGCTATGATCCTTCCGATCACTGAAAACCCTTCCGGCCGAGTGATGTCTGACCATCAAACTAGCGCCAATTTGGTGATGGTTTGGACTTATCTAACTAGTATTAAGTTGGTGTTAGTTACTGATGAAGAGAATCTGAAATACTAAAAAAACCAAACTTGTCTTGTGTCCTTATGCACAAAAAAATGTTTTGTTCAAATTTTTTACTCTGGGAATTTTGCACAGGACAAGTATGTGCTAATTCATACAAAAACATACGTGAACTACAGTAGAGTATCTCAAACAAAATTCAATATCATTCCGAAGCCACATGCAAAAGTAGAGGTTCTAACCGGCTTCTTATCCAATCCAGCTCACCCGCCGCTTTGAACGCTGCCCTCATTGACTCCTATTTCCGATTCCTTCATTTCCGATTCTATTCTCTAGATCCGTTCAAAAATTACTTTCCATAACTAAGATTCCCCTCACGCTCAAAGGGTGTTGAAATAAAACCGATTGTTTGAAATTATATCTACGGAGGCATAGCTTGGCATCAAAAATATGAATTCGATTTCTGAAAATTTAATGTGGTCCCCCCTTTGAAAACTAATTTATTGTTCCGGCTTATATGGGAATTTCATATGTGCCCGGACGATGCAGTCTTTATTTCCGGAACCATATAACCGATGCGTACGAAATTTTATTGCAGTCTATGGGGATAATATTCCTTTGAGATTAATTTTCTGAAAATCGACCCAACAATCTAGGACAATAAGTGGTCAATGTGACCAATGAGACTTCGCAGGGAAGGGAGAAGGAGACTTTAATGAGGGGTGCAACCAACCGCATATTACACCTTCCATTTGATACTAGGTTTGTGAAAATCAGTTTAGTCAACACCGAAGAACTGATATGACATTAATGCTGGAATATGCCCGAGTCCCGGAACTTTCGAAATTGTCGATAGTGGACAATAACTTCTTTAATTGCACTATGCTATATTTCACCATATGGAGGAAAATTTGGTAAAAACCAAAATTTCTCACTAGGGTGAAAATTTGTTGGTAAAAACCAGTCTTTGTACAGGAGGGCACAAATCCTTATTTCATACTATGTTGCGTTTCGGCTTCGCCTCATCAGAAACCGACACTAACTTATTGTCTTTAATTGGCCATCGGTGATCTAGTTCTGCGAAGCGAGGTAATTTCAGTAGATTTTTAACCACTGAGATATTACGATTGTAACGGTTTATATGGGAAATACCTGTGTAGCCGTGCTAACCATCCTATAACTCCGGAATCAAAATTCAGATCTTAATAAAATTCAATAGCGGTTAATGGGAGTGTCATATCTTACATTTGAAATCAATTTTATAAATTAGTTAGTAGTGAAAATGCATATATTTTAAAATGTATTGCATCATTTGGCCATCATGGTGGTACCAGTTCATATGGAAATTTGCTGGAATGCGGTCATTAACCCAAAACTCTGAAACCAGAACTCCAATCCAAATAAAATTCAATAGCGGCCTATAGCGATGCTACATTTATACAATATTATATAGTGAGTTTATTTGAGTTTACACCCAGGCACGTAGCCAGAGAAAGGGCTAGGAGGCTGAGGCCCGCTCCGAAATTTTTCAAAAATTAATGTAAGAAAAAATCTTTTTTTTCGGTGACTATTAACAAATTTGTATCTTGTTTGGTATGAACAAATTAATTAGAGAACATGGAGGAAGATTGCTATTTCAAATCACCACCGGACACGATACCTACTCAGAATGTTTAGTGTAACGAAAACAGTTCCTTCCATATTGTGTGACTCGTCAGAAGGAAAAAAGAAACTGTTACTTTCATTCTTGCTGTAGTGATCTGTCGAGATGAGTGAGTCGCAGAAGCAAGAAGTAGTGCTCCGGCCAAATACGGTGGTTATTAACTTCCGACCATTTCGCATAAGACGCATGAGGCATTCGTGATGTGAAGCATTTGCGGATTTCACCTTGGAGGTTATGCTGAGGAAAGTTGCCCTTATCGAGTTCAACTATGCCGGGCATTCAGTGTTGATAGTGTTCAACAAATTAACCTATGCGAAACCAGTCATTTTGCATAATAACTTGTAGAACATGGTTTCTACGAGATCGCTATTATTAAGATTCCCACATTTGGAAGAAATGGAATTCATTATAAATATAGAATGTAATTCCCCGTATTTATAATGGTGTTTTTGTGATAAGAATATACGTGGAGCGACACATTACCTCCTATCTGAACCTGTACGTACAAAACATAATGCGATAGTATTACTACACACATTACATCTTCGCATACCCATAGTCTCCGACAGGCTTGTTATTTGCTCACACAATGTGCCACAAAGAGCGAAAAACACCGATGAAAAATAGAGCAGCATATAAACACTTCGATGTGCAGAACGACCACACAAAGAGAAACTTGAAAACGAAAAAGTGAAAGATCTGTGCACCAATAGCGGCACAATTTCGTTCAAAGAGTCACCTTGAAGAGCCACTTTTAGTGCCTCCCCTCACTGGCAAGCTCCTACCTGGCGAATCAAACTACAAATTAGATAGAGTTTGATCGGAAGAACGATTTTAAAATGTTTTTCGGTTGCATTCCCTACTTCTGTGCGCGTGGGACCAAGATTCACACTAAAGAGCCTCTTTATTTCTACTCTTTGAGGTGTGCAGCCATGGAGTAGAATGTACGTATGGGAGCAACACACATCGGAGTGAAAAGGTTTATTGTGAAAGAGAAGAGCGGTGATACTCATGAAAAGTGCAAAGATCGTTTTTTTATTCTTCTCTTTATTTGCTCTGAGGTGCATTACATCCCTGGTCTCCGATACGATTACTTGGACCACACACATGTGCTGTTCAGATAATATTGACGGCAAAAGCTGCGTCAAGTATCTCAAAATTAACAGCCAGCACCATCATTGAGGAAGTTCACACTCGTGACCCGTAAGGATATGAAACAAAGATGAAATCAGATGTTCGCGAACATGAACAGGACAGTTACCAGGATGATGATACGAAAGTATACGAGATAGAAATGAACGACCACCACGACGCTGTTGGTTAGGAAAAATATTTCTCAACGTTGTAAACAGGCACCCAAGCGCAATTGCTAGTCACTCGCAGGAGATCTGTTGGACAACCATTACCGTTCAATCATTTTTATTGTTTACATCATGGAAATATATAAAAGACCCACAGCTCCGTTTAGCTAACGCATTGAACCGAATCGAATAAACGATTTATATAATAAACAAGTTTAAGAGAAAATTGAGCACAAAACCCTTCGAAAATGAGTACTTTATCGCCACGTTTAACAGAATAAAGTTAGTTAAATTTTACGCTAATTTAATGTCTGTGATAGGTTAGTGCACTGTACGGTTAGTATAAACACCAGGCATCTCAATCAAGCGTGCTAAGCAAAAAAAAAACAACCAGCAGCAACATTTTAGTCGCTTTCGATGGTTTCCAATAAATGTCTATGTAAGTTTGAAATCGACATGACGGCACAGTAAACAGACTTCAATAGGCTATCACGGAGAGTGACTAAAATGTTGTAACTGGTTGAATCTATAAGTCAATAAGTTGGGATTATTGTTTGAATGTGAATGAATGTCCCATGTTTTGAGTATTTGATAGTCTTTCGTTTTATTATGTTCGCTATGGAATAAGATGAGAGAGATGATCAAAAATCACGAAGAAAAGAGAGAAAAAAGAATCAATCAATTGAAGTCGAGTCAAGAGCACTTCTTCTATCTTTTCTATACACTCAACTCGAGTGCTTTCGGAATTGCGCTCTAATGCTGTCATTTTCGAAAGATGCTTAAGTCTTCGGTATCCGTAGGACTTTGATGCGTTAGGTGCAACAGCTTTAATTGGAACCGTTTCTCACATTGTGGTAAAACTAACCCGTAATCAAACAGACACTACAGCTCAAGTAGTCGAATATCTTGTGGAAAAAATTAGAGCAAATTACTTTTATTCAAAAACAAACCAGGGTGCGCGACGTTTGGCATAAATACGTTAGGCATAAGTAGCATAATGGACGTTAGGCATAATGGACGGTTGGCATAATGTACGTTAGGCATAATTCACAAAAATATAAAAGTAATTGTGAGGCTTTCGTTATTATAGAGATATCAATCCTACAATTGTTTTTTCGGGTTTAACGAGAGACTCCAAAATGAAAAATACCATGCGACATATTTATCCTTTGTAAGAGTAGGGTTTTTTTTTCTATTTTTTCCGAGGACGAGATGAAGAAAGTATCCCTTGATTTAACCCTAGAAGGTTGCACTGGGGTACAAATGTACCCCACGCCTTCTTTGGGGCCGTGTGAAAACGAGAATTCGGTATTTACCGACCTGGGACCCTAACCATAATTCAATTTAGAGTTCCTAGTAGAAAAAGATAATATAGCGAGTTTGCTTATAGCCTTCGTGGAACCAGGTATCAAAGTTGGCGTGGGGTACATTTGTACCCCAGTGTACGGTTGCCGTTAGTGTTTCGTCAGGTTTCGTGCTGTCAGTGAAAATGTGATTCGTGACAGTACCAGTTTAAATACTGGTTGTTTTACTACGTAGGTACCAATTAGTTTTATATAATCGTTTTAATTACTTATTTAATTATTTTAATTTAATTTTGAAGCGGAACAAAAAATCAAATTTTTGCTGATTTTTGTTTTATTGTTTATTTTTTATAGTTTTTCAAAGCTCACAAGTATAATTTGCGCACAATAACTGCTGTAACAGTAACATTTCGTGTTACCAATGCATTACTGGTCAGAAATATTTTTTTCATTTCAATTTCCAACCCATTTCCTGGTATTTTTCAAAGCCCGATTTTTAAACTTTCACTCTTCAAAACATTTTTTTTTTCAAAAGTATCGAAATTCCATTTTATACCCTTTCAAGACGATTTCAGAATCATTTGATTTTTTTCAAATCGGTTGAAAATTCACAAAGTTATAATATTTTTTGTGAAAAAAGTCAAAACCGCGATTTTTTCACTTTTTATTTCGTTCAAACCAATTTATGTAGCATTGATTCAATAAATTTCGTAAGCTGTTTTCGCAATTAAAAAACGAAGAAAATGAAGTATTATACATTTCATTTGTTTGCATTTTCACCTGCAAAATTGCGATCTAACGCGTGGGGTATATGTGTACCCCACTGCAACGTTCTAGAAAAACGCAAGTGCAACGTTCTAGAGTTAAATTAACAGTTTGGTACAAGCTTGTTTCAAGCTTATTATATGTATAGCTAATACAGTTGGATCCAAATATTTAAAAAAAAGGCAAATAATGAAAAAAACATTAAGTTTTGCAATGTTATACACAGCATCAGCCTTAGGCTACAGATTTTACGTTTGTGACGATACCTTTTTCGTTTCGGTACCTCGTCACAGTACACAAATATACTCTCCCTCGTATCAGACAATTTCCGTAGTTCTATTTTGTTGGCCTCTAGACTATAATAGTTGAACTTGATAATATAGGAGATAATCGATATTGAAGCAGCAATATTCTTATATTCGTTGAATAAATAATGAAATGCATCATTCTTTCTTTCATGAGCTGTTCTTCGAGAGCACATATTTACTTCTTGGACAATTGTTCCATATATGTATGTAAGAACTAATCCAAGTTGATGAGCATTATTCATACATTAAGGGGTTATATAGAAAGCTGTGGCGATAAAGTGAGCTAAGTTCGTGATTTTTTTAGAGGGTTTTCTGCAAACTTTATTTGAAAATGCAAAAGACAGTTCGTTAGGAGTACTATCAAAGATAGAAAAAGCAAGATGAATTACCATTTTTTTATAAAATTCAAAACTTTTTGAGCGACTTGGCGGAATGTCACAATTAATCTTCTTAAGACACATGTCTTCCGTTTAATTCCACTATATTAATAATAATAAAAATCGATTGCTTTTCAACATCAATCAGATACTAGTAGTCTTCTTCAGTGTTCATATCAGTCTAAAGAAAATTTCCATTTTAGTCATTTGCAAATTATAGGTTTTACGTAGAGAAATTACGGCAAGCTGAATTCCCGCATATCACGCAATCGGTTTGCAGGTTCAAAAATTTACGCTCTTTTCATTCTAGGCCAAAAAAAATTTTTTCTGGAAGTGATAGTTTATGCCTAACGTCCATTATGCCAATCGTCCATTATGCCTAACGTCCATTATGCCTAACGTATATTATGTTTAACGTCCATTATGCCTAAAGTATTTATGCCTAACGTCCATTATGCCTATCGGACGTATGCCAAACGTCCGTATGCCTAACGTATTTAAGCCTAATGAGGTACACCCCATCCAAAATCGTTATAGAAAGTTGACCTTACAATTTAATTTTAAGTAAATTAGAAAATAGTAGTAATCAGTGTTAAATGATTTTCTTTTGATGTGTGGACAATTTTTTAATAGATTAAATTCTGGGCAGTATCCTTCAATTGATCAAATCATTAAAATATATATTTTAATCCTATTGATCACCAAGAATCTTTTTTGGCCGGGCTCTGATTAGCCAGGCTAGAGCCAGCCTTGAAAATAGTTTCATTTAAATAAAATATTTTCAAAAATTGTGTTAGCGTGATGATATAGGTAATAGTGGTAATAGTGATAAGACGCCAGATCAAAAAAATAGAAGTTGAACCGTATCTGCCCAACTACAAATCGCCTGCTAAATCAGAAGCTTTAGTAGAATTTTCGTAATTCTCTTCGATCGAACATTCTAATAATACTTTTCTTTTTATTTCGAAGTAGCCTCATCTACATTCTAGCTACGTCAAGGATTGTCATACTCGGTTAGCATATAAATACCTTGAACTCTTGAATATCCGTTGTTGTAACGAGAGTAAATTGTAGCTATTAAATAAATAATAAAAATCAAATTCAACATTGACAATCCGTCGATGTGCCATAGCCTTCATCGTGACAAAGAACATGTTTTAGGTTTTTAGTTTATGTTGTCTTACATTTGGAATTGTTTTCATAAGGAACATAAGGTTTCATAAGATTTATGCAATAATTTTAAAGCCCCTCCCGAAACAAAATCCTGGCTACGGAGCCTGTTACACACACACACACACAAACATACATACATTTTCCGATCTCCCGTACGGAGTCGATTGGTTAGCAAGTCGAAATTCCGAGTGAATGCTTAACCTTTCTATACGAGAAAGGCAAAACCTTCAGAAAATTCCTTCAAACATTAGAGAACCTCGAAAAAAAATTTTTGGTTTTAAGGGAAATCTTAAGAATTTCTTGAAAGTGGTTGAGTGGAAAGCGTGACCGCTTCTCACCTCAGTGGTACAATCCAAGCCGATGCCGTTGGGATTTTTGGAGGAGCAAAATCAGTTGTCACGTCTTCCTTCGGAAGGGAAGTAAATCCTTGGTCCAGGTCCATGTGTTGAAGAGTCGATACCTAGAGTCCAGATGGAGGAGTCATCCCTCTGACACTAACTGCGGACAGAGGCGAACAAAAAATAAAACATGATTAAAAAAAGAATTTCTTGGGAATCTAAAACACTTTTTGGATATTCTATGAACTTCTGAGACATCCTACTAATTTCTAAGGAAATTTAGGGGAATCCGAGCATATCTGATAATTTCTAAAAAAAAGTGCGATGTTTTCGTGTATTTTTTACGAATTTTAAGGAAGTCCTAAATTTTTTTCGGAGAATTCTACAAACTTCAAGGATCTTCGAAATAGTAGTGATGTTTTTATGAAAAAATAAATATTCAGTAGAGCATATTGTCCTTCATTCAATGTTATAGGCAAAAATAACATCATGAAATTAAATTTTGTGGTTCGACCCTAAATAAATAGCAGCTGTACGTACTTTACAATAGTAGTAGTACCAGTAAGCATTATTATATTGACTTAATTTGGAGCATATTCTGAAAGTCACGAGAAAATCACATTTCCACTATTAGTGGAGCATTCGCCATTTCTTACCCGACTGTACAACTAACCGATAGACCACACCAGTCCAGTTTATTTACTGAATACCCTTCATCACGTTTGAACACTGCTCTGGCCACCTACGCTCACCGACCAACATTTATCTCCAGTCCCAAGCAAAGTGAATCTTCTGGAAATGAAAACGCACGAACGAGAAAGATATTTATGGAGCAAATTGCACCTAATTAAGGGTCAACTCGAGACGTTTACCCTTCATTAGTGGAAGTAGTTTCTAAGCAGTCAGCAAGAATTGAGTAGTCCCATTTGCTTCTAGCCACTTCCTATATGTTAGTCAGAAGAACTTCACGTCCGTTCTTTCACACCGGCTCCTTGCGAATGCAAATATGTATGCAACAATTTAAACAACAAACTGACGTTGAAATACACTCTAGATACAGCGGCTTTCCATTGCTAAGCAAGAACAAAACAGAATATTTACCTCAGTGAAAAGAAAAACATAGCAACCATGTGAGCCTTTCCACAAACCAAGTGGAATGAGTTTAGAAGAATTTTCATTAAATGTTTCCACTTCCATCACATTGCATTAGGATTGTCACATTTCAAGCTACTTAGTGAGGATAACAGGGATCTAGGGTGATGTTCTACGGTGTGAATTGCACCAGTGTGACCAGTTCTGTTACTCCGTTGTGCTATTTGAAATTGTCCCAAATATGAATGCCTACGAACTAACTCTCAACAAGCACATGAAAAGACAAATTTCTTTTATCGTGTCAGTTGGGAGCACTGCTTCCCTACGGCAAGCTTCAGCTTAAGATGGTTTTGGTTAGGTGAAAAATATATTGCATTGCAACGCAGCTTGAGTAAAAACGAATTGCAAAAAAAACGAAGGAATGAAAATCCAAAATGAAAAAATAAGCAAACTGTTACCCCCCAGTTGAAAAAACATACGCCCTCACTCCACTTCCGAACGAAAAAAAAACAGAAGGAATCCAAACAGGGAGACAATCGCACCTACACACTGCGGAACGATTCGAACCGGAACAGACGTGAAACAAAGAAACGAGATCTCCCGTCACTCTGGCAAATATAATAAATCTAGATTTGGAAACTCGGGATACGCTCGGTGGGGCAGTGAATAGGTACTGGGCTAGGGCTCGTGTTGGATTGGGTATGCTTTTGGGGAGCGTGTGGAGTCAATCAGTTTGGAGGAAAGATGCCGGTGCGGGAAGAATCAACCAGGAAAGTAATCTCAGGTCCGAGGAATGGCGAATCAGTACGTGCGGGGCAAAAAATATTATCGGAGGGAGTGGTTTTCTTCCGATTAATGGAGGGAAAAGCTAAAATGTTCCAACGATTTCGACTGACTAAATCCCTGCCGAAAGGTGGAGAGCGTATCAGACGTCGTGTAGATTTCAGTAAGTTTGGGTTAGTACACTCAGGTTTTTTTTTACGCGGGGGATACGAGCCGCGTAAATGAAAACCGCGTAAATGAAAACCGCGTAAATTTCAAAATCCGCGTAAATGAAAACCGCGTAAATTTCAAAATCCGCGTAAATGAAAACCGCGTAAATTTCAAAATCCGCGTAAATGAAAACCGCGTAAATTTCAAAATCCGCGTAAATGAAAACCGCGTAAATTTCAAAATCCGCGTAAATGAAAACCGCGTAAATTTCAAAATCCGCGTAAATGAAGACCACTTAAATTTAAGAATCCGCGATAAAGGGAACCTCATTGATGGATACCGCGTAAATTTCAAAATCCGCGTAAATAAAAACCGCGTAAATTTCAAAAACCGCGTAAATGAAAACCGCGTAAATTTCAAAAACCGCGTAAATGAAAACCGCGTAAATTTCAAAATCCGCGTAAATGAAAACCGCGTAAATTTCAAAATCCGCGTAAAAAAAACCGCGTAAAAAATACCGCGCAAAAAAAAAACCGCGTAAAAAAAAACTTGAGTGTATTTCAATCATCTGGTCGACTTTATCGGTCTGATCGAGACCACAATTTCAGCGATTCATTCAAGTTAATTAGTTGAATCAATTTGCTGCATGTTAACCATGTAGTTCTTAGGAACATTATGCAACAGCTCAGAAACTTAATCGATTATGGACTATCTCAGAATTAGTGATACAAATATACAGTTTTGGAGTAAGAAGAATAATTTTGTGCCAAACAAAGATACTTAATAATCTGACGAGGTTCGATATACAAGGCGAGTAATTGGGAGCTAAATTTGGATATTAGTCGCATTTGACCAGATCTATAGTCATATTTTAATGGTTTGCCAATACTTCCCGAACCGAAAAGTTGGGTAAATTTCCTCGGACCCAAAAGAAATCAAGTAAATTGAGAACTGACGCCACAACACCCGGTGCACGACCAAACAACGTGTTCGATGTCGTGATAGTCTTGTTCTTTCGTTGATGTCACTGTTCTCTTTTTTCGGTAGGGAGCGCTGTGAAGTGTTCCTAAACTAAGGCAAGCTGGTAAGCTGAGGTTATCCGAAATGAATAAGTGTGTCCTGAATTACTGAACAAATGATATTTTCATTATTGATACCAAATTTATTGAACCGATTGAGATTGCATAGTGACGTCATTGTAAAACATCAAAATCTATCTTCTCGATCCTTACAGATCGACAACTGGAGCTCAGGAGTCGTACTGAAAGGTATGTTTCGGTTGTTCGATTCGTTACTCATTCGTGCGGTACAGCGCAGTCATTCAATTATTTCCGGTACTAATTCAGCTTCAGTTGTAAACTAAAATTTGTTTCTACGCTGGCTGTGAGGGGAACTATCGAACCAATATGCATCAGACATAGATTACGCAGTTCATCTATGTTCGAAAATGTAAAATATAACACCTTCTGCCTTCATTATATAACAAATGAATCATTTTATTGGTGAATTAATTACATTTTGCTCTGAACTGAAGATATTTGATTCTGCGTGAAACTTCAGTCAGCCTGAAGGTGAATGAATGAGAGTGGCTTGAATAGGCAACCGAATTGGATATTTCGTACCACTGCCGAAACCATTCGGTTTTATAACAGAGATCATCTCGTTGTCTGCAAGGCACAAAGCTTCGACTAACATGGGGAACATGCCAATCGAGCCAAAATAGTCTGATTTGAGATTCTGATTCCTGGCAGGCTCTGCATTCAATTCTGAGTTACATTCAACGTACATCGTTTCGTTTCATCCATATTTTCATCAATCATCAACACTGGAGTCAACACCTTGGGTTACTTTGTTAAAAACTGTGTAAAACATTTTCGTGGCATCCAAAAACACTGATGATATTAGCTCTTGGCTATGGCAAAATCCTCATGAAAATCAATCAGTAGTATTCTATCAATTCCCCGAAAATATTGAATGATTGTCTTTAGATTGTGTTAATGGTAGGGAAAAGAAATTGCTTTCATCGTTTTCAAAGAAGCTTTCTCATGGTGTTTTGAAAAACCCAGCAGAAGAGCAGGCCACCAGACATGTTTCATTACAATTTCTGCTAGAAAGTGCAAATCCAGTGCAAACCACTACCCCGGTGTTTTTCAATGAAAAACGACATCAGTTGAACCTAAATGTTCTTATCACAGCATGCTGTGCGTCTGGCTGTCACCTTTCGTTTGTTTACACTTTTGTGTGGTTCAAATTCTTTGTTTCGCGCATTGAAAATTACGCAAAAAATTAGTTTTTGTACATCTGGCTAAGTGAACAGGGTGTAACTATGAGAAAATTGACCAGTCGAGTGAAAAAACCATCATGCATAAGTTTGAGGAATACTATTTTTTGGGTGAACTGGCACGAAGAGGCAGTAAACCCGTATCTTCCAACCAGAAACTGAACTAAAAAGTGACATCTGTAATTAGGAAGGATACATCAATATCGACTCGTGATTTTGAAAATAAAGCAAGAACAAGCGTTAAACTGATCCAACGTATCAAGAAACGGAACAGCTTGAAATCTTACAGGAAGCAGAACATCGCTAAACAAAGTGTATGCACGAGTTT
Source organism: Topomyia yanbarensis (assembly GCF_030247195.1). Lineage (NCBI taxonomy): Eukaryota > Metazoa > Arthropoda > Insecta > Diptera > Culicidae > Topomyia > Topomyia yanbarensis. Next base: position 427,780,347 of record NC_080672.1, on the reverse strand, counting down.
TGTAGCTGCAAGATGCATGCATTTTGATTGACGATGGGACCTATGTGAAGAGGACTCGAAATCCTCCCAGGCCTACAGTATTATATTACCGTCTTAGTTGTAAGCGATGCGGACGGAACGGTCGGTTCAAGTGGAGAAAAGTGTTCAACTGTTTTGACCATTCGTAACCGAGCGCTCGTTCGTTACAGTCGAGTTGTTTGTTGTAACATTACCTTGAGTTAAGCGATATCGGTGAAGGTGTTTATACCAGCAAGGTTTGGAGTATAAACATTATAAACGTTAAATTGTGTCAGGCAGTGCAGTGTAGTGCGGTGCTAAACAGTTTTCTTACCTGAAAGACGGCTTTGTTTAGACGAGCTATATCAGCTCTCTACTGTGTAAAGGTCACGCGGTTGTCGGATAAAAGAAACAAAGGATCAATTCACCTACCAGCTCGTCAGGAACCAACTGGTGAATTGTTTCGTTTTTTACTTTTCTTATCGATATTTTTTATCGTTTTTGATTTTTTGCCTTTCTCATACAGAAAGGTTATGCAATCACTCTGAAAAACGTCAACCTAATCCCGGCCCGGAGGGCCGAGTGTTATATCCCATTCGACTCAGTTCGTCGAGATCGGAAAAAGTGTATGTGTGTGTATGTGTGTATATGTGTGTATGTGTGTTATGTATGTGCGTATGTGTCAAATAATGTCACTCATTTTTCTCAGAGATGGCTGGACCGATTTGCCCAAACTCAGTCTCAAATGAAAGGGGCAACCTTCCCATCGGCTGCCTTTTGAATTTTGGATCGATCGGAATTCTGGTTCCGGAATTACGGGTTTCAGAGTGCGGCCACACAGAAATTTCTCATATGAACTATAGGAAAAATTAAAATAGAATTTTTATTTTTGATGCTAAATGTGTTCAAGGTGCATGAAACGTCGAGATTTGATGCAAACTCGAAAAAAAAATTGACGAGGATTCACTTTTATGGATTTTGGCACATTTTTGCCTTTCTCATATAGAAAGGTTATGCAATCACTCTGAAAAACGTCAACCTAATCCCGGAGGGCCAATTTTTTTTTCGACTCGCATAAGGTTTCTGGATTTTAACAGGGGCGTAGTTGATGGTTTACGGAGAGGGCGTTTACACCCCCCTCTACTGTTCACTCCCCTCCTTTAAAAATCTCTTTAAATCACCCCTCAGACCACCACCCCATCCAGCCCTCATACCCCTCCCTTTCAACCCCATCATCTTTAAACCACCACTATATCACAAAGCATACCAATTTAAGCTGGGGAGTCGTTCGTTCATGGGACTTTCGCCCTCCTCACATACCCACTTCCGCATGACAAAATGAGTTAGCAAGCAGATAACATTGATCTAATGCTGATTAGGCTAATGGAGTATGATATTTTTTTGTTTCAAGTGTTTCACCGTCGACACGTAGCTCATCAAGTTCGTGGCTGGCATGCCATTGTGTATAAGTGCAAAGTGTACTAAGAATGTAATGGACATTTCCACAATTATGTTGAACATAGAAAGCCTCCGTGCCATAGTTTAGAGAAATGAGAAAGGCACAATTGCACCGCTAGGTGGATTAAAACAGGTTTTTTATTTTGATTTAAGTTAAATAGTGCGGTCGAGCGTGTTGCTCTCGCAACAAAATGGAACAACCAGCAGGATTACCCTTCGAAGACGAACCTTATGGGGAAGAGTAACATATATCTGATTCGGAGACAGATGATATTATGGACGATCCACTTCCCCCACTTTCCCCTAATATCTCTCAGCCCCCCTCCCCTCGAGTCAAGGTTTGCCAGGATCGCTGGTGGTATACTTTCGGCTCAAAAATAAGCCCTTAAACAGAATAACTGTTGCACGGGAGTTGACAAAACGTTACTCGGCCGTAACCGAGATTAAAAAGGTTCAGTCAGATAAACTGCGCGTAGTCGTTACTGACCTGAAACAGGCCAATGGTATCGTTAGCAATTGCCTCTTTACGCTGGAGTATCGCGTCTACATCCCTTCTCGTGATGTGGAGATCGACCGTGTGGTAAGTGATGCGGGTCTAACTGTCGATGATCTGATGAATGATTGGGTTGGCTGCTTTAAGGACCCTAACCTTCAATCAGTTAAGATTTTGGAGTGCAAGCAATTGCACTCAAAGTCCATCGAAGAATTACTATCCATCAGACTTGTTTCGCGTAGCCCTCGCCGGATCTGCACTTCCGAGCTACGTTGAAGTGGGAGGAGCTCGTCTACCTATGCGTATGTTTGTACCGCGGGTCATGAATTGTTCCAATTGGAAGCAGCTAGGCCATCTACTGTAGCAACAAGCAACGGTGCGGTAAAATGTGGGGAACGCCATGCGGATGATACTTGCAGTAGGCTCGCTGAGAAGTGTGTTTACTGTGGGGAGAATCCGCATGCACTTTTGACATGCCCAACGTACAAACTTCGCGCAGGTAAACTGAAGCGATCCGCCATTTCCCATTCGTTCTCTTGCTAACTGACGATAACACCTCTAACGACTCTACAATTATCTGCCATAACTCGTTTCTTTTCACTGAATCGTACGCCGCTTTGAAATCAATAAACAGATGATGTGTCTGCAAGTTGTATTCCCGGAATTTATCTAGGATCTGTCGCAGGGTAAACATTTGATCCGTTGTTGATCGGCCTTCACGAAAACCACCTTGGTATTCTCCGACGAAAGACTCCTCCAACGGCCTCAATCTGTTGAACAGAATATGTAAAATAATTTTGTACGCCGAGTTGAGGAGCGATATTCCTCGATAATTGGCGCACTCGTCTGTGTCTCTTTTTGTATAAGGGACAAATGAGGCCCTCTAGCCAGTCAGCAGGTAGTTCTTCTTCTTCCCATACCTTGAAAAGAGTACGGTGAAGTATTTCGTGCAGCTGGTCACTACCGTGTTTGAAAAGTTCGGCCGGGAGCTCGTCCTTTCCAGCAGCCTTACAGTTTTTCAGCTCTTTGATTGCTTTTCTCACCTCTTCTAGCGTCGGAGGCTCCACAGCTTGTCCATCGTCACTTATCGTTATTCTGTTCGTTGACGCGTTAAAATTCTCTCCAATCAACAATGTCTCGAAGTGCTCTCTCCACCTGGCAGCTACCGTAGTTCTATTTGTCAGCAAGTTACCTTCACGGTCATTGCACATGACGGTAGACGGCGCTGTTTTGCTCCGTACGCCATTGACAGTTTCATAAAATTTCCGCATATCATTTTGTTTTGCGCCTCAGTAATGACGTGCTCCTCATACTGCTTTTTCTTTCTGCGGTGAACATTTTTTTTAGACTCCTCTTGTTTCCTTGTACCGCTCTCTATTCTGCCGTGTACCAGGCACTAACACCATTTTTCTCATCCGTCACTCTCTAGCACTCCTCATCGAACCAACCGTTTCTGGGTCGGCTTGTCGAGCTTAATTCTCAGACCCGACTCATGTACTTGTACTTCGATTACATAGCACAACTGTATTTTTCGACACATCCATGAAGGAAGAGATTTGTGGAATCTCGGATCACATTCGCCCACAAGTAGTCCCAAATATTTTCTATAATAAATACCATCAAGTCGACTGCTGCAAAATGTTTTACACTGACGGATCAATTCTCGACGATTTCACAGGTTTCGGTATCGTCAATGAAAATCTTGCTGCCTCATTCAAACTCAATGATCCTGCTTCGATTTACGTCGCAGATTCAGTATACTCTCGGGATCATTGACACCCTGCCCTCAGACCATTACTTCATCGTTTCGGACAGTCTCAGCTCCATTGAGGCCATCCGTGCGGCGAAGCCTGGAAAGCACTCACCGTATTTCCTGGGAAAAATACGGGAATATTTGAGTGCTTTATCTGAAAAATCTTACCAGATTACCTTGGTTTGGGTCCCGTCACATTGTTCTATTGCGGGCAATGAGAAGACGGACTGTTTAGCCAAGGTGGGCGCATTAGAAGGCGACACTTACGAAAAACCAATTTGCTTCAACGAATTTTTCAGTATCTCTCGTCAGAGGACGTTCGATAGTTGGCAAACTGTTGGTTTCAGCAAATTAATCAGAAATAGGCAACTGAATGTGAAATTTCGCACCACTGATGCTGCCTTGTTTCTTGTTGTTGGAACATGTTGTTGATTTTGAGGTACTGGATGCAGCTATTGCAGTTGTCACTATGACCTGAACGAATTTTCTGGTAAAATCGGGTTTGGAATCAGTTGTTAAATTTGCGTTGACATTCAGAGAGAAAACATTCCGAATGCGATGACTGGGATCCAACAACGAAGTCTGCTGTTAAAAAGACTGAGACAGAGAGTTGTGAGGGAAAGTGTTTCAACTTTTGGTAGAAACAAATGGGTAGAATTAGTATCTAGTTAAATTCCTATATTTTTTTGCATCAAATGTGTACACTGCAACCTCCATTTACGAACCAAGCCAAGCGTTTTTTTTGGGATTTAGATCGTAAAAAAAGTTCGCTTCACATTCTTATTAAAATTCGTTGGTTGAGCATCATAATCGATAACCCTAACAATATGGGTATTTCCGGAACGGGCTTGACAAGTACCTGATGAAAATGGATATTTGGTACCTTTTTGAAATCCAGGATGGAGACTTCCGATTGAACAATAATCTCGATAACCCTAACAATTTGGGAATTTTTGAAACAGGCTTGACGAGTAGATGATAGAAATGCCCTAATAAACATCTTATGATCCAAGAGCCTAACGACCTGTTCAGGATATCATCCTAACAATATGTGGAATCGTTGAACTGTATAGCTTAAAGTTCGTGTATATTTTTTTTCTATTAGGGCGGTAGCTTGGAGTTATTTCGAACAATATCTGTATAAACTATGAGGGTATCTTTTAGCAGGTTTGACGAGTAGATGAGCGATGCTCTTTTGAAGGCCAATATAACATCTTCTGGTTGAGAAAAGTTTCCTATAATCATACCATTCGCATCACAAATTACTATACCTATATCTATTATATGATTATCTTCTTTCGAAATATTTTAGGTTTTTCATGATGTCTTAACTGGAATTCGCCATCTTGGTTTTCAAAATGGCTTCATACATTGATTTTCGTCATCTGCTCGTCAACCCCATTCCGAAAATATCCAACTTTTATTAGTAACGGTTAGCTAAGAATATGATTAATTGTATACCACTTCATACTGCACACTTTGGAAACACTTGCGATAAATGAAACCAGAATGGTTCAATTGCACTGTTAAATGAATCTAATTGAGTTACACGTACTTCAGAAAACCATTGGAATGATTGGAACGTAGTTGATTGTAATATATTTGCAGTGTCAACAGAAACAATAAACTTCAACAATTAAATTAAAATAAATTTAATTCAGTTAAAAATGCGGGCCCCCACAACAGACCCGGGCCCCAGGGTAGTTGCCCCCCTGACCCCCCTCTCGTCGGGCCCGCCAACCATTACACGTTTGATGCGCATCTTCGTCCTATAGGGCTTGCTGACAGTAATCCTTGTGTTTGTGAGAACGGCTATCACGACATTGAGCATGTTGTTTGGCTGTGTACAGAGTACTGTGTCGTCAGGTCTCAACTAATAGATTCCCTTCGGGCCCGAGGTAGATCACCCTATGTGCCAGTCCGGGACGTCCTGGCAAGCCGTGACCACCCTTACATTTTTCTTATCTACATCTTTTTGAAAACTATTGATGTCCAAGTTTAATACATTTTCCCCTCTCATACACAGTAGAACTTCGTCAACCTCTCCCTGTATCTACAATATGGCATTGCTTCACGAGTCTACGATGCATACCTTTCTTGATAACCGTCCATCCTAAACATCATGATGCACGTCACAAGATCATATTGTCCCTGTATTGAAAAATTTCCTAAATAATCACATACCAACAACAGTAAAATAATCGAATAAATTAAGTATAGATTCCTTTATCTTCAATGCCTACAATCGTAAAGAATGTTATGCCATTGACACTGCCTCATCCCCAAATCATCCCCCCTAGCAAACCTTTGAATGATTGATGAGTTCTGATTTTCGCCTTGAGTGAACAGCCGGAAGCGATTCGCTTTCATCGGAAATGACGATATTCAACACGTTATTAATAAATTTCGCTATACGGCAACGATAGTGTGCGACCCGCTATCTCTGGCAGCTGCTTCAACTCAAAATGAAAGCTCTGTCCGATTTCCCACTGGCCGGTGGTCATATGGGAGTTTGAACGGGGAGCGGGATATCAGACCACATACGAATACGAGGCTCGAGTTCGCTGAGCTTTGACTTTTGTCTCTGTTCTCTCGATGACGGTGGTGGTGGTGTTGGTGGTGGTCTGGAACCTATAAGTCTTTTTCATATAGTGTCTGAGTGCCATGTGCTCATGCCTAGTGTATTTTTGTGTAGTTCTGCTGCTCGGTTGGTCAGTGCAAGTAGTTTCTGAATGGAAATAATTTATGGATGGCAATAGAAACTGTTATAAATATGAAATTGTCGCCCGAATGAAACACGTTGCTGGCTGGGATAGAGTCTCATTGAGAGAGAGAGAAAGAGTGCTACTAAATTATGACAACAAGATAATTGAATTTTATTTCTATGGCTGCGATCGACCGTCTGCGAGTAACATTTTTGTTGTTGTTACCGTATCGCAGGTTTTCGGCCACATGACAGCAGCGTAGTGTGGCATGATTTTATATATGAACAAACATACTATGAGCACTCCAGGTTTAATAAATCTACTATCGGTAAACCGAATGGAACAACGGCTCTTGCAATAGTTATTTAATGGAACGTAATGGAAATGTTTGCTCGTATTTCTTATCTGGTGCTTTTGAACATTCGAGTATTTGAACAACGCACAGATGGGGATTGTATACGAACTTTCTTTTAACGAAAAATTTTGTTTCATACTGCGCTTTCAAATAAACCTAGCGTCATGATATTCCGCACACGACCAAACAATGTGCTCGATGTCTTGGCAATCTTAGCCACAAATGCAAAACTCTCAGTAAGCCCAATACGAAAGAGATGAGCGTCGAACATGTAGTGATTGAACAGGAGCCTTGACATCACGCGAAAAAAAATCCCGACATGCACTCATTGCCGTGTACCATATTTATATTGCTACCTTAAGGATAATGGAATGTACCCACCGCCCCAGATCCTCGTAGTTCCATTCAGTTTGCTCATGAGTCCGGACACTCAATTCCCAGAATTGAAGAATGAGCAGTACCCCATACCATGGCAAAGTCATATGATTGCCCTATCAAATCACTTACATTTTTCAGTATGTTCCCCAAGAAACCTTTTTGAAAATAATATACTTTTGGAAGAAACTATTATATTTACTTTTTTGCTTTTTTATTTCGACCATGATAGTCACATTTTCTTTTTTACATTTAACGACATTCAATCAGCTATAGATTACTGGGTAGGGAATGTTATGAAAATGAGAGCCATAGTACTCAAGTGAGAGCAAGGATGTGAGGTATACAGATCGGAAAACTAGAAGTGGCTAAGTCATTAGAACAGGCTTAATATCTTACGGGCGTAACTTTTGTCTTCTGCTGATGAGCTTAGGCAGCATAACTACGAATCACTCTTATAATTACAATTATTTATAATTCAAAATAGATAAGAAGTAAATATTCGAACATTATTGCTTCCGTTTGTCCTTTTTGCTTTCCGCTTCTCGTACTAATTTTTTTTCTTGGTGGTGCGCAATGGCCAGATCAGGGTTGTCAACCGTTTGCTGATCATTCCGTCTGCCTTCTCCCTCGCTCATATTTGCGTCCATGTCGTCGTCGTTTGAGCTTTGATATCATTGAACTGTGGCCTAGAACGCAAATTTAGCAGGAATTTGGAGATTTTACTTGAACTAAACAACTTAGTCTTATTAAGTCTTCGTAGTTTGTGAGCCCTTTCTCTTTGTTAAAACATCAATAAGGTTGGTTTTAATTTTACCAAGATAAAAAAAATTAATGACCTTCAGCGAAGTTGTAGAAGAACAAATTTTGGAAAAGTTTTCTGAAGACATGTAAGCTCTATTTGTCATACTTTTCATTCTACAATAAATCTAAAATCAAAGATTAGGGTGTTTCTTAGAAAAACTGTTTTATTCAAACAAATTTTGCGGTATTGATTTAAAACGGAAGTACTCTTCATACAATTTTAAGCTTGTTTTAAAGCGAATATTTTTTCATACAAAAAGTGGGGTTCTTTGGAATAACAATATCACTCAATGGGGCAAACGAAGGTTAATTCTTTTTCAACTATAACAATAGTGTTATAACTAAGCAAAAAAGGCAAATATGATAGTTTTTTTAACGTTCATATAATTGTTTTAAAAAAATCTATTTGTGGTATTATAAGTACTTATATGTTTTGAATACTAGAAACTAGCGTTTTGATGTGTTAGAAGAAAATGTTCGTCTTCAAAAACTCTGAAAAACATATGAAGGGTAGGTTGAAAAACAAATGAAAAGTGAAAAAGTTATATTAAAAATTTGGTTTTTCATGAATTGGCCCTTTGTGATATGTTTAAATTACTTTCACGGTGAACAACATAAAAAATATAGTTTCGTTTTTATAATAAAATATTGCACTTCACAATACTTTTCTATTATTTTAAATAGTCGGTAGAGTGGTTCTGTTTTTTTAATCAAAAAGTTAACTTTTAATGGTTCGAGGTAGAGTTTCGCTAGCTTTCAAAAATTTGTAGCAAATGAAATTTTAAAAAAACTTTGTCGAAACCACTGAAAATCTATGTCATGTAATTTTTGTTTTACAAGAAATTTATCAAAAAATAGGGTGTTTCTTAAAAAAAAAGGTTTTCTTTGTATAACTTTCGCAGTTTTGAATTTTTATTAAGATCACTTCAGTGGCGTAGTGGCGGGGGGGTTTTGGAGACAAACCCCCCCCCCCCAATTATTTTGAAGAAATTTAAAAAAATTGAACATTTTAAACAAAAATTTCTTTATGTTTAATTTAAATTCTCAAAGTTTGACATGGAAAGTTGTCTTGTGAGAATATTTACTTGTAGTGAAAATTGGCGACAGACCTCGACACCTACCGTTCGGCTCGTTATGGAGGCTATGTCTACCGCCGAGGACTATAACGAGTAGAACGCGGCAAAATGGCTCCTTTTATCGTGACAAAACTGGGAGCTTATTGGTTAACGAAACGGACATCGGTACCGATAGAAATTCCACCACATTCTGTAGTCCTTGACTGACGGCGAACGAGAACTGGATAGTGTGCGAAAAGCATCTCCATAGCGACCACCAGGCGATTCGCTACCGCATCAGCCAATGGAACCCTGCTGCTACACGGAGAAGGACGACCGGCAAACTAAGTGGAAGACGAAAGTCTTGATGCGGCTGATCTAACAAGAGGGATTATGACGGTTTTTGACGTAGACGGTGTGCAGCTTACTGGTTAAATAAGTAGCTCACTACACTTCACGCTGCTTGTCTTAGAACCAGAAGGCGGGCTCAGAGTACAAGATCGCAGAGTGAGAGAGGAGCGTAAGCGACGTTTAGAGAAGCTAGGAACGCTTTAAAATGGGAGATCAAGCTTAGTAAACTAGTTTTCCATGAGTAGCTGTGCTGAGAAGTAGACGCTAATCCTTGGGGGACGCGTACTGAGTCGTCATGACGAAGATGAAGGCCCGTCGACACCAGCTAAAATATGCCCAGCTATGCTACAGATAACAAATATACCCGGGTAAGCTAAAGAGCCACAGAGCCACAGAGCCACAAAGAAAACCTAAATAGTGGTTGCAGTGGCAAAGTTTCCCGTAACAAAAAAGCTAAAGATAATCGTTGAGGGTCTCTTCCCGAAGCGCGACCCAATTACCTGGCCACCGACACCGTACGGTGAAGAAGAAGGAGCAAACACAGCCGAGTGGCAAGCGACTAACAACGAGCTCAAAGAAGCGTCGATACAACTAAAATAAAAGAAAGCCCTCGGTCCGCATGTAATGCCAAACGTGGCGCTGAAAGCGCGATCCTGGCATATCCGGACATGTTCAGGATACGACTGCAGAAGTGTTTAGACGATGACAATTTCCCCGAAATGTGGAAGGCACAAAAGCTGGTGTGTACTGCACAGAAGAATGAGCCAGATCCTGAAGAGCAGCCTTCAGAGTAGAGAACTGCTGTACGAGACGAACGAAGGGCAGAAGTCAATGAGAGCGTTCCTCAGGGCTCCATTCTAGGTCCAACTCTTTGGAACAGGATGTACGATGCCCGGGAAAGTGAAAATCGTGCTTTTTGCAGACGACGTGTCATTAACGGCGATGAGTGAGACACTTGGAGAAGTGGAGGTGTTGGTGACGGAGACAATAGACGCGATCGAGAGCTGGATGAACGAGGTCAAGCTGCAAATAGCTCACCACAAGACGGATGTGCTGTTGGTCAGCAACTGCAAAGCGGTTCAGTGGATACAGATCACCTTCAAAGGGCACTTGTTTGCATCGAAGCGTGCACTGATGCAATTGGGAGTGAGTTGAGCTGTAACACCACGTTGATTAGATCTGCGAAAAGTTTCGTCTCGAGACTGCGATATGGGGTTCCTACCTGAGGTGCGATGCTGAAAACCAAGCGGGAACGCGAAAAGCTGAACACGACGTTCCGCCTGGTGGTTGAAGGAGTTGTGATTGCGTACGGAATAATCAATTCGACGGTGACCTGGCAGCAGGAATGGGACAATACGGAGAAAAGAAAGTGGACCTACCGGCTCATCCCAAACCTGTCGACCTGGGTCAATAGAAACCACGCATCTTCCACCTGAAACCGCTCCTGTCGGGCCACGGCTCCTTCAGGAATCAGAAATCAGAATATATTGGCTCAAATGGCACGTTTCCCGTACATATTCGGGGATTTGTGCCTTAGACACCGGAGCATGTGGTCTTCGAATGTCCGAGGTTTGAAGCGACGTGCAGAGAGCTTCTTAAAACGGGAGGACCGGGCATCAACCCGGATAATGTAGCTTACAGAATGACAACGATGTAAAGGCGTGAAAGGCAGTCAATAGAGTTATGATGTAGATCATGAGCGTCTTAGAGCGGAAACGGCGTGATGAACATCGAGCAACGGTTTCGGGAGAGCAATCACCGTCAGGGAACTCGCCACAGGAATAAGCTAGATCCACCGCCGAGGACTAGTCGAGTAGACTGCAACAGAGCACCGAGTATGGGTCGTCGCCAGCAAACCGAACGTCACGCTCAATCCGGAAGCGCAAGACCGACCACGCCACCCCACCGGTTATTCCGATAGAAATATAGCGAAAACCAAAGAAGAATCGGTATTGGAAGAACTTCTTTGGCCAGGGAACTCTCCGTCAGAGTACGCTAGATTCACCGCTGGGGACTAGATTAAGTAGACTGCGATGAGACACAGTCGCAGGTCATCCGGGCACCAGTGAACCGGACGCCCTGCTTCACCAGAATCGCCGAACTGACCTCGACACCTAGATGATTGGCTCCTCTCTCGCCGGGGAACTCTCTGTCGGAGTAGGTCAGGTCCTTCGTCGGGGACTAGACCGAGTAGTTCGAGAACAAGTCGGAAAGCTGAATGGCTCATCAAGGAAGTACTGCTAAATGGCACAAGAAAAGAACAGAGATGCAAACGGTGCCGGTAAACTACATTTTTCAGGTACATTTACATTTGCACAAGCCGTACAGCCCGCTACAGTGACGCATCACTACTGCGCTTGCCAGAACGGTAGCTAAACCGAGTACACTTTTCCGTACAGCAGTAAAATACATTTTTGTTTTGCTGCTGTAGTTTGCCCTCTCGCTTTGCACACTTTTCTCTGCATAGTCAAAGAGAGAGGCCCACACACGACAGCGTTGATTCCGGTCGTGGCGTAAATGAACCGCATTCATTGTCGTCGTTCGTGATTAAAAATATTAAAAAGTGTAAAATTATGAAAGAGAAGCTGTACCGCTCGCGTCTGGTGGCTGAACTGGGGGCAGTATTTTTTGTCATGTTACTGCTTTGCACACAGGCTGCTGTACAGCGCTGGGCGTCCTGCACTGGTAAATGACAGCAGCGTCGTATGAGAAAGGAGAATGTTGACAGAAATATTACAACCGTAGGCAGGCCCATTGAGAAAAGGTAGGCATTTTGCAACCTTGGCTCTAACCCTACTGAAAGAACTAACTACTAAGTAGTTGGATAGGAGTATGTGCTGTGCACATAAAAAACCGTGCAAGGTTCCGTGCAACAGAAGTTGTATTAGCGAGTCGGGTGACTACACAAACTCGTTCCCTGATTTGTTGATGTTTGTAAATTTTTTCCTGCTCAGGTTATTTGTGAGCATTTTTCTGATCTCTAAAAACATATATACATACATTCATATATATTATATATATATATATATATATATATATATATATATATATATATATATATATATATATATATATATATATATATATATATATATATATATATATATATATATATATATATATATATATATATATATATATATATATATATATATATATATATATATATATATATATATATATATATATAAAAATCATATCCCCCCCCCCTCGAAAAATTTTCTTGCTACGACACTGGATCACTTTATCTTTGGATTTATTGTTAAGTGCCCTAATCAAAGATAATGAAAGATGTTGGAAAAAGTTATATTTTTTATAAAAAAGTTCTAATAACTTTGAAACGAAAAATGCGCCTTAAAATAATCTTCGAATTGTCCAAAGAGTACTTTAGTGTAAAATAAAAACTACAAAAGTTATAGAAATTAAACCGTTTTTTTAAGGAATACCCTAAAGTTTTCATTTTGAATTTGACGTACAGTGGACAGTAAAAAACCCAGAGGTTGCGTGTCTTCAACAAATTTGTCTAAAATGTGTTTTTCTTCAAATTCATCGAAGAAAGTCAAGCTCTATTTCGAACCGTTAAAAAGTTCAATTTTAAATATTGTTAAAATTAGAACCACTCTAGCTTCTGTTTAATACAAAAGAAGGGCCCTGTAAAGTACAACAATTTTGCCAAACATATTGTAAGGCCCAGTCATTTAATTTTAGCAAAAAAAATTACATTCTGGACCACTGTGCATTGTTGGACGTTTGGTGCTTTTTGTGTTTTCGAGTGACTGTTTGGTCGTATTGGAGGTAGTTGATAAATTTTGTTTAGTTGTTTTAGCGAATGGCTACCGTAGTTTGGTGTCTGTTTACAGAACTGTTAGTCTGTCCAGGGTATGTGCATCGAGGTTTTTGCACAAAGTTTCTCCAAGTGTCGTTTGTAACGGATTCCACTTCGACATAAATCTTTTGATAAAATATGTGCTAGTTCACGGTGAATTTCCAAATTTTTAGATCAAGGTCTATATACAGGGGTATTTTGGTTTTGACTTTTTCATAATCGACGTCCTGTTGCATGTTGTTCGTCGCTACGAAGCTCCCAGCCTCGGATAAGGAGTTGAACGTTATTAGTACTACTTGTCACGTATGATGTAGCTGTATGTGTGAAACTTTTGTGAGAATAAGTTCCATGTTCAACTTGATCAACTGTTTCACCTCGTACACTGTTGGTCTAAGGCGGATCTGCGAAAAGTCAATCGCGATTGTGTTTTTCCATAATGGGCGAAATTTATTTTGTGGTTCACTCATTTTATTCGCAGTTGTGGGCAACTAGGCCTCTCCACATTTTGAAAAAGTTTTGAAATATACATGGGTCAGCTCAAATTTTTGTTTTAGGTGTGAATTTAAAAACTTTCGCCAAAAATGGCTTTATTAAGACATGATTTAGAGGTGTCTCCAATAAAAAATCGTGCTTTTGCTATGTTTCCATAGGAAGATCACTTACACTCCGATTTAATAGGTTCTACATGCCCACATATCATCAAAGGTTGTTCCTTAGACATATCTTAACATGTTTTAACAGGTGAACATAGCTCTAATCGTAATAGAAAATTTGTTAACTGGATTTTTATTTAGAAAATAATACCAAAACCAAGAAAAATACTAAAATAAAATTAGTTGGAGGTCTAGAAGGGCATAAGGTCTAGGATTCGCTCTAAGCAAGCTATTGAAGAGAAATACAAAGGATTGATAACCTGATGCAGGGGCTTGTTAGCAATAACGGAATTTTGGGTAAACATCAAAATTTGTTACTAGGTTGAACATTTTTGGTGAAACCAGTACGTGAAGGGCACAAATGCTAACTTAATAAAGTCATGGGTGCGTTTCGATTTCATCTCATCAGAAACCGACACTAACTTATCGTCGGAATAGATTAGCGCCGGCTTGATGCTAAATCCCTAAAACTAAAACACACTTTGCGTTTCAATCGAACGACTGGTTAAACATGACGTCCCGTACGAGCAGAAGTTATGTTTATACCGATAAGATACAATCCGTGAACCTGTCGAAATGAATGAACTGACCCAGCCACAGTCACAAGCAAAAAACGGAATAAGGTGGACTGTACGCTGGTTGGCACCGCGGGTAGGTAAGGGATGGGAGTTCTGTTTGAGAGGTGAATGGCGACCCAGTTTTGCCAACCTACATTGAATTCGATAGAATAGCTCATGATATGAAGAAGGAGAATTAATTAAAAAAAAAATACAATTGAAATTATTTTTGATATTTAATGAATTTATAGAAATATAATAACTCAAGTTTGAGATTAAATCTATAGTCCTACGTTTCGGAAAGAGGCTGTTTGCGACCGAACAGCGACTGAACAAAAGTATTATTTCTTATTTTAAAAGTTTAGGGAATCACTTGAAGGCATTTTGAATGACCGCACGAAACGTGTGTATCAATTTTACTGCGATTTTTCTCGTTTCTCGGGTTCTCAGTTAAACTGTTAAGTGGAACAGTCATTACAGCTACACTGACAGCTGAGAAACTATCGATTACGTTTAGAAGTTTAGCCCAGTCAGAAAACTGCGAAGAACAACAAATTTTGAAACTTGGTAGAGTGCGGGCACACCATGAAAGGTTTCAAAAAATCATAAGGATGAAAAAAAATTGTTTTAAATGAGCATTTTTGTAAAAAAATATTGACGAATTTCGCGCTCAGCTTTTAATGAAACTTTCTGTACATGAAGACATTGTCACAAAAAACCACTTACTTTGATTTTCCAAAAATGATATAGATTGTCTTTTGAAAAGGCTCAAACTTTTTTACCATTTTTTTTTCAAATGGCTATAGTCTAAAAATGACAAATCCCATAAAAAATGTGGTAGGAGTGATTTTCACAAAATTAGTCAATTTTTTCAATAAAAATATTAAAGAATTTGTTCATCGACTTCTACATTGGAAAACATCGATTTCAAAAAATTAAAGTCGATTAGCAAAAAAAACCATCTTTGATTTGGATGAAATTTTGTTACAAGATAGGTATTTATATTCCCTACCTACTGTCAAAAGTCAAGTTGGTCACTTTCAAGGAAAAAAAATTATTTGAAGAAAAAAAAACTTTTCCTTGTCCAACCTGATTTTTTTCAGCATATTTTTATTCAGGGTTCATAGCCTAGAGACCAGAACCCAGAATATCAAGGAGAGAACCCAGACCACAGATTCCATAGCTCAGAGTCCAGAGTCCCGAGGAGAGAGACCTGAATCCAGAGTCGCGAGTCCTTAACCCAAAATATTGAGTCGAGTCTAGAGTCCAGAATCCAGAGTTCAGTGTCGAGAATGCAGCGATCAGAACACAGAGTTCTGAAGACAAAGCTCAGACTCCAGAATCCAGAGTTCCGAGTTCATTGTCCAGAGCGAAGAGTCCAAAACCTAGAGCTCAGAGGCCAGAAACAAGAGTCTAGAGTTCTTATCCCAACATACTGAGCCCAGAGTTTTCAGCACATACTCCAGAGTCCAGAGCCCAAAGTCCAGAGCCCAAAGTCCAGAGCCCAAATAGTGAGACCAGAGTTTAGAGTCCAGATTCCAGAGCTCAGAGTCCAGAATCCAGAGCTTAGATTCTATAGCCCAGAACCCAGAGTTCCGAGAAAGGAGCTCAGAGTCCGGAGTCCAGAGTTTAGAGTCCAGAGTCCAGAGTCCACAGTTCAGAGTCCAAAGTACAGAATCAAGACCCAGAGTCCATAGCTCAGAGTCCACAGTCTACAGCCACGAGTCCATAGCACAGAATCTCGAGGCGAGAGCTCAAAATTCAGAGTTAGGAATGCAGAGTTTAGAGTGCAGAGAACAGAGTCGAGAATCGTGGGTCCAGAGTCCTCATCCCAAATTACTGTGGCCAGAGTCCAGAGTTATGACACCAGAATTCAGAGCCTGAAGTACTTAACCCAAAAACTGAGGCAAGAGTTCAGATTCCAAAGTACAGAGCCCAGAACCCAAAGACCAGAGTGCTCAACTCAAAATACTGAGCACAGTGTCCCGAGTTCAGAGCCTATAATGCAGAGCCTAGAGTCCAGAGCGGAGAGCCAAAGACCAGAATCCAGAGTCTAGAGTCCCGAGGAGAGAGCCCCTAGTCCAGAATCAAAAGGCCCGAGTGCAGAGCCTAAAGTTCAGAGTCCAGAGTCTAGAGTTCAGATTCCAGAGTGAAGGATCAAGACTCCAGATACTAGAGTCCAAAGTGCATAGTACAGAAATTCGAAGCCAGCGCCAAGAGTCCATCATTCAGCGATGAGAGTGAAGAGTCCAGAATCTAAAGTCCATAGTCCAGGTACCAGAACCCAGAATCCAGAGTCCTGAGGGGAGAGCCAAGAGTCCAAAATCCAGAGTCCCGAGTGAAGATTCCAGAGTTCAGAGTGTAGAGTTCGGGTTCCAGGGTCCAGAATCAAGATCCCAGGGACCATAGTTCAGAGTCCAGAGTCCATAGCACAGAATATTGATGACAGAACCCGTTATCCAGAGTCCAGCGTGAAGAGTGCTGAGTTTAGAGTTCACAGTAGAATCTAGACTGGCTGGGTATTTTCGGAAAGGTCTTGACGAGTAGGTGCTAGAAATTTATGTCGCATCTTTTCACCAGTTAGAACTTTCCCTACAAACACGGCTCTGGATATATTTCGCCTTTTTGAAAGAGGGTCCATGTCGAGCAGACCACAGCGTTCAATGTAAGGTGGCAACTCTATCGGGTTGCGCAATGGCAGGGTTTTAAGGGCATATCGGAGAAACCTAGCTTGAATAGATTCAATTCTGGTAATCCAAACATTTGTGTACGGGCACCAAATGACAGCTGAAGCTTCCAGGACGGAGCGAACAAGAGAGAAATACAGTGATCTAAGGCTATGTGGGTTAGTAAACTCTTTGGCTATTCTAATGATAAAACCAAGGTTCCGGTTGGCTTTCGCAATGATGTGGGAATAGTGATCTCTAAACGTCAATTTAGAATCCAGCTGTACACCAAGGTCCCTGACAACTGACACTCTATCCAGTAGTTTCCCTGAGATAATATAACACCACAAAATTGGATTTTTTCTGCGCGTGAAAGAAATTACTGAACATTTGGAGACACTGATAGACAACCGATTTCGAGTACACCAGTTGCAAAATTCATCTAGCTGTCGCTGTAGTTCAATGCAGTCCAATTCAGATTGTACAATAAGAAACAGTTTAAGGTCATCTGCATAGATAAGTTTGCATCCTGGTGGAAAGACATTACAAACGTCATTGAAGAACAAGGAGAACAGCAAGGGTCCAAGATTACTACTCTGGGGCACACCTGATAAATTTATATAGTTATGTGACTCGACATTTCCTAGTTTGACAGATAAGGTACGGCCTACAAGGTATGATTTAAGCCACTTGGTGAAGTTGAATGAGACACCCAATCTTTCTACCTTCGCCAGTAGGAGCGAGTGATCAACACGATCGAACGCTGCTTTGAGATCTGTATAAATAGTATCCACTTGTGCTCCGCATTCAATACTTTTAATACAATGTGAAGTGAATTGTGCTAAACTCGTGGATGTTGAGCTACCTGGGAAGAACCCGAGTTGATCTGTTGATATATATATATATATATATATATATATATATATATATATATATATATATATATATATATATATATATATATATATATATATATATATATATATATATATATATATATATATATATATATATATATATATATATATATATATATATATATATATATATATATATATATATATATATATATATATATATATATATATATATATATATATATATATATGTTTTGGCTTCCCGGAACAATACATTGCTTACTAGAATTTCAAATAACTTGGACCCCGCACAGAGAGAGGTTATGCCCCGATAATTTACTATGTCCTGCTTATCACCTTTTTTTAAAAAACAGGAAACATAACCGATTTTTTCCAACATAGAGGAAACGTCCCTTGCGACAAAGATAGATTAAAAATCAGCTTTAGGGGAGCGGAAAGGGTACTCGCACATCTTTTTAAAATAATGGCAGGAATCCCATTAGGACCAGCCGAAGTCGAAGATTTCAATTTATCAGTAGCAGCAACAATGTCTTCCTCCGTAAAATGGATGTTACCTAGGTCCATTACCCCCTGGGAACATCTCGTAGTCCGATTTCATCCTGTTCTGGAGTAGTCGGAACTGTTTCAAATACACTCGAAAAATGTTTTGCAAACAGGTTACAGATACCGCGAGTCGTGCTAGAAGTTTCATTTGCCAAAGTCATACTAGAAGGAAGTCGCTTCTCATTTACAAAAGACCAGAAACGTTTGGGATTTCGCTCAAGGTCAGATTGCGTTTGTATGAATTCCCGCTTTGTATTGGGATTTCGTCGGTTGGTGTAGTGCCGAAGCACGGCTGCCCTCAGTCGTTTAAGTTCTCGGAGGCGTCGATTGGACCAAAGTGGTTTTGGTTTAGGACGCGGTGTTGGGACATATATTTCAAACAGTTGGGTCAGCATCGAAGAGAACTTTTCTACTGGGTCATTTACATCGGTTGCGTTATTGAGCAAAGTCACCCAGTCAATCGTTTGCAGTGAGTTGTTGATTCCAGGAAAATGGGTTTTTGAAAATTTATACTTCAAATCGTCAAGAATCTCGTCAAAACATAACCTGTCCAGGACAGGTCTGCTCAACTAAGAGGGGAGGGTGATGCGAATCTATTTCAACGAGTGGCTCATCTGCACGATAGACATGGCAGTTCTTGTATGCATCTTCATTTACAAACAGAAGATCTAACGTGCGATTTAGTCTGTTCGTGATCGTACACATTTGCAGCATGTTGAGTAAAGACATCCCGTCTAGTAAAGCAACGCTAGATCTCGAAAGGGATGAGTCGGAATGGTCGGCGTAAGCATAACCGAAAGAAGTAGTTTCCCATACAAGACCAGGCTGGTTGTAATCTCCAAATAACAAATGAGAAGCTTGGAGTTCTAGCGAATTAGCAATGTCTGGTACGGATTGAATATGGTTCTGAATAACGTTTATGTTACCTGCGGAGTCCGGAGGGAGGTATACGACGCCCACGCATGTGTTAGTACCATGGCTATTAAGGTTTACCCAGAGTTGTTCGACGCCGTTACTGTTAAAACTTTTTGTTTGGACGCTAACCGATTAGAAATAGCTATAAGTACAGCCCCGCCCCTTTTTTTATCAGCAACGACTGGGTCACGATCGTTACGATAGACCGTATATCTAGATCCAAACAGCTGCAGGGAATTGATTTCGTCGTTCAGCCATGTTTCTGTCAGGATAATGACATCGTGCTCTGCTTCGGATACAGCAACGAACAGCTCATCGATCTTTGTGCGTAGTCCTCTCACGTTCTGGTAGTATATTCTGAGCTGGGAACGGTGATTCATTTCAAGGGAGGCAGTATCTCTATGTATAGCTTCGGAGGAACATATACATTCCTGGCATTTACTTGGAGAAACAGTCGTGATGTTTTCATAATTTGAGTCACGGATAGCTAGGTGGAAGTCAGCTACGGAGTCGGAGGTATGTTGTCCAACGGTAGACTGGAACCGAAAATTACTTTGAGGGGGTGCAGTATCAAAGGTGCTTCGAGAGGACATACACCCTCTTTGGCTTTACCTGGAGTAACAGAAAGTAATCCGTTCAGATATCCTGGTATGCTGGTCAACGGTAATTGCTATCCATCACGACTAATTTGCTGACGCTTTCTTTCAACAAGCTTCCTATACATAGCGCATTCGAAACTGTAGGCTGCATGTTTTTCTCCAGATTCAGCTTCCGGTCCCTATTCATCTGAGCGTAATTAGCACAGCAAAGTAATTTTGATGCACATTCTACTGTCTTTGCATTCTTATTCCCATACGCACAGCATGTAAAGCAACGTACTATTCCAAAACACTCAACCACTCAACTGTTACTAGACTGATGTAGACTGCGAATACCAAATACGTTACTGATACAACTAGCAGTTGGGAAATTGAATCCAGAGATGATTATGGTTTTCAATGGGTTAGGTTTCGTTAAAAATACACTGAAAAAAAATCAGTTTGGACAAGAAAAAGATTTTTTCAAATAACTTTTTTTTTCCTTGAAAGTTTCCAACTTGAAATTTTGAAGATAGGTAATGAACATAATTACCTATCTTGGAACAAAATTTCATTCAAATCAAAGATGAGGTTTTTTTGAAAATCGACTTTAAATTTTTAAAATCGAATTTTTTGCAGCGTAGGAGTCGATGAACAATTTTTTATTCAAAAATTTGACTAATTTGATGAAAATCACTCCGAAGAAAAATGAAATCCGTTATAAACGTACTTGAGTAAACTTTTTCACTGGCAGTATTGCGAAAATGCGGTTGACTAAATCGACCCCCTCCTATTTACTTTGGTACCCAAAAGAGGGGGTAAATTAATGATGAGCAAATCACTGTGCGCCGGAGTCACATTCCAACGTTCCAGTTCTGTAACCAAACAGTACCTTACGGAAAGCCATTCTCTGAAGTCCCAAAGAAAAATCAACCTCCTAGAACCAATACCACCAAAAAGTCCTCAACATATGCTCCTAAAATACAATTATTAGGCTAACCAATAACTGATGCATTTTGTATCTTGAAATTAACGGCCTGTAACAACAACAAAATAACAATGATTGCTCCTAGCGTCTCCAAACCAATAACCAGCACATCAAATACCGAGAAAAACGGATTTACAACAGCAACCCGCAATGACCAGAAACTAATTAGAACTTTCGACCGCGAACATCATGAAAGCAGTAATGACGAAAACATGGGCGTGAACGATAAAGCGAGAGAAAAGGCAGAAGGTAGTTTTAGAAATAATTCAAGATATTTTGAAGGAGACCATTTTGAAACAATGCCGAACCTCTGGCTCCTTTCGCTCCTTTAGAAAGTTACAAGCACGTTTTACGAAAATAGACTACTCTTTGACTAAATCTTGGAAGGTATAAAATATTGGTGATAGGTAACGGAAATCTATGATTAAAGTCATTTTCAAATTATTTCAAGATGACGGTAATATGGATATAATTCAATAGTGGGTGGTCAGTAGGAGAACAGAAATGTACGATTGAG
Source organism: Topomyia yanbarensis (assembly GCF_030247195.1). Classification (NCBI taxonomy): domain Eukaryota; kingdom Metazoa; phylum Arthropoda; class Insecta; order Diptera; family Culicidae; genus Topomyia; species Topomyia yanbarensis. The sequence continues at coordinate 427,758,880 of NC_080672.1, read as the reverse complement.
GCCTTTTTGAAATCCAACGTAGCGTCTTATGGTTTCCATAAAACACTGAAAGCCACAATGGCAAGGAAATGCCGAAAATTGATGATTGAGGCCAATTTGAAATCCAAAGATGGCAGCTTCCGATAGTTACAAAACGACGAAGACCATCATTAATATGTGTGTCAATTGAAAGTTACTGGTCAGTAGGAAACGGAAATGGATGATTGAGACTATTTTGAAACCAAAGGAAACAGAAATTGATGATTGAGGCTATTTTGAAATCCAAGCTGGCTGCTTCCGGTTACCACAGAATAGCGATAGCGATCATCAATATGGATGTCATTTGAAAGGGGGTGAGGCCATTTTGAAATCTAACATGGCGGTTTCCGATTAACACAAAATAGTGAAAACCACTGGCGGCTCCAGGAAGGGGCACGCAGGGGCACGTGCCTCCCCCCCCCCCTATTCGACCAGAAGATGTTTTGGTAAAAAGATATTTGCATTTACTTACTTCCATATGTCAGTAATCAAGAACTGGTCAGTTTATTTTTTGTAATACTTTATTTAATCAAGTAAAAGCTAATTAATTAAATTTAGTAATAGTGAGAGTGACCTCATGACAATAGAAACATTTAAAAGTAGTTACCACATTTTTATCATCTATAGTTAGCGTGTTCACAACTCCCCATGGTTCACAACACCCCACCGTCCCCTACTGTAATTAGACGGGACACAATGGAAACCCTTGCGCGGAAGATGGTCTGGAGAATGCATCACAACCGATTGTCAACACATCTACGGCAAATCAATCCAACTACCATCACGTGCACCACATAAGGTTGCCAAATTTGTGGCAACTGTTCAACTGAAAACACAGCATCAAGCACCCCAACATCAACAGCCAACACCTTCAGTGCGGGTTTAGTGACCTATGAATTCAAAAGGCAACGAAAAAATCTGATCGTGAGCTTGAACACGGCATTACCGATTAGAGATTGGCAGCCTAGTTCTGTAAAAGGAACTAGATCACATGAACCATTTTTCCGTTTAGTTGAATTTTTAATTGAATATAGCGAATGATTATAGAAAAAGTCTGATCTGGAAAGGCCGTAAGACACATGCAGTATAATTTCGGAGCGAAAGCTCTCGTTGAGCGTTTGCCAGCTGAACTATTACACAGGTTCGTTGAAGGTTGGCCAGTTGTTTATAATGAAATTGCAGAAATAGAGAATGTGGAATTTTTCTATTCTTCTTGAATATCGTTTTTCGTCCAGTTCCAAATTAAAAGAGAATTCAGGATATTTTGTGAGACGGTGAGTCAGTTCATTGTCATCTGTTTGAAAAGAAACTCCCTTTCACTCTTTTTTTTTTGATGAACCAGTTTCCCTAGACCGTTCGCGAACGGATTTCCCATCTTGACGTGAATGATCAAAGAAAAATAAATGAACCTCTAGATGCAGCTGGTGACCAGACAAGTGTTTCCTCGCCGCGAAAGAAGCTATAGAAAGTAGCATGTACGAAATCCGACAAACACTCAAGAACATTTGGTTTTGCTCTAGTTATATTTCGTATATACAGTGAAGACCCGTTTTTATCAGCCCCTTGGTGAATTTTAGGCTGCTAAAACCGATAAAATCGGGACATATATATGTTTTTTTAAGAAACCGAAGCTCTTAAAATGCTCTTATTTGGTCCCTAGATATAGCCTCATAAACTTTCCTGATTATTTAGCTTAAACTTCCCTTAAAGGGGGTCTGACAGCGCAAAATTTAAAAAAAAAAATGTTTTTGCATATTTCGGATCTCTAAAATAAGAAAAATATACTCAAGAAAGGATTTGCTCGAATTCAATTTGGTTCGTCTGCCAGAGCCCATCAAACTACCAACTATCAATTTTCTAATGAAGCTGATAAAATCGGGGGTAGGTAAAATCGGGGGCTGATAAAATCGGGTATTCACTATACATAAAAGACCCTCGACTCCGTTGAGACATCGCAATGAGCCGTATCGAATTAACGTACTATAAAAAATAGTGATTTCATTCAAACATGGTATTTGATTTACCAGTTACCTATCCCTAAATATTAACTGTTGCAATAAATGAGAAATAAGTTTTATTTTTCAAATTTTCTGTAAGCAATATTTTTTCAGAAAGGCGTGCCCCTCCTTTGTTAACCGGCTGGAGCCGCCCATGGTGAAAGCAACTATCGACATTGGTATTTCGGTAACCACAAAAAAGTGAAAACCACCATCAATATGGGTGTCATTTGAAAGAGGCTGGTCAGCAAATGCTGAACATTGATTATGGAGGCCATTTTAGAATCGAAGGTAGCGGTGTTCTATTACCACGGAACAGTGAAAACATCTGCCAGTGCGGGTATCATTTAAAAGGGGATGATCGGTAGATGATAGAAACTTATGATTGAGTCTATTTTGAAATACAAGATGACGGCTTCCGGTTACTGCAAAACAGTGAAAACCATCATTGTAAGTGATGAGATTTTATGTTATTTTAACCACTAACGAGACCAAAAATTGCATTCTGTTATAATTGTGTTATTGCTTTCTAATCGGGTAGCGCTCATCTTTCTTAGCTTAGATATGTAAGACCAGAGCACACGCCCTTAGGCTGTCAAATATCATCTGGTCTATTGTGATCTTTTGGATTCCTTGGCTAGGGACGTTCCAAGTATAAAGAGTTTCAATAGAAGGGCTCATCGCCAAAGTGCAGGGGTTTCATGACATTCTTAGACATTTTGCTTCACACTGGTGAAAAATTTTGAACTTGGACCGTTTTGCGCGAACCACTAATCATGTCCGATTGAGTTCAAATTTTGCTTAGAAACTTTTCGAGGTACTAAAAATTTTGAGGCGCCCCGTTTGAAATTTTAGCATGAACATAAATATTAGCAACCTAAGTATGTATACCAGGTATGAAAGGTATAGTTTCGTAAACAGATCATCAGAATCATATATCGTCACTAATTTTAGTTACTCATAAGGACTAAGTGCACCCAAAATACCACACCATCTTTATTTTTTTCGGGGGACACCGCACTGTGCATCGTATAAATAGTAAAATGTAGCGTCTTTTAGTCCGTGTACCTCCATTACAGCCTCAGTTGGCACGTCCTCAAAGAGTCATTCAATTCGCGACTAGTCCCACTACTGTGGGAATTACTTTGACTGCGGAGCATGATATTATACAATTTTCCCTGCAGCCTCCCCCCCAGGGGTTCCAACAGTACAGCCTTGCGACAGTATTTCAGAGGCTGTCGTCTTCTTTTCGCTTCGACAGTTTGATGACCGAATCAAGCACGACAGCTCTCAGTAAAACTGTTATGCGACTTGCAACGTTGCCGTCTTGTACCGCACACGACAGTTTGCGCATACGTCTACAACTATAGTTGATGTGCGATGACAGCCTCAGTTGGTTTTGCGTAACATTTCTATCGTTCTTGGTGGTAGAACCGACACATCGATGCAATCAAAGAACATTTTTTTCTGTGAAAGTCGTGCTCTGTACATTAGTTAAGCCCAGTACGCAGAGATGCCAGATTTGCAGACAAGTCTGCAAATTCGCAGACTTTTAATTTAAGCTGCAGATTTTTTCGATGACGCAGATATTTGCAGATTTTCTAGTTTGGTTGCAGATATTTGCAGATTTTTTAGTTTTGTTGCAGATATTTGCAGATTTTTGAATATAAAGGCTTTTGGTTACACTAGCTTTCCTGACATTTTTGTTCTTCCCAGACATTTAAAATTATTGTTGCAGACATTTGAAAAAAGTACCTGGCATCTCTGCCAGTACGGTGCGGGATACTGAACGATTTAGAATGAATGCTGCATGCAAGGTTTTCGTTTTTTTTTCATTCATTTCCCATACGGGATCAAAACCAGCGGCTTTATTTGATTTGATTTCAAACAGTTAGCGAATTTTTAACGTCGTTCGAAATTAAAAACCTGAGCAAATATTTTTAGTCGTTGTGGTAGACTGTTATGTTGCGGGGAGAATCATTGGAGTGAAGCTGGATAGTAATTGTTCAGTAATGGTGATGTGGGTCGAATTGCCGTATCGGGGCAGAAAGCAATCGTTTAGAAGTACGTATTGCGGAAAGTTGAACGGTTTCAGAAAACGGATTTTTGATATGCCGTGTAGATGAAAATGCAGATTGCACCTAGTCACGAATCACAGCATGAACATAGATCATGAGTTATGAGGCTTTTTTATTTCATCGGAAAGCTAAAAAATTGCGTTGCTACAATAGAGAAATACATAACATAGTTAAATTTAATTTTAAGAGGGGCGCGCCGCCGATTTCAGTCTCCTGAAATATTTTCGTGATTTGTTGGTTATGCTAATTTGTTTGAGGTGATCAACAAGCTGATGATTTTATTTGTTTTATTATGCCACTCAATAGCAAACGTGTTTGTCGAGATTGTCCTAACAACTGTACTTTTCAAGGTACAGGCACACCTCTAAATAGGGGACGTTGGGGAGTTGTGAACCATTGGGAGTTGTGAGCAGCGCTAAGCCATAAATAATTAAAATATTTCTACTGTCATGACCTCATTTTCTTATTAGCAATTTTACCCGAAAAACAGGATTATACAACAATTTTAAACGTCCCGTGCCGCAACCGCGAATTTAGGAGGTTTAGCGTGAATCAATGGTCACCTATCCATTGCGAATCAGATCACATTTCTAACTAATATTTAGTTTAGAATTATCTTAAAATTTAACTTCTATAGGCCCATTAAAAATTAGAAAAAATGCCTTTAACATTGCTTTGTTTAGCGTACGAACTACAGAATAATAGAAATAAATTTCAATCACTTTTTATGTTTAATATGGAATGTATTATTATTGTTAGTGGTAAACTGCCCTAATACAGCACTTGTTTTTAAAAAATGATGGCTTTCATCATCATGAATAGTTGAAAATGGTTTGTAAAAATATTCCCTCGGTCTCGTATTTATAAACTTTTAAATAAAAATATATTTTTCATGTTTTAAATTTTTATATCCTTAAATTTTAAGGTTCCAAAATTATTAAATCTGACTTTCAAAATTTCTTAATCTTCAATATTTCAATTTTTTCCTTTTACATTTCAAAATATTTAAAATTTCAAATCTTTAAATTTTTAAATTTCTAAATTTTTGAATTCTTAAATTTTTAAATTCTTAGATTTATCAATTTTTCATTAATTAATTTAATAATCATATGATTTTTTAATTCCGAAATCCTATTTTTTGAAATTTCAGCTTAAATTCTTTAATTTTCAGTTTTGTATGTCATATTTAATGTTCAGTAAATTTTTTATGTCATATTTAATGTACAGTAATCATTAGGGGACGGCCAATTCGGACCAAGTAAGGGTTTATGAGCTATAGAACTACAACCGATTCGCAAATAAATATTTTTTCCCGAAAGCCTGATCAATTGCGCACATTTTTTCTAAGGTAACTTTTTCCGATATCGTACCGTATTGTGTATTAAGGGTTCTACGCAAAAGTACATGAAAGGTCCGAATTACTTCAACCCTGTTCCAATTAGGACCACCCATGTCTTATCGATTTTTGCAATGGAAATAAATGCCTATGTTCACCTAAGTTATTCCTATTTAATTTTCACTAAGTTTCGAATTGTGAATTGACAAGTTCTGTTTGATATAAAAAAATTGTGGCAAATATTCCATAAAAAGTAAGAGTTTAGCCAAATTACCTAACAATAGGTTATGAGCTATAAACGTAGAAATCTGAATCGATTTGCGAAAACTTATCTTTTCCTGAAAGCTCGACCTCTCATACGGTTTTTCGCGATCGCGTATCATATCGTATAAATGGTAAAAGGACCGAATTGAATCAACCCATATTCACACACAGATTAAACGAAAACAGTTGATAGTCTCGCCTAAAATAAGATATTAAATAAAAGATATTAGACGGCAGGTCCAAAATTACGATAATGCACATAATTTAATTAATTGTTGTTGCCAACTATAATCTTGTTTTCGGTTTACACATTTATCAAAAAAGCGCATGCTCACGAAAACTGAGAACCGCAAAATTTTGTGAGAAAAAACAGAGCTACATTACAGTCATGAAAATTATATACATACGCTTTTCACAGTATTACCATAGCTGAAAAATACCTGGGATCCGAAACTCCCCTCTAATTAAAAAAAATCGATTTCTTGATTTTTTAAATTTGTAACATTTTAATATGTTAATTTTGCAACTTTGAAGTCTTCAATTTTGCAATTTTCAAATATTTCGATTTTTTAATTTGGATCAATATTTAGATTTTTGAAAGCTTTAATATTTTTGATGGTTCAGTTTTCGTTTTTACAATATACAGATTGCATACGTCACAGTAATCGGTGAGAACTAAACAAGTGAAATACTAAAAATACTTAAATTAATTTAATCCGTGGCAGCGAATTGCACTAGTGTTGCACTTTCTGACAGAAGTGGGAATGAACACGTCTAGTGGCCGGCTCTTTCGCTAGAAACTGCAACTTACTGCTCCGGGGTTGTTCATTAAAAAAACGGCATTAGAAAACTATTTATTTAATCAATTCAATCCTTCATGCTATAAATCAATTTTCCAAGACAACGTAATGAAAACTGATGTTAAATGACATCCAATGAAAATCGTTCCAGAATTCTGTCCTGGGCAAATTTTTCTACGTTTGAAAACTGCGTTTTATCATGCCTAAAGCACGTCCAAATTAATGCGCATGATTAGCATAACTGTTATGCTGAAAAGTACACTTTACACGTTCGTTCGCTTAAACATGCGTTGATCCTTAAGCGGACCTTACACGAGACAGAAATATTGTCAATAAATATATTGATAAGACTGCTTCAATCCATCAATCTCATTTAAATTCTACAGAATCAATCTATGATTTATTGTCAATATTTCTGCTCGTGCAGGGTCCGCTTTAGCGCAAATTATTGCCGCTGCGTCGATTCAAACTCCATGCAAATGTTCAATGGTGACATTCATCATATGACAGCCCTAGACGACAGTTTTACCAGTTTGGACGAAGAATGTTATCCCTCTCAGAAGGCTGTCTCCGCGACAGTTTATGCGAAACAGCAGACACAAAAAAAATGGTAAACCGACAGCCCATTCGGCTCGCTACGTTTAGCGTAGAATATTGTCAACAAAACGAGCGCGGTACAGGCTGTCCCCAAACAGCACCTTTTCTCACAAGATTGCACTGTTGCCATTACAGTTCGGCTTGGCGAGCGAACGTGCTGTAGCAAGAGAGCGTCGAGCACACATAGAGACATCCTATTCTGTTGCACAGCGACAGTAGTAAAAAGGCAGTCATATTGGTAAGCCTGCTCCCCCCCCCCCCCCCCCCAAGCAACCTTCTGTCCGGAAAATGTGTACCTATTACTATAATGTTTTAATTATGGTGTTTTCTTGCACCCGAGCGGAACAACAGTCACGAAAGCGACAGGAAACCTCCCCAAAATTGCAAGCAGAGCCAAATCATCTTAATTTCGATGCTGCGCTTTGCACGGTGTTGTGAGTTTGCTGAATGCGACACCAGACAACCGTCGCGTCGTTGTCGTCGTCGTCGTAGCGATTTTGGTGGTACCGCATCACTCGTAGGCAAAATGTTTTCTGAAAACGTGCCGTACTTTACCCGCGTCTGGTTTCATCCAAAAAACATGGGGAGATCGAGAACCGCGGGTATTCGGCAGGCAGGCAGGCACTTTTCGTGGCGAAATCCTAAATGCAATTCATTATTCAAAACATGCCCCAGTGAGTGCTTAACCGCTGGATGGCAGATGAGGACAAGAGGCGATAACTTTGGCGCTGTTTGTTTTATGATAAAATTAGTGTCAGAGAGGGGACGTTTCTTTGTAGGTCTTGTACGGAATAGTACTGTGGTAAAAAACTAAATTTTTAACACTGAAATTACGTTCATTTTTGACGAATTGAGTTATTACGACAAGGTGTACCTTTGAAGTCGAAGAAGTGTCAAATGGAAAATTGTGTGCAAAAGTAAAAATTGTCGACAATGGAGCGGATGTCCGAAATTGTGTCTTTTTTAGTATTTGTGGTGAGCACAATATTTTCATAACCAAAATAACGATCGACCTGATTCTGTCAGGTGTTTTTGCTTGCTACAATAAGCGATAAAATTTTAATTTGGATTAACGTGGAATTTTATATGCTCAGTAAACTTCTGTTTGTTTAGATCCGTCCATAAAAACAAACTAATGACCAACGTATCCATGTACTTTTCTTTCCTCTAGTCGAACTATTTTTTTTTACAAATGATAGCTTGGTCCTTCATGATCAAGGAATGCACCCGCGATTCCTCTCATTCATAAACCTGTCACATTTTTCACCCTTCTTTCGTTGACTCTCCCTCTCTCTCTCTCTCTCTCTCTCTCTCTCTCTCTCTCTCGCTTCCACGCTATAGTTATTCACTTCTTTAACATTAGCATTATTTGGACAGGCGACGCACGTGGTCGGAGCACGGACGGTTGCATTTGCATATCTTAATAGGTGCCATAAATTCGGCGGTAGTACTAATGAACATCCTGGCGCTCCACTCGTTCGGTGACCTAACCATCCCGGTTGCGGAACTTCTGGAATGTACAGTGAGTGATGCATTTGTTGCCGTTTTAGGAAATTTCTATTTTTTACCGGTATCAGATCGCTTATCGCTTCTCAAGCTTACAAAATTTTAAAACGCAAAAGAGTGATTGATTATGCTTCAACGACCTACCATAATTCAAACAAATTACGTTAGTCACTGAAAATCAAAATTTGAATTTTTTACATATCTTTCCTTATTGATTAGTGCTTTATTTTTTATATTAAACAAAGGACACACTCTATCTCTTTTCCTAAGCCTAAGCCAACGGAGCCACAATTGTACCGCAACAGTCGTGGTTTGCAGAGGAAGAGGAGCCGATCCGCACAAAGCACGAGCGGGGAAAGTTTACAAACTTTGGCTGGAAATAACTGAAAATGCAATTAAGTGAAAAAGTTTCCTCCAGGAAATAGCGAGGCGCTGATTCTCGGAAATGGGATAAAAAAAGGATTGTACAATGGGTCTTGCGGTGATAACATAACCCTGGGCAGAACCAGTCATGCTTGGGGACGATAGACGATAGTTATGTGTGTTCTAGTGCTGTGTAAGTCACGGATATGATATGGGGATTATGTACGTGGGTATGTGTTTGTGTGTTAGAGGCCTCAAATAGTTTTTTTTTCGAATATATCTAGGATCGAGCCACCACTGAGAGTAGGTGCAATTACTCGTTCATCTTCTAGTTAGGGAAATTATTCAGATTCTCCCGGTTTCATGAGAAACTTTGTACATACTGTATAACAATCGCATTAACTGCTACGCGTTGAAGAGATTCACGAAGCCATTCCACCACATACAGGGCGACTAGTGGAGGAAGGCGAAGTAACAGTTTTGATTTTCAAGCCTATCAATATGCTTAAACTTCAGAAAATTGACTCGGACCTTAAAAATTGTTCGGGAACGAACAATGTTACTAAGCGGTGCTGGTGAATGCGTTTGACATAATTGCTGATAAACTGTTAACAGTTATTAATGAGTCGCTCCGGCAAGGTGTTTTCCCGGAAGCGCGGAAGAAGACGGTCATAATTCCAGTTCCAAAAGTTCTAAATGCATCACGAGCAGAGGATCACAGGTCGAAAAATATGCTACCGATAGTTTTAGAGACGGTCGTTAACGAACAATCTATGGGTTAGGTAGATATTGCTGGTATACTGTTGTGTGAAACAGTTGTCTTGGCAGTTTATGTTGATTTGAAACGAGCACTTGAAACAATTGCTCTTGAGTGGTTTCGCTGTTATTTAGCAGGACGTACGCAAGTTACAAGGTAGAACCGAACTACATCATCGAAAGCTGAAATTACCCTTGGTGTACCACAGGGTAGGGTACTAGGACCACTTTTGTTTATCCTATACATTAACGACCTGAGAAACATTTTGGAAAATGCTGAAATAAACCTTTTATGCCGATGATACAGTTTTGTTTATCATCGGTAAAAGTTTCGGGCTAATGAACCTTGAAGTGACAAAGTTTAGTGATTGGTTGAAGTGGAAAAAACTCAAACTGAAACAAACTTCAAGATAAATGAAAGCACTGCAACAGTTGAAATGGATGGAGAGATAGTTGAACGCGTTGCAACTGTCAAATATCTCGACACATTGGACAAGTGAACTATACAAACCGGAAATCTGCCAGAAAGTTTGGCTTTCTCTGTAGGATTAAAATGTTTCTCCCATTTGGCTCAAAGATAAGACCATAATAGCTCCCCATTTTGATTACTGTGCTTCTATTCTGTTCTTTAGCTACCAGTACAGCATCTTTTGAGGGAAAATGGACACTTTATAATTATTGACCACTTGGATCAAACCACGGTTTGTCTTTTCGGAATAAATTTTTTTCTACATGAACCAAACATTGTAGCTTTTTAATGTTTTTATAGCACGTTAAAGTCAAAATTTTATCGAGGATACGCATTTCTCAGAATTTGCAAATAAAAGATACAATTTCACGAAATTCTCCAGTTTTCTATCCACGGTGTCTTTTTTTAACAATTTTATGCAAAAAAAATCAGCATCTCTGAAACTTCAGGATATGAAAGAATGGGCTTTTCCCTTTCATTTGAAACCAAAATCAAAATAATCCGTCGGGGGGTCTAGAGCAACTTTTTTTTTGAAGTTTTTTTCGTGAAAACATAGATTTTACAATAGAACTAGTTCATATTTCTGTCACTAGATGGTGCTTTAGACATTCGAACAACACTAAAAGTGAGAATCTGATAGATATTTTAATTTGCTACAACTTTGTTAACAACAAAAAACCGGTTTGAAATTATCCGGAAAAGTTGTTTAATATTTTACCGTCTAAGTCTAAGTTAGTTTCACAGAAACCCTAGTGGTTTGTAAGTCAATTCACACGCACTTTTTTCATTTGCCAAATACCTGTGTTTAGTTGAACAGTGCATTCAGCGGAATTTGAGAGCTCGGAAAGTCTCATCTTTTAGCTGAAAATTATAATTTCAGACTCCACCTAATATAGGGCACCATTATTATTTTTGGGATGAAAAGTCTTAGTTGAATAAACTAGTATGATTAATATTCTTTTCCAAGATTGTGAGTGATTCCTCCCGCAGAAACAGCTTTTTCAATGTATGTATGCCTTCTTTTTCATTTTTTAGATTGTTCTCGGGGATGATTGATAACTATTCTTGCATTAACCTCCTACTTTGTTAGGATCTTCGTATAAAATTCACTTGTCCTGAACTTCAACCTTTATATTTGAACAAACTCAATGAAACTGTTAACACCATTGCAATATTTCGCGAATTTCATTGCAATGCTTGGTTAAAGACGCTGATTATCTTTTTAAAAATTAACTCAATGTGACAAACAGTGAACAAAAAACTTTGAGTTTTTGGATCGAGGTAATTTTTTTTGGGATATATTCGTGGATTTGTATGTATATAAGGTTTTTCTTGTACTCAAATCATATTTTGTTTTCAAAAGTAATACATTTCGCATAATCTAGGATCAATTTATTAACGATTTCTCGCATAATTGGTAGGAAATGGCTGTAAAATCTAACTGCCGTAATATACTTTGCGGAGAAAATTTGAATAAAACCTTTCACGCGAACCACTAATTTGGACAGTTACTTCTGTGGTTTGCGTTCAATTATAAACTGTGTGTCCCAACATTTCGTCTTGAATAGAATTTTAATAGCTGACTTAAACGATGATAACCTAAATTATGCGACGTATGGTCCCTTCTAAAACATAAATGTAAGCAAACCCTTGTAAACAAGCAATACCTTCCGATGAATGGTAGTTCCTTCGAACCTATCGGGAAAGATTACAAACTTGAACCAAAAGCACAAATAGTTTTCTGTCTCTGTCAATCATCCTAATTTTCAGAAGGTCAATAGGAATTGTCAACGAAGAAATTGTAATGAAACCCGTCAAATATTTTCATGTCACTAAACCAAATTATTTTTTTGGTAGTTAAGTAAGTGCGAGAAAATATATTTCCAAACCACTAGGCCTCGTGTGAAACTATCTTAGCTATAACTTCGTTAAAATCTTAAACAACTTTTCCGGGTGATTTCAGATCAATTTTTAGTTGTCAACAAACTTGTAGACAATTAAATTTTCTATCAAATTCTCACATTTAGTGTTTTTCGAATGTCTAAAGCACCATCTAGGGACAGAAATATGAACTAGCTCGAGTAGTAAAACCAATACTGTTACGAAAAAAACTTCAAAAAAAAAGTTGCTCTGGACCCCCCGACGGATCATTTTGATCTTAGTTTCAAATGAAAGCGGAAAGTCCATTCTTTCATATTCCGAAGTTTCAGAGTTGCTGAATTTTTTTGCATAAAGTTGTTCTAATAAATACACCGTGCTATCATTTAGATGATTCAGTGACAAGCCGGCCAGCTGACCCATAAGACCGCAATTGTGTATAGATTTTTAACAATTTTTTTATACTGAAATATATCTAAATTTTTCAAAAGCTGCGTCTTTCCCTTCTTTTTCAAAAATCGCGTAAAGCGGCTGCATTTTGATTAATTTCCGCAATCATAACTATTAAGTGTCTTCTTGCAGATCTATGAGTAGAAACGGTTGAACAAACACCAGAGGTTGAACTGGAAGGGCGATATTCTATTTCGAAATCTTTACTTCAACCGTATTAGGGGAGACCGGGGCTAGTTGGCGGTGTTTTCAGTTTTCATTTTTTACCGCTTTGATTCTGGTAGATCTTGCGAAACAGAACACGTTGCATGAAAGGGCAGACTGTTGGCAACATCTTTGAATTTTATAAAAATGTTTCATACGTTTTCTTTATTTCTAGAGACAAAAATATGTGACGCGGAAAAGCCGCCAACTTACCCCAGCCCCGGGGTAAGTTGGCGGTATGTGTGGGGTAAGATGGCGGAATGCCAAAAAATAATCAATCAAATGGAAATTCGATTACATCAGAGGTCCTTATGGTATGTGCCGGTTGTCTTTTCAATAAAACTGTATATTATTCGACACTTTTCATTATATTTCAGTCTCAATACCCTGTCATTTTCACTTCGACGCGTACTCCATATTCAAATGCAAATTTTCGAAATTCTTCAGACAATTGGTCGAAATAATTGTCCTCTGCATTGACGAGAGACACAAGAAAAAGTTTCTCTTACTTTGGAGTGAATTCGAGAAATGAAAATATTTGATGACTATTTTTGTACTGTAAATAGTACCGCCAACTTGCCCCGTGTGCGTCACTGCCAACTTACCCCAACCGCATTTTTTATAAAAAAGAATTTAAAAAAATACTTTTGTGTATGGATAGGTGTAATATCTATACGGATACTGAAAGCTCTTTTCACGCACTATCGAAAAATGTAATCATTCGGGGAATATATTGAAAACCTCCTTAAATAACACAAAATGTTTAAAATTAAGAAAATTTACAAAGTATGCTCAAAAACACAATATCACCCACAGCTTCTACAAAACAAAATGTTTAACAACAAAAACACATTGGACAATGCGTTTCACATTACTTGAGGTTCACAACGACAGAGAGCGCTTTATGTCTAATAGAAACGGGGAAAAGGGGATTCCGCCAACTTACCCCAACCGCCAACTAGCCCCGGGCTCCCCTACTGGTTTTTCGCGACATTATATACAATATGTAAATATCATAACTGCTTGACTGAGTATAATCGTTTGACAGTCTTACCTTTGCTGAGTTGCTTCAGTGTCACACTTGTTTATTTTTAATACAACAAGAAAATAAATATTGAACCACCCTAATGACGTTTTTTGATCTGCCCTAAGCAACAGTCAATTTTATTTGCAAGATTTTATAAAACAAAGTCAGCGCATCAAAATTACTTGAAAAAACTTATTTAGTCAACAAAATAAAAATTCGTTGAGTCACCCTAATAAACAGTTAATTTTATTGAATATATTTTCCGATGTCAATAATGTATTCAACTTACCAAAACTACTTGAAACCACCTTTTTCGAACCATTAGAAAGTGGCGATTGTGGTGTACAATTTCTTCTATACCAGGCCACACTGTGGTATGCGGTGTGGCCTGTTCTCAATCCATATTAACTTGATTTCTAAATATCATTTGTCAAATACACATAAAGGGGAAACTAGAAATACATCTAATTTGGCATTTCAAATCTTTGTTTTGAGTTATTTACATGTCTAGATGTAATATACTTCGCTTTGTTTGAGCTTCAACAAACAATTCGGTCGCGTTAGGGGACAACACTTCATATGCGACCGTTTGTGTTCATTTTGGTGTTGTCCCCTAACGCAGCGTTTGCAACGGTCGTGAAAAAAATTTCATGAATGCGCGAAAATCTAAGTATACAGTATTGTTCTGTGACTATCGATGATCAAATTCCTAGAACAAATGGATGCTCTAAAATTTGAGATAGAGCAGACTTTTTGATAAATACAAGTGTAGGTTGGAAAATCAATATTTTGCTCTGTTGTCCCCTAACGCGACATTTTCACCTCTCAGAATGAAATGACAATTTGAAAAACATCGAATCCATAACATTAACGTTGTATTAGGACTTTTAAAGCATTCAATTAAGTGTTTTGAGCGTACATCGCAGGATTTTTCAAACGACAAGCTGTTAACAGTTGCATAATGCGTGCAAACGTTGTCCCCTGACGCTGGAATGTGTCTATAGCGAGAAACAAGGATCAAGTTATCTTGATATATAAAATGTTTTTAAGTGTAAAACTATTTGAGAAACACAATGGCATAATCATTTTCTAAACAAAAATACACGAATTGTGAGAAAAATGCAGTTTAAGTTTTAAAATGGAAATAAGGCATATTTGGCAACACTATTTCCAAAATAACTATTTTTACTAGATTTCCTGACTCATTTCTTTCAAAATGCATCTCACCGATTGATTATAGACCAAACGAAGCCAAAGATATGAATAAAAGTTAATAAATAATGATTTTTTTCTATATAAAATTTTCCATGCATGATACAAATTTTGTCATCAATACAAACACGTTTAGTGGACTTTTGTTTACAATTTAATTAAAAACTCGCAACATAGTCAACCGATCTTCGTAATATTTGAGAGATTAATACTGAATAGATAGAAGCATCAATTGTCTTCCTTGAATTGTTTATTCCATTTATAAGTTTCAAGATATTCAATCTCAAACTTTAAAAATCGTTTTTTCTCGAAATGTGCAAAATGGCACTTGTCATAAGATAGCACAACAGCGGCGTAATGTGATTTCAATTGCTAACGGTTTAAGACCATCAGAGAGAATCATTGTCCCGTGTGACCTCACACGGAACATTAATTGGAAGAGCTACGCGTTCGCGATAACCGATAGAATCGAGTTCAACTTCCTCCGAAGGAAGAGTACAGATTTTTGGCTAGCTTGATTTTCGACAGCGCGAATCAAGCTCAGACTATACCAGTACTCGACGCGAACATCCACGAACGGTTTCTCACCCCGTGGTGGGACAAAGAGTGCTCCGAACTATACACGGAGAAGTCCACTGCGGTTTTCACTAGCTAGCGATGGGTTACTAGCTAGGGACCATCCATAAATGACGTACCATTATATGGGGGAGTTTTGTATTTTGTGATAATGTGTGTCGACAGGGGGGTAGGGGGTCATGTTAAGCTACGTAGCTTTTTTAAAGGGGAATAGGAGTTGACCTGACGTCACGACAATCTTACTCTTTTTTTTTCATTTTTATTCATTTTTTGCGGAGACAAGGGAGGGTTAGAGTTACCGTCAAGCTACGTAATCACCAGGTGGTATTTAGGGGTTTGTGACGAAATGCTACGATGTGGGAGGGGGTGATAAAAATCACTCAAAAATGCTACGTCATTTATGGATGATCCCCTATTGACAGTACGCGTCGTTAGAAACACGAATAAAAAGCCTAATGAGAGCCAAAAACGCAGCTATTGACGCCGGTTCGTCGACAGACCAACGAGATATACGGCGATGAGCATTCTTTAGGGTTCGGCTCGACGTAGAGGAACTGTACCTAAGATGGACACCTTACGATTAAATAGCGAATTCGACATTGGATGACATTGATGTATTTTTCGCAAAATGTAAGCAAACTGTGATTTGATATCATTTTTCATCAATATAGTAGGGAAGACCTGTGCTAGTTGGCGGTGTTTTCAGTTTTAATTTTGCTTTGCATTTGCAGACTAATCGGTTCAAAGCTCTTTGGCTTCTCATAGGTAACGCAGCCACCATCGAGAATTAATTTTATAGTTATTTCCCGCCACGATAATGGAATGTATCCTGTTGCAAGACTACAAGTAAGAGCTTTGTTCAAAATATGCTTAATGTATTCATATCCTCTCTTAAGTAGAATTGGAATGATTCTATCTCTCCCCGCAGACTTATGCGGAGCAAATCTTTCAAGCACTTATTTGATCGATTCGGTTGTCACGATTCTATGAGCAAATGCCCAAGAAGCAGGACTATTTCAAAAGGCGCAGCCCGGAACATGTGTGTGTTAAAAAGACAGTTTAGTACTTCATCTTCGTCAGACGAGCAGTCACCATTCTAATTGAAATAATTTGAAAGGCTTTCGAATTCAAATGGAGACATTTGCTTTTCCAACCACATAACTAAGAAGCTCGAAGGGCATACCTGTAAGCTTTGTGGGTCGACTTAAACGCCTCCGACCCGTCTCTGCATCTGTGATTCCAACCTTTTCCAAATAACCTTTTGAGTCTAACAAATTCGGCATTCCACCAAGAGGTCCCTCTAAAAGTAAGCATAATTCGAAACGGACAAACCTCTCGGTTTGCTGCTACTATGAATAAGTTTGTTTCATTCATGACCCCATTCATGTCACTTGGAGATTCAAATACCCATAAAACCTAGTCGCCCTAGCCCATTGGTCACGGGATAGTTTGCCAAATAATGCTTAATACTGTCAGAATAAATAGTAGCATCTAACACCTCTTCCCTGCCATATCATTCAAATGTTTTGCATATGATTTTACACATTGAGTACCTACCGATTATGAGTGGAAGCTCATTTCTGCTGCCGTATGAGACAACCCTTATGAAATCAACAGAAGGGGAGGGCTTATAATGCAGTAAATATGCCGAACAATAGATTTACTGTCTAGAATGATTAACAATCATATTGATTGTGGCAGCACAAATATCGCGAGCTGTGAGGTCGGATATAAGACATGCGCCCTACAGTTTGGATAAATCAACTCAATGTTACTTCCTATCGAAAACAATTCAACGTAATTCACTCCACTTTCAAGCGGGATTCATGGGTTCCCGCGCCACCACGGACCAAATATTCGCGATTCGGCAGATTCTGCAGAAGTGCAGCGAATACAACGTACCCACACAACATTTGTTCATCTATTTCAAATCGATCGAGATCAGCTATGGCAGATAATGCACGAGTACTGTTTTTCGGATAAGCTAATACGATTAGTCAAAGCGACGATGGATCGGGTGATGTGCGTTGTTCGAGTATCAGAGACAGTCTCGAGTAGAAGAGGGTTACGGCAAGGTGATGGTCTATCGTGCCTGCTGTTCAACGTGGCGTTAGAAGGTGTAATAAGGAGAGCGGGCATATACACGAGTGGCACGATCTTCAGGAAGTCCGTCCAGCTTCTTGGCTTCGCCGACGACATTGACATAATGGCACGGAACTTTGAGGCGATGTCAGAAACGTACATCAGACTGAAAGCTGCAACCAGCAGGATTGGACTTGCCATCAATGTTTCGAAGACAAAGTACATGAGAGGAAGAGGTTCTAGAGAGGACAATGTGATCCTCCCATCCTGAGTTCGGATTGACGGTGGTCGACGAATTCGTTTATTTGGGCTCACTGGTAACCACCGACAATGATACCAGCAGAGAAATTCAGAGACGGATCTTGGCGGGAAATCGCCGCCGATTATCGTGATTATCTACAAGACGCTGATTAGACCGGTGTTCCTCTACGGTCACGAGACCTGGACTATGCTCGTGGAGGACCAACGCGCCCTTGTAGTTTTCGAACGAAAGCTGTTGCTTACCATCTATGGTGGCGTGCAGATGGAAGACAGAACGTGGCGCAGGCGAATGAACCATTAGTTGTATCCATCGCGCATACCGCAAAAATACGACGTTTGCGGTGGGCTGGACAAGTCGTAATAATGTCGGACGGCGACCCGAAGACGATGGTTCTTGAGGGCGACCCTACAGGAACAAGAAGACAGCGAGCACGGTAGATCGACCAGATGCGGACCCTTCGAAGACTGCGACGATGGCGACAAGCATCAATGGACCGAGTGGAGTGGAGACTGCTTTTGCATACAGCAATAGACAACAAGACTCTACCCTAAACGGTAAGGTAAGTAGCTCTACTGTCTCTTTGCATGTAAGAATGCAATAGACATTTTCACAATATTATTTTGAACGTAACCAGGCGTCATTGTTTGAGTAAATGAGAAAGGCACATTTGCACCAAACAGGTTTTTATCTATTGAAGTGATCTCTTAAAACTAGAAGAGACAGGAAGAGCTAAATGAGTTTTGGGGGGGGGGGGGGGGGTATACTTCTGGGTATAAGATACTTCTGAGTATAAGAGTCAGGGAAGAGAGGGTGGCCAAATATGGCAGGGGGAGAAAATCATTAACTTTCAGTTACAGGCATCGGGAGATCAACGGCATAGGTTACAGACTCGGGTGGCCTTCATCAGAAAGAATTATGTACTGGCACGCCGGGTGGTCCTCCTCGAATCGGCAGCGGGGATCGCGGCTTGTCATAACATTTCGAACCGGGACATAGGGTGGTCTTCCTCGGGCTCGGAGGTTGTCCATTAGCCGATACCTGGCGGAACTGTACTCGGTGCACGCCCAGACAATGTGCTCTATGTCGTGATAGCAGTCGCCACAAGCAAAGATACCACTATCCACGAGCCCAATACGCCGGAGATGTGCATCCAACGTGTAATGGTTTGCCATGAGTCGGGACATCACACGAATGAAGTCACGACCCACATCCATCCCCTTGAACCAAGGTTTCGTCGATACCTTAGGGATTATCGAATGTACCCACCTTCCTAACTCCCCACTGCTCCACGAAGTTTGCCAACTTTCGAAGGTTTTCTGATGAGTAATACTGAAAAATTCGTTGGAGCTAATTGGTCTTTCATATATGTCACTTTCTTGGGAACCCACCTTAGCGAAGTAGTCCGCCTTCTCATTGCCTGGAATGGAGCAATGAGAAGGGATCCACACCAAGGTATTCTGGAAAGATTTGGCAGATACAGCACTCAGTAGCTCCCGTATTTTCCCCAAAAAATACGAAGAGTGCTTTCCATGTTTCATCGAGCGAATAGCGTCAATGGAACTGAGGCTATCCGAAACGATAAAGTAATGGTCTGCGGGTAGTGTGTCAATGGCTCCAAGGGTATACTGAATGGCAGCTAGTTCTGCGGCGTAAATTGAAACAGGATCACTGAGTTTGTAGGAGGTGGCGAACTTTTGATTGAAAATACTGAAGCCAGTGGACCCTTCGTGGTTTGATCCGTCAGTATAAAACATTTTAGAGCAGTCGACTTCTCGAAATGTATTATAAAAAATATTTGGGACCACTTGTGGGCGTATGTGGTCCTCAATTCCACAAATCTCGTCTTTCATGGATGTGTCGAAGAAAACAGTAGATTCCGAAGTATTCATGAAATGCACACGATTGGAGTTGTAGAAAGAAGGATTTATATTGTGCACTACGTATATAGTGTTACTATTGCCTCCTGTGTGCAACATTCTCCCCGATGTCGACTACTTCATCAGTCTTCGGCTTTATTTGCCGGCTGTGGCCAAAAGTCTAAATGCACAGCTCACATACACGTTCTTCTGGAAAGCGTAGCTTAAATCGCTCTTAGCCGGTGCCAGCGGCGTAATGGGGATATTTCGACTGCTTCGAGATAATTAACTAAACTTTTTTAATTAATTATTTCAACATAAATTACCAGCGCCAGGTCCCGGTGTACGGTGCTGGGTCAAACGTTCAAGCAAATGACAGCTGGGGAATTTTGTCCAAAACTTTCCTCCAGGGTTCTGTCACTCTTCAAGCTCACCGGGGAATTGTAAGACGAAATGCTCAGCGGAAGTAGAAAATATTAAACCAGCACTGGACAGAGGCCCTCTGAAAACGGATGCTAATATCTTAAGCAAATTGTTCCCGCTCCTCGGAAATCGGGTTGCGTGCATGAGTGATAGCCAGAGCGGGACCTGTGGTTGACCTGTTTAAGTTAATTTGATGTGCTTGAAGCCGCCGGAATCTTGTCTCTGTAAGGCAAATTTGACTAATTTAATCTGTTTGTCACGAACATCGAAAGCCCCGATTTTGTGGTTGGTTTGACCGAAACTAGCCCCGCTACACTATAGCCTCAAGCTTGAGACGCATTCGGTCACTAATTGGTTAGCATGTCGGTTAATTATGTACTAATTAGACCACGACCTTTCTTAGCAAGCAGGGGAACGAAGTTCAGCGAACATGTTTGAGTGAGG
Source organism: Topomyia yanbarensis (assembly GCF_030247195.1). NCBI lineage: Eukaryota > Metazoa > Arthropoda > Insecta > Diptera > Culicidae > Topomyia > Topomyia yanbarensis. The sequence goes on along the minus strand of NC_080672.1, from coordinate 427,738,282 downwards.
TAATAGGTACGCTTTACCGATAATTGGTTGATTTGTTTTGTCTCTCGTTCGATATATTAAATATCGATGTTGAATTGTGAATTTGAATGCTATAATTGTTACTTTTGATCAGTAGAGTGCGGTAGGATTATCTGCGGTTAGTGGTTCCGGAGAAAATTTATCGTACCATTAATATAATGTTAAAGTCGAACTAGTCAACTTTTATAAATTGAGGCAATGGTGGGTCAACCTTTTCCAAACAAGCAAAGCTTTTTGAATATGCACATTGCACACCATTGATGGCGATTTGAGTTTCAATTTCCATTCGAAATTTAAATTATTTTGTAGCAGAAATATTTTAAAATCAACATATTTTTGAACAACACTAAACCGTTGTAAAACAAGAACTTGAGGAAATTAGCCTAAGACGGACATTGGGAGTAAGATGGACACCTTGCGTTTGTCACGAACTGGTAAAATTCAATTGATATGTACGGATACTGTATCATTTTTGGAAGATTCAAATGATTCTTAAAGATACTGCGATCATCCAATACGGAGATTTTATATTCAAGCAAAAAATTTTTTTTCTTAAGATCGCGTTAACGGAAATAATTGTTTGAAGCCAGAAAATAATGATTTAAACCAGAAAACTGTTGATCTCGTGTACTATTTCGAGTTTGATATGTACTAGTAAATTAGTCGCTCACTGGTGAAAAATAAACAGAAATTTGAATAAGTCAATAAGTTCATCATTTGGGAATATTTTTTAAATTTTGTGTCGTGTTTGGGTATAACGGACAAAGTAGGGTTGGTCGAGAAGCGTCTCACTTTGCCCTTATCCTACATGTTGAACTTTACCAACACCGCATGTCCGTGTTAACCAGACCAGGCGGCCTTCTTTCCCATCCTCATCAGTATTGAAATAACGTTTTTGTCCTTCTTTTCCCCAACCATTTCAAACATATTGTATATTTTAATTTAATTAGTATTGTTGTAATATGATCTCAAATCATGATTTGTGTAGAATTTGCAAGCAATGCATCAATGCACAGTGGTCCAGAATGAAAATTTAGCAGAAACTTTTTTAAATTAAATGACTTAGCCTTACAATATGTTTGGCGAAGTTGTAGTACTTTGCAAGGCCCTTCTTTTGGTTTAAACAAAAGCTAGGGTGGTTCTAATTATAGCAATATTTATAATTGATCTTTTTAACGGCTTGAGATAGAGAACGGTTCGGCCCAAGAATTTCGAAGTAAAATACAGGTTTTCAAAACATATGCCGAAAATGGTGTTTTGATTTACACTAAAATTTATTTAGTCGGTTTTATGCTACTATGTAAAAGGAAAAGCAACAATTAATCTCGAAAAAAATAGTACCCAAACTGAGGCTACAATCAAAAAGGTATCAATCGTATTCGCGATGAGCATATATGAAACAATTTTGAGCGGCCCAAAATAAGCATAATTGTCAGTGAAAGCTTTACTTTGCATGACGAACATACTAACATTTTTACACGCGCGTCTTTATTATTATTCTAACTACTAGAAAGCGATGCAAGCAGCTTTATTACAGATAGATAAGATGTATGATAAGAGATAGTTTATTAATTTTATACAAGAAATTAGAAAGTCTAAAGGATGCAAGAAATGAAGAATAGGTCTCTATTGTCCTACGACATGGGATTAGGAACCCAATGGTTCAAATTTTGGCTTCTGCAACCGGATACTACGATTATCGGATGTCCAATAAACGATAAATGTTTATTCAAATATTTATTGTGGGAAAATGATTGCAAAATGAAATTGTTTGATGAAACCCCAAAACAAAGCACGAGCCATTTGAGAAGAGCTGGAAGGTGATATATTTAGGTTAGGAATCGGTGTTTCAGTCTGATTTTTATGGAGAACTCCTGTATGTCCTCTTTTTCTGTCATTTCGGTCCTTATTGGACCTTTTTCCAGGAATCGAATTTTTTGGGTTCTCTTGTCTGTTAGTTCTTGCTAAACGCATAGCTGTCAAGTTCTGTCAACATTTTGATTCCTTGAGAAAGGTCCAATAAGGACCGAAACGTCGTAAGAAAAGAATATACAGGAGTTCTTTATTAAAAACAGACTGAAACGCCAATTCCTAATATAAAGAAATAAAACATAAAAAGTCTAAAATTCAGGAAAGGGATGGAGCAAAAAAGCAAATGATTTGCTTCTTTATTTGTTGTTGCCGTTTCAGCTCGGGAGCGTTCACTGCGCCAGGTTGCTTGGCTTGATTTTTGCTGCAAGCAGAATACATGAGAGCAACAAAATTGTGCCGTCCATTTTCGCGTGAGGATGAGAAGAAACTACTGGATTAATCAATCTTTTTTCATGTCCGGTCAATTGGCCGAATTCCATTTGGCCGAATGCTGGTTGGTTGGACGTCACTTGGCCGAAGGCCACTTAGCCGAAAAGGTAATTTGTCCGAATGCCAATTGGCCGAACGGGTCAACTGGCCGAAAGCCATTCGGCCGAATGGGTCAATTGGCCGAATGCCATTTGGCCAAATGACGATTGGCCGAATGACGATTGACCGAATGACGATGGGTCGAATGCCATTTGGCCAAATGACGATTGACCGAATGACGATTGGCAGAATGACGATTGGCCGAATGACGATTGGTCGAATGACGATTGGTCGAACGACGATTGGTCGAATGACGATTGGTCGAATGACGATTGGTCGAATGACGATTGGTCGAATGACGATTGGTCGAATGCCATTTGGCCAAATGACGATTGGCCGAATGACGATTGACCGAATGACGATGGGTCGAATGCCATTTGGCCAAATGACGATTGACCGAATGACGATTGGCAGAATGACGATTGGCCGAATGACGATTGGTCGAATGACGATTGGTCGAATGACGATTGGTCGAATGACGATTGGTCGAATGACGATTGGTCGAATGACGATTGGTCGAATGACGATTGGTCGAATGACGATTGGTCGAATGACGATTGGTCGAATAACGATTGGTCGAATGACGATTGGTCGAACGACGATTGGTCGAATGACGATTGGTCGAATGACGATTGGTCGAATGACGATTGGTCGAATGACGATTGGTCGAATGACGATTGGTCGAATGACGATTGGTCGAATGACGATTGGTCGAATGACGATTGGTCGAATGACGATTGGTCGAATGACAATTGGCCGAATGACAATTGGCCGAATGACGATCGGCCGAATGACGATTGGCCGAATGACGATTGGCCGAACGACGATTGGCCGAATGACGATTGGCCGAATGACGATTGGCCGAATGACGATTGGCCGAATGACGATTGGCCGAATGACGATTGGTCGAATGACGATTGGTCGAATGACGATTGGCCGAATGACGATTGGCCGAACGACGATTGGCCGAATGACGATTGGCCGAATGACGATTGGCCGAATGACGATTGGCCGAATGACGATTGGCCGAATGATGATTGGCCGAATGACGATTGGTCGAATGACGATTGGTCGAATGACGTTTGGCCGAATGACGATTGGCTGAATGACGAATGGCCGAATTACGATTGGCCGAATGACGATTGGCCGAATGACGATTGACCGAATGACGATTGGCCGAATGACGATCGATCGAATGACGATTGACCGAAAGCCAATTGGCTGAATGTCGATCGGTCGAATGTCGATCGATTGAATGTTGATCGGTCGAATGTCGATCGGTTGAATGTCGATCGGTCGAATGTCGATCGGCCGAATGTCGATTGACCGAATACCTTTTGTCGGAATACAATTCGGTCGAACGCTTTTTAGCCAATAAGAGTGTTTAGTTGAATAATACATGATTGTTTGACCTCATAATTCTAGTGGGAAAAATCATACTAATTGACATCGTACTTCATTTATTTTTCTCTTGTATTATTTGTGAAGTTTATCCAAAAAGTCTTGTTATCTTCCTTCTTTTTAACATGAGCTGTTCTTGCTAAACATTTTTTAAATGTTCATCCACACGAACTTACTGCAATGTTTTCTTTTTCTAGTCGACAATAAACATACCATCACCAGTTAAATATACATATCTTTTCAGCAACACGCAGCACGAAAAAAATATTTATTGGGCATCCTCATTTGTATAGTTCATTGCCAATTTATGTATCTCTCGTGAATGTTTTGTAGAAAAGGTACCCTTAGTCCTTACAAAGAAGTTTTCATTATTGCTGAATCCATTAACCCAAAAAACTGTCGTTATTTTTAACCTTTCACTGTAGTTTTCGACATGATAATTTTCCGTATGTATGGTGGCCATAAGTATGCAGGTTCAATCACATCTGGAACTGTAAAAAGGATATCGTTGGAGTTTTCAGCGTTTCTGTAAATACGTGACAGGAAGATCGGCGCAGGGATGCAAGACTTCTAAAAATAGTAAATAACTATGGAAAGTATACTATCGAAGACTATATAAAAGCCATCGCCTCAAATCTCCTTAAGGATTGTATTATTTGTATTGTATTATATTGTATTAAATATGGGTTAATGAAATAAATATATATTGAATTCAAAATTAATCTTTGAATTTAAAAAAATACGGTTTCGTTAAATATTTCAAACTTTTTCTCTACGACTCGATATCGTAAATATGACTGAAATTTCGCTACCACAACTTTAGTTACCTATCTTCATTCCACACAACCAATAATCGGTTAGTCAACGGTATAGGGCCAAAACATATTCTTCTAAATGACGTTCAACCGAAGAGCATTCGGCCAAACGGCATTCGGCTAATTGACCCATTCGGCCAAATGACCCATTCGGCAAAATGACCCCTTCGGCCAAATAGCATTCGACCAAACAGCATTCGGCCGGATAGCCCTTTCGGCAGAATGTATTTCGGTCAAACGGTGTCCGGCCATACAGCTTTCGGCCAAATGACCTAGAACCATGCATCATTCAAGGAATGTAGTACTCATAAGCTTCGTAATGATTAACAACATGTAACACGTTGTGTGAACTGTTCGGATTTAGTGTCTAGTTGGCGCCAATTCGGTGATAGTTTTGATACATCGTCTAACTGTCAGCAAGTTGGGGTCAGTTACTGACGAGTGGAACACGAAACATGAAAATCCAACTTGGTCTTGGGCCCTTATGCTCAAATTGGTTAATTCAATGGTTCATTTGGAAAAAATGCATGTAACATGACGTTGAATATGAAAACGTCAAATCCAGGATCCAAGTACATGGACAATGAGATGACGGAAATCCGCCTACGATTTGGTATTACATTACACTAGATTACATTAAAAGATTCATGTCGGAGTATGGAGAAGTAGAATCTGTCACAAACGACACTTGGAGCAATTTTTTCTCTAGGGTTCTCAACAGTTTCTGGGTGGTGCGAATGCAGCTGAGCCAACCTATACCTTCTTACTTGGTTTTCGAGGATAGATCATCTCAAGGTATTAACTACATTCAAAGAACGCCTTAGGCAGATACCCATACGCCAGCTTTGCAATCAGACGGCCTACTACGGTAAGTAATGCGCTAAAATAAGTAAAGAAAATTTATCTACCTCAGCAAACTCTAACAAATAGCTTTCGACATCTGCTGATGCACAACTGGCAAACAAATAATTGCCGGACAAAAAATGTTCGACGGTATCCCCTCATTATTAGTTCTCGAAAACAGAAGAAGCACCAAGCATCTAACAGTGATAACCAAAGCTGCTCTCGCGACGACCACATAGACGGAAATGCGAACTAGGGAAAAGGCAGACGGAACTATTAACCAGCAGCAGATGGCAAACCTGACAGCGGAAAGCAGTACGCTCAGGATAGGCATCAGCAATAATAAAAGAAAGTAAACAACCCAACTGAAGCCTCCATTAACAAACAGTAGTCGATATCTGAGCACGAATGCTGTACAACCGGGCGATTGTGAAGCTCAATGGAAGTGTCTTGAACAACGATGAACCATATGCGAAAGCCAATTTTAAACAAATTCTGGAACTCAAATTCCATAAGGCTCCTGCTCGCGGTATGTTTCCTGACAGATTTACGAAAAAAAATCTGGGATCTGCTCATGTGGTAAAAAAACCAGCGTTTTGTGTCGTTTAAAACTACTAATTTGGAAATTTTAAGAATGGAATGCCACAGCAAATAAATTTCATCCTTCATTAAGTGTCATGATACTCAAGTTACGTTCTGGCCAGATCTAGCTAGAGGAATATATTTTTATATTTTGTTAATATAAAAATACTATAAGCATTATTTTCATGATTTACTTAAGTAGTTTGTCTATTTAAACGATTAATTTAAAACGCTTTTTTAATATTTTAAGCTATCCAAATTATTGATAATTAAAGGTCTTATGACACTTTTAAAATTGTATTTGAACCTAAATTTCATTTGTAGTGTGCTGTAAATCATTTTAATTTAAATTCACTCGCGCATTATCGCTCGGATTGAAATCCCCTGCGTTAAAGAATTCCTTTTTAAGATGCCTTGTAAGAGAAGCAACTAATAAATCCGAACCAATCACCTCTCCGAAAATGCGTACTCGAATGCCAATCGGAACTCCAAACCGTTGTGAAAGTATAACTATCAACTTGCCAGTCATGGGCACTGACACTTTTCGTCTTTGCTAGTTCCTAGCCTCCACTCAACCTTATTTCCGAGTAGGTACAAGTTGTCTTCCCAAGTGTTGCCGATGTTTTGCCGCCGCTGCTGCTACAATGATGAAAAGGATTCAAAACTGTCAGCAAACATTGTCCGGAGCATTCACACCAAAAACCCGGCGGTGTCTCTTAGGACTCCTCGTTATGCGCGGTTCGTTTTTCCTGTTGCATCCGACGACGGCGACGGCGACGGTCGGTGTCCGGTGTTGTCTTGCCAAGTGCAGTAGTTGCTTCACTTGACAGTTTAATTTGGTTCGCTTTAGCACTTTCGGTCCCGTCGCGTCATCAGGCGTGTTGTGGCCATTATTGGTGGGCCCGTGTTGAAATGTTTCTGTTTCGCTTCGTTGGCGGATGTTCTCAGGCGTCCGGCTCGAGCAGGGGTGAAATTTGGAAACAAATTATCATAGTTTATATATACCTAAGTTTCTATCAACGAGAGCGGCCACCAAATACTAAATTTCAGAAAAGTTTTTCAATCTATAGAGTGCACGATCTCCGGATACATACCTGACTTTTGTTGAATGAGGGTGAGACTAATGATACGGTCACCTTCTTTGGGAGGCGAAATGTCGAATGCAATGTGCACCGGAATGTTGAGTGTTGAGGGTTGAATGGTCATCATTTTTGTTGTCGTTGTCGGAAAGTTTGACGGCATGATGAGTGAATAGCGATCTGCACATTACCACCTAGGATTGAAGGCAAACTTTTTTTTGTTTGGTTGACCAAAGCTTTTCTGCTGGTTAGTTAAAAAGTGTTACTCTAACTCGGGAAAAATAAACTTCTACGTTGCTTTACAATTAAATCACACATCTCATTTCCAGCTGATTTTCTCATTGATATCAAAACCAGATCGACTTAATGGAAGTGTAACATTTTTGCCTTTTTCATATTTATGCAATCACTTCATACATCGACTGTTTAACCAAGTCCCGGAGCGTGTGTATGTTGCACAAAATGTCACCTCTGTTTCTCAGAGATGACTGAACTGATTTGCACAGAATTAGTCTCAAATAAGGGACCATTCATAAATTACGTAACGAAAAAATTGCCCAAAATTTACTCCCCCCATGTAAAAAATTGTTACAAACTTCTCCATCCCCCCTCCCCTATTACGTAACAAATTCCTAGAAAAAAAATTCTCTGCTGTGAAAACATGTTACGTAATGATGTACCTAACTCCCCCTCCCTCCTTTGTCACAACATGATACAACTTGTCGTACCGCCTCCCCCCCCCCCCTAAAAGCGCTACGTGATTTATGAATGATCCTTAAAAAGTACACCCTTCCCTATTGCATTTTTAATTGGTCAGATATCAGGTTCCCGAGTTACGGGTTGGAGAGAGCGGTCACGCAGCAAATAGCCATATGAACTGGTACCATCATGATGTACAAGCGATGTCACACATAATAGAATATATGCAATATTACTTAAATTTGTGAGCTTAGATTACAAATGATCAATCACAGTAGCTTTGACCACATTGGTCCCTGTGGCAGTTCTTGTTACCACCTAGGAAACTTCCGAAGTTTAAATTTAATGCCACAACTATTTTTCAGCTTGTTTAATTATTTTCGTCTAGCATATGTAGACTACATATAATAGTATTACAATATTTACTTATATACTATACATTATTTCTACGGTTAAGTTGAACTTTATTTTGTTTTCTAGACGAAAAGGTCATTTATATCACAATTTTATTATAATGTCGCATCATTCCATTGACGGGATTATTTTTAGCATAGTTAATCCGAAAAGAATGTTCTGGGAATAAACTAGTTCATAAATGGCGGCTAGATATGTAAAAGTTTATTTGCGAAAATAATCAAGCGGATTGAGAAATAATATTGAGCATGACAAATTCGCGGCGTCCGTTGAGTGTTTGTATGTTAATGTACATGCAACGTGATTTATGTGATGGAAGAGGGAATGTCGTCCTGTTTAGTTTTGCGTACAAAAGAAATTGTTTGTGGACTGATTCGATGCGTTATTCGTGCAGGACATACTACGCTACAATATTCCAAAATTGGTCTGATGTAGGTATTGTATAATGATTTAATTGCGTAAGGGTCTTCAAAATTATAGCAAATAAGTATTGAAATGATTCGTTTTTGCCTAAAACTGGAAGTCAGATAGATTCGATTTCAATGTGTACAATGAAATTGGTGTTAGGTTTATTAAAGTCGTCATAAATATTGTCCTGATAGATCCTATAGTTTGAGAAAATAATTCAAATGATTTTTGTGAGCATTTTCAGGTGGAAAATACTCAGAGAAGATAATGTGTACTTCTTCTGATATTACTGTTTTTGCCCATACATGTTTTCATGCATCTATTTGTTCAGAAGGAAAGCCTGCATTTATGGCTATGAGAACTCCACCTCCAGACTTTTTCTGACAAAGAAACAAACTACGGTCGTATCAGAACACGTTGAATTGATTTCCAATCATTTCTTAGCTTCTTACGCTTTTATCCCAGCTAGTTATATTTAATATTGAAAGAAGATGAAATATATTTTTGATGGATTTGTTCCATTTTAGCTGAGCTTTTCATTCGATTGAAATTTTGGCAATAGTCTACAATTTTAATCGAATTCTATTGGTAATGCGAAGAAGTTTTGAAAAATTTCAAATTACTTACATTTATATTTTCTGCCTCTATAGAGGGCGTCGTCTGCTGCTGCTTCGTCTGGCCTCAGTCCATATTACTGCGGGACTCCAATAGAAATGCGCAGGAGATAGTGCGTATTCCTTCGGATGCAGGTGCCGTCGGTAGTCCTTCGAATGCGAGTATTATTTTGATACTGGTTGGCGTCCCGTACACTTATTTTGACAAACTTGATTTCAAATGAAAGATACATTGGTGGGTTAGTACGATCACGCATGAATTTCCCATATAAACTGTTACAATCACAATATTCCAGGAGTTTAAAATCTATTGAAGTGGACATCAAAAATCGATTTGCAGCTCTAGATCATTGCTGGCTAATTTAAGATTCTTTGAATTTATTGTCCACTATCAACAATTCCGGAAGTCCATAATTTCGGGCATATTACGAAATTGAAGTCGTATCGGTTATTCGGTGATGATTGTATAAGTGTTATATTTCTGGTGGCAGGCCAAGTTACGGTTGAATGGTCGAGATGCCCATTGAGAACCGCCCCATGAGTGAATTTACAAACGGAGAAATGTTGTAAGTTTTTAGGCTTTGGACGTTTGGCAAAGGCACCGCACGGCTAGATCCAGGATGTGCTGGAAATGCAAGGAGACGGGCCTCTTCGAGAGCTTCAAATGCCCTGCCTACGAAGGGGGCGACTGCAGCCCTACGGTAATGGAGATAACCCAGATAAATATGAACCTAAGGCTGTCTTAAAACGGTAGATCAATCATAGCTAATCAGATTGCCACAAAGAGCTGTGCCGAGAAATAGACGCCAATCCCTGGGGTGACGCGTACCGAATCGTGATGGCGAAAACGAAGGGCCCGTCGACGTCCGGTTAAGCTGGAGATAATCGTACAGGGCCTCTTCTCAAAGTACGGTCCAATTACCTGGTCACCGACACCGTACGGCGAAGAAGGATGAGCGAACACCGACGATGATCTTGCAGAAGAATCAAAGCGACAGAAACCAAAGAAAGCCTTCGTATGGAATACCAAAAGTCGTGCTGATAGCTGCGATTCTGGCATATCCGGACATGCTCATACTGGTGCTGCAGAAGTATCTAGATGAAACCAACTTCCCCGAAAGATGAAAGGTACAGAAACTGGTGTTTCTGCCAAAGTCAGGGAAGCCACCGGGCGATCCTACCTGGTATAGGCCTATATGTCTGCTGGATACACTAGAAAAAACTCTTTGAAAGAATCATCCTTAGAAGTCTGACGAAATGCACGAAAGGTGAGCGCGGGGTATCCAAGGTGCAGTTTGGATCTCGCAAAGGAATATCGACAGTATAAGCAATTCGGACAGTGTTCTTTGGAACGGTATATACGAATGGCTCATGATGATGACTTTCGCGGCCAACACTTGTCACTAGCGGTGATGGGTGAGACACTTGAAGAAGTGGAGGTGTCAGTAACGGAGATAATAGACGCGATCGAGAACTGGATGAACTCGGTCAAACTGCAGATAGCTCACCACTAAGCTGAAGTGTTGTTGGTCAGCGACTACAAAGCGGTTCAGCGGATGCAGATCGACCTTGGAGCGCACGTGATTGCATCGAAGCGTGCACTGAAGCAATTGGGAGTGATACTCGAGAATCGGTTGAGTTTCAATAACTACGATAACGAAAAATCGGCGAGGGCAACGAACGCAATGGTGAGTATTATGCCAAACGTCAGTAGCCTGGGGTGAGGCGCTGAAAATCCATCGGCATCGTTAAAAGTTGAACGGGACGTTCCGGTTGATGGCCGTACGAGCCGCGAGCGCGAACAGAACAGTATCGTTAGAAGCGAATGATATCGAATGCTATAATCGGAGAAACACCAGTTTGAGAACGTCAAGGAGACACCGCAACGCGTGGTCTTCGAAAGTCCGAGGTTCGAAGCGACGCGCAGGGAGATGTTCGAAACTGGGGCGGGGGGCAGGACGGGTTTGCATTCTTTAAGAGGATTTAAGACAGTCTGAAGTTTGCCGCCCAGATTGTCCTTGTAGGGGAAGAGCACTAATTCTCGACCCACAGCTAGCTTGTCTACTGCTATACAGAATTGGATTGGAAAACTTTTTCGGATGCGCTTCGAACTTTACACAAATGCACTTCGAACCAATCAAAGAAGGTTTCAAACTTTTGTTAGAGAAATCTATAATCTTCAGGAGAGTGGATGAGAAGAAATATCTTGAGATCGTCTGCGAAGGACAGGCGTGGAGTCGTCAGAACTAGATGAACATCATAGAAGTAGACCAGTAACATAAACGGTCCTGGGTGACTTCCCTGTGGTGAAGTAATGTGAAGAAAAAATGTGCGCATATGTAAGAGCTAACTGTTGTCCGAAGTCGACATTCCCCAGAAATTAATTTAAAAGATATTATATTAAAAAACACTGAATTTGTAAGAGTCACCCTAAACGAAACAAGAGAAATCGTTGTAAAATAAAAACCTCTGAAGATAAAGATTCGACATTTTAAACAAAGTTGCTAAGAATTGATTTTCCTACATTTCTTTGGAAGGTTGTATTTCCATTCAGGAGATATTTTTTTCATTTAAAAAATCGAGAGGGCCACCCTAATTTTGTTTTCCCCAAAATGAAGGGCACTTATTGTAGAGAATTTGCTCCAAAGACACTGAGTGTCTAGTACTAACGGTTTATAAGTTTTGGATTTTCGACCAAAAAATTGATTTGTTGCCCATGGTGCAGGGGAGAGAGGGTGGACAACAACGACAGAGAAAAGAAGATCATCAACTAGGCTACATTTCTCCATAGTGCACAATCGTCCAGAATGTAAATTTAGCAGGAATTTCCAGATTGTACTTAAACAAAAAAACTTAGCCTTGTTAAGTTTTTGGGGAAGTTTTCGTAGCTTGTGAGCTCCTTTGTTTTGTTAAAACAACAGATAGGGTGGTTCTAGTTTTACCGAGATCAAAAAATTAACTTTATTCTAAAGGCAAACGACCTTAAGCAAAACTGTAGAACGATAAATTTTGGAAAAGTTTTCTGAAGACATGTAAGCTCTATCTGTAATACTTGTCATTTTAGAACAAAGTTAGGTTAAAGGTTAAGGTATTTCTTGGTAAAAATATTTCATTCAAATAACTATTGCGGCATTGAGTTAAAACTAAAATAGGGTTCAGACAACTTTAAGATTGTTTTAAGGTGAATAATTTGTTTCATGCCATCACATATCTAACTATTTTCGCTGAAAAGTTATGAGTACTTTTTCACCAAAAATGTGGATCTTTGGAATAACAGTATTAGTCATTGGGGCAAACAAAAGATAATTTTTTTGCAACTACAAATAAGGTCACGATCAGAGTTATAATTGAAAAAAATAGCGAGGGCGACATTTTTCAAAAATTTCATAAAATTAATTTCAAAAATCTATTTATGATATTATAAGTATGTACTTATACCTTTTGAATAACAGAAGTTAAAGTTTTGATGTCTTAGATGAAAATATTCGTCTTCAAAAACATTTTAAAAATAAATTGGAAAAAATTGAAAAGGTTTTATTAAAAATTTGATTTTCCATGAATTGTCCTTTTTAATATACTTAAATGACTTAAATTATATACAGAAATGACAATAAAAGAAATATTGTTTCGTTGTCATGATAAAATTTTGCACTTAGCAATTCTCTTCAATTTAAATAGTAAATATAGTGGGTGGGGTGGCTCTAAATTTATTAAAATCAGAAAATGAACTTTCGAAATAGAGTTTCTCTGCTTTCCAGAAAATTGAAGAAAATAAAATTTTAAATAAATTTTATCGAAGACACTGGAATTCTATGTCGTGTACTTTTCATTTTATAAGAAATTTACCAAAAAAATTAAGGTGTTCTTTTTTTTTTAATTTGGTTATATAAGTTATGATTTTTCATTAAGATAACTGTAGAAATACTTTCAGATATGTTGAAGGAGAACAATTTATCTCAGTATACTGAACGTCTAGCTTCTTTCGTTAGAAAGTTATACATACTTTTTACTAAAAATAAACGATTTTTTGAGCAAATGTCGTATTTGCCATTTTTGGTGATTTATACTACAAAATATGCTATTTCATATGTAAACAACGGTATTTAATGTCAAGTGCCCTAATCGAAGATAATGTTATATTAAAAAGTAATATCTTTTATATAAAAGTTCTCATAAATTTGAAAAAAAAGTAGTAGTTGGTTTTTTAAAGCAAATTATGCGCCCTAAAATAATCATCAAGTTAATATAGTAATGAGTGTGTTTCGACGTCGTCTCATTAGAAACCGACACTATCTTTTTGTCGGAATAAATTAGCGCCGGCTTCCAAATTTGTATAGAGCAGCCAAGCCAAGCTAAGACAAGGTTCAGCTTTACTGTGTCTTATCGGCATAAACAGAACTTCTTCTCGGACGGGACATCACGTTTGACCAATCGTTCGATTGAAACACAAAATGTATTTTCGTTTTGGGGATTTAGCGTCAATCTGGCGCTAATCTATCCGACAAAAAGTTAGTGTCGGTTTCTGATGAGACGAAATCGAAACGCATCTATGACTTTATTAAGTTAGGATGTATGCCCTTCACGTACAAAAACTGGTTTCACCAAAAATTTTCGCTCGATCACGAAACGGATACTTTGGTATAAAATAAAAATTACAGAGAGATAAAACCATTTTATATACAACACCCCAAAGCTTACATTTGGATTGCTCATGCAATGGAAAGTATAAAAGCTGAAGCTTGTGTGTCTTTAGCAAATTTGTCTGAAATGTGTTGTTCTCAAACTTCGTCGAATACAGTCAAGCTCTATCTCGAACCGTTACAAAGTTAAATTTTAAATATTGCTAAAATTAGAACCAATAGGGCGTGCAATGATCCTCCGCAGATCCGCAGGGAATCCTCAAAAACGGGTCAGACCTTCCGGTCGTTCTCGGTTTCGAATTGGGTCAATATAGATCCGGTGGTGAGTATGCAACTAATCACGCAGGAGGACTCTGGTGTGAGTCGGCGCCTTCAGGGTAGTACAGGGGATCGAGAAAAAAGAAAAAGAGAGGGACTAAATCTCGGTATTCATTGTTTTAAGGAAGAGGTAGACGAGGGACGTATAGGGGAGATGACGGGTTGACATTACATCCCAAATCGGAATGTTAGTTGGCCTTTCTCGGGCCCGAATGGAATTCGTTAGCTGAGACCTAACGGAACGATACTCGGCGCATGCCCAAACAATATGCTCGATATCGTGATAGCTGTCACCACAAGCGTTGATACCATCATCCACGAGCCCAGTACGTCGGAGATGTGCATCCAGAGTGTGACATGAGCTGGGACATCACATTAACGAAATTACGACCGACATTAATTTTCTATTCTATTCTAACCCTTACACAACCAGTATTGAAAAGCATCCTGGAAAACACTGCAGTTAGACTGTAATGTTTTTCTTGTCAATATTAATATTTGAAACATATTTTCATATGTCGCAAATATAAAAACGGCCAGGCCTACTGTGCCGAGTTGGGTTTGAAGTTGTTTCAAAATTAGCCGGCAATTAAATTATTCATTTAATGAACAATTTAATTGACGAATTGTTTTGAATCTTAAAGGAGGAAGAAACGAGGACAACCGTAACGACCGTTTCAGTTTAAAGGGAATATAATAAATCGTTGGGAGCAACTTAGCTAATAAGGTTAATGTCACTCCGTTGGTCCTTTGGGATGGGACAGAGTTATTTACACCTTGCCTTGGCTAATCAGTCTAGGTTAAAGCGCTTTTCCTAGCTCTTCGAAATTACGACCGACACTAATCCCCGTAAACTGAGGTTTCGTCGACACCTTCGGGACTATAGAAATTAGCCTCCTTCTTAGCTCTTCATTGCTCCACGAACTTGGCCAACTTTTGAGAGTCCTCCGATGAATAATGCTACAAAATTTGTTGAAGCAAACTGAACTCTTGATGTTTCCTTTGCCTTTCATAGATTACAGTGTGTCTACCGAGTAAAAGTGCTGTCATTCTACAAATAAAATTCGTTGGAATATTGTATGTTGACACGGTACTTGTTACGAAATAAATCATTCCGGTAATTCACGAACGATCGGTGAATACAAAACTGAAAAATTTATCTGTATTTTCCGCCTCCTACAAAATCCGTTATGTTCTCGTTTTTGACCCCTGTGTAGGTGGTACGCTGAACAGATTTTTCACACACTGCCCACTCGTCGGATCCATCTGCTCGTTTCACTTTTGAGCTGCCGCAGCAATTTTTTTTTTTCGGTATGTCCTAAAAGAAAAACTTCATAATAAATGTGCATATTTTACCCTACCATAGACCGCATCCAAAAATGTATAGAGCACAGTTAAATTAAAATGGAATTTATGATTCATTAATGGGTGCGAATCAGCATCACAACCGAATGCAATGCGGGTTTGCTTTTTCGCTGGCACCCTGGACTCCGGTGTGATTAGCAGCTAGTGCGCAGTGCCCGGCCCCGCCGACAATGAAATGCCGTCGGTCGGTCGGTCGACGTGGAATTTTGTCGCCCTTTTTTATGCCTTCTTCGTGTTATTCGTCCAGGTTTTACGACCGCTAATTGAATTCATGTTCTGCGGTGGGAATATGCGCGCGAGGCCGATTCCATTGCTGCTCTAGATGTACCACTACCTGATCCGCAGCAGGTTCGCTCTTTGTGAATGAAAAAAAAACGGAAATGCTACGAGATTACACAGTGAAATTAATTGCACTGCAGTTGGTCGTTTACCGTATTTAGCGTGATCCAGACGGGGCAGCTTGGGGAGTTTTTTTGGAAGCTCTGATTGCAAAGATATTCATAATTTTATAAATAAATTTAGTTTCGAGGCTTCGTGTCCTTATAATTTCCTCTATCCTCAACCGACAGTTTTATCTTTTAATCCGCTACTTCCGTCTTTTTTATTTTGAAAAGAAAATCTCACTAAAAATATCTACTGCATGCACTTTATCGCAGCTCGCTGCAATGCAAAATATGCAAATGAGAGATTCACCGAGCTTTACCAAAAGCAAACTGGGAATCGCTTCAAGATATTAGTCCTTGACCATAAACTTTCCTTCTTTTGATATGCAGCATGTGTATCATATAGTTCAACTGATGTGGTTACCCCAGCACGGAGCTTCCGGGTGGCTACCGTGGATCAGTGCACTGCAGTGCAGTGTGTGGGGAGGGATTTTGTTACAGGGAAAACCAAGACCCGTCACTTCTTACCTTCCCCCCAAGAAACTAGACTGCGTTGGTTGGATGGTTGGCTGGGAGGAATATTTCTATATTGCTGAATTATATTTGTCTGCATGAATGCAGACCCAGTCTGGAGTGTTTCCTGAATGGGAGCAAAGATGCCTTTCTAGATGATGTTTGCTTTTGCTACAACGGAATGACGACCGAAATCCGCAATCGCATGATCCGAGGCTGGGTCGTTTGCATTCGCTCCGGGGGGTGACCGGAAGATCTTTCTAATAGCTTTAACTGTGTATTTATGCAATAATAGGCCGAATCGTGGTTTAAGTTAATTTAAATGTCTGCTTTCAATAAAAATTTAAAAACCAAATATTACGAGAATCTTGAATGCGTTCCCTTGACTAACCCCTGACTAAATCGAATTTAGCATAGTATACATTACGTGTTTGGTTGGTTGCTACAAAAAAACCCTAGCTCCATACCCTTAAACGACTGCAACGACTGTTAGTATGTACCATAATGTGAACCTCTCCAGAATTCCAACCAATCTAATCAAGAGTAGTTTCATTCTTCCATCCATCTTTCCTTCCGTTTGATCCCGAAATTCTCTTGCCATCTTGCGGACCCTCAAACCCTCGGTTCTCTACGAATGCAATCCGGATGCAATATTAAAAGTTGGCAACGTCATAATCCGACAGTTGTTTCCATTCCGACGAGTGTTCTACGAGAGCTTCATCCAAAGTCCGTTCGAGAATAGAACAGACGAAAAACTGAGGAATGAGGTTACCGGTAGATGGAATTAGTTTTTCTCTATTTGTTACAGGGGCGAATCTCCGTTACAGGCGGGGTTATGCTAATTGGTAAAGATATTGTCGGTCTAGACCGGTGTGTGAAACACAAACGATGAGTTGGTAATTGTTGGATGAAATTAATGCGAAAATTAGGCGACAATTTGTTCAATGAGTTTAGAATATCGTTTGTCAATATAATAATAATATAATATCGCCTGGCAAAAGACAATCTTGACAAAAATAAATCGAACAAAAGGTACATCCAATGGTTCGATTCAACAAACATTCCCATTTCCTCCTGCATATCATTGCTTGCACAGTGTTCATCTAGAATCATGTCTCGTTCTACAAACAGGTCAATGATTCGCCCATTACAAATGAAAGTCCCCTTTCACAATTATGCAAGCCACCCACTCAACTGACACACACACCCACCCACATCGCATCGGCGGAAACACCTAGTACCTATCGGAGTTGAACGGTCCTGACAGAATGCTCCCAATTACACTCAAATCATACATTTTCATCAACCACCAACACACAGTATCCTTCCCGCCTGTCTGCTGTTTTCTGTTTTCCCACACGCACGATTGAATAAGTGCATTTTCACCATACCAACGACCGCAACAACGAGGGGTTCCTCGCCCAACACGGGCGAAACGTGCGCATCCAGCAAATGGGCAAAAGGAGAACCGGAAAAGGTAACGACATTTATTCCACAATAACAACAATGGAGCAGTCGTTGTTCAACGCAAGTGACGATGGTATGCAAATAATTGGAGGAATATGTAAATTAACACCAAGTTCTCTGTCCGGACTCGGCACCTCCTAGTTTGGGGAAGGGTTTACATTTTGCACGCAACGAATCGTCAGTCGTGTGTTGTATACCGTATTCGATCAGAAATTGAATTCGGTGGTATTTTGTTCCGAATTGGAATTGATTCAGCGTACGTGTACACCGGTGACCAACGAATCTTGCTTTTGTCCGTACCTGAATGTTTTTAAAAATGCTGTAACCTAAATACTGTTTTGCCTTTCTCATATAAAGAAAGTACATGCAATTACTGTAAAAATCGATTTTTTAACCATACGATTCAGATCGTCGAGATCGGAAAATGTTTGTGTGTATGTAGATAACTGTGTATGGGCGTGTCATTTAAACTCACACAATTTTCTCAGATATGGCTGAACCGATTTTAACAAACTTAGTTTCATCTGAAATCACGCTCCCATAAGCTGCTCTTAAATTTTTAGTTGATCCGACTTTCGGTTCCGGAGTTACGGATTGAAGAGTGCGGTCACACAGCAAATTACCATTTAATCTGGCACAACCATAATGTCCAATAGAGTGGGACATGGTTACATGAAAAAAATAAAATTTGGCTCCCAGTAACTTTTTGGGTCCCATTTAGCTACCAGAACAACTCTGCAAATTTTTAGCTCGATCAGAGAAACTATATTTTTGCGCCCGCGGTTTAAAGTTTACATGGGATTCCGTATGGGGAAATTGTATTTTGCAAAATAATTCTTCCAAGAGTCCGTTACCTCCTAAAAATAAATAGATGTCTGATTTTTATTGGAAATTTGTCAAAGAAACTAAGTCCAGAAGACTGCAAAACGATCTGATGTTTGTGGAAATAGTTATTAAGCAAAAACCGATTGATGCCCTGAAGATTGATATAAATTTCACTTTTCATAGTAATACTGCTTCTGACGGTCTAATTAGGTATATACAAAATTTTTTAACTTTCTCTTATTATGTACAAAAGAAGCCTTAATTTATCCCTCAAAACCTTGCGAAGTGGCCAAATAGTATAGATAAACGATTTAGACACATTAAGAGAGGATTAAAACAAAATTGCGTATAATTGCACAACCAACAGCAGTGGTGCTAGAAAAAATGAATATTTTATCAAACGTCAGAGCATCAATCGGTTTCTGCTTAATAACTTTTTTCTCAAGCGTCAGATCGTTTCGTGGTTTTCGACAATTTGTTTCATTGTTAAATTTCCTTTAAAAGTCACATAACGATTTATTTTTAGGGTGTAATGGGCGACTCCTGGAGGAATTACTTTGTAAAAGTTAATTTTCCCATACAAAATCCCATGTAAACTTTAAACAGTGGGCGCAAAAATATAGTTTCACCGATCGAGCTAAGAATTTGCACAGTTGTTCTAGGACCCAAATGGTACCTAAAAAGTTGCTCGGAGCTGGAATCTAATTGTTGTCCCACTCTAATGTCCAAATGATGTAAAACATATTAAAATGGGTGCAACATTGCTCTAGTTTGCGGGTCTGGATCACTAATGATTAATCAAAGCAGTTTTGACCTAATAGGCCACCTATGGCGGTTCATGATACCACCGGGGAACTCGCCAAGTTCCTAAGCTAATATCACACCATTCACGAGCGAATACTCTACCGATTTTTACAAATTTGCTTTCAAATGAAAGATACAGTACTATACCATTGATTGTTGATGAATTTAATTCGGTTCTGACGCTTGGTTCCGGACTTACAGGTTGATTAGTAAGGTTAGACTGGAATTTTGTACATAAATCAGCACAATCGTAATACCTGAGGGGCTAAAATCTATTGAAATGGTCCCCAAATTACTTCGAATCGCACGTCTAGATCACTGATTGCCAATGAAACATTCCTTGAATATATTGTCCACTATCCACGATTCCGGAAATCCCAGATGCAGGGCATATTCCGCAATTTATTTAAGTGGTTCTTCGGAAAGGAATTTCTGACACATCCTCCACTCCCACTCTACTATCCCCCACCACCTCCAATTCCAAACCCATTCCGCCACCATTTCAAAATATAATCACATGAAGATAACATAGAAGTCATGTTGATTAAGCTAATAAAATCACTGCGTTGCGTTGCGTTGAGTTGTGACGATGATTTTGGCGGATTGCACACTGACTTCATCATGTTTGACTGCTGATTATTTGATAAGAGTTGCTTAGGAAATGGTAAGTAGGAATTCATACCAATCCGACCCATATTAAAACCTCAACAGCATGATAGCCATCATTGCCGGCCGCCCCCATCTCCATCGTTTACGGGGAAGGAAACAGGATAAGGTAGACAGGAAGTGCTGATGTTCCATCTACTTAACGGAAGGACGACGATTCATCAGACTCTTCCATAGGTGTCGCGGAGTTGGTAGTTTGGAAGGGTATCAGGTCTAGGATTCGCACCAAGCAAGCGATGCGACCTGTAAAGCATATTTTATTAGATAGTTGTTTAGTTAGTCTTCGAGTGCACGATCACTTGAAAAAGAGAAGATCTTCTTTAGTTTTTGGTTCTTTTTAAACTCTGGGCAGCCGGCTACCGAGAGTATACTATGTTCCCTAAACAAAAGTAATTTGAACTCCACACAGCCGACCGTGGGAGTATTGTCTAGAAAGGCTAATCTTATCTGCGTAATGGGCCGGATCACTATTTATTGCAACAGTATTTGGACAGAATTCGCTACTTCTGCTCTACGATATATTTATTGGCTTGAAAACTACCGAGTGATAACACATTATACAGGCAAAAATAGCGCGAGATTTATTATTTTCCATATCGGATTGTTTGTGGAATACAACTATATGAGCGATAATAATGAACACTGAAGGGAAATATAAAAGATTGTTAACCTGGTGCACGGGCTTGTTAGCAATAACGGAGCTTGAAATTACTAGTCAGATTAGTCGTATTGGGGCTAATTTCCGATCAACTATTCATTTTTACGACAAAGTTTTCTCGACTAGATCTGTTCGCACCCTCTCATTCTGCTACCATCGGCAGAAGGCTGATAGCACCCATTCGTCGCACAGAGGAGTAACTAGAACAAATTCCTGGCCAATAACCAAAATATTTTTTTTTGATTTTCTCCTTCGTTATATTTTTTTATATACCTAAAAACCTGCTGAATAATGTGGCAAAATTAGGAGTATGTCAAAAATTGTTAATTTTTTTTGCATGGATGAAAAATGGTTATATTTTAAGGGATTTTTGAATCATTTTAATTATATATCCAGCAATATCGCTTTCTAGTAAGTAAGGCAATATTATTACAAATGTAGTTGAACACAGCGATTTGTATAACTTTTGCCTAAAACCGACTGAAAATAGTAGTGTAGCTGTACATTGCACCAACTTTAAAATATACGTTTTTAAGCATTTTATTCCAAGTTACATTATACGGCAAGATCTGGCAAAGTTGCTGAAGCAGTATTACAAAACCAGATTCCAGCTATCCGAAAAACATTCGAACTCTTCCGATCTTGTGCGATCTACTAATTCCAAGCGATTGTAAATATTGAAATTTTTAGTAATTTGAGGTACACTGAAATGCTACGATTTTTAAAACGAAGCTCTATGAAAATATGCACAGACGTCCCTTCTATCCCCCCTTTTCCACTGATCAACTGTTTTTGCAACTGGAAAAAAAATGTATGAATCACTAATGATATGTATGAATGGATATAGAAAATTTACCTCTGGACTGGTAGGTGGATAGATGCCAAATTGTTCCAAAAACTAGTTATTGTCTATTTTTTGTTCATATTAAGGCATAATAAAAGTAATAGCAGCAATAAAAAATTTCGGGCTGGATTTGACCCCAGTTACTCCTCTGTGCGTCACCGGTCTAAGGACCAAATGTTATCAATAGACTTAGACTCGCGTGGAGGCATGAGATAGGACACATGTGAGAATTTTGTTATCCCACCGTTTGTTGACCAAGTGAGCTAATTAAATCACTGCGAAACAAAATAAAAGTTTGAGGTCCCAGGAAACTCTTGGTGAAGAAATTTTTGAAAAAAATTGGAACGGTGCTTCACAGTTCAAAACCAATGTTTGTATGGAGAACTAGGGGTGTTCAAGAGGCAAGATATCAATGAATATGGTTATCTTAAACTTTCGCATAAAGTCTTACATAAAATGCTTATTACATTGAAAAAGTAATCTATGCAAGTTTTTAGCTCAATCGGACATCATTAAGGGGGTGCGGTGGTTGAATATTATTTTCATAAAATAATAAAAAATCCATAATATAATGTTGAAATTCGAAAAAAAAAATTGTCGAAATATTTCCAAAAATAGCATGAAACATCAGCATCTAGTGTCAAAACAAACGAAAGCCGCTGAAAACAAATTATGAAATTTTTTTAGATCCAATGACTTTGAAATTTTTAAAAAAATGATTCGGAAATCGAAAATTTTACTGTAATGCCCTACGATTGCATAAAATTTTCCCATCGAACTGGGTTTGAGAGCAGAACAAATAAAAAGATGGAAGGGATTTGGGTTCCAATCATCGTAAAGAAATTTTTGAAAAAATTGGAACGGGACTTCACAGTTTAAAACCAAAGTTTTGTGAAATTTTGCACAAAGTTTTGGTGTTAAATTGTGAAGTCCCCTTCCAATGTTATTCAAAAATTTCTTGATCAGGGGTTTCCTTTGACCCAATCTACAATTTTATTGAACAAAATCTAATGAATCATTGTTTGGATAAATAGGAAAGGCACAATCGTACCACTAGGTGGTTTGAAACAGGTTGTTTCACTTCGCTTCAACACATATTTTTCGCCTTATTCCTGACGAAGCGTAAAACAACCTTAGATAAAGTGTGAATATTTACAAAAAATATGTAGTAAAATAAAATTATACTTTTTTAAAAAAGTATTGGGGCTCCTTGAATTAATTCGTTGATAACATGTCTAACAGAAATTGTAGCATTTTCGCGTCTTATATAAAGAAAGGCTATGCCACTACTCTGAAAATCGACCCCCTTACCGAGGCTCGCAAGGCCGAGACTTATATAGGAGAATGTGGTTGGATGTCGGCATTCTTTTTATTAGTACAATAAATTCGTAAATTGCTACGAATTAGTTTCGTACAGACAATTTTCATAAAATATACGAACTTTTCGAACAAGTGATGAATCATACCTAGTTTTATTGAAATACTTTATTTATTATTACGAGTTTTTCGTAAAAATCACGAAACGACTTTTGTTGGTTTATTACGAAACGGATTCATTAGGTAAACGAATTGTTCGCTGCTATATACGAAAGCACCATTTGTCAAACCGTCAACTTCGATAGAGCTTCAATAGAGGTAGAATATGGTGTCCTTGTTGCTATACGTCAGAGGCTGGCGTCTCCACATTGAGTTTTATGGAAATTCAAGTTTTCTCGTTCGTTTTTCGAGGTTTTAATAAAAAGTAGTATATCGATTCGCAATCAGTTAATTTTATTCTTGCACAAATGTATATTATTGAGCGCAATTTTTTCGAAAATTGCTGCGAAATGTGATGTCTCTACATTAAAGATGGGCGGATATGGGTTATTTCGTACCCAGACCCGACCCGAACCCGAATATAATTTTTGTAAGCTTACCCGAAACCGACCCGTACCCGAGAATTAAAAAGAATCCGAACTTGAAACCAAGCCGTATCCGACGCGCACCCGCATTAAAAAGGTGCCCGACCCGAACCCGATTATCAATCAATAAATTTTATCTACTATGAGAGCCCGGGGCTAGTTAAGTAAATTGTGCACTATTGAAAAATATAATCATTCACGTAAAAATTAAAACTCACCGTAAATAACACAAACTTCACAAATTCGCTTATTACGTTCGAAAACTGTCACCCATGAATTCTACAAAACAAAATGAAATGCAACATATGAACACATATTTTACATAATTTGAGGTGAAAACGAGAGACAGTGCCATGTGCCTAATACAAACAAGATAAAGGAGCTCCACCAATTTACGTCTTCTGCAAACTAGGCTCGGGCTCTTCTATTATTTGCTTATCTTTCGGCATTGAGACATGTGAACGAAACCAGAAATACCACAGTTCCAGATTCTTCTCGGCGACAACACTTGACATGGAAACTGCCACTAATCATGATGTAGTTAGTTAGATGCGAGGACATTTTTTCCGAAACTTTTTTACCGTAAAATCGGAGTGTATTTGAGCTTTCGGTAAGATCAATTCTTCCAAAAATCATCTAAGCAATTCAATTTTATTCTAAACACGCTCAACTTCTGTCCGTCACGATTATTTTGTAATTTATTGAGTGATATTGTAATTGAAAAAGGTACAATTTATTTGCTTTTGATTAATTGGATAATCTCGTGTACATATAAAGGGTGCTCAGAAAAAAAATAAACATGATTTCAATACCTTTCTGTTATTAAAATAAAAAGCATATTTTTTTCTCTCCAAAATAATTGCTCTCTGGACTCCCTAGAAATGGGTGGCATGTTTCTTTTCGCTAGGGTGCTGTCAGTTCAATCGAAGATGGCGTCGAAACAGAAAGCACTCCGCTAGCGTGTTGTACGGTTTTACAAAACGCAGAGTCATCGTGGAAAAAAAGTTTACGGTAGACCACTTTCGAGACGAAAATGTGCCCGTGAGTACAGTTTATCGGATCCTGGCATCCCTGAGCGTGGAGCGGAAGTCCGGTAGCGGCCGTCCGGCGAAGATAATTACAAAGAAGAAGAAGGAAGCGTTGAAAAAGCTGTTCGGCAACCAAGGATGCAAAATGCCTACCTTTTCTGCGGCTGTAATTTTTCTGCCTACATTCTCATTTCTCTTTCGACGTTGCTGTCGTTCGCTATTGCGCTACGCCCAGCGCTGTACGGCAGTCTGTAATCAAAGCAGTAACATGACAAAAAATACTGTCCCCAGTACAGCCACCAGACGCGAGCGGTACAGCTTCTCTTTCCTTATTTTACACTTTTTAATATTTTTAATCTAATCAATATTTTCAATCACAAACGACGACAATAAATGCGATTCGTTTACGCCACGACCGGCATCAACGCTTTCGTGTGCGGTCCTCTCTCTTTGAATTGGAAGAGAAGAGTGTACAAAGCGAGAGGCCAAACTTTACTGCGCCACACTCTCACCGAGCAGTCGGAGTACAGCAGCAAAACTAAAATGTATTCTGCTGCTCTACGGGAAAATGTACTCGGTTTGGCTACCGTTCTGGCAAGAGCTGTAGTGATGCGTCGCTGTAGCGGGCTGTACGGCTTGTGCAAATGTAAATTTACCGAAAAAAATGCAGTTTACCGGTACCTTTGGCACCCCTGTCGGCAACAAGGACGGAACGAGTTTGCGTGACGTCGGCCGACAATATCACTGCTCCCATACATTGATTCACCGAACCCCCAAGATGGAGAACATCATCTGTCGGAAGAAGACTCGGTCCCCCGAGTACACGGAAGAGCAGATAGCGATCGTGAAATCGCAGTACCGGTGGATGACGAAGAACTACCACTGGACGTCGTTCGTGCTGAACGAAGAAAGATACTTTCTGCTCTCGAAGGCCCACATTCCAGGAATTGACAGCTTCTATTCCAGTGGCAAGTCAGTCCACGGAGTAAAAATATTTTCAAGCATAAATTTAAAAAAAAAAGTTGTGCTGTACATCGCCATACCGGACAGAGGGATTTCAAAGCCGTGGTTCAAGTCGAGTGATCTTGCCATTAATCAACAAGTGTACCAGGTGAGTCTTGAGAAAATTCTTCTGCCGTTCTTAAAGGAGCATCATGCGTATGGGAAGTACGTCTTCTGGCCGGACAAGACGTCTTCCCATTACGCCAAGAAGACGCTGTAGTATCTTAAGCAGAAAAAGATACTGTACGTGCCGAAAGAAAGGAATCCAACCAACTTTCCTCAGTACCGTCCCATTGAGGATTTTTTCGGTTCCCTCAGTGCCCTAGTGTACAAAAAATAATTGGCGGGTCAAGAACACGAAGCAGTCGACCACCAGGATCCGGAATTGTATCCGTAGGATGGATGTCAGTGCCGTCCAGCGCTCTTGTGAGAGCTTCGCGAGTAAGTTGCGTTGTACGGCCGACCAGGATCCCTTCTTCAGGATTCATTGACATTTTTTGAAGAATAAATACTGGATTAGTTGTTTTTTTTTTGTTTTTTTAACTACATGACTGAGACAAATTTCGCGCCAACTCGAACAGCACCCTCTCAGATTTTAATGAAACTTTCTGTACGTGAGAACTTTGTCACAAAATGCCACTTTGCATGCATTGTTTTTCCAAAAATGATCTAGACTGTCTTTTGAAAAGGGTCAAACTGTTTTACCAAATTTTTTTCAAATGGCAATAGTCTAAAATAACAAATCCTACAAAAATGTTGTAGGAGTGATTTTCACAAAATTAGCCAAATTTTTGAAGAAAAATGTTGAAAAAAATCTTCATTGACTCCTATACTGAAAAAAAAAAAACGATTTTAAAAACTACAGACAGACTACAGTAGATTTATAAAAAGATTGATTTGGATGAAATTTTGTACCCTACTTACCGTCAAAAATTAATGTTGGGCACTTTCAAGGAAAAAGTTATTCGATAAAAGCTTTTCCTTGTCCAAACTGATTTTTTTCAGTGTATTTCTATCGAAAACTAAACAGATGAAAGTCATAATCATCTCAGAATCCAATTTCCCATCTAATAGTTGCCTGATACATGGAAAAAGTATCAGTAACGAATTCGGTATTCGTTTGGCATATTACCCAGGTTACCTGTACGTTTCCTGCATAAATACCTATTTTACCAAATAACAGTACTATAAAACTACGGCCAGCAATCTAGTAACAACAGTTGTGAAGAGCAGTTTTAGTAAAATTATCATTATGGATCAATTGTATAAATCAATGTTGAACAGTATTAAGTGCTGTGCAAAGATAAACAGTCCGAGTGTAATTGTAATAATTAGCGTCCGGAAGTCGCCATTGGATTTCAACATGGCGTCAGACATAAATTTCTGGCACCTACTCGTCAAGACAATTCCGAAAATACCCAGTCAGTCTAGATGCTAGACTGTGAACTCTGGACTCTGCACTCTTCAGACTGGATTCTGGACATCGCGTTCTGGTCTCGATATTCTGTCCTATGAACTCTGGACTTTGAACTATGGTCCCTGGAGTCTTGATTATTTTCTCTGAAATCCGAACTCTAGACTCTGAAGTCTGGACTCTGAATGCTGGAATCTGCACTCGGAACTCTGGATTCTGGACTCTTGGCATTTTCCTCGGGACTCTG
The DNA here is from genome assembly GCF_030247195.1 of Topomyia yanbarensis. Classification (NCBI taxonomy): domain Eukaryota; kingdom Metazoa; phylum Arthropoda; class Insecta; order Diptera; family Culicidae; genus Topomyia; species Topomyia yanbarensis. The sequence goes on along the minus strand of NC_080672.1, from coordinate 427,710,934 downwards.
AGTTCTGGTCTCTGGACTATAGGCACTGAACTTTAGATTCTGGACTCTTCACTCTCATCGCTGGATGATGGACTCTTGGCGCTGGCCTCGAATTTCTGTACTATGCACTCTGGACTCTGGTATCTAGGGTCTTGATCCTTTACTCTGAAATCAGAACTCTGGACTCTGAACTTTAGGCTCTGCACTCGGGTCTCTGGATTCTGGACTGTTGGCTCTGGGCTCTGAACTCGGAACCCTGGGCTCAGTATTTTGGGTTTAGGATTCTGGTCTCTGGACTCGGATCTCTGGTCTCAGGATTCTCATCTATGGACTCTGCGCTCTAGACTCTGGCCTTTGAACTCTTGATGCTGCACTCTTTACGCTGGGTTCTGGACTCTCACCTCGGGATTCTGTGTTACGGACTCTGGATTCTAACCTCTGGGTTCTGGGTTCTGTGCTCTGGAGTCTGAACTCTTGGCTCAGTATTTTGGGTTAAGTACTTCGGGCTCTGGATTCTTATCTCAGAGCTCTGGACTCTGACTACAGTAATTTGGGTTGTTGACTCTGGACGCTGGACTAAGGAGTCTCGAATCTGTTATCTGCACTCTGAGCTCTGGACTCTGCATTCTTAACTCTGGTTTCTGAGCTCTCGCCTCGAGGTTCTGTGCTATAGACTCTGGACTGTAGATTGTGGTCTCTGAGCTATGGGCTCTGCACCTTGATTGTGGAACACTGAACTATAGACTCTGGACTATACACTCTGCACTCAGGACTCTGGATTCCGGACTCTGGGCTCTCTCCTCGGGACTCTGGGTTTTGGTTGCTGTGCTATGGAATCTAAACTCTGGATTATCGAATCTGAACTCTTGATTCTGGACTCTGAGCTCTGGAATCTGGACTCTAACCTCTGGTCTCACTATTTTGGGTTAGGCGATCTGGACTTTGGGCTCTGGGCTCTGTTTTAGAAATCATGGACGAAGTTCTGCGTTGATGATGGCGATTACATGTTCGCCTATGTGTATCATGGCGATGAGCTCGAGCGTTTGTATGCTAACAAATTTGATCATGCGGGCTTTCGCATACCGCGTGTGCTAGCGTGTAACTTCGCTTGTATTAATTCGATTTTATAACTGTGTGCCGATTTGCATTTTCGCGTGTCTTCTTGAATGACACACCGAGTATGTAAATTAGTAAGTGCTAAACGGTTCACTTTGTCACCGGGGTGTCATCATGTTTGAGAAATCGTAGACGTAGGTAAGCGTGGATGATCACGAAGGACCGCCGTTATCTTTAGCAGTTCTGGCATGGGATACTCCAAATTTAAAAGAGTTCCGAACCAGGGATCATTGCCAAGTCCAGGGTACCTCCAGAAAGAAGTTAGCCCTAAACCCACTTTGTACATTATTTCGACCATGGAATAATTAGATATTATTTCGACCATGGAATAATTAGATAATAAGAAAAAAAAAGTGAAATCAAGTGTACCCACTACCCCTCATTGCTTGAATGAGCTCCTCATTAGTTGAATTAAAATCATAGAGTTGAACGAATGCAGAAAAGTTTTTTTTTTAATTACCTAGCGAAACTTACCTTAGCATATTCCCAACTAATATTCCACTATATCCTGAGAGATGCCGTTGAACACGAATATATAATATATAGCATTTGTTGCGAAGCTTATTAACGGGGAAGTTGATTTAACTTTTCGCAATAGATTTTGGGACTCCTAAGTGATAGTTAAGATATACAGCAACGCTACAATCGAATTTCAATCGTATATCGTTTGGATATAATAAACCGCTGACCGCGGTGATCGAAGATTTTTATATAGCGACTGGTATGTTTATAAGAGTATCTAGATCCAATCAATTGTAACCGAGTTTATTCATTAAGACTACAGATGAATGAATAATGAAATAAAAGTTAATAAATAAATAAATAAATAATTAAATAAATTTCAAAATTAATAAATAGGTAAATAAATAAATAACCCACGTGTTTCAGGCTGTTCTGCAAAACGAAACTTTCTACACGGGCTAACGATTTAAATGATATCAGCACTGAATGACGCAGGTGGTGAAACTGAATATTGGTTCCATTTTCAACTTCATGAAATATTACACCTTACAAAGACTCGGTCGTATTGCACCACCTCTGACTGAGTGAATTCTTTGAACGTCTTTTTTGGGTTAGGACCATTTTATACCGGCATTCGGTTGTGAACATGTTTTTGTGGAAATATTGAAGAACATGTATAAATCCAATAATTGGTGTAATTTTTTGATACTATTTATGGAAAATGTTGTCGATTTCAATCGAAAATAGAATTCCAAGAGGGAATCGAATAATTAAAAGCTAAGTGGTAATTTTAAGAGGACTAGTTGGGTATCTGATTCCGAAACATTTAATGGGAAATCGTTCGTAAATTTGCTATGTTGCCTTATGTGGGCGAAACATGATTATTTTCAAAGCATTAGCGAGAATTCTAAATTCAGCAGGTAATTTGAACCGCCGACAAAATGCTTGATTTTGCACTGACCTTTTCCGAAGCATAATGGTACGCCATACCGCCGGAATTTCGCCACAACAAACAACCAACCAAAAACTTATCGTTTCCTCAATAACAGGGTTTTAATTGTTTCGAACATTTTCACCGTATTTTACAATAAACTAGACAAAGTTTTGCTGCACCGTGCCAATGTGGGTATTAAATGATGCGTAACATATCGTATATCATGGCTGCATGACATCGGTGCTCTGTTGCTGCTGCTGCTGTGTAGTTATTAAATTAATTCCAACTAGCATCGGTTGCGTGTCCTTTGATCTTCGTGAAATGGTGCACACGGAACGAGGGCAATTCACGTGAAAATGATGGCACCATTGGCACTTTTCTGATTATATGCGCAGGTACGTTTGCGTTCACGGTCGATTACATTACATGGGAAATTTCTCCCAACTATTGCGGTCATGAAATGGCAATCACTTTAAAACAGGGAAATGTTCCCGGTTTTCAGACTGTGTGAATGCGCTTCTCTGAAAGGATCGTGAAACTCTCGCGACTGGAAGGAATAGGAATTAGCTAACACATTCTTCACTATCAGCCCACGCTCACTAATAGTGAATTATGTGTATGAAGAGTACGACCATTGCCGTGCTGAAAGTGCATGCATACCACGGGCGGTCACTGATTGAACTACCCCGATAAAACTGGAAATTTATTTGCGAGAATAAATGTCAACGAGACCAGGGCGAGGAAAATTGTACACGATGTGTTGCCTGCAGCTGATGCGTCATAACGCGGACCAAATTTATTACTGTCGATGGTTGTTGGGAAATAGGAAAACAAAGGCAGTCTTGCAGCCTTTGAGACTATGGTCTTACTTGTTGCTGCTTGTTGTTGTTGGAAGATGGTGCCCTTAATATTCAAACCATCGCTTGCGTATGTTTCCATTCTCACGCTCATTACTAAGGCAAACCACGACTATGCGGTATGTCTCATTCATCTAACCTGTCGAGCATAATCCGAAGGAAGGCCAACCAAACACAAAATAATTAAGTAATGCATTATTTATTTTACGATAATTGCCCCCCTGAGTGTGCTAGCCTTAAATGCAAACAATCTTTTCGTCTCATTTCAGGGAAAATCGCCGTGGGCCAGAACCTGATGGTACTTCCGAAACGAAGGCTTAGCAGATTGCATGAGTGCAGAGTGGGAGCGCACGGCCTTTTTTGGGGGCCAACGCGCGCTGGTCGGTCGCGAACGGTGCGCAACGTCGGTGCCTGCACATCCTGAACAACCGCTATTGCTCCGTTGCGAGTGTGGGAATTGGGAAAATCTTAATGTGAATATAAATAAAGCATCGCCTGCTACGTGAGACGATGTGACTGCCGAGGCTGAAATGTCGATTGCACAGTTGGCAGCCGAGTTTCGATGGACTCGGGCGCTGTGTTGTGGTGGGTGGTGGTGAACGTACGGCACTAGGTAGACCGAAAGTATTGGGAAGTTAATGGGCTGAAGCGGCACGGTAGAAATCAGTCCTGGGAAAATGGGCCTGAATTGCAGGTAAGAAGCGGCTCTTGTTGCTTGGTAGGAAATGTATATCGTTAGTTTTGCTACTGATGGAAAGTGGTGACACATATGAGCTGACTCTGATTATTTTAAAGGTCATTTTGATTGGGAATTGATTGATTAGTTTTGCAGTGCAGTAGCCGAGTATCGAAAACGTTTTATTTTTATTTTTGTAGTCATCCATAAACCACTTAGATCAAAATTTTACACTTTTTAACACCTCGTAAACTTACGTAGACCTTGCCCAATCACCACTTTGCATTGCGACTGTTTCTATTTTTTTCATTTTGTGGAAAATGTTTGCGAAACGCATTATGGTACTGGACCAGAAATTTGACTGAGAGTAGGGACTCGATAGAATTCTATAAAATTCGCAAATGCATGATAAATCTACCACCAAACCAATATCAAACTGTTATCAATTGTTTGAAACGGCCTTACCTTAATTCATAGCTGCCACACTCGAGGAGTTCTTTTTTTCTGTTTTGTATAATTTTCGGGAAAACTTTTGGATAAAAATATTTGAAGAAAGTCACGATTGTTCTTTATAAAAATTTTCATTCCGTTCAAATTTTTTTGAAAAGTTTCCTATCTAACAAATAGTATCTAAAATCATTTACAATTTTAACACTACTCTGGATTGTTGATGGCTACAAAAACTGTCTTATGGCACATGATATCGATTTTTTTTTACATTTCTTACAAAAGTAATGCACGACAGTTGGCCTGGCCGCTTTAATGCTTGTGTCATATTCAATATGTGCCACAAACATTAATAATGACAAGAAAAATTGTGGACGAACGTCCGCAGTTTACTAGGATCCCTACATGTTTTGGCTGTGTATGTGTAGACTAGACTAGACTAGTAGCACCGGTTTGGTGGTTTAAATTTCGGTTGTGTTTGGCTGTTAATTGGCGGAGGAAGTGCAAACAAGGGGACTTTCCGGAAGAGCTGAAGAGGTGAGCGGTCGACATACGACAGGCAATCCGAACCAGAAAAAGAAGAGATACAAGGAAGATTCCAGGATAGTTGTGTGAAAAAGAGTATGAAGCAGTCTGGTTTGAAGAGCATTGAATCCCAAATCTGTTCCCGGTGAGCCTGTTCCGGTTACATTTTATGTTTCATTTATTTTTTATTTTGTATATTTTTTGTTGGTTGATCGGGATTTACTGTGTTTTTATTTAATTGAAGGCTGCACTAGTGTGTTGATAACGCCTGTTTTTCCCGGGTGGAGTCATCTTAAATGATGTAAAATACCGGAAGGCTGCACTCAGTTGATCCACTAAATTCCTTCTTCCATGTCATATGAGGTGATGGGAACATTCATTTCTTACATCATCTGAATTTTCTGCATTTCTTGTATATTGTATTGAGTGGTGCGGGTGGATTGGTGGTCATATTTGTCATATTTGAAGAAAGGCCTTTAAGTCAAAGCTACAGTAATGTTTACTGTTACTCTTCTGTAAATGGAGGGACGTGCACGAAAGAATGTTTGTGGAGTGTGACAGGACGGGACGAGATGTGTGGTTGAAATGAAGAAGCCGTTTTCATGTACCATTTTTGATGATCGTGCACCGATGCGGTGGAGATCGGTGCTCAGAAGTGCCAAATCTATGCGCGAAACTACTCCGGCGCACATCAATCGAAAACTTGAATATAGTAGGACGAAGATATTCTCTTGGGTGCTACCGTAGATAGGTAACCCGATGTTGTTAGAACAAGAGTTATACTACGTTCACACTACGAGTTAAAACGTGTTTTAACGCTATCTTGATGACATTTTTCTTGTTGCTAATTATTATAACATGTTTTAACTCTGTAGTGTGAACGTGGTATTAGACTACGACATTAAATTTCAAAACACTTTAATTTTAGTATGTTCTTAATTTACATCTAATTACAATATTTAATATGAAGTTGGAGATGAATGGTAGTAGCCATACGCGTCGGATGCTAACGATTTTTTCGATTTGTGATTATTCGGAGGAATTGTGGAAGTTGCTCAACAAGGGTTACATCGGAAGAGGCTGTTTCTTTTGAAATTTAAACATTGCCATTGTCATCTGGAAGGATACCAAGAATAGCAAATAAAGTAATCTTGAGTAAGCCTAAGACGTTTGTTTGATAAGGGAGTATTTTTCTGTTTGCATTTTATATCTAGCACCTAGTACACTGATGCTGTTTTTCTACCCAACACCGAGTCCCTTTAACCCTAACTGACATCAGTCCATACATTTTGACATCAAATAAAGTGTATTTCTCTTGTTGAGTACATATTCCAGTGTTTTGATCTACTGTGGCAGACCCTTTTTTTATTGTATGCCACATCAGGATGTTGTATCATTATTAATTTGAGTGATTCCCAATTGCTGACTATAGGCGCGGTCCCAGTAAGGTATTTTAGAACGCATGAGGTTTATTGCCTTACTGGGTGCAGTCGTCCATGAGAGCGAGTAAATGCGCTATAACCTAGGCTCATTAGCCACGGCAAGGTGTAAATACCTCTGTCGCATCCCGAAGGACCAAAGGAGTGACATTAACTTTCTTAGCCTAGTCACTCCCAACGATTTATCATATCCCCTTTACACTGAATCGGTCAGTACGGTTGTCCTCGTTTCTTCCTCCTTCAAGATTCAAAATGATTCGTTAGTTGGATTATTCATTAAATGAATAATTTAATTGCCGTATAATTTTGAAACATCTTTAAACCAAACTCTGCACAGTAGGCCTGGCCGTTTTAACATTTGCGACATATTACACATAATATGCTTCAAATATTAATGTTGACAAGAAAAACACTAAAGAATATCTGCAGTGTTTTCCGGGATGCTTTTCAATACTGGCTGTGTAAGGGTTAGAATAGAATAGAATGGAATAGAATTTCTTACAAAAGTAATGCACAGGATTCGCTCAAACTTTGAAAAAAATTCCCGAGGCCCTGAGGGCCCGAGACTCATATACCAATCGACTTAGCTCGACAAATTGGCACAATATCTGTTAGTATATGTGAGTGTGGCTGAATTGATCTTAACGAAACTGGTTTCAAATAAAAGACCTAAAGTGACAATTCGACACTATTATTTTTGTTTATGGATATGCTGTTTATCTTCTGAGAAAATGGTGTTTTTTCCCAAAGCACGACATGTTTTAGGCACATAACTTTCAAACTAGGTGACCTATGTGCACATAACTAGAAATCCTGTAAAAAAACCTTTCTAACGAGTTAGAAATTGTCGAATTCCGTTCACGAACGGCGGAGATATTTTATATTATATATTTTTTATATTTTTATTCCTGACTTACCAATTTCCAATAACTAAATATGAGACCGTTACATGCAGAATCTTGCTTTATTGGTATTTTAGGAGCATAACTAAACCGATTTTAAATTACGGGGTATAAAAATACATCTACGTGATTCAGAGAATTCGATTCCGAACACATTTTGTGAATTTTATCGAAAATGAATGAACTATTTTTTAAAAATTAATATGAAAGTTCACTTCAAAGTAAATTTTTTGTCCAGAGTTGAGATATTTAGCACTTGAATTAAGCGTTGCATTCAGCCGTGAGGTAGATGTTACATTGTCGCTGTTGTGCTATCTCTTATGACAAGCGCCATTTAGCACATTTCGAGAAAAACGTTATTGAAAATTTGAGATATAATATCTTGAAACTTATAAATGCTATAAACAATTCAAAGAAGCCAATTGATACTTCTATCTACTCTGTATTATCCTAGCGTATAAAATTTCATATGCAGAACTATCCATCGTTTAACGCGTATTTACTGTAGAATTTTGACATCTAATTGCTTTATTATTGCACTAATGGGATCATTACACCTCATACTTCATTGTGAAACAAGACAGCTGCCAATATTTGTCATTTACATTACATTTTTGAATGGCGACTGAAAAGTAAGCAATACCTTCAATTGAATTGTATTATTTCAATTAGTGCTAATAACTCCACTATGTGACAAAACGTTGTCACAGGTGTAAAAGAAGTAATGTCTAGAAAAAAAATCCGAAGAAATATGTGAAACAACTTAAAATTTGTTGTTTTTATTGGAACGTACGAAATTTTTTCCATGAGATATTGCAGATTTTCATCTGCGAGTTGTCTTAGAGTGCATGGGCTGACAATACAATTATCAATGTCATTCACGTAAAAATTATAGAGAAGGGGGCTTAGACAAGAGCCTTGTGGGAGGCCCATGTAACTTATTCTGAGTGTCGCCAAATCGCCATATGAAAAATGCATGTACTTTTCTGACAATAAATTGTATAAATAATTATTTAATAACGGTGAAAGACCACATTGATGTAGTTTCTCCGAGAGAACATCAATGGAGACTGAGTCGAATGCTCCTTTTATGTCTAAGAACACAGACCCTATTTGTACTTTTTTTGCGTAAGCGAGTTGAATTTCTAACGAAAGTATCGCCAGGCAATCATTCGTCCCCTTTCCTCTACGAAAACCAAACTGGGTATCTGAGAGCCAGCCGTTCGCCTCAATCCAATTGTCGAGATGTCGAAGGATAATTTTTTCCAACAATTTCCTGATGCAGGATAGCATTGCAATCGGTCGATACGAGTTATGATCGGAGGCTGGTTTTTCCGGTTTTGGAATGGCAATAATTCTCACTTGTCTCCAGTCACGCGGGACAATGTTCTGCTCAAGAAACTTGTTGGTCAGGTGTTCAAAGGTTACAGAAGGCATTTTTTCGGCAGGCTTTGGAAAATAAGGTGACGCTAGGTATTTGTAGGCGATAGACTGGATGTGTAGATTAGTTTATAGAGCTGACGATTTATTAAGGAATTCAACTCGTTTCTGTCACACAACAATGCGAAGACTTTATTTGGATATTTGTTCCTTCATTAACCGCTCAAAAAACGACCAAAAAAACCCGATTTCCGAAGGATTCGACCGACGTTTGTTTGTGTTTGACTGTCACTCATGTAATGTAAATGGATATTAACCCTTTCATGCCCAACTTTTTCCTAGTGCATGTAGGGTTTTAGAACTATTTTTTCTTGAAAACGGTGGGGTCAAGAAACTCGAAAAAACTATTTTCATAACGGTAGGTGCTTCTCTTGCAGTGCTAGAAGCTGCGAAATTTTTACCTTCCAATGCTCACTACAATTCTCCTAGAATATTGACAATAGTCCATTGGCTTGGAAAACGAAACTAAAAATTTTTTTATAAGTTTTCACTAATATTGCATCATAACGAAGTTATATGAAAAATTCATTTTCCGTCGTCAATGTAAACTGTCCTTGGCAGCACTGCTCCATCGGAATTCAATCAGACTAATTGCAATAACTTCAGTTTTAGAGATGATCCTTGTAACTGTTAATACTCAAATGACAGCCAATAGTCACATTTATTAGCCTTACTAGTTTTTGTGAGCAAATCTTGCCTCAACCAAAAGTTATAGCTGTTTAAAAACGTTGTTGTCCACAAATAACATGGGCATGAATGGGTTAAGCGCAGTTTTTTTTAAATTCGACGCAAATTTGATATTCATTTCGAGAGTGTTCTACCTCTAGTATCAGACACTGACTTTCCGTTTAAATTATACACATTAGACTCTGATTTTCTTTTGAATCATAGGCAATCCGCTCAATATTCTAAAGATTTCGAAGGAAGTGACGCAGATATACCTATCGTGACAGTTTTCTCGAAAGTTCACCGAGATAAGCTCAGAATATGACTAAAGCAAGCAAATTACTTTAAGCGATAAGCCTTTTATGAAGGACTACCGTGTCTACATGCCCGCTTACAACGTTGAGATCGACGGTGTAATCACCGATTCGAGTTTGTTATGCGTCGATCTACTGAAGCATAGAGTCGGCTATTTCAAGGACCCCTGGCTCTAACGAGCAAGGATATAGAATGGCAATCTGAGACATCTATTGCTGCTCCCAAAAATTATACGCAGATGAGATTCTTTACAAAAGCCTAAATTTTTCTCTTCAGGGGCCACCAAGTGTACCAGCTCGAGCAAGCTCTGATATAAAGCTAATGTAAACAGCTCTTAGAAATTTGAACTAAGTCAAGGAGTTTTCGGCGCTTCCAGGAAGACCAAAAATCTAATGTGACATTTCAGCCAGAGATTGAACTTAGCGCAGAACTCGTTGATGACCGACAACTTTGTGATATTACGGAACTCTTCCCAGCATCGAGTAGGCATCAATCCTCACGGTACGTCGTAAGGTTGTCTTCTCGATTGCAATTAATCTAGCTTACTCAACTATATTTGGTAAAGTTTGATGGAGAGGGGCTGCCTAATTACCCATTACCATAAACCTATCGCATTGTATTTCTATGATACTGAGTAAACAAGCGATAAAGTTTGTAATATTTTCGCTATTTTTTTGCCTTTCTCATATAAAGAAAGGCTATGCAATCACTGTAAAAATCGACTTTTTAACCGAGGCCCGGAGGGTCGAGTGTCATACACCATTCGATTCAGTTCGTCGAGATCGGCAAATGTCTGTGTGTGTATGTATGTGTGTGTGTGTGTATGTGTGTGTGTATATGTGTGTGTGTGTGTCATTTAAACTCACACAATTTTCTCAGAGATGGCTGAACCGATTTTCGCAAGCTTAGTTTCATATGAAAGGTATAACGCTCCCATAAGCTGCTATTGAATTTTTAGTTGATCCGACTTCCGGTTCCGGAGTTACGGGTTGATGAGTACGGTCACACAGCAAATTCCCATATAAACTGGTACCACCACGATGTTCAAATGATGTAAAACATATTAAAATTGATGTAACATTACTCTAGTTTGCGGGTCTGGATCACTTATGTTCAATCAAAGTAGCTTTGACCACATTGGCCACCTATGACGGTTCATGACGCCCCCGGGGAACCCGCCAAGTTCCTAAGCTAATATCACACCTATTCCCCAACGAATTCTCTACCGATTTTTACAAACTTGATTTCAAATGAAAGATACAGTAATGACATTAACTGCTGCTGAATTTCATTCGGTTCTGACTCTTGCTTCCGGAGTTACAGGGGTGTTAGTAAGGATACACTGGAATTTCCCATATAAATCGGTACAATCGCAATACCTCAGAGGCTAAAAACTATTGAAATGGTCATCAAATTACTTCTAATCGCAGATCTAGATCACTGATTGCCAATCAAACATTCTTTGAATAAATTGTCCACTATCGACGATTCCGGAAGTCCGGAATTCCGGGCATATTCCACAATTAAAGTCACATCGGTTCTTCGGTGATGACTGAACCGATTTTCTCAAACCAAGTCTCAAATGGAAGGCAAAATATGCAGTTGAGTATTACGTCGCCGCCCCTCCTACCCCCACCTTGCCCTTACACCACCCTCCTTCATCACTCCCCTCCCCTTGGACCACCCTCACGCCCGCATTTCCTTCATCCACCCCGTATACCGAAATAAGATGAAGGATTTCTGACGCATCCTCCACTCTCACTCTACTAACCCCCCATTCCCTCCACTTTCAAACCCATTCCATCAGCATTTCAAAATATAATTACATGAAGATAACATTGAACTCATGCTGATTAAGATAATTAAATACTATTCTTTTGCCTTTCTCATATAGAAAGGTTATGCAATTGCTCCAAAAACCGACTTCCTAACCGAAGCCCGGAGGGCCGAGTCTCATATAACATTCTACTCAATTCGCCGAGATCGCAAAATATCTGTGTATATGTATATATGTATGTATGTATGTATGTATGTATGTATGTATGTATGTATGTATGTATGTATGTATGTGTGTGTATGTGCGGATTTGTTAACAAAATGTACACATCGGTTTCTCGGAGATGGCTGAACCGATTTTTACAAACTAAGATTCAAATGAAAGGTATAATATTCCCATAGGGTGCTATTGAATTTCATTTTCAACCGACATCTTGTTCCGGATTACGAGTTGAAGAGTATGGTTACAAAACAAAATTTGTTGATTTGTCCACATCGGTTTCTTGGAATTTTCTGAACCGATTTTGACAAACTTAATTTTAAATGAAAGGTCCATCAGCTGCTGTTGAATTTTGTGTGGATCCGAGTTCTGGTTCCTGAATTACAGGGTGATACGTACGATCACGCAGCAAATCCAGATTCTAACGAATTCTGCGATGAATGTAAAAAGGTGAAATTTTTTCCAAAATGTAAACACAACTGTTGAATTTGTAGATCTAGGTCACCAACAGTCATTCAAAGTTTCTTTGGCCACACTGGCCACCATCGACGGATCCGGAAGCATCCAAATTCAGAATAACGGTTATATTGGTTTCTCGAAAATGGCTGGACCGATTTGATCAACTTAGTCTCAAATGAAAGGTGTTGCGTCCCCGGAAACTGATATTAAATTCCATCTCCATCCGACTTCCGGCTCCGGAGTTACGGGTTGTGGAGTGCGATCACATAGAAAACTCCGATTCAAACCGATACCGCGATGAATGCAAAAACGTGCCGTTATATATACTTACCAAGTGTAATAAGAATGAAAAACATTTCCATAATGTTATATTGTACGAACCAGCTATTATATCATAGTTTGGAGAAATGAGAAAGGCACAATTGCACCTCTAGGTGGATTAAAACAGGTTTTAATTTGAAGTCTCTGCAGTTGAAATTTAAATATTGTGCAACTCGAGCACGTTTGTTGTTTATTCTTTTATCCATATTCCTTTTAAGAGCAGCACCATATATTATGAATAAATCTGGATGAAACTGACAGAAACGTTAGGTAATCTTTTGGCACCTTGGATGGAGTCACAGTTGTACGCTTATTTGATGTTTACATGAGCTTTCTTTTTCAGTTCGATATTCGATCGAAAATTTTGTTTATCTTATATTAACATTTATCCTCACTTATTATATAAAGCTGGTCGGGATTTCAACGCCCCTTGGCGGGGGCCAACCCAGCCAACCCCACGCTACGGCTCTGCTCATATACCATTCAACTCAGTTCGTCGATATCAGCAAATGTCTGTATGTGTGTGTCTGTGTATGTATTCTCTAAACTCACTCATTTTTCTCAGAGATGGCTGAGCTAAATTGCTCAAACTTAATTTCAAATGTATGGTGTAATGTTCCGGAGTTACGGGTTGAAGAGTGCTGTTACACAGTAAATTCCTATATAAACTAGTAACACCATGATGTCCAAATGGTGCAATACATATTTAAAAGAGGCCAACATTACTTGGATTTCAAGTTTTGACCACAATGGCCACCTATGACGGTTTCTTGGAGCCTCCGGGGAACTCGCCAAATTCCAAACGAGTAAGTGTTTCTTCTTATTTACACTTCTATGATCATTTCCAGATATTTTTAGTTTTCGTTAAGCTTGATTTCGAACTCCACGTTGTAAGTAGCGGTTTGCCCACTATTCGAGTTCTTATATAAATTTGTCCGGCGGACCCTTCTTTTTAAGGCGGCCTAGGTGCCTCTACAAGAATTTCGGATTTTTGTAACACAAAAAAAAACTTTTCGACTCTTATTCACCTACTCCCTCTGTCGTCAACAACTACTGATGCTCGCTGGATACCGTCAAAGATGGGCAGGTGGGTGGCTCCTTCCGACCGACCGGGATAGCAATGGCCGCGTTCTCCTTCGGTTTTCGTTGGCTGCTTCGGAAGCGGTTCTTGACTGTTAGCTGAATTATCGCCGGATCTACTCGCTCCCTGCGAGAGATCCCAGAAGTCATCGCAGTGTACTTCCCAGGGGGCACATTTGGCCGTCCTGCTCTTCTTGACGTATAATTGTGAAGGAGAGCTAGGCTCGTTCGGCTGATCCTTCACAGCGAGAGCGGAAAGGCGTCTTCTGGATCCTTTGTACTTAGCCGGGGAAGCGAAATGTTCCTTGGCGCTTAGCTACCTTTTCCGGCGACCAGACACTAAAACACTAGTTTTTGAACCACGGGCCGCCGCTTTCGCGAGAATATTCTACCGCACACTAAAACGGGATGGATAGGTCTAGAAAAAAGTCCGAACGGGACAAAAACACACGACTTCGTTCTGCTACCGTAGCTCGAAACTTCATAAACTTTTTGATAGCCGCCTCCCGAACTCGACCAAAACAACCCACACCAAAAAACGCACCGCCGCATAACTGTCATCGCTATTGCAGAGCATTGTCAGTAGTCACTATTACAGTGAGAGGAGAGCGGTGACCTACCTAAACCCTATGTTATTTATTTATAAATGTTAAATAAAAATAACTACACCTATGTGAACTAACAAAATCGTTCACAAACAAAAATATAAACCAAATTTTACATAAAAAGTGAACAATCATATGGAAAAGTGGCGAGCATCATGTTGCAAAATAAGACACTCTACGGAGAGAGTGCGCACAAACAGGTATATTTCCATCCAGTGCTGAATTGTTACTCTGACGGGGTACAACATGAAGTAGTGAGAAAATGTCTTGAAACATACTCAATCGATATTTTTTTAAATATTTTTACAGAAGGAAAACTAACAAAGCAAAACAATGCAATAGTCTCGAAAAAACAATCGAGGCTAGTGAACGAATCCAGTGGAAACTGGTGAAGAAATTTCGAAATAATTTTGAGCGGCCCAAAATGAGCATTAACTATACTGAAAGCTTTACTTGTATGACGGATTCATTAACATATCCACGCGTGCGTCGTTCGATACTCTTACCTGTCTGCATAGAACCCACGGATCTTCACAAATGCAGCTCCTTCTCGAAGCGAAACTGAGCCAGGCTCCAGCTCCACCCGCTGTCAAAATGTATGAACCGATAGCGGTTGGGGCTAGAACCCGACTCAGCCCCGGAACGAAGCAAAAAACGGCATAAGGTGGCTCGTACCCTGGTTGGGACTGCGGGGAGGTAAGAGATAGAAGTTCTGTATAAGAGGTGAATGGCGGCCAGTAGTAGGGTTCAAGGTGCTTAAGCTGCTGAAAAATAAATTCAATTCTTTTATCGTATAAACTATGTAAAATATGGTCGCAAAAATCGTATGATGGCTATTTACAATCACTATTCCACAAACAGTGATTTTCCATAGTTTGAAATGAAATGAATTAATATTGTAACAATACACCGTTTACCGACCTTTTTCATATAAAATTTTCTATCCCACTATACCATTAAACTTTAATAATATATTCTTCGTTAATACAGTATCTGTTTTGTCGGCAATGAAACCATATAACTTGCTATCGAGACGACATTAATTTAAATGTTTCAACGCTACTGGTGGCTGTTTCATAAAACATACCAGCAGTTGAGTTGTACCCATCTGTTTGCTACGCCCCGTTTGTATTTCTATTTGACATCACATATTTTCCGAGAACTTGTGTGTTTTTTTCTCATCCTAGCCGTGTCATTTTCATAGGAACATGCTCTACACGTCTTGCAAAACGGAATGGAACCAGCTGCATATGAATAGCCCTGACTTCTCCGTAGATTTATCAAACTTATATTTGCTCGTTTATTTTCAATTGAGAATAATTCTGTTAGTGTAGGAAGTCAAGACCAAGAACTACAATAAACCGGCTATAGTAGATTCCAATTGTTCTCATTTGGACAATTTTACTTCGTATTTTGCAGGCTGAAAATATCCGTACCAATTATATAAAGCAAATTGTACCGACGGCAAAGTTTGTAGATTAGTTACGCTTGCTCTCTGAGCAGGATATAAGACTCAAATGATTCCCGTAGATGAGATGCTAAAGCTTACTTCCTCTAGTGGAATACGAAATAATCCTTAATGCACTTCCGCTCGATCTTGTCTAGGGAAGTCTGCTAAGTTGAGTTTTCTGTTCATAAAATTCGATCTACCGCTTTGACTTGGTTCTCAACAAAAAGAGTCAATACGTATTTGATAAAGACAAAGACACGTACAGATATCCAAATGAATTCTTATGACGATAAAAGACAATACTTGTGTAAACTACGCACAATGCACCATCCGTTTATACTCGAACTGAACAGCTGATAGTGATATAGAATCACCGTTTAAATTCAAACGTTCACACACCTCCAACCGTTAATTGTTTTCGATCAAATATACATCGAATTCATTAAACAGCAACCCCCAGCAAATCAACTCCCCCACGCACGCGCTCCATTACCACAGGTACCTACCCTCAGTTTCAGTCAGTTAGTGTTTGCTCTGTGGAACAATAGAGCCACGCGTGACCCTCGGTTCATGTATGTAGAGCATCCAATCCATCCTCAGCTCGAGTTGAGCGGTGTGACTTTGGCACCATGCCTCGGAGAATCTAACTCCGCCCGTGACCACCACGGATATGGATGTGGATTCGGATATCTCGGCAAGCTTTTGTCTACACCCGCCGCACCGTCGTGGTTTGTTCGTCCGACCAACAACGCGAGCAAGTGATCCAACCGACATCGAGCGAGCTTCCCAATTAACATGGATAAATTATATCCTACCGCAGTATGTATGTATGGATGGATGTGTGTGTGTGTGCGAACGTATCTGCGTTCGCCTATTTTACCCTAGTGCTATCATCGTCCCCACGGTGCCACAGTTGTTCCATGAAGGTGCGGAAACTCAAATATGAAGTGGGAAGTTGTGAAACGGATTTCCCGATCAAGCTCGGGGGAGGGCTGATGAGTTGTAGTACATAGTTTGCTTTAAACGGGTTGCATGGTGTAATATTCTCTCTTTGATTTCTAGTAGTTTAGAGTTATGTGTCATCGCATAATGCAAATCAGAATGACGAAAAGCAATGAAACATTAAACACACATGTTTAACCTAACTTTATGTTTATATTTATTGCAATGAAAGTCGAGCAAGGAGGTCTCATGTCGAATCAGAACTTGTCATCGTTCTGAAACTCAATAACATAATTACAAATCAGCGGTCGAGTTGCATCATCACTGAGATGGACGCAATAACAGTGTAATTCAATCACACCATCTAATGGATGGGGCGTGAACGCAAAAAGCCATCAAAACGGATTCTGTTGCAAGCGGACCGCTTGATGATTAGTAAGCGTGTGCACTGACTAACTGACTGACGGGGAGAAGAGGTTCCGTTTGATTTGTTTAATTATGCGATTACAACTTTTAATCACCCGGTTATTACCTGAATGCATCCGACTGTCGATGAGCAGACATTAACGACCGGTTGGCTGTGTAAGTACATTTAGTAGCAAAATTGCGGGCACCATCCATCAAAGCGTGTACGTGCTTTATCATCATTAATGGTTGTGATATGATCGATGGAGGGTGTTTCATTTATTGATACTGATTTAACTTAAACTTAGTCAACTAAAAAAATTATATAATGAATTCACTGAATCAACCGTTTAAGAAAGTAAATATAAAGTTTTTAGCGGTTTACAATCGTAACAAGTATCTCTTTTGACTCTAATATTTTCTCAAATACATAATTGAATAATTAAATATTAAAATTTCATTTTACTACAATTAGTCACAGTTCTTACCCTTACTGTGCTTTTTGAGCAAATCTTGTCGTTTATAAGCATTTAAGTTTAAACACCAACCTTACTTTATGCATTTTAATTTTCTTCAGCCCGTA
Organism: Topomyia yanbarensis; assembly: GCF_030247195.1. Taxonomy (NCBI): domain Eukaryota; kingdom Metazoa; phylum Arthropoda; class Insecta; order Diptera; family Culicidae; genus Topomyia; species Topomyia yanbarensis. The sequence goes on along the minus strand of NC_080672.1, from coordinate 427,693,335 downwards.
GTGTACCCTAAAGTACGCAACCAACTATGTGAATGTATTTATGTACATTCAAATCAAATCTATGCGCCCCGGATCGTAGTAGCCATACGCGTCGAACGCTATTTTTTTCACTCCTGTCAACATCCCCAACTGTGAAATTCGGTTTCATTTACATTTTTGAAAGTTCAATGTCGTATGGGTGGAAACTTTCTTGAATGCAAAATTTATTGTGAATTATATGCGGTGTGAGTGCGGTTTCGTGTGATGTGTGAGGTTCTTCTACGAAAAATGTGCATTGTGAAAAACTTTGTTCACCCTGAAGGAGCAGACAGCTTGCCCGAATTGCCGAGGTCGGTGTCCTAATCTCTGTTGAATGAGAAATGTGGACAAGAGTGAAGAATCGGAAAGTGAAAAGCATGCAGAAGAGCAAAGTAGAGATTAATAGAACATGCTAGTGGTGAGAACGTGGCTTTTGGGGTACCTTTCGGTAGTTCCGAACGTTCATCTACTAAATAACGGATCGGATTAACGGAGGATGAAACCCTCTTAAAGGTATGTTAAAATAACCTAAGAATATCATTTAAAAAAACAAATTGTAATGCGAGAGATATGAAAATCAGTGCATTGTTTGTTTCAAGTTGCAGCAGTACTTTATACGTTATTATTTCGTCTAGTCATATTGGATTTATTTCATTCGTTCTGGAACGTGTTTGTGTGCTATTAGTTTGGGACTATCTGCCCGCCAGATGAGGCTTTGGAACAAATTGTGTTTTCCTGTTGATACTTCTTACTGTTGATACTGCTTAGTTACCAATATTTCAATCGTGGATCGTATTTCCTTTATTGATCGTTTTTGTTCTATGGTTCGTTCTATGGTCAAAACCAAATTTATTTGCTTAGGACAGTGGCAAAGCCAAAAATTGCAGAGGGAATTGCGCTCGAAAATAAATGTCGCAATGAGAGATCATGCCTCTTAAAAACCACTCTAAATATATTAGAATGTAAAAATCGGATATAAATTCAATGCGTTAAAATAGGACTCCTTATCACCATAAGAATTGCTTAAAAAGGTATCCCTCCAAAAAGTCGGCAAGGATGAGTATAAGAAACGGTTAAAAATGAATAATTTGTTCGCATGAAAATCCGTCTATCTTCGCATTCAAAAATAGAAGTCGATTTAAGAATGCTGTTTTATAAGAACCGGATATATTTTTCCGATTTCATGCTGAAGATTTTTAAAACTACTTTTACATTGAGGAGCCACAGTGCGATTTTTACATTTTAAGTTTATAACCGCTTTATATATTCTAATATAATCTGTACAGAACACACCATGCAAAATATTTCAAAATTCTTTCTTGCATATCGTCTAATTTGATATACTCGTTTTATTTATTTTGTGTATTTATCATATCATTTTCGACAAATACGGGATAAAACCGAAGCCGAGTCTCTTCAGAGTGAACTGGAGAGCTTTAGTACGTGGTTTGATCTAAACAGAATGGTTTTAAACCCGAGTAAATGCTCAATCGCTACGTTCACGCGGAAACGCCATCCGATTCAGTTTAACTACCTTTTCTTCGACTCGAGTATTCCAAGACACTCTCACGTCAAGGATCTCGGAGTTATCATGGATTCGGCACTAACGTTCAAATCGCATACTTCATACATCGTTGATAATGCATCAAGACGGTTTGGGTTCACCTTCCGAATAGCGGAAAACTTTTGAGACGTATACTGTTCAAAATCATTCTATTGTGCACTGGTTCGCTCAAACACTAGAATATTGTTCTGCTGTTTAGAATCCATACTACCAGAACGGCGTTGACAGAATCGAGGTCGCCCAACGTCGGTCCATACGCTTTGGCCTCCGACATTTTCCTTGGCAAAACAGATTTTAGTTGCCAAGCTACGAAAACTGTCTTCAGCTAATACATTCTAGATATCCAAAGGGACTGCTCTTGAGCCGTATTCGTCTCGGAATTACTGTCTGCCAGAGTGGATTGCCCGAAAATCCTCGGACGCCTGGATCTTCAAACCCGCGATTTTACGAAGCATGTTCAGTTCTTGTGAATTTCAGTTTAGCTCGCTTAATCATCTCTTAAAACATATTCTCAGATGATAAACTGAGGTATTGAAACATTATTTTACTAGATAAAATATTACATCAAATAACCTGAGTATTTGAATGTTGATATATCCGTTTCTTAAAAAATGCGACAAATTGTGGTTTTGGGACATTTTGTCCCCACAACCTTCTATTTTAATAAGATTTTTGCTTTATGCTTCAAATTATACATATTTGAAAAAAAAAATACCTTGTCGGTCACCGAAAATTGTAAGAAATGAATCGTTGCACGTAAAATTCAGAAACATCAGATTTTGTGACATTTACTCTAGAAATCACCGTTTTTTATTAAATGTCCTAATACCTCAACTTTTCGGATTTTACGTGAAATGAAACTTTTACCATGTGATTTCTGAGCATTTTCTACACTATAAGTAGTAAATTGAATATTAATTTATTATTAAATGGAGATGATATGTGAAATTTAAAGATAAAAATATGGTATCGAGACTAAATGTCAAAAATTCGAATGGTTCTGAAATAAATCTATAACGAATTTCACGTTCAACAAGCATAGAGCAGATAAGTTACTAAAAATAGGAAATGCTGGGGCTAGTTGCTTCGAATACACATATTGCCGTATTTTTTCGTGAAACGAAAATATCTCCATTCAAATACTAAGATTGTGTCTTTTAAAAATAAACTGAAATTTTCCGAGCGCTACTTTAAAAGTTATGAATGTAAAATAATTTTTCCACATATTTTTCCACAGTGAAATGTCAAAAACCTCAACGAAGGCATGCCCAAAATTGTCCAAATGATGTGAAATTAGGCATCCAAGCTTACTTTGACATTCGTCACAAAATTCAAAACAAATTAACGGTATGTTGTACTTGTAGAGTTCAATAGTACAATTGTAACAGAAAGCTACACGGGAAAAAATCCATTCATAAATTCATGAACAAAAAATCATGATTTCGTGAACTGAGCGATTTACGAAAATCATGACCAAATTCCTGAAATTATGGAGTATAATTCTCGTATTTATGAAACTATGTGTGTTTTAAAAAAAAAACTAGTTCGCGCACAAATATACATAGCATTGCATTGCAATATTTGGTTGGGTTACCGTGTTTGTTCCCTGGACATGTTTAGTTTTCGTTACGATTCTTGTTCATACTTTGGGGACACACTGGTTTGTAGTTTATCAATTAAAACGATGGTCATGATTTCAGGAGCGTAGTCGCGATTTTCGCAATTACTGTGATGTTTTATTCATAAGCTTAATATCGGATTTTTCAGAGCTTTAGTCACAATATTCGGAATTTTTTATTCACGTTTTCGCTTATTCACGATTTTCGTGTTGAACTTTTCTGACAGAGTAGTGTGACTTATGTTCATGATATCAGGATCTCATTCACGATTGCCGTAATTTATATTCATGCTATCGTGATCTTTTAGTTACATGTAGAGTGATTTGATTTCATGATTTCAGGGTGATAGTCACGATTTTTGATGTAGTGTAATTTATGTTCATGATTTCAGGATCTTAGTCACGTGTTTCGTAATTTATATAAACGTTATCGTAATATCGTATTCTTGAACTCACGTTATAATTTGACACGTGTATGTTTGTTCATGTTTATTTACTATCGGATTGTTTACTCGGAGTAACGTGACAATATGATTTGGTTCATAAAACCGTCAATGATTCGCGGTATCTTGTTTTGTGAACTACATCACGGACAAGATTCGTGGCTCTATTATATATTTTTGAAGCTCAGCACAGTTTTCGTTTTCTGTCCAGACATTGAACCTATTCGCTTTAGGCTGTACATAAATATATGACATTTCACGAAAAAAAAAACAAAATTTGTGAAATAGTTAACGTGAAAATTTGAAGACCATGTGCAAAGTTGTATGAAATACAAAATGTTTATAGATGTATTCTAAATATCACAAACACTCAATATAGATCGTGAATCATGTACTACGAGTTATGAACCAGTTCACAAATCTATGAATAATACTTTATGATTTTGTGAACTATTTCACGAACACGAATATTGAATCGTGACTATTATATTTGGAATCATGAACTAGTTCACGATGATTGAAAGGATTCATGAATAATATTCCGGGTTTCGTGAAACAGTACACGAGTAAATATGTTTTCCAAAAGCTATAAATAAAATCACGAGTCAACATTTGGTTTTATGAATAATGTTCATAAAGTTATGAACTAATTGACGTAGAGAAAATCAATTTAGTAATGGTATGGCGGTAACCGTGACTGAAGTTCACAAAACAAAAACAAATATCTTCACAAATAAAAGCGTTTTTTTTGGGTTACTGATTGAAAATGGAACGTAATCATAAAACACATGATTTTTGTTCATGGTCCTGTTTTCGTAACGTAAAAACGTGATTGTTCCAGAATTCATGGTACTTTATTCACGTTTTTGGGAACAATTTTTTCCGTGTAAGTACCAACATAAAATGTTTTGTTGAGTAGGACAATGGTAGAGTAAAATTCTCTGTGTACGTTGAAGATAATACAGTCGAGATTCGACTGCACGTTCTGTATCCAGAAACACTTTATGCCTGTATAACCAAATTTTTGTCGCAATAAGTTCTACCATTAAGAAAGAAGGGAGAACTTTTTCTCAGCCATTCTCAACGGTGTTTGAATGGTAATAATGCTGGTGTTCACTTACCCCGTTCCTTTCTTTGCAACTCAGCAACCTGGATATGCCTTTTATCAGACCACGCTTTGAACATATGACGATGTGTCTCCCACGTGTCAATACTGCATAGAATCTATACGGTACGGTAAACCTTAGGCGGAAGCACCTAACGCAAAAATATTTACCACAACGGAAATTCAGCACATACTGCTGTTGAACCATTAACACCTGTTAAACCACAAGTAAACGCTAAAGAAGCCTGATCATCAACCAGCGCTTTTGAGCAAAAAAACGACTAGCACCACCCACAAGAAGACAGGAAACAAAGAAGATGGCTTAGGAACTGTAATTCGCAGTTATGGCGGCAAACAAGGAAGCGACCGAATTACCTTCAAGTGTTATCATGTGATGCTTCATTATCGCTGAAAAGAACCTCCGCACGCATACGAAGAATTCGATGGACACGCAATAAATATTCCGGTTTATTTATTTATCTGGAGGAATTCAATAACAGATACACATTTCAGTTAAGCTCAAGCGTCGGATTGTGTTAAACAAACGAATTTAAAAACATAACCAATGCTTACCGGTTCGAAACGCTGTTTCAAGAGATTTGTTTTATTTTCTATTCGTTTAATCAAAACAAGCTTAGCTGTAAGCTTAACGGTGCCGTAGAGCTTTCATATTTACAATGAATAAATAAAGAATAGCTGTGGCATCACCTTATGGAGCAGTCCATTGTTTTTAATTGAATCGGCCAGCGACCGACAGTTCTAGAGAGAGCTTTAGAAATGCTTTCAAAAAACTTCGTGCATTTCTCTCAGAGATGCGCGAAAGTGATCTAAACCCGCGTTGTTAAAAAGTCTTTTAAACCCGAGTTAAGCAGTCAGTCGTATTAAGTCAGTTAGTGACCGCACGGATAGCAGGCGTGCGCGTGTCGGATAAGTCAGTCGTTTAGGTCAGTCGTGAAAAGTTAGTTAGTGACCGCACGGATAGCAGGCGTGCGCGTGTCGGTCAGTCGATATAAGTTAGAGTTAGCACGCGAAAACCGGGGTGCGTCGTAAAATTAAGCGGAAAATTCGACCGTATATGAACATGTAGGTATGTGCTTGAAGGTGTAACGCAAAACAAATAAAGGTAGTGAAACTTAGTGTTTTTCCTGTGCGATATTTGTGCGAAAGAAAACGAAATAGCTTACGTTGGACCGAGTCCGGTAAGGCAAGTCTGTAAGGAAAATCCACCCTGCTCCCGTCGTACAAAACCAGTGGCCACCGGCGGCCTACGCTACACAGGGATGGCAGAACCGATTTGCACAAACTTAGTTTCAAATGAACGGAATAACGCTCCCTTAAGACGCTATTTAATTTTAGTTGATCGGACTACCGGTTCCGGAGCTACGGATTGAAGAGTGCGGTCACACAGTAATTTCCCATATAAGCTGGTAACCATATGATGTCCGAATGATGTTATACGTATTCAAATACGTTCAACATTACTGGGATTTGCAGGTCTAAATCACTAATGATCAATCGAAGTAGCTTTGACCACATTGGTCATCTATGACGGTTCTTGGTGCCCCCGGGGAACTCACCAAGTTTCTAAGCTAATGTCACACATATTTTCTAACAAACTCTTAACCGATTTTTACAAACTTGAGTTCCCATTGACTGCTATTGGTTTTCATTTGGTTCTGACTTTTGGTTCCGGAGTTACGGTTGGTTAGGCATTTCTCATAAAAACCGGTTCAATCGTAATATACTCAAGTTTTGTTTACGCGGTTTTTTTTTGCGCGGTGTTTTTTACGCGGTTTTTTTTACGCGGATTTTGAAATTTACGCGGTTTTCATTTACGCGGAATTTGAAATTTACGCGGTTTTCATTTACGCGGATTTTGAAATTTACGCGGATTTTGAAATTTACGCGGTTTTCATTTACGCGGTTTTTGAAATTTACGCGGTTTTCATTTACGCGGATTTTGGAATTTACGCGGCATCCATCAACGAGGTTCCCTTTATCGCGGATTCTTAAATTTAAGTGGTCTTCATTTACGCGGATTTTGAAATTTACGCGGTTTTCATTTACGCAGTTTTCATTTACGCGGCCTGTATCCCCCGCGTAAAAAAACCTGAGTGTACTTCATAGGTAAAAATCTATTGAAATGCATATCAAATTATTTCGATTCGCAGGCCTAGATCACTAATGGCAGATCAAAGAATATTGGAAAACATTGTCCACTATCGTTAATTCCGGAAGTCCCGGGTATATTCCATAACTAAAGCCACTTCTAAGGTGACTGAACCAATTTTGACCAACCTAATCTCAAATGGAAGGTATAATACGTAGTTGGGTTTTGGACCCCCCATCTTCCCCTCCCCCTCCTTCCTCTCAACACCATCTCCCTCTCTCACCCCCTCCCCCCTCTTCTCGGACCAAGCTCACACCTTCCCTTCACCCATCCCGTATGCTAATATAAGTTTTAGATGGTTCCCGGTGAATTCTCCCCCTCTCACTAATTATATCTCTTCACTTCCCCACCGCCCGCCTTTCAAAATATGTTAACATGAACACAACATTGAACTCACGCTGAGTGAGCTTATAAAATATTATACTTTTGTTTGTTTCAAGTGTGTCAGCGTCGAAATGTTGCTTTTCAGGTTCGTGATAGCCGTGCACATATAGGTGCTTATCAAGTGTAATTAGAATGTAATAAACATTTTCACAATGTTATATTGAACGTAAATTTAAAATGAGAAGAAGGAAATACATGAGAAAGGCACAATTACACCGCTAAGTGGGTTAAAACAGTTTTTTTATATTTTTTCGCCCTTTTAATTTGTTAATCCTCTGCTCTGCAAAATTTTTTTTTGCTCAATGGAATTATTGTAGATCGCTTTTGTAATGAGAAAGCCAAAAAAAGTATTTCCCGGAAATTACTTATTTCTCACGGAAAAATTTTGATTTTTCACTTAATTTCCAAAAGTTCCCAACACCACCGAGGATTAAGAGTAATTCACTGTGCACAACCATTTTTTTCGAACAATGAACTCCTACCAGTTATCAACACTTTTTTAATTTTTCAAAGGATTTTAAAAATTGATTTTATTTTATCAATTTATCACTATATTCATTTCATGTTATGTTTTTAATTTGGTTAGGGCTCAGGTTCTAGAGCCTTATTGCCAATAGTTCTAAAACAAAATCAAAAAATAATTCGCTGAAAAATACTTCAACTCAGCAACACTGCCACTTAACACCTATGCTCAGTCCTGATTAGTGCTGCGACAACCCGCGGTAATTATTTATGCAAGAATTTTAATTATATTTGCACATCTCGTATTGTGCTTAGCTAAATCGATTAAACGAGGGAAAAACAGTAGCGTCCGCCGGTGTCGGATAGAATGCAGCTATCGCTGGGGTCTCTCTATCCAACCGCGGATACCGTTGTTTGAACAAGATATGCCTTTATTGGTGGCTTGTTGAACACACCGCGGCTGTTCCTGTGCTGGTGCAGTCCCGGTCCAACTCGGGCTAGAATTTCAATTTGTATGTGCGCACTATCCTTCCGGGTGGAACCTGAATGGCTCTGGTGCAACGATCGAACAGAGACACCGTTTGGTGTTGTATTATTCAGTACCTACAACCCGTTGGCCACGATATTTATGAGAACCGTAATGAAGTCTATGCCAGTGCGGAAGGTTTTGCGTGTCGCTACTAGCATAGTTAGCTGGCTCCCTAGGGGGATCTTAACGCTCTCCACATCAGTTTCATTTCCATCTCCGGGAATCAATTACTATTCGGCAACAGATGACGCGTATTGTTTATTGCCAAACTGGGGCTGCTTGTTCTATGATAAACCCACTTTGTGTGTGTGTGTGATCCTTTGCATAATGGAAGCTGGCTCGGCAATTTCTACCGTATCAGTGACGATATGAATTTTGGGAATTGAGCATGTGACGTTTTTCTGCTTAGGATAAAATATGTAGTGGTCGTTGCCTTTTCTTATATTACAACGTAACACTAGGGTGGTTGTTTGATGAATTTATGTCTATACTAGTTTATAAGTAACCCTATTTTTATCCCACGATTGAGTTCATCGTGTTATGAGTGTTTTTTAAAATTAACTAACAGCATTCAACTTGTAACCATACTATTGAACTCAAAACGGCTAGAATTGTTACCAGGTTTCAAGTTGACACTACGACTTTCTGCCGTCGGTCGAGTTAATGAAAAACACAGCACTTCTATAGAGTCTCGAAACGAATTCAGCCTTATCTTGAATACAAAATTTTTATTTTCATTCCATCCCTATTCAATTTAGCGAACGGCGCCTATTTTGTTCCAATTTGTTGCCGCTTATCGTCATTCTTATCGTTTTGGCCTTCATATGGATCTTGCGAAAACTGCAGATTTGCTCTATTCACATGGGTTTCAAGCATTTTTTTATCTTTCCCATTTATCCCACATTTTTCCATCCGGCGCATTCGAAGGAAACCGTTGCGAAAACTGACTCTTGATCCTTTCGGGATATCCTTTCAATTTTTTAGAAAGCTACTGCAGCGCACTCTAGCTCCAAAAGCGTAGTCAACATGGGAGTAGTAAAGAGAGATATTTTATTCATGAAACTTAATGAAAAACATTTATTTAAATACTGCAACATGCTGGTTACACACAAACAACATAGTTGTGATTTTTTTCCCCAAGCATTCTGACTTTCTCCTATCGGTGTTCTTTTGCTGACTGCACTTTTCCAGTCTCCAGCAGATGTGGCGTGGCCGCGAAAAATAGTGCTCGGTCCACGCTGGCTGCTGGCAATATGCCGGGCTTGCCTGATGGGGGTGAAGTATCCATTAACTTGAATGGGCACTTCAAGAATAGCGTACTGGGAATAACATTCTCGGTTAAGTAGCGTTGTTTAAAAGTTAAGCGGAACGGATGCAAAGGTTCTTGCGGGTTTTGAAATTTGTTTGCAAAAGATTTATTTTATGTATGAGTTCTAAGCAAAGTGTTACATTGTAAATTATGGAACGAATAAATCAATCTATCGCCAGTTCAACACCATTCAAATCAGCGCAGAATGAGTAATTGCGTGGAAATGAATCTAGTCATAAATATTGCTGTTTTATTTGCTCTGACAGTCCGATTAACGCATGCGACATTTAACACATTAATGGTTTGGTTGAAAGTTCGCCTATTGCAACGATAGATCATTCGGATAGGTTGCACCGCCTCTTCCCATCCTCGGTGATATGATTGAAAACAGATGACAGGAACAAATTGTTCCATAATTTGAACCTTGCTTGCTGATTTATTGTTTGCATTTCTAATTATTTAATTGTTACCGGTAAATTGTTGGCGAGTTGTTTGCCAAGCTGCGTTGATTAATTGCATCGAATAAGGCAATGGAAGATAAATTGCCGAAAGAATCACGCGGCAAATTGTGAGTGTTGGGCAAGAAAAATGTGGACGATGTTTCCGGTGAGTGTCCGGAGAATGAATGAAACGGATAGTCGATGAGACGATACAGATTGCAGTTTTTCACATAATTTAATTATTATGGAATGGTAAGATTTATTAATGTCACGTATATGTGTGAAATCGTGTTTGCTTATTCGATTGTATTTTAAAATATTACATTGAAATAAAGATCAAGAAAAATGGATACTAAATTATGTTAAATTGGAAAATAAATAATTTTCAAACTTTTTGGTTGATAATAAAGCGATCTTCAAATAGGGTAAAGTGCCTATTTTCACCATACTAAGCAGGGTGCCCCACTAATTCATTGATTTCGCGGCCTACAGTCAATGAAATGCCTAAAAATTGAGATCAACAGTTTTGCTTCGTTGTTAAGAACCAATATAATAACACAAATGCGCTGAAAACAGTGAAATTCTCGTGTTTGAGCGCAATAAAATCTCGAATCGAGGGCCCCTATTGTCGCGCTACCATTTAACTCAATGCGTTGAACAAAGATGGCAGACACTGCTCTAACCAACGGCTTCAAATGGGCATGGTGACAATAGAAACATCGCAAAAATGGGCTCGTCACCCTATGAAAAATCTGCTTCACCGAATATAGTTACAGTTAAAAAAAAATATTTCTATCATGACCTATGATCGGACGGAACTAACTTTGATGAATTACAGACCACGTGTTTAAAATTTATTTATCCTGGATTTAAGAAAATCCTTTATCGATTGCTTCCAGGGCCGTTATGTTATTAAGGGTGATTTTCAATCTATTCGTGTATCTCGTCAATGCAGGTGATATTCACTTTAGCCAATCGCCTGAAGAATTTCGAAAATTTTTCGAAGTCAAACTTCCGGGATGTTGAGACTGAAATGTAATGGCAAATTTAGATTGATATACAGTTTTATTGAAAATACATTCAGCACGCTCCATAAGGACTCATGCTTTAGTTGAATTTCCATTTGATTGCTTATTTTCTGGCGTATCAAAACACACCATCAACTTACTCCGGGACCGGGGTGAGTTGGCGGGTTTTTCCCGTCACACATTTTTGTCTACAAAAACAAAGACAACATGTAAGTTGGCGTCAAATTGAATTTTTTCAGTGTTGATGGATTAAATACTGCGTACAGTCGTGAGATAGCTGTTGAATGGTATATTAATACATAGATCACAAAGTAATCCACCTAGTAGTGAAATAATGGATTTTTCATATAATTCATATTGTACTCGTAACGCACCGAGAGCAACTGTTTTTTTGAATCCCAAAATTCTAATGAAAATTTGAGTTCTTTTGCAAGATTTAGGATATACTGGTCATAGCGAAAAACATATTTGTTGCATTATAAGGTATAAAGAATCAAAACACCGTTCAAAATATAAAAATAATGTCACGGCATTAACTATCAGTGACTTCCCCCCCCCACACACTTCTCTCTCTCTATCGCTCTCTTTGTGTTCTATTAATTTCTGAGCTGTGTTTTATAAGATTTTCCTACTAATCTGAAACATTTGTTGCAGTCACTCATGGAAACAAATTCAATATTACAACCTACTTGGCAAAGATAATGTTTGTAGTCCTGCAAAAATTTGCAAAATGTTTGTATTATGAGAAAACTATAACTAAAAATTGTTCATACACTGCTTTTCCTTGAAGATGAAGGGATATTTCTTCGAAACGTTGCACTATGGGAAGGCATGTGACCAAAAAATCGAAAACTACATCAACTCCAATTTCATTCAGTTCTGTACTGGACGTTTAGAAGAATATGTGACCTAGACCTGTGCGCCGCCGCGCCACGCCGCCGGCGCCGGCAATTTTTAACGTACGCCGACGTCGAACGGTAGATCGGCGGCGCGCCGCCGATGCATTTTTCCCGCGCCGACAATTCGCGAGCCCTAAAATTATTGGCTCATAACTTTATCCACAAATCTAGGAACATTGTCTAAGCACCGAATATACGATGTTAACTGATTCATGATTTATCACATCTTGATCATTATTTGGTATTAGTGGTCGTCAGTTGGATTACAAAATTAAAATAATCTTGATATTTTCTCGAAAACCATTACACGACGCTCGCTATATAATTCAAAGATCCATTCTTGCTTCGTCAACTGGTTATGATTGTGAGCATACAAGTTTCAATTCACCATTCGTGTGCGTGAAATGGTCCACAAATTAAAAAAAAACTTCCACTTTCAAGATATATGTGCCTGAAATTTACGATTATGTGCCTGATCCTAATCTTTGCACCTAATCAATTTCACTGGAACGCAGTGTATTATTCATTGATTTTTTAACCGATTCTTAATTCCTAATATGCTACACACGATTCACCAGTCGAGCTCGTGAAACTGTTCATGATGTAATTCATGAAGTAATTAATTTTCCACATAATTTTATTATACTTACGTAAACAAATACAAGGAACTCAGACTATTATTCATGGATTATTCGCTCTGCTTTTTGGTTTTGAAATTTCCATGTGAGCTATTGTGTACAACTGCTAGCAACCAGTCTCATAGGCACGAGCATTAGATACAAAGACATTACTAGGACCTGTAACCCTGTTATTCCTTTGTTAAAATTCAGAGAAATGTTCGGAATTAAATGAAACTGCGCTGAGCAAAATACATTACCTAACCACAATTCATGTCCGTGAAATAATTTAGAAAACTATAAGACACGTGACTCTGTGTAAAAAATCCAACAGTTAGCTCAAGACTAAAATATCACGATAACACGACAAGAATTTACGAAAATCCTTGCACGTCGTTCAATTCTTGACTGTTTTAGTCAATAAAGTTAATACAAATCAATGTTTCATCGAGTTATGAATTAGAATCATAAAAATATTAAACATATTCAGACACAACCACCTACTAAACATTTGAGTATAATGTCATCTTTTTTTTGCGTGAACTAGTTTTGTGAAAACATTAAAATTATTTTCAATACGTGTTTTATTTATAATTGATTGAATCGTTACATATTTTAAAAAAAAAATTTCGAAGAATAGTTGAGCAAAGTGATCTTGACTTTCCGTTACGCTGGTGCACAGATGTGGCGATGCAGAGGGTAAGATTTCTAGTCTCATAAATTATGCATCGTATGATCTAGCCCCACTCAAGAAAGATTTTCAGTGATTTGCACCAGCCCGGTATCACAGACAAATAAGACGTAACACGAGATGAATTTTCACCACTCGTAGAAAAAAAGGTCGATTTCAATTACAAATCGGTGACGTTAGTGAAGAGATTTTGACACAGAGCTAAATGTGTTACTTAGTTTCCGCACCCACCCGAAAACGTTACGGTCTTTTTAATCTAATGCAAACCAAAACAAACAATATGGGCCGGAAATGTGAAATTCATTATTGTCGAAGTGCCCAAGGTGGGAGTTGTTCACAACCATTTCTTAAGTTACAACACGATGCCAATCGGTGACTAAGCACATAACAGTATGTTAGTAATTTAATTGATTCGGTGTATCGAATGTATGCAATGGATTAGAATTTGTTGGTCCCCGGAACTGCTGGAGAAATTGGCGGGGTGCAGGTGCTACGAACACTAGAGATACGCTCAGGCCATTTTCAATCAGACTTGTTTAGTGATCAGTTTCAACCTAACAGGAGCTAACACGTCAAGTCGTGGAATGATTATGATTGATAGTAACTGTATATTTAGGTTTCGTCAGGGTGTAGAACTGTATGATTGCAGCACATCGAGGATACTCTGCACTCGAGATAGAAGCAGATCGTACGTTGTAAGAAAATGTAGTACCAGGGAATCGTATTCCTTATCATTGTGGCGATTTTGTACTTACAAGAAGTAAAAGTAAACACCAGCCTGGAAAATGAAGTAATGTGTCTACCTTGAAAGGTGTCCTTACACGATCATTAAAAGTGACATTTCTGCGCAGTAATACCAATAATAACGCCTCGTGTTAGGGTACCTGATATCTGCGGGATTCTAAAAGAGCGATGGTAAACAACCCAGGGACAACTTGACAGATAGTGCTTGTTTCATATATGCACCACCGATTTGATTGTGGCGCTAGTATGCCTTCTCTGTATGAGTACCACGAACAACGAAACGAAAAAGTTTCAAGAGAAAAGCGTGTTTCGTTACGTGTGTTATGAACGCCGTCAATGCGGCTAGAACAACATTTAGAAAAAGCTTATTCCAAAATGTGAATAAAGAAAACTATTATTAGAGAATAAATTTATCCCTAACTGAAAACCATCAGCAAAGATACAAAAATCTTATTAATATTTAGCTGGAAGTCTGTTTTTAACAACCGGCTTTCTTCCTTCCTAAACTTGTTTTAGATTTCTCTTTGTGTGAAGTTTGAAATCGTTAAATCATTGGTGCTTTTTATCTCGAGAATCGTAAATGAAAAACATTTTGGCCAATGAAAGTACATCACCACCAAGCTTAACAATTCGTTTTGAATAGAATTTGTGTTTTTATCAGAATTCTAGCAGCAAAAAAAATCACCATATCACCCCCAAAATTTGCTTATGAATTCAATATATTGGAGCTGTCAATTATCCCCGGGCTTACGGTAAAGATGACTAAATAGAAACAAAAAACAATGAAACGACAACAACAATTAATTTCCTCAAACAATTTTTTTTTACTGTTGCTTAATTTCCCAAATATAGAACAATAAATAATTATTGTGGGTCATTGAAATACAGTCGTTACTCTGCACTCTTCAAATTTGTCCATTGCAATCATTATTTCATGCGAAGTCGTAGTATGCGACATCGACAATTTTTCTATTTCGTTCTTCAAATTTTACAACTGTAAAAATAGTTCCACCTTTCATTTATTATCTTGCATTTGGCAAGCAGGGTGGGCACTATTGGAGCTTCAGTTGAAAAAAAATTTGATATGGTTGCGAGAATTACATTTTGTGCAATGTATTCAACAGATGTCGCTAGTACATCGTGGGCGATGATTTTTAGATTTTCTTTAAGCTGTAACGTTTGTTTGTATGTATGAAGTCTGTTACAATAGAAACCGAAAATTTGGGAAAGGAATTGTACAGTCAAGAATTTTTTAGTTACATAGGCGTCAATATTCGTCACGCCCAGGGTTGTTAATCGATAATTAATCGTCATCGTCGATAACGTTAACCACCCGTCAACGTCATCGGAAACTCCGTTAACGATAATTTATCGTCGCCTTCATCGTCATCGTCGATAATTGTATCGTCGCTTTCATCGTCATCGTCGGTTCATCGGTTATCGCGATACATTTTGCGTTACTTTCTCGTTTATTGGGGTTGAAGTTGATGCGGTTAACTTTCAATTGTTTAGAAATAAATAACTATTGAAGGACATGTTGTTGGCAGTAGAAAATCAATAGTTTTTTTTCTATGCACAGGGGGGGGGGGGGGGGGTTCCGACGATGTGTCAAAAAGGAATTTTTTGTCAACTTTTCGGGAGAGTTTTATATTGAAGGGAAAGTTATTGGCAGTTGACAATTAATAGTTTTGGACATTTTCAATACACAAGGGGCTCGACGATGTGTCAAAATGGATTTTTTCAACTTTTGAGGAAAGTTTGTTATATTGAAGAAGTTATTGGTAAGTGGAAATCAATAGTTTTGGACATTTTCAATGTATCGTCGGTGTATCAAAATAGATTTTTTTTCAACTTTTCGCGAACTTTTTATATTGAAGGGCAGGTTGTTGGCAGTTGAAAATCGATAGTTTTGGACATTTTCAATTCACACGAGGATCTAAATTGGCAAAAAGGTGAAAGAAAGTCTTTGAACCACGAAAAACATTTTTAGTTATAGTGTCTTCAGCAAAATTTATTTATATTTTTTTTGCCTTTAAAAAGTATTAGTTGGGTGATTAATCCCTCTAAAGCTGAGAAGAAAGTTTTTGCTTATGTTTATGAAAATTAAAAAAAAACTTTCAAAGTTGTTGAGAATATCTTAAGTATTAACTTCGCTGAAGAGACTATGTGTCTATCTATCGATTTTAATTTACATTTGTGGAGATTTCTTTGATATACCCCTGAAAATTGCTTTTTTCAAAATACTTTTCCTGGTAAGTTTGTAGAATTTCAAAATGTGCTAAGATGTTGTTCAGCATAAGAAAATACAGAATTTTTATAATGTAAGTTTATTTGTATCTCTTACAACTTAGAAGTTATCGAATGTTTTAGTGCCCAAAAAGCAATATTTTGGTACGGAAGCCGCAAATTTCCGCAGACGAATACCAATACGAATCTGTAAAACAAACACTATAAAATTGTTTGGTGGGCTCTAGCTTACGTTCAAGTCAAATTCGAGTAAATTCCTTCTTTAGCATATTTTCTTATCTTAGAGATGCAAAATATACAAAAATAATTATACTGTACTGTAAGACCTCCTTAAGGGAATTGTTGGTTAAATGATCAGAACGGGTTATGAGGCTTTGTCGAGGAACTAAAGAAAAATATTTTAACCGCTCCGGTTTATCATAAAGAAAGAAAAAAAATGTTAGTTCAGGTGTTTGCGTTTCGACTTCGTCTCTTCAGAACCAGAAAAAATATGGGCCGATTTTGTCAATGTCATCGTTTTATCCGCCTATTCGCCAAGGGGCTGATAAAAACGGGTCTTCACTGTATTCAAAAAACGAATAAAACTCTATTATGAGGCCGTACATAAATTACACTACATATTTAAGGGTAAAAGAAGGAAGCATCTTGTTACATAGTGAAAGAAACGGAGGAGGGGGCTAAAAGCTTCCTAACTAGAAAAGGAAATCAAACGTTGGAAATATGTATGTATATTCTCCTTTTTAAAATCCGAAATCTTCTGGTTTAAATTAAAATTATAATAAAATCTGTTAATCACCATACGACTTAAATGTGTAGTGTAATTTGTGAATGGTCTAATAATAGTGGTTTGGTAGCTTTTTCAATATATGTTTTTGCGTGCTAAAAATTACTAATTGCACAATAGCTCAAAATTTGTTTTCTTTATGGTCAAAACAATTTTGGTCACCTTTTTGCCGCTTGGAAACACTGTGCACCTGGGACTCTTCTGTGCACCAACTTACTCGAAAAGTTGAAAAAATTCAATTTTGACGCATCATCGATCCTCTTCTGCGTATTGAAATGTCCAAAATTATTGATTTTCAATTGCCAACAACTTTCCCTGCAACATAATACATTTTCCCGAAAAGTTGAAATAATTTCATTTTGACGCATCGTCAGACCCCGCTGTGCATAGAAAATGTCCAAAACTATTGATTTTCAACTGCCAACAACATGTCCTTCAATAGGTATTTATTTCTTAACAATTGAAAGTTAACCGCATTAACTTCAACTCCAATAAACGGGAAAGTAACGCAAAATGTATCGCGATAACCGATGAACCGACGATGACGATGAAAGCGACGATACAATTATCGACGATGACGATGAAGGCGACGATACATTATCGTTAACGGAGTTTCCGATGACGATACATTATCGTTAACGAGTAACGCCGATAAATTTTCGTGAAAAATGTATCGCATTAACAACCCTGGTCACGCCGACACACGCCGGCGCGCCGCCGCCGGTAGGGTCCAACGGCGTGACGCCGCCAACGCCGCCGCCGGCCAAAAATGTCGCTTACGCCGCCGCCGATTAAAAATGCATCGGCGCACACCTCTAAATGTGACCTAACTGGGAAATATAAACGTTTAAAGATAAAAATTATGAAAAGAGGCATTCCTCGTGTGTTTTGAACTCATCGTATCTTTGTTGAATTTTGAATGAACCATATGTCCGATGTCATTTGAAAACTAGAAATACTTGCTTTGTGATGATCGGTTGTCCATATTTGCTCTAGTTGAGAAAGCTCCAATATAAGTTTCAATGCAGTCACAATTAGTAGTATTTTTCATGGTGTTGGTTTGGACTCATTAATTTATATCTCCAGAACAATAATTCTGCACGGAACAATTCGCAAGCTATAAAGATAATTGGAAAAAGATTGCATTGTAGTCGACTGGATGGATGGGGTTTTGTACTATGGACTATAATACAATCGCCAACATAGCAAAGTGCAAATTGCAATGCAAATGAATACTTTGATATATTTGCCTGTCTAATTCATGAATAGCATTCTCTCTCTCTCTCTCTCTCTCTCTCTCTCTCTCTCTCTCTCTCTCTGTCGCTCTCTTTTTGACGGGCTTGAAAGCACATGTGACCTATTCTTTATTTACTATTTCCGATTATGCGTTATAATACTGGACATGAACATTCTATTCTGCACAAAATTCTAAATTTTTAGAAATCTGTGACCAAAAAGACATCCTTGAGTTCTAAAAACAAATTGAACGTTCAAATTTACTGATAGCTAATTAAGGTCCATAAATAAAATAGATATACCAGATAATCTTGAGCGACTCCGTCAAGAACAGAAGAATGATATCGAACTGGTGAAAACAGGAATAATGGAAGCACTGGAACGTGCAATGTGTATAAATTAGCCATTCTTTACATAATGAGAGTTTACCAAATATTTCATAACTTTCTGAAACAATTGCTCTCAAATTCATACAATTCATTTTTTTAAATTTTATTCTATATACTCATTTTTTCCAGTTTGTTCATTTCAAGGATTTCATTCGTGTTATTTTTATTCATTTTGTTCAATTGAGTTTATTTTATCTATTTTATTCGATTCATTCTTTGGATTCATCCTGATTAGTGTATTCATTTCGTGTATTTTATTCCTATCATTCATTTAACTTACTTTATTCACTGTTTACATTTTATGCATTTTATTCATTTTTCCAGTTAATACATTTTTTTAGTTTTTTTTTCATTATAATAATTTCAGTCATTCATTTCGTTCATGTCATCCAAATGATTAATATGAGACAAATTAATGTTCTATTGGTTTTATAACTGCTTAAATATCGCTAAAAAAGAAGATTGTAACCATTGAATCTATTTTATTCTGTTAATTTTTTTCTTTTTTGAATTTGATTAATTTAATTAATAAAATTTTTAATTTTTAATTTATGAATTCTGTACTTTTGTTTATTTTATTGATTTCGTTAATTGGCCATATCTATATATCTATCTATCTATCTAACAATATATCTATATCTATCTATCTATCTATCTATCTATCTATCTATCTATCTATCTATCTATCTATCTATCTATCTATCTATCTATCTATCTATCTATCTATCTATCTATCTATCTATCTATCTATCTATCTATCTATCTATCTATCTATCTATCTATCTATCTATCTATCTATCTATCTATCTATCTATCTATCTATCTATCTATCTATCTATCTATCTATCTATCTATCTATCTATCTATCTATCTATCTATCTATCTATCTATCTATCTATCTATCTATCTATCTATCTATCTATCTATCTATCTATCTATCTATCTATCTATCTATCTATCTATCTATCTATCTATCTATCTATCTATCTATCTATCTATCTATCTATCTATCTATCTATCTATCTATCTATCTATCTATCTATCTATCTATCTATCTATCTATCTATCTATCTATCTATCTATCTATCTATCTATCTATCTATCTATCTATCTATCTATCTATCTATCTATCTATCTATCTATCTATCTATCTATCTATCTATCTATCTATCTATCTATCTATCTATCTATCTATCTATCTATCTATCTATCTATCTATCTATCTATCTATCTATCTATCTATCTATCTATCTATCTATCTATCTATCTATCTATCTATCTATCTATCTATCTATCTATCTATCTATCTATCTATCTATCTATCTATCTATCTATCTATCTATCTATCTATCTATCTATCTATCTATCTATCTATCTATCTATCTATCTATCTATCTATCTATCTATCTATCTATCTATCTATCTATCTATCTATCTATCTATCTATCTATCTATCTATCTATCTATCTATCTATCTATCTATCTATCTATCTATCTATCTATCTATCTATCTATCTATCTATCTATCTATCTATCTATCTATCTATCTATCTATCTATCTATCTATCTATCTATCTATCTATCTATCTATCTATCTATCTATCTATCTACCTATCTATCTATCTATCTATCTATCTATCTATCTATCTATCTATCTATCTATCTACCTATCTATCTATCTATCTATCTATCTATCTATCTATCTACCTATCTATCTATCTATCTATCTATCTATCTATCTATCTATCTATCTATCTATCTACCTATCTATCTATCTATCTATCTATCTATCTATCTATCTATCTATCTATCTATCTATCTATCTATCTATCTATCTATCTATCTATCTATCTATCTATCTATCTATCTATCTATCTATCTATCTATCTATCTATCTATCTATCTATCTATCTATCTATCTATCTATCTATCTATCTATCTATCTATCTATCTATCTATCTATCTATCTATCTATCTATCTATCTATCTATCTATCTATCTATCTATCTATCTATCTATCTATCTATCTATCTATCTATCTATCTATCTATCTATCTATCTATCTATCTATCTATCTATCTATCTATCTATCTATCTATCTATCTATCTATCTATCTATCTATCTATCTATCTATCTATCTATCTATCTATCTATCTATCTATCTATCTATCTATCTATCTATCTATCTATCTATCTATCTATCTATCTATCTATCTATCTATCTATCTATCTATCTATCTATCTATCTATCTATCTATCTATCTATCTATCTATCTATCTATCTATCTATCTATCTATCTATCTATCTATCTATCTATCTATCTATCTATCTATCTATCTATCTATCTATCTATCTATCTATCTATCTATCTATCTATCTATCTATCTATCTATCTATCTATCTATCTATCTATCTATCTATCTATCTATCTATCTATCTATCTATCTATCTATCTATCTATCTATCTATCTATCTATCTATCTATCTATCTATCTATCTATCTATCTATCTATCTATCTATCTATCTATTTATCTATCTATCTATCTATCTATCTATCTATCTATCTATCTATCTATCTATCTACCTATCTATCTATCTATCTATCTATCTATCTATCTATCTATCTATCTATCTATCTACCTATCTATCTATCTATCTATCTATCTATCTATCTATCTATCTATCTATCTATCTATCTATCTATCTATCTATCTATCTATCTATCTATCTATCTATCTATCTATCTATCTATCTATCTATCTATCTATCTATCTATCTATCTATCTATCTATCTATCTATCTATCTATCTATCTATCTATCTATCTATCTATCTATCTATCTATCTATCTATCTATCTATCTATCTATCTATCTATCTATCTATCTATCTATCTATCTATCTATCTATCTATCTATCTATCTATCTATCTATCTATCTATCTATCTATCTATCTATCTATCTATCTATCTATCTATCTATCTATCTATCTATCTATCTATCTATCTATCTATCTATCTATCTATCTATCTATCTATCTATCTATCTATCTATCTATCTATCTATCTATCTATCTATCTATCTATCTATCTATCTATCTATCTATCTATCTATCTATCTATCTATCTATCTATCTATCTATCTATCTATCTATCTATCTATCTATCTATCTATCTATCTATCTATCTATCTATCTATCTATCTATCTATCTATCTATCTATCTATCTATCTATCTATCTATCTATCTATCTATCTATCTATCTATCTATCTATCTATCTATCTATCTATCTATCTATCTATCTATCTATCTATCTATCTATCTATCTATCTATCTATCTATCTATCTATCTATCTATCTATCTATCTATCTATCTATCTATCTATCTATCTATCTACCTATCTATCTATCTATCTATCTATCTATCTATCTATCTATCTATCTATCTATCTACCTATCTATCTATCTATCTATCTATCTATCTATCTATCTATCTATCTATCTATCTATCTATCTATCTATCTATCTATCTATCTATCTATCTATCTATCTATCTATCTATCTATCTATCTATCTATCTATCTATCTATCTATCTATCTATCTATCTATCTATCTATCTATCTATCTATCTATCTATCTATCTACCTATCTATCTATCTATCTATCTATCTATCTATATATCTATCTATCTATCTATCTATCTATCTATCTATCTATCTATCTATCTATCTATCTATCTATCTATCTATCTATCTATCTATCTATCTATCTATCTATCTATCTATCTATCTATCTATCTATCTATCTATCTATCTATCTATCTATCTATCTATCTATCTATCTATCTATATAAAAGTCAATGTTTGTATGTATATGATTTGTGGACTCCCAAACGGCTTAACCGATTGCCGTCAAAATTTATATATAGTAGGCATTTGTTCTGGAGCGTGTTTGTGTGCTATTGGTTGGGGATTAACTGCCCGCCAGATGGCGCTCCGTAACAAATTGTGTTTTACTCCTATTTCGTTGAATGTCGCAGCAACGCGCAACGGGTATTGGCTGGTTACCTATATATTTTATGTTCGATTTATTTTATTTTTTTTTATTTTTAGCGACATTCAATTGGCTAGAAATTACTGAGTATGGAAAGTTATGAAAATTCAGAGCCATAGGACTCAAGTGAGAGCATGGATGTGAAATTTACAGGTCGAAAAACTAGAAGTTGCAGGGTCATTAGAAACAGGTTTTAAATCATCTATACGGGCTCATCTTTTGTCTTCTGCTGGCAGGAGTCGAGCTGAGGCAGCATAACGACGAATCACTCAAGTCTACCAACATATCTCCTGGCGAAGACAGACTTGTCCCTCTTTAACGTGAGAACCGACAATTTCATTTTATTTATTTTGTTCATGTCATTCATAGTATTTGTTCCATTTATTTGTTTATTTTATTTATTTTATTCATTCTAATTTTTTTTGAATTTTATTATTTTTTCCAGTTCAAACATTTTATTTAGTTTCTTCGTTTTATCAATTTTATTGGATTTGTTCAGTCATTCCTTTTTCTTTACATCTAATTTGTTGATTTGTATAACATTTATTCATTATATTAATTTTAGAACATTTTAACAATTTGATCTATTTGTTCTATCAATTTGATTTATATCAATCATTCTACTTATTTCTGAATTTGGAAATGTTTCATCATTTTTTTTGCTTTTCATTTTTAAATTTCATTTGCTTTATTGATTTTCTATAATTTATTCAGTTTATTCGAGGTATTGTTCATGAAGAATTCGAAACTATGTTCATCCCACCTCAAATTTTGCAAACTACTAAATGATCCAAGTGATATGTTTAAGAAATTTCTCATCTCACTGATAGGTGGAATAAGTCGTTTTTTATTTCTATATTTGTTTGTAATGTCAATAACAGAACTTGAGTAGAATAGGAGATGCTTTATATAGAAAGGTTGTGCAGTCGCTTAAAACATCGATTTTCTAATCCTATTACAAATCTTTGGTGCCCTTGAAAGAAGCAGTTTTCAAATTTTTCATAGTTACCCAGGTTCGTTCGGGACTTAGTGTCAATGGTAGTGCGTCGCAAAAAAGTAGATTCGACCAGGTTGATCATAGTGCTACATTGCGCTAAAGCATTGTCAGCCCCTGAAAATATAATGTCTCATTTGTAAAATAAACAAAAGGGATAAAACTAAAAATTTAGAAAAGAGACATGAACAACTGTCGAAACAAAAGAAAAACAATAAATTAAATGGAGGAAATAATTAAAAATCGGTAAAATTAGAAAAAAAAACTGCAACAAAAAAGGGAAAGAATACAAAAGAATAAACCAACATCATTATGAAAAAGAGGTAAAATTGCAAAACTCAATGCATCATGAATAATAAAATATAATTGACATGCAAGCACA
The DNA here is from genome assembly GCF_030247195.1 of Topomyia yanbarensis. Classification (NCBI taxonomy): domain Eukaryota; kingdom Metazoa; phylum Arthropoda; class Insecta; order Diptera; family Culicidae; genus Topomyia; species Topomyia yanbarensis. The sequence continues at coordinate 427,669,227 of NC_080672.1, read as the reverse complement.
TGAAAATCCTTGTTTAAAAACAGAAGTAACAAACAATGGACAAAATGAGTAAAATATTTAAAATGTATAAAATTTAAGGAATATAAATGAATAAAAATTAAATTTAAAAAAAATGAACAATGTTCTGTTCTGTTCCGTTTGCGAGAATAGATAACATGACAGAAAAGCGATAGAAAATGAAAGTCGCAAGGACAAAACACGCATGGTAAAACCCACTTTAAATATATCAAAATGTAAAAATCGGAAATAAACTTCAAACATGAACATCGGACTAAAATCCTTCAGCTTAAGAATCGCTTAAACTCGGAAAGGAAGAATCTTCAGTATAAAAACTTGGAAAAAGATAAATAATACATATGCAGGGGCTTCCCACTACCGCGACATTCAAGAATAAGAGTCAACCAATCAATACTACTTTGTAAGAATCAGATATATATATTTTGCGGTTTTTATACTGTTTTATTTGACTCTTACAGAGGATAGCGCTAGTCCGATTTATATGCTTGAAGTTTACATCCGATTTTTTTATTCTAATATATTTGAAATATTCTACGAAGCATGGTCTATCTGCGCTTTTATTTTTGGTCGATCAAATAGGATCGATGAAAAATTCTAAAGGACAAATGGAAAACCTAAAATAGTAGAAAAATCAAATTGGCATACTCTGAAAAAAAAAAAGAAAATAAAATAAGTACAACTTGGTGAAACAAAATTCAAAATAGGTTGAATAGAGAAAATAACACTTGAAAATATTGAACGAAAGGATTATTTAAAAAAACGAAAAAATAGTAAGCAATAAAAGAAGAAATAAATTAAACAATAGATAAAATAGAAAGCAATAATGCATCAGAAAAATCGGTAAACGAAAAAAGAACAAATATGGATCTAAACGGAAAAATGCGATAAAGGAAAGTAATTGTTCAAAATGACAAATTTAGGTGAATTTAAAAAACAATACTTGAAAGCATGCTGAAAACCAAAAGAAATTGATAAAAATTGAAAATAAAAAATTGGTACAATTTGTAAGGGAACTCGGGCTATTCGAAGCTACCTAAGCAAGTCGCCTTTTGGAGGCTAAATGTGAAATAATTTATCGCTTGAAAGTTCTAATTGTTAGTTTGAAACCTCAGCTACATTTTGGAGACATAAAAATTCATTTGCGACGACTTGCAAAAGTCGAGGTTATTCCCTTCTTTTACAATGTAGCAGTAATTCAGATCGTCATTTTCAGGTATCTGCTACGCTGGATAGCAGGAAATTTTTTTTATTGTTTTTTAGCCAAAATTAATAAAAAAAATAAATCTTTTGAATTTTTTTGGTTCACATTGAAATTACCTTTTATTTGATATCAATATCATGAAAATCAAACTAACCATTCTCTTGCAATCCAGAACGCCAACTAAAAATATTTAACTTTGCTGGTTAACATCTCCCAAATGAGCGAATATATTTTAACGAAATTTTTTTCTCATGTAAATAATGAATTCATCAATCTAAAAAAAAGTTTAACCCTTTAACATGGAAACTTTTTTTTTAAACCACGCGCAAAGATTCAGCATAATTTTAAGCGTTTATGTGATAATCCCTACTTAAGAAAGGCACAAAATATACGCATTTGAAAGTCTGATAAAGATGTTTTATAGGGGGAGTGGGAGGCTTGTTTCTCTAAATCACGTAAGCGATTGCTATGAAAAATCTCTGAGATGTGTATCTAGGGTGTGTGCATGGCTGGTACTAGAACAAAGAAAAACTAATAAAAACTTTACAAATAATAATTCCTAAAAATGTTTTGAAATTTTAGGATTAGGATAAGCTTTAGATTTGGAGATCCCCACAACTGTCCACAATTCCTTATGCTGGTTGAAAGAATAGACTTCTCGAAATATATATCAGAAAACACAATAGAAAAATATTTTTATAATATTTAGTTCTCAATATAGTGTTTATTTAAATTTATTTTGATTAGAAAGGGTGAAGGGGATTAATTGGTCATTGGAAAGTATTACAAAAATAAACAAAAAAATTCGAAAAAACACGAAAACAGAATTTGCAAATTTCATGTTTCTCTAAGGAAATAGTATGAATCGAAAGTGAGTTGAAAGCGTTTAACAATCCATACTTCTCTACGTACACTCGGTAATGCCTTTTTTAAATTGAAAAAGTCTTTAAGTATAAAATATTTACTTACGAGTTCCCCTTCCTCCATTAGAACGGCCAGAGAAACACAAATCAACATCCTTAGAGTTAAACTTTCCTCTATACACATAGCTGTGAAACATCTCATCCTCGTCCCCGATGTGGTCCGCAATTATAGAACGACTTTTGGGGCGGCAATTTCGATTTCGAATCCAATTTGATATACCAAAGAGCAACGACCTGGCTGGCAGTTCCAATTTCCCGAAAAACCCATTCGGGCTCATAATTCATCTTCAAAGCCACAGGCTAGTTATAGCTAACGAATGGGGGAGGGGGCAGAGCTTTGCCGAAAACTCGTTCAGCGAGATTATTTGTACTTTTCCCGAACGTTCGATAGTATGTTCGAATATTCAGGAAGCTGAAGTTCTCAAGTGGCTGCCAGAATGGGTCTGTATAAATTGTCCACATTTTGGCTAAATTGTAAGCCGGCAGCAGTGACGGGAAGCTGTTTGAATTATAATCTTCCAGGAAGCACAGGCCGAACACGACAACGGCATGCAAATGGGTGCGGTTGATATTCTGGGAGACATTGTGGTTTGCATGTCGTTTTGCGAGAAGCTGTCACGCCTATTTAATCCTGCAGGATGCGTTTTCGTATCGTTGTTGTTGTTGAAATTCACCTCTTCAGAAGAGCACAGAGTGGAGGTGGTGTCGAGGATGTGTATCCCCGAGATGATTTCATTGTCATTCGAACGTCAAAATTGATATAGTCCGCGTAATTCACAACCGTACTGTACGGGAGACCATTTTATGAACTAATTTTGTGGGAATTATGCAGACAGCCAACTCAACATTGGAAGCACGTACATGCTTTGCTTCTAAAATACTACTCGCCGTCGTTCATGTGCTATCTTGGTCAAACAAGTTTACCTCAAGCAATGTATGCAAGCTATGTCAGGGAATTAACATCAACAGAAATTTTCAATTGGAACAACATACCAGCAGAGCAACGGTTTACCAAAGTTCAATAAATGGCTTCATCTACGACTGCATGCAGCCTGTGTACAGCTGGTAGTTCGGCGAGGCAGAAAGATTAAAGCTCCTTCGTATTGAATATTTATTCACTTTTCCGATTGCAACAAACTTTGCCTTTCCGCTTGTAGTTTTCAATCTTCTTCGGGCTATTCGTACAATAAATTCAGTTCTGCTTCATTAGAGCCATAGACGGAAATAGAACCCAATCAGTTTCGATGAGTCCGGTTGCGGGTTGAGAAAAAAAAGAAGCGTAACCCCTTCTTCGACTACCCTGTATCTTGTGGTCCGTCTATGGCTTGATACAAGTTCCGGAGATGACGGTTTTTGTTGGGGGGGGGGGGGGGGGAATAAGCTTCTTGCCCTGTTGAAGTTGTTTGGCCGTACTGTTTAATTTTGTTTGCAATTGAACCAGCATCGCAACTTTTTGATGCAGTTGGATTTCCCTATTAGAATTGTTTTCCGAATCATGATTCAAATTGATTAAATATGTAAGACAAACCGGCTCACCCAGAGAAGGGTGAATGGTGACATGGAGGGTTTCTACCCGGGCTCAGACTGCTAGAGAGTTCCAGATATTGAACAGATACTAGAATTATTAAAAATAGTATATCGACAAAAATTAAATTTAAAGAACACATAAAATTGATAGAATGTCTCTCTGGTAATTCTATATTGCAAAATATTTGATAACAAATATGTATTGGTGCCCAATTAGAAGATTAGACGTCTTTGCTTAAAAAATTGAAATCTTAGGGTTTTTATATTCACTAGAAATTGAAGTATTTAACAATGGAATTTGTTTCCCAGTGTTTTTAAACAAATTATTTTTGTCTCTTTATGGTGACAAAAGTCGCACAAAACACGAAAGACATCGCAAATAAATCTAGCTCGCGTACCGTGCCAGGCCCATGTACCGATCAATTACCAACCATTTTTATTTTCAACGCTCATTATAAAATGAGATTAAAAAAATATTTCAACTCGATGTTCGTTTTCATTTAAACCACTACTAAAAATATACGAAAATTTACAACAGAATTCACGAAAAGTGAAAAATGGCTAAAGTGTCCACCTACTTCAAAGTGTCATTCGCCGATCAATGGGTATCCATTGACCGATCACTTTTTATTGCTGATCTTCTAGCCATTGATAATAAATGCAAATGATAGTAATTTGTGAAACTGTTTGGTTCATCTGGAAATCTACATGCAGTAGATCACTACATTTTTGTATTATTTGTGTAATTGAATGTGAAAATGTTCTCAATACTATCGACTTAGTGAATAATTCAATTTTTTTAGTGGGATGTCGGGTAATTTGATTGTTTGGTTATTTTCAGTCGGTCTCTGTCCACACTGAGTGCCTATCCTGAGAAAATTCCCATGGCTTCAAATACCACATAACTCCATAAAAATATCATGAATATGGTCCGCGCTAAATTTTACAGCCATCAAAACACCATGAAATGGTCTCGAAAACCCATAAATACTGGGTTATGGTTAATTTATGGTTTTTAAATGGGATCTTGAGGACCATAGTGATGGTGTTTTCATGGGTAGAACCCATTCTAAACACTATCAAAGCACCACGCAGTGGGTGTGAATTCGGACCATGAGCATGGGGCCAATATGGTTTTTTTATTTGCTCTGGATAACCGACGCCAGAGAGCTGACTTCACCATCTGGACCCTAGATATCAGCCCATCAACAAATAAACCGGGACAAATGGCTTTACTTCCCTTCCGAAGGAAGATGTGACCACAGATTTTTCACCTTTTAAAAGAGGCCCTAGCTTCCCGAACTGCCGCCTTGCGCTCCTCTCTATCTGGTTCCGATATTACCCTTTGAGCCAGCCTCTTGGCTTTGAGAGAAGCAGCGCGTAGCGTACTAAGCGTCTCGTTCCACCAATAAGCTGGGCGCTGTTGTTAGATCAGCCGCATCAACGTTCTCGGTTCCGCCGGTTTTGGTGGTGACTATGCGTATATGTTTCACATACTCTTCACTCCATGTTCGCCGTCAATAAAGAATTACAGATTGTGACGTCGATGATAGACTCCCTCCTGTCTCTCCGAAATGTGCTAACAGAACCTTCATTGCACAATCGTACGTCTAACTTCGCTAGAGCTTCCTGCAGGATACACCCTCTTGTGTTGGTTAATCTACTGCCTCACTCCACATCCCAGGTCGTTGTAGTCACCAGCAATGACTACCGGTTTCCGACCGATCAACTGCTCGGTTAACTGCTCCAGCATTAGGCTGAACTGCTCTACTGTCCACCTTGGAAGAGCGTAACAGCTGCACGAAGACGCCGTTCATTTTGGCGATCGCGAAGCCCTCCTATGAGCGTTCTGCCACTTATAGAATGGGGAATCAGCCCATAACTTGTATCACAGCCCGATCTATCCGCCACCCATTTACCGTTATCAGAGGAGACTTAATACGGCTCTGCGATCAAAACGACATCACACATAGTTTCTTTCATAGACTGCCACAACAGTTTCTGTGCGGTGTCACAGTGATTCAGATTTATTTGGGTTATCTCCATTGCCCTTGGGCTTCAATCGCCTTCTCATAAGCAGGGCATGTAAAGCCAACCGTTTCCGTCTACTGGAGCAAATCAAGTACCTTCGCCTCTGCGTGCAGTCTCTATCCGGACCCTTGCAAGTCCCCGCAAAATGTCCAAATCCCAAACACTTGAATCATTTCTCCGCTTGTTTATTTACTCGTGGGGCGGCTCTCAATGGGCATCTCGACCATCCAACCTACCTCAAATTCTTTGTCTGAAGCGGTTACTGGTAAACGAATCATCGTTGTCTGAGTTCCTACGTATCCCTCCGCATCTTTAACCGGATCGTTAGGTGCACCTCTCAACTCATCTTCCGTCGTGATTTCATCCATGTCCTTGCACACAATCACCATCTCCGAGTTTCTGGCTTTTCACCCATTGATTTGGCAATAGTCTCCTGCAAGGTCGAACTGTTAATCGTGGGATCCTTCTTCAACTCGAAGAGCATCTCGCCTTTTAGCATACGCCTGATTCTTACGATGTTTTCCCCCAAATCCTTCAGCGCCGGGTCCTCGTTGATCTTGTTGAGTAGCACTTCATAAGTCGTCGCGTCATTGGCTTTGACGAGTACGGCTTCTCCCTTTGGCGCCTTCGGATGAGCCTCCCCTTTTCGCTCTTCCTTCTGCTTTTGCTATTTTCGTGTTTCTTCTTCCGACCTACAACGGTTCTCCAGCTTTCTCCCTGTTGGGTGACGTCCTTTCCGTCGACAACAACAGCGTCCTCGAGAGTCTGCCTCGCAGGACCGCTAGTTCTTCCGTCGCCTGGCGAGGATTTTGTCCGCTTAAGAGTCGCGGAAACTGGCGTGTTTTCCACTCCAATTTGCTTCTTCTTCCCCAGCTTTGAGGGGCGCTAGGAAGATAATAGCCTTAGCTAACGCCAATGCTCGCTCAGTTACATGACCTCTCCGTGTTGCCGTGTCCTACTTACTCACGGCAGGCACTAACGCCTTTCGGATTCTAAGAACCATCTACTAAATGTCCTTATGGACATTGTTTCGCACATCCACAAACTTGCGGAGCTGCTCCACCAGAGACTTCGCTGCCACTACCCTCGGCTTCTGGCACAGCACGTTTGTCCCTACTGCCCCCATGTGAGTGTGTGTATGCATGTGTATAATAAGACTGTATATGTGTTTATGTTTGCGTAAACCCCCGCTATTTGGAGAGCGGATTTGCCCCACAAAAAATATGAAAAATTGAACTAAACGCACTACGCACTTTGTAGGATTTTGATCAAAGAATCTAAATACACTTATCTTTTTTATGCGATCACTTTAACAAAACTAAACATGCTGCATAAAACTAAAATCCAAAATTGTAAAAGCACACTTGTTGTCGTTTGAGCATTTCTATGTAGACTAATAAAATAGTATCATGCCACCATTATGATTGTGTTCGATGCTCTATACCTCTATACCAGCGATATACATGAGGCCAATCTATGTCGCCATTCACCTCTGATGCAGAACTCCTATCCCTTACCTCACCGCGATGCTAACCGGGGTACAGGCCTCCTTTTGTCGTTTTTGCTTAAACTCGGGACTGGGTCGGGTTCTATCCCCAACCGCTGTCAGTTCATTCACTTCGACAGGTTGACGGATTGGAGTCTGTCTCAGTATCGTTTCGAGCGGGAGTGGCATTCTGAAGAAGATCGGCTAGGATCTGTGGTCGTATGCTAACAGGCAAGGGGGACAAAAGACGCGCGCGTGAAACGGCTAGTGTATCCGTCTTGCAGCGTGAATCTTTCGGTTTAGTTTGTATAGAAGCCTCGTTTAAATTTTTTTCTCAATGAATAGTTGTTCGAAAATTAGCCCCAATAAAACCTTAATCTGATTAGTACCGATGATCACGGGTCAATACGTACTGAATATTCGCCGCGTCTGTTTTTAAGAATCTAACTTCAATTTACGTTTTTGCTAACAAGCCCGTGCATTAGGTTAACGATCCTTTGTATTTCCCTTCAATGTTCGATATTATCGTTCGTATACGTGTATTTCACAAACAATCCGGTATGGAAAATAGGAAATACTTTCCTTGACTTATATCATCTTGAGCTATCGTAACTCTTTGTCTGTACAACGTATTATCACTCGGTAGTATATCGTAGAGAAGGAATAGCGAAATTTGTCTGAATACTGCCCCAATAAATAGTGATCCGGACCATTATGCAGATAGGATTATCTTTCCTAGGCAATACTCCCACGGTCGGCTGTGTGGAGTTCAAATTGCCTTTGTTTAGAAAAATATAAAAATAGAATACTCTCGATAGCCGGCTACCCAGAGTTTAAACGTGTGCAATCCGCCAAAATCATCGTCACAACGCAACGCAACAACGCATAAAATATACATGGCTCTTAGATTAAGTTCACACGAAACACTTAATGTTGTAACCAGCAACAGCATTTTAGTCGTTTTCTATCAATAGGCAATCACGAGAGCGATTAAAATGTTGCGACTGGTTGAGTTTATTAGCCAATAAATTGGGATAAATGTTTCGATTGCATGTCACAGTGACAGACTTTCGTTCTGTTTTTGTTCATCATGGAATAAAATGAGAGAAATCATCTTAAGTCAGAGAGAATAGAGAGGAAAAAAGAATCAAACAGTCGAAATCAACTCAAGAGCACCTCTTCTATCTTTTCTATACATTCAACATGAGTGCTTTCGGAATTGCACTCTGATTTTCTCATTTCGGTTTTAATACAACGACTTTTTCATCTTCGTTATCCTTACAACTTTAATACGTTAGGTGCAACAACTTTAATTGAAACTGAAAATTTTCAAAATGATGGTAAAACAAACCTGTAAACAAACATTACAACTTTCTTCAAGAATTCATACATCTCTTCCAATCTTGATGATGATTTTAAAAAACCAAGTGTTAATTATTTTCATTCAAAAAACAAACCAACTACTGAGTACATTGGTCTCAACATATTTGTTTAACGAATTGACAAATGTTTTGAAAAAGTTTCACTGGAAACGGATAATTTGCTGTAATTTAAAAACAGACAACTCTAAAAGAAACTTTGTTCGGCAAAGGATAAGTAAGTACGATGTGTTCGCTTCCATGTGTCGGAAGCAAGCGATGCTGAAATTATTGAGCTCATATTATTAGTTTCCACTTATTTTGGTGGTGTCATCAATGTTACATTTAACAAATTTTACGTAAATTAGAAACTTTTAGTAATCAGTTCTAAGTGATTTTCATTCGATTAGTGAACAATTTCTGAGCAGTTTTCTTTAGTAGATTAAATTCTGGGTAGTTCTCATTAATAGATTGAATCATTGAAATATATTTTGCCTTGTCCAAAAACCCACGCATTCCGAAATAAACCCTCCTTAACTTAATCTAAGTAATCTTATCGAGTCTTAACTGTTTTGCAAGATTGCCAAAAGTCAATACAGCTAAGGTTCTTATTCTTGCTTTGCAGTGCAATCAGTACACAGAAAAAAATATTTTGTCATTTTAAATTTACTTTCATACACATATTTGGAGTATGAATATGAATGTAAAATTAAGTTCCAGCAAAAATACACACAACTTGTCGTGCTTTTTTCAGTGATATTTATTGTAATTTTACACGTTGATTGGAAATTACAGTTTCATTAAACGGCAAACCAATGCTCTTGAATGTATTTTTAATCGCATATTGCAGTAAAATAAATGACATGTAATATTACACGAACGAAAGTGTAAAATCACATGCTTTGTGATGCTCTCATTGAGTCCATCGAATTCAACTTAATTTTCAATCAAGTTTTTGATTCAAGCTTTGTATGTTTACATTCGTATTGATTTACATGTCGTTTAATTTTCATAATTTTTTGGTGTGTAGTTTTTTGCACACACTTTACATTTTGACTTTTATCACAGTTTCAGGCATCTAAGAATTCTTCTGAACTAGAAAAATTAGTCTGCGATATTTTTAATTCGGAAAACTAATGATAAAAAATATCAATTTCGAAAAAAATAGGATCTGTGAAAGAATCTACTTTAATAGATAAATGAATAGTTATTCTCAGTTTTCTGATAATATTATCGAAGATAGTTTTAACCCATTCCCCACGAGAGTCAAACAAAAGAAACTTGTGTTTTTGTCAGGATTTTTTGATTACGACATGATCAGTATCATTTAAAATTTCATAAATTCATTTAAAGCAAATTTAGACATTTGATTAGCAAATGCGTGTAACGTTTCATGAGACGGGTTTTTAGATATTTTTCTACTCATTCCAATTTAGCGTCTTCTACACTTTTTAAACATGTAGTCTAGAATACGTTGTATTTTCAAGCACCCCTAAACACTTGAACTCTTGAATATTCATTTTTGTAACTAGAGAAAATTGTAACTTGTAAATTAATAATAATAATCATCAAATGCAATTCGTCAATGTACTATAACCTTAACATATTTTTAGGATTTTTAGTGTCTATTGTCTTTGTTTTGAAACTATTTTCATTGAAAACTTTTAATAATTACGTTCATTTTCCAGTGACTATCTCAAGTCATCAGAATTAATACATTTATGCAATAAATTTTAAGCCCCTTCCGAAACAAAATCCTGGCTACGGGCCTGGAGAAGGATATTTGTAAACAGAGTTAAAAATAATCGAAGCTTTTTAGTGACGACTGAAAATGAACCTGATGGGGCTCGTGATGAATAGCAAAAATATTCATTCAAAAATCCATGTAATTCATTTAATTAAATATCGTTCGATAATATTCATTTCACTATTTATCTAGGTAAATGTTTTCAAATGCTGGTAAAGCATATAAAACAATAATTATTATCGCTTACTTTGTATCAGGGCCTACCTTGATCCGTTTGATTCGTTGTTGCACGTTCGCTTCATGCAATAATCAGACTCGAATGAAAATCTGCATTGAATGAATGGGCAGTTGGTTTGTTTGAAGTTTTCGGTAGCGCCACTGAATATTGAAAATGAATGCGACCGAATATGAGGAATTTTCATTCAATGAATTTGAATATTTTAAACTCTGTTTGTTGTTAATCCATCAGAGAGGTGACTTCACCGGGGATCAATGGCTTTACTTCGCTTACGAAGGAAGACAGACGTGATTCACCTCAGAAAAATCTCAACGACCCCGACTGGGATTGAACCCAGACCAACTGGGATGGGTGGCGGTCACGCTCACCACCGGCACCGTCACAAAAGATGCGCTGTTTGGTGTTGGAAAACTTCTTCGAAGTTGTTAAACCTTTAAAGTTCATGTGATCTTGACATGTGTTTTCGAAAATTTGTCCCACTTTAGAAGTTTACATTGTTGGACTTCATTGGCATATTGTACAAGAAAATAATCTATAGAGGTTTTAACACTGTTCCATATTGGTTCTCCTTGCTTGTGGTCTGGAATGGCATCTTACTACTTATATTTTTTTGTATTTTCAATAATTGATGAAACTCTTGTTAAATTTTTGGCTGCGCCACTGTTTAAACTTTAATTCTTAATTAATTCAGTTGAATTTATTATAATTTAAAATTCATGCCTATGCTGTTTGCAAATAACAACGTTTCTGAATAGTTTTCTGAATAGAATTTTCTATTTATTCAAGACATGCTCATTAGAGTGGTGTCGTATCCGAAATTTTTCTTCCATCAGAAAACGTATCTTTCCTTTATGGCAATCAATCACGGAATGAATTACTTACTCGAATATTCTTTTCTCTTCGCCAAACATACATATACACTGATCTGTCTATATCCAGTCTGAAACCTACCTCAATTTGCGTTTTATATTTGCGTTTTTGCGACCACTGTTACACGCTCAGAATCTCTACTAGACAATGAAATAAATCAAATCTACTAAATTACTACTATTAACAACATATATCAATTATTGTCGTTATGATTATTATCATCATCTTTTTTTTCATAACAGTGAAGTATCATTGCGCATCGTTTTGTTTTCGTAATATGAATTTCTCAATAGTAAACATGACATTTTAGAGTATATATAACTCATATTCGATATTCGCCTGATGTGCCTAAACTGTAATGACAGTGTATCGTTTCAACGCGTTGCGGCATTTCTCTGACTGTTGTAAGGTTTTCCGTGTATGTCGGCTAACATCTTTATTGTATCCGTAATGAGTTTAAGATGACAAGCATATCTGCTAGATTTTTGTCAACTTTATTTACCTAGTCATCTTATTCACTACAAGTAGGACACGGTTTTATGATAAAAATAAAATTTTGCTTTGAGTAACTTTTTCAGTCCCCTTCAGCTCCCAGAACAACTCTGCACATTTTTAGCTCGATCGGCGAAACTATATTTTTGCGCCAACGGTTTAAAGTTTACGTGGGATTTCGTATGGGAAAATCGTCTTTTGCGAAATAATTCTTCCAAGAGTCGCCCGTTACCTCCTAAAAATAAATAGATGTTTGATTTTTGTAGGAAATTTGTCAAGAAAAAAAAGTCTCGAAGACCGTGAAACGATCTGATAAGTATATATAAGATATATATATAAGAGCGCATTTTTGCTTTCATCGAGGTATCGGTTTGAATCGGAGTTTTCTATGTGATTGCACTCCACAACCCGTAACTCCGGAACTGGAAGTCGGATGGAGATGGAATTTAATATCAGTTTCCGGGGACGCAACTCCTTTCATTTGAGACTAAGTTGATCAAATCGTTCTAGCCATTTTCGAAAAACCAATATAACCGTTATTCTGAATTTGGATGCTTCCGGATCCGTCGATGGAGGCCAGTGTGGCCAAAGAGACTTTGAATGACTGTTGGTGACCTAGATCTACAAATTCAACAGTTGTGTTTATATTTTGGAAAAAAATCACCTCACCAATTCATCGCAGAATTCGTTAGAATCGGGATTTGCTGCGTGATCGTACGTATCACCCTGTAATTCAGGAACCAGAACTCGGATCCACACAAAATTCAACAGCAGCTGATGGACCTTTCATTTAAAATCAAGTTTGTCAAAATCGGTTCAGAAAATTCCGAGAAACCGATGTGGACAAATCAACAAATTTTGTTTTGTAACCATACTCTTCAACTCGTAATCCGGAACAAGATGTCGGTTGAAAATGAAATTCAATAGCAACCTATGGGAATATTATACCTTTCATTTGAATCTTAGTTTGTAAAAATCGGTTCAGCCATCTCCAAGAAACCGATGTGGACATTTTGTTAACAAATCTGCACATACACACATACATACATACATACATACATACATACATACATACATACATACATACATACATACATACATATATACATACATACATACATACATACATACATACATACATACATACATACATACATACATACATACATACATACATACATACATACATACATACATACATACACACATACATACACACATACATACACACAGATATTTTGCGATCTCGTTGAACTGAGTCGAATGTTATATGAGACTCGGCCCTCCGGGCCTCGCTTAGAAAGTCGGTTTTTGGAGCAATTGCATAACCTTTCTATATGAGAAAGGCAAAAGAATAGTATTTAATTAGCTTAATAAGCATGAGTTCAATGTTATCTTCATGTGATTATAATTTGGAAAGGTTGGTGGAATGGGTTTGAACGTGTAGGGAATGGGGGGTTAGTAGAGTGGGAGTGGAGGATGCGTCAGAAATCCTTCATCTTATTTCGGTATACGGGATGGATGAAGGAAATGCGGGCGTGAGGGTGGTCCAAGGGGAGGGGAGTGATGAAGGAGGGAGGTGTAAGGGCAAGACGGGGGGGGGGGAGGGGGGGGGGCGGCGACGCAATACTCAACTGCATATTTTGCCTTCCATTTGAGACTTGGTTTGAGAAAATCGGTTCAGTCATCACCGAAGAACCGATTTGATTTTAATTGTGGAATATGCCCGGAATTCCGGACTTCCGGAATCGTCGATAGTGGACAATAAATTCAAAGAATGTTTGATTGGCAATCAGTGATCTAGATCTGCGATTAGAAGTTATTTGGTGACCATTTCAATAGTTTTTATCCTCTGAGGTATTACGATTGTACCGATTTATATGGGAAATTCCAGTGTATCCTTACTAACACCCCTGTAACTCCGGAAGCAAGAGTCAGAACCGAATGAAATTCAGCAGCAGTCAATGACATTACTGTATCTTTCATTTGAAATCAAGTTTGTAAAAATCGGTAGAGAATTCGTTGGGGAATGGGTGTGATATTAGCTTAGGAACATGGCGGGTTCCCCGGGGGCGTCATGAACCGTCATAGGTGGCCAATGTGGTCAAAGCTACTTTGATTGATCATTAGTGATCCAGACCCGCAAACTAGAGTAATGTTACATCAATTTTAATATGTTTTACATCACTTTAACATCATGGTGGTACCAGTTTATATGGGAATTTGCTGTGTGACCGCACTCTTCAACCCGTAACTCCGGAACCGGAAGTCGGATCAACTAAAAGTTCAATAGCAGCTTATGGGAGCGTTATACCTTTCAGATGAAACTAAGTTTGCGAAAATCGGTTTAGCCATCTCTGAGAAAATTGTGTGAGTTTAAATGACACACACACATACATACACACACACAGACATTTGCCGATCTCGACGAACTGAATCGAATGGTGTATGACACTCGGCCCTCCGTGCCTCGGTTAAAAAGTCGATTTTTACAGTGATTGCATAGCCTTTCATTATATGAGAAAGGCAAAAAGCCTCAATTTTTCCCTCAATACTCTTGTGAAGTGGCCAAATAGTACAGATAATTGATTTTGACACATTAAGAGGGGGAGGGGGGTTTGGGGGTTCAAACCCTCCATGAGCGTTTTGACTTACCTTTTAAAAATTTATTATCTTCCTGTCCAGGAAACAATATACTGCAAACCGTTTGGACACATAAAATGTCATTTGAGTTCGGTCACTCTAGAAACAAATCAATGAAGAAACCAAGGACGAAGTTTTGCGAGGGTGGCTGGAAACGGATGTATGTTAAGTTGGATGGCTTCTTTGAAGGATCGGTAAACGTTTCGACAGACTTCGATATTGGCAAATGTAGTTAGTAGACAGCAGATGTCGGTCAGCGGGCTAGCAACGGCAGTTATGGAGGAAAAACACGAAGTTGGAGAAAATCGGGATAACGCTGTCTAGAGAAATTTTACCGCCGATGATTATTCCGTTAGAGTGGCAGCGAAATGTATCGCGAAAATGGGCGTCGGTATAGTGTGAAATACTTCCGCCAAGAAGTTCTCAGCACCAGCTAGCAGATAAATAGGAACGACTAGCATCAAGAAGGATAAGAAACCCGGCAAAGGTGGTTGTAAACAGATGTAAATTCTTATGGTCGATACCCCCGGATCGGTTCATGTCTCAACAGGATACGATATTTGCAGCAGACCTGAGTTGGTGACATATATCGCGAAAGTTTGACAGCAAGTAAGGAAAAGTAGCTAAGGATAAAAACATGACGATTAACACAAAACAAAATAAGCAAGAACACAATCCTTACTAAAGCAGTACTTAACGGTTGCCCCGAATGGATGAGGATTACGGGGTACAAGAGGTTTAAGTTTAGTCGGTTGGCTTAACAACTACTGCAAACCAATCCGAATCCACCACGAGCCAGCAGGCAACGCACAGTGGTGGAAAATGCCAAAAACGTCACTAGAGGCCAAACCATTGAATATATTTACAGGGTGTCTTTGGAGGAATTGTTCGTATGAATATTCCCCACAATCTGATAAAAATTAAATTGAGGCATGGCTTACTATGATTGAACTAGAAAAAATTACTTTTTATACTGACGAGGTAGAAAGTTGGTGTCTTAGACAAAGTTTTAGGAATGCTCCTAATGAAGAAATTTGTTGAGAAACTTGAGCTTGTAGGACTTAATGTTATCGATTTATATAGCGTTTTCTAAGGCAAACCCCTTAAATTTAGCCTTTTAATATCGCTTTTTTCGCTGTGACTTTTCGTGCAAACGATGTTCCAGACAAATGTTGAGGTAATAAAACCACACAATATTGTTGAAGACTGAATGTAGAAAGTAAATTATTGTTGAAGACTGCATGTAAAAATATTGTTGAACACTGCATGTAAAAATTGACTTTTAATTTTGTTTTTACACCAAGTTCAACTGCGTATAAGAGAGAAAGGTGCAAACCAAGATGGACGAGCAGGCACTATTTTCAATGTCCGGACTACGCATAATAAAGGTAAGAAGGTTTTAAGCGCTTTTTGTAATGTTTTTTTACTTGGGTATTTTTACTTACAGTCTTCAACAATATTATGTGGTTTTAATGCCTCCACATTTGTCTGGAGCACGGTTTGCACGAAAAGTCACAGTGGAAAAAGTTATATTAAAAAAACTAAATTTGAGAGGTTTGCCATTGAAAACGCTTTACAAATCGATAACATTAAATCCTGCAAGTTCAACAAAATTCTTTATTACGAGCATTTCTAAAACTTTGTCGGAGACACCAACTTTCTACCTCGTCAGCATAAAAAGTTAATTTTTTTAATTTGATCGTAGTAAGCCATGCCTAATTTTAATTTTTATCAGGTTGTGAGAAATATTCTTACGACCAATTCGTCCAAAGATACCTTGTAAATATTTTCGATGGTTTCCCGATCAGAAGGAAATAACACAATTATAACTCATGCTGATATTTTGTTACGAAAAAATTCCTATCAAATTTTGTTATAAAGTAGAAACCGTTAGGTGTTAAAATAACAAAAATTCTAACAAAAAATTCTCTACGAATATCACATTTATAACAAACGTTGATATCAATATAACACGATCATAACAACGTGAGATAGCATAATTAAACCCAACATAGCGTGTATTACTTATTGTATAACATCAACGATTTTAGCGTGCACGTCTAAAAATAGAATACGAGAAAAATAAAACATACATTAGGGCACTTTTTGCTTGGGAGCAAAAAGCTTCATGCAGCAAAAGCTTTTATAGCATTGCCAAATGATTGCATACATGCTGGCTGATTTTTATAGTGATTATATGGACACACAGATTATTATTTGTTGATATTGCCGCTTTGAACCTGGGTATTCCGAGTTTGATGGGAAAGTTTCCTGTATGAACCAATTACGTTGTTTTCGACTGATGTTTAATGTTAGCATAATATTCCACGCATCTGTCAAGGGCAAAACGATTATAGATGCAGAAGATGTTTCCAGAACGCACACATTGAACTTTGCCAAAGCCTAAGGACTGTTTGTTTTCCTTGTATAATACGCTTTGTTTTCATACAATTTTGCTCACTACTACAGCTGCCTATATTACGATAGACTGAATAGCTTTATAATATCTTTTCAGATTAGGAAAGTGGGGCTATTTTTAGAATCTGAATAGTGCGCTTCGGCGTTTCTCTTGCACGTTAACATGATTTACACGATTTTAAGAAATAATGTCGATGCGATATGGTAACATTTAGCGGATAATTTACCTACATTATTTTACGGAGAATACGACACATGTTACTTATGATTCCGAATAGATTCAATGAAACAAATACAGAGTTTTGAGGCTTGCATTTTGAGATTTCAAGTAAAGTCTCTTTTGGGGTTTTGTTATTAGCATTTTTAGTATGGGGAAGATTAAGCAAACCAGTACAATTATCTCACATCTAATAAATTCGCAGAAATACAAATTTTTACAATAGTTTAATCTATCAACTGAGAATATTATAACAGATAATCATAAAATTTGAGAAATTGTTGAGGATTCTCCGGTGTTACGAATTTTAGAATATTTCATGTTTTCTAAAATACATTTTCTTTTCTAAATTTTATTTAGTTTTAAGAAGTAAATTATTCAATACTTTGTTTACATTAAAGTTTTAAGCTATTTCAAGCACTATCTAAAACACATATTTAAATTGTAACAGTAAACAATAATACCAGCTGGGATGCGTATTTATTCAGAGATTTCTAGGCCATTTTGAAATATTGATAGCTTTATGCAGCATACTCTCAAATATTAATCTTTCAACAATTTGAACAGGTCGCATTATTCCTTTTTTAAACTTTCTACATAATGAATCAAGTATCTTGATTATTACGAAAATTTATTAGTTCGATGTTTTTTTAAGACGAACGAAGCAACATCGAATACAACAGAAACGTTAGTACATATGCGCATTCAAAGTAATTGTCAGTTTATTGTAAACGTCAAACTGTCTTAGGTGGAATGAAAAGATACAACAATCTCAAACTCAAACATTTTTATGCACAAAGGCAGATACCCACAAACTGGACAAGTTTCGGTTGTTTATGAAAACCCCGCATAAATTGAAGAAATCGGACTGAAGATCCTCGAAGATCCTCAAAATTCATAACGGTATTGTGGAAATCAGTATATATCAAACAGTTTTTTGAGTTCTGAAAATTCGTTTTCGCAGTATGCACAATTAATTAAAAGGAAATTATTTATAGAATCATTTGACTAAACCATAACAAATAGTTTAAAAAATGCTTTTTTATTTGAATCCGCGTTTCTTTATTTCATTTGGTGTGCATCTTCTTTAAAATAAATTTTATATGAAAATTATATTCTTTAGAATAGCTTGTTGATAATTTTGCGATCCCAAAACTTTTTGAATAAAAGTTTCAACATTGAAATGATAAGCCACATATTCGAAATTGCGTGTCAGACGAGTGTCTCAGAAAATAGGCAATCTCTTAATCAAAATGCAACCAAGTGGGTTAAACACCTTATTTCCGACCACTTGCATCTAAAACTTATCTATTCTCAAAATCGTGGAGCTTTGAATGTCCATGTGGAAAACGCAAATAAAAGGAAATCAATAAAAACTTCGAAAATTTGCTTTAAAAAGTTGAATAAATACGCATAAAAGGAGGCTTCAGCGTATTAGCAAATAGACGATCATTTGTGTAATATAACAATCATACACAGTTGATCGATTGGTTTGTTTATTGGGGCTTTAACCAACTGGTCATTTGCCCGCTTTACAGTGTACAGTTACCGTTCAAAGATAATTGTGAAAGAATATGTAATATATTATAACATCATCGTTATATGCGTACATTAAAATCATATTAGCAGTTCAATGATATCACCAGAAGATATAATCTTGATATAAGTTTTCTTGCCTTGCTGATAGGGATATCACAAAAATAACACAGTGAGTAATAAATATCAACATGAGATATAAATTTGATAGCTTTCTGTTATGTCGTTCTGATCGGGTTGGCCTCTAGTGAATTAAGTTCACGTTTTTGAGGTTTCTGACCACTATGCAGCGGTGTCTTTTGATGACTCCTGCTCGATAACAAACATTTACCCAATTTGTTGAGCAGAGTCGTTTGGTCCACAAGACTAGGTCCAGGCCTCTGAAAAAATCTTCAAAGTTTGAGGGTTTCTGTACGTTTCTTTTAAAATAAACGTTAAAAAATCAAACCGGCGAGGGGGGGGGGGGGTGTCTTGAGAATTTTCTGCACACGGGCCTGACTGGGCCACCAACTGCAGTGATGCTAGAAAAAATGAATATTTTATCAATCGTCAGATCATGAATCGGTTTCTGCTTAAGAACTTTTTTCTTAAGCGTCAGATCGTTTCGTGGTCTTCGAGACTTTGTTTCTTTGTTAAATCTTCTGTGAAAGCCATATATTGATTTATTTTTCGGAAGCCATGGGTAACTTATGGAGGAATTGTTTTGTGAAAGTTAACTTTCCCATATAAAATTTCATGTAAACTTTAAACAGTGTGCGCAAAAATATAGTTTCAGGGATCGAGCTAAGAGTTTGCACAGTTATCCTAGGACCCAAATGGTGCCTGGAAAGTTGCTCGGAGCTGGCATTGAATTTTCGTCCCACCCTAATGCTCATAACTTCACCCCTTCATTTCAGCACTAATAATTTTAAGTATTATCCAAAGAACTGAGGCTATCGCAATTAACGTGATTAAATTCCACTAGAACGATGCGCCGCCCCTTCTCAGGTAGAATTCGCCCGTCATTTATTTTTAGATCCAGTGAATCGCGTTATATCTTTTCTCAGTGTATCCAATAAAAGGTCACCGTTTCGGTCTTCTCTCTCTCTTTTTCCATTGGACACGTTCCTAAAAGCCTTGAAATGTTCAGTTGCATGATAAAGACAATTGAGGTAAAATCATCTCACCGCATAGTTAAATTTTCAATGTGATACGACAAACTTTGATAATGTGTTTAATGTGAAAAGTGTTTAATAATGTTTTAGAATAAAAACCCCGAACTAACGAGTTCTACATATATCATATTTGAGCATTGCCTAAAAAATCGTTAAATTATACAAAAACCTCAATTCCCCTCCTATCACGAACGCCACACTGCACTTATCCAACGTTCACTGCCATGGTGGTCAGATGACATTAGTGAAGCAATAAAAACACGTCGAAAGGTCTCGAGGGCATTGAAGCGTATTCCAAATGATGACCCAGAAAAAGTAGGAGAAAAGTGAAGAATTTATTGGAATCGCGAGCGAAAGGCAAAGAAAATGGTTAATCGGTGGAGAAATTTTACATTTAGTGTAAGCAAAAAGACGCACGTCTTAATGTACTTGTCGAAAACTTTTGGTCTCAAAAGTGATTCGACCGTGTTGCATTGAAGTGAATTTTAAAGACTTTATCCTTTCATTTTATATTTTAGTTTATAAAAGTCAATTTGATCATTTACAGAACATAAATTTGACTTAGTTGATTTTAGTGCTGGTTGTATTCGTGACACATATTGCTGTGTCCAATAACATCAAACACTACAATAACCCACAATCGACCGGAACTGATGGAACCAGTTGAATTATCCTTTCGCTAGCCAAATATATCTCAGATCGAAAAAAGCAGTGCGTACAAAGTACTCTCTTTCCCTTTACAACACGCTGCTATCGGATATTGGTCTCGAAGCCCTCGATAGCCAGACTTTGTGCATTCGAAGGCAAAACATATGTCGATGGTGGCATTCGTTTACTATTTTTATCACCATCCAGAACCAATAAAATCACTAATAAACATCGAACCGAGTAACAAAGCTGTTCGTAGCAGCACTGCCTTCAGTTTTTGCTCGTCAGCATACCCCGCTAAAGCTAATAAAATCCAATGAAATTCGAACCCTAACCCTTGTAAACCCCTCCCCGTTAGAAGTGCGAGAATCGAATCGAAGCGTATACGTTATTTTGTTTATTTCTATCGCGGAAATTTCTCTTTCTTTTCCATCCCGAATCTGAGGGAAAATAGAACAAAAGTGGAACAAAAAGCTTCCATTATGGTCAATACAGCAAGGAATTATTTACCCTGTGCTGGTGGAGCTAGCTTTTGCAACCCCACATAAACCAACGGGGAAAAAAATGTTGCTACCAACCGGTGGCAGTAGCATCAAGGTCGACCAAAATGTTAAAGGGCGAGGGGATGCCGTTCGTTGCAATGAGAGCCCGCATTATTGAGATTTTTTTCCGAACATTTATTTATATCTCCTTTGTGGTTGAGTTCTAATGGGTTGTTGACATTTAATCGCGCTCGATGCTGGAAAGCCACGGAGGGAAAAGTTTGCCCAAGGCATGCTGCTCGTTAGGTTTGTGTGAGTGTGTCGAGGCGAGCGAAGGGTGATTGTCATTCCTTGGGGATCGTAAACAAACTTTGCGGATGTTGCTGACGATTGTAGGAATTTTTCGGGGGGGGGGGGGAAGTCATCACTCAGTGGGGCCGCTCTGATAGGGGAATGGTCGATTTTTTCATTTCCCTCTGAGCCGGGATTTTTTTATAGTTGCTATCGTTTTGAGTTTGGGTCCTCGCGGGAAACCTGAAATTGCTTGCAGACCGGAAAACCAGTTGATCGTGGTTTTGTGGTGTAAGCAAATGTTGGATGCGGTTTGAAAACGGAAATTGATTATCGTCCCTTTCGAGAAGTTTTTTTTTTCATTCGCCGACAAGGTGTGGTATTTTGGAACAACAAAACAGTGGATAATTTGTTCGGATTACGATTTAATTGTTGTGAAATTATTTATCTAATATCACACGTAAAAATTAATACACTTTCAAGATAGAGCTTAGGTTTTATACATGAATTACACTGAACTTACAATCATTTAACCATGTTTTAAGCTCATTATCCCCGCCGAATTAATTTTCCTCCATTCAACACCAAACAAAAAGTGGTCGGACGAAGTCTTATCCTATTCAGGAAGCTTCGCTTCGGGACACCTCGTTTTAATCAGCTTAAGCCTGCACGTTTCACGAGCAGTAATTAATTTTTCCCAGTGGCTGCTACTTCTGCAGTTTCGCATCTCAAGTGTTTCGTCGCCGTCGTCGTCGTCTGCATCACACACACACAACCGGAAATGAATGCTGGGAAAGAAAGTAGAAGCTACTTAGGAAAACCTTTCCCTCGGTCGGTAGACACGCGAGCCACTTTGGAGTTTTCTTTCTTGCCAGCAACCGAGTCGATGTCCTAACAGAAATTGTCCCTCATTTCATCTCCAAAAGCTCACACCGCACTTGACGCGCCGAGTTTTGCCCCGCAGTCTTTGATGCGACGATAACGGACTGAGCATCTCGCAGATTTTATCCCTAGCAATCTAATTAAGTAATTACACACATTAAACTTTATACGCCCGGTCATTGCTTTACTATGTTTCATTGCGGGCGAAGCAGATTTTTCCTGTGCAGCATTTCCAAGAAGCACGCCTGCAAATCCGTGGGGATTGCACTTTTCATCTGGCTGGATACTGGTGCTGGTATTAGGTTTGGCACGGTGGAATACAGTTTCCAGTTGGTGTGGCTGATGGAAAGATTTACTAGCCACTTCACTGCGAGATAATGTGGTACGGTTAATTTTCAAGGATTGCGTAGTCGGGAATGAAAAGAATTCTGTTCGCCTGGTGCTTCATTGAAGTGGATTACTTTTTTTTATTAAGATTGAGACTCATTTACCTGAAACACGATGAACCCATAGTCAAAGTCAAAACAAAATCGATTTGGTGTCATGCAGCAAAATTATATTTTCTGCAGAAGTCAAACTTCAAACGAACTACAATTACTGATGGTTAACTTCGACCGCTAACAAGGAGCAGTTTTTGTTTTTATCCATGAAAATAATGAAACTTCCATGTAAAGTGTTGGTTATATAATGGCAATTGTTTCGCAGAGAAACTTTTGCCATTGTGCCTCTTGTGCCGACAAAGAAACAGTGCGGTACCCGATCAAAAGGAAATAGCAAAATTATTTCAAAATGCAACCCACAAATTTCGTTCATTGTTAAATTGACAAAAAATTAGACAATTTTCAACTAGAGATATAGTTCAAATAATATTTTATAATGATCTTCCAATCGGGTGTTTAAATTACTCACACCGCCTCACTTCGTCCATCATGTACCGAGGTAGGTGCACTTTTCAAATAAAAATTCCAACCACTACTCAATACTACATAGCTACTCGACTTCACTGTTGTTGGGGTGTGTGTTTCTGTGAGGTGGCGTTTCATTTATTTCTTTCGCAGCTTGGCAAACGGACGAGGGTAGCGTACCCAAACCAAATCCAAGAACCTACACCGCGGCGTAGTGGCCGCTTGAAGTTCATGGCGGAATTCCATTACGATCAAAGTAGGGAAAAAAACATTTGCAATTGAGAGAAAAACTTTCAACCAGCGATAGCGTCAAGTTTTTCGCACTCGAGGCGTTTCTATTCTTGTTGTGTTGCGCTACCTTTCCGGTTGGGCTTTTGCTCTCAATAGCTCAAGTGGAGTGGATTTAAAGTTTACGCATTCGCTTCCCGAAGTAAGTTGAAGGGCGACTCGTTGTTTTGCCGTACGCACTGATTGGTGTACAAGCGTGAATAGTTTTTGTTTATTTTGTAATAGTCTGTCAATTTCAGATTTCTTTAAATTCTTACCCAGACATGTATAAGTAATATGCTCCCTAAAGAGCAAATTGGATTGAATTGAATTTGTGCAAAGGATCAGAGTACTCACTTTTAAAAAATAGCAGACCAACCTTACCAAATAGTTGGACACTGAACCGAAAAATTATCATCATTAGAGCTACATACAAGCTACTTTTGTGTTTCAGTTTCTTCTAACTAAATATGGTATTCCCGGTCTCCTATCATAAATTTAATTCAACACATCAACCCGTGTTCTTCGACCTCAAACAATGTTGCAGATCGAAATGTGCAACTCTGAGAATCAGGAATCAGTAACGATTGACTTAAATAGTACGTTCCCCATGTTAATCGGAGATTTGTGCCTTGCCATGATTTGCTTTTTCATCATTTCCCCGATGAAAAAGATTAAAGAAGTGGTAAGGTTAGTGGTAAGGAAAATAATGACACAGAAAAATTAAAAGTGGAGTGGATATATCAACACCCCCGAGGGGATATCGAGATAACAGAACGATAACACCCCCGAAGAGATATTGTGATTCAAATACGGCTAAAACTATGGCTCTTTAACACACTGGGTTAGGAACAATAGCATATCCTTGAGTTTTAGCTTTCTGTACATAGGTTCATTTGTGTATGGAAAACCAAAAATACGGATACGCAATTGCATTACTACAGGGCAGTTGCATATTAAATGATATGATGTTCCGTAATCGGATTCACAAAGATCACATGAATAATACTCAGCACGCTGAATAGTAGCCATGTGATAATTGAGTTTGCAATGTCTAGTCAGTGCTCTGATTAGAATACTGCAATAGTGCTTGAAAAAATACAGCAAAATCTTTGACATTTTCGGGCTTTTCCCAATCCAACCAATTCATGTAGATCATATTAGATCGGATGAAATTTAATCAAATAAATAAATAGATAAATAAATAAATAAATAAATAAATAAATAAATAAATAAATAAATAAATAAATAAATAAATAAATAAATAAATAAATAAATAAATAAATAAATAAATAAATAAATAAATAAATAAATAAATAAATAAATAAATAAATAAATAAATAAATAAATAAATAAATAAATAAATAAATAAATAAATAAATAAATAAATAAATAAATAAATAAATAAATAAATAAATAAATAAATAAATAAATAAATAAATAAAAAAATAAATAAATAAATAAATAAATAAATAAAATTAAGCGGAACACAGTAATGATTCGTCATTTCGTGAATTACGGTTTGTTAATTTGTGTCATGTTTGCAATTACGTCAATGATAAAATTCATATTTTTTGGTGTGTATACTCATTCCAAGTAACAATTTGGGGCAACAGTCTTGTGTGGCTAGTTGCACGATTTGTTGGGTTACTGTTCCAGAGCCCAGTATCTTTAAGACGGAATGCACAAGGCAGTGCTTCTTGTTTCAGAAACACATATAGTGGTTTTATGTTCATGAGTGTCTCTAGAGCAGCAGTAGATGTTAACGAGAATATACCAGTCGTCGCCATCAAGACCATCCTCTGAAGATGGTTTAGCTTTGATTGGCTTATCATAACTTCTTCCTTCTGCCACCAAACAAGGCACCCGTATGCCAGTATTGGTCTAACAATTATTGTGTAGATCCACTACACTTTGGTTTGAGTTCCGAAGGCCATGTAAGCTGCCCAATTACTTGTTCTGTGACAGTAATTTCAGAGTCAAAAAACTGTAACGGACGAGCTCTGGTTGTATTCCTTCGTTGTGTGCGAAGCACCATTGAAGTTTCACATGGATTTACTGATAGTCCGACATGAAGACACCATTGCTTAACAACACATAAGGCTTGTTGCATCAAATCAAAAAGTGTGTTAATGCAAATACCGCTGATCATTATGTGATAATCATCGGCGAAACCACACGTCGGAAACTCAAGCTCATTAAATTTCCACAACAAGCCATCGGCGACAAGGTTCCATAGAAGTGGAGACAGCAGACCACCTTGAGGATATCCGCAGACACTCAGTTTCCTTATCTCTACTTGTCTTAACGATGAGCACAGCTGTCGGTTGCTAAGCATTGCGTGTATCCAGTTAGTGATATATGAAGGTACTCTATGACCTCGTGTTGCTTACAAAATGGATTCGAAAGACACGTTGTCAAAAGCACTTTCAATATCGAGAAAAAATCCTAAACTTGATTGCTTTTATGAAAAAGCTTTTTCAGTGTTGTAGACAACATTGTGTAACAGGGTTGTAGTAGACATCCCCCGCTGAAATGCCTGTTGCATTGCATGCAGCGGGTGCTCGCCCAAGCTAACATCCCGAATGTAGTGGCCAATTCAACGTTCCACTGATTTGAGAAGGAAGGAGGTCAGACTGATCGGTCTAAAGCTCTTTGTCTCCTCATAAGCGACGACCTTTGGGAATGAATTTGACTGTTATTTCCCGCCACGCTAATGGAATGTATCCTGTTGCAAGACTACAAGTAAGAACCTTTTTCTCCGAGGTGTACCTTAGAAGCACGCATAACTCGAAGCGGACAAGCCTCTTGGTATGCTGCTATCATGAGTGAGTTTGTTTTATCCACGACCTCATCCAAGTCACTTGGATATTCAATCCTCAGAAGATACCTGTAAAACCTAGTCGCCTAGTTATGATCAGATAACGACGGTTCGAGCTCGTTTGGTATGAGGCAGTTTGGCAACTCATGCGTAATACCATCAGAGTAAAGAATTACATCCAACACCTCTTCTCTGCCAGCTCGTGCAAATGTTGGGCGGTTTCCTGCATTAAGAATGTGCAGATTTGTACTACTTAAGTGTTCCATTAATTCGATGCCTTTCAAATTGATATCTGAGCTGCTTCATATTATGTGGTGGGTATTTGCATCACTGCCGATTATGAGGGGAAACCCATTTCTGCCACAGTATGATACAACCCTTTAGAATCAGAAGGTGATCTTCATTAGACGTCAAATTTGCCGATCATTAGACGTATTTCTTGTTTATGGTATCAACAGTCATATTTACCGAGACAGCACAAACATCGCGAGTTGTGATGTCGGATATAAGACATACGTCGACAGCACTATTCGTCGTCGTGGATACGACAAACTCATTCATATTAGCATCCTACGAAGAAGCTTGTCCACTTCGTACTGTTAAATCGACTAGGGGAACCCCTTGGTGGAGGGCTGAGCTTGATAGAATGAAGAAAGTTATGAGAAGAGCTTGGAACCGGCGTCAGCGTGATGACTCCAGGGCTTTCAGGTCAGCTCGTAGTGCATATAAGAAATGTCTTAGATCTGCAGAACGGGCTGGCTGGCAAAGCCTATGCACTAATGTCTCTAGTCTGAACGAGGCTAGCAGATTAAATAAAATTCTCTCCAAATCGAATGATTTTCAGATGAACTCCTTGAAAACCAGAGATGGTGTTTATGTGACAGACGAAAAAGATGTTCTTAATTGTCTCTTCGACACACACTTTCCAGGTTGTATCGATCCGGAGTTGATCAATGTTCACAGATCTAATTCTGGTGATTCGGACTCGTGGGCGCTAGCACGCACATTGGTTTCCACTGAATCGGTCAAGTGGGCAGTTGACAGCTTTGCTCCATACAAATCACCCGGAAAAGATGGAATACTTCCCGTGCTACTGCAAAAGGGATTTGATATTCTTAAACATGTCTTGAAAAAGATTTTGCTTTCCAATCTTGCTACCGGGTATATCCCGAAAGCATGGCGAGAAATAACTGTTAGATTTATTCCCAAAGGGGGGCGCTCAAGCTATGAAGAAGCCAAGAGTTTTAGGCCTATCAGCTTAAGTTCTTTTCTTCTGAAAGCTTTGGAACGGATAATCGATCATCACATCAGGAACGTTAGTTTAGTTGAATATCCTCTGCACAAAATGCAACATGCATATCAGTGTGGGAAATCCACGATCACTCTGCTTCACGATGTTGTTTACAACATTGAGAAAGCCTTCTCGCTCAAGCAATCTAGCTTGGGTGTATTCCTAGATATTGAGGGTGCTTTTGACAATGTGTCCTTCCAGTCTATTCTGGAAGCGACGCGCGGTCATGGGATACCTGCATGTATCTCAGGTTGGATAAACGCAATGCTTAGTAACCGCATACTTTGCTCGTCACTGCGACAGGCTGAGATACGGAAGTTGAGTATTTGCGGTTGTCCTCAGGGCGGCGTTCTGTCACCT
This sequence comes from Topomyia yanbarensis, assembly GCF_030247195.1. NCBI lineage: Eukaryota > Metazoa > Arthropoda > Insecta > Diptera > Culicidae > Topomyia > Topomyia yanbarensis. The sequence goes on along the minus strand of NC_080672.1, from coordinate 427,641,421 downwards.
TTGTTATGGAACTTAGTAGCTGACGGCTTGTTGAAGAAACTCAATGAGCTTGGATTTCCAACCTACGGGTTTGCTGACGATTACCAAATACTAATTACTGGATTTTGCATCGGAACAATCTTTGACTTGATGCAACAGGCATTAAGAGCTGTCGAACAGTGGTGTCGACAAGTTAAACTATCAGTTAACCCAAGCAAAACTTCAATGGTTCTTTTCACGAAGAAGCGAATAACAACCGGGGTTCGTCCCTTGCAGTTCTTTGATTCTGAGCTGCTGTGTGCAGATCAAGTCAAATACGTTGGAGTCATATTGGATTCCAAACTGAATTGGTCTGCTCACATTGAGTTCAGAGTCAAGAAAGCGTGCATGGCCTTCGGGCAGTGCAGACGAACTTTTGGAAAGACCTGGGGTCTCAAACCTAAATACCTCTATTGGATTTACACGACAATTGTACGTCCAATACTGTCATACGGATGCCTTGTGTGGTGGCAGAGGGGAGAGGTGGTGACAGTCCAGTCAAAGCTAAACCATCTGCAAAGAATGGCGCTCATGGCGTTGACTGGTGCTTTCACCACGACTCCGACTGCTGCTCCTGAGGCACTTCTAAATATCAAACCATTACACATACACTTAAAACAAGAAGCACTATCATGTGCATACAGACTGCAGGTTACTGGGCTTTGGAACAGTAATCATGTTGATCTTGCTACCAGTCATACACGATTGTGGTCACAAATGGTTACATGGGGTGAAGATATTCTTGCTCCCAGCGATATTACACTCACTTGTAGTTTTCCTTACAGGACATTCCATGTTAAGATTCCCTCTCGAGAGGAGTGGTTGTCTGGCTTTATGGAAAGACAACAACAAACGCAAGTGGTTTGTTACACTGACGGTTCTCTGATGGAGGGACGTGCTGGTGCTGGTGTCTACTGTCGTGAAATGAGACTGGAACAATCTCACTCACTAGGTAGATACTGTACTGTATTCCAAGCAGAAATCTTTGCGATTATGTGCGGGGTGCAATCGGCCCTTCAACTGAGTTTGTCCGCCAGAGTTATAATCTTCTGCTCCGATAGTCAGGCTGCAATCAAGGCCCTTAGCTCAGACAAATCCCGGTCCAAGCTAGTGATCGCGTGCCGAACCCAAATCGAAGAACTAAGCATTGTCAACACTATCTACCTTGTCTGGGTGCCCGGACATTGCGGTATTACTGGAAATGAATGGGCTGACGAATTGGCCAGGGCAGGTTCAGCGATTGACTTCATTGGTCCTGAGCCCGCGCTGCCAATTTCGACAAGTTGGATAAGGGAAAAATACGGTCCTGGGCTTCGTCCGAGCACCGCAATTATTGGAGAAATCTACAAACGTGTCGCCAAACAAAGGCGTTTCTAGAACAACCATGCCCAGTGGTTTCGAAAAATCTCTTACATTTTTCGAAGCTCCACTGCGGCATGCTGACCAGGGCTTTAACCGGCCACTGCAAACTCAATTATCACATGGCAACTATTCAGCGCGCTGAGTCTTTTTCATGTGATCTTTGTGAATCCGACTACGGAACTTCATATCATCTGATATGCAACTGCCCAGCGCTAGCGCAATTGCGATTACGAGTCTTCAGCCGTCCTTATATAGACGAAACCATGTTTGGTCGACTGAAACTCAGAGACATACTAAAGTTTCTTATCCAATGTGGTAAAGAGCTTTAGGCTTATTCACAGGCAAGTTGAACTACTTGTGAGTTTAATTTACCTGTTGTTTATTTTTTGTTTTGTGCTGTTTTTCCCACCCTTCCAAGTCTACTTCCCCACACCTCCTTGTCCTTTCCTTCCGCTCAGGAAATGATGAAAACACACGGCAAGGCACAAATCCCCGACTATGTACGGGGAACGTGCCATTTGAGCCAATATATTCTGATTGCATCACTGCCGATTATGAGGGGAAACCCATTTCTGCCACAGTATGATACAACCCTTTAGAATCAGAAGGTGATCTTCATTAGACGTCAAATTTGCCGATCATTAGACGTATTTCTTGTTTATGGTATCAACAGTCATATTTACCGAGACAGCACAAACATCGCGAGTTGTGATGTCGGATATAAGACATACGTCGATAGCACTATTCACAACTACACATGCACGAGGCATTTCACGTGGGTTTGTCATGCCATTTTTGTTGAATGCTACGAAGATGGGGTTAAGTAGCTTTCCAACATAAAAGTTTCCTTCATGGAAATACGGCTCTTGACCCAAACCTATGGAAGCTTTCCCTTCCTACACAAAGCGGGATAGATTCATAGTCGATTTACGTTTATGCTGAAGATTAATTTCTACTACTCTAACCATTACCATCGATTACAGCACTACATATTTCATTATCAGCAGTTTACAGCAACTAGAAGATACCAAACACGTTGGCTTATAATCACCAATAGCGAACCCCGGAATCGGTATTAGGAACATGACCATAATTTGAATCCCACGATTTGCGAAGAAACAAACGTCCACTGTATCAGAGATTCGCGTAACACAGCAAGAGTAAGACCCACCTCACTCCGTGCGCGACTGGTACATTTTAATCCTGCCAGCCATTCACACTTTGGAACGGAGAAAAACCTTGTTTTGAGAACTTCTGTTTTCAGTCGCCTCTTACGACATGGGAGGAGGATCCTAGTGGATCAATACTACCAATACAATACGGATGCCACACGGCCTCTAGGCTGGTTTTGTCCGGAGAAAGATAATAGTTATTAACTTCCTAGTGAACCATAGCCACAGCATGGGTTGAATTTTAAACTTAAAAGAACATCTGCACAAACCGCTGCTGGGACAGTAAGCTCTAGTTTCAAAATATTCAGTTTTATAGTATAGAGCTGCCAAAATTATGAATCTAGAACTGAACAACGCCGGCACGTGTCTTTAGATCGTTACTTTACTAGAAATTATTTTCCCCAATCTATCGAACCTGAGTGCATGTGTTGAATACTCTTTATACATTCAAAATAGTTCCAAACGTACTTCAAATGAAGCAACGAAGAGAGATAGAGCGTACACCATTTATACAGGTCGAAACAAACCTGTTCGAAATAATAAATCAAAAAGCATGCCCTACGGAATTCGGTGGATAAAAAAATACCTGTGATCAAAACCAATCAGTGCTTTTCTCAGATGGCATTGCTTTTGGATTGACTATTAAGAATAACTGTGGATTATCTCGCGAGTTTTTGAAAATAAATCAATTTTATAACTGGGTGTTTGTCGACTGGTAGGGAATATTCACGGATATTTGACGGCCACCAAAAACGGCCGAAACATCGGGCAATCTAAAATTAAATCGTTTGCATTGATTATTAAGTCTGAGAATGCCATGAAATACCCGTCAATTGTATAACTGTTTTAACGGTCAGTATCCTCGACCAGGTAAAATCTGCAAATGATCCCCGCTTTTCTGTATGTTCAAATCCAGTTGAGTCCGTCCGTGCTTTAGAAATAACTACAGAAGGATGTTGTCAGGTGCCATAGCGATAAATAACGTATCATTAATATCCAAAATATGAAACGTGCTGTGTACCAATAAACTCATTACCCCGCGTACCTATACACCGTCGAATACATCGTCAATCCAATGTACACATAAGCATATAAATATTTTTTTTTTAACACAGACTGTAAAGCAATACACTTACACTACACACGACGCACTCTGCAGTATTGAACTCAATCCAAAACCACCCACTTTTCAAATCGTTCTGTGATAGCGTGCTGATACCCGAAAAATTCTTATACGGTTTAACTATGTGCGATGCCACTGTTGCCGAAAATCCATAGCATCTACTGCTTATTGTGACGTCCAGATGCTATACGTGGCTCGTTTGGCACATTCAAACAGACACGGGGCACCTCTATTTATAACTTTTCGTATTTGACTGAGCCACTTCGGTGCTTCTTATTAATGGCCTGAAATATTTGCCTAGTCGATGAAAATTTTCTCGTTTTTTCCTGAACTTTTCAATTTGACCGATTTTCAACAAACTACTTTTATTACACAAATATTAAAATACTACCAATATTTAAGTTAAGCGATTCTGAATCGACTGGTGTATAAATAATTAAAATCCGTCTAGTAATAGCGTAGCGTGCAAACCTTACATAGTTTAGTTACATAGGAGATATTCTAGGATTTAGAATGGCACTTAACCCCAGATAGTGGAGTAAAACATTGCAATGTCGAATGAAAAATTCAACACCAAGACAACAATTGTGACGATAGCCTGGACTTGTAGATGACGCAGCAAATGTTTCCCTACCGCGAAAAGAAATATCTTCGCGCAAAGGCAAGTAATGTGCATAAGATTCGAATAGTCAGAAATTTATTTTTCATAACTTACATGTTGTGAGTATATAAAAAGACCTTCGACGCTTTGAGCCGCTCCCCTTGGACTAAGCATCTTAGATGTCTACAATTTATCAGAATACAAATAAACATCGGCCACTATAAATAATTAAAAGGTTAATTTAATCGATTAATTATATTCGAAAAATATTGTCATGAAAGTGGAAAATAAATCAATAAGATCTAGCATGTTTCAATAACTAAATAATACTATTGATCTGAGCATAAATCAACACTCTCTAGTTTACTGGATAATGTACGCTTGTAAGTGTATAAGTTAGTTTGCATACCAAGTAATGTTGCTCCCGATTGGAACAGTTCTCTCGTGAAAGAATTTTAAATAACTGAAATATATTTTTTCTAAGAACAAATGGTCGACCGTAACAATTGAAATTATCGAACACGGAAAAAAATGTTCCCAAAATCGTGAATGAAGTGTTATGAAATCTAAAACAATCTAATTTTTACGTTGCGAAAATAGGACCATGAATTTCCCATCCGTAACGCATATATAACGCTTTCATTAGTGGAGATATTTGTGTTTGTTTTGTGAACTTTTTTCCTTTTTTATTTCGACTATGCTAGTCACATTTTTTTACATTTTAACGACATTAAATTGGCCAGAGATTACTGGGTAGGAAAAGTTTTGAAAATTAGAACCAAAGTACTCAAGTAAGAGCAAGGATATGAAGTATACAGATCGGAAAACTATAAGTGGCAGGGTCATTAGAACAGGCTTAATATCCTACGGGCTCAACTTTTGTCTTCTGCTAATGAGGGTTGAGTTTATGCAGCATAACTACGAATCACTCGAGTTCACAGCATGTTTTGTGAACTTCAGTCACGGTTTCCCCCAATGCATTACCAAATCGATTTTCTGTACTGTAGTCCACAACTTGATGAACATTATTCATAAAACTAAAGTTTGACTCGTGATTTTCTTCATAGATTTAGTAACTTTATTCAGAGTCCTACTAAGCGAAGTGAGCTGAATCATGATTTATTACATCTTGATCATAATCTCGTTTTCGTGATTGTGAATTAGTTCGGAAAAACCAAACATGTTTCCTCGTGAATTAGTTCATGAAAATCGGAATATCATTCATGATTCCCTTCAATCAATGTAGGCTGGTTCATGCTTCTTATTAGTCACGATTCAATATCCGTGCTCGAGAAACAGCTTATATTCATAGAATATTATGCATGTATACGTGAACTGATTCATGATTCCTAGCGAATTAGCCACGATTCATAATTCGTGAAATAATTCCCAAAATCAAAATATAATTCATGTACTCGTGAATTGGTTCACGATTCACAAAATCATGAAACAAGTTTCATATATTCATGAACTAAATCATGATTCCTAGTATAATATTCACGACTGACAATTCGTGTTCGTGAAATTGCATAGCATAGCATGGAACAGCACGAATACCTACACAAATCGTAGATTCAGTTGCAGAAATGAGTATATCCATTGTCATATCAGATTTCAACACGATCCGCAATGACGTAGACCCGCTCATCTCCACACACCTGACCACGTCATTACAAGCGTTTTTATTTTATAATAGTCCTTTCATCTACTTAATGAAAACTCTCGGAACCAAAACAGTTACCATAGATGACGGAGATCACAAAAGGTGGAAAATATATATGGTGTGATACTTGAAAGATATATGAATTAATTTTACTACTACTAATACTTCGTTAAGAAAAATAGGAACATTAGCTCCAATGCTATCTTGGGTGGATCTTACCAGATTGGTTAAATTATTTGAGATGGATATGACGAAACAATACAATTCATCTGGCGTTCCCCTAAGTTTAGTAGAGAAAACAATACAAACACATAGCTATTCAAACAGAAAAACAAAACAAACAGGATGGTTCTCACTAATATATAAGAGTACTCCGCAGCCTGTACACTGATCTGGGTACCATATCGCATCTTCCGGCCACCTCCTCTGGACAATCCGCAACCAACAGCCGACAACTGCATTAGACCGTGACGTGCGCAATCTTCCCATGCTCTGTCGATGACAGCCAGACCGGAGACAAACATAACTGCGATCCAGTATGCTTTTGGAACGATTCGAGGACCCAGCACTTGTGACTGCAAGAACACTTACAGCACCCACTTTTTGAATTTTGAATTTCGCTCTCAAAAATTCTATTCTTGGAGAAGTTTTTCACAAAAAATTACGCGAGCGAAAAAACACTTGACAATTCTTGTCTGCGAAATAGTTTACAAAATCGGAAAATATTCATGTATACGTAAACTGTTTCATGACTCCTAGCGAATTAGTCACGACTGACCATTAAAACCCGTGAAATAGTTCAGAAAATCTCAAAATTTTATTAATGGAAACGTAAACTGGTTCATGATTCCTAGTCACGCCTGTTATGAAGACAAATTGTCTTATTGTATTCATTAAATGGCTCATGATTTCTAGTATAATATTCACGACTGACCATTCGTGCCCATGAAATAGTTCATAGTCATTATTTGGGAATTCATGAACTGGTTCATGATTCCTGGTACATGATTAACGATCTATCTTGAGTGCTTGTGATTTCATGCAACTATGCAGATGGTCATGAAATCTCCTGTGAGCTATTTCACAAAATTCGAGTTTTTCATGAAAGGGACCATCCATAAAGCATTTTTTGAGTGATTTTTAACAACCCCCTCCCCCATCGTAGCATTTTGTCACAAACCTCTTAATACCCCCCTCCCCCCCTGGTAATTACGTAGCTTGACGGTAACTCCCCCCCCCCCCTTGAACACTGTAAAAAATAAAAAAAAAGAACGATGTTAGTTAGATGAAACGGGTAAGATTGTCCGGACATCAGGTCAACCCCATTCCCCTTTAAAAATGCTACGTAGCATGACATGACCCCCTACCCCCCTGTCGTCACACATCATCACAAAATAGAAAACATCCCCCCTCCTCCATATAATGCTACGTCATTTATGGATGGTACCAAATATATAGTTATGTACAGTTTCTAGTGACTAGTAATAGGTGTGAGCAGCAGAAATAAGAAAACATGGTTATTCATTTGATAAGGGTTAGTGTGATGTCTGGACAGAAAACGAAAACTGACTTGAGTACCAAAAATAAGTTATGGAGCCACAAATTGTGATCATTTTATGACTCACAAAACAAGATACCGCGAATCAGTCACACTTTTATGTTCCAGTTCATATTGTCACGTTACTCCGTGTAAAAAATCCGACAGTAATTAACCTGAACGTAAGTCACATTACTCCACATGTCAAATTCGAAAGTAAAAAAATGTTGAAATATTAAATCACAAAAATCGTGACTAAGATCCTGAAATCATGACATAAGTCACACCACGCTGACACAAAAAAATCCGATGCGAGACTCGTAAATGAAAATGCCAGAAAAATCTGATAATAAACTCGTCAATAGATCATCACACTAACATGATGAGTAATTACGAAAATCGCGACAAAGCTCCTGAAATCATGAACATCATTCAAATGTCCATTATTTTAGTTGATATATTTTATAGAAACCAGTGTATCCCTAAATTATGAACAAAAATAATAACAAAACCTAAACATGCCCAGGGAACAACCACTGTAACCCAACCAAATATTTTATGAAAAAACAAATAGTTTTATGAATACGAGGTTTTTTGCCCATAATTTCAGGAACTTGGTCACGATTTTCGTAAATCGTTCAGTTAACGAAATCGTGATTTTTTGTCCATGAATTTATGAACGGAATTTTTTCCGTGTATACTTTAATAAACCTTCGGTGGAGAATCCGCTATTTTAAATAGGAGTCACAATTTATGTATCGGTAAATTGATAGTCGACATATCATATTCACTGTAAGGGTACGTCCTAAATTTTTTTTTTCAATTTTGAGAGACAAAGTAATGTGAGTTATATAGTTAACCATTTCCGGCGTTTTGAGTGCCAAAAATACAACTACTGTAACGGATATCTAGTTTAAGAGCATTCCCATAATAGAAGCCCAGCTGGCGGACGAATTATGTACACCTATTAAGGCCATGAATGATTTAGAATCACCAATTCCAGATATTTGTTATTCACAGTATATCATTTACATTGAAATTAGTATAATTATTCGTTTGTATGTACATAGATCAATAGGTCCGATGTGATAAAGCCTGGTCTGGTAACATCGTGTTGATATCGTATAAATTAAAGCAGCAATAAATTACGATCCGATTCAGCTATTGATAGAAAATCTATCTACCCGAACAAATATTATGCTCGGCCCAAAAATGTTTCAAGCTTTTAAAGTGAATTTCATGACCTTCAAAACATTCTCCGCTTTCTGAAGCTCACGATAACAACAAATCGATACATGAATAAGTAAATTTCACATCGAATCCTGTCAGAGTGCCTCCATTTCTTTATACGGACAATTTCCACGGAAAACCTGTGAACAGCTTACCTCTATTGAATGAATGCCGAGAGTTATCCTTGACAAAGCAGATTGAAAATCAACTTGTGCACAAACGGGTGCTGTTTTTTTTCGATGCAACCGGGATCTGTCTGGATGGCTCTGGAAGATACTGTGAACCACAGATAGACACGGAAGAAACACTGCGGCTGACGTGGTTAGCCGGGTGATCAGATTTCCATCGTGTTTGTTTATTCATGCCAAACAGGGTGAGGAACAAATCGGCGTGCTGGGCTAGAAAGAAGGAGGTATCAAAATATAGGCATTGTACGACTTTCTTGATTGGGTGCATGTTTTTTAATCGGTTTTTTTTTTTATTCAAATCGTTTATTTGATAAGGCACGTTGCGTTAGCTTAAAGGTGCCAATTTTGTTTTGTTTTACATTTTAAATTGCTTAAAACTAGGGGATTACATATTGATTTTTTTAAAATGAAACTAATGCGATTTTATAGCTATCTTATATATCTACACAAGGGGATAATATTGTTTTCGTAAGATTAGGGGGGTCATTTAGTTTTTGTGGCAATATGGTTTGACATTTTTATCAGTGAGATTATTGGAGCAAATAATGTTTAATTAAGGGGGACAATTTTTTACGACTAACTTAAAACTAGGCATAACTAGAGGGCATGATTGAATTTTGTAAAGATTCGTAATTATAGTTATTTTTGTGGGTAGTAGAGTTGGGCAATTTCAACGAGATTATATAATATAATAGTTAAAACTAGAAGAGACAAGAAGAGCTAAATGCTTCGTGATGATATTGGGGGGGGGGGGGGGGGGGGTAGGGGTTTTACTTCTGGGTATAAGAGTCAGGGGAGGGGGGGGGTAGACAAAGATGGCAGGGAGAGAAAATTATTTCAGTTTCAGGCATCGTGAGATCAACGGATGGATTACAAACTCGAGTGGCCTTCATCAGGGGAATCATGTACTGGGACGCCGGGTGGTCCTCCTCAAGATGGCAGGGGTTTTTCCAGACGATTTCGTAGTACGGCTCAGATGTGGATCGGCTACATTTCGAGTTAAGCGTGTTATGTTCGTGCCGTAGGTCCCGTGTTTGTTGGCTCATTCGATACAGATGGTTTGATACAGGTGGAAGAGCGTTCTGAGAATGATAAGGAGATAACAAGGGGCAGTTAGACTTGTATATTGATGGTTTTCACAAAGGTGTATATAAGGGACATATAGAGAACATCGCGGCTTGCCAGCACATCTCGAACCGGGACGTTGGTTGGTCTTCCTCGGGCCCGCAGGGTATCCATTAGCCGAGACCTAGCGGAACTGTACTCGGTGCACGCCCAGACAATGTGCTCGATGTCGTGATAGCCGTCGCCACAAGCGCAGATACCACTATCCACGAGCCCAATACGCCGGAGATGTGCATCCAGCGTGTAATGGTTTGCCATGAGTCGGGACATCACACGAATGAAGTCACGACCCACATCCATCCCCTTGAACCAAGGTTTCGTCGATACCTTAGGGATTATCGAATGTAGCCACCTTCCCAGCTCTCCAGTGCTCCACGAAGTTTGCCAACTTTCGAGGGTTCTCTGATGAGTAATACTGATAAATTCGCTGAAGCAAATTGGTCTTTCGTAAACGTCTCCTTCTAAGGCACCCACCTTAGCTAAGGAGTCTGCCTTCTCATTGCCCGGAATGGAGCAATGAGAAGGGACCCATACCAAGGTAATCTGGAAAGAGTTGTCAGATAAAGCACTCAATAGCTCCCGTATTTTCCCCAAAAAATACGAGGAGTGCTTGCCTTGTTTCATCGAGCGAATAGCGTCAATGGAACTGAGGCTATCCGAAACGATGAAGTAATGGTCTGCGGGTAATGTTTCAATGACTCCAAGGGTATACTGAATGGCAGCTAGTTCTGCGGCGTAAACTGAAGCAGGGTCACTGAGTTTGTAGGAGGCGGTGAACTTTTGATTGAAAATACCGAAGCCAGTGGATCCTTCGAGGTTTGATCCGTCAGTATAAAACATCTTAGAACAGTCGACTTCTCGGAATGTATTATAGAAAATGTTTGGAACCACTTGTGGGCGTATGTGGTCCGGAATTCCACTAATCTCGTCTTTCATGGATGTGTCGAAGAAAACAGTAGATTCAGAAGTATTTATGAAATGCACACGGTTGGGATTGTAAGAAGAAGGGTTAATATTCTGCGCCATGTAGTCAAAGTACAGGGACATGAAACGGGTCTGAGAATTGAGCTCAACAAGCCTTTCGAAATTTTCAATCACGACCGGGTTCAAGATATCGCATTGAATGAGCAATCGATATGAGAGTTCCCAAAATCGATTTTTCAACGGGAGAACGCCCGACAGCACTTCGAGACTCATCGTATGGGTCGACTGCATGCACCCTAAGGCGATACGCAAACAACGATACTGAATTCTTTCGAGTTTGATGAAATGTATGTTCGCGGCGGAGCGAAAGCAGAAGCATCCGTATTCCATTACCGACAGTATCGTTGTTTGATACAACCTAATTAGGTCTCCTGGGTGGGCACCCCACCATGTTCCGGTTATTGTACGAAGAAAGTTGATCCTTTGTTGGCATTTCTGTTTCAGATACCGAATATGGCATCCCCAAGTACCTTTCGAGTCGAACCAGACCCCTAGATATTTTACTGTGAAGACCTGAGCGATAGTTTGACCCATTAATAGAAGCTGTAGTTGTGCTGGTTCACGCTTCCTTGAAAATACAACTAGCTCAGTTTTCTCCGTGGAGAATTCGATACCCAGCTTAATAGCCCAAGCAGACAAATTGTCCAGGGTATTCTGTAATGGTCCTTGTAGATCGACAGCTTTGGGTCCCGTAACAGACACCACGCCATCGTCTGCAAGTTGCCTTAACGTGCAGGAATTGTCAAGACATTCATCAATGTCGTTGACATAGAAATTGTATAAAAGGGGGCTTAGACATGAGCCCTGGGGAAGGCCCATGTAGCTAAATCGTGATGTCGATAAGTCACCATGCGAAAAATGCATGTGCTTTTCCGACAACAAGTTTAGTAAAAAGTTGTTTAAAGTCGCTGAAAGACCATGCTGGTGCAGCTTCTCTGAAAGAATGTTGATCGAAACTGAATCAAAAGCCCCCTTAATATCTAGGAACACTGATGCCATCTGCTCTTTGCTAGCATAGGCCATTTGAATTTCAGTTGAGAGCAACGCAAGACAATCGTTCGTCCCTTTGCCTTTGCGAAAGCCAAATTGTGTATCTGACAGTAAGCCATTTGCTTCGACCCAATTGTCGAGGCGGGATAGGATCATTTTCTCGAACAACTTCCGGATACAGGATAGCATTGCGATCGGACGGTACGAATTGTGGTCGGAGGCTGGTTTTCCTGGTTTTTGGATGGCGATGACCTTCACTTGTCTCCAATCGAGTGGGACAATGTTAGCCTCGAGAAACTTATTAAATAAGTTCAACAAGCGTCTCTTGGCAGAGTCAGGCAGATTCTTCAACAAGTTGAATTTGATTCTGTCTGGCCCCGGAGCTTTATTGTTACACGACAAGAGAGCAAGTGAGAACTCCACCATCGAAAAAGGTGTTTCGTTCGCGCTATCGTGAGGAGACGCGGCGCGGTAAATCTTCTGTGCCGGGGCGGAATCCGGACAAACCTTCTTGGCGAAATCGAATATCCAACGGTTTGAATATTCCACGCTCTCATTAGTACTGTTTCGATTTCGCATACGTCGGGCTGTTCCCCAAAGAGTGCTCATCGATGTTTCTCTCGTTAATCCGTCGACGAACCGGCGCCAATAATCGCGTTTTTTGGCTTTCATCAAACTCTTCATTCGCTTGTCTAACGTCGCGTACTGTCGAAAACTAGCGGGTAACCCGTCGTTCCGGAAGGTCTTAAACGCGGCGGCCTTCTCTGCGTACACGTCTGAGCACTCTTTATCCCACCAGGGATTGGGAGAACGTTTTTGTATGTTCGCGCCGGGTACTGGCCTAGTCTGAGCTTGATTCGCGCTGTCGAGAATCAAGCCAGCCAAAAAGCTGTACTCTTCCTCCGGAGGAAGTTCTTGGGTAGATTCGATGTTGTCGGATATCGCGGCAGCATAGCTCTTCCAATCGATATTTCGTGTGAGGTCATACGAAATATTGATTGATTTCAATGGCCTTGAACCGTTATTGATTGAGACTACAATCGGCAGATGGTCGCTGCCGTGGGGATCAGGAATTACCTTCCACGTGCAATTTAACCGCAGCGATGTTGAGCAAAGGGACAAGTCTAAGGCGCTCGGGCGCGCTGGAGGAGCAGGAATCCGTGTCATTTCACCCGTGTTTAAAATTGTCAAATTGAAGTTATCGCAAAGATCCTGAATTAAGGAAGACCGGTTATCATCATAGAGGCAACCCCATGCTGTACCGTGAGAGTTAAAGTCTCCTAAAACTAGTCGCGGTGCTGGCAGGGATTCTAAGATGTCTTGTAGCCGTCGGTGCCCAACCGCGGTGTTGGGGGGAATATATATGGAAGCTATGCAAAGGCTTCTGCCTTTGGTTGTTACTTGACAAGCGACAACTTCAATACCTGTTATCGAGGGAAGGTTAATTCTGTAGAAGGAATAGCACTTTTTGATCCCCAAAAGCACTCCTCCATAGGGGGTGTCTCGATCCAGGCGAATAATATTAAAGTCGTGGAAGTTGAGTTCTATGTCGGAAGTTAACCAAGTTTCACATAATGCAAATGCATCGCAACTCAAATTATTTATTAAAATTTTGAAGGAATCGATTTTCGGGATGATACTTCTGCAATTCCACTGTATAACAGTGATCAAATCCGTGACCTCGTTCGATGAGTTAGCCATCGAAGGATACAATCGCTGAGAGGAGGGGCCATTTAGCAGTCAACTGCTTCAAAAATGTTCTCACTGTAGGGAGAAAAGCTAACATAAGACTTTTAATAGGATCAGTAATATTGAAAGTTTTTATTATCCAGTCCACTATGTCCGAGAGTTTTATAATTCCAGTGCTGTGATTACTCTCGAACTGAAACAAAGGAACACTTGGGATTTTTGATGTTCCTGGAAGTGCTGGGAACTCCTTCTCTGAGCTTTTTTTTTTTTTTTTTTTTTTTTATTTCAATTATAGAGGTTTTAACCTTACGGTCATTCGCCTCTTCGGGTTAGAAAAATCTCTTTGGAAAAATTTCTTACCCTATGTGCGGGGTCGGGACTCGAACCCAGGTGAGCTGCGTACAAGGCAATCGATTTACCAATGCGCTACGCCCACTCCCTTCTCTGAGCTTAATCCTCCGAGACCAGGAGCTAATTGCTTCGGTTTGATTGCAACACTTCCAATAGATGTGACTTTCGGAGCCCCCTCAAGGGACACCTTCTGGCCTTTACAAGGAACTTTACGAGAGGAAGTGTTCCTCCTCTTCCTATAAATTCTAGGCACCCTAGTAGATGTTCCCTCTTGTGGGTTACCAGCCTCGCCCTCGTCAGGAGGCAAGTGAGTATAGATGTTTGCTGAGGATGGTGGCGTAGCATTCTTTAACATTTCTGCGAAAGAATGTTTGGATCGTCCCGCAAGGGAACGTTTCAGTTTATCCCCGCGTAGTTTGTACGCGGGACATGCCGAGATATCATGCAGACTCTCTGCACAGTAAGGACACTTTTCGGCTTGCCTACTGCACGAATCATCTAGATGATTCTCCCCGCATTTTCCACAGCGGGCCTTGTTGCTACAATGGGTGGCTGTGTGACCCAGTTGTTTACACTTTGTGCAATTCATGACCCGCGGCACAAACAGACGCACAGGCAGACGAACCTTGTGCAAGAGGACGAAATTTGGCAAAGCGGTACCAGCGAAGGTCACCCGATAAGAGTTTGATTGGGGGTACGTTTTTGAACCATCCCCCGCAACTACTACTGAGTGCAAACGTTTGCACTCAAGTATTTTAACTGGCTGAAGTAAGCGGTCTCTGAATCGGCCAACCCCGTACTTCAGCAGATCCTCGCACGTCAAACTCTCATCGGTTACGACGCCTTCGGATTGTACTCTTACAGCCGGAATATACACGTTATAATCCCGCGTAAAGTGCTCACAGCAAGCAATATCGTTTGCCTGCTTTGAGTTGGCTAGCAACACCCTTATCTTGTCCGAGCGGACCTTTGAAATTTCGGTCACAGCCGAGAACCGTTCCGTCAGGTCTCTAGAAATCTGAAGAAGATTCAGTGATTTAGTCTTGGGCCGAAAGAAGACCACAAATGGACCAGTTGAGAGTTCTGGATAGCATTTGGGCCGGGGGGGAGCCTTAGAAGTTGAACCCGATTCAACTTCCATTTGACCATCCGGAGAGGGAACCATAGAAAACGTCAACGCACGGGGTCAGCGCCCGCGCAGACGGAAGAAAGCAATAAATGTGTTACAAAAGACAAAAACCACTTAGCTTTAAACTGGTGTCCAACGACGAACCGATCCAGCTTATACAGCTGGCTATTGTTTAATCCTCACACGCGAACAAAAGACTGAGGACCGAACCGAACTGGCAAAATAACCTTGAATGCGGATTAAAACTATTCTTTATCGCCTCACACAGCACTACGGACTAGAAAAAAACAACCTCTGTCTCGATGGAGAGCTCGAAAACGAATGATTTTTAATCGGTTGATGTGGTAGGAAGAGAGCCTATTTTCGGAACGATTGTTTTCTCTGTACATTATTATTTTACAGCTGGAATGAGTGAATATTTAAAGGGAATACTTTCTTCTCAGGTAATTGGGGAAACATTGGCATGTTACTTGATTTTTGTTGAATCAACATCAGGTAGTAACGCCGAAACGCATCAGCAAGTTTCAATTCATTTAAACTTGTCAATGGACGTATTTTGGACAATGCGTCTTATAATTTCCGTTACAAGGGACAATCAGGCGCGTTAGAAATTGGTCTCTATTATAATCTATGTTCTATGACCTATGAGTCTGTGTCGTTGAAGAGATATAAAAATAGTTTTTGATCTCGGCAGTTTTTAAGAAAAAATTAAGAAAGTTGAACATGAAAGGGTTAATCCCTCAAGAATCTCATCTCAAAGGGAAACATTCTCGCATTCAAATATAAACACTTATTCTGATGTCGACGAACTTTGAACACATGGTTTGGAAAATCCAACGCGATTTTTGGCACCTTGTACGACATCAAAGTATTAAATCAATGTAAATATAATAATTGATTTATAAATTGCTTTCAACACAACACTCTCCGCTGTATTGTACCAACGAAAATTTTTGCTTTCGATTGAGCATCTGCCTGCCTAGGGATGACCACGTTTTCCCGGTCACCCACCAACAAAATCGGCCGGTTAAAACATATGTCATCAATTTTTTGGTACTGTGTGCGAATATTTCGTTGTACCAATTACGAGGCTTATAAATATTGATGGGCATAATGCTGACGCACTGACCGCGGGCTAGCGAACGCGACAATTCTGTCCGCGTAGTAAAACTGGCAAGGGATTGGCGTTTGGAAAGGGGCATGTTTCGTTTCGGCATTCATTCTCTAAATTTTTCCAGTAGAGTACCTCAATTGTTCGCCACCACGAATAATGATTCCTGCATTAAAATAATGCTGTTCACCAACATTTATTCAAATTTAAATTTATTATTAATCCCATTATAATCGGAAAATATTTATTCAATTATATTCACATGAGTATTCCATGATTTATTTATGGGAGATTTTCTCGATTTTTGTACTCGTACGACCTGTGCCTCTCATCACGGTGGCATGATTTATAGTTAAAATAGTCCAAAAAAGTGTGATTTTGTTCGATCCGGTCGTTCTAGTTGCTGAACTCAAAATCGTGTTCAGTTTTAGTCCAAATCAATTTAATTCGATTTTTCTTCCACACATTCTCCATAATCCGAATGTACCGCAACACGGACAATCGAAACTATTTGAAAAATATTAAACAATATTCAACGCTTTCCGCAGTTTTCACTGACAATACATCACATGTACGATATTCACAGCGATAAAAGCATATACATGTAGAGTATATACCTACAGCAGTTTGATGATGTCTGTTTTCTCCCACCGCACTCGACGATTGGTGCCCAAGGGAAAATATTTGCCATCAGCTTCCGGATTGAATCGCGGATGCAGCGCAATTTTTTTAATTTAAATACTGGTTAAGCTTCACGTTTAACTTTCTGTTCGATCATGGACTTGTCGGGATTCAAAATTTCTGGTTTTATTGTCATTGCTGTTAGTGTTGATTCATGAAACAACATGAATTGCTTTATTTTGATCCCGCGGATAATGATTTAATAATCGTGCTTGTTATTGTTTTTCGATGGCATCGTGCGCTAGCAATATTGGCATGCTGCCGCCTGAGACTTTCGATGACTGAGTGTGAGTCGTTCACTCGCCGATTGGGATTCATATAATGATAATATCCCTAATACTTTCGTCAGAATTCCTCGTAAGCGATTATATCCAATATATAGCTTAAGTTCAAGAACAGTAGTAACAAAGCTGCGCACATACTTTCATATGTTTTATATCCGAGTACACAATTTGGTATAACTTGATACTAGAACCATGTATCTATTTCGATATGATCTCTTCAGTAATCGAAGTTTCTGTACTTATGGAATATTACCCGTTACATTTGTTTGCTTGTGTACACATCTAGTGTTTCCTTATTAGATTATGTGTCTATAGTTAAGTTGGTCTACTAGATACGGATCACACAGAATTGGGACGCAAATCCATGACTCATATGTCTATATTTCGGTATGCTCAATGCATTTGATTCGTTCCCTTTGCGAGGTTAAGTTGAATCATACAGTGGCAGAATAGTGTTTCTATTCATTAGCAGCAGTGAAGCAAATGTCTATCACATTATTTGCGGCAGCCCGGATATCTATTTGAGAGATCTTTTAATTGATGCAACATTTGAGTAGCATGAATTTGCATATACTAAATGCAGAAAATCAGCCAACCTTTGCGAGACCTAGAAAGCAAAATGTGTTAGATGTAGCTCTCTGCTCCGACATAATTTTGCATGAACTGACTAATTGGCTTGAGCTCGTAACTTACATATTTGTTTTATAACCAAAAGTACAAATTGTTCGATCGATTTTTCCAACAATTTACAATTTATAATTTTTACTGTACTTATTCTGTTTATTCTCATTTTTTCAACATTAAGACATAAACGAAAGGAAAAAAGAGGGCCGTTTTCGTATATTCCGTCTTATGTTGTAACCACATCATCCACGAATAAATGTTTGATTTATTCACTACTGCTTTGCAATCGTTACATAATTTCATTCAATTTATTGTATACACCCGAAACAACGCGTTCAGTTTTATTGATTTAGTGCTAACGACTTCATGCACATAAGCTACCCTTTTCTAACATTCTACAGAGAAACGATGGATGACACTCACATATAAAATAGAATTCGTCAGTATTAGGCATTGGGTCCCAAAATAACATCATGTCAAAAAAGTCATCACTTTCTTCTTCGGAGTGCGTTTGCTTAAACGCTCATTACTGGTGGCGACATTTGATTTTTTGAAAAATTTTGGGTAAAATTTCAAATTCATAGCTGTTAAAAATACTTTTTCAGTATTTTTTTTATTTTGCTGGAGAACAACATGAAGAAGTCTGGTGAGCTAGTTTGTACAGTTATGTGATTATACAGGGTGCGGCACTCAAAGTGTAACCTGCCACAAATAACAGTTTGGGCCACTGTAAACACAGATGAGCGCTCTCCAATCGTTTTCATCGATTCTGTTGTCGAAGTAAATGTGACGTATTATGGATTAAAATCAATGTTCCGAGTTTCATTTGGACTACGCAATGGTTTTCGGATTCGCTGGATGCGAACCAAATGGATTATTCTCTCTAGGCCTTTTTGGAGAGCAAGGACCGAAGTAAAAAATACACCAGACTCGAGGCGCTGAAGAAGGCCATTGTTCGTGAGAAGGCAAAAAGAAGGTTGTATTTTGGTAGCTGGTGATTTATTTTTTGACCGTTAAGGTAAAAGATACCTTATCGAGCAAAAGTGAATTATTTCTGAATTTTTAATTATTTTCACACTTTCTGCACTTTAAGGGGATTCTCTTATATAATTGTGGTAAAAAGTACCCAATGTTTAGTAATTTTTTTGAAGTAGTAAAATGACTTAGACATGTGTGCTATTCTGCAAAATGTTTATTAAGGTTTCATCCATAAATTAAAAATTTTCGAGTGTAAAGTGTCAAAAATGGCGTTCAAAATGGCGGCTTTCTTGGAACAAGATTTTTCGAATCTGCAGGGATTCTCGTTTTTTAACCATTCAACCAATCATCTTCAGGTTTTTGCGCACCTCAAAGAAGACAGCATTCTCGGACGCTGTGACCTACAACATCGCAATATTTTGATCATTAACGATTTTTATAGCCGGCCAAAGCGGAAAAATCATGCGATACTTTATTTTCAAGTAGCCGCCATTTTGTTTCTATATCAAATTTTTTCATGTTTTTTTTAGGTTGGGGCTCCTCTACGGAATGTAATCTTCAAGATCGTTTTGGTTTGCTGCTTGTAGACGACGAATTGCGACCTTTATCGTGTCCGCAGATAAGGTCGGTATTCAAAACACCTTTTGCTGGAGCCGGCATTTTGGACGTCATTTTTGTCATCTTATACCCGAAAATTTTTATTTATAGATGAAACGTTAATAAACATTTTGTAAAATAGCCCACATGTCTACATCATTTTACTTCTTCAAAACAAATTATCAAACATTAGGTATTTCTTGCACAATTATATAAGAGGATCCCCTTAAACTAAATAAAAATAATTTTGTAAACAGAGGCTTATCAATTGGTTACATTTCGACTACCCGGACTCTGGAGAAAATGCAGAAAGTCGACCAACTTTTGCAAGATCTGGAAAGAAATGGTTGTTAGACGTAGCTCTCTGTTACGACATAATTTGACTGAGACGTGAAGCTATCATGTTTTTACATAATCTATAAGTAGTTACTGTGCGAGTTACTATTACTGCGAGAGAGTCTCTTAGATGCAGTTTGCTGCTGCGTGTTTAGAACTACATTAGCCGTTTCGTCCACCAGAACTTGTGAGCAAGGATGCAAAATGCCTACCTTTTCTGCGGCTGTAATTTTTCTGCCTACATTCTCATTTCTCTCTCGATGCTGCTGTCATTCGCTAGTGCAGGACGCCCAGCGCTATACGGCTGCCTGTGTGCAAAGCAGTAACATGACAAAAAACTACTGTCCCCAGTAGAGCCACCAGACGCGAGCGGTACAGCTTTTCTTTCCTTATTTTACATTTTTTAATATTTTCAATATTTTTAATTTTTTTATTCAAAAATGACTACAATGAATGCGGCTCATTTACGCCACGGCCGGCATCAACGCTTTCATGTGCGGGCCTCTCCCTTTGACTATGCAGAGAAAAATGTACAAAGCGAGAGAACAAACTTTACTACGCCACACTCTCACCGAGCAGTCGGAGTACAGCAGCAAAACGAAAATGTATTCTACTGCTGTACGGGAAAATGTACTCGGTTTGACTACCGTTCTGGCAAGAGCTGTAGTGATGCGTCGCTGTAGTGGGCTGTACGGCTTGTGCAAATGTAAATATACCGAAAAAAATGTAGTTTATCGGTACCGTTGGCATCCCTGCTTGTGAGTCAGCCTATATGCCTTCTCTCGCATTAACGTTCACGTCCATGTCTTTATCGATACATCTTTCATGATGTTCGAAATCGAAAGTTCTTACTTGTTTTTTGCTCTATCACAAGTCCGTCTTTATTGGCATTTATTGTACAGGTTATTAGTTTGGAGACATTTGACCAGTCGTTGTTATTTTGTTGTTGGTACCGAAAGTTAATTTCGATATACAAAGCGCATCAGTACACAAATTTATTTTGTTTTATCAACATCCGTTGAAGGCTGTTTTTTGGTTTTTTCGTAGCATGGCTTCCGTAATGTTCCGATTGGTTATAGAAATGGCCCGTGGGAATCTGACCAGGGTAGATGGACAGTGTAATTTTCCAACTAGATTTTACCAACACTGTTAGGCATTAAAATTTTTTCTTCAAGTATTGTTTGTAAAAGATTCCGTTTCTCATTATTTTCACAAAAATGCACTGTACTAAGTCGTGTTGGGACTTTTATCGTCATTCGTATAACGTTTCAACGTTGTTTCGATCGACGTAGTGTTGCATATTTTTCTTCGTAATGAAAATTTCTGCCTGGACAAAACTTTTGAATGTTTTCTATACAAAATTTCTCACGTGGTGTAATTGTATGTATGTCACATTCTTGAGATAAGGATCTGTTTTCACTTTCAGTAATAGTTCTACTTCATGTACTGTAAGTCAAAGACGAATTTGTTTAAAGAGAATCGAAACTGTATTTTCCAGCTTTACAGGCACTTTATTTTCTGTTGCTGGTTTATTTCACTGTCCATCCGGATGCGATGTTATAATACTGTTTATGAAAATCGACTTTGTTTGCTATTAATATAATATTTTCAGTTTGTTGCGTAACAGCTAGAAATTTCAATGTCCACCCGGAAAAGACATTTATCTTCGAGGACTCCCAAAAACCTTTCCAGGGCCCCTTAGGGGATCTGAAGACCCCAGGTTAAAAATTAATCACCTATACCATTACGGCAACGATTAACCGCATGCCGAGCGCGATAGGAAGTCATACACCCACCTTATTTTACGCGTGGGAAACGTATCGCGTTTTATTTTGAAACTAACCCCACTACTAAGATTAGTCAGTATAAGCAGGAAGTTGATGGCTGGAGCCCTTTTAAATGCAAGATGGCGGCCACCGGTTATCGTAATACACTAAAATAATGTGCATCAATATGGGGTTTAGTTGATAGGTGTGGGTCTGGTCATTAACGATTGGTCTAGAAGATCAATAAAGGACCGTTTCCCTGCGATACAGGAATGGGCTTGACGAGTAGATGCCGGAAGTAGATGTTTGACACCATTTTGGCATTCAAGATGGCGACTTGCAGTTTAGTGAAATTCTCCATTAGCTATTTAATGTGGCTCTGAACAGGGTTGATGTAAGCATGCAAAAGTTTTCCTTGATTTCTGTACGTGAGCTCATAACCATTTCTTATTACTAACACAATCCCCGCGTCTAATGCTATACAACATCACCAGACATCATGAACTAGTTTCTGACTGTTTCGGGTAATCAAAAATATTATTGAGACAAAATTTCCCAAACGAGTCACCCAAAGTAGATAAAAATACAATTTCAATAGAAGATCCATTTTCGGATAGTATTTGCCATTACAAAATCAAAACCAGATGGATTCAGCAAAAAATACTCTTACCATTAAAAGTTTTTGACCCGTTTGGTTTCAAAAATGTATTGCGGGCGACTCAATTGACCGATTGTAATGATTAATTCTGCAATGAAATCGTCAAAGATACAAATTCATCGTGATTTTCTCCGATCAGTAAAGTGCCACTTTCGTATTTTTTTTTATGATTTGTGTATAACGACAAGAAAACAAAGACTACTTTTCCATAAAAAAAATTAAGCATGGCCTGGCCGGCGATTTAAAACTAAGCTACATCTTGCGTTGCCGCGATCCCGCATGAACTAACATGGCTGTTGTAGCTTTTGTCGCATTATCAAACGACAATCAATGGAAGCGCTTCGAGCAAGTGTGGTCAACACCTATTCAGCCTACAACTTTGAATTCAAGGCATTAAATATACATATTTATACGTCAATTGATTGTATTCGATGGGTTCAAACCACCACCATGAGGAGTTTGAATCACATTTAAAAATTCCTGATCTCGGTAGTCGTTTAAGAAACCCTGGGAGAGATGTACGTCAACCTGCTCTGCATCTCCAGCTCGGTTCATGTCTCTACAAGTTTCGATATTAACAACAGTTGTGAGTAGACCAGTTGCACAGCAAAGGTCAGTCAGCGGCTAAGGAGCGATTAAAGAACGAATAACACGAAGTTGGAGATAACCGCGATATCGTTGCCTAGAGAAATTTCACCGCCTGTGGCTGAGAGCAGAATGGCTTACGAGAAAAGGGATTAGCATCGCGAGAAATTCCGCCACCGTGAAACTCTCAGCAACCGCTAGCAGATACATAGGAACGAGTAGTGTCACGAAGTATGAGAAACCCTGCGTAGGGAGATGGAAATCATTATAGTCGGCACCTGTGGATCAGTTCGCGTCTCGTTAGGTGGTAGGACGAAATTTGCCACAGATCTGAGCAGGTCAGTTATATCACGAAGGTTGAAAGTACGCAAGAAACAGCAGTAATGCAAAAAACACGAACGATTAATAGAAAATATAAAGAGCAAGATCATACTCCCTACTAAAGTAATACCCTACGGTAGCTACGGAATAAAGAGGGTTGGGAATAACAAGAGCTTTAGATTTAGTTGGTAGACTTCACACCACTGCAGTGCAAATACGACACTACAATGTGCCATCAAACTGGGTGGTGATTGTTGAAGATTCCTTCTCAATAACTAATTTGTTGAGCTGAGTCGATTGATACAGAAGACTGGGCCCTCTAGTCCTTGAAAAAAATTGAAAGTTGGAGGGTTTCTATATCTTGTGTTTTATAAGACGTATTAAATTAATACCTCCCTCCCAGAGAATATTCTGCGAACGGGCCTTTTAGATTAATGAAATTTACAACTTTTACCATGCTGCTTAAAATTTTTGTAAAAATGTGTATAATGATTATTAAAACCAATTCAATCACCAATCTTCGTTGAATTGACCTTCTATATCAAATTGTTAGTGAATAGAAAAAATAGAGGGCTAATTTTGTTCTGTTGGTCCTCTGGCTTCGATGCGATTTTCACAACTGAGTAGCAATTGTCAAAATCAAACGGTAGGTATAATGCTACACACATCCCGATCAGAATGAAATAACAAGATTATAACAGAACACAATTTTTGTAACATATTGTGTTATAAATTAGGTCTCGTTAGTAGTTAAAATAACAGAAATTTATAACAAGTAATAATGCGAGATATAATTTTGAAATATTTCTGTTATGTGTTTCTGATCGGGATACGTATTTAAAATGAGGTTTTTTAATGCATGATAAAAAATGCGTGAAATTAAAATTACACAATTTTAGATCGGAACACCCTTTAAAATGGTTCCAAGATATTCCTCAAGCAGGACGAGACAAAATATGTTCAGTTACTCAAAAATCCATGTAAATGCTGGATTAATGTGAAAGCACTGCATCTCGAATGATTAAAAAATAGAAGGAAACTCTTATAACTGCCCACAAAGTGCAAAAATAGTATCAAAGGGGAACAGTCATCAAAAGCGGCTGGAGTTCGTTAGGAAAATTAAGACTGATCCTAATGTCTCGCATTGTAATTTGGCGACAAAATTGAATGCCGCTCTGTACATATGTTGCCAAGCATGTAAACAACACAAACGAAACCTCAAACAAGAACCCGGGCCTAGAAGGTGTACGACCAGGTACTGACGAAACATGATGGATGTTTCTTGATCGACGATGGACTCCATGATAATTCCATGTAAATCACGGGGCTCAAATTCTGTTTATGACGAGGTTTTTAGATGATTCAAGTTTGTTTTCGTGGACAAGTTCACGAAACAAAACATGATTTGGCAAGAAAACTGCTCCTGCGGTAAGGAAACCAGTGTTTTTTGTGATAGATAACACTATGAATTCAGCAATATTTAAAAAGGAGCGCTTTAACGCGCGCCCTGATCAAGTCTCATGAGTTACTAATATTTGACAATGAAGTCAAATCATCCCAAAAGTGCTGATTTCACCAAATTGTTTGCAGTTTCGTTCAATAGAGAAATATAGGCCATCAATGAAACGAAAATTGAAGATAGACGGGGCGGTCACCAGTGGCATTGGTCAGTTGAATAATTGGTGGAATCAGGCAGCCAAGAATTGTGATTAGACAAGGTGTGCGCCGGCTAATGGAATCACCAGAAAAATGTGAGTTCTTCGAAATAATGTATGATTTGGTTTCAGTTATTTCCATAACATAAAATGTTATCCATATGCTTCATCCTTAGAAAATTTATCGATTCAAAAAAAGGTTTAAAATATAACAGTGTCCCGTGTCCAAATTATCTATTATTTTTATTCATCTGCAATGAACTAAACAGAGATGCCAGGTACTTTTTTCAAATGTCTGTAATAATAATTTTAAAAGTCTGGGAAGAACAAAAAATGAGGCAAGCTAGTGTAACCAAAAGCCTTTATATTCAAAAATCTGCAAATATCTGCAACCAAACGGAAAAATCTGCAAATATCTGCGTCATCGAAAAAATCTGCAGCTTAAATTAAAAGTCTGCGAATTTGCAGACTTGTCTGCAAATCTGGCATCTCTGGAACTAAAAGCCTTTTAATTCATCGCATCTTGGTTCCTACGATTTGTTTTGACGTGTGGAATCGTTCGCAATAATTCATCGAGGATTGTAATATCGGCTGATGAGTACTTTCAGCAGAAAACTCAATCTTTTACGGATATAAAACAAAAATTCGTGCCTGACAATGATGCGTTTTGCAGAATACTGCGCTCGACGGTGCGACACTACACAAGAAAGGACCCATCATCACGAGATCTCACATACCGTTTGGTTTCGCAGACGACATCGATGGTGTTGATCGCTGAGCAGTGGAAGAGGCATTTTTGTATTTTAAAAGGGAGGCAGCGAGAATCGGACTGATTTTACAACTGATAAAACAAAGTAGTTGATGACAAACGATGCAGTACGAACGGAGTTGGTTCCGCGTTGAAAATCTATGGGGTACGGTTCGAAATTGTCGAAAAATTTATATAACTTGTGACATTCCGGACGTGTGATAATGATTTTAGCCGCAATTGAAGCTGCTCTGGTTTCCGTTGTCCGCTAAAGCCTCGTATCCTACAAGCACACGCAAAACTTGTTCTATGCAATTCGCTTATACTTCCTCTTGCGGCCATGCGTTAGGATAATTGAGTGATGGGTTTTAAAATTTCTACAATAGTAAAAAAAATGTATGTCTATCCGGTTTTGCTTCTGTGTGTTGAGATCATCTTCCTTGGCGGTGAAACATTAGCTTGTCCGCCGCCACAAGGCACACTGGCACGACGAGTGACAAAACCCCGAAAATCAATGTCTTGTAATTCTTTTGTAAATATTTATTTTATTTTTCTCTCAGTTTGAATCTCTTTTGTGATAATCGGATGAAGAATTAATTTTTAACATGTAGGTGAAGCAGCTGTAGTTTTCAATTCAATTCATAATAATTTTTCGTACGTTCGAACTTCAAATGGCGATATCTCATAAACTACAATGCCGATTAGAGTAGTTTAAAGTTCTTTGGAAAGAATATTCTAGAATAAATATTCTAAACTATAGAAATGAGCTTTTCGTGCAAAAATCATTTACGTTGGTGCTGCATCAAGAAGAAGTAATTGAGAAATTCAATATTATAGCAGTAATTTATCTTTATACCTCTTCCAATTTTTGAGACGGTCTCCTATGGGTCACTTATCATGAATCTGATTCAAAATTTAGTGTAATTTCAAGATACGTAGGGTTTATCTTGCGCATTTTTGCGCCGAAGTTGTTATATGTATGTTTTTGGAAATATCCATATGGAGACGCTCTGTAGCTCATGAATCTTCTTACAAATTGGTTGCCTAAACCACATCACATTACTGAAAAATTAGTGATTTTTACTAGTTTTGTCACTCATTCCTGCTATCCGATATTATTGGCTACTATTATTGACATGTTTGTTAACCCTTTAACTACTAACACCTTCAAATAAGTTTACATAAAAGTAGTCGCAGAACAGAATTATGGAATTTCAAAACTGATAGCAGAAACGGATTCAGTGACCCAAAATTAGTTAAAAACCCAATTTTTAGCTACATAAATCAATTTTCATGATTTTATCACAACTTTGTATGAACAGGTACAACTGTGCAAGGGGATCATTCGGTCTGCCTTCTCTCGCGTTCTCATCCACGTCTATGTCGTCATCCGTACTACATTCATGTTGCTCATGGTAGATATGTTCTTATATGTTTTTCGAGCTTACGAGTTGGTGTTGGTTGTTGGTTTGGAGGAATTTGGCGCAATAGTTGTTTGTTTTTTTTCTGTTCGTAAACTTGTTTTTAACATTATGAAAAATTTTCCTAACTAAATGTCAAGGCGGTGGTCAGCTATTCTTGTCTGCTTCCCTTATCACCTATTTTTATAAGCTGATTCATCAGCAGTGCTATTTTGGAAAATGAACCACCTTGGTTACCAATATTTTCCGATTAATTTTAATGCAAATAACAAAGTAGTCTTCATTTTGTTGCACATATTTTCCCGCGTGTAATTTTAAGTGTTCTTTGAATTGATGGCATTGTAAGGGAACACGTAACCGTCTGGTAATGCCATTCGAGCTGACATTTCTTTGGACTAAGCATTCTAATTTAACGTGCATGGGGAATACGCATGGTCTTGTCTGAGTGGAATAAACCATGTATGATGGCTGGGAATTGACAATTCATACACAATTCGAAAAACAGTTACCAGTTTGCGGCAGTCATGTCATCACGAAGAATAGTAATGTTTTATTGTCATATTCATAGGTTTTCTATTAGTCCATTAAACCATCATAATACTAAAATCTCTTATATTCATAGGTTTTCTATTAGTCCATTAAAACATCATAATATTAAAAACTCTCATTGTGTTGATCTCTTTTACATACTTTAAAGTATTAAATGCAGTCTATATATTGATTGTCATATTAACCATATTTTTTCCTGAGCTTTAATATTGATGTTGAAGATGACAAAACCAGGAGTCCCTTGTTTCTTGCATCTGCGGCATATTGTGGGCACATTGTTATTTTAAATTAAATTTGTTTCTTTCTAATGTTTCTTTCTCTAATCTTGTTCTAATAATTAGCATAAAACCCCGTGCATATGTCATCGCTTCTTTATTCGACATAGAAAGTTAAACGTTTTAGGTATCTCAATAGTGCTTGTTCTATACTGTTGAAATGTGATTCAGTTAGCATAACAACGCGCGTGAGTAATAATGACATAAGAATCGACATCTTATTCAATCATTCGTGAAGAAAGAAACCAACACTTGATTGTCATTTCATTTATTCGGGCATTTCCAAGCTCACTCAACAAACGATAAATTTATTATAAATTTTAGGCAGCCGGCTACCCAGAGCAATAAGTACATGATAGCACTTCTGAGAGTTGCATAGATCGTCTAGCTTATCAAGGCGAACTCATTACTAAAAGGACCTGCGCCGTTATTAGCATTTCAAAGTATAGAACTCTCGAAACGCGAACATTGAGAATGGATAGCTACCTCCTGGCCCCATTTGATGATTTTTGTGCAGTTTCGCTTGTTCTGGTCAATCACGGAGTAGCAACTACGAATTGTATGGTCATCATGCTCATTTCTTCCAAATCAAATGTCAACTCTTGATTTTATCCGTAAATTTGCGGTCCAACTATACGACATGAACTAATTCATGATTGATCACATTTTTTAGATCACGATCTAATTTTCCTGGCTGTAATTTTGTTCACAAAACTAAAATCGTCTTTGTATAATCTCGTAAACTGATTCATGAAACTCGGAAAATTATTCATGGATCCATTCATGTCTCGGACCTGTTTAAAGACTTAGAGTATATGAGTTACGATTCATCATACCTGCTCGTGAAATGGTTCACAAAATCATTAAATACATTTCTCTTTTTCATGTATTGGTATAGCTCATAAAATATGCAATTTATAATGGTGAATAAATAATGTCGCACATAATATAAACTTCATGGAATCACCAATCATACTCGTAAAATATTTTCAGAATGTCATATCAAAGCCCAGAAGATGTCCAAGTGCATAAAATAACAGGTCATTTGTTCGACTTCTGGCGTCAGCTCATGGTACCTCAAAGATGGCTTGATGATAAATAATAGTTCAACGCCATAAGCATTTCTTTGTTTTTTTGCTGTTTTCTATTCATTGAAAAATTTGAAAATCAACTATTTTCAAGTGACTTATGCGAGTGAAATTTTAGATAAAAACAGTCTCATTTCATGTACTTTTATGATGTGGATAGTTCAACGTTAAACAAAAAACCTGTTTTGCACCACTCCATTGAAAGCGGCACTGTCTCAGTCTTTCTATACCATGTCTGCAAAAGCAGAAAACAGTTCTTGTTTACATTTGTTCGTACTGTTCTCACAACTTCTCCTTTATAACTCCAGTCTTCTTCGTTCATCCCTTTCATTTTTTTCCCCGAAAGACCCAACCGTGACTGTCAGCAGGACATGCTGGGAAATGAATCGCATCAAAACAGTAAAAGAAAAACCATTCACCAAATACCCAAACGAGTGAACATTAAAACGAGCTGACATTTCAGTTTGGACATTTCAGGAACCAGAAGTCCGTATAACAGACCAACTCTATTTGCCTCGGAGGAACAACAAGGACTATATATATAAAACCCTCGTTTGCTGACTTTGGACAGCCTCAGCGGTCCACCGAGATTTGCGCTAGCGCCAACACAAGAAGCCAGTGTCCAACAGCAGAGGAGAGAAATGATGCAGCTCAAAATTGACACGAAGCAAGACAGTATGAATTATCTGCTATAAAAGTTTCGACGAGTGCATCCACACATTTCCACGGAGCACAGCAAATAATGCTGCAATGAGTCAAGTCAGCTGAATGCCGGTTCGGTTTATATGTACATACATCGATAGCTGCACTTCTCTCTGCTCAAGCCAATGATTTTTCTTTCACTCGTTCCGTTGACCGTTCGGTAGTCGGCCCGGCCCTGGTGAAGGGATGTTTCATATACATGGCAGCTTTGGGGCGGAACTGTTTGTTCGCAAGATGCATCAGTTGTTCGGATCATTTCCTCGGTACAATAATCAAAAATGAAACTCGTTTTCGCCAAGTGTGTTGGATGTTCGTTCTGACGTGAATGTCGATGCCAAAAACCGTTGAATGTTTTCCAAAACTATGAAGGTGTCTGTCTGGTGCATCGGTACTCTCCGGTTTAGATGAGAGCCATTAGCAAGTGCATTCTGAACAATCAGCTGACAATCCGTTTTTGTGGTAGGTTGGACGGTGGATACGGGTAAGTGACGTGTGTAGGCGATAGTGCAGCTGAGTGGGCGAATCGGGCAGGCTGCGGATACACTGAGTGACGGAGCTTTTCATGGTGGTTTCATTTATGTGTGCTATGTTTCTTCCTGTATGATACAGATGTACCATTAAATTAAAACAGTACAGGAATAAGATTTCTCTTATACTAGTACTTCTATTGGATAATGGGTTCAATAAAATTTTCTTAGGAAGCTTTAAATTTAATCGTCCATCAGCTCAACCGGACCTCAATGGCTCTACAAAATATTAACAATTTCAATTCCTCTGATCTATTCAAATGCAGATATGTAGAATGAATTGAATACTTTTCTCCATCCCTCAGACCCTTTTGTTTGATATAACCTGCAATCAGTACGCTATCGTTCTGACAATTGCAGATACACAACCACAGGAAAATCACTTTAGCAATCGTTTGGCTGTTTACAAGCAATCCGATTCAAAGATATATTTCAATCACCAACGGAAGCAATTGCAATTCAATCAAACTCATTCAGCTGTCAGGTCCGATCCAGCCAGCCAGCCAGCCGGAGCCATCCAGCTTAAATATGGTAAACTAGAGCCCTGCAACGGAAGTTCAAAGCATGCCAACTACCGGCCCGATGGTGTTTGGTGTTGCATCGTTCCTTTTGCGGAGGCATAGTTTGGAATGGGAGGTCCTAAAAAACTGGGAGAACCATTCCGCCCGTAAATTACCCTCAGCATTAACATCCATTATGTCATTGGAATGGAGGAAATGAAGAATGCTGGCTCTCGGTCATAATATTGGGAGCATGTTATGGCGTTCTATCTGAAATGTTATATGCTAGACACCATGCAGTGGCGTTGTTAAGAAAGGGATAACGAATAATAAAAATTGTTATTTTGGGCTTTTATAAATATTACTATTTCTTGTTTTCATTTTTACTATGACTCTCATGTTTGCTTTGTTATGTGAGAAAAGGTAATAACGGTTGCTACAAATCCAATGCGCATCAAAATTATTTGAATTGAAGTGTGTCCACTTAGAATCCGGACACATTATTTATTCTATAACACCGCACACGAGAGTAAGTGGAGTCGAATTCAATATTTATGGTGTAATTATACATCGGAATACACTCAGGTTTTTACGCGGTTTTTTGCACGATATGTTTTTACGCGGATTTTTGAATTTATGGGGTATGCATTAACGCGGTTTCCATAAAAACGGATTTTTAAATTTACGTTGTCTTCATGCACGCGGATTTTTAATTTACGCGGTTTTCATTTACGCGGATTTTTCAAATTAACGCGGTTTTGAAATTTACACGATTATGTTAACATAGCGGTGCAGTCAGGTAATAAGAGAGATGAGAAGGAAGGTGTGCGGTTCTATTCATAAGGATACATTTTTTCAAAAAAATCACAGCGACATACTAAAGTACTTTATCCAGTGCGACAAAAAGCTTTAGGCTTTCTCGCAGGCGATTTAAACGTCTTGTGAGTTTAACTTACCTGATATTTGTTTTTGTGCTGTTATTTTTCCCAACCTTCTAATTCTACTTCCTGAAAAGACACTACAAGGCTCAAATACCTGATTACGAGAAACGTTCCATTTGAGCCAATATATTCTATTCCTGATTCATCCCCCATCAACCATCTACAGCAAGCTGAGAAATGACTAGAGTCTTTACGATCTTAGTTTGTCCCTCGACAGTAAAGGACTATTCATAAATTACGTAACGGTTTTAGGAGGGGAGCGGTTACGACAAATTGTGACATATTCCGATCAGAATGAAATAACAAGATTATAACAGAACACAATTTTTGTATCATATTGTGTTATAAATTAGGTCTCGTTAGTAGTTAAAATAACAGAAATTTATAACAAGTAACAATGCGAGATATAGTTTTGAAATATTTCTGTTATGTATTTCTGATCGGGATGGGGGAGAGGGAGTACGTTAGAACGTTACGTAATTGGTTTTTACTGTAGAAAATTTATTTTTGTAGAATTTGTTTCGTAAATGGGGGAGATAGAAAAAATTGTAACAATTTGTTACATGGGTGGTGGGGTTAGGTTTTGGAAATTTTTGCGTTACGTAATATATGAATGGTCCCCGAACGGCATGAATTGCAGCTCTTTGACATCTGAGACCTCTTCACTAACTAGTTTCAAAACTATAAGATTATCCAGAGGTCGCAGTTTGGCCTTCGTTTTACTAAAATTAGCTGCATTTGTCATTTTTGATTGGGTATCTTTGTATAAAGGGTGCCTACATCAAATTGCATCTCGGAAAAAACACTGGGTCTTTTCTCTTGAAAAATTGAGCAGAAGTAGTTTAGAGTGTATTGTTCTCGCTGTGTTTTCGTCGCTGTCACTTTCCGAAAAATCAAAATGGGAAAAAATTGCATCACCCGAAAAGCAACGTCGTATTGCACCTGTGCAAAACAACTCGGAATAGTGCAGTTAACAGTGAGCCGTGTGATTCAACGTTACTACCAAACTCTTAGCATCGAAAGGAAGGAGTAACGCGGTCCGAATGAATGTTCTATTAGTGATCAGGATCATAAGCGTGTAGTGAAAGCGTTTAAGCGGAATCTCAATGCTCCGGCCAGGGATGTGGCCAAAAAGTTGAATCAGACCAAGTCTTTCATCCAGAGAGCCAAGGAACGGGAGGGACTGCATGCGTGTGAAGTGTAGAAGGCTCCAAATTGTGACGAACGGCAAAATACGGCAGAAAAATCACGGGCCCGGAAACTGGACACCCAGATGCTGACGTCAAGGCGGACTTCCGGCAGCTTCTGGGGCTACTGTTTTTCACCGCCCAGCATAAATATGATGTTCCGGTGGAAGTAAGGAAGCATAAACTTTCAAAGTTTGCCAATAAATACATGATTTGGCAAGCAATCTGCTCATGAGGCAAATGGAGTGCTCCGTTCGTGACTACCGAGACTGTAGATGGGGAGATCTACCTCAAAGAATGTCTACAGAACTGTCTGCTTCTTCCGTTGAAGCAACGCGAGGGCGATCTTCTGGCCGGATCTTCTGGCTGGATCTTACTTTGTGCCACTATTAAAATGTTGACCTGGAGTGATTCAAAGCCAACTGGGTCACTTACGTACCCAAGGACATGAACCCCCCTGCCAACGCACCGGAACTAAGCCCCATTAAAAAATACTGGGCAATTGTGAAACATCCTACGGAAGCATCACAAGGAGGTCAATTCTGAGGAAGACATAAAGAAAAAACAGGTTTCCGTACAGAAGAAGCGGCAGCCAGATGTACAGAACATAATGAGTGGAGTTAAGCATTAGTGTGCGAGCGTACGGTTATATGCCAAATATGCCAATAGCTTACTAATGGGTTATATTTCATTGTCTAAAAGTTTGAAAACGATTGGTTCACTAGGTAATTTTTACAGCATTTTTCCGTGATGTAATTTGATGTGGGAAACCCTGTATAGAGACGATAATCATAATCTGATTTACTTCAAGTGGAAGAGCATACATACAGTATATAAAAAATGTCTCTAATGTATC
The DNA here is from genome assembly GCF_030247195.1 of Topomyia yanbarensis. Lineage (NCBI taxonomy): Eukaryota > Metazoa > Arthropoda > Insecta > Diptera > Culicidae > Topomyia > Topomyia yanbarensis. Next base: position 427,607,869 of record NC_080672.1, on the reverse strand, counting down.
TAGTTACATTTGGCGTGTACAAGCAAGCTGCTATAATTCTACTCAATTTAAAAATTATATATGTATAACAAATATGGTATTCTTCGTGCTAAGGGTTAAATTTCCCTGAATTATAGAAAGTATGCAAATAGAAGGGCGATGGAAGCGAGAGAGGAATCTGGATTTACTGCCAGAACGTCAGGGGTTTGAGGACAAAGATCGACGAAATCTGTTCGGCGCGCTACGATGTCATCATTCTGACAGAGACTGGACTGAATGACCACATTAGCTTACTTCAGTTATTCGGAAATGCTTTCAATATTTCTCAGTGTGCGCTAGACCGGATGGTATTCCAGTCGTTTGATTAAGATGAATTTCCAGTGATTTGTAAATAGTCGTTTATGTTCTCTGTTTATAAGAGCGTTGATCGTCGGAATATTAGAAACTACCGAGACCTAACTAGCCTATCTACAGCTTCCAAGATATTTGAAATTGTGGTAAGCGCTTTCGTACTCTCGGGCTCGAAAAATCTTATTTCCACCGATCAACATGGGTTTATGCTCGGACGATCCGTAAGCACAAATCTTCTTGATTTCACATCAACTTACATTACGCAGATGGAGAAAAGGTACAAATTGGGGCTGTGTACACGGACTTAAAAACTGCTTTCGACCGAATTTACCACCGAATATTATTAACAAAAGTGTCACGACTGGTCGGTTCTTACTTGAGTTTTAGAGTCCTACTTCTGCAGCCTGGCTATTACATTTCCTCCTAATGTATGAACAAATTGGGAGGCCCTTAAAGCCAGAGCTTGAAAAATTGGCATCCCAGCGTGAACTTGAAAGAGAAACGGAATTCAATTCATGCTCGCCGCGATGAATGAAATGTTTGGTTCGATTTCCTCGTCATTCGTACTCCCGATACTTCACATTCAGGATATGCTCGATTTCAGAAGCAAACTGAATTTGGTTTCTATGCTAGCTCTAAGAGAGATTATCGAGCAAGAGTGCACCAGATATAGATTACGCGGTTCACTTATGCTCGAAAATGTAGAAGATGCCAACTTCTGCCTTTAAACGTCCACTTAATTACAAATGAATGCTTTAATTGGTGAAGGAATTTATGTTTTCTCTGCACTCTAACTTTTGATTTTGCATGAAATTTCAGTCAGTGGGGCAGTTAATGAATGAGGGAATGTGGGTTCGGATAAATACAAGCAGAAATAGGTAACTGATTTTGAAATTTCGCAGCACTGCTCAAGGCAGCAATATGGTACCCCTACTGTTTGTATTATTCTTCAACGATGCTGCTTTGCTGTTTGGTGTGGAAAGCAAACTAGTTTACGTTGATGACTTGAAATTGTACCTCGAAGCCCGATCTGTTGATAATTGCAAGAGCTTCTAGAAACATTTGTTAGCTGGTATCAGTTTTAATTTTCCACCGCATGTTCAGCTTGATTCGTTACGACTATCAAATCGACTGGCAAAGGCTTATTAGAGTTGATTGCATCAGCGACTTCGGCATTTTGTTGGATACGAAGCTAACGTTCAATCAGCATCTTTTATGTTTAATTTAGAAAGCAGCTCGACGACTGTGCTTCATTTCTATAGTCAGTCTAAATTCAAGGATCCGTCCCGAGCAACACCAGTTGTTGACTAGCAGTTTCAGCAACATAATTCGTTGCATAAAGGTATATGGCAACCATTATTGCGCTGGTTTAGCAACCCAAAAAGCGCACGTGTAAAAGCCTTTGCTTATGCAACTAATCGCTGTCGTTGCTTGTTACAAGTGCTGCTTGGGGTATTGTATGAAGGCGTTATATTGTACGCTGGTTCGCCCACTACTTTAAAATGCTTCTTTGCATTATAGTCTCCATCAGATTACATGGAACTTGAAAAAATTTAATGGGTACAGAAAAGATTTGTCCGGCTCGCCCTACGGAACCTTCCATAGCGGAATCCTCTCGATCTTTCACCGTATCCTGCTCGATACCACCTGATAGGTCTCGACACACTGGAATAACGCAGGATGCTTCATCAAGAAGTATTTACAGCAAAGCTACTCAACGCTAGAATTGAATTCCTCGAAAATTCTGCCTCTTCCTAATTTTCGTGACCACGCAACGTTCTCTACGCTCACCTGGTTTCAAAATTCATTCATAATTTCGCCAAAGAAAGATCACGATTTCGTCGACTGAACGATTTACGAAAACCGTGACCAAGTTTCTGAAATTATGAACAATAAACCTCGTATTCATGAAACTATTTGTGTGCGTCACATTCAAATGCTTAGTTGGGTTACTGTTGTTGATCCCTGAAAATGTTTAGCTCTTATTTTGATCCTTGTTTATAATTTGGGAATACACAGCCGACAGTTAAACGATTGTCATAATTGCAGTAGCTTGTTCACGAATTATGTGATTTCTCATCCTGTTAGCGTACTATTTTACTATTTTATTGGATTTTCTGTCAGACTAGCGACACTTATGACCTTGATTTCAGGATTTTAGTTAAGATTGTCGTAATTTCTATTCACGCTATCGTGATGTTTTAGTCAGGAGTAGAGCGATTCATGTACATAATTTCAGGATCTTAGTCACGATTTTTGATATTTTAATCACGAGTAATCATGATTTCAGGAAATTTGTCATAATTTCTATTGGCGTTGTTGTGATATTTCAGTCACGAGTAGAGATTGATTTCAAGATTCTGAATCACGAATTTCGTAATTAATATTCACGTTATCGTGCTATTTTATTCTAGGGCTAATTTTCGAACTTGACGCGTTAAGCAATTTGACTTATGTTCATAATATCATGGTATTCGTAATTTCTCTAGTGATCTGCTATATTTTGTTTTTAATTGGCTTTTTACTCGAGGTAGAACTGGTTCATAAAAGTGTGACTGATTCGCGGTATCTTGTTTTCTAAAACTAAACTAAACAAAAACACTAACACGATTTGTGGCTCTATAAAATAGTGTTCAGTGCAAGTTTCGGTTTCTATCCAGAACCTTATCAAATAAATAATGACGTTCGAGGTTCTACCCAGCCAGCCTTTTTGATGGTATATTCAAGTTGCAACTGAATAATACGTGTTTATATACCACCAAAAAAGTCGCACTAAATGCACAAAATCGGCATATTCGTACCAAACCAGAATCAACCTCTTTTTAAAGGAAATAACCTTAGTATTGGAATGAAGATATTCCTGTTTCTATAAAAATACGGGAAAGTGGGGTACTGGGTCTTTTGACCCCAAAATCCCCTATTATTTAATTTTTCTGCTCCGTTGTGCAAACTATACATATTTTGCAGTTTTGCTGATGTGAAAAAAATCAGAAATCGAACGGAACTTTTTAGACCTTTGTCCGAATACGAGAAGTTGGGGTTATAGGGCCTTTTGTCATTTATATTAAATTTTATCCTTTTCTCGTGCATATATCTCTATTATTCTTCATTCAATTTTCATAAATTGTACCTTGTTGAACGTGGAAAATTCTTAGAAATACAACAAAAATAGATTCGTTTGCGTTAAAATTCAAAAGCATCAATTTTTTTGACATTAACCATACAAACCACATTTTTTTCATTAAATGTCCTAATATCTCAACTTCACCTGTTTTTCCAGGTATGAAAGTTTTCTCATGTGATTCCAAAGCGCATTTTTCACTATAAATAGTGAATTAAATAAGAATTGTGTTGTTAAATGGAGTTAATATGTGCGATTTTATGATAAAAATGTGAAATCGAGAATATATGTCAAATAATTTGATGTTTCTGAATTTTACCGGTAATGAATCTATTTTTATTTTGTTCTTAAGGATTTTCTACGTTTAATTAGGTACAATTTATGAAAATTGAATAAAGAATAATAGAGATATATGCACGAGAAAATGATAAAATTTAATATAAATGACAAAAGGCCCTATAACCCCAACTTCTCGTATTCGGAAAAAGGTCTAAAAGGTTCCGTTCGATTTCTGAGATTTTTTCACATTAGAAAAACTGCAAAATATGTATGGTTTGCACAACGGAGCAGAAAAATTAAAAAATAGGGGATTTTGGGGTCAAAATGACCCAGTACCCCACTTCCCCGTATGTTTATAGAAACAGGAATATCTTCATATTAATACTAAATACTTATTTCCTTTAAAAAGAGGTATAAATTGTCATTTTCTGATTGTTACTTCAATAGTTATTTCCACATTTTCCCATAGCACCAATTTCAAAAATTTCAAGCGAGGTGGGCGGGGGTCTAGAATTGTCCAAATGATGTGAAATTTGGTATCTGAGCTAACTTTGACATTTTCCACAATATAAGAGGGGGGGGCCTTCGAGAAATCAAAAATTTTATTTTTGGCAATGCCCTAATATACACGTTATGCACAATAATTTCTGGTACAAAAATGATATTAGAGGATGTATTTACTATTGGATATGCTAAACAATGCCTGATTATATACGATATCCATAGCTAGTATACGATTCCGGGACACTTTATACGATTAATTCTGATTCGTCAGTAAAGAAGATCAAATGTTAAAAACAGTAATTAGGCGCATCAATCATCTCCAGCATAATAAAAAATGCGGGCTCTGGAAGAAAACATGAACCGATACCTATCCAACCATAGGTATAACTCACCTTGTTATTACGATTGGTTTCGAACTTGCGACGTTTGGATTGTAGTGCAGGACTTACTACTCGGAACTATCCTAATTATTATAAGTGTGGCAATATTTCGTGATCATATGTTGTCTTCAAGTAGAAGTTCACTATTCCGATAAACATTCGCTATATATGCAGCAATCTCATTTCAAAGATATGAGAAAAATCGTAAGCAAAATCGCAAAATCGGTTTTCTTATATGTTCTGATATATTAAGTCGTATTTAACTTTTTGAAGCCATTGTGATGTAGTAGTAAAATACGATCAAATGTGAGCAAAAATACGATTTTTGATGCTTTCAATATTTGTAGGTATATGAATATAAGTTTGTCAGTGCTCTACAACCAATTCCGATCGAACACGATTCAACTAGAACATTAATGTGATTTTGATTGAAAGGTCGTACTCAATTCGTGTTTTTAGTAATATGCGATTACAAATCACTTTCTGCAGACTAAAATCGACTGTCATAACGATTTTGATTCTTTGTAGACATCTTTACGAGTCTTTTTCTACATTGTGATATGATTGATAGTTTGTTGCATGAAATTGAAAAAGGAATAGATAGATCCAAAATCATGTACTTGGAATCATGAACCAGTTTACGAATCCATGAATAATATTTAATGATTTTGTGAACTATTTCACGAGCACGAACGGTCAGATGTAACTATTGTATTAGGGATCAGGAATACATGAAAAATATTTTATTGTTTCCTGATTGATTTCGTATTCATGAGCATGAATGGAAATCGTGACTATTATAGTAGGGTTCATGAACCAACTCACAAATTTATGAATGATATTTTATAATTTTGTGACTCATTTCACGGACACGCTAGTATTACAGTTGACTGTAATACTACGAATCATGGATCGATTCATGAATACATGAATAATATTTCATGGTCTTGTGATTCACTAGAATGGGTGGTGGGTCGTGACAAATACATTAGGAATCGTGAATCAGTTCACGAATGCATTAATAATATTTGGTGATTTTGCGAAATATTTATGCGGGCGTTACTGAAAATTGAACATAATTATAAAACAGACAGTTGGAATGACACGAGTAGAATTGGTTTTGTTTTAAAGGGGCACTTTTCCAAATGTTAAACCTCAAAAAAGCAATAGAACAAGAATGAAAAGCTGTGTTATTTCCATATCCGACAAACATGCGAATAGAATGCCGATTCTAAGCAATTATTCACATTTATTTATTTTTATCTCAACTAATATCATAATACTAAGATCGAAAAGTAGTGGACGAAAAAAAGAAACTCCTGTTTTTTGTCTGTTTAGGTAAGGGAACAGAAATCAAGGTGACCATTTCCTGCATTGGGCTCCAGATTCAACCCGGCGTATAGGCTAGCTCCGTCCAGACAAAGATCAGTAGGGTTTCGAGAAAAACTCATGGAACCTTTTCCGTTTTTCGAAAATTTCGACCGTCGCCTCATTTTGCAATATAAAATACAACCAATAAACTGGATCTTCCTCCGAAATTGTAATTTTACCTAATCTGGGTGAGAAGCTTTGATTTCGTATCATTTCCCAAATCTATTGCAACGTGGTTTTAGGCCAGCAAAGTTAATGTTTTTATATTTACTTTGTAGAACAATTAAAACTGGTTTAAACACTTATTTGGGAGGTTGTGCTAACTTAAGAACTTAGTCTGAACATAATTTATTGTTCTTATAAGCGATAAAACAGTTTAAAAATTAATCTTTTTGTCGACCGGTTTCCGCTTTGATGTTGCTCATCGTCCAGTAGATGTCCGACTGATTGCTTAAGTGGCGCACAAACACTTGCATACTACATACCATGCTGGCCAATAAGAGCCGCAGTTTTTTACTGTGAAATTTCGAAAAATTCACATAGAGCAGGCATGCTTGCGAATACGTTTTTTTATTCCTCACTATTGCATAATTTATTATTAGTTCTGTGTCAGTGATTTATGCAATTAGCCTAACTTCTAGTGCACGATAATAAATATTGCATCTATGGTACAAATTAGTGCATTATTAGCTTGAAATGCCCGACTTTGAAAATTTGAATAAGCAATTTAAAAAAGAATCCACAACTCTTAACTTGCTTTAGGCTCGATTCTGCCAAAGCTGATTATAATGATACCCCCTGTTTATATCGTTTTTCTCTATTCCTTTCGGTCAGTTAATCCGTTCCGTTCCGTCCCGGAATTGAAACCGACAATGAATACAACAAACAACAGAAAACAATGTAATATTCCATTGAGCCAACCATGCAGCCAGAGTGCAGCAAAACATGTTCCGGCATAAACAACCGCAGCCGCTAGTCAGGCAGGCAGGCTGGCAGACCAGCAGCCATTCATACATACATACATCCGTACATACCACTGCAGTTTCCTGCTCAGACAACTTCATGCCGAAGCAAACCAAGCCGGGTCATCCATCCTATTACCCCACCAACCACGTTCTAATGGAATTAAAATACTGAAATTTATGTTTATTTGCCCCAAAAATAACAAAACACACACCAATAGCCCACAGTCTAGCCCACCCCCTTCTCATCCGCCATCCTCATCGCGCCTTCCGGGTTCTGGTCCAGCAGCGTCCACTAAAGTTGGACTTAGTCTTATTTTTCCAAATTGCACCATGCGATGATGAAGGAACGTGCCCTCTACATCCAGCTTCGAAAATATAATTTTCCAATGGAAATAAATTTCCACCCATCGCTCGGTAGCATTCGAGCGCGCCGGCGGAAGATCCGCATTTTTGAATGGCATAAGGTAGAAGCCTTCCGGACAATTGATGCATACGCTTCCGCTAGGCGGCGGCGGCGGCGTTTGAAGAGTTGAATTTATAATTGAATCGATGATGTGGCTCAATTTCCGCTACCACGGAAATGAGTTTTTCTTTACAACTTCGGATGTGTATGTACAATGGAACAACTACAAAGGGATGAAGAATTCCGTTGAACTCGTTCGACCGGTTTGCTCGTGGGCGTTTGTTCAAATGCAGACCTGTCAGTTTGTTGTTGATTGTTTTTTGTATTATACGAGTGTAATGACCGTAATCAATATGGTTTAAAATCCAAGGATGAAAATCCTACGTATCTATTTGGGGGGGGGGGGAGAGTTTTATCTGAAAATTATTTCATGGAAATATATTAATATGGACCAACCGTGGGAGTTGCAGAAACCACAGATGGTCCAAAAAGTATCGGCAATTTGGAATAATAAAGCATTTTGCGACGATGCTCAAGGGTACCTCCAACGCTGATCTAAATCTGATATAAATCTTAATATTTGTAATTAATTAAGATCCTCTCAACTCCACCACATAGATCAAAATTCTATTTTATACCCGATTTCAGATCCGAATTTGTGGATCTCGTTTTTCGCTTATTCTAAAATTTGCTAAATCCAACAGATATTCGGTTTGATCAAACCGTTGATGTGTGCAGATCATTTCCACTCCTTTTCGAATTTAGTGTGAATCGAAAATTGAGTCACTACTCACAACATTGGAAGTATGCTCCTTCTAATCCTTTAAAAACAGGTACAAATTTTAATAAAAATCAAAGAAAAAAATCAATAGCAGAAGTGAACAATCTATTGAACAATGTTTCGGTTCATTATGTGAAGTCTTCGAATCTCAATACTTATCAAATGCAAGCAAGGTTAGAAAAATGTCACTTTTCGATTGCGCCGAAGGAAGATCTGTTAAAAGATCTTCAAGGAGTTCTCTATTAAATCCCCCATAACTGGTTCATTCCCAGTTGCAGTTGAGTATGGAATTGTTTGGTTTTCGCCGGATAACGAACAAAACTGTACCTTGTTGAAGCAGAGAAGTGGGAAGACAGGCGACTTCCGTTTAATTGTCGATACATATTGCCTTCACCAGAATTAGGTATTCTTTTACATTCCGTAGAATCCTAAAGAATGTGTGAAGAGTATTGATGTTTCAATGTGGCTAGATTTCCATAATTCTTGTTCATGAGCAGTTTGCTAGGAATGTCTGAGAATCAAGTAGATTATAAAAAATACAGATATATTTTTGAAGTATCGACGACCGATCTCTGGAATTTCTAATGAAAAGGGTTATAAACTGAACTATAGCCTCCAAAAAGCGAAGGTAAATATTCCTAAATTGGTTTAAGTCGAATTTGAATAACAATATCTCTTCGGGGATGTTATCTGTTATATCAATATTCTTTCATCCGCTCATCTAGAAGTATTTTTTCCCTTAGGAGTGAATAATACTTCCGTATTGTCTACGTTCTCCGTGTCGTTATTTTCCTTATCCCTAAATTTACCACTTCCTCAATCTTTCCCATCAGGAAATTGATGAAAGGATAAATCATGGCAAGGCACAAATCTCCGATCAACATGCGGAACATTTGAGACAGTTGTAACTGATTGCTGACAGATTCCTGATTCCAAGAGGAATTCGTCACTTGCCTGTGGTTTGCTTAGTCGACTTCTGAATGCGTACGGAACACCGGACAACATAGAAATAACTGATATTGGAGGCGACGTGGTTTCTATGGTCAGCTATTCTATAATTGATATTGCTACCAGGTCAAATTATTTCCGGGTTCCTCTGGAGTTCATAGCAATGGAGGAAATGGCCAACGATTTACCGACAACTGTCGAATCCAGCGATTGAATAATTTCAGAAAACACTCGCCTCGCGGAACCTTTCTTCACCAAATATGGTATTGTTATAGGAGCTCATCTGTTTTTCGAACTTATTCGAATTGTTCTCGTGAAGATCGCCGATATCCAGTCGCTACGCTACTGACAATGCTCCCGGACAACACTACTACCCACCGCAGCATTCTGTCCTTAAACTGGACAGTGCCGCCAAAAAGCCGAGAGCGGTTGTTGGTGGATTCTGCAATATCGTTCCAGATGATATTATTTTGACGATTCTTCATTCCCATATAAAGACTATTGATTTACCGCTCCGTAACTAGTGACACGCCTTCGCCTACAACAAACAGACGAATAGTAATTAACTTCTCACTAGTAGTACCTGTAGTCAAGATTCTACGTCAATAATCTATTGTTTGGTTTTCATACTCCAGAAGAACCCGCATCTAATGAAACAGTTCAGATGCTGGCTTCGGCAAGGTTTCAAAATCGTTAGTAGTCTTGAAATCACCAAAAACCCTTGCACAGTTTTACAACGAGCTTCTAGAGAAGTCAACGATTGGAGAATTAGGTCGCTTCACTCCAGTACAGGCAGTCGCCTTATTGTCGAAGCTAGAATGCGTAGTTTCCCTTCAAGATTACGAAGTGGCCTGTTCGCTAAACATCGACCAAGTGAAATATTCCGTAACAAGTTCGTAGTTTATTCTATCCGTTGGATCGGATAGGTTCGGATGTAGTTCTCGCAAAAGTGTTGTCCAAATATGAGTCGAGATTGCATGACAGCTTCTTTTTCTCAAGAATCTCGTGATACTTAATTTCAAATTCACGGATTAGGATGTTTCCATTGAATTACACGGTTTCGCTGACGCATCGCAGCGTTCTTATGGCGCTTGCATCTACTTCAAATCCGTTACCAGCTCTGGTCCAATCAAGTTACGCTTGTTGACGGCTAAATCTTCGAAAAACGCTGATCCACGCTTATGCGACTAAAGAAATGCGCAACGCTGCTTCTGGCGATCCTGTCGAAAAGTGTACTAGACTGTCTGGAGATCCATTATTCTCTAATTAATTTCAGGTCAGTTTGCTTCATGGAACAGCAACTAACTCAATCCGTTACTTGGTTCTACATTGCCACCTTAGATGATCTAGTTGACTACATATCACGTGGTCTTTCAGTGGTATCAATTGTCGAAAATTCGTTGTGGTGGCATGGCCCTGAATGGTATCTCGAACCTCAATGGAATTCAGCGTTCCTTCGGACACCCGATATAAGAAAAAGTTGCAGGGAATTAGGTATTTCATTCAAACGATTACCGGGACCACAGATACATCCGAAACCTCGAGAAAATCGCAGAAAGAAAATTAAACGATAGATCGATATCTAGCAAAATACAAGCAATACTCGCCAAATACTATCCGGAGCTCGAAATATTTTTTTCGCAAATCGTATACAACAAATGATAAACCTCCAAAATTCTCGGCAGCCAGCTGCCCAGAGCAATTATAAAATTTATGATGCTATGATACATGGGATTCTTTCCTTTCCCAGAAATTCTGAAATTGGTCGTCGTTAGTGTAGGTATTGATCAGCATGTGCAGGAATCGATATAGATTACACAATGTGGCTCATCGTGTTTTCCCAAGCATGTTGTTTCAATGTACATTTTGCAATTTCAGTTTGTTCTGGTTAATAAAGGTGTAGCAACCACGGACGATATCTTATGCTTATGCTTAGTATTTAGAATTGCAAAATCAGATCCAGATGAGCTTCGCGAAAAAAAAATTGGCCACAATATTGACAGTTAATTTTTTTTTGGTCGCTTATTTTTGAAGAATTACTACGGGTGACATTGTTGGCAATGAAAGCAATGAAATCGCCGTAAGACACTGATTATCCGTGATTTTTTTTCGACAAGTTTCTGTTTTGTATGTTTTTAAACAAAATGAAATAAAGACGTGCTCTGAACCTATTTTTGAGACCAAAAAACACGTTTAAAGTTTAAACTACGTTTAAACTTTAAACTTCGCGCGAAGTCGATCATCCCTAACCAGGTGGGTGGCATGTACAGACGTTGACAGTAGTCAACATATGGTGGACCAAGCTGCTTCTAGGCCCATGCTCTTGTTTCGGGTTGTTTTAATTTTAATATAGGGAGATGTTTGTTGTTGTTTATTGTTTATTTGTTGCTTAAGCTAAATACATTTCAGAATAGATAATATTTTAGCTTTAATCGAATTCCTCGTCTGGTTGAAGTCAATGACCATTGTTACACATTGGTTCTCATGAAACGGAACAAGCAGAAAAGAGTTACTGTATAGAGGTCGAACCCGGGCTTGAAAATCCAGACCTCCGAGGATTGTAGGGCTGACAGTAAGTCCGAGACGAACAGGACTCTAGAGCAGTCCCTTCGGACACTCAGTGTCGAGCTGTATTAACTGACAACTGTTTTCTTAGCTTGGCAGCTCAAATTTGTTTTTCCAAGGATGATGTCGGAATGCAAAGCGTATGAATCGGCGTTGGACGGCCTCTATTGTATCAACGTCATACTACCATAACGTTAGTATGGAGTCCAAATGATAGTTAAACTGAATCGGATAGTGTTTTCGCGTGAACGTAACGATTGAACAATTACTCGGGTTTAAAACCATTCTGTTAAGGTCAAACCACGTACTAAAGCTCTCCAGTTCACTATGAAGAAACTCGCCATCGGTTTTATACCGAATTTGTCCAAAAAAAATATGTCGTCGGCCAAAGAAAGGCGGAGTCGTTGTAATTTTATAATGACGTCTTTAAAGAAGAGGAGGAATATTACTGGACCGAGACGGCTTCCTTGTGGGATGCCGGATGTAGCGAAGAATGCTGATTTGGAGTTACAACCGTTACATCGAGGTACAACCGAAACCACGAGAAATTCGTCGCAAGAAAGAAAATTAAACGATATCGATCTACCAAAATACAAGCAATACTCCTCAAATACTATCCGGAGCTCGAAATACTTTTTTCGCAAATCGTATACAACAAAACTCCAAAATTCTCGACAGCCAGCTGCCCAGAGCTTTATCTTCACTCGAGCGGTCGATCGTCCCACCACGATTATGATGTTGTCGGCACAGACGAAAATAATAACTCCCTCCGGCAAGGATTCAAAGAGGGAGTTCGTGCTGACGAGGTATCATGTGACGGCGAGGACCGATTCCTGTGAAATACCGTATTCTTCCACATACTTTCTGAACTGCAAACTGCCGACTCCCACTCGGAAGACACTATAGCTCATAAACCGTTTGTTGATCATCCGCTTCATAGTTTTCCCTGGTATGGGATTACAAGGGCCGTTTTCCAAGAGGATTGGACAGGTGGGCCATTCCAAATGCGGTCCAAACAGTCCAGCAGAACTCCTCTGACCTCTGGTGAGGCATGCAGAAGATAGCCGACATCATCTCGTTCGGCGGATTTGGATTCTCAGAGAACAATTTGTTGAAGTCTAGTCCGGAGTCTGGTGAGTAGGATATCGGCGCTCTTCCAAGTCGTCTGCGGCGTGCTAAGAAGGTTGGGAGGAAAGCAGCGTTTGAGGATAGCGAGCCCGAGATGGCGTTCACTCTCCTCCATAGCTCGGTGCTGGAAACACCGAAAGATATCCCTTGGAGAAACGCGTTCCAGATCTTAATCTACGAAACACTGTAGCCCTTTGTTCTTTCATGGGGTGACCAGCGGTGGTCTTTTTAAGTATCCGGAGTGTTCTGCAACGGTCTTTATGGCTTGACTGACCTTCGGGTTCCACAAGTGAGTGGCTCGAGGTGTAAGTCTGCCACTTTTGCGAAGAATGCTACTCAGCGGCCTGGACGAGTTGAGTCATTAGTTACTCGGGTGTGTATTCACGGTTTGGTGCGAGGGAATCCGAGGCTGGCTCCCTGTAGTCCACCCGATCTTATATCCAGAGCCGACAGCGACTCGTGGCTGGTGGTATACGGTTGGGTGCTATTTGAATTGGAAAACAGTGGCTATTTCCGAGGTCTCCGAGAGCGGACCAAAGGCTCCAGCGACGGCCGCGGGGTCGAAAGATATGTCCAGGACTACTTCCGTACAATAACGTTACATTCTTCCATGACATTGGGAATTTGGTTGCCCCGTTCGTCGCTTCTACTAGATCCCCGCAGCAGATGATGGGCGTTGAAGTCCTCCATCACCAAGAAAGCGGTATCTAGCTGCTTTAGTATGTTCTTTAGTTATGAACCGATATTGCGCACTCCGGCGGGAATGTAGACGGAGGCCACCGATCATCTAATCGGATAGAATAAGATTTGGAAAACCAGTTGAAGTAAAAAATCAAATTAGATAATTATGAATTATTCTCGTGTTTTGTCCTCAATTAATGTATCAATTCAGCGAAAGACTTCTATACTAGTACATAATGTTTGCGCATCTAACAATGAAGATTGCCATCTATTACCATTAAATTTAAACCTTTATTGTTTTTAAAAATATTACTATGAGATACTTATAGGGGATTTCTGGGATAGTCAGCACATCTTGAACTGGAATGATGCCGAAAGGATTCGTTTAATGTAGATCCGGCGCTAAAACACTAGGTGCACGACCAGACAACATGTTTAATGTCACGATGTCACCACAAGACACACAGAAAAAACTATTTTGTAATTTTAAAATTATTTTCATGCACATATTTGGAGCATGACTATAAATGTAAAATTAAATTCCACCATATAAATGTAAAATTAAATACACACGACTTGTCGTGCTTTCTCCAAAGAATTTTATTATAATTTTACACTTGGATTGAAAATTTCAGTTTTTTTAAACGGAAAACAAATGCATTTCAATGTATTTTTATTCGAATATTGCTGTAAAATGTATGACATGTAATATTACACGAATAAAAGTGTAAAATTGTATGCCTTTTGATGCTCCAATTGAGTGCATTGATTTTAACGTAATTTTCAAACAAATTTTTAATTCAATCTTTGTAGGTTTACATTCGTATTGATTTACATGTCGTTTAAATTTTATTATTTTTCGGTGTGCAGATACCGCTCTCCACGACCCCAATACACCGGAGATGCGCATTCAATGTATATTAGAAAAGACCCGAATGAAGCCACAACCTTTATCCATCCCTTGAACGAAGGTTTGTTGATGCCTTTGGTATTCCTAAACTTCCAATGTTCTACGAAATTTACTAGTTTTCGAGCGTCCTTTCTCTTTCATTCATTTCACCTTCTAATGCATAGATATACGCCTTGTTATTACCGTTCGAATCTATGTGTCCGCCTTCTTATTACCTGGAATGGAGCAATGCAAAAGAACTCAAACTAACGTAATTTAGAATGATTTATCATATAAAACGCTCAGAAACTCCAATGTTTTCCCCAGGAAATACAAGGAGTGTTTTCTATGCTCCATATAACGGGGAGCCTGCTTGGAGCTGTAACGATGTGGGCATGGTCGTTGATATGTGAATATAAAACCATCAGTTTTGTGTGGAGAATGTTTCCCGCACAGCCTCTTTAGCATAGAAGCGATGAACAGTGTCATCGTCTGACAAACGTAACGATGATATGCGCACTACAATTCTTAGCGTGAGCATTTTTTCTATTAGATAAATTGTCCGTTATTAGAACAATCATGACGTGTATATACAGAATTATACGACTATTTTTTTGAATACAAATCTACATGGAATACTCCTGTCGCCGAGAAATTCTTGATTCCGTGTATATCGATCAAAGGTTAAATCGAGTACGCAACGTAGGTCCTAGCCACCAGACGAAACAATGTTTCTCTCGTTAATCCGTCACCGAACCGGTGTCAATAACCGCGTTTTTCAGCGTTCATCAAGTTTTTGATTTGCATTTCTAACGTCGCGTATGTGCGGAAAAATTCGGACGATCCTACGTTTAAAAAAACCTTATAGAACCTTTTCGCGTATAATTCTGAGTAATTTCTGCCTACCACGTAGTGGGAGACCGTCAGCGTTTGTTCGCGCCGGGCACTCGTTTCGTCGGACCTTTAATCGCAGCGTCGACAATCAAGCCATCCATGGCCTTGCATTCTTCTACCGGAGGAATTTCTTATTTTTATTCGATCGTTTCGGATATAGTGGACGTGTACTACCTATGATCGCAAATCAGTCCTACAAAGATAGGAAATCTCTTATAAAATAGGACAAATATGCGATCGGGGGGGGGGGGGCAATCTTAAAGGGACTCAGGCCTTTATGGGGAAGCTTAGGAGAGAAAATGCTTTTCTTCTTTCGAAAATTTATAGGCACGTTAGAAGATGTTCCCACAATGGGATGGTCAGACTCTCACTCTTTAGTGAACAAGAGAGCGGAGAAATTAGTTGGGCCTTTTTTTAGCATTTCTTATTGGAGCGTTTCTTAAGAGAATGCTTCATTAATTTATATGCTGGGAATGTTGAGAGATCCTGCGGAGTCTCTCCACAGTAGGAAGACTTTTCATGATTCTCTCCGGATATGAAGAAGAAAAGCGCAAACAGCTGACGTAGTGGGCCCTTCTGTTGCCATAAGTTTTGTTTCGGTTCGGTTAATTTATTCGGTTTTTTTTTCGAGGTAAAAAGTGTCCATAAGTGTTCTAATCGATAGATCTGAAGTGAAGCTTGGCTTTTTCTCACTTTTCATCGTGCGCCAAAAAATCAGGATGCTCGTTCGGATGTTGAAGTTTACTTCAAGGGCCCCGACCACCATGATTAATTTTGCAAGTATAATACTAATACACTCAAAAGTGTCAAATGTTCCCACCTTTCTCTCCATCTTGAGGCGAAGAGGTAGACGAGCCCCGTTCGAAAGAACAAAGTTTGGAAGAGTAGTTCTGGCGAAAGACTCGAAATGAGGCTGATAGAAAATAAGTTGTTTTCTAATACTTTAGGATTTTTGCTGAACTTAATTGCTTGCAAACCAGAATTTTCACTGAATGAAGCAAAGGATTTTTGAATGAACCAACCCCATACTTCGCATTTAAGGTCCTTGTCGGAGACTACACCATCAATCTCTAATTCCCGGGCGGGTACGTATACAAGATACTTCTTCGTACACGGCCGAGTGTTGTTTAGTTAGATCACGCATATATCGTTGATGTTAAATGGTTCATCTTTGATCCAGAAGTAGACTATCCGAGGGTCGGTTGTATTAGATGGATATACTTTGTATCGAAAAGGAGACTTATCGGTATTATTTTTGCCATCGGAGAAATATTCTAATCGACCTCCCTTGAGCTTGAGGGGATTTTGGTCGTCGGAGATACCTTCCCATTATCCAACACTATCATGCGGGCTTCAGTACCCGCGAAAAAAAGATTGTATAGGAGGGAATGGAAAATTAATGCGACTAAATTTAAGCTTTCGAAGTATATTTTAATACTACGTTTATACTTTATATTAATTAACATCAAGAAAAACAGAATCAAGATAGCGTTACATCACGTTTAAACTCGTAGTGGGAACGTAGTATAATGTTGTACAAACTTCAATCGAAGTCTTCAGGGACCTAATCAATATGCTTCAAATGATGTGAAATTCGGCATTTTAGGATTGCCCCCCAATTGAGAAGACATCCTCCTTGTTTATTTAGAAAAAAAATATGGCGAAACCCTGGTACTGAATGCTCCGCTGTGATTCGGCCACGATTGCGCTAATTGTTCATTCCTCTTCTTAGTAGTGAATAGAGGGTCGATACAGCAACGGGAATTTCCTACAAACACCATAATGACGGCTTTCGGAAACATTTTGGCACCTCCATCCGTTCGTGGAAGTTGAACAGTTGTTGATGAAGGAAGTATTCATCGTGATTGGAAAAGTTAGTACCGACCAAATTAACCACGCGAGGAACGTGGTGCTTGTATTATTTCGTGCCTTACCCGACGCAGCGGGTTTTGCCAAGGACAATACTCCGTGATACGTCATCGAACAAGAAAACATTAAAGGTGCCGGAAACAGAGAGTTTGGTTAATGCGGATGCATTTCTTAAGGTTATTTCCATTCATTAGTCGTCCTGTAAACTACAACCAACATCTTCTGTGGAGATTTGTCTATTTTGTGTAACATGATCTATGAACCATATCATCAATGAATACTCTTATCAAATCTTTCAAATAAACAACAGAGTAGTCTAAAGGTTAGTTGTTAGTGATTGCTTCATGCAAACATCATTTTTCGTCACCTCCCAAACGAATGCGTCGCAGTGACCGATGACAGTGCATTTTCCCTGAATAACTCACAACTATCAAAATACTATTTCCTATAAAACCGAAAATAAATCATAGGAGGCCAAGTAGTGCGCGTACATTCACATCCTGGTTTGGTAGTCAGCTGGCAGGACTTGCACATTCCCAAGCCCGAGAGGTACCAAGAAACCTGTAAATTTAAATTATCTCCTTACGTGAGCCGGGCATTCTGCTGTGAGTGTGGTATGTGGGAATGAATGTTGTTGCTGTTCCTGCTGCTAATAGAATCATTTATGCTAAATATTTCTTCATTTCCTGTTTGCTTCTCCCGACAGCGAGGGCTCCGCCCAGAAGTGCTCTATTTTCGGTCGGAAGGCGTTCATATGCTGTGGTTTGGCGCTCTCCCGTGAACGTGGTATGGCAACATGCTCAAGAGATATGACCTCTTGATGCATTCCATGCATAAAAGCCATCACCACCAATAATTAAGCACAAAACGATATATTGCAACAGGAAGTCATTTGTCTTCATTTTGGAGGGGGCGGCAAGGTTCTGTTCCAAACTGTGGATGGTTGAGTACACACCGGGTGTAGGAAGGTAAGTGCTACCCTGCCTTCGACCATTATTGACTGCCAGAGCAGGAGTAGGTTAAGGCTTTTCCAGTTGATATGGCTTGTTTTGGTTACCACGTGTTCTAGTATGGTCGATTTCTTAGATCATAACGTCTTCTTGGGCAGGCCAATTTAGGTCATGAACGGAGAACGCAACAAATAAGGAACTTCTTACCTATGGGAGTCCGGTGGAATAGGAAGAACGTTCATGAAAAATTGATGGCTGCTATTGTTAGCGATATTTACGATCGGTAGCATTCCAGGACAGCTTCAATTGCGTAGTGAGAACGACTGAAACAAAGAGTTTTTGATGCTTGAAGTAAATGTTTCAGTTTGCAACAATTTCAATATTTAGCTTAAAAAACTATCTTCTTTTAGAAGATAGTTGGTATATATTTTTAGTGGTACAGTCATCCGATAACGATTATTATTTTTGCTTAATTTCTACTACTTTTTCACATTCCAAGTTTGCACTTACATAATCTAGCACGTTTCACCGAACAATTTCTCCACCGCCCCCTTTCTGTGCTACTGATGCATTTTTCGATTTCTCCTGAGAGTAATTATGGTGGCAAAAGTTAAACCCACGAATAGCACAGAAAAGGTTTACCGTTTGCGAAAAAAAACTGAGAGGAAAAATTCCACACATTACGTGCCTAGCACCACCCGGCCGACATCTGTCGCCGTGGTTAAAACGTTTTTTGCTAAGACCTGAAATGCCCCCACTCATGAAACCACGAACAATTTTCACCGTTCCGGTTAAAAATGAATTTCTTCGGATCGGCAGTTTGCCGCGTCGAGCAGTGATATCGTTTTGCATGCGAAAATACTAAAATGCGGTTTGCATTCTAATCGACCGTGTTGGAATCTTAATATGGTCAATTTCAGCACACTAACATTGAGCCAATTTGCAAAATTCAAAGTGCACAATGGCTCAATTATATTGGGAAAGGCTGTCACTATTGTAGGTGCCGAATGTATTTTTGTGTTAATAAACCTACAAGCAACCAGATCCACCATGTTGTTAACAAACTAAGAAACGTTCGGTCTCGATGATATTTAGCCATATAAACGCAATGCACTTTCTCCCACTATTCGACTTGCTAAGCCTTCACAATCAGTACCTATCAGTGCACGGAAACTATCGAAAGAGAACATGCTTCTAGTTTGTTCCCATTTTTCCAGTATTTTTTTCTACATTCGCTACTACGACGCTGCCATTGCAACGTCTGCGGTTCAGGCTGCAACACTTCTGGTGCTCACACCTTCATTTGATTTTTAATGAAACATAAATATTGTCATATATGAAACCGCAAATAAGCCGGGCAAATCACGGGAAGAGGACGAAAGGTACTCAGTTGTAGACAAAGGAAAAATAAATGATATTTGGATGTAGTATATCTAGAACTGGAATGTAAAGTGGAATTGAATGGCGCTAATCAAAATAGGTGCTGTGAATTTAGTTTGGATGGAAAAGGTTTCAGAGAAGATTTGCGATGTAAAGCCGTAGTTTTGTTATTATATCATGGTGGCATCTAATTTGCAAATTTAGACGAAATCATTCACTTCAAGCTACAAAAAATAATAACATACTGCAGGGATTTGAGAATAGTCAAATTGAGCTAAAAATTTAAGTTGGTTTATTATGCAACCAAATATTCACACAAGGTATGCCAAACTTGTACAATATTTTACAAATGTGGTTTATTTATTTATAGTCTTCGGTATACACCGTACTGTATATATATATATATATATATATATATATATATATATATATATATATATATATATATATATATATATATATATATATATATATATATATATATATATATATATATATATATATATATATATATATATATATATATATATATATATATATATATATATATATATATATATATATATATATATATATATATATATATATATATATATATATATATATATATATATATATATATATATATATATATATATATATATATATATATATATATATATATATATATATATATATATATATATATATATATATATATATATATATATATATATATATATATATATATATATATCTTATTCATAACTTATATCTTTGCTTCGAAATGTTAAAATCAAACAATGATGAAGTTTCGTTAAATCTGCGGCAACATCTTTCCAGTGGATTTTTTTGTTCATATGCAATTCGGTGTCTGGGGATCCTCAACAGAATGGGGTTATGAAGAGCCTGGAGAGGCGCATACAAATTAACGCCCGAGAGAAGATCTGGGTATTACCTGACTGCCAGTCGAAAACCAAAACTTATTGTAGGAAGATACGGTGAGTCGCCAGAGTCTTTAGACCGAGTAGCATACATCTATCGGCGTAAGGAGGCCAGGGCCGGCGGAATACTTTTTTCCCGAGTGGCTAGTAAGATTCGGAGTAATTTCTACTCGTATTGATGAAAGTTTAGACATGGCGTGTGTAAGTGACAATGAAAACTCCCTGATAATAGCTTGTATTCATTTGGAAGCACCCTTTGTTAACGGGCTGTACGACCGACGGCTTAGCGAAAATGTTTTTATTGATTACTGATACTACATTGAACCTTGGTAAAGCTAAGTACCAATCACTCCATTCTTTTCAATTTCGTTGCATTCCCTGCGATAGAACCTTCTTCGTGTTGGTGGATACTGAAGCCCGCATGAAAATATTGACTAATGGGGAGGTATCTCTGAAGACCGACAGAGAACGCGTTTCAATACAAACCATATTCATCTAATACAACCGGCCCCTGGACGGTCTACTTCCGGACCAAAGATAAGCCATTTAACATCATCCATATATCGTGTGATCTAACAACACTCGGGCGTGTACGAATAAGTATTTGTATACGTACCCGCCTGGGAAGTATAGATTGATGGTGTAGTCTGCGGGAGGGAAAATATGGGATTGGCTCCAAAACCCTTCGCTTCAGTCAGTGAAAATTCTGGTATGCAAGGAATTGCGTTAACCTTCCGGCAGTCGCGCTAGTGCACTGGAATCCACCCCGACTCCGACTGCTGCTCTTGAGGCACTTCTAAATATCCAACCATTACAAACAAGAAGCACTATCATGTGCATACTGACTGCAGGTTACTGGGCTTTGGAACATAGGGCTCCCAGCGATATTACACTCACATATAGTTGTGAAGATTCCCTCTCGAGAGGAGTGGTTGTCTGGCTATATGGAAAGACAACAACAAACGCAATAGGTCTGTTACACGGTTCTCTGATGGAGGGACGTGCTGGTGCTGGTGTCTACTGTCGTGAAATGAGATTGGAACAATCTCACTCACTAGGTAGATACTGTACTGTATTCCATGCAGACATCTTTGCGATTATGTGCGGGGTGCAATCGGCCCTTCAACTGAGTTTGTCCGACAGAGTTATAAACTTCTGCTCCGATAGTCAGGCTGCAATCAAGGCCCTTAGCTCAGACAAATCCCGGTCCAAGCTAGTGATCGCGTGCCGAACCCAAATCGAAGAACTAAGCTTTGTCAACACTATCTACCTTGTCTGGGTGCCCGGACATTGCGGTATTACTGGAAATGAATGGGCTGACGAACTGGCCAGAGCAGGTTCAGCGTTTGACTTCCAATTTCGACAAGTTGGATAAGAGAAAAATACGGTCCTGGGCTTCGTCAGAGCACCGCAATTATTGGAGAAATCTACAAACGTGTCGCCAA
Source organism: Topomyia yanbarensis (assembly GCF_030247195.1). Classification (NCBI taxonomy): domain Eukaryota; kingdom Metazoa; phylum Arthropoda; class Insecta; order Diptera; family Culicidae; genus Topomyia; species Topomyia yanbarensis. Next base: position 427,586,063 of record NC_080672.1, on the reverse strand, counting down.
TGGCGTTTCTAGAACAACCGTGTCCAGTGATTTCGAAAAATCTCCAGTTTTCGAAGCTCCACTGCGGCATGCTAACCAGGGCTTTAACTGGCCACTGCAAACTCAATTATCGCATGGCAACTATTCAGCGCGCTGAGTCTTTTTCGTGTGATCTTTGTGAATCAGACTACGGAACCTCATATCATCTGATATGCACCTGTCCAGCGGTAGCGCAATTGCGATTTCGAGTCTTCGGCCGTTCTTATATAGACGAAACCATGTTTGGACGACTGATACTCAGAGACATACTAAAGTTTCTTATCCAATGTGGTAAAGAGCGTTAGGCTTATTCGCAGGCAAGTTGCTTACTTGTTGCTAAAGGTTCTGATCTCCAATATAGCAGCCATGCGAAATTCACTTATACCTGCGGTGATACGATATTACAGTGCATTTGTTAATACTGATTGTTAGCAAGTTTATTGAACACCAGTCATCGAATCTGTCCAAGAGCTATTACAAAACTTAGCAATCCAAGATGCACTTGACCACCATGTATAATTTGACGTCATCAACATAAAATATGCGACACCCAAGTGGTAATATTGTAGCTTTTATCAGTAATAAATAGTGCAAACAAGAGTGGGCCCATATTACTTCCCTGAGGAACGCCCGGTTTTTTTGAAAACGGGAAGGAGGATGCGCATCCAATTTTCACTATAAGTTTACGATCACTCAGATACGATTCGAGCCAACGAATCAGATCAATAGAAACGTCTATGAACTTCAATCTTTCCAAAAGTACTCCGTGGTCAACTCTGTCAAACGCTGATTTCAAGTCAGTATATACCGTGTCGATCTGAGCACCAGTATCCATATTTCGTAAGCAGAGTGAGACGAATTGAACGAGAATATTCGTTATTTTTGGGATGAATACATGTTGGTCAGGGGAAATGTAACTTTGACTGGATGCAGAGTACCTCGTTCACCACGATCTCAAACACTTTGGAACAAGCGCACGACGATGTAATTCCTCGATAATTTTCAACATTTCTCCGAACTCTTTTTTTATTTCGATTGTAGAGGTTTTAACCTTAAGGTCATTCGCCTCTTCGGGTTAGAAAGTTCCGTTATGAAAAATTTCTAACCCTATGCGCGGGGTCGGGAATCGAACCCAGGTGCGCTGCGTCCAAGGCAATCGATTTACCAATACACTATGCCCACCCCCTTCGCCGAACTCCTTTTTTAAAAACAGGAAACATAATTGACTTTTTACGTTAGCGCATTTCTTGAGAATACATGAAGGTATGTCGTCATGACCAGGAGTGACGGAATATTTTAATTTGCTGACTGCTGATATAACCTGCTACTCTGTAATCGTGAATCTTCTCAGAGGATAGATATTTAATGGTGTGTCTACAAAACCAAAGTAAGTGCGTCACTCCTATTATTTTCCTAAGCTTTACACAATTTATTTGCATTATAGAAAACCTGGTTAACTTTCGACGTAGATCTTCCACAATTTTAACATTATTCGTCAGACCCGCAGGAGCGTTTTGGGGATCAAAATGTGCTATTATTTCAATCCGATTAGCCTTTCTTCGGTACTAGGTATTGAAGTTGTCGCTTGTCAAATCCGAATCAAAGGCAAATACTTATAGATATTGTGTCCACACTCATCGTACCTCAGTTGGTTCTTCAGCTTCCGCGGGATGCCATGGGCTTGTCTTCACGATGATAATCGAGCTATCTTAATGTATGATATTCGCGACAATTTCAATATGACCGTCTTGACCACGATAGAAATGACGCCAACTACACCAGCTCGGCCTAGCGCGTTAGATTTGTTATTGCACTCGACCTCGCTACATTTTAGTGTGCCCATTGATTCAAAGAGTTACGCGTACCCTATATCCGAAACAATCGAATCAAAACAAGAAAATCGTCCGTTGGAAGCGTATAACGTTTTGACTGGCTTGATTCAGACAAAACGAAAAACCGTATCAGATTACCAGATACAAATATTAGTTTGCGTTCTTTCACATTGCTTCATTCCGGGTAATGAGAAGGCGAATACTTAGGCATTAGAAGGATATATTTATGAAAGATCGCGTAGCTTGTGCGCGAGACACTTCGTTCATTTCAGGTTGGGGTTTGTTTCAAACTTTTGAGTGGGTAATTCCCCCCTCGGTTATTTTCGAGTGGGTAGTACTACCCATACTACCCACGTGTTTCGCCGGCCCTGAAGGAGGCAATATAACTGGATCATTCCATACAGGCCCGTGCGCAGAAAATGCTCATGGGGAGGGTTTTGATTTTTCTACGTTTCTTATAAAAGAAAGGGTAAACTTTGACGACTTTCTATGAGACCTGGAAGGCCGAGTATTTTGTACCAATGGACTCAGCTCAAACAAATTGGGTAAATGTCTATTATCGAGAAGGAATGGAATTAGCGGATAGCGGTAGTGTCTGATTGGTTTGAAATAGCTACCGACTAAACAACCTCCTGTATCTTGCCATCCTCATCCATCCGGCGCCACCGTTAAACCGTATAAACATTATTCCTAAAGTCGTGAATTAAGTACCATGAATCTGTAATATTCACGTTTTTACGCTACGAAAACAAAACTATGAACAAAAATCATGTATTTTATAATTATGTTCAATTTCGCTTTAGTGACGCCCTCATAACGCGGAAATAGTGTAAATACTTGTTTTGTTTTGTGAAATTCAGTCACGGTTTCCTTGTCATTACCAAATCGATTATCTGTACGTGAACTAGTTCACAACATTATGATCATTAAACTCAGTTGACTCATGATGTTATTCATAGATTTAGGCACATTAGTTCGCAAAATTGTGAATATTTTCTCGGGATCTATTTCACGAAACTCGGAATTTTATTCTTGAATCCATTCAATCCTCGTGAACTAATTCGTGATGCCTAATATATGAGTCAAAACATACCATTCGTGCTCCTGAAACAGTTCACAATATCATGAAATATTCATGTATTCGAGAACTCGTTCATGATTCCTGGTAAAATAGTCACGACTGACCATGCGTACCGGTGAAATAAATCACAAAATTATAAAATGTTAGTCATGTCGTGACCTAGTTCATTTTATCTAGTATAATAGTCTCAAGTTACCATTCGTGCTTGTGAAATAGTTCACAAATCCATCAAATATTATTCATGTAATCGTAAACAGGTTCATGATTCCTAATTGAGTTCTACAAGATGACGACACGAATGAACTCATGATGAATGAAGTTCACGTTTGACAATTCTCGGCGGTTTGTTTACTTTGTCAGTTGCGTGAGTGCGAGTGCAACAGGTGCTCATCTGTTACATTCGAACTCACGTAACTTACATATAAACAAACCACCGAGAATTGCCAAACGAAGTTCATCCGGCTCAATTTGTAGGGTTATGTCGGTTGGTGTAAAACCTAATATATTGCTCACGATTCAATATCCGTGCTCGTGAAATAGTTCCCAAGTACAATACATATTACTCATGTATTCGTGAACTGGTTCATGATTTCTGGTATAATGAAATTTTTATGTGAACTAATTTCACAAAATTTGGAGTATTAGTCGTGGAATCATTCTTGTTACGTGCACTTTTAATGAAATATCCAGCTGCTAGCGACCAAGAATAGATACAAAAACCTGTTTAATCCACCTAGAGGTGCAATTGTGCCTTTCTCATTTCTCCAAACTATGATTTAATAGCTCGTTCGTACAATATAACATTATAAAAATGTCTTTCATTCTTATTACACTTGGTAAGTATATATAAGAGCACGTATTTGCATTCATCGCGGTATCGGTTTGAATCGGAGTTTTCTATGTGATCGCACTCCATAACCCGTAACTCCGGAGCCGGAAGTCGGATGGAGATGGAATTTAATATCAGTTTCCGGGGACGCAACACCTTTCATTTGAGACTAAGTTGATCAAATCGGTCTAGCCATTTTCGAGAAACCAATATAACCGTTATTCTGAATTTGGATGCTTCCGTTTCCGTCGATGGTGGCCAGTATGGCCAAAGAGACTTTGAATGACTGTTGGGGACCTAGATCTACAAATTCAACAGTTGTATTTACATTTTGGAAAAAAATTCACCTTTTTACATTCATCGCAAAATTCGTTAGAATCGGGATTTGCTGCGTGATCGTACGTATCACCCTGTAATTCAGGAACCAGAACTCGGATCCACACAAAATTCAACAGCAGCTGATGGACCTTTCATTTAAAATCAAGTTTGTCAAAATCGGATCAGAAAATTCCGAGAAACCGATGTGGACAAATCAACAAATTTTGTTTTGTAACCATACTCTTCAACTCGTAATCCGGAACAATATGTCGGTTGAAAATGAAATTCAATAGCAGCCTATGGAAATATTATACCTTTCATTTGAATCTTAGTTTGTAAAAATCGGTTCAGCCATCTCCGAGTAACCGATGTGGACATTTTGTTAACAAATCCGCACATACATACACATACATACATACAAACATACATACATACATACATACATACTTACATACATACATACATACATACATACATACATACATACATACATACATACATACATACATACATACATACATACATACATACACACATACATACACTCATACATACACACAGATATTTTGCGATCTCGGCGAACTGAGTCGAATGTTATATGAGACTCGGCCCTCCGGGCCTCGGTTAGAAAGTCGGTTTTTGGAGCAATTGCATAACCTTTCTATATGAGAAAGGCAAAAGAATAATATTTAATTAGCTTAATAAGCATGAGTTCAATGTTATCTTCATGTGATTATAATTTGGAAAGGTTGGTGGAATGGGTTTGAACGTGTAGGGAATGGGGGGTTAGTAGATTGGGAGTGGAGGATGAGTCAGAAATCCTTCATCTTATTTCGGTATACGAGGTGGATGAAGGAAATGCGGGCGTGAGGGTGGTCCAAGAGGAGGGGAGTGATGAAGGAGGGAGGTGTAAGGGCAAGGCGGGGGGGGGGGGGGAGGGGCGGCGACGCAATACTCAACTGCATATTTTGCCTTCCATTTGAGATTTGGTTTGAGAAAATCGGTTCACTCATCACCGATGAACCGATGTGACTTTAATTGTGGAATATGCCCGGAATTCCGGACTTCCGGAATCGTCGATCGTGGACAATATATTCAAAGAATGTTTGATTGGCAATCAGTGATCTAGATCTGCGATTAGAAGTAATTTGGTGACCATTTTAGCCTCTGAGGTATTACGGTTGTACCGATTTATATGGGAAATTCCAGTGTATCTTTACTAACACCCCTGTAACTCCGGAAGCAAGAGTCAGAACCGAATGAAATTCAGCAGCAGTCAATGGCATTACTGTATCTTTCATTTGAAATCAAGTTTGTAAAAATCGGCAGAGAATTCGTTGGGGAATGGGTGTGATATTAGCTTAGGAACTTGGCGGGTTCCCCGGGGGCGTTATGAACTGTCATAGGTGGCCAATGTGGTCAAAGCTGCTTTGATTGATCATTAGTGATCCAGACCCTCAAACTAGAGTAATGTTACATCAATTTTAATATGTTTTACATCATTTGAACATCATGGTGGTACCAGTTTATATGGGAATTTGCTGTGTGACCGCACTCTTCAACCCGTAACTCCGGAACCGGAAGTCGGATCAACTAAAAATTCAATAGCAGCTTATGGGAGCGTTATACCTTTCAGATGAAACTAAGTTTGCGAAAATCGGTTCAGCCATCTCTGAGAAAATTGTGTGAGTTTAAATGACACACACACACATACACACACACATACACACACATACATACACACACACAGACATTTGCCGATCTCGACGAACTGAATCGAATGGTGTATGACACTCGGCCCTCCGGGCCTCGGTTAAAAAGTCGATTTTTACAGTGATTGCATAGCCTTTCTTTATATGAGAAAGGCAAAAATATTAGGACCTCGAACATCGTTATTCATTTGATACGGTGAAATTGTGTTCGTGATATAGTTTACAGAACAAGATACCGCCAACCAGTCACACTTTTATGATCTAGTTAACCTTATCACGTAACAACGAGTAAAAAACTGATAGTAACCAAAAAATAACAGATCGCGATACGGTGAAAAGAAATTACGAATACCACGATGAAACTGCTGATATCATGTCACATTACTCCACGTGTCAAATTTGAAAGTAAGCTCTAGAATAAAATATCACGATAAGATAAACATAAATTACAAAAATCGTGACTAAGGTCCTGAAATTATAATCATAAATCACGCAACTCGTGACAAAAATAGAGGAATTCCACGAAGATCCGTCCGAAAATCTTTAAAATCGTGACCGACCATCTTCGATTCCGATGAAACTTTACACGTTTCACCGGCATGGAAGACTAAACATTTTCCACAGGTAATAAGATTATTTTGCCTCAAGAGCAACTTTTCAAAAGGGCGTAAAGGTTTCCACGTGTATGAATTTCAAAAAATTTTTGTTCGATTACTGTATTTTATACAGCAAAACTATCGGAGAATGAGTTACAGGGAATGAATACTTCTGTCCGAAAAAAATATACACTGAAAAAAATGCTTCAAAAAAATAAAAATTTATTTAAAAAAATTAAATTGCGAAAAAACCCATTTTTTAAATTTTTTATATTTTGTCAACAAAAACCTAAAGAGAAAAGAAACATTTTGAATATGATTGCATGATGGAGAACTTATCGGTAAAAGAGTTTTTCTAACAATAACTTTATACATGTTTTTAAATTTACTACTAATTGACATACAAAACTGTAATTTTATTACGGAATATAATTCCAAGCTTCATTTAAAATCAAAATGCATTTAACAAAAATCTTCCAAAATGCGATAGTTTTCGAGATATTTGGAATTTTGCACCAACAAAAACAATTAATTCGTGTAATTATGCTCTTTTTAAAAGTTATTCGCATTATCCCATCATTAAATGTCAACAATCTAATGTTTATCATTTTAAAGACATAAATGCAACTTTTTTAGTGTATTTGGATCCTGGAGAAGCTTTCAATAAAAAAGTTTTCCTAACAACAACTTTTGACATATTTTTATAATTCATACTATTTGCAGTCAAAAATACAATTTTCTTTTTGAATATGATTCTAAACGCCATTTTCAATCGAAATGCTCATACCAAAAATTTTCTGAAATGTATTAGTTCTCGAGATATTTTAACTTTTGTTTTAACAACACAATTATTTTGTTTAATAACGACCTTTTCATAAGTTATTCTCGTTTCTCCATCAACAATAATAAGTTGTTCAAAAGGCTTATAAACTTTCCTGCAACTTTTCCTTTGACATCAGGGCGATATTGTAAAGCATTTAATAGTCCCAAGAGAACAACCATAATATGATTCAACTTCAAAGTTTAATCATCAGTCTCTGTGGTTGAATAATATTTTGGTTGCTTTCATGTAACTTTCAAATGGTTTACAATATCGCCTTGATGTCAAAGGGAAAGTTGCAGTAAAGTTTATGGACCTTTTGAAAAACCTATTATTGTTGATGGAGAAACGCGAATAACTTATGAAAAGGTCATAAGAAAACAAAATAATTGTGTTGTTAAAACAAAAGTTAAAATATCGCGAGAACTAATACATTTCAGAAAATGTTTGTTATAAGCATTTTGATTTAAAATGGCGTTTAGAATCATATTCAAAAAGAAAATTTTATTTTTGACTGCAAATAGTATGAATTATAAAAATATGTCAAAAGTTGTTGTTAGGAAAACTTTTTTATTGAAAGTTTCTCCATGATTCAAATACACTAAAAAGTTGCTTTTACGTCTTTAAAACGATAAACATTAGATTGTTGACATTTTATGATGGGGTAAAGCGAATAACTTTTAAAAAGAGCATAATTACTCGAATTAATTGTTTTTGATGGAACAAAATTCCAAATACCTCGAAAACTATCGCATTTTGGAAGATTTTTGTTAAATGCATTTTGATTTTAAATAATGCTTAAAATGATTATCTGTAATAATATTACAATTTTGTATGCCAATTAACATGAAGTTTTAAAACATGTATAAAGTTATTGTTAGAAAAACTTTTTTACCGATAAGTTCTCCATCATGCGATTACATTCAAAATGTTTTTTTTCTCTTTAGGTTTTTGTTGACAAAATATAAAAAATTAAAAAAAAGGGTTTTTTCGCAATTTTAAGTTTTAACATAAATTTTTGTTTTTTTGAAAAATGACACATTTTTTCAGTGTATATTTTTTTCGGGCAGAAGTATTCATTCCCTGTAACTCGTTCTCCGATAGTTTTGCTGTATAAAATACAGTAATCGAACAAAACAATTTTGAAATTCATGCACGTAGAAACGTTTACGCCCTTTTGAAAAATTGCTCTTGTATCAAAATATTCCAATTGCCAGAGAATATCATGGAGATTCATAAACCGAACACACCTGCAAAATTTCGTTCGAATCGACGATGGTCATATTTTGTGGTCGGCCGGTTTCTCATGGAATCCCTCAATAGCAAAAATTGTCACTAAGATCCTGAAATCATGAACATAAATAAAAATGAATCCCTACTCGTGACTAAAATATTACGACAACATGAACAGAAATTATGAAAACCATGACAAAGTTCCTGCAGTCATGGACATAAATCACATTACTCATTAATGAAATATTCAAAATCGTGAATATTATAGGATCCTGAAATTATGAGCATGAATCACTTTACTCATGACTGAAATCTCACGATAACGTGAATAGAAATTACGAAAATCGCGACAAAAATCCTGAAATCATGAACATAGATCCCGCTACCATGGCATAAAAATCGGATAGTAAACTTAATGAATAAAATAGCACGGTAACATCATACGAAAGCACAAAAATCGGGAATTAGCTCCGGAAAACATCAAAATCACTTGACTGTCGGATGTGTATTCCTAATTATGAACAAGACTCATAACAAAATCTGAACATGTCCAGCGAACAACATTTGAATGTAACCAAACATTTGAATGTAACGCCATGTATATAGTCGGGACGATCTAGTTTTGTGGAAATACAAATTGTTTCATGGATACGAGGTTTATTACTCATTATTTCAGGAACTTGGTCACGGTTTTCGTAAATCGTTCAGTTCACGAAATAGCGATCATTTTTTCATGGATTTGTGGTCGGATTTTTTCCGTGTAGGCACTACTTCAGTGGGGATTGTACTCATGCTCTTTTTATTTTGTGTTAATCGTTCATGTTTTTTCCATTGATTGGTTTTTCTTGTTTGCTGTCCAACCTTCTCGGTATATCTGACCTGCTCAGATCGGCTGCAAATGTCGTTATCTGTTGAGACATTTGCCGATCCAGAGATGTCGACCATAATGTTTTACATTTCTTATCCTTCTTGGCGTTAGTCGTTCCTATTTATTTGCTAGCTGCTGCTGAGAATTTTTCGGCGCCGGTATTCCTCCCGATACCGATGACCATTTTCGCGGGTCATTAAGCTGTCAGTCACTCCGATGGAGAGATCATCGGCAATAAATAATAATAACGATATCTTGATTTTCTCTGACATCATGCTTTTTCCTTAGATCACTTTGCTAGTCCGCTGACCGACCTTTGCTGTGAAGCTGATCTACTCACAACTACTGCCAATATCGAAACATGCCGAAACATGAACCGATCCAGAGATGCCGACCAACATAACGTACACTCCTTACCAGCCACCTTCGCAAGGTTTCTTCTTTGGTTTTTTCAACGACGTGTTTCTAGAGTGACCGAACTCGAATGGCGGCTCGGCTCGCTGTATCATTTCATCCCTGAACAGGAAGTTTATAATATTTTGAAAGTAATTAAAAACCCCATGGCTCCCCTTGCGCGGGCCTGATTCCATGGAAGTTTCCTGAGAGCGAATCGCATAAAACATCTTTGTATACGTTCTAGTCGGACACTTTGAACGGCATGGTATGATGCCAATACTTGTACAGCTTACTTCAGAACACTTCTGATGAGGGTACAGTAAAGTGCTTTTAGTGCGTAGAAATCATCAAAACCTTAGCAGTTGTCGCGGTGATATGATCAGAGAAGCTCAACTTCCTATCCTATTATTTACTTTGCGTTTATTCACGTTGACTTCCATTCCGTTAAACGTGCATCATTCTTGATACAGATATCTTCTTGAAGCACTACGGCGTCAAGCTGTAGTTTAGAAGATTTTGAGATCGTCCGCGTATAGCAATTCCCCAGACTTGATCCGACTACAGATTTCGTTAATAAACAAAATGAAAATAAGTTGGCTCAGATGACTGCCTTGCGAGACAACTGTGGCTGTTTTTTTATTATCACAAATGGCGAGCGATTGGAAGGATAAGATTGCAACCAGTTAGTCAGCCAGGCGGGAAATCCTAAATGTTTTATTTGCAGGATTGCGATGTCATGCGGTACTTTGTCGAAAGATTTTGAAAAGACGATATAAATTGCGTCCAGGTTAGAAATTGTTGATCGTCCAACTGTTCTATAATTTTAATATCTCCATAGAGTGTAGCAGTAAATTCAGCCTCAGTCAGCCTTCCACCGCTCTCGAGGAGAGCTACTGTACCCTTTCCCTCCAGTGGAACCTGAATTGTCTCCAGTGGAACCTGAATTGTCTTAGGTTGGTGATCTTCTTATAGACCGCACTCATCCGATATGCTTGGCATTGCAAGCAACTTACATCAGGATGGGTACTGAGTCGTCTTCCTGATTTGGTAACAAATACAGATGGTCATCATACAGTAGAGCAACCATTTATCTAATCATCGGCCTTGGCATCAGGATTGACAACCCATCGATCCCCGTGGTACTCGACACTGATCTGATAGTGCGAACACTCTCGCTTCCATGCAAGCGAACTATTGTGTCCATATATATTCTCCAAAAAGACAAGAATATCGGGAGCAAACTAGCAAGGGAGCACCACTTCCACCCTGGGTCTATCCATTGCCTCCAGTACCCTTGTTCTGGCGTGCTTATATATTTAGAAAATATCCCTAATCATTTTCAATTTCATGCAACAAAATGACTATAATACCAAAAATCATGACAATGATCCTAAAATCATGAATATAAATCACTCTACTTTTAACTGAAACATTATAATAATGTGAAAAGAATTTACGAAAATCGCGACTAAGATCTTGAATATTACTCGTAAGTAAAATACCAAAAATCATTACTAAGATTCTGAGCTCATGAGCTGGAACCACTCTACTCACAACTAAAAAATCAATTATGAAACTCGCGATTGTGATCCTGAAATCATGAACATAAATATAGCTACTATGCTGGAAAAATCTGATAGTAAACTTATGAATGAAATGTCACGGTAACGTGATGAGCAATTGTGAAAATCACGACTAATTTCATGATGATCATCGTTTATCTGTTGGCTCCTTTAGTTGATATACATATTTAGTTTATAAAACCAGTGTTGTGAACAAGAATTTTAAACAAAACTTTTGTAGAGAACATCGACAAGTATATTTTTGAAGAGAACTATTTTTTTGGAAACACAAATAGTTTCATGAAACATAATTTCAGAACCTTGGTCACGGTTTTGCTTAAATCATTCAGTTCACAAAATCGTGATGTATTTATCATATATTCATGAACGGATTTTTTTCCGTGTGGTAGTCGGTCAACCCAAACGAAGGCAAACTGTTGCAGGCATTATTGTTGTATTACAGAAGAGTAGGGTCCATAGTTAGTTTGTTTTAAATGATTTTAGAGCATCTGTTTTGATGCGTTGGTATGCTTTATTAGGTTGGCGATACTGGCACGGCCCACACAGATACAGGGCAACTCAGCAATGAGTTGATGTTCGTATAGTGAAATTTTAGTTGTTTATACTGGGGAACATAACGAGGAAATTAATTCTACAGATTTTATATGTGAATTCAGGATAGTGTGGAATCAAAGTAAAGTCCTGAATATTTGAAACAATTAGTTCCCTCAAACACATTAGTGGTTTGATAGGTTAAAGAAAAGAAGGTGTTAGTTAAAATATGTCGTTGGCATTTTTAAATCCGCTTCAACTTCGCGCACAATATCCAAGCAGTTATTGTTCGGATAAAACAACGCTGTGTCATTCGTGAAAAGACGAGGAGTCCCTTTTAACCTGAACCTACCTAGGTCATTAATGTATATTAAAAATAGCAGTGGCTCAACATTACTGCCTTGTAGAACTTTTATTTCTATTGGTTTATATGAGCTAAAAGTGTCTCCAATGAACAAATTGGTTCCTTTTCGACATACAGGTTTGCGCTTGTTGTTATAAATCTTCTTGTGTTTATTTTTTAAAACCTCGAGTGATCAAGCGATGTGCAAATTTCTCAAGCATTTTACTAAAAACGCATGATGTTGAAATTGGTCTATAACTACACGCGATGGTTGGTTTGGACCACCAGCTTTAAAAATTGGAATTACTTGGACTGTTTCTAAACAGTGTGGGTGACTATCGGTTTGGATGATTAAATCAAAGACTTTGGTTAGAATGTTTATAAAAGTGGTGAAGTTATCAAGATCAGTAGCGGGGATCTAATTTCTTCGAGGTTTGCGGGACCCAAAAAGATTGATTCCTGGATGCGTTGTATATTGGCAAACGGCGTTAGGACTTGTATAAATATTATTTTTTATCAATACCAAAGAAATAATCGTTGAATGTATCACATGCTTCTTTAGTCACTGTGACTCCATTGCAAATTAGGCTAATGGGAACTTTTGATTTTGAACGACAAAAATTTTTATTGATTTTTTTCCAAAGTTCGATAGAACAGTGCCTTTTTTGTGTGATGCAGATCATTGGGATTATAATAAATAAATTTTATAAATTAGTTATGGATGCTACAACATATTCTGGGTCACTTGAAAAGTTCAATTTCTCTGTGACACACAGCGGCACCTGTTCAAACAAAGTTGTGACAAAATTTTAAAAATTGGTCTATGTGGCTAAAACTTTCTGCTCCATTTCTGCTATCAGTTTTGGGATTCCATATTTAATTTTTTCGACTACTTTTATGTAAACCCATTTGAATGCGATGGTCGTTAAAGGGTTAATATGAACATTAATCATAGTAGCCAGTCACATCGGATAGCAGAAATGGTTGACAAAACTAGTAAAAATCACTAATCACTCCATATGGGTATTTTCAAAAACCTAGATATACCAACTTCGGCGCAAAAATGCGCAATATGAGCTCTGTATATCTTGAAACTACACTAAATTTTGAGTCAGATTCATGATGAGTGACCCATGGGAGACCATCTCAAAAATTGGAAGACGTAAATTAAAGTTTTGCACAAAAATCTCACATCTATGGTTTAGCATAATCATTCTTCTTTCCAATGAACTTAAAATTGCTCCAATCGGCTGTGTAGTTCTTGAGATATCGCCATTTGAAAGGTACAGTAGGATTCCGTTTTTGGCAACAATATTTTTTTTCAGTTGCCAAAACAGGAACCGTGCCAAAAATGAAACCTTATTTTAAAAGCTTTAATTTTCAATTTGTTACATCATAAATGTTACAACAATAGTAATTATATAATAATATGTGATATGAAATGAAATTATAGAAGAAAATCAGCAAATATAATTTTATTTGCTATGTACGCCTTCATAAAATGTAGTAAATATGACTCCCATGTCTGGAAAAAAAGTCAAAAGTGATATCAATTATTACAACTAAATGTCTATGAGCATTTTGTAAAAGATTTACTATGTACAACAACAATATTGCCAAAAACGGAACCCATTTGTTGCCCAAACGGAACTTTTTTGTTGCCAAAAATAGAACGTACCAAAAACGGAATCTTACTGTACTAACATTTCTAATGAATTGAAAAGAATTCTCGACATCACTTGCTTCAACGACATGTTAAAAATTCATTTTTCATCCGATTATAGTAAAGTTTTGAGATACCTTATTCAAACTGAGATAAAAATAAAGAAATCTTTGCAAAAGAATTACAAGACATTGATTTTTGGGGTTTTGTCACTCGTCGTGCCACTGTGTGACACTGTGCTATTCGTCAATTTTTCAAAACAGAAAATGTACCTTCCTAAATTTCCCTTTATTTTCATACCAAAAATGTTTTAGTTCTCTCGGTTGAACATTACAAAAAAAGTTTTGCAGCAAAGAGTCAAATATTTCGTTTAATTATTGTTTGAACGATGCTACCAAGGCCGCCGTGGGTTCATTCAATTTATTCGATGGAGACGCTCATCACTTTTCACAATAAGCGGCACCGTGCGTCTTCATCGACTTATAAAGTGCTGGATTTCTTTTGTGAAGATTTAAATCTCTTTTACTCAAGTCTTTTGTTTTTCCTTTCGATAATTTATAATCTAAGTTATTGGGCTAAAATCGTGTTTTCGAAAATTCTGATTCTATTTCTGATTGCTAGTATGTAATCAAGCCATGTTCAATTGATTCCATGATACAACCTCTTACCATGCTATAAAAACAATCAATATTCCAAGAATGCTGGACCCCAAAAAACATCTTTAATATTCCGTCAGCCCAACCCAAGATTCACCAGATTGTCTGTAAGTGCTACCGGAACAGTAAAATTATAACTGCTATTTTTCTTCCCCAGCAAGCAACCGGATCTCGAGTCCAGTGCTGAGTGTGCCGTAAACCATATTTCCTCGCTGCTGGTAGGCGCGCTTCTTTTATTCTCGACCGGTTTGTTCGTGACAGATATTCACCAACAAATTAAAGGCTTAATTGAGAAATAAAACCAGCGTGCGGGCAGAACATAGCCATAAAAGAAATAATTTGCAACTGGTCGCGCGTTGTCGGTGACATTGCCAGTGGCGAGAAAATAATTTGTCCACCGCAATCACCTCCACCGGGATGATGTTTTCGTTCTGGCGCACGTCCCGGGTCAACAGAAATGAGCAGTTGGCGGGAGACACTTTCGGTGATCGCATAGATCCCTGCCATCAGTGTTATTTTAGCTTGTTGTTTTCCAACCGAGCAATAGCTTGTTTGTTTAATTTATTGTCGAGGATTTCCTCGCGTAATGGCCCGAGCCATCCGTCTGACCCTTGACATCGTCACGATTCCGACTGTTGTCTGTCGTCCGTCTATCTCAAGCTAGTCCGCGTTTGTTTTTTTTTTTTGTTCGTTCAATTGGGCAGTCAGCCAATAGCGTTATTCTCCCACACTCTAAGCATCATGCAGGTTCGAAAACATCATCCGATGAATTCTTTTCCGCTTGGAGAAGAGTCTCGGCGGCGCTTCTGTCGATGATCGTTCCACCACCGTGAGGGATGTCCTTCCGAGAATGAATCATTTTAATACCGTGGGATTAGGATAGTCCTTGTATTTTTCCTCTATTCGAACCCGAACCCGGGATTTAGCTCCTAGGAAGAGGCTCTACCCGAATGCTGGGGGATTATTTCTGCAGTGCTTTGTTTTCGCTTTGACCTCAGCGAATTTTTCATCAGACAAACATCACTGTGCTCATAAAACCGTAGGCTAGGCTGGGTACGGACTGTTTTATCCTCTTGTTTGAGTTGTTTTGGTTATCGGATAGGATATGCATACACAGCTTCCATCACCTTAAGGCAGAAAAACAAACCTTGATTTGGGTCGTTCAGAGAAGTTGGGGAGGGTGTAGTAAATAATTTTTCCCTTTGTATTAGCTGGTCGGTAAATGACATGCTTATTAGTAAAAAAAGACATCATTTATCTCATAAGTCAGAGACTCTTTTTTGTTGGCACCAGATATATCGAACAAGGTTACAAAAGTTGATATGTTCGCATGAAGGCTACTAACAGAGCCTACGGTAGCAATAATGTCATCCCAACTGCCAAAGTGTACCATAGTAGCGACAGTTTAATGAAATAAAGTTGCTGCTTTCGGGAAATTGTATTTGAGTTGGGATAGTGTACTTTTTCAGCATCCCGTTTTCAGCTTCCAAAGTTTGCCAAAGCTAGAACTGGCCATTGCGGTAGTCTAAACTCATTGCTCGTTTCTCGGATCAAACAACGGCCCCAACCGATACGTTGGTAGAGGGAAGGTGATGGGTGGTACGAGCAGGGGCGTAAAATGTAGTTTCGGTACAGTTTGTTTTGTGTTCTGGCAGTATTGGCCACTTTGCGGTTGTTTGCGTTTTAGGGAAAGGAAGCCTGGAATAGAGTTTGTTTTTGTTGAAAATGTGATAGAGATGTTTTCCTAGTATATTAGCCTGTGCTGTTCGTTCAGCGCGATGACTCAACATCAACTACGGCTGGTTGGATGAAGGAAATTCATATCCGTCAAAAGATACAACAGAAGTTTCTCTTATTGGTTGATCGAACGCTTGTACTAAATTCAGATTGACATCCGTCATCAGATTCCACTCCGAAAGTCACACGTTGAAATATGAAGCCAATATGTTTCCGACACATAATACTCTTGCTGAACAAATACTTTCTGGGGAAATTGGAAGCAGTTGTGATTTGTTCAGATTGTATCATTTTCGTAGCAAGGAAATTTTCCGTCAAGCTGCTACTGACCGGTAACAGACCGTTCTCTTCGTTATTCAACCTCTGATTTACTTTAGTAGAATTTAATGTATGCGCATAGAAATCGAATGATGGTAGAAGAAAAAAATCCTATCAACAAACAACAAAAGACAGCAAGCAGCACAGGTTGACAATGGGAAACCCCCTTGACTTTGGTAAGTAAACAGAGTGATGGCCGGGAAAGAAAGCGGAATGAACGAGCGTACTTGCAATCGTTCCGGCAAGTCATATTGGAAAAGTTTTGCCATTTACCTTCTGTAAATATTGATCATTTCGAGTATTCTTGGTCGAACGATTGTCCTGGTGCGGTGGGTCGGACCCGGTCAAACTCCTGCATTTATTCGTCCATTGGATTCATTCATTGATTCAACGGTAGACCGAAACAAACATTCCCTGAACGCTCACCGTGCAAACAGACAACAACAATTTCTAGATCAAGCACCCATTGGAGAGTAAAAGTTCATATTCATGAACTTGTTCAGAGTTTTACCGCCCTGCCGTATGCTTACCGGCGCAGCGGCATTGATATTCAGTACTCTTCCTGAGCCCCCTTACGGGTGGCCAACATTCTGGGTCAGCTTTGTTTACCGACTGCGAAAGGTTCGCTTCGCCAACTGTTTGTTACGAGATGCCTCCTTAATTCCGTGCCTTAGGTTATCTGTTAGAGAGCTGATAGTTTTTGTATGGAAATTTATAGATAGAATCGATTCAGACGGAGACCGTAGGGAATCCAATTAGATCCGTTGCAATTTTGATTAGCAGCTGGTGAGCTATTTGAAGTTAAATAGGCTGCCGTTTACGGTTAAAGGATGTGGAGAATTTGAGTAATCATGCGTTCTCATTTGAAATTTTTCACTATACAGTCGTTTCGATCGACTTAACTTTCAACGAAAATCCGCGGTAAATAATTCTTTTCATGTTATATATAAAAGAATCAAAAATAAAGGAGATAATCAGCTACTTTTGTCTACGTCCCTTATCACCTGTTTTTACTGGTTGGTTCATCAATAGTGCTTCTTGAAAATGAATTTTGGTTATGCAACTATTTTTTTCTACGAGCTTCAGAAAAATTCTGTGAAAAGCAGAGAAGTACTGCAATCATGAAAATTGTTCTGCGAGAATTACACATTTTAGGGAAGTTCTGTAATCTTAAAGAAAGTTTCCGAATTTCAGGAAGGTTCGGCAAATTCCAAGAATGCTCAGCGAATCCCAACAAATATTTCGTAATTTTTTAAACGTTTTAACAGTTGCTTTATTCAGCTCTAGCTGAACATTAGATGTATGTCTGATTTGGAGAATTTATTCAGCTTATGCGATAAGGACATATTAAAGCTAAATAAAGATCAATTCTTCAGCATGTATATAGCCTGAAAATAACCACAGTTCAGCTTTATTATTAAATCTGTTCGTTACCGCAATTCAGCTGAAGGAATTATCATAGAAAAATTATTAAAAAAGATATTTTTTACATTTCTTACAAAAGAAATGTATAGGATTCGCTCAAACTTTGAAAACTTTTTCCGAGGCCCGGAGAGCCGAGTCTCATATACCAATCGACTCAGCTCGACAAATTGAGACAATGTCTGTATGTGTGTGTGTGTATGTGTGTATGTACGTATGTACAAAATGTCATGTAATTATCTCAGCAATGGCTGAACCGATCTTAATGAAATTAGTTTCAAATGAAAGGCCTAACGTTGCCATTTGACACTATTATTTTTGATTTTCAATATGTTGTTTACTTTCTGAGATATGGGCGATTTTGTCAAAACACAGCAGGTTTTTTGCAAATAACTTTCGAACAATACAATATTGTCCCACAATATTGCACAAAGAAAGCTTGTAAAAATACCTTTCTAACAAGCTATAGATTGTCTAAATCCGTGTACGAGCGGCAGAGATATTAAACATTTTGTATTTTTAGTCCTCGCTTACCAATTTCCACTAATTAAAAATGAGATTGTTTCATACAGAGTATTGCTTTACTAGTGTTTTAGGGGCAAAACTAAACCGATTTTGAATATCGGGATATGAAAACACATCTACGTGATTCAAGGAATTCTATGTTGAGAACATTTTGTGAATTACCTTTATAATAAATGAACTATTTGTCAAAAATTAATATATATGTTCACTTCAAAGACAAAATAATGTGCTGATAAAGCAACAGTGAGTTCTAGTATTTATTCCTTGGATTAGGCATTGCGTTCAATCATGAGGTAATTGTTGGATGGTATATCAATACACAGGTCAACAAGTAATTCACATAGTAGTGAGATAAAAGATTTCTAATATGATTATACTTGTGGCGTCACCAAAAGCAACTGTATGTTTGAAGCCCAAAAATCTAGCGAAAATTTAGCTCTTTTGCAAGATTTAGGTTATACTGGTTATGGCGCAAAAATTACTACTTAAATTATTTATGATAAGAATGTAAGAATCAATATATCATAACAATATAGATCGGTGGTCCTCTACGGCCACGAGACCTGGACTATGCTCGTGGAGGACCAACGCGCCTTTGGAGTTTTCGAACGAAAGGTGGTACGTCTATGGTGGCGTGTAGATGGAAGACGGAACGTTGCGCAGGCGAATGAACCATGAGTTGTATCAGCTGCACATTCGTTGTATTGGTACGAACTTTCATAAAAAATAACGGATCAAAGACCAAAAATATCCACAAATTAGATCCAGGAAAAGAAGTCTCCCAAAGTACCCACTCTCGATGGGGGATGCAACTACAATGTGTCTTCTAACTTATCGTCGTCCATATTTGGATATACTGAGTAGTTTGAACCATTTCTTTTTCACAGTATTGGTCTGTATAGGACTATTTATCCAAATTTCCTGCACGAGAATTCCGAACGAAACAATATGAAAGCTATAAGGATGAATGGAAAGAGACTGCATTGCAATCAACTGAATGCACGGCTTTTATGCTATCGACATTTCACACTATTTACTTCAATGCAAATAAACACTTTTAAATATCTACCTGTCTCATTCACGAATCGTATTCTCTCTGTCGTTCTCTGTTCAAGGGGCTTGAAAGCACATGTGACCTTGTCTCATTTTACTATACACTTAGGTTTTTTTTACGCGGGGGATACAGGCCGCGTAAATGAAAACCGCGTAAATTTCAAAATCCGCGTAAATGAAAACCGCGTAAATTTCAAAATCCGCGTAAATGAAAACCGCGTAAATTTCAAAATCCGCGTAAATGAAAACCGCGTAAATTTCAAAAACCGCGTAAATGAAAACCGCGTAAATTTCAAAAACCGCGTAAATGAAAACCGCGTAAATTTCAAAATCCGCGTAAATGAAAACCGCGTAAATTTCAAAATCCGCGTAAAAAAACCGCGTAAAAAAAAACCGAGCAAAAAAAACCGCGTAAAAAAAACTTGAGTGTATTCAATTGCGCGTATTTTAACGCGCAATTGAATATAGTAAAATGAGACAAGGTCACATGGGCGAGTAAATTCTATTCTGTACATAAATCTTTTTGTCGGGAATATGTGGCCAAAAAGTAAACTTCGAATTCGTCAAGTAAAGAAGCATGAAATCAAAAAGAATAAAACCAAAAAAAGATGGAAGCCCTAGAAAGTCCATTGCATATTTATTAGCCTTTTCTCAGAAGATGGGATTTTCAAAAACATTTCAAAACTTTCTGATGCAATGGTTCTCAAATTCGTACAATCCGGTTTATTTATTTTCTTAATTCAAAAATGTTCCCAAGCAGCACTTGCAACATGTTCTAGAAAAACAACAACAGTTATATGTTGCATTACAATGACAACAGAATTGCAAAAAACATGACTGTTGCATGTGTGAAACACAGCTGCTGCACGTTACATCTTAGTTATTCATTTGTAGTGCCAATGTTTTCAAAAACAATAAACTTTGACACATATTATTGATGTTTTTTGCAACGTGTTTGTGACTCTACTGCACAGCTAAAACAATTTTGTTGCAAGCATTATCGCGAAAACTGGAGATGACATTATTATTCAACTAGTCAGCAAATTTGATTCCGGATACACTTATAAAACTTTTACTCAACTTCAGTTTGTAACATAGTAGAAATAAAAACAACCGCCATATTTATTGATAGAATGAATTCTTTCTCGATAAAAGTTGCTGACGAACAGTTAATTTGTATAGATTTTTTGATCGGAACTTAAAATTTTCATCATTAATATGCTTCAAATTTTTGATTACTCTCGAAAAAAGCATATTTGAGCACAGTTCTTTGCGTACGATAAATAATTCACAAAATAAGTATAAAATTTATTGAGTTTATGTCAACATTGTTTTAAGGCCCTTTAAAAATATCAAAGTATTTTCAAAAATTACTCGATTCAATTTTATTGGTTATACATTTTCACCCACATTAATGATATTGTCATATTTGAATGTGAACATAATATTTATGCTTTGTTTGCATAACAATTTCATGAAACACATTAAGTTTCATTTCATTTCGACAAAGTTGTTTTCAAAGCAATCGCTAGCATTATTGCAACAATCTTTGTTGTTATTATGATTCTTGGTACATCATTCGGAACAAATAAACATGTTGCATATAAGCTCCACCTCTTGCGCTTTTTTAATTGCATAACAGTTGAATAACGCTTGCTGCAGTAATATTTTCACAAATTAATGTTTGACATTCGTGTTGTATAAACAGCTTATCAACATACCGTGTTGCTTGGGTTTTTGGCTTCAAATATATGACCATTTTAATTAAATATTTCATTCCGCATCTTTTTATTCGTTTTGTTCATCTGCGTTCATTTTACTTATTTCATTCGTTTCATTCTTTGGAATCACTCTGATCAGTTTATTCTTTTTTTGCATTTTACTCATATCATTCATTGTTTTCATTGTATGCATTTTATTAATTTTTTCCAGTTTATTCATTTTTTTCAGTTTGATCATTTTAATAATCTGAATACTTTTTCAGTTTTAATCATTTCATCCAAATAATTTATTTGATTCAATTTATTTCTTTATATTAATTTATAACCTTTTACCATTCAATGCATTTAATTCTGCTCATTTTCTTCTTTTTATTCATTTTATCACTTCAGCTGATTTTGTTTATTTGATTCGTTTGTTTTATTTATGCATTTCATTTATTTTTTACTTTATTCATTTTGTTAACTTTATTTAACTTTATTCATTTGTTTCATTTCATAATTTGATTCATTGTATTCACTGGACGAATTAAATAAATTTGATTCATTTAATTCATTTGATTAATTTGATTCATGTGATTCATATGATTTATTTGATTCATTTGATTCATTTGATTCATTTGATTCATTTGATTCATTTGATTCATTTGATTCATTGGATTCATTTGATTCATTTGATTCATTTGATTCATTTGATTCATTTGATTCATTTGATTCATTTGATTCATTTGATTCATATGATTCGTATGATTCATATGATTCATATGATTCATATGATTCATATGATTCATATGATTCATATGATTCATATGATTCATTTGATTCATTTGATTCATTTGATTCATTTGATTCATTTGATTCATTTGATTGATTTGATTGATTCAATTCATTTAATTCATTTGATTCATTTGATTGATTCAATTCATTTAATTCATTTGATTCATTTGATTCATTCGATTCATTTGATTCATATTTTTAATTTTATGCATTTCATGTTCAGTCATTCGTTTTATTTCATTCAATTTGTTAGTATGAGTCAATTTATTCTATTAATCTTATAACTATTTCTAAATATAATCTTAATTTTTATATAATAACCTAATCTAATTTGATTCGTGTATATTATAGTTTTGATTTCCATTAATTTTTCTACTCATTTTATGAATTTAAAAACCTATTGCTTCATTTCTTGCTTCACTTTTTTATTTCGGTCGTTTTGTTGATTTCTATAATTTATTCAGTTCATTCGAGATTTTATTCGTGCAAGACTAGAAACTGTTTTCATCCCACCTCTAGTTGGATGCCTACTTCTCGTGAGTTCTGCAAACTAATCCAATAGCGAAATGTGTAAGAAATGTCTCATCTCACTGCTAGGTGGATTAAATCGGTTTTTTAAGTTACACACGCCATGAATTTCTTTGGAAGCCATCTGCTTTTATTCGTGTTACGTTACAGTTAGAGAAAAATTGTATTACCTTGTTGAATATCATATCACATACCTGGATTCGAACCCATGTTGATTTACTAATGGGCGTACTGGAGATACTGCGAAATATCTATAAATTATACAGTATAATAATGTGCAAAAAATAAAAAAAACCGAAAAGTCCGGGTTCTTAAACTTCACTTACATATGCTACACGACATGAATAATCTAATCATGAAAAGTTTTGGTTTCACAAAGTTTCATTATTTTGAAAAATTTTTAGATAAAAAAGAGCTATTTTAGAGATAAATCAATTTATATCACGAAGCTTATGTCATACATCATTGGAGTCGTCAGAAAAGTGTTTTCACGATATCCAAAACTTTGTACGGTATACCAAAATAGAAAAAAAAAAACTAAGTTGACAAACTGATTTTAAAGCGTAACGTAAATATCTCTTAAGGAAATATATATAGGTAGCGGATATGTTCACCAGTTGTTTAAAATAAAATTGCTCTAAAAGATTCCGAGCAAATAAAAAATTGATATTGCACTTAAAAAAATATTTTTTTAAATTACAGTGGCAGTATTTATCACCGGGATCTGCGACGACGGTCTCCTTTACGTGTAACCCGTTCCGACACTAGGCACAATTCCGGCGAGAAGTCTCTTTATCTGGTCTTGGCTAAACTCCACGTTTACCAGTGGGGTGACCGGGGCAATCTGCCTATCTAGCCATCCTTGGAGGCACCTAGCGCTAAACTTTTGCTTCGTTCGTAAAACGATGAGTTTGGTTCCACGGTTTGGTACATGAAAGAGCGTTACGTGTAGTTTTCTTGGCTCCAACTAGGCTTTCGGTCCTCTCCTTTCAGTCTTGTTCCGCTATCCAGTATCCGGTCCACTCGTCTAATTTTCCTGTCATCTCATTTTTTCACTCCCTAAAACGATTTCATCGCAGTGAGTAAATAAGGTTTCAAATCTTCATTCCTACTACCGAATTATTTTTGTAAGTTTGCTAATGCATGGAACCAATATTGATAGCTTCTTTTTGTTAGTAATTGATATCACACTTGCAATAACATTTTTTCAGGACGTTGCACAGTGGTCAAAATGAGCAAATTAATGCCTTTAATTATTTTGTGGCTAAACTATAGGGTTTTGAGTTTTGATGATTTCCGACAAGTTTTTGGAGTTATTAAGGCGAATTTTTTGAAGTAGACGGTCATGTTCCAAAATGAAGTGTAAAGGCATTTCTGAAATATAACATTTTACTGAAAGGAGATAGGCTGTTTGAGTCTTCAGCAAAGTTGTAGAAAATGTTATTTTAAGTAATTTACCTGAAGATACTAACTCTCTATCTACAGCGGATTCGTTGTTAAGGGAAGTTTTCGTTAGCACCCTTTAAAAATCTGTTTTTTGGAAATAACTTTTGTCATATTCATTTCTCCACAACGCCACAACTTTATTGAACATTTTAAGACGATCCGATGCTTATATAAAGAGTTAGAGATGCTTCTTTGATTAAAAATGTCATATTTCTTAGCCAGTTTTCTAAAAAAGTTGCAAAAATATGCAAATGAAATAATGTTATGTTGAAAGTACTATCAATCTACTGCAAAGTCATGAAGGAATGGTAAGTATCCGTTTGTATCCAAGAATGTTGCGCACAAATAAAATGGCGAGTATTTGGGTTCTAACGGCGTTTATATTCTATTCAATCTTGAATAATGGGAATGTAGCAAAGGTCTACAATAGAATGATGATGATCTAGATATCTTATCGTCTTTCCATGAACTGTTGTCTGCGTTGTTATGCAATTTGTTATTTGGATCGTCCTCGGTTTTACTCGAAAACTGCAACAACTTACGTTTACGAATTTCGACGACAAACAAAATCGCTAACGAATAAACGGCTACATGAAAATGCTTGAAAAAATGAAGGCATACTGGAATGCCTAACATAAAATTTATTGTCAGTAATATATAGATCAAATAGAGTAGAAGCAATGATTGATGAACAATGAATATCGAAGTTTTTTTATTTCAATTTTGCACTTATATACGGTTTACAATATACCAAGCAAATATTCATGTAAATATCGACGAGGGGGGTAAGAGATTAGGTTCATTCGGTGAAAATTGCTTTTAATAGATTTTGATGATACACAAAGCGGTAGTCAATTTCCATATAATAGTGCAACATTAATTTCTCTAATTTTTGTGGCAAAATATTGAAAATAATTGAGAGTTAATCTGTGGAGGAGACTTTAAGAAAATAGGTGTGCAACATAACTCAGAATCTACTGGACCAATTATTTCAAAATTTTGTACAGTACTTCTTCACACAATTTCCAATGGAACTACGAGCACTTTTTGTTAAATTATGGTATTACTTTTACAATAACTCATTAATTGATTATAATAACTAAAATAATTTTGAATACAGTACATATAAAATGGTTGAATATAATGAAGCCAGATAGCGCTGAAGAAAAAACTCAAATGCTCGCCGTTTCATTCTTTTATAACATTCTTGGATACTAACAGATACTAGCCACTCCTTTAGGATTTTGTAGAAGATTGTTAGTACTTTCGAGATAACATTATTTCATTTGCATATTTTTGCAACTTTTTTAGAAAACTTGTTAAGAAATATGACATTTTTAATCAAAGAAACAGCTCTAACTCTTTTTATAAACATCTGATCGCCTTAAAATATTCAACAAAGTTGTGGTTTTTTACAATATCTAAAACATTGTGAAGAACATTGTTGTAGAGAAATGAATACGACAAAAGTTATTTTAAATAAACTGATATTTATGGGGTTCATTGAAAAACTTCTCATAACAACGAAACAGCTGTAGATAGAGAGTTAGTATCTTCAGGTAAATTACTTAAACAAATATTCTCTACAACTTTGCTGAAGGTTCAAACCGCCTATCTCCTTGCAGTAAAAAGTTATATTTCAGAAATGCCTTTACACTTCATTTTGGAACATGACCGTCTACTTCAAAAAATCCGCCTAAATAACTCCAATAACTTGTCTGAAATCACCAAAACTCAAAACCCTATAGTTTAACCACAAAATAATTAAATGCTTGAATTTGCTCATTTTGACCACTGTGCGGTGGTAAAATTGCAAATTAACTGCATTAAATTATAAAAACGCTTTTAATCCACCTAACAGTGTGATGAGACATTTCTTATAACTCTTATCACTCTCTTCGGATATTTTATCGTTTGAGAACATTTAGAACATGATGTTTCGCGATGTTTTTGATAACACATACTACATGGGATAGTGGCAGGACTCAGAGAATCGCTCAAATCAGCATAGGACAACATCAGTGCTAGAAATCTCAAACCAAATCCTGATGGGAAAGCGAAAAAATGGCCCATAAAATAGACATACCAACGAATTATTGTTAATGCTCTGTTAATAAAATATCTAAATTGTGGTGGGAAAACTGAATTTTCCTAAAGGACACCATTCAAAGAAAATCAACAGTGAATATTTCCAGACTTTTATTTCCTATTTAAAAACTATTGTGTTTTTTATATCCTAGATTGCATGATTCAGTGATCGAAACCCAAAACTTCATAAAGTATTTGAAATTATTAAATTAAAATTTGTTTTTGCTATTGAAATTTACAAAATGATAGTATCGCCCCTTTGGCGATTGTTTACCTTTTCGGTCCCACCTATCAGCATTGAAGTATCGTTCTTACGTTTTTTACAATAACTACCGTTCTACACCACCGATTTCGTCCGGGTTTTTTCAATAGCGATCATTGTTACTATTTACAGCTGGTATCAGCTTGATAATTCTAAAAAATACGAAAATGACAGTTTCGCTTCTAAACTGCTAGCAAAAAAAGTATCGCCCTGTTTGTTTGCATGAAGCGTGGAGGGCGAAACTTTAAATAAACAAACAAAAATACAGTTTCGTCCGTTGTATTTTTTGCTGTAGTTTAAGAAAGCAATATCGTAGAATCCAAATTTTTAGGTTAATTGGTTGCGTTTCAAAGCCCTCATTCGCATGTATGAAAAAAGCCTTATGTTTACATTTGTAAGTATCGCCCTTTTCACAAAAAAAGGGTTGAAATGAAATCGCAGCTCCGGATATCACGCTATCTTTGAAGTGCATGCGTGCATAGTTCCAAATTTTACTTCGACATCGACTTTTTCTAAAGGTGACTTTCCAGTAGTATCCTTGATTTGAATTATTATCGCTAATCCTAATGCCAAAGAACAAATAAAAACAAACAAATGTTGTAGCTCGATTCAATAAGAAATCCCCAAAAATGAAATGTACCTATTAATGTGAAACACAGTGAATAATACATACAATAAAGATCCATTTTTATCAGTCTCATGGTGTATTTTAGGCTGACAAAATGGGGACATTGACTAAATCGGGCAATTTTTTTTTCTTTATAATAAACTGAAGCTGTTAAAATACTGTTGAAATATTCTTGATGTAGTCTGATAACTATTTCTGATTATGATGAACTTTTTATTTTTGCATATTTCCATCTTCATGATGA
Organism: Topomyia yanbarensis; assembly: GCF_030247195.1. Lineage (NCBI taxonomy): Eukaryota > Metazoa > Arthropoda > Insecta > Diptera > Culicidae > Topomyia > Topomyia yanbarensis. The sequence goes on along the minus strand of NC_080672.1, from coordinate 427,558,838 downwards.
AAACATGCTCAAGAAAGGATTTACTCGAATTCAGTCTTGTTCGTCTGCTAGAGCCCATCAAACATATGTTCATATTTGGCTGATAAAATCAGGGTTTCAATGTATTATAATAGATATTCAGCATTCGAAGAAGTTTCTTGTGAACGAGTGTAGAACGACTTTGTTTCTACTTACTTGAAGTCAGCAGCGTAGCCAGAAATTCGGTTTGGTGAAAATCGATCATACTGTCCAAACGGCATAATTCCGAAACCGTAATTCTTGAACTTTTAAAATTATGCAGAATTAATTTTTCAGAAATAGTAACAGAGTTCGTGTCTAGCGAATTTGTTGAGACTTTATTGTAGTCATGAATATTAACCTGAGAAAAATCACCATAAATACTTCTTGGACGATATACCGTCAAAATTATTTTATCAAATGATGCGCTGTTTAACGTTTGTAAAACTCATCGAAGATACTAAACCTCCGAAGTTGGCGGTTTCAAAATGATGCTATCTTGACCTTAAATTACTGTTTTTGAACATTTGACCTATACATATAATTGGTCATACAACAAAAATCAAATACTCATCAAAATCGATCAGAACCTGCTAGTATCGAATGGAAATCGTCATTTTTCATAAATTTCTCTCTACATTCGTAAAGTGTTATCCTCGTTATTAATCATATTACGTTTTCGTCTCAACTCGACGCATTCCCAAAAAAAAATCTGTCTTAGTCCACCTAGTGGTGCAATTGTGCTTGTCTCATTTGTCCAGACTACGATTCCATGGCTGGTTATGTTCAGTACAATGGTGGAAATGAATATTACATGTTCAGTACGATTTGCACATACATACAATGGATCGACAGCCACGATCTTGAGATAATAGGTGATACTGAAACATCGCTTGAAACCAGCGGCGGATCATGGAGAAAGATCCGGGAGGTCCAGGTCCTGCCGAAAATTTTCAACTTGTTAAGAAATTTTAAACTAGTTTTAATTTTAAAGTAGCAACCCCTCACTGCATACTCCCTCCGGGCCGGTATGATTGACGATTTTTAGAGTGATTGCATAACCTTTCTATATGAGAAAGACAAAAATGTACCAAAGTCCAAAAAAGTCAATTTTTGTCAAACATCTCAATGTTTCATGCATTTTAAAGTCATTTGGTATCAAAAATACAAATTTGATTTTGAAAATTTTTCATTTCAGTTTATATGGGAATTTGCTGTGTGATTGCACTTTTCAACTCGTAACTCCGGAACCGGAAGTCCAATCAATAAATCAATAGCAGCCGATGGGAAGGTTGTACCTTTCATTTGAGACTAACTTTGTGCAAATCGGTCCAGCCATCTCTGAGAAACAGAGGTCACATTTTTTCCACATACACACATACATACACACACAGACATTTTCCGATCTCGACGAACTCAGTCGATTGGCATATGACACTCGGCCCTCCGGGTCGGGATTGGATTGACGAATTTTAGAGTGAATGAGAAAGGCAAGAACATTTTTAGCAAATGTTGAAAGTTATGCATTTTTTTGGTGAGCAGTTCTATGTTTCATAGACATTAAATCAATTTTAACTTCTCTTCCAATTAAATAAAGACCCTTATTACAGTACATCTCTACAAAAACGAGATCAATTTGAAAATAAATCTGAGGACTATGATTGATTACAGAACTCTGCAATTTTCTATTGGAATGTTTTCAGGCAGGAATTTGATATTGATGCTATTAGACAACTGTGAAATCAAGACCAATAGATCAGTTACATATCAGGACCCCATTCCGACAATTTATCAAAAGTCCTCATGATGTTGACAACAACAGGTTATCAATCTACGGATCAGATAATTGTTATTGTAATATTGAATTAAATCAGTCTGCATCAATAAATTTTCAACTTCAATCCAATTTTTTTTTTTGGGTGTGGTGGGGGGGGGGGGGTGGGGTTGGTGGCGTTGTATGGTGTTAAACCCCAAAAACTTCTCTTGGCTACGCCGTTGCTTGGAGTTATTTATTTCGCTTTTCATTTTCCGATATGTTTCAGATCGATCCGATGGTCATTAGAAAAATTGCAGTCAGAAGGTTCGCACAAATGAACATTTTTGCACTGATAAGTTATCAAGTTCCTTCCAGACAACTTGGAAGTGTTCGGTGATTATTCCTAGCGGTTGTAGATAGAAAAATGAAATACAAAATTCGATTTGTCGAAATAATGTTTGGCTTTTTTCAATGGATTATTTCTATATTGAACAATAAATAGGCGACAAAGAGTAATCAACAAACAACAAGCCATAACTTTTAAAGTATTCAAAATAGTTATTTGAAGTCTTCAGTAAAGTTATTCGCAAAAGTAAGAGCTACAAATTTGTAGAAGGCATAATTTCGATATAATCACTTCCAAGAAAATTTGTGAAAATATCTCACTCATAGGGGGATTAATCAGCAAAAGCACAATACCAAAAGAAAGGGCATATTTCCTCCATTAAATTCTCCGAAGATACTATTGACCTAAAATAAGCCGTTTTGGCGTTAATAATAGATTACATGTTTTTGGTCATATTTCTGGCAATGGGAAATGATAAAAATCTTTCGGCCGCATTTAATGTTAAATATCTCTTTTGATAATAGTCCGATTTCAACAATCTATAGCTTGTTCGAAAGGTATTCGTTAAAGCTGTCTAAAAACATATAAATTGTTAATCTATATTGTCAATTTCGGCAATATAATTGAAAAAAACTGCAAAAAACGCCATTTTTACGCATTCAAACATTCATATCTTGGAAACTAAACATCAGAATCAAAAACAAATTAATAGCGTTCATACTATTTTTTAGTTCTTTCATTTAAAATTGGTTTGGATAAGATCGGTTCAGCCATTGCTGAGAAACACGAATGAGAATTTGTCCGTTACATACACACACACAGACACACACACACACACACACACACACACACACACACACACAGACATTGTCCCAAATCGTCGAGCTGAGTCGATTGGTATATAAGACTCGGCCCTCCGGGCCTCGGAAAAAATCTTGAAAGTTTGAGCGAATTCTATACATTTCTTTTATAAGAAATGTAAAAATGTATAAATGTTACAAGAGTGAACCGTTGAAGCAGCAAATAGAATAAGAAAAAGGTTTTAAATTAGCGCAGATGTCCCTCAGTTAAAGGTATAAAAAAATAATATGCCTATGTTGGGACTTGAACCCAGGTCGGTTACCATTCGTCATGCTTTGGTAATCGTTTCAATTTTTGGAGTAGGTACAATAACTTTTGTTAAACACATAATTCAGCTAAAAGTCAAAGGTGGTATGAAGGCAAATCTATAGGAAGGAACAACCTTTTGAAGACATGTAGTGAAGCTTGATCATTAAAAGTTACAGTATTGGTAACAGCATCATTTATTCAACTCGTAATTCAGTCTAATTAAGATTGAATAAAAGCATTAATAGAGTTGCTGCTACATTTGTTAGTAGTATAGTTCAGCCTAGTTTCAACTGGCGAATACTGGAGCCTAAATAGGCTGAATAAATCACTAATGGTTAAGTAGATCAGTGAAAGTTTTATTCAGCTTACATAACCTTTCATCTGCTTTTAGTCAAATGTAGTCGTATAGTTCAGCTTTTAATATTTGTTGGGATTACAAAGAATATACGAACTTAAATTTACCAATCGTTAAGAAAAATCGATAAACTTTGATTCTATAATCATCAAGTAAACTCTGCTATCTTAGAAGAAAATATTTACGTAAATTCTGCGAATTTCAATGAAGTTCATAATAGATAAAGGGCGAACACGAAATTATTGCGACACATTCAACAGGGCATAACTTTTTTACCATTGGGTAAAAATCAACCAAATTTTGCAAACTTTCTCATTAATGTGAATTGTTTACATGCTGTCAAACTCGAAGTCGTGTTTTTCGATTCAACGAAAATGGAGGTGAACCAACGCGAGTCGAGAGAACAAATTCTTTCCAAACACCTGGAATTTCCTGACCTGTCGCACCGGCAGTTGGGAAAAATGTTGAACATTCACCATTCAACTGTCTCCAGAGTGTTGAAGCGGTTCCAGGAGTGGTTGACGTTGGACCACGGCAAAGAAGCTGGAAGAAAACCGGAACCGGATAAGAAAAAGACGGAGAGAAAGGTGAAGCGGATGACTAAAGCAAATCCCAACGTCTCAAGCCGTGATTTGGCTAAAAAGATCAACATGTCGCAGAGCTACGTCCAGAATGCAAAGAAGAGAGCTGGACTACATACATACAAGGTACCGAACTTCCCAAACCGCGATGAGCGGCAACAATCTACGGCTAAAACTCGGGCACGGAAGCTCTACGAGAAGATGCTGACAAAATATGGCTGCTGTGTGAAGAAACGTATATAAAAGCCGATTTTAGGCAAATTCCGGGGTTGGAGTTTTTCACCAGCAAGAGCAAGTTCTATGTGGACGACAAATTTAAGAAGAAGAAAATGTCGAAGTTCGCCTCCAAATATCTCATTTGGCAGGCCATCTGCTCTTGCGGACTGAGGAGTGAGCCTTTCGTGACAAAGGGCACAGTAAATGGCGAGATCTACAAATCTGAGTGCCTCGAGAAGCGTCTTTTGCCGTTCTTGCAGCAGCACGATGAAGCTCCGCTATTTTGGCCAGATTTGGCATCATGCCACTATTCTAAAAGTGTCCTGGAGTGGTATGAGGCCAATTCTGTCCATTTTGTTCCAAAGGACATGAATCCGCCAAACTGTCCGGAGCTGGTGAAGTGGGAACTTCGGAAGAGCAAGAAGACAGTCAAAGACGAGAAGGACATGTTAAGAAAATGGAAAAAAACTGAGAAACTGGTACCGGCTGACACTGTAAAGACTTTGATGGAGGGCATCAAGCGAAAATGCGTTCAATTTTACACTCAAGGCTCCATCGATTAACTTTTCTTTTGATTTTTGAAGTAAATATATGTATAAAACTACCCTAAAATTTTGGTATGATTTTAAATATTATAAGAAAATTGGCATGACATTTTCGGTGTCGCAAAAATTTCGTGTTCGCCCTTTAATAAAATTTGTGGCTGCGAAATACGAGCCATTTGACTGCCGGTTTGAATGGAAACAAGTTCCCAAACCTGACACCATACCATGACAATGTTCTCCATATCGGTCGTTCCAGAAATGGGAAAGATTCGATACCAGGCAAATCGATTCAATAGATTTCATTGGTCCGTTTCCCCGTAGTCGCACAGGTCACCAACATATGCTATTGGTGACGGATTATTTCTCTAAATGGGTGACGATTCACCCCATGAGGAAAATTGAAAGCGCGTGGTCGTGTAATGTGCTTCGAGACCAGTGGTTCTTTCGGAACCCTGTCCCAGAAATTATCATTACAGACAAAGGCAGTACGTTTACCTCCAAAAAGTTTAAGACGATGCTAAATCGCTTCGGAATTACCCATTGGTTGAACCCCTGGTATCATTCCCAGTTGAGCTTGTAAACCGAACTGTAAACGCCGCTATACGTACCAACATCAAAGACGACCAACGCTTGTGGGACACAATGCTCTAGGAAATTGAGCTTATACTCAACACATGCATACACTCGTCTACGGGGCTTACGCCGTACTACATAACACACGGTCAAGAATTGTCGGACGATGGATCAGATCATCGCTTTTTCCAACACGATTAAATTTTGTCCGACGAAAACTGTTTCACCAGTATATTCGAAAAGGTAATCCAAAATCTGACCAAAGCCCATGAAGCCTCTCTTTTTCCTCTATAACCTTCGGCAAAGCGTTTACGGCCGGGCAATTCAGAAGAAACATGAGGTCCGGAGGAATTGCGAGGGCTAACTTCCCTGTTCATAGCAAAGCCCACCGAAAATAGTTAGTGAAAAGGGCTCTGTTATTAAAATTCATAAATTACATTTAACATGCACAATTACAGACGGCCTTTTATTTAATTTTAATTCAAGCATTAAACTTTCAAAATTTATTGTATAATTTTTAATTTGCTGGAGATTACAGGGTAGGAGATGTTATGAAAATTTAGATCCATAGTACTCAAGTGAGAGCAAGGGTGTGAAGTATACAGATCGGAAAACTAGAAGTGACAGGGTTTTAAGAAACAAGCTTAAAATCCTACATGCTATTTTTGTCTTCTGTCAAGCTTAAGCAGCATAACTATGAATCACTTAAGTCCACCAATATGCCTCCTGGTAAGGACAGACTTGTTCCTCTTTACCGCTAGAACCATCCTCAAAACAAACACCATTATAATGGTAAACCGTGATTAAAGCAACAAATAAAATTTAAAAAAATAACAAGTAAGTGTTTTGGAAAGTTTGAGGCTCCTATTTTTTGGAATGATTTTTGTTTGAGTGAAAACGCTCAAGACGCTCACCACTTTTGTGCGAAGTAAGCGAAACCCCTATTCCATCAATCACCGTTCAGTCGTTTACGTCGGTGCACACGACTTTAGTTGTTTTTTTATTCATTTCGTTTATTTGATAGGCACAAATGCGTTAGCTTGGCGGTGCCAAATTCTTTTGGTTTTACATTTTGGATACTTTAAAACTAGGAGGTTACAATGTCGAAATATTTTTTTTTTAAAGAGAAAAATTTTACAGCTATCTTAGGACTAGAAATAAGATTCTATATACAAGAGAGGGGGCAAACGATTTTTTTTATGAAAAAATTTTAAAACAAGGAATTCAATAGTAATAGTTTTTAGGAAATATTTACAGTTATCTTAAAACTAACAATATAGTTTGGTACACAAAAGGGGGAACAAATATTTATGAGAAAATTTACAGGTGTTTTAAAACTAGGGATTCAATTCTATTTACAAGATGGGGGACAATAGTTTTAACAAAGAGGTAAAATTACAACTATCTTAAAACTAGGAATACAGAATACAAATTTGAACTTTTTTAGCGGAGACTTATGCTTGGTCAAGATATTCAGAGGGGGGCTGTAGAACCTTTAGCTGTTTATTAGAAATCGAAAACGTTGGACCGCTAATTGATGAAAAGTGTTGTTTTGGACATGTCGGGAAAAACAAAAATTTTATACCATGATGCATCAACAAATTAAACGAACTCGAATATCACAAAGTTGTGTTGAACAGAATCGATTCTGTTCATTGTGGATCGTCCTTAACGCGACGTTTTAGATCTTGGCTTAGAAATCATGGAGACGTAGCAGATGCCTGATGCACACGATTGCACGCCACAGCAAGGTAAATAGATCATGTGCTAATCGACAGCTGAGACTAACCAGATAACAAATTTTTATTATTTTAACAGATTTTTATACAATTTATTTGTTTTTGCTTCTTGATGAATTTCTCCAATAAAGATTTCATAGGTAAAAAGAACTCCATTGTAAAAAAGTATTAAAAATGAGTGTTGAAAATCATCACCTAGCGCTACCTAGCGGAGCTGTTCAAGTGAATTTTTATAGCTTCAAAATGTAGCTGAGTTTTCATAGAAACAATTAGGACCTTTGACCGATACATTATTTCACATTTACTTACTTAAAACTCAATTTGTTTAGGTAGGTACGAATAGCCCCGAGTTCTCCTATACTAAACAGAAAACATCAACATCTGAAGCAGATATAGCGTACCGTTTAGCACAATTGGTCGGTGTTAGGTCAGACCGGACTAAGTCGCAAAACATCAAAAAATGAGTTAATGATAGCACTGGATAAAAAATTTCTTCATCTACATTCCACTTTTACCGGACTTGAAATATGAAACAATAAACAAGAATTATTGCAATAAAAAATTTCCAATTATAATGTAAAGGATAGTGCGATTCAAACTTTAAACGCGTTTTTCTCGAAATCAATGGACTGTCGCTTAGTCCGGTCTGACCTAACACCGACCAATTCTTATGCGGAATTTACACATGAAGTTATAAATTGTATTCTTTCCTGTAATTTTGTTTAATTTAAAGATTATTCAAAAGAATGACCACAAATTATAGAACTATGGATGACAAAGAATGACTTTCACGATGCAATTACGAATATGAAACTAACGCGTTACTAACCATAACTGGTAGTTTGCTGCGATATATAGCAGGCGATACATTTTTAAATGACAACTGACGGACGCAAATGCTTGTAAGCGCGGGCTCCTAAGGATTTTCTCGTAATTCCTCGCGGGCAGGACGTGTTTTGTTTGCGCGCCAACGAACAAGCATACCATAAAACTATTGAGCTTAACCTGCCATGGAATCTTAGATTTCATAAATTACGTCATAAATCAAAAATATGCAAATCGGTTACTCGGAGATGACCTAACCGATTTTATCAAACCTTGTCTCAAATGAAAAGTACAACGTTTCCATAGGCTGCTATTGAATTTCATTTCATTCCGACTTCTGGTTCCGGAGTTACGGGTTGAAGAGTGCGATCACGCACGAAATTCCCATTTATATTGGTATCAGCATGGTATCTAAAACAGCGGTTTTCAAACTTTGTCGTACCACGGACCCCTTAGAAATCACCATGGGTAGCTGCGAACTCCCACGGATAAACATCCATTTTGCATGCTATCAATAAGTTATTTTCAGTTTGTTAGGAAACAAGACTCGAATTTTCAATATGCGCTCGGAAAATATATTGTTTTCGTGGACCCCCAGCAATGACTTCACGCCCCCTAGGGGTCCGTGGACCCCAGGCTGAGAATCACAAAAGATGCAAAAACTCAAAAAATGTGTTCTAAATTGCTTGGATTTATAGTTTCAGCTAACTGGTTCCCAATCAAACCAACATTGACCACTTTGGACACCTTCGGCGGAACCGGAAGTTTCGGTAAAGTGGCAAAGTTCCTGAAGTGAATTCACATCTGCTTCTTAGAAATGTTTGACTCTATTCTCTCAAATTTAGTTTCAAATGAAAGCTACAGCATCCCTATTGATTGCTATCAAATTTCATTGGAATCTGAGGTTCCCGTGTTACGGGTTGAAGATCACATGTGAATTTCCCATATGAAAAATTTTACCTTTCCCATATAGAAAGGTTATGCAATTGCACTGAAAATCGACTGTTTAACAGAGGCCGACACTCATACCGTTCGACTCAATTCGTTGAGTTCGGCAAATGTGTGTGTGTGTGCTTATGAGTGTCTATGTGTGTATGTATGTTACCAAAAATCGCATATCGGTTACTCGAAGATAACACTAGTTTACAGCATTTCTGAACTAAATAAACTGGTGATCATTTTCAATGTAAAATCGTGTGCTGAATCCGAAAATGAGGTCCAAAAAATTTACAATAGAGCAGTTTTCGAGTTACAGTAAAAAAATGAATTTCACCTATATAATTAAAATCCAAATATGTTAGGTTGTAGTGCATCGATATGCAATATTATAATGTTGAATTAATTGTAATTGAATGTACTTTCGATCGCTAGAACATTTTGTTTCAGTGCGGCTACTGGTTCTGGCGTTATTTACGAATTTATTTAACTTTTTCTTAATTTTTCGTCATTTTTTGAATAAAAATGAGCGTTTGGTCAATATTTTGGGCAAGATATAGCAATCCTAAAAATTATATTTTTATGGAAAATTAAAGCCTGCTAATAACCAATGAAAATAAGCACTTACTGGGTTAAATCGAATGAATATTGTGAAAGTTATTCAATTTTTTGTACAATGAAAATTTTTGTGTTTCTCTGGGTCAACTTATTAAACCGTCTCGATTCCTATTTTTTTCTAAGGTTTGTTTCATAATATATGAGTGATTCTCTGTCAGAATTCTGTTAAAAAGTAAATTGAATAATTTTGACAGAATTTAATGTGGGGTAATATTCGAACTCGTTTATCCAAATGATTCAAGACTTCTGATAACAATAATTACAGGCTCAGTGGAGTAATGTCATCAAAAATTTGGCATTAAGAAATACGCATAATATTTACATGTGTCATACAGAATCGTATATGCTCAAAATATGTTGTAAACTGCACGCTCCACAACACCTTGATACACACATCGGAAGCTTATGATGGTGCAAAATGTTGAATTCGGAGACTAGCTTTACAAATGATGACTTATCCACCGATTTCGTCACGTTTTGTTCTACAAAAAGTTTATTTTACGTCATTAAAACGTCTTAAAGTTTATAATATGAAATTATATTGGATTCACATTGGCTTCCACGATGTATCGATTTAATGCAATACAATATAATGCGGAAAATATCTAAGTGCAATTACAAAATATTCTACGTTCTTCAAATCATTCTGAAGATCAGATTTTGAGATTTTAAACATAAAATAAGTCTTGTTCGATGCCCTACATAATTTTAAAACACGAATTGCTAGTTGTTCTATGAAGGAAAACAAATTAAAAGTTTTACATATTATTAATTTTATAATACTTGACGTATGTAGTATCACATATTTCTACGGATTCGTATAGTTTGTATTAACATTGTGCAAAACCCAGTTGAGCAGTTAGCGGTTCAAAAAACGAATTCTATGACATGTGAGGATTTAGTTTACAATGAAATTTGTATCATAAGGGTATTATTTTATGTAATACACTTTTAAAGATTACAAGCAGTATTGCATACCATCATTCGATGACTTATAATTTCATTGAGCCTGAAATTATTGTTATCAGAAGTCTTGAATAATTTGGATAAACGAGGTCGAATGGGGCACCACATTAAAATCTTTTAAAATTCTTCCATTTACTTGTTTAACAGAATTCTGACAGAGAGTCCCTTCTATATTATGAAACAAACCCTAGAAAAAAATTGAATCAAGACGGTTCAATAAGTTGACCCAGAGAAACACAAAAATCTCCATTCTACAAAAAATTTAATAACTTTCGCAATTTCGATCCGATTTAAACTAATAACTGCTTATTTTCATTTGTTATTAGCCGGCTTTAATTTCTCATAAAAATATAATTTTTAGGATTGCTTCATCTAGCCCAAAATATTGACCAAACGCTCATTTTTCCCATCACATCAAAAAATCACGAAAAATTAAGTTTAATAGATTCGTAAATAAAGTCAGAACCAGTGGTCACATTAAAACAAAATGTTCTAACTATCGAAAGTGCATTCAATTACCTTTAATTCATCATTATAATATTTTATATCGATGCACTACAACCGAAGGAATTTGAATTTTACTGAACGCACTTTTTATTTTAAAGGTGAAATTCACTTTTTTACTGTAAGTCGCAAACTGTTCTATTGGAAATTTTTGAGAACCTCATTTTCGGATTCAGTACGAAATTTTACATCAGAAATGGTGTTCGAATATTGAAGCTCAGATTTTTATTTTTATTTTGTAAACTAGTGTAACCGAACCAATTTTCTCAAACTTAGCCGCAAATGAAAGGCATATGTTGCTATTGAATTTTTTTTCTGATACGACATCCGGTCCGGAGTTACTGTATGAGAAGTGCAGTGATACAGTAAATTTCCATATAAACTGGAACCACAATGACATCTAAATGATGCAAAATTTATTAAAATTATTATTATCACATTGACCACCTAGGTTGGTCTTGATCCCCGTAGAACTTGGAAATGTTCATAGTTGATTTCACACCTATTTCTCATAAAATTCTTGACCGATGTCATTATTATCATTCATAAATAATTGCACAAATAGCTGTCGGCTATTTAAACATATCAGATCGAAAATGATCTAAGATTATCTTCAGATTTCGTAGGTTCTGTCCCAGAATAGTTTAAACTTCTGTACTAGCTTTAATGACCGACAAATTTGCACCTATTGAATACATGTGATCAAATTTGATACATCGAGACATTTAATATAACACCCAACTATGTGTAAGAAAATATGATACAATTTTGAACAATTTCTGTCTTGAAAACATCGATAGGAATGCATTTCGATTTTCGGTCTATTTTGTTCGTTTCTGGTTACGTGCAACTTATATGTGGTATCGTTTAGGGTGAATGTGTGGAAACCACTTGATGAATTTGGTTATACGTCATAATCACTTTACTAGCTCCGTTCTTGGTAACACGGGGTAATTTTTTTGATTTCAGATTGACCAATTTTCCTTTTTATACAGGGTGTTTAGTTCATGAGTAAGAATCTCTCGAGGGGTGATTTACTGTCATATTTGGAGCAAAAAATCGTTCCACACATACCATCAAATCTTAACCGTTACTAAGTAATTGAACTTTTTGTGTTAAAAACTTAGTTGTCTTAAAATAGCTCTAACTCAAAAAATATACTTTATATTTCAAATATTTTAGATCCATTGGATAGGTGACAAAATTTTCCACCAAAAAATGTCCTCAAATGTTTCAGCTAATTAGGTTAAGTAATCTTTTCACAGTGATTTATTTAAAATTTAACAATTTTGATCGAATTTTCGTTCACTTCGCGAAAATCTTAATAGTTAACATCACTATTTTAATAATTCAAATTGTTAGTCTTGAAAAGTTGTATATTTTTTTCTTTGACATGATACACTTATCTTGTCTTATTTTCATGTGTTTGGGTTATTGAACTTGAATATTTTTATCTCATATTCACTAATACTAGCTCTTATTGAAAAAGTATGGCACTTATTGTACCTTTTCTTATTTTTATACGAAAGCCAGGAAAATTTTGCAGAGAAAAATGTATTAATACCTTTCAGTTAAGTGAATTTAGTATTCTTTTAGAAGTTAATTAGTTTAAAGTTAGTGTTATTATTAGCATTTTCGTTATTTTCTTAAAATAGTAAATAATAAACTTCACCATTATTATCATGGAATTAATGCATCTCAGCAAGTTCTACAATTCTTCCTTTAACTCCATTCAATTATCTCTTTTAGTTTCGAAGCAAAATCATTTTTATCTTCTCGTTTCATATGCAAAAACAACGATTTCGAACCCACTGCACGGGAACAAATCCGTTCCTCGAAATGATAAAACTGACTCATGATTTTCGGAATATAGTGTTTTTTCATGTTATGAAAATACACCATGATTTCTGTGCATCATATCATGAACTATTTGTCCGTAACGCAGTATATGCGTTACTCTTTTTTCGTCGACGAGTATAATTTCAGGCGTTTTAATGACGATTCTGATTCTAGGTAACATGAAGTAATTTTCTGAAAATTGCCAATTTATTTTATGAAATTGAAAATAAATTATGGATTTATTAATCCAATTATAATTTATTTACTAAAATTAATTAACCTCTCAAATTACTATTATTAAATTGGCAGAGTTTTCATGTAAAAGCCTTAATTTCAAATCGACACTTATTCATTCACGAGAATTTTTGGTCAAAAACCGTGTTAGAACCCTAGTGAATAATTTTAAAATCGCTATGTTGAAAATGATTGAGCTGCAGTATTGATGCATCGTATGACAAATGATGCATGATGCAACGAATAGCTACTGTTTGAACATATTAGAATAGTTCTTCGTGTTTAAACAAACCTGTCACTATTGAGATCCTAATGTGCTTTTTAAATTGTCTGCGCAAAAAAGCAATACTCGCTTGATTTTCAAGTTAATTGGGAAATTGGCCATTATAAACAATCGTCATTGTCAGCTTTCGCAACCGATTTCTAACGCGCAATTGGACAACTGCGGTGTAGTGCTGATCGTACTGGTAATATTCCCTAAATGAAGGAGATCCTTTTGAGATCAATGCTTTAGCTTCTGCACCACCAACCAGCATAGGATAGGGATAACCTAAATACTGTTGCTATTTTTACTCCGTGGACTGGTTCAGGAACTATGGCTTATCTATTTCTTATTTATTTGGGTTCGGGAACTATGGATTATCTATTTCTTAATTTTCACTTCTAAATAACACAAAACACCATGAGAAGTTGCGTAATTTTTAAATAAAGTATGCTGTAATTTTTTTTCGTAAATTAGTGCTAAAAATTTACGATAATTATCCTATGTTCAAAACATATTAGCTTGTGAGCTGCTTTAAAACAGGATTGTAATATTGATCGTCATAGTATAACAACTGTGTTCAAATCCACTTAGCTCGAATAAACGCCAATGGCTAGTTCCGATTATACACTTTGGTTTGGGCCTAGAAACCAATTATAGTTAATGGACTCAAACTTGCTTTATTTACGTGATTTTAAAGTTCTTTGTTAATTGCGAAAGACTCAGAGTTTTTTTTATTAACGTGACTAATTTTTTTATTCGTCGCGCAAAGACTCGGACTGCATTTGTTCAATTTGACTCATTCAATATGATGTCCTGAAGGAAAACAGTTGAATGAATACCCCTAAATAGCGGCAACCAGGCTCTATCATGGCAATCATTGCCGGTATGTGTTACACAAGTAGCGATAATGATCAGTATTCATGGGAGTGCTTGTTATAGTTCATGATCTTCGTCTTTTTCATTATGATATGATGAACCATAATCATGATTTCTAAGGATGACAAAATTTTTGATTTCATGATTTTTTATTCATGAAAACGATAAAGGATTTGTTTCCGTGCTGCATTTGTGATAAGGCCATGCTGTGTTAACTATTAAATTGCAGCGAAATGAAAAGCGATAGGGATAAAGTGTCAAATAACAAGTTATAGAGAATATTAAGGGGCACCAAATGAACAATAGTGACGATAAATTTAGTTGATTAATAATTAGAATAATTACAAAAATCACCAAAAAACGTAAATTTTGAGTTATTTTACCAGTAAAAAGTCATGTAGTACACTTAACTAAAAGATTTCTGTACATACATCGAATGGAAATTTTCTCAGCTTTCCAATTAAGCCCTGATAATAGCGATATAAAGCATATTTTTAAATTAGAGTCTTTTAAGAACTTTCAAGTCAATTACAGAAAAAGTTTAGAAGTCAAATTACACTGAAACGAGAATAGATAGGAATATTATGTTGAAGAACAAATTATGAATCGTCCTCAAACCCAACTTTTGGATAATAGATATTGCTATTTTGAGAAAATTAAAAAAAAGAACCATCAAAAACACTAACTTTTAATTACTTTACAACTAAAAGGTAATTAAAACTAATTATCTGAAAGATATGAGAACATTATTCAATAGAAAATTTTCTCACCTTTCCAATGGCACTAAAAGATTTAGAATACGAGGTGTACTTTTTGAGTTAGAGGTGTTTTAAGATAAACAAGTTTTTTACACAAAAAGTTCAATAACTCTGTAACGATTGAGATTTGATGGTATGTGTAGAACGATTATTTGCTCCAAATATGACAGTAAATCACCCCTCGAGAGATTCTTACTCATGAACCAAACACCCTGTATAGAAAGGTTTGCAATCGCTCCAAATATCTTTTTAACCGAGGCGCGGAGAGTCTAGTCTTATATACCATTCGACTCAGTTTGTGTGGGTATGTATATATGTGGCAAACAATATTGCTTCTGTTTCTGAGAAACGGCTGCACAAATTTGCCCAAACATAATTAATGAAAGGTACAACCATCCCATCGTCTGCTACCGATTTTGGTTCGATCGGGATCCCGGTTCCGGAATTACGGGTTGAAAAGTGCGGTGACACGGCCATTTTTCATTTCAACTGATACCACTATCATCACTATCAAAATGATGTAAAACTTATTAAAATGGGTGCAAATTAAAGATTTCAAGTGTTTCACCGTCGACACGTAGCTCATCAAGTTCGTGACTGGTGAGCCATCGTGTATAGGTGCAAAATGTACTAAGAATGTAATATACATTACCACAATTATACTGAACATAACCAGCTAATGAATCATAGTTTAGATAAATGAGAAAGGCGCAATCGCACCACTAAGTGAATTAAAACAGGTGTTTATTATCTCGAACGCAACATATGTTCAACTCGTTTCAGAAATCGCCAGCACGTGTCCTTCTGATAACATGAATGATGGTGTAAAACTGGGGATTCAACTCATTGCCAATAATTTTCCATCATGATTAAATTAATTTATTTCGATGAATACTTATTACTAGAGCATAAAATCCTTGATGAGCTCTGACCATCACTCGCGTTCATTCGAAGGGAAATCATTATCGCAACGACCGCTGATCAGCTTCTGTTATTCTATAGTATCAAGAACGCAAAACTTTCGAACTCCCATTAGCAGTAGCTAAGTCTGAAGGTCGTTCGGGTGGGTCATGCTAAGTACTTTATAACTTGAACTTGGTTTAGCATAAACATGACTCGAAGGTGCGTGTAACACCCTTCCCCCATCTATTCTTACTTATCCGCAAACAAACATCCTCACACGAACGCTGAACGCTGTTGGCACGTTTCTTGTTTTAATAAGATTCTATTTATCGTTAAACATTGGCAATAGATTTTCCAAGCAGGTGGTCTGCAAAAGACTGGGGTGTGGTTTTGCAATGTCTATGAATGAGCTACCAACCGGTACATCCACACCGGGCGTTTGTGCAGCACCAGCAACACAACGGCAAACAAAAATCAGTCTTCAAGAAGGTGTAAATTGTTTGGAAAGTTTTATACCTCCGGCATATTTATTCGCCTTGGGTTGGATGTTAGCATCCTTCTTCCTTGCCATGCTTTCTCTCACGTTGCGTTGTCGTTCTCACAACAGCCATCATACGAGGCAAAAGCTGACGATAAGAACACGCTGATCTTCTTATCTTGCTCTGTTCGGATTCCATGTAGAAGAAGTTGGTCCTTCGATTGGGAAAATAGGAGACCACATTGTACCGAACGGAGAGGATCTGCTTCTACCACCGTGAAACTCTGAGGATGGAAAGAAAAACACTACAATTTGTTTATCGTTCGGGTTGGGACTGGGTTTAGAATACATCAACTTCAACACAGGGAGACTGTTCTTGCAAGGGGCTATGGAAACGGCGTCAGTACGGTACAAAGCATCAACTGCGGGAAAACTGGGACAAAAGTTTACGTTCCTTTCACTTGTTCGTTGTTTGGAATTGATTATAACAGCTTGGAAATTAATAACAATGCTGCTTTGTACTTTGTGACGGGACTTGGTGATGGATTAAATTCTAGGCTTAATGATTGAGATCACATCATTGGAAATTCAGTAAGTCTTAAAATACATCACTTACCTGCCATAGGATAATAAAAATAGGTAGCCAACGATAAATTTTCGTGATAAACCGCTTACATGCGTCGTGAATAATTTGATGGTCGTTGAGCATCGAAATAAAACCATCGGGCAGTAGATTACGTTGAACCGTTCACCCATTCCGTAGCGATGCGAGTGATAATAAAAATCGAAAAATTCGAAATGTGTACTTAGCACGAAGCTCTACATTCGTAGCATTACCGATGGTATATCATGATCATCATCATTATCGTCACCGGCCAGATCTCGTCTGATGACTACTTATAGGCTCACGTGGTTGACCTCGCTCCCGGCTTCAAATTGTGCTAACCATGGCGGACGGGCCGACATAGGGTTTGAGTGTTATAATAAAATTGAATTATTTGATCTATGGGACATTGAACGAGCGGAGGTTGCTGGGCTGTTGCGTTGGCGGACTGCAGGCAAGCCGGAGGAAGAGTTAACGAGTACCTAGTACATGAACTGGTGGCATGCTTCCTATCTTCGGAACAGTAAAGGGCGCTTATAGGCTATGTGGTTTTTTTTCAACTCCACATGCCATGTCAGTTAACTATCCTCAGTTGTGCTGTGCAAATTTAATGGAGAGATAACACCACCGTGATAATGGAACAGCCTCGTGGGTGGCTGCTGGCAGTTATAACCGTGGTACAGCTTACGACGACTTTCAGGAGTGGCAAGAGGGGGTGGTAGGTGGTAGGGAGTATGGGAGTCAGACTGCATAATGGCTTGTCAGGCATCCTCCGAGAGTCATAACTTAGATTGTGTGTGACGGCCTGAATCACCCCGAACCGAACCGGACGCGTTTCAGAGGAGAGCTGACACGGTTTGCGGCCGGTCATATTGCAGTGAAGCGCATATGCATGTTCTGGGCACATACACACTCACACTTATATGGCGGCTAAATGCGATAACAGCACAGTTGAAGTGTGGGTAGGGGCGATCGAGAGAGATAGCTGCAGTTAGTTCGTGCACTGTGGATCTACTCTAATGTGAAAGTTGGTCAAAGTATTTAAAGTAACGGAAACAGTCTAGAAATAGTGTCAAACGGTGATTTAGGGGTATAAAATAAATGTATTTACCCTTGTTATGGATTTCCAGTGAAATTATTGAAGGTTGTCATAACTGACATGACAACTTTAAAAAAATCTATTGATTTTCTTCAAACTTTAACATGGACACATTTGAACGTATAATAACAAACAACGGAAAAATCAAGAAATCGAACTTTTGGGAGTTCTTTCCAACCTAACCCCACTGTGCAGGCTGCACTGCTGGTCCTACCAGGTAAAGCCAACAGTTGAAGAAGGATGGTACACACTGGCAATTAGGAAATGTAGTGGTTCATCAACTAGTCTGGATTGATATTTGATTGATGAAACAAGCGCGACCGGAGAAACCGTGAGCGTATCATCCTATTCCCATTTTGCCTTTGACAATAGTAACCAAATTGGTTCGGTGTGACTAAAGTGGCAGTCCAAGCTTTAAATTGCTTGTGTCGATTGGCTAGACGTTCCGAAAGTGCTCAAAGATTCTGTACTAAAATATGGTAGAAAAACGTATTTCGTAACCATATCATATTCTAATAAATTGCACAGAAACCATTATTATATTTTTATTGTTATATTCCGAAATTATTTTAATTGTGGATTCCCTACAAAGGTTCAGTTTGGATAGGTTTATCAATAGAATGCAGTACCAGTAGCAAATATCCACCCAGCAAACCATCATGTTCGTATAACGATGTATAATAAGACTCGTAAAGATGTCTACAAAGAGTCAAACTCGTTATGACAGTCCATTTGAGTCTGCAGAAATTGATTTGTAATCGCATATCACTAGGAACATGATTTGAATACGACCTTTCATTCAAAGTCGCATTGATGTTCTAATTAAATCGCGTTCGATCGGAGTTGGTCGTAGAGCACTGGCGATTTATATTCATATAGCAACAAATATTTAAATCATTAAAAATCTTATTTTTGCTCAGATTTGATCGTATTTCACTTCAATCAATGTCGGATTAACAACCTTGCGGTCGTTCCTATGGGTGAGAATAGTCAGTAAGCAGCACAAACATATGTATGACTTCGATATACATCACAATGACTGTAAACAGTTATATACGACTTAATATATTACAACATATAAGAAAAACGATTTCGCGAAATTATTTAGGACTTATCCCATATCTTTGAAATGAGATTTCTGCATATATGGCGAATTTTTATCGGAATAGAGTTTCTCTACTTGAAGACAACATATGATTACGAAATTAAAATAGTCGCGAGCAGTCAGTCCTGCTATACAATCCAAACGTCGCAAATTCGAATCCGATCTTAATAACAAGGGAGGGGTGTGTACTGTGGGTTGGTTTGGCATCGGTTCGTTTTTTCTTCCCACAAACCCGCTTTTTACGTATTTTGGTTATGCTGGCGATGATTGATGTGCCCAATTACTGTTTAACGTTTGATCTTTTTAGCCGACGAATCAGAGTTAATCGTATATAATGTTTCGGAATTGGTATACTAGTTATGGACATCGTACGTAATCTGAGATTGTTTTGCATATCCAATCGTAAATTCATCCTCTAAAATCACTTTTATACTAGAAATCATCGCGCTAAACGTGTATAATATATATACATAATAATATATCATGTCCAAATTATGCCATTTTTGGCGAAAGTTCTTAAATTCACACCTAGAACAAGAATTTGAGCTGACCGATGCATATTTCAAAACTTTTTCAAAATGTGGAGAGGTCTAGTGTATATTGTTGTCAGAAATCGTCAATTCCAATCGCTATGTACGTATATCGCCTCCAGTTTGGTATGCACATGCGACTTTTTTTGGTGGTATATACACACGTATTATTCAGTTGCAACTTGGATATACCATCCAGAAGGCTGGCTGGGCAAGTATGTACAATCAGACCCGTAGCATGCGGTTGGGCAGGTTGGCCCTCGCCAAGGGCGCCAACCTTGGAGGGGCACTGAATTATCGATCGGCTCTATAAAATAAGCTAAAATAAGTCTGTTATTCCCATGTTCGCATTAAATTATTGTTCGAAAGTCTAGCAAAAACGAGTGTATACACTAAAGGCGCGTCAAACTTACAATTCTACAATGCCGTCAGAAGACCACGCTACAGTCATTAGATTAGATTTATACACAATGAATGATGTTACTCTCCAATGTCCTCGTTATCTCAGATTCGTACAACAACAAATGGGGTACATATGTGGTAATGCGCAGTAAAGCTGGCCACCTCCTTAAAGCTGTAGCAAAGATCGTTGGGTAAGTTAGATCGATTATCTCCGAGAAGACAACCCCAGCAATACCGAGATAATTAATGTACCGGTGGCGAGAGAAGTTTCGCAATATCACAAAGTTTCTGTTCTCTACGATAAATTGAATGTTTGGTTTAAATGACATTTAGAATTTTTGGTCTTCCTGGAAACGCTCAAAACTCCTTGTTTGATCACAAATTTCCTCAAAGCAGGAGCTGTTTTATTCAGTTCTGTGTCTCAATTTCCTCGAGCTGCTATATTTAGCGACCTTACAAAAAAAACAATTTGCCTTTGCATGGAATCTCATTAGCCTATAATGTTGGAAAGGGACATGTCAGAGTAGCACTCTTGTCGTAATGGGCAGTGTAACCATTTCGAGTATTTCAGCAAAAAAAATGCTTAAAGCGTCTTTTGAGGTAACACTTCCGTATTTTTCCAGCGCGGTTTGTATTACTGGGCATGGTAATATATAAAGTGGATTCTCCCCACAATAGGTACACTTTTCAGCATTCTCAATTCAAGAGTCATCTTCATAATTCTTAGTGCGTTTGCCACACCGCGCCTTTTTGCTACAATGATTGATTATATTTAGTGTAGTACATGACCAGTGGTTCAGACAGATGAATCGGCAGATGAATCTTGTTTAAAAAGTCATAATGAGCCTAAACAGTCACCAAAGGGCACCAGATAGGAGTTTGAAGGAACATACAATTCATCCCGTGTAGTGCGATCGCCTTTCAAAATCTTCGATTACTGAAGTTACGGTCCTTGAAACAGCCAACCCTGTATTTTAGTAGATCCACTCAAGATAAACTCGTATCGGTGACTACACCGTCAATTTCAACTGTGTGAGCAGGAATGTAGACACGGTAGTCTTTCATTAAAGACTTATCGCCACGACAATCCTGAATTTATCTGGTCGAACTTTCGAGATACCTGTAACGACCACATATTTCTGTTTCAGTTATCAAGTTATCTTCGATCCAAAGGTAGATTAGATATGGTCCAACCGAGTTCAAGGTGATTTTAAACGGGAAATCGAAGTTGACGAATCTTATTCAACATTTCTTTTACAATCACCTGGGTTTTTTCGGGGAAGTCCATTTATACACGGATGTTTCTGTAAGCTTCGAATCATCGAAAAAAATGGGTAACGGTCGGTAAAGGATCAAATATTCCACAAATTCTTCGGATTGTTGTATGATAGCCCGAGCAAATACTCATGGGTTCAAACCCCAAGTAACATTTCTAGTTTTATAGCACACTACAAGTGCAATCTAAGTTTTATGAAAGACTTCAAGAGTAACATAAAACATAAATTGTTACTAGGGACACCACACAGCTTCTTGAAAAGACCTTAAAAATAGTCCGTGCCAAAATTCCCAACCATCAAGACACCATAAAATGGTCTCAATAACCCATAAATACACCAACATATGGTATTTTATATGGGAACTACCGGACCATGGTAATGGTGTTTTCATGGTTGAACCCATTTCAAACACCCATGTCAAGCCCCATGAGCATGGGGGTATTATGGACTTTCCGTTTGCTCGTGAGGGGCGAGTTTAATTCCTTAATAAAGCATTAGTATTCTGTTGTTGATTGGTGGTTGATAACTTTACTCGAGATAGGCTGGGTAATTTCCGTTTTCCGCGTCGCTTTTGAAAGTTGTTTTGAAAATTTGGGTTTGCATTTCTTTATAAAAGCCATGCCGGTGCACGTTTGTATAGAAGTAATAAGCTTGAGGTCTGCAAAAAGATGTAATTCCCAACGATTCATAACCGGAACTATCTTGTCAAGTCAGCAAAACTTCTTGAGTGATTACGTATAATTGAGGATACAGCAAACTACACTGATACGTTACTTTTACTGCTCCTAAAATCCACGAACTTTCAACAATTTCATTTTATCTATGCACCCGAAGCACCTTAAGAGAGCGCTGAACCGGGACTTAAGTCCCAATAAGAAGGTCACGCGATATTCTCGCTAGTATGTTTTCATATCAGCTGAGCTATCAGAAACATTTTTGCGAGATTTTAGGTGACTTGGACGTAAAATGAACTTTTGACAGCTTTTCGAAGAAGCGTTTTTTGCTTTTAATTTGATCATAGGATCTTAATTCAGTTATTTTAGTTTTTTGAAGAAACGGTCAATTTAATACATTGCATTACTTCAACATAATTATCCGTGTGACCTAGTTGCAGCGCAAAATTACCAAAAATAGTTGTTTTAGTTATTTCGCTCTGGTTCTTTACTCATATTAAACCCACACTTCGTGTACAAACTCAAACGCGCTATTTCGTACCAAAACACGTGCACATGTACGCCTGCACAACCGAACCCCACGTACGTATATGGTGTGCGTACACCTGGTGAACACACAGGTTCGTGACACCAGTTTTCTCTTTCTCACTCTCATCATCACTAGCGTTGACTCTTTTTGCCTTGTGCGAATCGTTCTCATGTACGCACCCGGTGTACGTACACGGATGTTTGAACTAGAGTTTGTACATCGTTCGCTTGGGATCGATGTTCGAGGCGAACCTATACATCGAGACGAAGCATGTTTGAGGTTGACCGCGTACATGAAAGTCTGTACACAGGTACAAACTTGGGAAGTCTGGTTATTGTCATGATAACTATTTATCATAAACTTTAGTTGAATTCGAACTTCAAATTCGATAACAATAACGACGCCCGTGAATGGCCGCGATCATTCGACAGCTTTTAATTTTCTCTTTAAAAAAAATGTCTATTCTAGTTTTGCGAAAACTTATGATAAGCAATTACAATTTAAAAAAAAACTTAATGGTTGCGCACGGCTATTACTGATATTAAATTTGAATAATCACTTAATAGCTAGAATAATGGTAAGAATATATGTACAACTTCAAAATAGTATTGAGAGCTTGATCTACGAGAGTTTAACTAGTGATCAAGAAAGAGAAGACGAGTGTAAATAGTGGTTTCTTATATGGTGAAGGTATTCAGCATGTTTGAAATTCAGTACATATTTTCAACCTATCTAAATATGTCATTAAAAGGTTCCTGGAACTATTTTTTGATAACTTACGCAGTAACTGTCAAATTGAGTGATCACAGTTGAGTTCTAGTCTTTTGGTAAACCTATTTTGATCCGAATATTTATAGTACTGATTTATCATAAGCGTAAGCGATATTACCTAAATT
This sequence comes from Topomyia yanbarensis, assembly GCF_030247195.1. Taxonomy (NCBI): domain Eukaryota; kingdom Metazoa; phylum Arthropoda; class Insecta; order Diptera; family Culicidae; genus Topomyia; species Topomyia yanbarensis. Next base: position 427,535,302 of record NC_080672.1, on the reverse strand, counting down.
AAATAAGATGAAACATATAAACAAAAATGAAGGTTTTGTGTAAGTGTGCCTAAATTATTTGAATTAGTTATTAAACGAACAAATAATTCCTGTTGATTGGTGAATGCATTTGAACATTCCAGAAAGACGTTCAAAAGTTTTGTTTTAAAAATTATATAATATGTAGTTTTCATATCAAGTAATCCAATATTGAATTTAGCGTTCCAAAATTATTCCAGCTCATCTTATTCGATCCATCAAAACTAAATAATCATTTCTAAAGATGTGATATTGTAAATAAATTAAACTTACCATAATTACTATTAAAAAAGTATTCGTAAAGAAAAATAACTTATTTTTGAGCCACACTAATAAAAAGGAATTCAGCTTTAAACAAATCTTTAAAAACAATTATGACCGATCACAACACAATAATTATTTTTGAGCCACCCTAATGTATAATGTAGGTTTTTTCAACAGGTGTTAATATGAAAAACGCACAAAAATTAATATTCAAAATTTTAAGAAAAATTTCGATAAAATATATGTTTTGAGCCACCCTAATGAATAGTGTTTATCTTAAACATGATTTAATATCAAAAACGAATTCAGTGTACTAAAATTACATAAAACCGTTCTATGTGAGCCGACACGGCACCTTTGACTTTAGTCCACCTGTCATTCTAAGTCGTGCCACTGTGCCTTGATCTGCTTAGTAACAATTCGAAAGTCGAGCTGGCTAAGATCCGATTTTTTCACCAACCCTTAACTTGAGTCAAGTCAAGTCAAGGAGTTACATAACTTTTTATTTAAAAATAATCGAAAATCTTTTATTACTTTATCTGAAAGTACAACTCGTTGAGAATATTTTTTTTATAGATTTTACATCTTCTTTACCGACGCCAAAGAGGTGACTCCACTATCTGGACTAGATATCGATCCATCAACTCATGGACCGGGGACCAACGGCTCTTTACTTCCCTTCCGAAGGAAACGTGATCACAGATTTTTTCATCTCAGGAAAATCTCAACGACCTCGGCAGGGATTGAACCCAGGCCAACTGGAATGAGTGGCGGTCACGTTTACCACTCAACCAGTGGCGCCGTTTCAATCATATATCAAGTATTTTTGCTTTACTATCCTCTGACTAGCCTTTTAGATTACTATATGGTAAGTCAGACCGGACTAAGTGACATCGTATTGATTTCGAAAAAAACAAGTTTAAAATTTGAATCGCAGCATCCTTTACGTTTTGATTAGAAATTAGTTTTTGCCATAATTCTTGCTTATTTTAACATATTTCAAACCTGGTAAAAGTCGAATATAGCCCAAGAAATTCTTTGTCCAGTGTTTTTATTATTTCATTTTTTATGATTTTGCGACTTAGTCCGGTCTGACGTAACACCGACCATATTTCTCATAATTTCTGTCTCTTCCTTTGCATTATTTAAATTTTCACTTTGTGTTGGGATCCATGCCCGCAGATAAATAAACCCTCCTTCAAAAAGCCAGCTAATGGTAGAATGAATGTCGAGTAAGATTCGTCATCAACGATTCCGGTTTCTCGTTTAAATCTATAGATATTGAACGCGGTAAGACGACACCTGCTCTTTTCAGGATCAAAGGTAATACGCTATAGGTAATAAAATATTCAGCCGTGACAAATATCTTGGAAATTAGCCTACCACGACTACCGCGTCTACATGCCCGCTCACAAAATTGAGATCGACGGTGTAGCTATTCGCACGCTGTTGCTGTTGCCGCGTTTGAATAGCTAGAACAAAATCCATAGTGATTAATTTTCGTGGCGTGTGTCACGTTGCCGCAGAAGGAACTATTTTAATGCAGGACTCGTTGATCACCGACAACTTTGTGATATTGCGGAACACTTCCCGGCATCGAGGATACTTCAATTTTCACGGTACGGCATGGAGTTGTACTCTTGATAACAAATGATCTAGCTTACTCCATGATATTTGCTGAAACTTAAAGGAGGGTGGCAGTTTTTACTACCCTTGATCACATACACAACACATCACCACACCAGACTTATGTGTTTATGAAACTGAGTGAACAAACGATGAAGTTAGCAAAAAATAAACAGTAATAAATCTTGGGCTTTTTAGCAAGAAGGTTATTGGAGCAATTAATAATTAGGGGAACGCGCGGTTATTCGGACCTACATAAGGAAATCGCTCTTTTAGGTTTATCGGTTAAATGTCCTAATCGTTAGTTTGAAACCTCAGCTACATTTTGGAGCCATAAAAAATCATTTGAACCACTCCACCACATTCATGAAAAAGCGGTGGTCAGGTATTTTCGTCCGCGTCTCTTCTCACTTATTTATATAACTTGATTCATCAGTAGCGCTATCTTTAAAAATGAACCACCTCGAATAGGTAACTATATTTTTCCCATCTAATTTTAATGCAAAGAATTAAGAAGTCTTCATTTCTTTAAATTTTGATTTGCTCATATTTTGTCGTATGTAAGTTTACATGTTTTGATGAAGGGAACACATATTCGCCGGTTGAGAACAATCTAGCTGACATTTCTTTAGATTGAGCAAACTAAATTACTTGTTTGTTTAGTGTTTATTTGACCATCCAGGAAACTAATCCACTGGCTATTTAATGCGCGTGGGGAATACGCATGGGTTTGTCTGAGTGAATGATGACGTGATAGAACATTTTCTCTGCTCTTTAAAAACACACTTACATTAATTGTCCCGTATCGTGGAGCTGAGTCGATTGGACATAGGACATAGGACTTGGCCTATAGGCAGAAACGTCTTCAAAGTTCGAGTGAACCTATGTATTACACTCAAAAAATTGTAGGTCGGTTGAAAAATGACCTCGTAGGCAATTTTATAGTGCCGAAAGTCCTTAAAACTAATTTGTTTTTACTATAAAACAAGATTTTTGAGGATAGCAAACCTGCTTTTGTGACATTTGACCAACCCGATAACCTCTACTAGATTACTTGAAAAGTACGTTAATTTCCTTTTTTATTTTGCAGCACCGTGTAATTAACAAAAACGAAAAATTACAAAACGTCCGAGCAACATATAATTTGTTGTTTGTGGTTCAAACCGTAGCAGGAAACGGTTTCCGAAAGTCACGATTTTTTTCATGCCAAAGTTCAGAATTAAATTCAAGTTGTAAAGAAACTTGGCACCCTTCAGTCTGGCTGACAAACGGCTAGAACAACTTTTCTCTTTCGATTCAATTTGTATTCGGCAAGCACACTGTCGCCCTAATTGCACGGAACTGGAATTGAAAGTTGGCCTGTGTGGTGGTCCTTCCTTTCCGAACTCAGCATCGGAATGAAAGATGAACGCAGAGTTGAAGAAAATTCTGCTTATCCTGTTACATCGTGCTAGTTAAAACGTTGTTGAATCTTGAGGAGCTGGTATAGAAATGTTAAGGCATTACGAAGTTAGCAAGGTTCCCTCTAATGAGCACACTTTCATCTGTCCGTATGATAATGCAATTTACGAAAGGAAAATAATCACAAGACAGAAAACCGGCAAAATTTTAAATTAGCCATTAGTCTATTGTCCTTCCCCTTCATACCGCTAAGCGATGTTCCTTCCACCGAAGCGCCAAGAGGTGAAAGATGGTTCAGCCTTTTGTTTGAATAATTTATTTCCGAGAACAGTAAGGCAGTGTCGGTCGAGGGACCGAGAAGAAATCTCTGATTGTGATTTTTCTAAGCTCTCTGGCTGGCAGGGTGGAACATAGTGGTTAAAGTAACGGAGAGTCAGCAGTAGCTCCACTGAGATAGGGTGACAAAGATGGGAAACTTTTCACAGCATGTCACTAGCTTAACTTACAACCAAGGTTCTTTACTGAAAATTTTATTCTCGGATACGATTGAAATTTTCTTCGAATAGTTGGAAAACTATTATTTAATTTGCTTGTGACTGCTACTCGGAGACACTGACAGAGTATCTTTCATAGGATAATAACAGAATTAAACGGCGTCCGAGAAAACTTTTCAATTACATCTGTGTAGTTTCGAAATACGTTAGCTATCTGAATTTTTGGGGTTTTGGTCCTTATTTCCTTTGGCTACGAAATTGACACGGACAGAGTGGGAACGATCCCTCTTTTACTTCACGGTAGTAACATTCAACACATATTACTGGGAAAGGTTCTCGCAGTTTGTTCATCTGTTCGGACGGTTGGGAAAAGGGTAAGGGTCGAATTTGTAACCATTTTACTGAATTGTGACAGACCAGCCTTTGTATGCTAATGCTCAAGTTGATCCATGCAATGTGTATGGCTCTCGGCTGGAAATTGAATCTCAGTCAACAGAACTATGTGTTGGAAAATTCCTGGGACAGATTTTGGTTGACTAAATTGGGTGGGTTCGGCACGAAAAGGCAAATAGGGGGTTTATAGAAGATATTAAAGCTTAGTTTAGTTTGTAAAATTAATTCTCAATGCTCAATAAGTTGGTGAACTAAAACGGCAAATTGTTCTAATAACTTTTTCACAAATCTGTTCTGAACCCTTATTTGATACCATCTTAGATAGTACCTATTGCCGTCGATATGACCACTCAATTTCGTTTTGCACTATATGAGCAACACACTCCGCTCTATATCTGATGGATAGTGATGATAATGATAATGTGTATTATAATCACGTAGCATGTTCCAGCCCATTTCTGTTTTACGGTTATATTCAACCGCGGAACGATGCAACTAAAATAACAATAGCTATGACATGTGGGCTCATCATGAATTCTTGTGCTCGCTACGCAGCACTTCCGGTCATTCCGGATTATGCGATAACAAAGAGAAATTCGATTCACATTTTGACGAGCTGATAAATTCTCGCGTAAACTCGGAACACTTCATAACCTGCGTATGAGAGTCTCGGTTCGTTTAGTTTCTCTGCCATCAATAACTCGATTGCATTTATGTTTATTTTCTAACTTTTAGCACAATAAACTTCCGTCTATTAATACGCAGTGGAAATTAAAGGAAAGTTTTATAATAGTGCCATAGTAATCGAACGAAAAAGTAAACAAAAAGAGGTGCTCATATGTTATGTGTGTATAGTAGGGTGTCCCAAAATGACATCATGTCAAAAAAGTCATCGGGCTCACTTCTTAAATGAAAGGTTAGGGTATTGGGACCACTTTCTTCTTCGGAGTGAGTTTGCTAAAACGCTTCCTACTGGTGGCGACTTTTGATTTTATGAAAAATGGGCCGATTTTGGATAAAATTTCAAATTTATGCCTGTTGAAGCGGTCCTGCACTGTCTTAGATATTTTTCAGCATTTTTTATTTTTTTGGAGATCCAAACGGAGAAGTTTGGTTAGTTAGTTTGTACAAATTTTGAAATATAAGAGCGGCAGAGCCATTAAAACTTAGCAAAAAGTGAAATTTTTGGTGCTTTTCAGTATTTTTTCTTCAAAACTGGGTATCTACAAAATTTTAAAAGTACAGAAAGCATTTTATATAGTTGAGCCAAATTCAGGGGCGTAATTTTGCTGAAGAAAGTGTATAGCTACGGCCAATGGGGTATAAGTTATTTACGTTTTTGTTAAATAACCTTTTGACATTTTATGATATTCATAAAAAATAACACTGTTCTACAAAATAAAACAACTTAAGTGGGCTTAGTCCGCATATTATTTTTTGGAAAATAGAAGGAAAATGATGAAAAATGGCGTTTTCGCTTGTCTCTAGTACATCAGAATCGGTTTTTATGACCATTTGACGATTTTTTTAAAAAATATTTTCTATACTAATAGCCACCTAGCGGGTTTGAAAATCACTAAAATTAAACAAATATGTCGAGTTAATGGCAAGTTATGGGGTATATTTGAAAGCTGAATTGATTAACGTACTTACATTTTGTATATAAAGTCTTATTTTCATGTTAGGAACTTTGAAGTAGAGAAAAATATAGAAGAGTGAGGTGAGTGTTGAAAAACTGTTATTTACTGTTTAGATCACATAATTCCGATATAGTCAAATTTGGGGCAAATATCCTCGAAAAAGTTTTACAACAGAATACAGCGCATCTTCTGACACAATCGTTTTGTTGAAGATGCCTCCTAGAAGTAATTATGGAGAATTAACTCTTCAAAAAATAATTAGAGACTTGGCGTCATTAGCAAAGTTATTATTTTTATAATTTAAGTTTCAAAAAAAATCATCAGATGCTCATTAAACCTCGTACTGACATACTAAAGACGTACAGAAAACATCATTTTTCATAATTTTCCTTCTATTTTTCGAAAAACAATGTGTGGTCAAAGCACATTTGAACTGATTTACTTTTTGGAACAGCATTATTTTTGATAAATTGCTAAAAATGTCAAAGGTTATCTAACAAAAACTTAAATAACTCATACCCCATCAGCCATAGCAATACACTTTCTTCAGCAAAATTACGCCCCTGAATTCGGCTCAACTATATAAAGTGTTTTCTGTACTTTTAAAATTTTGTAGCTGGGTATGAAGAAAAAATACTGAAAAACACCAAAGTTTTAATGGCCCTGCCGCTCTTATAATTCCAAATTTGTACAAACTAACTAACCAAACTTCTCCGTTTGAATCTCCAGAAAAATAAAAATGCTGAAAAAAATCTAAGACAGTTCAGGACCACTTCAACAGGCATAAATTTGAAATTTTATCCAAAATCGGCCCATTTTCAAAAGTCACCACCAGTAGGAAGCGTTTCAGTAAACTCACTCCGAAGAAGAAAGTGGTCCCAATACCCTAACCTTTCATTTAAGAAGTGAGCCCGATGACTTTTTTAACATGATGTCATTTTGGCACACCCTAGTGTATAGTGAACGAACATTGGAAGTATGGATAACTAGATACCAAACACGGGTGGGGCCCTGTTCCTATGGGGGTTCGTTAAAATACATTTGAAACAACTTATAAAAGCATCCACATTGCGAGATCTGAATTCCTGTTCTGTTTTAGACCAGATCTAAAAATATAAAGTCTTGGTTTTGGCCACCGGAGCTTTTAAAAAAGATTTATTTTTATTAACTTATTTTTAATCACTTGATTAGTTTAGAATTCGAAAGCAGTGGCCTCGATATGAGGTGAACAACCACACTGGTCTAATAGGTTGTATTTAAGGTAACATTATGCTGACAAGGTTAATGTTGTAATGTTGTTCCTGCACGAGATGGTGAGCTGGCATGTTCGTTCGATACATGACCCAGAGCCATATTAAGGCTTCTCGAGACCCTTGGGCACTACTAAAGGGAGGGGCCTCTATTAGTGAACAAAAGTAAAACAGATGTAATGCAATATTCGATTAAAATAATAAAGCATAACCTCACAGAATTGATTTGTTTCAGGACCATGTTTTAACCCAAAATTTCTAAAATGAGATAAATTGCAATGGCAAGTTAGAGGATAACAAAATATTGGAAGGCAAGAATTATCTTTGTGTGCATTTCTCTTGAATGTATCCGCCGAATGCAATCCGCGGCTAGCAATACGCTGACCAAACTTACAGTTACACGACGTTGTTTGAGGAATAATAGCGATTGGGTCAAAATGGAAAAAAAAGTTGGGCGGGTTGAATTTGAACTCCTCTGTTCAATTTAGTAAAGTATTTTTTGTACTTCATATTGTGTTTTAAACACATTCCGTAAACATGGCTCTTTTCATATGATGAATATATTGATGAACAAGAAATTTATAACAGAGGTATCACCAGGTATGTTCCACATAATACGAACACAATTTGAAAACGATTATTTGTTATCAATTTAGGCTCTTGTCTGTTAGCCCAAAAACCGAAAACTGGCGTTCTAATTGGCCAGACTGTAGCGGGCCAAATGGCCGTTTACGGTTTCCGTCTACCAAAACGCTCCTCAGGACGTTTTAAACGAGTAGCTTTAGCGCCACCCCCGAAGAGGACCACTCGTCAGGTTAGAATTGCCCAGCATGAAACCTAACCTCAGGGCAGGTTTTAGAAATTGATCCCGAAATGGCGCAAAGGAACGGTAGGTAAACACAAAATGTGAAAAGATGCACTCCGTTTCGCGTATAGATGGAGCCACTACTATATTTAGCAAAGACGCAAGAGAAATGCTCGTTATACCAACACGAAAGCTCATACACTAAAAAAACGATCAGTTATCATCACAGGCAGAACTCAGTCGAACACTCTTTCCCTCTCGCTTTGTAAGTAGTAGTGGGGACTAATTCCCGATAGCCCATCGGAGTAAAACAAACACAAAGAAAATTCAAATCTACGGAAACGACGCGAAACGTGAGAAATCTTCTCGAACCAAATTCACTACATGGGAAAGCTAATCAACATAAAAAATACAAACATTTCAGGTAACACTAACTAACAGGAAAACATTTTATTGGACAGATTAAAATACGGCATTTTATTCTTAACCTAGGTTTTATATATTCATTTAACTGTACATTTTTCCGGTTCCTTCCCTCTCTTTCTAGCTTTCCCCTTTTCCTTCTACCTAAGTGCGGTCAAAATTTCTGCTAGCGGATAAAGCTGCGCTGAGCAGTACAAATGCACGCCCGGCTTTAGCTTTCGAGCGGCAAAGAAAGCTTTCGAAGGTTTGAGTTTTATGTGTGTTGGATCTACGTGCACGGATCAATGATCTATTTTTACTCACATGTGTTATTTCAGGAACAGCATCGATCTAGTAGAGCTGCATCTCAGCTGGGTGCCGACTGGTATTGCGGCTTCGGCACCGACTTCCTTTCGCAAACCTATTCAGCGATGGCGACGAACGGCATCTGCAATGGCGTCGCAATGATGACGCTATTTAGGCCTTTGCCTACCGGGCGTTGAATTCGGCCGACTTTTCAATGATGAAGATGGCCGTCCCTCTAACGAAGCGCGTTGATGGTTTTGCTGCTTCCTTCCGACCTTTTGCCAAAAGCGTCGGGAACTTTCGAAGCCGGAACGTGGGGTCAGCAGGGTGGTAAACGAGACGGGCGGTGTGCCGAGCGTATGCGTCGCTAAAACGCGGATGGCGGAAAATCTCCAAACTTTTGCAATAAAAGAAAAGAAGCCGTCGATCGGCTATTCGACGCTTTGAAGCTTTTTATCACACAACTCAATTATTTAATCTTACCTTCTTTTCACACACAAGTTCGCACGAAATGTAGCGAATTCAAATTTGTATTTCTGACCGCACAATTCACTGACCGCACTAGCTATGCCTATCGGAAAGGAACTTTTTTAATAAATTTAATCCTAAAAGAACTTCTCACATTTTTGACAAACTACCTTTTAAAACACACCGCGATACTAAAAAAGAACTTCACACTGCTGCCTCTTCCACGATCAGGATCGAAATGGACGAGTTGCAGTTCTGTAGATCCTCAGATAGGCGTCAAGTGATTCGAGTATTCGTAGTCGGAAGTACGTATTTTTACAAATACTACTCTTTCGACAACCATTTCTCTCGCTTGAATTTTAAGAATACTCTTTCCTCTTAACACATTCGTATCTATCCATTTCATTCTAATGCGCATTTGGGTTTCGGTGAGACGGAATATTTTTTGAAAGTTCATCCGAAATAGGCTAAAATTGCATACAAGGGAATATTTGTACACAAGCGTCTGAATATTTCTTGATGTGATGCGTTTTGGCATAGTGAGCGTAGTGAACGAATAATGACAAAAATTACGAAAAAGGTGAACATGCTACAAGACATTACACAATGCCACCTTATGAAAAACAAGTAGCAATAAGCCTTTAGAATCCATGGCCTATCTACGATTCATCCTGCTGAATTTTATCTGTTTTACATAATTTTGCGCTCTCTCTCTCTCTCTGCGGTTGGAGGAATAGAAAAAATGGTTCTTTGTTGGATTTTCTCTATTTGAACGAATTGTTTTTGCGGTAGTTTTTTTTGTTATTGATTTCGATAGATGTTTAATGTAACTAGTTTAGGCAGATTAACTACTTATAGGGGACAATCGAGAGGAGAGTATTCAATGCCTTTCTTTGGTAAGGTTTGTTGAAATTTCATGAATTTTCATAAACACATAGGAAACATCTTAAGGCTGAATTTTTATTGAATATTCTCTTCTCGATTGTCCCTCCTCGGCATGATACTGTACCTTGGTGTGGTCCGGGGGCTTTTCCACCAAAGCAGTATTACAGTAATTATATCACAGAAACTTGGGATACGATTAATTTCCTTTTAGTTAAGCTACATTGTGATCAATTTTAGTACTTAACTTGGCGACCTTTATTATCCACTGCCATGGTCAAATAATATACAATGTGGGTTTAGGGCCCAATTCTCTCTGCAGGAACCCTTCTTTTGTTGCTATATTTTCAATTAGATCCAATTAGATCCATGCTAACACTCACTAACACACTCGCCAATATTCAAACACCCCGATTGATTAGGTGAACGTTGGAACCTAAGAACCTAAGCTCGCGCAATCATCAATCGGTCACGTCCGGAAGTCTCCGCCCTTGATCCTGGCAGCCCAAATTCATGCCTTTAGTTGGACCAATAGAAATAAAAACTAGACAAGACGTCCATGTGCGATCGTTGAAGAATACGCGAACATGCGAATGGCCAAACGCTTATAAAAATAATGTGTCCACGCGAAGTTACATACTAGCACACGCGACAAAAACGTCCACATACAAACGCTCGAGTCCTTCTCGATCATCCACGCACGACTACACCCACGATCTCGTAAAAAGTATAACACCCTGGTGACTAAGTGAATGGTTTAGCACTTATAAATTAACAATCCCGGTCTTGAGAGTGAACCTCCAAATGCCCGTGTTCGCGCGATCATGAATCGGTTTGGTCCGAAATCCCATATTCTCGGCCCTAGTAGCATAAGTCCAATGCCTTCAGGTGAACCAATCAAAATTATAATGCTCATATCCACTAAACTACATAAAAATCGAATGTATACACACAAAGTCACATACACGCGACAAACAAATATAAAAATGCTTGAGCCCTTCGCGACCATCCACGCAACCTATACTCGCGCTCTTCCAGACATTATAACATCCCGGTGATAATATGAACATCTCAGCACTTGTAATAACTCAAACGCAGTCTCAAGCGTGGACCTACAGTCCCCCGCACTCGCGCATTCATGAATCGTTCACGTCCGGAAGTCTCTATCCTCGATTCCAGAAGTCTAGGTCCACGCCTTAATTGAATCAATTAACTCTACAGCTCCAGTAGGACAACTCTCGAAAAAAATCGGAATATTATTAATACTCAATAACAATACTAACGCTTCTCTTTATTTTATTTTTATTTATTTTCGGTCTCATGCGTTATATTCTTGTGATGACCTTTTCGAGCTCATACATCCAAGAAGAGCAACATTGCTGCCAACAATGATTCTTCTCTGCCATCAGACGTCGCCGGGTTTTAGAACAATGGAGATGTATTATCATACTCGATGGAATCAGATAAGTAGGAACGATCAACAAACTGCAAGTAGTATATAACACATTTCTTATTTTAACGTATAGATTATTATTCGCATTAAAATATTATTTACAGGCTCCACACATATCTCAACATACACAAATGCTTGACGGGTGACTGGGCCAAGTGCATTCACTCGTAGGATCTATCATTTCGATGGTCGCCTCGATTCTACGAAACCGGTGCACAAGTAGGCTGACATAAGCTGGTCTCGTCTGGTGAGTGCATGTAACCTGGAGGCCCCAGACACGACAGGACGAGACGGACAGACTGGACTCGACGAGGCCTAGTTCAGAATTTTCGGGCATTCTGCAATGCACGGTTGGTGACCTAAAAAAAGAAACATTCGGCATGTTATGTTTCCTTTTATTACTATATCTTAAGTTAGGTTCATACTCATACTCACTAACACAATCAATAGTATATTCTCCCATATACACTCACATCCAAAGCGCACAAACGCCCCCAACTTTCGCGATAACACAAACCTGGTCAAAAACGCGAATTCAAATTACAATTTCAATCATCCACACACACCTACGCTCGCAATTTCGCCAACATTAAAACACCCCCTTACTTAAGTGAACTTTTCAGCACCTATAACTTTACATCCGCGGTCTCAAGCATTAACCCACCACTCGCGCGATCATAGACCAGCTACGTTCGGAATGCTCTACTCTCGACTCATGCCTTCAGTTGGACCAATCAAGAATGATGCATATTCACCAAACAACACGTTCCTCTACCATACACTAAAAATTAATTATCATATTCACGGTCCGCGCGCGATCGTTCAAGAATACACGTGAATATGCGAATGGCCACACGAATCTAAAATCGAATTTATGCACGCAAAGTTAGAGACACGCTAGCATTCAAATGCTCGAGCCTTTGGCGATCACACTATTACACAATTAGTAAACGCCCACACCAACCCAGACAGATATGCACTCCTGGACTCGAGCGCTAAAAACCAGTTCCACGCATACACCACCCAGGACTGAATATTAGATTCATACATACAAAGCAACAAGTAATAATTACAGGTATTCGTCTGGCAACCGGGGGAAGTACATCTCAAACGCAGAACTTATCATTTCAATGATGGCCTTGGATCTGCGTTGCCTGTGTTCAAGGCACCATAGCTTTGTCCGTCAGGTCAAGGATGTATGAAACCCGCTAGCCACCACCCTCGCTGCCCATAAAGGGACAAAAAAAATATTCTCTTCTCGATTGTCCCCTATAAGTGTAAAGTAGTTAATCTGCCTAAACTAGTTACATTAAACATCTATCGAAATCTCAAATGGTACCGTTTTAAAATTACGGAAAAAGGCGAATGTGAGATTTGCATTCTCGGCTTGAAAGTCGAACAGTGAAGACCTAGATACCGAGTGTCCTATTCTAAACAAGTGTACGCTATACAATAGTCCATTGTGAATATTGCGTATACTTTTTCTTTCTCGATAGTGCACAGTGGCTCAAAACAGCGTTTTGAGGTACTTAATTCACTGGAGTCAAAACTGTCCATATTAGCGATTTCACATATTCTACAATGTTTGTGTGTGTAAAAAGCGCCATCTTTTGGTAACATTATTTAAAAAAAAATTGATCATAGTAGGCTACAGAAAATTTAACTTTTGAACCGAAAGAGATAGCGCTTGGCTATCTTCAACAAAGTTGTAGAAGAGAGCATTTTAATAAATTTTGCAGAAGACATGTTGTCTCTATCACTCATAGTAATCGAGTTATGAGAAGTTCTCTATGGTGAACTCCTTCATTTCCTATTTTTACTCATAACTTTTCTATTTCTGATTTTTCGCATTAACAATGTTCTAAGGTATTTTTTATCATCATAAAACACACAACTTTTCCGAAGAGACCAGATAGCTGTGAATGCTGTGTAAAGACTTATAGCTGATTTTGATTTAATTTTGGCCTGTTTTTGAACCCGTGTGACCTCACTATCGGCAAAAATTGTAATCATACTATCAATTATTCTAATAGGACTAGGTTTCACCTACAAAACGAAGGTAAAATTGTTTGTCCATAAGCATCCGTTCAAAACTTATACACTTTTGAAAACTTTATGTCTGGCCCTCCTGAAGTCGCGTGAATGGCTCACTGAACGAGTAGGCGCTGGTGTTCAAAGACGCTTTCGCTTGATTTCTGGAGTGACGCGCACTCTGTGTACTAGTGCGTCTACCGGAAGGTTAACACTGCTATTGAATGATTTTCCAATGGGTGATATACACTTTCATCTCGGTCCTGTTTATACCGTATGAATTTTAGTTTTAGGATATGGATAAAGAAGTAAAAGATACACATTTTCCATATAATTGCTGCATCAACCGGCTGAATATTTTCAAATATTTCAGACTGTGGTGAAGGCAGCAATTTTATACATCATCTTTTTTGCCCTGAAGCTAACATTCATACGATAATCTGGACCGAGATGAAATTGTATGCCACCCATTGGAAAATCATTCAATATCAGTGTTAACCTTCCGGTAGACGCACTAGTACACAGAGTGCGCGTCACTCCAGAAATCAAGCGAAAGCGTCTTTGAACACCAGCGCCTACTCGTTCAGTGAGCCATTCACGCGACTTCAGGAGGGCCAGACATAAAGTTTTCAAAAGTGTATAAGTTTTGAACGGATAATTATGGACAAACAATTTTACCTTCGTTTTGTAGGTGAAACCTAGTCCTATTAGAATAATTGATAGTATGATTACAATTTTTGCCGATAGTGAGGTCACACGGGTTCAAAAACAGGCCAAAATTAAATCAAAATCAGCTATAAGTCTTTACACAGCATTCACAGCTATCTGGTCTCTTCGGAAAAGTTGTGTGTTTTATGATGATAAAAAATACCTTAGAACATTGTTAATGCGAAAAATCAGAAATAGAAAAGTTATGAGTAAAAATAGGAAATGAAGGAGTTCACCATAGAGAACTTCTCATAACTCGATTACTATGAGTGATAGAGACAACATGTCTTCTGCAAAATTTATTAAAATGCTCTCCTCTACAACTTTGTTGAAGACAGCTAAGCGCTATCTCTTTCGGTTCAAAAGTTAAATTTTCTGTAGCCTACTATGATCAATTTTTTTTTAAATAATGTTACCAAAAGATGGCGCTTTTTACACACACAAACATTGTAGAATATGTGAAATCGCTAATATGGACAGTTTTGACTCCAGTGAATTAAGTACCTCAAAACGCTGTTTTGAGCCACTGTGTAGTGGCGAGGTTCTTTTAAAAGGCAAAAGCAATAATGGCGAATAGTGTACGGAAACATACAGTGAAGCTAGTCCTTTGACACGACTTAAAAATTCTTTCCTAGGTTCTCAAATTTACGTTAAACAACTTGAAGTTTTCCGCGGAAGACATCCACAGTATCTACAAAGACGAAAATTGAGGACAGTTTTTTTATACATTATACATTTCGATACGATGATGGACTTACTGCAAGAGTGCAGGTTAGAATGACAAGAAAAACTACAAGGGGCAGCCCTATGGGGTTGCACGACCTGTAGACGTAGGACTATACTACTTAATGTAAAATATTTATTTTCTTAGTACTTAGTGTGTGGGAAAAACACCCGGACCGGTGAAGAAAAATCAAATTTTAGACAATATAATCACATCTCATGTATAGACCAAGCTTTCTAATTGCTCTCAAACAGATCCTAAAAGTTCAAACACCCTTGGATAACTCTAAGTTTGTAGGTGTGTTTCGATGCCACAGGATTGTAAAATGGTTAATATTACGTCATGAAAATTCAATTCTTCCGTGACATTTTTTTTGCCTGCAAAATGCCCTGTGTGTATGCAAAGCTCATGATTTGTTGGGATATTAGCATTGATCGGAAAATGCTTTCTAAAGCAGCGCATTGCATACTTATAGGACATTTTGCAGGTCACCAGTTCATTTTACCACCGCCACATGTTCATTTTACCCACTCGCTATAAACATGTCTCATTTTTGGACATGTTTAGAAATCAAGAATCATGTTTGAAAAAATGTGTTTATGACGAAGTATTTTTACCAGATATGTACAAAACATGTCTAACAAGAAACATATAAGGTGATGGTAATATCTCATTCACTTATTAGTTAGAAAATAATGACTTTGCTTAACGTGTTCATTTTACTGCCAGTTCCCCTACCTACCAACACATTCGCCCCAAACATTGAACCCAAGCGCACAATGCAAAATGAGTCAACGCTGATGATGATGGGTAGAGCGAAAGAGACAACTAGTACCACCACGACACTATTAACGCATTTCACCAAAATTCAACGCGGCCATTCCCGATTGAAAGGAACGGCCGCGCTTAGCCCATCTGTCATAATATCGTGATTTTGCATAGCGAAGGGCTGAATGATAACACATTTTATTCCAAAAAAACAGCCCTGCGTTATGCAACACTTTGTGCAGGTTGATTATACCAGTTGCAAGTGGGGCCAAATTCACCAAGTTCAGTAAAATTCCTTTTAAATTACATAATTGATAAAATTGCTGGGATGAGCTATACTAATTAATCAAATCCTGTTTTAAAAACTGTCCTTGAGTTTAAACCAAAATGGGAAGCTTATTACTACCACTACATTACTTAATTTCAAGCGCAAATAGCAAATACATGTGCTAGGTAAACCAAAAAATTACTGGCAACCTTACAGCGGCATTTAGGAAGCAGTTGGAGCGGTCGCCTGTTGGACGACACAGGGTGCTTCGCCAGCCGTTCAACAGGGAACTGAGCGTGTCTGGCCAAGTCCGTTCTTTAAATAGTCGATGATGACGTCATTCATAGAAGCGTAGCGCGCTAGGTACACCAATCTGTCGTACAGGGCTTGGGAAGCGCTATCTTCTGTGTGTTAATGCGCGATATTTTGACAAGGTTGTATATTATTTAATTTTTTAATGCCATGATATCAAAAATCTTTGGGTTTATCTGTTGCAATCTATTCTTAGAAGTATTTCGGGGCGATTTGTGCAAAAAAATTGAAAATTTATCGTGAGATGGCTGAATTATATGCATTTAAAATTGGACCACTTTTCGTTACATACCATTTTTGAAGAATTTGCAGAGTGCACCCCTTATCGAAAACAAAGACGTAGTCCTACGTCAAAAAATGACCCCTATCGGCCCACCCCTGAGTCGATTCCTAGTACCACCAGGAGAACTTGCTCCAAATTTAAAGCAAATCGGACAAGTCTAGTTACCGGACCAACTTGCTCGAAGTTTGTATGGGATTTTCCGGCAATTTTCATGGAGAAAACCCACTGTAAGGGACCTAGCAGTGCATGGTTGTGTATCGGTACTCGATTCCCACCAACTAATTATTTTTGTGAGCTAATGGTTAGATTTAGCTGAATAGTATGTTCAGAAGAATTACAGTATGTGATACTAGTTATGTTTTGGTTAGAAAATTTTAGTTCTACCCGATCAGAAACACATAACAAGAATATTTCAAAACTATATCTCCCGTTGTTACTTGTTATAATTTTCTGTTATTTTAACTACTAACGAGACCAAATTTATAACACGATATGTTACGAAAATTGCATTCTGTTATAATCTTGTTATTTCATTCTGATCGGGTACCCATGACCGCATAGAGGGTGCCAACACTAACTTTTCAACGGAGAGGTAAGTTGGCGGAACCCTCTTTTCTCCGTTTCTATTAGACATAAAGCACTGTCTCTCGTTGTGTACCTCAAGTAATGTGAAACGCATTATCGAATGTGTTTTTGTTGCAAAATATTATGTTTTGCAGAAGCTGTGGGCGATATTGTGTTTTTGATCATAATTTGTAAATTTTCTTAATTTTAAACATTTTGTGTTATTTAAGGTGGTTTTCAATCTATTCCCCGAATCAACATATTTTTCGATAGTGTGTGAAAAGAGCTTTCAGCATTCGTATAGATATTATACCTATCCATACACAAAAGTAATTTTTTAAATCCTTTTTCATAAAATATGCGGTCGGGTTAAGTTGGCGGTACTATTTACAGAGCGAAAATAGTCATAAAATATTTTCATTTGTGGAATTCACTCCAAAGTAAGAGAAACTTTTTCTTGTGTCTCTCGTCAATGCAGGGGACAATTATTTCGGCCAATCGCCTGAAGAATTTCGAAAATTTGCTTTGGAATATGGAGTACGCGTCGAAGTGAAAATGACTGGATATTTTGACAGAAATGTAATGAAAAGTGTCGAAAAATACAGGGTGTTTGGTTCATGGTTAAGAACCTCTCGAGGGATGATTGATTTTCATATTTGGAAAAAAAATCGTTTTACACATACCATGAAATCTCAACCGTTACAAGTTATTAAACTTTTTGTGTTAAAACTTAGTTGTCTTAAAATAGCTCTAACTCAAAAAATATACTTTGTATTTCAAATCTTTTAGATCCATTGGATAGGTGAGAAAATTTTCCATTGAAAAATGTCCTGAAATGTTTCAGCTAATCAGGTTAAGTAATCTTTTCACAGTGATTTATTTAAAATTTAACAATTTTGATCGATTTTTCGTTCACTTCGCGAAAATCTTAATAATTAACATATCTATTTTAATAATTCAAATTGTTAGTCTTGAAAAGTTGTATAATTTGTTTTTAGACATGATATACTTATCTTGTCTTGTTTTCATGTGTTTGGGTTATTGAACTTGGATATTTTCATCTCATATTCACTAATACTAGCTCTAAGTGAAAAAGTATGGCACTTATTGTACCTTTTGTTATTTTTATTCGAAATCCAGGAAAATTTTGCAGAGAAAAATGTATTAATACCTTTCAGTTAAGTGAATTTAGTATTCTTTTAGAAGCTAATTAGTTTAAAGTTAGTGTTGTTATTAGCATTTTCGTTATTTCTTAAAATAGTAAATAATAAACTTCGCCATTTTTATCATGAAATTAATGCATCTTAGCAAGTTCTACAATTCTTCCTTTGACTCCATTCAATTATCTCTTTTAGTTTCGAAGCAAAATCATGTTTATCTTCTCGTTTCATATGCAAAAACAACGATTTCGAACCCACTGCATTTGTGATAAGGCCATGCTGTGTTGACTATTTAATTGCAGCGAAATGAAAAGCGATAGGGATAAAGTGTCAAATAACAAGTTGCAAATAATATTAAGGGACACCAAATGAACAATAGTGACGATAAATTTAGTTAAATAATAATTAGAAAAATTACAAAAATCACCAAAAAACACAAATTTTGAGTTATTTTACTAGTAAAAAGTCATTTAGTACACTTAACTAAAAGATATCTGTACATACATCGAAAGGAAATTTTCTCAGCTTTCCAATGAAACCCTGATAATAGCGATATAAAGCACATTTTTAGATTAGAGTCATTTAAGAACATGCAAATGAATTACAGGAAAAGTTTAGAAGTCAAATTACAAGGAAACGAGAAGAGATAGGAATATTATGTTGAAGAACAAATTATGAATCGTCCTCAAACACAGCTTTTGGATAATAGATATTGCTATAGCCATAATTCGTTATTTTGAGAAAATTAACAAAAACCTCATCAAAAACACTAACTTTTAACTACTTTACAACTAAAAGGAAATTAGAACTATTTATCTGAAAGATATGAGAACATTATTCAATAGAAAATTTTCTCACCTTTCCAATGGCACTAAAAGATTTAAAATACGAGGTATGTTTTTTGAGTTAGAGGTGTTTTAAGATAAACAAGTTTTTTACACAAAAAGTTCAATAACTCTGTAACGGTTGAGATTCGATGGTATGTGTAGAACGATTTTTTGCTCCAAATATGACAGTAAATGACCCCTCGAGAGATTCTTACTCATGAACCAAACACCCTGTATACAGTTTTATTGAAAAGGCAATCGGCACATTTCATAGGGACCACTGATGTAACTGAATTTCCATTTGATTGCTTATTTTTTGGCATTCCGCCAACTTACCCCATACATACCGCCAACTTACCCCAGGGCTGGGGCAAGTTGGCGGCTTTTCCGCGTCACATATTTTTGTCTATGGAAATGAAGACAACGTATCAAACATTTTAAAAAATTCAGGGATGTTGCCCACAGTCTACCCTTTCATACAACATGTTCTTTTTTGCAAGATTTACCAAAATTAAAGCGTTAAAAATTGAAGACTGAAAACACCGCCAACTAGCTTCGGTCTCCCCTATATCATGACGACTTCTCAAGATGGTGAAATTATCGCTTTAAACCTAAAGTCAATTTTTTTTTGAAATCCAGATCCATTGAAGCAAACAGAAAAATTGCTATGTCCAAAAGCTTCCTTTATAATTCTTTGAAAGAGATTTCTACAAGGCACAGTGAAGGAGAAGATGTATCTGAAGAACTGTCGTATAAAATATCCAAACTTTTCGATATTGAATAAAAAAGACTAAACAACTTTAAACTCAAAATGTAACTAATAATTTACATAATTTACTCGAGGATGAAAAACTACGTACATTCCAAATTTCGAAATGAATATTTACGAAGGAAAAACAAAAAAAATCTGATGTCTAACGGTCAAATATATAGTACAAAGATGGAAATTCAAAGGGCGTTAGAGAACCAGTTTAGAGAAATCTTCTCCAAAGACGACACTTATAATACTAGGGTTGAGATTATTTTGAATTTCTTAACGAAGCAACTTTCGCAGGAAAACAAGGATAAATTAATTGCAACCATTGAGCTTTCTGAAATTGAATTACTACTCAAACAGTCCGTCATAACGTTGATACCAAAAAAAAAAGATCATTCAATTGATTTGAACGACAAAAGACCAATTAGTATGCTGAATTGCGATTACAAACAGACAGAAACCAACATTAGATAGTCTTGTTGGCTCGGGACAAGCGGCTTATATTCCGAATGAGTCATGTATCTCAAACTTAAGATTATTACGAAATGTAACAGTAAACGCTACGCGATCAAAGCGCTTCGGCCTTCTGATCAGTTTAGATATTGAGAAAGCATTTGATCACGTTGATCACAATTTCTTATGGCTAGTGCTAGAGAAATTCTGATTACCTGGGATGTTTGTTAATTGCATACGAAACCTTTGCAGAAAGACTTCATCCATGGTACTTTCTAATGTTTTTTTAACCAACATAATCAATATTTCATTCTCAGTGTGACAAGGCTGTCCATTAAGCATAGCCCTTTTTGTTTAATATATCGAACCCGACTTTTTCATACAAGCTTGCATACAATAAACCTTTCGTTTCGAGATGCGCAATGCCACCCCTGGTATTTTTGTATTCACGGACTGCGTTTCCTGCCAGCTCCAATACTAGGACGGCAAGATAATCCATTTGGTCCGCACACTAGACAGTTGCTCCAGCACCGACACACTCAGCGTAGTTGACTTTTCTCAGCATATCGTGAATTTACAGGGAACAGGAACCGACACGAACCGAAGGACATTTCCCTTCACCATTCTTTCTTTACCGCGTCAAGATATAGCGAGCGTATGTGTGATGCAGACAGCACAAGTGTAACACACGAATGACGCCGCACTCGCATATGACTCCCGGTTTTGTACATACTCCCTTCGGTATACCGTCGAACGAAAATTGAATCAACGCTCACGTCTCTCGCACACTACTCCTTGCACGTGTGCTGTGCTCGGTCCAGTTAACATTCAACGCAAAAGGGGCCGGTCAACGGACGAAAACGGTTTACTTCCATCATCAAGGAGGTAGAGCTTCGAACGAAAACTAGTCTGGCAAAAAGAAAGTTTTTATGCAATGTGGATTGATTTTATTAAAACAATTGTTTTCGTTATTTATAGTAATTCTAAGGAATTGGTACTAGGAGTGCATATTTACAATTCAGACAGTACAAATATCTAGTTTATCTTAATACTTAAACTTTATACGTGTGTCGCACTTAATTGGATGACAAAGAGGCAGTCCTAGTGAAGCTCGCTCGCTTGGTCGAATTGTACTAATTAATCATGGCGTAGATATTAGCTGCTTTCACAAAATCCATTATTTCCGTTATTTTCAGTAATTGTACATACTATGAAATTAGTAATAAAATTGTTGTACATATTTCCAATCAGATATCGAAAAAATCAAATTTATGCTTTCAGTACAAAGGCATTCACGTTCAAAAAATTTGGTAAAGCTCCGGCCGAAAGTTTTGAAACTGTGCCCCTGTGTTGAATCGGTAAAAATATTCTACTGCAGAACCATCTCGAACGTTTTAACGAGAAATAAATGTTTTTAATTTTTTCCGTCCAGCCTTTTGGCGGGTTACAAGTTTTGAGGTTTAACTAAAAACTGTAATTTTCATAACCCTGGAGTATGTTATTCGGTTTTTCAAGTCATAAAAATACACTACTGAAGATTTTTGAAGTGAAACAAAAATTCGGGCAGTAGAGGGTTAAGTAGGGTCCAAGATCTAAGATTAAAGAATGACTTATCTACTAGAAATGATGCGTTTTGCATTGAGCTGAGCTAACTAAAATTGGAAATACATTTGCCGTGGATTCGTTTAAGTATATAATTTGACCGTTTATTGGAAGTGATATAGTCCAAAAATCCCAAATAAAAACTTCAAATATCGTTCACTAGTTTTTTTTACTGCGGAAGTGACAAAAGTGCGCAGTTACAGTGTCGCATTTAGATTTATTTAGAACTGCTTAATTCTGAGCAGTATTACATTCTTGGTGTGCTGGAACTGGGCAGAGTCGAAATCTAACTTTAGCCCACTGAACCCCCTTAAACCAACGCGGTAACACTTACGAATTTACGGTCTCAAATACCATTCACATGCCCATGTGCGATCATATTCATAATCGTTTGGGAGCTCTCACTCTAAAATATGGAACTGCTACACACTTCCTTCATCTGAATCGTAATAAACGGCCACGCGAAAATATACGTTGGCATAGAAATGTTTGTTCCCTTCACGTTAATACATATTACGCATGAGAACA
Source organism: Topomyia yanbarensis (assembly GCF_030247195.1). Lineage (NCBI taxonomy): Eukaryota > Metazoa > Arthropoda > Insecta > Diptera > Culicidae > Topomyia > Topomyia yanbarensis. The sequence goes on along the minus strand of NC_080672.1, from coordinate 427,512,915 downwards.
TACAACCGAGATCATTCGCGCGCACATACGCCCATGATCTCCCACACATAAAAACGCTCCGGTATTCAAGTAAAATGTTAATACTTACATATACATTTCCACGCGAACCTGAATCGATCACATGCAGAAACAGCCCAGGTCTATGCCTACAATTTTCGTCTCAAAGAAAAAAACAAACTAATATACTGTGGAAGTCTCAGAGCGCCATTGCCTGATACTCTAGTGATTTGGGAAAATTCACTCCCTTCTCGAATTGAACCGTACATTCAAAACCGCAATTCGCGTAACAGTACACATGAGTATGTAAGGGGTTACATGGTTATACAAACGAATTTTTACGCAAGCAACGAACACGTGACACACACGCTCGCGATCAAGCCTGTTATCATACAATCGCTCAAGCTCTGCACGATAATACAACCCTGGTCACATACGCGAACATGTTGGCTACACGACCGGTAACTTTTGTGATAGAGGTGAAATCACTCTCTGCCAATATCTGAACTACACACTGAAAATAAACATCAGATTCACGGTCCACACGATCATCCAAGAACATATGGCGAGTATACATGCAAAGTTACCTACACGCTATCACACGCGCAAAGCACGTTAACATACAAACGCTTGAGACGTTCGCGACCATCGCCATATTTATGCATGTGAAACATCACACTAAATTAGCCAGCTATGCCCACTCCAATAACCCCCAGTCTAGTCCAGTATTCTTTACTGTTCCCAAAACATCTTATCTAGAATTACAAACTCTACTAAAAGCTGTTTCCCTATCATTTATTTTCATCTAGGTCTCTTTCTAAAGCTCTAGTTTATCTGTTGACTTTAAATAACCAACCATTGGTGGACCATTTGTCATGGATATTTGTGCATTAAATTTAAATTTTGTCCATAATAACTTAGCATAACAAATCGTTATTTTCGGAAACAAATTATTATTCATAAAAAATTAAAATAAATACCGTCTCCAAATAATCAATTTATATATCCGAAATAGTTCTAATATACATATACGAAGCAATTATCTTTCAATTTATGCCAACTCCGTAGTTTCGCTGACACGCTTTTTCCTATATACAGATACTCCACCGTTAGCGGGATTCGCCAATACGGTTTGGATTTTCTTGATCAATTCATTCAAATATGTAGTTTTCGGACGACAAACATTTTTTGTGAGCCACAAATTTTGTAAGTCTGTGCATGTTCGGAATGGTCGAAGTGGCAGCGCTATAGATTTGATTACTGTTAGCACACAACACAATGTATCGAAAATGTCAACCAAATAAACTAACAAACTCTCATACAGAATTTCTCGTTAAACTGATCAGAAACCAAACCTAGAGCACTGTCGATAACATAATCACTAACCGTTTCTTCGATATTGTCACCAATCACAGCACAGCTGAATAAGAAAAATCTCCAACATAAACAAGAAATGAAAATAGAAAAAGCACAAAAAAGCTTGAAGTTGATTTATTCATTATCTGCATAATAAATTACAAACTTTTTTAAATTAAAATACCTCCATCCTCCCTGGACCGTCCCAACCGACGGTCCTGTTGAAAGACCGCGCGCCAAAGCGGCACCTCTCCGGAGTCCATCATCCTCGACACTGCTGTCCGAAACGCTTTTCATCATCATCGCCATCGCCATCGCGCCAGCAGTTAGCTGGAGAGTTTGTCTTCCTAATTAGATCACTTTCCTGGAGCCGGAAAAGTGTGCAAGCAGAAAAAGAGCGCACCACCGAACAGGACCAAAGTGCGAAAACGCACGAACCTGAGCTGGCTGCAGTTTCATTGAACAGGTACCCGATACCATCGCATCGCATCGGTTGCTGCGATGGATGAAATGCAGCAAAAAAGAAACCGGAAAGTGGCAGGTAGCGTGCCTGGCTAGGGTATAGAACAAGTATTGGCTGAACGAGAAAGGGTGCCAGGGATACTTTGGCTGGTTACTTAAGAGCTTTTGTCGTTTTTAAAACTTTAACGAACTTTTCTAGAGCTGGGTAGGAATTTCCGTGGAAAATTTGTTGAGTGAAAGTTCAGTTAGTAAAATTTTTGAACTTCAGCTATGCATTTTTTTGTGCATCGATGGCGTGTTGCTTGTTTGGCGATTAGGTTGGATGAGTGATCTGTTAGTATAAAAATTTTGTCTGATTGAAGAAAATTTCGGTTCAGGTATCCGAACAGTGGTCTGAAATTGTACGAGGAATAAATTAATAACTTGTAGAGTGTCTGCAACCCATATGATACTTAATACCTATGTACTTAAGCGTCATCACAGAAATTCGGAGCTCGACCGCCAGAACAGGGCTTCGTCTAATATTATAGCAATGGTCTTCTAACATTTTAGCAATGATAGTTAAATGGTGGCTTCGGCAAAGTTTGGACAATACTATTCTGAGCATGACTTCTGAGGGTAATATCTTTGTAAATCCGCCATGTTTTGAGAAAATGCGCATTAAGAGCCATAGTACTCTAGGAAGAGCAAAGAGTTGAAGGAAGAAAGTTTAGAAAAGCATGGCATAGGGTCATATAAGCAAGCTGGAAAAGTATTTCAGCTGAAAATTGAAACGCATTGAAACTTTAGAAGTTTAATGGTGTCCAGAGTCTTACGTCTTATTTTATGTGGTCTAGCTGGTCAAAAGTAATTAGGCCATTACAAATATTTTTTAAAAATTATGTCACCCCCCCCCCCCCCCTGCAAAATCGCTGAAAAAAATCAGGGGGCAAATAATTTTTTTTAAAATAACCAAAATTCAAAAAATTGTCACGTTTTATAGAACAAAAATAGCTTCCATAGAGTTTTGCTTTTCGTAACTGAAAACTATTATGGTAGTTTTAGAAATTACCATCCCATGATAATTTTTATTTTGACCATTCTCGGGTAAATGTGAAGTTTAAATGAGATCATCGATCCAGTCCATCATCAAATGAAACGTTTGCTGGGCGCGGAAGGAAGGACCCATCTGTGTATTATCAAACAAACATCTCATGGAAAGGCTAATACAGACCGACTTCTGAATCGATTCCAAATTAAACTCAACAGTCGATCGAGACATAATCGATCGTTGCATTCGAAAATAATTTCGATAAGGAAACAATCTGAATTCAAATCAGACTCCTGGAGATTTATATGTGGTTCAATATTCTATATACATGAGCTTTACCGAAAGGTTTTTGACATTTAAAGATTTCATATGGGATCGTAGTATTCATACCGTATTTCCGCAGCCATATGTGCGATTCTTATGAACTTGATCAGATCAAAATCTGCTACCAAACCTTCCATTTAAGGCTAAGCTTGTGAAAATCGAATAAGCCGTTTTGCGAGAAGCCGAAGAGACATTAATTCTGAAATATTCCAAGAACCAGAAACATGCGAAATTTTCGAGATAGACGCTGGAATCAAAAGAACTTTGTCTGGCCATCAGCGATCAAGAATGCTCTAGCAAAGCTAAATATAGATCTTACAAATAATGGTATCATCGGCACTTACCGCAGGAAGAACCGGGAATTCATTATCGATGTTAATTTTTGTATCCTTGGAGTAACCGTAAAGATGGACTGAAAAGCGTGCGAGGATATATCCACAGCGACCGCCAAGCGATTTGGCACAGCATTGATAACAGGACTATGAACTACACATGAATATGAATATGTAGGAGATATATAAACGAGTGAAGATGGAAAACAGCGATTTTTCACAGGAACGTGTCCGTCGAAGAACTTGAATTTGAGGGTATCCTCTTCAACCTAAATGCGAACGAGTTCACGGCACTACTAACAAAGGCGTGTAATGCGACCATACCAAGGGATGGGAAACTGAGAAACGGTCGCCGGGTGCAATACGACGATTATCGATCTACGTATAAGTTGCCTCCGAGCTTGGAGAAGAAGTCGGAGATCACTTCGGTTTCTCATCTCGCTCAGTTCAGAAGCTAGAAATCGCTCCGCTGCAATAGCAGGGCAAGTAATCAAATTTACCCGCGCGACGCTTGGCAAAAATTGATTCCTTCTGCCTAGTGTGTGATACGTGAACAAACAATGAGTGACAATGCCAAGCAAAAGTATATCACGATGCGGGCAAACTGTGTTGCTGTCAGAGCTGCAAATTTTCACCAGGTTGTTTTGAACTTGAAGGAAGGACAAATCTCAAGTCATGCCCTACTATGTTCAATTCGCAGTTATTCGTTTACATCATTCATTCAAACAGTCGAGCTGCTCAATCATTTTCCTTTCATTTTCGATTTCATTTACCTTGTGAATATCTCTGTACTGGGATATTGACTAAGTTTTTCAAGCAAAACTACTCTGAACATACTTCTTGCTGTTCATGTAAGCTTGAAAACATTTAAGCTAAACCTGTCAACATTTAACCTAAACTGGCCTCTACAGAGCAGATGACAACTTTGGTTGGTGAATGAAAAAGCATCAATTTGAAATGAAGACGTACGCTTCGGTTATGAAAATCCCGCCAACTTTAAAGTGAATGATTAAGGGAGGCTTTGAATTTGAATCATGGTTGGGTTTGATTGAGCTGAAAGTTGGCATTTGAAAATGAAAATTTGCACCACTAGTTGCTGTTGACTACACGAAATATCCGGTAATACCATCAATTCATGAAGGGGAGCAAATGTTGAAGGTGAACTTGAAGTTCAACGTAGCTTGCGGTACTTTATGCGGTGCAATTCCACCATTTACGTCATGCGGTACTGAACATGTTAAAAAATATTAGTCAAGCAGAATCATTCGCTTCCCAGAACAACACGAAACACGTCATCGAATGTAATGACATTTTATACAGTATTCCAACGTATATAGATGTTGACAGTATCGAAAAAAAGATACATGACCTGGCACCACGTACTAGTTCCTTCGCTATCAGTCCTGTCAAAATACGGAGAGGTGAATAGTGTTAAGGAAGATAGTTGGAGGAACTTCTTCCCAAGACTCCACAACGAAGTTCGTGTGGTGAGAATGCGTCCGACAAAACCTATTCCCTCTTACTTGACTTTCACATGCTAATCACCTAATGATGTTGAATATTCTCAACGAACACTAGTCACGCACCCAGGACAGATTCCTACCTGTCAATATTGTGATCATCTGCTACACCACAGGAAACCTTGCGCAGAGACTGCTAAAGAAATTCCACCTGATACGAGCAAAGCCGGTATACAATCATCGGTTAAACCACAACCAGTTGGTAAACCAACGACTGCAGACCGGACATTCACAAACACCAGCTCAACAACGATCGGCCCCAGTACCACTAAACCATCTGCCATTACCAACATCGAAGTAACAACGATTACAGCAAATGTTTCCAAACCAACAACCAACACCACCAATAAGGAATCTAATACCGATGAAGAAGGATTTACAATAGCGACCCGTAAGCACAAACAACAAATAAGAACATCCGACGATGAGCAAGATGAATGCAGTACCGATGATGACATGGACGTAAACGAAAACGCGAGAGAAGACGGACCAAATGACCCCCAATGTGCGCTCCACGGCTCAGTTGTGCTAACGCATTGAGCTGTGTAAAATATATTTAAAATTAAAAAGAAGTCAGAAAGCTCGAGGGAAGCGAGCTGCAAGAACCGCTCTCAACAAAGCAGTCAAGCTGTACAAGAAAGCCTTGCCACAAAGCCAACGCGAATTTCCTTAGGAAAGACCTACAAAGTTGGCATAACAAAAATAAAAGGCTCAGCTGCACCACCTGAAAGGTGCCCGGAAAAGATGGAGGTCACCATCGAAAGGTTTTCCCCACAACATGAATCTATTCTCGCCGTACAGTGAGGAGGATGATCACAAAGATGAAGATCGATTTACCAACAAACAGATTATCGAGATGGCGAAAGCCATAAAAGTGAAGCGATACATGAGAGCCCGGATATGTTCAAAACGATCCGATAATTGGAAGCGACAAAAGCTGATGTTGCTTCCGATGCCGGGACAACATGGAAATCTTTCAGCGTAGTCAATATATCCCTTGGTAATGTTAGAGAGAAGGAGTAATCCTGAACAAGCTAACGAAGTACGCGGACCGTGAGAACGACATCTCATATAATTCGGCTTCGTTATAGGCAGGTCTACAGTGAAATCCACCCGAACGGGAGTTGTGGAGACAGCAGAGATAAGGATATCGTTTTTGCGTGGTGGTTCCCTTAGGCGTGAAGAATGCTTCAATAGTACTAGCTGGGAAGCAATCGCCCACTCGCTGTACAGCACGAGTAACTCTGCAGGATATTATAGAGCTACTTTCAGTACCGAACACTGATCTACGAGACAGACAAGGGGGAATCACAACTACAACTGACGTTCCTCGACTCGACGCTGTGGAACGCAGTGTACGATGGAGTATTGAAGCTGAAGCTTCCCAGAGATATAACGATTTTCGGCTTCACGGATGATGTGGTGTTCCAAGTAATCGGACAATCGCTAGAAGAGGAGACACTCGACACGGAGACGATTGCCCATCATAAAACAGAGTTGGTGATGACTAGCAGCCGAAAGACAGCGCGGTCGGAAAATATATCATCGACTTGAACTTTTAAAGTCACGACGATTATGTTAAGGGGAAGGCTGTGAGAGTAACCACAGCTTTGCTTGAGGCGCCAGTGTACTGGGCACCACGAACCAGCGGAAATCGCTGGACCGAAGCATGTGAACAGACTAGTTTCACCGTCAGGGACAAGATCGAGTAGGTCGAGTGAAGCACCAGCGGTGGGTCGTCGAGTTTTCAACGAACTGGAAGCAGCGAACTAGAAGCTACGCTCCATCCAGTATCGCCGAACCGCCCTCGCCAAGTACTGGTTGGCCCTTTGAGTAGGATTTATATACTATGCGAGTAGATTGCGACAAAACTGGGAGCTAAATGACTCGCGCAAAAGCCATCGGTATCAGGAGAACTTCCGACGAGGAATTGAGATGGCTCGCGAAAACAGGAACTAAATGGTTCACAGAAACGAGAGCCAAATGGCTAACGGAAGTTCACCACTGCGATTAGCCGGATATGTGTTCGGAGCTAAACCGCTCTAATGTATCATTTTGTCTTAAGACTGAATCAGCCTCCCCACGATATAACGCTTCGATGCAGTCGACATTTTCAGATATCGACGAACTGAATCTAGTGGTATATGACACTCGACACTCCGGGTGTAGCTTAAAAAGTCGAGTTTCAGAGTGATTGCACAGTCTTCCTTATATGAAAAAGGCAAAAAAATAACTGATGATTGCTATACATTTCATAAATCCGTAAATGAATTTCTCTGATATGGCTACCTACTGCGCAACAAGATGGAGAAAAATGCAAAGATTTCGAAGATGTACACGGAACCGAGCCGAATTACTATCATGTACCAAACAAACAAATCTACAAGTCTTCAAGCACAAGCGATAAACCAAAGCTGATGTTTCCACTAGAGTTCGAAAAAGTATAGTATGCACAGGATGTACGTTCGCCAGGCTACTGTATATGAAATACGCAATAGAAAAAATATCAGAGAAAACCATATCTGAGATAAATAATTCCATTGACGCACACTTTACCTTTGGATTCATTTCAGAATGTTTTCCAAAAGTCCATAAGTGAAATGTTGCAATCCTGTTTCTGTACATTGTTATCAAGCAGGTTCACCTTTGACCGATTTCCATGCCTTGTGTGTACAGTCGGTCCATGTGCCGCCACAACGGAACGAAAACTATTCAAGCAACCAAAAGTTAATACCTTAATGTACTCTTAAATGTTTTTTAAGTTCTTAGAGAACTTTCAAGCTCTTATTGGGAATTTAGAAATTGCACTGTTCGGAAAATTATTTAAAACGAAAACTTTAGCATCCCTTTCCTATGTGAACTTTTGATTGATTCAGTAATGTTTGCTTGAATTTTTCTAGTAAAACAAATAGCTCAACCCCGCTATACGAAATCACCCTGCGGAAACGTCCATGAGAACAATCGAAAGAAAATGCAAAAAGAAAAAAAAAATTGTTTTTATTAAAATAAATATTTATTTTTTGTTTGCCCCCCCCTTCAGAAAAAAATTTGTACTTGGACATAATTTTTAAAAAAGATTTGTAATGGCCTTATCTCGCCCTCTTTTTTTTTTTTTATTCATTTCGTTTATTTGATAGGCACAAATGCGTTAGCTTGGCGGTGCCAAATGCTTTTGTTTTTACATTTGGATATCTTAAAACTAGGAGGTTACAATGCTGAAATATTTTTTTTTTTACAAAGGAAAAGAAAGTTTACAGCTATCTTAAGACTAGAAATAAGATTCAATATACAAAAGAGGGCCAAAAGATTTTTTTTATGAAAAAATTTAAAACAAGGGATTCACTTTGATATACAAGAGGGGGAGTAATAGTATTTTACGAAATATTTTACGGTTATCTTAAAACTAACAGTATAGTTTAGTACACAAAAGGGGGGAACAAATATTTATGAGAAATTTCACAGAAATCTTAAAACTAGGGATTCAATTCTATTTACAAGATGGAGGACAAGAGTTTCAATAAAGAGTAAAAATTATAGCTATCTTAAAACTAGGAATACAGAATACTAATTTGAATTTTTTAACTAAAACTTATGCTTGGTCAAGATATTCAAAGGGTGGCTTATTTCCGCATCAGTGTAGCAGCAGTTGTATCAAGGACAGGGGAGAGACAGGGAAAGAAGAGCAAAACTTGCAACTTTCGCTCGAACGGCGGGGGGGGAGGGGAGGGGGATCAGCGAATCAAATTTGCGCCTCAGTATAGTAAGTCGTCGAGTACCGGATTGGCGGATGGTATTCTTCGGACCCGCGGGGAATCCTTCAAAAGTCATCGGACCTCGAGTCGCTCTCGCTTCAGTTTCCTTCTATGCAGGCGTAGTGGTAAGGGCGATGGCGGTTACATAGTGGCACTCTGAAGCTGATCGGTTCCACAAGGCAAGAGGAAACTCTAAAAACGATAAATAAAAGAGAGGGGCTAAATTGGGATATTTATCGTTTTTATGAAGGTATAAATAAGGGACATATAGGGGAAATCACGAGTTGCCAGCATATCTCGGAATGGTACATTGGGTGGTCTACCTCGGGCCCGAAGGGATTCCTTTAACTGAGACCTGGCGTCACAATACCCGGCGCACACCCAGACAACGTGTTCGATGTCGTGATAGCCCTCGTCCCAAGCGCACAGACTACTCTCCGCAAGCCCAATACGCCGCAAATGCGCATCCATGGTGTAGTGATTGGACATAAGTCGGGACATTACACGAATAAAATCCCGACCCACATCCATCCCCCCGAACCAAGGCTTCGTTGATACCTTTGGGATAATCGAATGTAGCCATCGTCCAAGTTCCCCATTGCTCCACGAGGTTTGCCAACTGTTGAGCGTCCTCTGACGACAAGTACTAAAAAATTCGTTGAAGCAGATTGGTCTTTCGTATATGTCACCATTTAATGCGCCCACCTTTGCTAATGAGTCGGCCTTTTCATTGCCCGGGATAGAACAATGAGAGGGGACCCAAACAAAGGTAATCTGATAAGATTTTTCAGATAACGTACACAAGGACTCCTGTATCTTCCCCAGAAAATACGGTAATTACTTTTTAGGCTTCACCGCACGAAGAGCCTCGATAGAGCTGAGGCTGTCCGAAACGATGAAGTAGTGATCTGTGGGCAGAGCGTCGATGATCCCAAGGGTGTACTGAATTGCAGCTAACTCTGCGACGTAAACTGAAGCGGGATCATTGAGCTTGAATGAAGCGGTGATAGTATTGTTGAAGATACCGAAGCCAGTGGACCCATCGAGATTTGATCCGTCTGTGTGAAACATTTTGTCGCAGTCGACTTCTCGGAATTTATTATGAAATATATTGGGGATCACCTGCGGGCGTATATGGTCCGGAATTCCACGAATCTCTTCCTTCATGGATGTGTCGAAGAATACAGTAGAATCAGAAGTATCTAGGAAACGGACACGGTTGGGATTGTACGAAGAAGGATTGATGCTCTGTGCCATGTAGTCGAAGTACAAGGACATAAAACGGGTTTGAGAATTAAGCTCGACGAGCCTCTCGAAGTTTTCAATTACCAACGGGTTCAGAATGTCGCATCGGATGAGCAATCGATATGAGAGTTCCCAAAATCGATTTTTTAGCGGAAGAACGCCCGCCAGCACTTCGAGACTCATCGTATGGGTCGAGTGCATTCAACCCAAGGCAATGCGCAAGCAACGATACTGGATTCTCTCCAGTTTGATGAAGTGTATGTTCGCAGCGGAGCGGAAACAAACGTTGTTTGGTACAACCTGATCAAGTCTTCTGGGTGAGCACCCCACCATGTTCCAGTTATTGTTCGGAGAAAATTGATCCTTTGTTGGCATTTCTGTTTCAGATACCTAATGTGACATCCCCAGGTACCTTTAGAGTCGAACCAGACCCCGAGATATTTAAATGTGAAAACCTGGTTGATCGTTGCACCCATTAATAAAAGCTGGAGTTGCGCCGGCTCACGCTTCCTAGAAAAAACAACCAACTCAGTTTTCTCCGTGGAGAACTCAATACCCAGCTGAAGAGCCCAAGCAGACAAATTGTCCAAGGTATTTTGTAATGGTCCTTGCAAGTCGGCAGCTTTGGGCCCTGTAACAGAGACCACGCCGTCGTCTGCAAGTTGCCTTAGCGTGCATGAATTGGCAAGACAATCGTCAATGTCATTCACGTAGAAATTGTAGAGCAGGGGACTTAGACATGAGCCCTGGGGAAGACCCATGTAGCTAAATCGCGATGTTGTTAAATCGCCATGCGAAAAGTGCATGTGCTTTTCAGACAACAGGTTTAGCAAAAAGTTATTTAAAATTGGCGAAAGACCATGCTGGTGCAGCTTCTCTGACAGAATGTTGATAGAAACTGAGTCAAAAGCCCCCTTAATATCCAAGAAGACTGATGCCATCTGCTCTCTGTTAGCATAGGCCATTTGGATTTCTGTAGAAAGCAACGCAAGGCAATCGTTCGTCCCTTTGCCTTTGCGGAAGCCAAATTGTGTATCTGACAGTAAGCCATTTGCTTCAACCCAATTGTCGAGGCGAAACAAGATCATTTTCTCGAACAACTTCCGAATACAGGACAGCATTGCAATCGACCGATACGAGTTGTGGTCGGAGGCTGGTTTTCCTGGTTTTTGAATGGCGATGACCTTCACTTGCCTCCATTCATAAGGGACAATGTTACCCTCAAGAAACTTGTTAAATAAATTCAACAGGCGCCTTTTTGCAGTGTCAGGCAGATTCTTCAGCAAGTTGAATTTGATTCTGTCTAACCCTGGGGCGTTATTGTTGCACGATAAGAGAGCAAGTGAGAACTCCACCATCGAAAACGGTGTTTCGTTCGCGGTATCGTGAGGAGACGCGGCGCGGTACGTTTTCTGTACCGGGACAGAGTCCGGACAGATCTTCTTGGCGAAAGCGAATATCCAACGGTTTGAATATTCCACGTTCTCGTTGGTACTATTATGATTACGCATACGTCGAGCCGTACCCCAAAGAGTGCTCATCGCTGTTTCTCTCGTTAACCCGTCGACGAACCGGCGCCAATAACTGCGTTTTTTGGCTTTCATTAGACTCTTCATTCGCCTTTCTAACGACGCGTACTGTTGATAGCTAGCGGGTAACCCGTCTTCCCGGAAGGCCTTATATGCAGTGGACTTTTCCGCGTACAGCTCTGAGCACTCTTTATCCCACCACAGGGTGGGAGACCGTCCATGGGTATTCGCGCTGGGTACTGGTTTAGTCTGAGCTTGATTCGCACTGTCGAGAATCAAGCCAGCCAAAAACCTGTACTCTTCCTCCGGAGGAAGTTCTTGAGTGGATTCGATTTTAACGGATATCGCGGTCGCGTAACTCTTCCAATCAATGTTCCGTGTGAGGTCATATGAGACATTGATTGTTTCCGATGGTCTTGAACCGTTAGCAATTGAAATCACGATAGGCAAATGATCGCTACCGTGGGGATTAGGGATCACCTTCCACCTGCAATCTAACTGTAGCGATGTCGAGCAAAGCGACAAATCCAACGCGCTTGCGCGTGCTGGTGGTGTAGGAATCCGCGTCATTTCTCCCGTGTTTAAGATGGTCATGTTGAAATTATCGCAAAGATCTTGGATTAATGTTGATCTATTATCATCATGAAGACAGCCCCATACCGTACCGTGCGAGTTAAAGTCTCCCAGAACTAGCCGCGGTGCCGGTAAGGATTCCGTGATATTACAAAGCGTTCGGTGCCCTACCGAGGCTCTAGGAGGAATGTAGATGGAAGCAATGCAATGCAAACTTGACAAGCGACAATTTCAATGCCTGGTGTCGAAGGGAGGTTAATTCGGTTGAAAGAATAGCACTTTTTGATCCCCAAAAGTACTCCTCCATAGGGGTTTTCTCGATCCAGACGAATTATATTAAAGTCGTGGAAGTTGAGATTTATATCGGAAGTTAACCAAGTTTCACATAATGCGAAAGCATCACATTTTAAACTATTTAGTAAAAATTTAAAGGAATCGATTTTCGGGAGGATACTTCTGCTGTTCCACTGTAGAATAGTGATCGAATCGGTGACCTCGTTCGATGACTTAGCCATCGAAGGATACGATCGCTGCAAGGAGGGGCCATTTAGTAGTCAATTGCTTCAAAAATGTTTGCACTATAGGGAGAAAACGTATCAGAAGGCTTTTAAGAGGATCAGTAACATTGAAAGCTGTGAAAATAAGGTCCACTATGTCAGAAAATTTCATTAGTCCGCTACTGGACTGAGTATCTGTTTGAAAAAAGGGGACACTTGGGGTTTTTGGTGTCCCTGGAAGTGGTGGGTACTCCTTGTTAGAATTAATATTTCCAAGTCCTGGAGCAAATTGCTTCGGCTTTTGTGCATCACTTCCGTTGGATTTATTGGTTGTAGATGGCGCACTCTGAGTGGACGACACCTTGGCACCCTTACGGGGCAATGTAGGGGAGGCTGGATTTCTCCTCTTCCTGGATTCCCCTGGGTTAACCAAAGATGTTCCCTCTCGTGGGTCGTCAGATTCTTGCTCAACGTTAGCCAAACCAGCATAGGGATTTTCGGACAGGACAGATGGCGAAGCATTCTTTAGCATTTCTGCATAAGAACGCCTTGAGCGTTCCTTAAGGGAGCGCTTAATTTTATCCCCGCGCTGCTTGTACGCAGGACATGATTTAAGAGCATGTGAAGGGCCCCCGCAGCAAATACACTTTTCAGTTTCTTTGTCGCAAGAGTCATCCTCATGCTCTCCTTCGCATTTGCCGCATCGTTTCTTATTTCCACAATATGTGGCTGTGTGGCCCAACTGCTTGCAATTGCTGCAGCTCATGACCCGCGGTACAAACAGGCGAACTGGTAGGCGAACCCTGTCAAGGAGGATGTAGTTGGGAAGAGAGGACCCGGCGAATGTCACCCGAAGCGAGCCTGATAGAGAGTAGGTAGTCTTACCTCCCTCGGTGTTTGCGGTATACAATTGTTTGCATTCTAAGATCTTAATCTGTTCAAGAGAGGGGTCCTTAAAGCAGCCAACCCCGTGCTCCAACAGTTCTTCGCATTTCAGGCCCGGTTCGGACACTACCCCATCGATTTCACAGGCCACACAAGGCACGTACGCTTTAAATTCCCGCGTAAAGCGCTCACAGCAAGCAATCGCGTTTGCCTGGCCGAGATCACTCACTAGAACACGTATCTTGTTTGCCCGAACACGTGTTATCTGAGTTACGGCCGGGTAATTAGCAGTCAGATCTCGAGAAAGTTTTAATATATTAACCGGTTTCTCTCCGGTCCGAAAATATACCACCCATGGCCCAGAGGAACCATCTGGGTACTGCTTTATACGGGGAGCAATGCGAGTATTAGGGGGATCAGGGACTTCCATGATTACATCAGATGGTATTTCGCCCTCGGCCATTTAAGCACGAGGGCAGAGCGTTATATAAACGGGAATGTGTCTTATTATTTGATTACAAGGTAGAGTAAAAGTAGGGAAAAGGAAAGAAAGCAAACGAGGGAAAAAAATAAAGCAAAACTTATCTGCAAACAACGTCGATTGTTCCGCACCAGCGAAAACAATGTGCTGGATTTACTTTCGGCACCAGCAGAACGGCAGCTAACGAACGAACAAAGGATGACCTTGACTCACTAAAATTTACACACCGAACACCACTGTGAAATATAACGATCCGTTCCGTTCAAAGGTTAGGAGACGTATGATCTCGCCCTCTTAACATTTCAGCAATTGGGTGTCTTTGAGAGAGTTTCTATACAAAACCCCCTGCCCCTGACTTTTCCATATCAATGATTGATCCACCTAGTAGTCGTATCTTAAATCTACTTTTTTAAAAGTTCTTTTTCAGGATCGGCATAAATTTTTAGAAAATGTTACCTAAAAACAAAGAGATTTTTCTGTAAATAACCTAATATATTTTAATTGACACTGTTAGTTGATTGACTTTTTTGAGCAATGATATTATTTCATGAGAAAACTAACGACTGTTGGTGGAGTTCTTTTTATAGGGGTTTTATTCGGCTTCCAGTCTTTGAAATATTTAACAAACGGAATATTTACTTTTAATCCGACGTTTCGGTTGCTTGTATTGTACTTGCTCAACTTAACAGCGTCGTACGACTTGAATAGTGGTTGATTAAAATTAAAATGCATTGATTTTATTCGAATTTTTGCTATTCTTCTAGCTCCTAAACCTTTTCAGCAAGCAGGTGGAATCGAAATTCATATAAATTCCAGATATGCAGTAATTTTTTTCACAACGAAATATTGCGATAGTTTTTTTTTTTAATATTATCCAATTTCACCCGAAGCACGACGCACCAATCCAATTCACTACCATCTCACCATCGAAACTCGTCCGCTATCATAGCAAAACGCTAACCGATAGTAGGAACTCGTATCTACTAACATTTGCCCTCTAGGTCTCCGTTTCTGGTGAATGGAATTTAAAATGGAATTCGATTCGCCCGAAAATCCACAACACACACTCACACAGACTCAAACAAACGCAACCCGGCCGATGCTCTCTGGTGGATACGATCTGCCTGCCTTCTTCTGCTACCAGCAAGTGGCGCAAAGTGTTTCCCATCAAAAAGAATTACAAACTCTGCGGAAATGGAAATGAATTTAATATTTCAAGCCCGCCAATGTTCCTTCTCTCGTTGGATAAGTCACAGCCGTGGCTGTGACTCTTCCAGCGAGCAGATGATCCACGGAGCATTAATCGGTATAGGAGGTATAGGAGGCAAAAACTTGGCCTGTTTCGATCCGTTGCCAAACCGGGACCAGGAACGAGATGGAACCTGAATCTAGCGGGATCACATTTTTCAGAGCAATTTATCATATAAATTAAACTTTTTCCATGAATCATTAAACTAATTTCTCGTTTCCTGTCTCGATAATGCAAATTTTCCCATCATTCACGTCGCTACACTAAAGTCCATTCTTATTTAGCATCGGTTAGATTTTTTTTTCATTCACGAGCTGCAGTACAGAGCACTCATCGAGTCTGTGGGAAGACTAAAAAAAGCGGAAAGGACATCGTTAAAAATAAAGCTTGATATAAAAAAATCCTATGTACAATATATCCCTGAGGTTCCGTGCTTCCTTCCGACGAGCTATAGTTATTTTCAAAGCACGATGCTATTTCAGTACCTCTTCTACCCACACCGTCATCGTTCCGGCGTCAAAGTACATCGAAAGTTTGTCTTGACAGATGATGGAATCGGTACTCGCTGTTGCACGTGCTGATGGAAGCGGATGCTGGTTCCAGGATATGGTCACGCTAAAATGCATTAGCCCTTTCATGTCCATCATGTTGATAAACTACTATAATTATTGTTTTGCTCAAGTTCTCAATTCTCAGTAGTCAAATTTTTTACAACTCTAAGGATGACAGTTGAAATATTTTATTTGAGTACTAATAGTTTTTAGTAGATTCTGTAGAACTGAAGCAAGAGTTAATTTGATTAAACGTAAGGGAAACCAAAGAAGTAGGGCTTTTTCCCTTCTATTAGCAAACTTCAGGTTTCGCTATTTCAGTAACGTCTGGCGAAATGGCACAAATCAATTATTAAGCAGCCTAAAACAATTTTGGCAGCAAAATTTGTCCTTTTGTTATCTATCCAAGCACCGAGGTGATTTTATTTTGAAGTAGAATACTTTTAACATTTCAATACCAATCTTTCGATCGTGCTAAACAATAGATTTTTCGACAAAATATGTAACTGTAATACATTAAATTGGAGTAGAACTATCTAAGGAATCTGAGAATAATAGAATTTTGAATGAAAATTTGGCTGAAAAGGAACCCCGAGTAAAAATATATTTTGGAAATTCAAAATTTCTGAAAATATGTAATATTTCACGAATTTCAAGATACCCCAAGAGCTATTTCCACAAGTTTATAGTCCCAAATTTACTCTAAAATTCATCCATGCAAACCTAACCTCAATCAGGTTGTAGCAAAAAGCTGTAACGTTTTCAAAATTGTCATTATTTCAAGGTAAAATATTATTGCTTTTCAACGTATCGATTACAAATTAAAAATGCACGCTCAGGTTTTTGTACGCGGGTTTTTTGCGCGGGTTTTTTACGAGTTTTTTTTACACGGATTTTCCAATTAACACGCTTTTTGCAAAAAAAGTCCTTTTGAATGCAAAAGACTTTCTGAATTTCGGAAAGATGGAAGAGACGGGTCTGGAAGACTCCTTATGGCTCGCACTCCAACAATATGGGTATTATCGGAATGGTCTTGGAGAGTAGGTGTTAGAAATTTAAAAAACTTCCAAAAATATTTTAAGTCTTTTGCTGAGAGTTTTTTAGGCGGATTTTCGAATTGAAGCTATTTCTTACGCGGATTTTCCAATTAACGCAGTTTTTACGCGGTGCGTATCCCCCGCGTAAAAACCCTGTGTGTATATCCTGTTTTCAACCCCTCCCAAAGCCTTTTCAGAAAAAAAACAAAACAAAATTGGATTTCATAATGTTTAACCAGAGCTAGAGGGCTTTTGAAATTTCAACCTATTTTTCGGGCTAATTTTCAATGGCCGTTTGACCGAAGCCCATTTCACATATGCACAAACGAACGTTGAAATTTTCATCAAATTCGAAGGACATCAATACGATTAGGTACAAAAGAATTATTTCAAAATGCACTGACCATGGAATCTTAGTACTCGCGGGTAACTGAAGAGTGTTATCTATTATACAGCTGGGTGGATCAAAGCGGATTTTTTTATCTATTGAAGAAATCGTACATTCGATTCCACTGTAAAATATTTGTTTTCCCCACTTTTCAAATATATCAATTAAATTTATTTATGTTTCTCCATAAATTAGTAATCATGTATTTTTCCATTATTTGTTATTTTCTTAATCAATCACTTATTTTTTCATTATTGCCATAATTTTTTATCATGCGATTTTTTACCAGCTTAAAATTTTGATTTTTAACATTTTTTCGTTTCGATCCATATTTTAATTTTTTTTTTCAATTTCATTTTCGATCAGAACAGGATTTTTGAATCTGCATTTAACAATAAATTAGAGTTTAAATTTGTTGAAAAATTGCAATTTTATATCAGAGTCTTAGTAAATCTCAAGTTCGCCAATCATTTTGACGCCAAAATCGTTTTAATTCGAATATTGAATGGAATTTGGAAATTATAACTTTCCTATTTCGCCAATTACTTATTTTTGTGTGCTGTATCCAATCAAACTTTATTTTTGTGTTGCTTTTTTTGTCCTCCAAAATCTAGCGGGAGATTCAAGCCAATAAAACTCTTTCATTATAATTCTTTGCGAATGAAAAATTATAAACTTATATTGTTCGGCGAATGTATTTCTATTGTTTGTAACAATCGGTGAGTGGCTTGAAAACGATGATTAAGTTGGAATATCTTTTCATATCAGTTCATTAAATTTTTTTAATTATGTCATCCAAATCCAAATTGTATATGGTTCAATATTCAATATACATGAATTTTGCAGAAAGGCTTTTGACATTTAAATATTGCATATGGGATCGTAGTGCTCAGACCGCATTTCCGCAGCCATATGAGCGATTCGTAAGAACTTCACCAGTACACTTTAAGGCTACTTTTTATATTCTGTTTGCCTCCCCCTCCCCTCCTTCAGAAAAAAATTGTGCTGGGACATAATTTTTTAAAAATATTTGTATCAACCTAACCGTACTGTTAAAGAATCCGTCTCCGCAAATGCTACAAATGTAACCGAAAAAAAAACAACCCAACTGAAGCTCCACAACAAACAGCGGTCAAAATTGACGATGAATCTGATGCAATAGCACATCCTGTAGCAAAGTACTGGAGCTTAAATTTTACAAGGCTTACGGCAGGTTTCCTGACCGATTCAAGTTTGTTTTCACGAAAAAGAATTATGGTTTGGCAAGGGATCTGTTCCTGCGGCAAACAACCAGCGTTTTGTGGCGGATAAAACAAGGAATTTGAAAGTGTTAAAATTGGGGTGCCATAACAAACAGATTTAACACATAATTAAGTTCCATGATGGTCTAATTACATTTTAGCTAGATCTAACCAGTTGCGAGTGTAGCAAGCACGTGGGACAATGATTCAACGGCAATGGAGTACAACTCATCCTAAAAGAGCGGAATCCACCAAATTATTTCCAATTTCGTCCAATAGACAATCAATGGGCGATAACGAAGATTAAGACAGCAGTCACCAGCGAATTTGATAAATAGATTTATTTTAGCTGAATAAATAGAATCAGGATGTTCAGCATATCGAAATCCCCATGTTGGTAAACTATGAATCTAAATATTATTTTCTCATAAAACCATGAGATTCAATATCATTGTTTTATTTGAAACACTTATCAATAAGTGATTCCGAACAATAAATGTTAAGAATTACTAGAAATAGAAATCACATTTTGATGCCAAATAATTTCAAAATACATGAAATAACGGTTTTTAATAAAAAACGAAATTGATTTCAATATCTTTCGGTAATTAAAGTAAAGAGCGTAATTTTTTTCTCTACAAGAGAATTGCTCACTGTTTCTTTTCGCACGGGTGCTGTCAGTTCAATCGAAGATGGCTTCGAAACAACAAGCACTCCGCGAGCGTGTTGTACGGTTTGACGAAACGCATGGTCATCGTGGAAAAAAGTTGACGGTAGACATCTTTCGAGACGAAAACGTGCCCATGAGTACAGTTTACCGGAAGCGTTGAAAAAGCTGTTCGATAATAAGGACGGAAGGAGTTTGCGTGACACCGCACAGTGGCGGATCTTCGAACAAAAATCGGACAAAACCTAAAATGTTGTCTAATTTTGCTAAAAATCACAATTTAAGCTAATTTTGAGGTGCTGAATTCATTTTTGATGTCAAAAGCATTAGATGCATTTTTCCATACAGTGTTGTTGAACCTTTCTTATGGCTATGTTCTCTTTTTTAGGATAAATTTTCCGTTACTGCTCATCAATATCAACAATATCATAAATTACGAAGAACACTACTTTACATCCATTGTATAACGTGTTGGTTTACTATAAATTTTTTAATTATCTTGCACAAAATACCATGCACAGGTATACCTCTATAGTACGTACACCTACGCTTCGTTTAGCGTACGTACAATCGAAACACAAAAATAAAATTCAAAATATTACTTTTTATGTTTAATATTGAATGGAACTGTTCAAAAATAAAATTTATTACTGATAAACTCACCTATTACTAAGTACTTAATCTTAGAATATTATGGTTTCCATCAACCAGGATGGTTGAAAATGGAGAGTAAAAATATTTCCTTGGTCCCGTACAGTTCCTTTGAATTTAATAGCATTGTCTAGAGCATTTCTCCAAATTTGTAGGATTTTATTGATTTCTTCTTTAAAGTTCTAGAAATATCCTGAATCTCTGAAATTCTTCAGATTTGCTTGAAATTCTCTGAAGATGTTCTTGAATTTTTGATTTTTCTGAAACAGAAGGAGTTATTTTTTGTATATCATATTCGTGTAATAATAACAGTATAATTTATAAAACTGTAAGAACAAACTAAAATTTGCTGGGTGAAAAAAGCAGATGTTCCCATTTTGTGAGTGAGATAACAGTTCTTCTTTGATACATACGGGATTTTAGATTGGTTTTTTATTCCTTTGAATTTTGGTCCCCGAAAACGGATATTTAAATATATTTGCAAAGTCGATATGATTTTAAATTAAAACTATGCCGGCATATGAGCCAAAAGGTATATAAACCATAGTTTTTAACTACACAAAATAGGTCTTGCTAAGCTAGAAAATATTTCTAGAGCCACTCCAATATGGTGGATAAATTTTTTTATGACAGTCACTTGAACCCCAAACGAGGTATTGAGAAAACGCTCATTTAGATGCATTTTTCAGCCCTATGAGTACTACCACCCTCCATCTAAGTCGTTAGCCGTGCGATTTTCACCCATTTCATTCCAAACATTGTATGTAGAATATATAGGAGTCAGCATTCAAATTTTATGTGCTTAATATTTGAAGATCGTTCATCAAAAACCGTTTTATCATCGCTTTAGATTTTAACCTTCAAAACTGCCAAAAATCTTCTTTGGTGTTCGAAGAATGTCTCGAAATTTTACAATTTTGCTTAACCCTTAAATGAGTTTCATCATTTTTCTTTGGTACTCATTTTTCGGTATGGATACGATATTTACCCCTTGTTGAGGCTTTATATCACAGAATTCGGTATGTTTCCAAAGGGTATGCAGTAGAATGCATTTAAGGGTTAAAGTTAGTAAAACTTCTTAAGCTTAAATGACGTACCTAAAGCTTGAAGAGGTTTTTTGATATTCGTCACTTTTCTAATTCTGTAACTTTTTCTCGAAATACTTCGTTGAAATTAATTGTGAGTTCCAAAAAAAGCACTAGGCATTTTTTAAGTTTGGTAGAATTTTATAAAATTTCCAGACGCCCCCTGATGTTTAAAAGATTTTCCATAAATTCTTATTATTCTTGAAACTTCGTAAATTTTCAAGATAAGAATCTCTATATATTACTTGATATCGTAGACTTGACTTCAATTCTCAGAATTTCCCGAGGTTACTAAAATATGTGTGAAAATCGTGAGCACTATGTAGCTTTCTGTAGAAAATATAAGTACAGAATGTCTCTAAAGTATATTTCCTAGATTCCATACGACCTTCGGAGATCGTCCTTAAAGTTCATTGAGATACTCTGAAGTTTGACAAAACCAAACTATAACTTATCTGAGTGTCGAACAAATTATCTGAACTATTAAGGATCACCTTGTAAGTTGGTAATCTCCCGAAATATAAAAGACTTTTCTGAAACTTGTAGGGCGTCCCGAAGGTTGCGGATTTTTTATTATATTTGTTAGATTGCCACGATGAATTTATGACTAACTTAAAGTTTGAAATACTTTGCTGGACTTTACAGAACTACGTTGAGTAACATACAACTTCTCTAAAGTATGCAGAAATCCATAGAACTTCCACAAAAAGTGTCCTATTTTGTGAGGTTAACAAAATCAAACGAAAAAAATATTTGATGGTAAGTGTACGTACTATCGAGGCAAAATGTACGTACTATCGAGGGTACGTACTATCGAGGTATACCTACATGTTCATAGCAGTAACAAAACTTAAAAATATCCTTAAACCCGTTTGCGCACCTAGGCGCAGAACGAGACCATGTTATTCGAAAAGTAGAGGTAATTTCCTATAGAATGCTTCGTTTAAACTGCTGTTAAAAATTCAGTTCTTAACCAATGATCATAAAATTTTGAATATATATCATTAAGTGCATGAGAAATTTAGGAAAAATATGAAATATCAATATTTCAAACATAACTTTTTGTGGTTTTCGCCGGCCTCCAACCACTGTGCGCCGGGTTAAAATATCACTGGTCCCATATCTTGATTCACCGTACCCTCAAGATGGAGGACATTATCTATCGGAAGAAGACTCGGTCCCCCGAGTACACAGACGAGCAGATAGTGATCGTGAAATCGCAGTGCCGGTGGATGATGACGCACTACCGCGGGACGTCGTTCGTGCTGGACGACGAAAGTTACTTTTCGCTCTCGAAGACCCACATTCCAGGAAATGACAGTTACTATTCCAGGCGAAAAGTCGGCCACACCCTCCGAAGTAAAATATAAGTTTAAGCATAAATTAAAAATAAAGAGTTATAATGTACATCGCCATATCGGACAGAGGGATTTCAAAGCCGAGCGGTCTGGCCATCAATCAACAAGTGTACCAGGAGGAGTGTCTTGAGAAAATTCTTCTGTCGTTCTTAAAAACGCATCATGCGGATGGGAAATACGTCTTCTGGCCGGACAAGGCGTCTTCCTATTACGACAAGAAGACGCTGGAGTATCTTGAGCAGAAAAAGATACCGTACGTTCCGAAAGAAAGGAATTCGACCAACTTGCCACAGAGCCGTCCCATTGAGGATTTTTTTTCGGCTCCCTCAGTGCACTAGTGTACAAAAATAATTGGCCGGCCAAGGATACGAAGCAGTTGACCACCAGAATCCGGAATTGTATCCGCAAGAAGGACGTCCATGCCGTCCAGCGCTCTTGTTAGAGCATCGCGACTATGTTGCGTCGTACGGCTGACCAGGGCCCGTTTTTTGAAGACTGAATATTTTGTTTCTAATAAAAAATACTGAATTTGTTGAAATTTTTTTGTTTGTTTTTTAACTACACGACTGAAACAAGTCTCATTTTTTATTGTACGCCCTTTATTTGTTTACTCAATTCGTTGTGTAGAAAAATGTCCTTACAAAAACTTTGGGTTTACACTATGAAGTCACGTTTCGATTTTTTTTTAAATATTTTTTTTAATTTCTGATTATAGAGGTTACATATTAGATCTTAAGGTAATTTGCCTCTTTTGTCGGGTTACAAAAATGCTTTTGGAAACATCTTTACTCCTATGTGCGGGGTTGGAAATCGAACCCAAGTGAGCTGCGTACAAGGCAATCGATTTATTAATTACACTATATCCGCCCCATTTTGTTTTTAAATCTCGGGTATTTAGGAATGCCAAACTTTGGGTGGTTTCCATTTGTATTCTGTTTCCAAATATTTTTTTAATTTGGTTTCGGTGGGGGGGGGGGGGGGGGGGTTACCAAGCCCTTCGGGCCCTGTCACTGGCTACGTCTTTATGAGCGGAATCTTCCAAGGTCCTATGTGGTTTTACCTTGCGATGAATTAATTGATCGGTTTCTTCGTCGAGCGTACTTAGCAGATTACGGTTAACTTCAGCGTTCTAAAACTATGACTTTTCTAGAAATCATTTTTCATCTCTCTATATCTTGTATTTAATTACGGGGATTCAATAGAGTTTCGAATAGTCCTAAAATGCCTTACATAGATCAATATTTTATCTTTACAAATCACAATTCTAATACCGTGGACAATTGGGGTATTTATAAAAACTTTTGCTTAAAACCAAACAGTTTGATAATTATTTTCTTTAGATCTAGAAATTAGGATGGATTATTTTATTAATAATGAAGCCAGCCAAGAGGTAAAAGTTTCGAGCCAAATTTAACCTGCGTTTCATTCGTGGTGCACTGTTCCTAGAAAAGTTCGATGTTCCTAGAAAAGTGCACCTGAGACCACGCAACATCACAAATTACAACCGTGGCCAACTCTAATTCCACATCGGGATGCGTTCTCCACCGACAAACGTGCTCGGATGGAATAAAACAAACCCCAAAAATACAAAACACTTCTGGAACGGAAAGCGAATTTCACGCATGAATAAATTATTTCCTGATTAAATAATTCATATTTGATTTAGCTACTTTGATTTATTGCAATCCGGTTCGTTCCCTTTCAATCACCAAACGACCGTCGAATACACTACTATCAGCTATTTATTTATTGTGTTCATTTTCAGGCGTCTCATCTCGTCTCGTCTCCCGGCGAAAACTCATCAGCGACACACGTACAATGCGGCACACATACAAGGGGGTGCGTGCCATCCTGGGTCCTGGGAAATTGGAACTTCTATAAGGTTTCCCACAATCATGAGAGCCAGGTCTCATGTGGGATACGAGCTCCGGACAGTGTATGGGACGGACGTTCGATTCCGGACACCGTCGTCCGGGTATGGGGAAAAAAATTGCAACGGTTTGCAGTTTTCCTTCCTCACTTTAGACTCCCCCGGACCTAAAACGATTGACTGTGTGTTATTTTTTCCTATTCATTGGATCAAATCCATTTCGGTTGTTTTTTGGCAGCACTCGCCCCGTCGTTTATTGGCAATTTTTGCATTTTTTGTGCTGTTTCGTGTGGCTGCTGACAAATCAATACGGATCCTTCTACGACCTACTCCGGCCAAAAGCGATAAGAAGATGCCAGACCGTTTGCGGTGTAATGGGCACGTGTGGGTGGGTGGGGGAGTGGGCGAAGGCTTTGTGATGAAAAATTCGGCGTCATCGGCTCAGACGATCGTAAAGTGTGCGATTTTGTTTTCACTATTTTGCTCGCCGTCGTCGCTCCTGGCGAAACGTGCTTCAAAGACGGCGCTTCTGGCTGTTTTTGATTGTCACACACTGTCGTGTACGCCTTTTATTGTGACTACCATTATTTTTTTTCTCGACTCTAGATGTCTTCAAAAGCTTTGCGATTTGAATACAATAGAGTGAATTTTACGCCTCGCACGTGCGATCGGTTTGAACACTTTATTTACGCGCTGTCGCTTTTCCAACGCAGGTAGTTCTACCACTTGAACTGAGTTATTCGAGCATGGTGATAAATAATGGTAAAGCTTGCGATTGAATATAGCAAGGACGGATGTCGAGGACATGATATTTATATTGACCTAGCATGACTTTACAAGATTAAGGTTTTATTGCAGTTCGTGTGTACTTCGAATATTATTTGACAAGTCTTGTCGACCAAAACGAATCATCATTTGCCGTTTATAGCTATTATATTGGTGCTCACTTCGAAGAATTTTTTTTTGCCATATCCAAACAATGAAATATTTGGGAAGTAAATTCTATATCCAACACGTAGCTATAGGAGTCTCATAATCAGCCACAACAGATCTGTCTGGTTTGTTTAACATGGAAATACACTGAAATAATTAGGGATGGGAAATCTCTTTCGAGCAATGTTTTCAAAAACTTTGCGTAAACTTAAAAATTGTTTCTGATTACATTACCTGTTGAAATAAACCCAGCAATACCAGAGATGACTTACTTTCCCGCAGTAACATCACCACCAGTCCCGCTACATTTGCTAAAGCGAATAGATCACAGACGTTGGCGGTGGTGTGAATTTCTTTCAAAACGCCACTCTTCCAACGCAGAATAATTTGTTAGAGCTGCCAGGAAATATTCCATCTTCCTTCCGTGCGCAATCCGAAAGTTTGCCCTACATCTCGCAGCTCAAGTGCCACCTGTTTTTACACCATCAGCAGCAGCAGCATCAGCAGCACCGAGCCTTTGCATCAAAACTGGCAGAGAAACTTTCCCCCCCTGTAGCGTGTGAAATATTTCTGCATTTTCATTTCTCCCATGCGCACCACACCAGCAAACCCGGAGGCATTTTTCCGCCCATTTCAATGCAACCGCTGGAAAGTTATCCTGCCAACCCAAACTAAGATAGAACCAGCAAACGGCAAATTCACGCGGCCGGTTTGCACCAGTAACATCCGAATGGGATGGGAGGACCCCCCCCCCCCCCCCACGCGGTCGTTCCCAACCAAATCAATGCCGAATGCGGAATTGCCACTGCCGGACCCGTTTCCTTTTACGCCAAGTAAGACTGAATCAAAGTTTTCTTATTTGAACAGTGCTGATTCCATTAGAATATGAGCCCGGGCAAATATTTCCAATATTTCATGTAAGCTTCTTTTCCGACGAGAACGAGTCGAGATTCCACGGCATTGGGAAAGTTTCTTTGCCACTGTGAATCGGCATCGGAAGGGAGGAAAATGTTAATAAACTTTTAAGTTCGAAGAGAAATTAAGTTTTATTCGAATTTTATCAGATATTATCGTCCTCTATCAGTTTGTCTTCCCTTCGGGTTCTGGTTCGGTCGGTGGATGAAATCCGGGAAATGAGAAGGAAATTTATAGAGAAAAATTTTTCATCATTAGAGTGTAATTCGAGAGCGGAAAGCTGCACTGCTATTACCGCTTTGGCTGTGTAATAGAATGATACGCTAGAGAGGATGACTTGAAACGGGGCCTTTTTCAGAAATACGGATAGACGTTTTTCGCCGCCATTTGGGTTAGGATTTTTTTGAAGAAAAATTACAATGGAAATTTTTTATATGAAATAGGGAGATAAAGATTTTTTACAGTCACTAGTAATTGGAATTTTGATTATCTTAGGTAATAAACCATGGAAAGAAGGAACATTATGGAGGATGCAAAGTGATGCCTAATTAAGTGATTTGCTTTATTTCACTCTAGCTTTGAATGCAATTATAAACAAAAACCATTTTTGATTGTGTAGAAGCAGACAATGAGTAATCGCCGCTATCGAACACGGGTGTACTCCATTGGGCATTAATACGTTAGACATGCATGGTGCAATTGTCCAAGAAGAAAATATATGTCTTAAAGAACAGCTCATGAAAGAAAGAATGATGCATTAGCTACTTTTATATTGATTATCTCCCATATTATTCAGTTGTTTATTTATAGTCATAGTGTACGTATCATTTATGCCAAATATGAGTAGAATTGGTTCACACATAAAAAAGTTTTTCATATAGCGTTCAAAAATATTTTTTGTAGACTAGCTGGAGGCTACTTTGCACACTTCTTGAATTCGATATAAAATCGAAATTAACCGGTTTTATATACTTTCATTGAAATATCATTAATTTATACTGATATCAGAGGCTTTTCAACAATAAAGTATCACACATTTATCGCATTTTCTGTAATAAGGGATTCATTTTAATTTAACATTTACAACGTTACTTGTCAGAAAAACTTGAGTAGGTTGAGACTGCATATTGTTTTTCGTATAGAAAAAAGGAAAATGACGGAAAATGGCAATATCAGTTTATTTCTAGTATGTTTGAATAGGTTTTAAGAGCATTTAAAGAATTATCAATTATAGAAATAGCCAGGTGGGATTGAAAATTTCGGAATATAAAAAAAGTGAAATAAGGGGCTATTTATGACGTATATTTGAGTGCTAAATTGATGGCGTAATTAGTACACAAGGCCACGTTCTCAAGTTATGCACTTTTTATGTCAAGAATTCTTAAATAAAGGTCCGAAACCAGTTTTTTCACGGCCAAGATCACATTATTTCGTAAGCACCAACTTTGGAGGTTTATTGTCTTCAAAGAAATTATACAACATAATACAGTGCATCTCATAAAAAAAAACAATTTTGGTAATTAATTCTCTTGAACATAATTACGGAGAATAAACTCAAATCATTATTTAGAGGCTTGGTGTCTTCGGTAAAGTTGTTGATAATGATATTTAAAACAACTTTTCTAAACACACAAAAATCTTCAAATGCTCATAAAAGCCGATCCTGACGTACTAGAAACAAACGAAAAACGCCATTTTTCATCTTTTTTCTTCTTCTTTCCGAAAAACAGTATGTGGTCTCGGTACACTTAAGATTTTCTGTTTTGTTGAGCAGTCTTATTTTACGAGCCTCCAATCACTTTTATCGGCCCTTGAAGTGCTTTATTTGTTTTGGTAAACAGTGTTAAGAAAATGACAAAAGATTTATGCAACATGTTTAAAAGACATGGCTCTACAAATTTCAAAGGTATAAAAAAACTAATAAAAGCGCGTCTGTTAGTAAATTTCGACATATTCAAAGTAGCCCCGCACGACGGTATTAGCAATTTTGCTCCAACAAAAATAATTAATTCGTGGAATTACGCCCTTTGAAAAAGTTGCATTATAAAATGTCCACAATCTAATGTTTATCATTTTAAGGATGTAAAAATTTTTTTCAATGTATTTGGATCATGGAGAAGCTTTCAATAAAAAAAGTTTTCCTAACAATAACTTTTGACATATTTTTATAATTCATACTGTTTGCAGTTAAAAATACAATTTTCTTTTTGAATATGATTCCAAACGCCATATTGAATCAGAATGCCCATAACAAAATTTTCTGAAATGTAGTAGTTCTCGAGATATTTTAAATTTTGTTTTAACAACGCAATTATTTTGTTTCATTACGACCTTTTCATAAGTTATTCGTGTTTTTCCATCAACAACAATAGGTTTATCAGAAGGTCCATTACATTTTCCTTCCCATGACATTAAGGGACCATCCATAAATGACGTAGCATTATATGGGGGAGGGGGAGTCTTGTATGTTATGATGATGTGTGGCGACAGGGGGGTAGGGGGTCATGCCGTGCTACGTAGCTTTTTAAAAGGGAATAGGGGTTGACCTGATGTGACCCGTTTCATCTATCATTTATCATAG
This sequence comes from Topomyia yanbarensis, assembly GCF_030247195.1. Taxonomy (NCBI): domain Eukaryota; kingdom Metazoa; phylum Arthropoda; class Insecta; order Diptera; family Culicidae; genus Topomyia; species Topomyia yanbarensis. The sequence continues at coordinate 427,484,406 of NC_080672.1, read as the reverse complement.
TTTGGTTGTTTTCATGTAGCTTTCAAATTGTTTACAATATCGCCTTGATGTCAAAGGAAAGAAAATGTTATGGGCCTTTTGAAAAACCTATTATGAAGAAACGCGAATAACTTATGAAAAGGTCGTAAATAATTTTTTTGTGTAAAATGACACAACATTTTTTTCAGTGCATATTTTTTTCGTGCAGAATTATTCATTCCCTATAACTCGTTTTCAGATATTTTTGCTGTATAAAATATAGTAATCGAACGAACAATATTTGCAATTTAAGCAAGTAGAAACGTATACGCCCATTTAAAACATTGCTCTTGACTCCAAATAATCGTATTAACTGTGGAAAATGTTTAGTTTTCCATGCCGGCGAAACGTGTAAAGTTTCATTGGAATCAAAGATGGTCGGTCAAGACTTTAAAGATTTTCTGACGGATCTCCGTGGAATTGGTAAAATGGTACCAGAGCCTGGTGGCAGTCATGGGATACATTGCCATCGAAGAATGTGAGCTGACATGTAACGCAGCAGCTATTATGCCTACAATATCAGAACACAAACTGACATTTTTTTCTATTTTCCATTTTTATACATGTACATCAAATTGTACGTACCATTCATAATTACTGCTTTCACATAATCCATTATTTTTAGTATTTGTACATTCTACAGAATTAGTTACAAAATTGTTGTGTATATTTCCAATCAGCTAGCGAAAAAATATTTTTTTTTATTTTATTCTGTGCAACGTCAGATGAACCGAGTAAACTTCATGCCAAAAATCTTAAAACAGATCGTTGAAACGTTAACATCATTCTACTTAAAAACTCCTGTTTAAGATCAGTTTCATGTGTATTAAGGTATGATTAACGTGCCTTAACTTAGTTCTTACATACCTGCATGGTGGAATTGTCCAAGAATAAAATGTTTGCCTTGAAAATCAGCTCATAAAAATAAGAATGATGTATTTTATTGTTTATTCAACGAAGCGGTTATTAAGCATTACGTTTATTCAACCCGAGATACATATAGATACGCTATTGAATCCAGTATTCAAATGTACATCATAAGTAGCCACTAACTTGAAATTTTGTTTAATTTTCTTCATTTCCAATGGTATTTAGTGGCTATTCAAATAATTGATGGTACAAAAGGAAATCAAATGCTCATTGTTGTGACCTCGCCGTTTAGTGTTCCCGCCTAATAGCGTTATTTCAGAATGTTTAGGCTGTGTCCAACGTCGATGGTAGTGATAAAGAATAGCATGCAAATAAGAAGTATTTTCAGGCTGTGTTGGCATTAACGATACATTTGTTTTAGACACTACGAATAACTACACTACATTTATTATCTATTTATACAAAAACTACATTAAGCTTTAAATGAGTACAAGTGACCGGACCGAACGTGATAAAGACTGATTTTGAAGTGTTTAACCATTCTTACTCACTTTACCATACTACCCTGTTGCTACCACTATCTGCTACCATGTACACTGATAGAATATATTCGTAAATCGCTATGCATTAGTTTCGTACAGATAATTTTCATAAAATATACGAATTTTTCGTACATAGAATGAATCGTTCGTAGTTCTATTGAAACACATTGATTTTTTATTACGAGTTTTTCGTGAAAACCACGAAACGACTTTCGTTGGCTTATTACAAAACAGCTTCGTTCGGCAAACGAATTGTTCGCTGCTATATACGAATATCTTTATAATATTTACAAGCACCATTCGTCGAACCGTCAACGTCAGCAGAGCTTCAATAGAGGTAGAATATGGAGTCATTGTTGCTATACGTCAGATAATTGTTGATGTTCACGACGGTCTCGATTTGGGTATTTAGTAGCCGTATCCATGTCCGTCGGTTTCAGGAAGATTTTCTAAACCTCTTCCGCTTCTAGTTGATCCAGAATCCGGAGCAGTACGGATTCAGTTGAGCCATCACTCGATGCTTTTGCATGAATAATTTTGAGTTTTCTCTGCTGAAGCAATGTAAAAGAATATGCTATTAAATACGAAAACTTCTCTTAGATGAACGAAATGAATTCGTGCGACCAACGAGATTGTTCGTAATATACATAGACATTTATTAAAATAAACAAACCATTTCGTTTCATTCACGAAAATTAATGTCGTTTTCAACGACAGCATTCGTGTAATGTACACTAAATAAGTAAAATTCACGAAAACTTTCGTTCATCAAGCGACCATTTCTTCATATCACGAAAAAAATCGATTTTGCCAGATCTGTTTTTTTAACTAAAAAAATCGGTGTTGTCAAACGTCGATCCCAAAAGATCGCATGAAAAAATAAGAAGATAATAAATACGAAAACTTTTCTAAGATGAACGAAATGAACTCGTGCGACCAACGAAGTCGTTCGTAATATACACAAACATTTATTGAAATAAACGAATGATTTCATTTCATTCACGAATAATAATGTCGTTATCAACGATAAAATTCGAGCCAAGCGTCCATTTCTTCACACCACAATCTTTTTAGTCCTCAATAGAAGGGAGCAGGTTGAATTAAAATCGATTTTGCCAGATCGATCCTTTTAGTTAATTGAAAAAATCGTTGTTGTCAAACATGGATCACAAAAGATCGGCTGAAAACAATAAGAACGAATTGCCAATTGCCAAAGCTTAATTTAATATATGTAATAAATTATACAATACTGCCTTGCAGGAATGGTTTCTGATAAAAAAATAGAAATTTTGGTTAAGTATGAGCATGAGTTAACCGCCGATTTAATCAAATTTCCGGTTAAGATATCGAAGATTTATAAGTTTCTCAGAACATTACAAATTCGACGTTCAATAATCGTAAATATAAATGCGGATTCTACTCGCCAGTGATTCATTTTGCCGTTTTACAGATATAACTCAATACGTATGGTGCTACTTCAGATTCGAGTGATTCTACTATTCTTAGATGAGCCTAGGGTCCAGCTCTGGTGCCTAGAATTAAAAATCTTCGAGATCTTTGGTTGATTTTCAGTATTAGCATGTTGGGTTCGGGCTTCCCAAATTTAAAATTTTCGGGTCGGGTTCGGGTTTTTCAAATTCTATAATTTCGGGCTCGGGTCGGGTTCGGGTTTTCAAATTTTAAATTCTCGGAGTCGGGTCGGGTTCGGGTTTTCAAATTTTAAATTCTCGGAGTCGGGTCGGGTTCGAGTTTTGCAAAATTTTCATTCTCGGGTACTGCTCGGGTTCGGGTTCGGATTTTTCAAATTTTATAATTTCGGGCTTTTCAATTTTCATGCTCTCGGGTTTGGGTCGGGTTCGACAAAATTGAAACCCGACCATCTCTAATCTTGACTTATTAGATTCCAACGGAAAACGCCATTTTTCATCAGCTTCTATGAGGACGTTTTCATGCAGGTATTTTATTTGATATTGATATGATTTGTCAACTATAAGATCCGCACTAGAGATCAGCTACAAGATCTCGTTCCCACAATTTATCAAAAGTCCTTATGGTGTTTGAAACATTAAGTTTTCAATGTAATCATTAGATATTAAACTTCCAAAATTATTTTTTGATTGTTAAATATTGATTTTTTTGCCTTACTCATATAGAAAGGTTATGCAATCACTCTGAAAAATGCCAACCAAATACCGGCCCGGAGGGCCGAGTGTCATATCCCATTCGACTCAGTTCGTCGAGATCGGAAAAAGTCTGTACGTGTGTGTATGTGTGTGTATGTGTGTGTATGTGTGTGTATGTATGTGCGTATGTGTCAAATAATGTCACTCATTTTTCTCAGAGATGGCTGGACCGATTTACCCAAACTTAGTCTCAAATGAAAGGTGTAACCTTCCCATCGGCTGCTATTGAATTTTGGATCGTTCCGAATTCTGGTTCCGGAATTACGGGTTTCAGAGTGCGTCCACACAGAAATTTCTCATATAAACTATAGGAAAAATTAAAAATGGAATTTTTATTTTTGATTCTAAATGTGTTCAAGGTGCATGAAACGTCGAGATTTGATGCAAACTCGAAAAAAATTTGACGACGATTCACTTTTTTGGATTTTGGCACATTTTTGCCTTTCTCATATAGAAAGGTTATGCAATCACTCTGAAAAACGACAACCTAATCCCGGAGGGCCAAATTTTTTTTTCGACTCGCATAAGGTTTCTGGATTTTAACAGGGGCGTAGTTGATGGTTTACGGAGAGGGGTTACTACCCCCCTCTACTGTTCACTCCCCTCCCTTAAAAATCTCCTTAAATCACCCCTCAGACCACCACCCCATCCAGCCCTCATACCCCTCCCTTTCAACCCCATCATCTTTAAACCACCACTATATCACAAAGCAAACCAATTTAAGCTGGGGAGTCGTTCATTCATGGGACTTTCGCCCTCCTCACATACCCACCCCCGCATGACAAAATGAGTTAGCAAGCAGATAACATTGAGCTAATGCTGATTAGGCTAATGGAATATGATATTTTTTTGTTTCAGGTGTTTCACCGTCGACACGTAGCTCATCAAGTTCGTGGCTGGCATGCCATAGTGTATAAGTGCAAAGTGTACTAAGAATGTAATGGACATTTCCACAATTATGTTGAATATAAAAAGCCTCCGTGCCATAGTTTAGAGAAATGAGAAAGGCACAATTGCACCGCTAGGTGGATTAAAACAGGTTTTTTTTAAATTTAACTGGTCACATCCAATATTTTGGTTGAGAGGGAGGGAGGGGGGGGGGGTTGGGTCCTCAAGTTTTCCAAAAAATTCCAGTTTGTAGGTTTAGTATTAAAAAATGCTACTGCCGATTTCCCAACTCATGCGAAACTCTTTCTAGGCAAAGCGAGATGACTCGTTATATCAGCGGATATGCTGAACAATATATATGTTCTTTGTTTATGATACCGACAGCCAGAGTAACTGTGACTGCACAAATCTTGAGCGTTTTTTCAAAAAGACATCTGCAATGAATTACTCACTTTGTTTACTTTCTCTTCTGTTAATAATTCGGTCGCTTTAACATTTATCCCTCAACTCTTTGCATAATATGCTAGTTAAAACCACCGTCTTTCGATCTGTACTGTAAAATAAGTGAAAAGTGTTATAGTGACGCCGTAAAAATCGAAAGAGAAAGTAAACAAAGAGAGTAACTCATTGTAGATATGTCGTTTTGAATAAAAGCTCTAGAAATATCGCGAGTTGCGAGGTCCGGTATGAGATACGCCTCAATAACCTTATTTAAAAAAATACAAGCACGAGGCATTTCACATCATGCCTGTCTTGTTGTAAACAATGAATACAATGTTAAGTAACTTTTCAATATATAACTAAAATTTTAATATATAAGAAACTTTTCAATATATTAGTTTCCTATATGGAAGTACAGTTCTTGAACCAATGCTATGGAAGCTTTACCTTCCTGCATAAGTTGAGATAGATTCACAGTTGTTGTATGTGTATACTGGAGATTGATTCATTTCCAACATGTATTTCACTACAACTAGAGGACGCTATGCAACTTGGGTTGTTAACACGATGTTTGTGCCATAACAGGTTTAAATGGGGCACGATCATAATTAGATGCACATCAAAATTTAATAAACGAAACATAGCAAAACTTCACCGAAGTACCTTCAGCCGAAAGTTTAACCAAACCCCCAACCAACGAAAATCCGGCAAAGTAATGCCGATCATCGGCGAAAACATACTGGGAAGTTCGCTCGGTGCCTTCCCAGCTTCGGTTGCCATTGAGAATATTTTAAACCCCATCAAAAACTTTAGCACGGGTCGCATGACACTATGGAATTGGGGTTCTCTGTTTGATGGGATTTTGTTACTGGAACAGGAACATAGTATAATTCTGAGCTGGTTGAAACAACCATCACCGACTCCATACCGCTTATCTAGACAGCTGGAAGAAAGAAGGACTGAAGGACAGTTTCCATAAATGGTTGGACAGAGGACAGGCAGATTTAAATTAAGTTATTCCAAAATTTGATATTAATTATTGAAATTAATATTGAATTATATAAAATTACAGCTGAAAGCAAACTCTAACCTAAACCTGAGTTTCGCTTGGCGGATCCGAAAAAATCATCTCGCCTCTACCGTAAGCTTCCAGGTTGCGTAAAGTTTTTGTGACCCGTGCTGTGTGTTGAGCGTTAAATCCCCTTACAATGATAGCTAGTAATAGTACCCTCAGCCTTTAAACCTTTTCTTGAATATCTAGTTTTTTTCGATATACAATAGATTTCAACAAAGCTAACATTTTAGCTCAAGGGTAGTCTTCTAAAGACGCTTCATCTATACGCTGATCAATAATAATATGTATTCACACTGAACTAACCAAAGCAAAAAGTTCACTGAATCCCTTCCGGGATAGGACACACTGTATGAACGAAAACCAAATTTCTGCTGAGCCACCTCAAAAGAACCATGATTACACCTGTCTCTCATTTTCTGTTCGATTTCCATCCCCACTCAGCCGTGAGACCGGAAATCTACGCCCAGAAATTTCTCACGCACGGAACGTATCTCCCATTCCAATTCCATTCTTCACCCTCTCCGAACGGTCATTGCCCGAAAATTGATTGGGCCCAAAAGTCAGCAGCACGGTTCAAATTATCTTCGCCTTCGATCCTGTTGCTGGCGAAAAACAGATCTGCCATCATGGCAAACCCGAACAAAAAGCACACCGGAAATCCGCCTCTCCTGCTGCTCTCTGTGTGTCCCTTTGGGGGGGCCAAATGAACTGTCGAAAGGAAATGATTTAGTGGAAAAAGGCTGATCGAATTAATCCGTTACCGAACCCAACCCGCCGGCCACAGTTCAAATCGGATACATCCATTTCGGCAGCAAACAGCTTTAAATTTGCTAAATCAACCATGGGAAACGGGGCCGATTAGTTGATCCCGCTCAACACGATCCCCTCGCCACTACTCTGGCCGCGTGCCACCATTCGATGCTTAGTTGGTCGAATTAAATCTGTGCAGTGAAAGGGAGATGTGAAAAACTCAATTTAAATAAAGTTGTTTTTGGTAAAACTAATGGATGAGGGTTGGAGTTTGTCACTATTCGGATTCTTTAGAGCGGGCTTTATTTGGCTGTTAGCTAATCTATTTTTAATATGAGCTTGATTCTACCGGATAGTCATATAAATTTACTATTCATACCATTAATTAAATTTATATGATAGCAAATAAAAACGAACAGCTAACGAGATTTTAATGATTGGGCAGTTTGTCAAATTTTTGGAGGCATTGCAAGTCACATTCAAAGTCTGTATAACAGTAAAGTTCAGCTCATCCGTGTAGTCCAAGCAATGATAACGCTTACTCAAACAGTTTTGATACTCTACACGCTGAGTCAACTAGGTCACGGCACTGGCGATTCCGCGGGACAACCAACGGACGAAATCGAGTGTGGTGTACGATTCAGAGTGAAGCCTCCGGGGAACTGGCCTTTCCATGTCTTACTGGTAACATATCCGGCGTCCCCTTCGCTAGCGGCAGTAGTTTTATGCGGAGGGACAGTGATCGGGATGCGAACCGTACTGACCGCGGCGCATTGTGTACTTGGTTCGAATAGACGTCCAGTGAATGTATCGTCGGTAGTCATTTATGCTGCAATATACAATTTAAGTTCTTTGGAAAGCACTCCGCGGCATTCCGTTGAATCAATTATTATCCATCCCGAGTACAGCACGGACACGTTAACGAATGACGTGGCATTGTTGAGGTTGGATGACATTGTTGGATATAATCAATTGGTTCAACCGGTTTGCTTGTGGCCATCGGATAGGAGTGGTTCACGAAAAATTGAGCTTGTGGAAGCGACCGCCATTGGATGGGGAATCGATGCGACTGGCTCGTTTTCGAATGCTCTGAAAGAATGCAATCAACGATTGCCATCGATGGACGAATGCCGAATGCAATTTGGTAGGATTCTGCTACGGAATGAATCACTTTTTTGTGCACGTGAGTATGCAATTAATTGCTCATAATTATATTAATTATGCTCGTGGATAAATTAAATAAATTCTTTACCTTTTTCGTAGGTACAAAAGTCTGTCGAGGAAGTGGAGGTAGTGGGTTGTACGTTCAACGAAAGGGTCGCATGTATCTCAGAGGAATCGTCTTACTTGGACCACCAACTAGCGCTAGTAGCAGATGTGGGGACAACAAGTTAACAGTTTTCTTAGACATGGGAAAGCACTACGACTGGATTCGACAGCAACTTTTTAATGATTTAAAATAATAGAGTATTTTTGGAGACATTTTTTAATAAAACTTTTTCTCGTGACTAACTAGAGTGATGAACAGATTAAATCCATACAACCTCCCAGGGGTTTGGAGTTTTATTTTTACCATTTTTTGTTAACGACCTATTGAGTCAATTTGTCAACAGTTTTTTACGGCATTTAATTAGCATCCTCTGCACAAAATGCAACATGCATATCAGTGTGGGAAATCCACGATCACTCTGCTTCACGATGTTGTTTACAACATTGAGAAAGCCTTCTCGCTCAAGCAATCTAGCTTGGGTGTATTCCTAGATATTGAGGGTGCTTTTGACAATGTGTCCTTCCAGTCTATTCTGGAAGCGACGCGCGGTCATGGGATACCTGCATGTATCTCAGGTTGGATAAACGCAATGCTTAGTAACCGCATACTTTGCTCGTCACTGCGACAGGCTGAGATACGGAAGTTAAGTATTTGCGGTTGTCCTCAGGGCGGCGTTCTGTCACCTTTGTTATGGAACTTAGTAGCTGACGGCTTGTTGAAGAAACTCAATGAGCTTGGATTTCCAACCTACGGGTTTGCTGACGATTACCAAATACTAATTACTGGATTTTGCATCGGAACAATCTTTGACTTGATGCAACAGGCATTAAGAGCTGTCGAACAGTGGTGTCGACAAGTTAAACTATCAGTTAACCCAAGCAAAACTTCAATGGTTCTTTTCACGAAGAAGCGAATAACAACCGGGGTTCGTCCCTTGCAGTTCTTTGATTCTGAGCTGCTGTGTGCAGATCAAGTCAAATACGTTGGAGTCATATTGGATTCCAAAATGAATTGGTCTGCTCACATTGAGTTCAGGGTCAAGAAAGCGTGCATGGCCTTCGGGCAGTGCAGACGAACTTTTGGAAAGACCTGGGGTCTCAAACCTAAATACATCTATTGGATTTACACGACAATTGTACGTCCAATACTGTCATACGGATGCCTTGTGTGGTGGCAGAGGGGAGAGGTGGTGACAGTCCAGTCAAAGCTAAACCATCTGCAAAGAATGGCGCTCATGGCGTTGACTGGTGCTTTCACCACGACTCCGACTGCTGCTCTTGAGGCACTTCTAAATATCAAACCATTGCACATACACTTAAAACAAGAAGCACTATCATGTGCATACAGACTGCAGGTTACTGGGCTTTGGAACAGTAATCATGTTGATCTTGCTACCAGTCATACACGATTGTGGTCACAAATGGTTACATGGGGTGAAGATATTCTTGCTCCCAGCGATATTACACTCACTTGTAGTTTTCCTTACAGGACATTCCATGTTAAGATTCCCTCTCGAGAGGAGTGGTTGTCTGGCTTTATGGAAAGACAACAACAAACGCAAGTGGTTTGTTACACTGACGGTTCTCTGATGGAGGGACGTGCTGGTGCTGGTGTCTACTGTCGTGAAATGAGACTGGAACAATCTCACTCACTAGGTAGATACTGTACTGTATTCCAAGCAGAAATCTTTGCGATTATGTGCGGGGTGCAATCGGCCCTTCAACTGAGTTTGTCCGACAGAGTTATAAACTTCTGCTCCGATAGTCAGGCTGCAATCAAGGCCCTTAGCTCAGACAAATCCCGGTCCAAGCTAGTGATCGCGTGCCGAACCCAAATCGAAGAACTAAGCATTGTCAACACTATCTACCTTGTCTGGGTGCCCGGACATTGCGGTATTACTGGAAATGAATGGGCTGACGAATTGGCCAGGGCAGGTTCAGCGATTGACTTCGTTGGTCCTGAGCCCGCGCTGCCAATTTCGACAAGTTGGATAAGGGAAAAAATACGGTCCTGGGCTTCGTCCGAGCACCGCAATTATTGGAGAAATCTACAAACGTGTCGCCAAACAAAGGCGTTTCTAGAACAACCATGCCCAGTGGTTTCGAAAAATCTCTTACATTTTTCGAAGCTCCACTGCGGCATGCTGACCAGGGCTTTAACCGGCCACTGCAAACTCAATTATCACATGGCAACTATTCAGCGCGCTGAGTCTTTTTCATGTGATCTTTGTGAATCCGACTACGGAACTTCATATCATCTGATATGCAACTGCCCAGCGCTAGCGCAATTGCGATTACGAGTCTTCAGCCGTCCTTATATAGACGAAACCATGTTTGGTCGACTGAAACTCAGAGACATACTAAAGTTTCTTATCCAATGTGGTAAAGAGCTTTAGGCTTATTCGCAGGCAAGTTGAACTACTTGTGAGTTTAAATTACCTGTTGTTTATTTTTTGTTTTGTGCTGTTTTTCCCACCCTTCCAAGTCTACTTCCCTACACCTCCTTGTCCTTTCCTTCCGCTCAGGAAATGATGAAAACACACGGCAAGGCACAAATCCCCGACTATGTACGGGGAACGTGCCATTTGAGCCAATATATTCTGATTCTGATAGACATGGGAAAGCACTACGACTGGATTCGACAGCAACTTTTTAATGATTTAAAATAATAGAGTATTTTTGGAGACATTTTTTAATAAAACTTTTTCTCGTGACTAACTAGAGTGATGAACAGATTAAATCCATACAACCTCCCAGGGGTTTGGAGTTTTATTTTTACCATTTTTTGTTAACGACCTATTGAGTCAATTTGTCAACAGTTTTTTACGGCATTTAATTAGCAAGGGACTGGAAGGTGAAGTATATTTTTCAATATTTAGAGCCATAGTACTCAAGGGAGGGCAAGGTATTGAAGGGAGAAAGTTTAGAAAAGCGTGGAAGGATCATATAGGCAAGCTTAGAGCTCACCGGCGACTTAACATTTTGTCTGCTACCGTAAGAGTCAGGGTCTTTTGGCATTAGAAATGCGAATCACCTAAGTCTACAGCATGTCCGGACAAGCGTAAAGTAACTTGTTACTTCATGCTGTCGGAACCGACTTTCACCACGGAGTTTTCACCATTTTTTTTTCAAATCCGTTCCAATTTCACAATTTAAAACTAAAGCTTTCGTGAAATTTAAAATAAATTTCCAGGCGAACATTTTTGGGTTCATCGAACTTTTAACGAACTATAGTTTGGAAATAGGTCAATCAAAATATTTTCTTTTTCGCCACGTGGACTACCACTTCAAAGTACTAGAGTTCGTCTGAGTATTACTAAGTGAGCCAGAATACAATCCACGCAATTACATTCAATACCGTCTATTAATCTATATTTTACTCTGTGTAGATCTTCAACATGTCGCCGCAGAGACGTGGTGTATAGTGTCGCGTGTCAGTGCTCGTTGATTACCTCTCACAGAAGAGGTATGCCCAATGCGCTGTGAACCCCGCTACATCTACTGCTACTACTACTTTGTTGTAGCGTAATTCAAGAAATGAAAATATTATAATTAGGCCATAATCCATTCCACGCTATGCATCTATTATATCCAATACCTCCTATTACCGTACAACCAAACGCAGCATGCACGCAATCTGCGCTTTCTGAGCAGTATGTAGATAGAAATTTGCATTTTGTTTTGTGCGGATCTTCCTGCATGGATGGATCGTCTCATGCGGAGCTGTAACATTGCAGCCGGCGCACAGTAGGATGGAATAAAAAAACGAACTTGATCCACCTAGCAGTAAGATTGAGACATTTCTTACACCCATCACTGTTGGATCATTTATTAGTAAGCAGAACTGTGAAGTTTGCAGTTTATGAAGTAAGCAACTGACAGTTTCTAGTCCTGCACAAATAAAACCTCAAATAAACTGAATCAATTATGGAAAATCAATAAAACGAACGAAATAAAAAAGCAGCTAAAATGAAAAAAAGTGTTCAAATTCAAAAAAATTATAGAATGAATAATATATATCAAATTAATAAAATTCATAAATATAATTAGATAAGCTCATTAAATGAAAAATAAGGCAAAATTTAAAAATAGTTTTAAAATTAATAAAATAAATTAAATGGACTCAATCTAACAAATTGAATAAACCAAATAAGTAGAATGACTGATTATGAAATGAATAAAAATACAAAAATGAACAAATTGAATTCAATGAATCAAATCAATCAAATGAATCATTCATTGTTCGACTTACGCTTGGGTAAGACGTGTGCTAATGCTTTCGCAATTACCTTCCCCGGCTCAGTTTTTATTGTGTCCAGTGCTCAGTGCAGTGTCAAAGCCAGTTGTGATTGCTAGGCCTTTGTTTCGAAAACAAAGTGTATCGTGCAGGTATTGTCAACCAGTCCCAGCGAAGGTCATCGGCATCGGAAAGATAAGTACCATTTTACCTTCTACTATTATTTTCTGTTTTGACCTTGATACATTCCGTTCCTGCTCTTTTTATCGATCTTTGCGCGAAGTGCTGATCTCGCGCTAAAATGTCCCTCGATGGTCAGCCCATCGATGATAAAATGGATGATGAAACATCTTCTGATAAGCCTCCTACTAAACCCCCTCGCCTAAAAACAGACCCACAGAACTCGACTGGGCCATTTGTGGTCTACTTCCGGACCACAAATAAATCATTCGACATTTAGAAAATATCACGTGATCTGACAGAGCATTAATCGGCCGTGACCTAAATTACAAGGGTTCGCGCGAATAAATTAAAAATTGTTGTTAGCGACCTCGCACAGGCTAACGGGATTGCTTCCTGTACCCGCTTTACGCAGCACTATAGGGTGTATGTACCGTATGTGGATGTAGAGGTCGACGGGGTCTTAACCGAGGCGAGTTTGACATGCGAGGACGTGCTGAAGTATGGGGCTGGCTGTTTTTAAAACCCCCTACTAAAGCCGGTTAAAATATTGGACTGCAAGGTGACTTTCGCCGGATCGTCTCTTTCCAAATTGTGTCCTTCTGGATAGGGTTCGCCTGCCTGTTCGCCTGTTTGTACCGCGGGTAGTGAACTGCTTACAAACAGCGCGGGGATAAAATTAAGCGCTCCCTCAAGGAAGCGCTCTTATGCAGAAATGCTAAAGAATGCTTCGCCATCTGTCCATTCCGAAAATTCCTTTGCTCTTTTGGCTTCTGTTGAGCAAGAATCTGATGATCCACAAGAGGGAGCATCTTCTGTTAACCCGGGGGAGTCCAGGTAGCGGAGAAATCTTTCCTCCCCTAGACTACCTCGTAAGTGTCCCAAGGTGTCCTCCTCTGAGAGTACGCCAACCACATCCAATAAATCCCACGGAAGTGATACCTTAAAGCCTAAGCAATTTGCTCCCGGACTTGGAAATTTAAATTCTAACAAAGAGTACCCACCACTTCCAAGGAATTAAGGAATGGCCTCTCCTTGCAGCGATCGTATCCTTCGATGGCTCATTCATCGAAAGTGGTCACCGATTCGATCACTGTGTTACAGTGGAATTGCAGAAGTATCCTCCCGAAGATCGATTCCTTCAAAATTGCCCAGAACAGTTTAAAATGTTTTACGAAATCAGTTGATTCAGTCTGTAACGTAACTTCTATTGATAAAAGTCAAGGGAAAAGGATGCAGTATGTTTTATTTCATCGTTACTGTTATGCGTAGGACATTGTGTAAATGTTTTGAAATAATTCGTCTTAACATTCCAACTCGACAACATTCCAGTTCGAATTTCTAAATATTAAAGTCCCCCCCCCCTCACCACTCACTACGCCCTATTGCTCAACTACCTACGCTCATGAAATTGAGCTAAGGCTTTTGAATAATTCATCCAAACATTCCAATGTGGTAAATATAAAATATATAATATTATTTTGGAATGCTATATGAAATACCATTGGTACACCCGCAGTGTTGGCAATAAAACTGATTTTTGGCATTTAATTCGATGTATCGAACTTTGAACAGCTATAACTTGGCTTAGAGACATTCTAACACCATACATCCTTCAGGAAAGTTGTTCAGCATATCCTGGACTATACTTCTGTCTATTTGTTAGCATACTACAGGAAGAATTGTAGTCTATAGAATTGAAAATGCAAAAATGTAGGTTTTCCCATACTAATCTCCATACAAATTTCAAACGCAATGCGCCACGCCGGGTCAACACCAATCGACCCCAAAGTTTGCACAGTTGTTTGGGACCCCAAAAGGTACCAAAAAGTGCTGTGCTCGGTTGATGTGGCTATTATTACGTTTTTCCATAAAACAACGCCCCACCCTAGTATATACTACTGCGCACTCCACAAGTATCACGGGAGGAGAATATTTGTTAGTTAGTGTAGAGCGTGGATTCTACTTCTTCTTTACCGATGTCAGAGAGGTGACTCCTTTCCTCTATCTGGACTTGATATCGATCCATCAACTCATGGACCGGGGACCAACGGCTTTACTTCCCTTCTGAATGAAGACGTGACCACAGATTTTTTTTTGGAATTGAACCCAGGCCAATTGGAATGAATGACGGTCACGCTTACCACTCAACCACCGGCGCTGTCAATTGCTACAAGGAAAAAATAATAATCTGGTTCATAAATTCGTGACAAAAGATCACGATTTCGGAAACTGAACGATTTGCTGAAACCGTGACCATATTCCTGAAATCATGAATAATAAACCTCGTATTCATGAAACTATTTGTGTTTTCAAACACCTAGTTCACCCTGGCGTTGCATTCGAATGTTTGGTTGGGTTACTATTGCTGTTCCCTGTATATGTTTAGTTTTTGTTATGATTCTTATTCATGATTTAGCAATACATAACCGATGGTCAAACGATGTTCATGATTTCAGGAACTTATTCGTGATTTTTGTGCTTCTCATCACATCACAGTGCTACTTTATTCGGGAGTTTACTATCGGATTTTTCTGTCAGACTAGCGAGCTTATGA
Source organism: Topomyia yanbarensis (assembly GCF_030247195.1). NCBI lineage: Eukaryota > Metazoa > Arthropoda > Insecta > Diptera > Culicidae > Topomyia > Topomyia yanbarensis. The sequence continues at coordinate 427,469,396 of NC_080672.1, read as the reverse complement.
TTTCAGTCGCAATTTCCGTAATTTCTGTTCACGTTATCGTTGTATTTAATTCTTGTATATAATGATTCATGTTTATGATTTCAGGATCTTATTCACGATTTTTGTAATTTCTGTTCTCGTTATTGTTTTAGAGCTCATTTGCGGTTTTGACATGTGGAGTAATATGACTCATGTTCATAATATCAGCAGTTTTATCATGGAATTGGTAATTTCGCTTCGCCTCGTCGCGATCTGTTATTTTTGGTTACAATCGGTTTTTTACTCGGAGTAACGTGACAATATGGACTGGATCATAGAAGTGTGACTGATTCGCGGTGTCTTGCTCTGTGAATTATTTCACAAACATGATGTGTGGTGCTCAGCGCAGTTTTCGTTTTCTGTCGAAACACAACACAGAACCTTACCAAATGAAAAACGAGGTTCTAGGTTTTCTTATATCTACTGTTTGTATCTATTACTGGTCGCTAGCAGCTGGACATTTCATGAAAAAGTGCATGGAATAAAAGTGATTCCACGAATAATACATTAAATTTTGTGAAATAGTTTTGTGAAAATTTTGTCACCACGTTGCATGAAATTGAAAATGATTAAGGACATTTCCAAATATTACAAGCACGAAAAATAAATAAATAAATGTTTATGATTTTGTTAACTATCTCACGAGCACGAATGGTAATTCGTGAATAATATACTAGGTATCATGAATTAGTTCACGAATATATGAGTAATATTTTATGATTTTGTGAACTATTTCACCAGCATGAATATAGGATCGTGACTAATATATTAAAAATCACGAATTAGTTCGCCAGGATTGAATGGAATCATGAATAAAATTCCGAGTTTTGTGAAGTGGTGTACGACAATATATCAAAATGCTTTGATTTTGCGAACTAATAAATTTCCACTAACAAAAGCGTTATGCGGGCGTTACTGAAATGAAATTGAACATAATTATGAATTAAATTGGTTAGCAAATGCAGAAAAAACATTTGTAATAAATAATAGCAGAAAGGTTCAATTTCACTGTTAGGTGCATTTAATCGGTCTTTTTGGTGCTACGATTAATAGATTTAGAAAATCATTCTGAAAAATTCTTTTAAAGACACAAAGTCTCTGCGATGAACATAAAGTTAAAAGTATTTACAACATTTGTTCAAATTTAATGGTTTAATTTCGTTTCTATTACTATTTTTTTCAACAAGAATTTAAATATTTTAAAATTACTGACTTTTTCGCATGGGGTTTTCAAATCATTCTTCAATCTCCACCCACATGTACTTCTATTATCAGGTAAACATGCGGGCCCCAAAAATAGACCTGGGCCCGGAGTAGTTGCCCATCCCCCTCTCGATGGGCCAAAAGTTAGAAAAAAATCGGATATTAAAAACAAACATTTCATCGTGTTCAGTTCGCCATTCTTCTCCGGAAAACACTTACCTTGCTATTTATTACACAACCCTAAATACTAAATGAAAGTATCTCACGAAAATATTGTTTCTTGATTACAATTTTCACTAATGAATCAGCCATAAAACGCTAAAAATTTGAACATGTATAGCAAACTGACAGTACCGATTTTCGATACAATAATAAGTGCTGCGCAAATGATTCTCAATTAGACGCCATACCCCAAACTACCTCTACTGTGTATACACCTACTATGATGTATTCGTCAATCCTCGACTTGACAAGAGAACACGCGTAAAACTACGCACTTTGTCGAAGGCGTCAATCATTCCAATACTAAGTTCCAACGAGTACATAACTAAACACGACTTCTGATGGTGTCACTCTAATTGAAGTTTCCACTGGAGTTTCCCGGAACTGACCTAATCTCTGCACAGTTTATTAAGCGAAAAATAATCTTCGGGTTTCGTAAGTTTATTTGTGTTATTTAACTAACATTAACTGGAAAAGTTACGCGGAATGAACTACGCTTATTATCCAAGTATTAAACACACGAACAAATAATCAACAAACTTCGATCGTAGTTTCCTCGGCCACAGGGGTAGTCACTGGCTCTTTAAAAGGTGCGTTTTTGCACAATGGTTTAAGTTGGTAAAAATAGTACCTCATCTGGAGTCTGACAATACAGCAATAACTTTAACTTATCTATTAAAATAACAGAAGGGTGTATTTAATCTTTTCACGTCATTCGCTGATTTATACATAAATTCAACTGCAGAATGAATTCACAAATTTACAAATTACTGCCAATCATCATGGTCCTGCTTAAATTTCGGAAAGCAATGAAATCCTCATTATTCCACTTCAAAACGTAAGAAAAGTGAAGAAAAGGTAGAAAATAAAATTGTGTGCCCAAAATGTATAATTCAAATTTATAGCCTGAAAAAAGGTCGCTTGGCACCACCCGCACCGGCAATGGGACGATGGAAAATACGCACAAACACCCGGCGAACCCATTTCCAAACCCTCCTTCGTGCTTTTTCGGTGACATCAAATGAAAGCAAAAACAGGTGACTTCTGCTCTTCGGAGAAAATAAATCGTCGAAAAAATTGACAAATATATGAACTTCTGAATGGTACCTGACGTAAAAGTTTTTCTGGGCGGAAGTAGAATTATCAAACATATAAAACAAATATGAGAGCGTGTTCCGATGTGATTACGACCGAGGTACACAAATACACACACAGAGCACTCCAAAGATTCCTGGCACCACCGCCAGCGAGGCCAAAATGGGAAACTTTACCCATAAATAAAAGTGTGTTGTTTTCATTGCTCTGTAAAGCCGGCAAGCAACGGTGGGCTCGTCTAAACAGACGGATAGTGGGCTCGGAGTTTTTATTTTATTCTCGATGTTATTTCTTCAGATCGCAACTGAAGCCGTTGTTTTTGGGCTCGTAAACTGTGTCCACTTTTTACGATGCCTGGTTGGACGGTTGTAAACTTACCTGCACAAGATCGGGTGCCATATTTCTACGTGGTACTGCAAGTTTTCCCATATATTTAGGATTAATTTTGAACGGTAAAAAGTTGAGTGTACACAATATCGGAGTCATGAATCACAGCTGAACATATGGTACGAAGGAAACTTTTTTTGAAAATGTAGGTGTAAATTGTTGGATTGTTCGGATTTGGTTCTGTTCAAACAAATTCAAAGATCATCATATTAAAATTCTCATAATCAATTATGTTTATTATCTTTTTGTTTTAATTATCTGTTTGTGACTGTCCATTCCGTTTGTATAATTGCTAATTAATTTAAATTTAAAGTTTTATCTTACATTGACAGTTTTGTTTTCTGCACATTTATCTTCTCGTACGAACGCACACAGTGCTCTCCTACACGTAGGAGCTGCCCTAGGAGAGCGTCGTTCTCTATTAGCAGAGTATTTTCAATTACGCTTTCGCTTTAACTACACGTGCTTAACTAGTAACCACTGACTGGAGTCATTTAAAATCTTAATCACAATTATTACTCCCCTTTTTTCCAATTTCTGCCACATTCACACTTATTCCCAACCTTCCCAAGCCATCGAGAGAACGCACTCGCTTATTGGCTTCCGAGTAAAAATAGAAAAAAAAAAAAGGAATTCCGTCGATTTCTCGCACATTCTTTTACTTCTAACCGTAAAATTCCCATAACTTTTTATTACGAGCCGTTGCGCTGCTTTAATTATTTCTATTTGCCAACTTGCTTACCTGGCAGCACACCTGTTGGGTAAAAAAGTGGAAGTAATTTGAAAGAAATAATTATCTTCTTAACGGACAAATTTGTAATCGTCTTGTTCACCCTCGTTCACGGTTGTAATTGTTTCCGTTGCATTCCGTTTCCTTTCCCTCCCTCACCTACCAATTACCTACCATTCCCCCGGTTAGTGTACAGCTTTTTTTTATTCTCAACTTTGCTAATTTGATTTAACTCATATTTTGCGCTCGGTTCGTGTCCACTATTGGTGGATTTTTTTCTTCTCTCTCTCCCCTAGTTTCCCGTGGAACAGAACTTTTTTCTTCCCGACACAACTTTGATTGCAATTTTATTGCATTCTTCGTTGATTCTCATAACGAGCCTGACTCGCTATTTGTTTGACTGCTTGAGATTTGCTCACTGTCGTCTGCGTCGTACGTCTCTGAGTGTCTATCCTAGTGGATCGTGTCGGTTTTGGGTCGCAAGGAACCGGTTTGAGATCTGCTGCAGCTTGGATTTGTTGATACAATTTGGAATTTTTCGGATTGGTTTTTAATGTCGCGTGGAAGTTAAATATCTAGGAAATGATAAGAGACGATGGGCAGATACGAGAATTTTCAACGGATATGAATCTTTTGTTGAGAATATGATCGTGTACCATCAGCTGTTCGAATCGAAAAAATAAAATTCCAGATCCAAGTACACGAAGAAACCAACGAAATCAGGGGCGGCGAACGATGTGGGTAGTATGGGTAATACTACCCACTTGAAAATATGCGAGTGGGCAATTACCCACTCGAAATTTTGAACAAACTTATAATTTGAAAACGGCCATGCATGCATATCGCGTAATCAAATTGCATCACTTTCTGGTAACTGTATTTTCTATTGACATTTTGGGTTAAATTAGTTCAACATCGAACTATAAGCACGTTTTATCGTCCACTGCTTCTTTTTTGGTCGCTTTCAAAAAGAATTCCTCTATCCAAGGAATTGCCGTCTTTAGGAATGGATACACTGGGCCAGGGCCAGAGCATCCGTACTCTAGCGGACTCCACGCTCAGGATAGACAAAAAATCATCAAACATGGATTATTTTGCGAGAGGCCAAGATAATGACGTTTGTTTTCAAATAATGTCAGGTTCGAGCTTCTGTTAGCGAAGTCAAATGTTTATTGAGAAATAAAACTTGACTAGAAATCTATTTTCTCCAGTTTCTAATAGTGCAGATTGCTCAATTTTTTCAATGCTATCTCGTGCTCAATTTTTGACTTCGCGTTAAAATTATAAACTTCTTGTTTTGAGGCAAACTTTTACGTTTTCGTTTACACAGATTTTAACATATGCTGCGCACAGATTAAAAAAAATATTACCTAGCATCTCTGCATTATTTTGCTTTATTCATCAATATTTCGAAATAATTATATTAGTAATGCATCAAGTCGGCTTGACCTTCAACAAAAACGGTTCGATTAAGTAAAGAAAATAGCAAGATCCTTTACGGTAAAAATAAAAATTACAATACTCTTCACTTAAAATTATACGAAGGTATGGTATAGTAAAGAGTAGTTCTTATCTAACCCGAAAAAACGAGCGTAAGATTAAAATCTCCATAATAAAGCAAGTATTTCGATTACTTTTACATTTTTGTGAATTATGCATATCGGCAATTATACCTAACGTATATTACGCCATTCGTCAGGTATGCCTAACGTCACGCACCCAGATTATTTAGACGGTCTTCAGTAAAGTTTCCCGAGAAATTCAAAAACTACCAAATGGTGACAGATTCGCTTGGGATACTCTCACTATGTGACACTAGTGAGCGTAGCAGCTTTCAGCACATTATAGATTATGATATGCAGTGGAGACCCGATATTATCAGCACCCGATTTTATCTACCTCCGATTTTATCAGCTTTTGACCCGATTCTATCAGCTTCATATGAAAATTGATAGATGGTAGTTTGATAAGCTCTAGCAGACGAACCAAGTTGAATTCGAGTAAATCTTTTCTAGGGCATATATTTCTTATCTCAGAGATCCGAAAAATGCTAAAATAAAAATAATATTTTTTTTAATTTTGCACTATCAGACCCCCTTAAGGGGAACATAAAGAAAATAATCAGAAAACGTTACTAGGCTATATCTAAGGAACAAAAAAGAATATTTTAAGAGCTTCGGTTTATAAAAAAGACGGAAAAATATATGTCCCGATTTTATCAATGCCCCTCTGTTATCAGCTAAAAATTCGCCAAGGGACTGATAAAAACGGGTCTTTAATATATTTCAAAAATTTTATAACTTAGCTAGATGGTATTTTCGACAAAGTTCTAGAGGAAGTGAAGGGTGACGCGATTATGGACAGATCAAATTAAAATAGATCTCCCAGGTGGCGCTAGTGAGCATGTATAATTTTTCAAATTCTGTATCTCGAGATCATGATAATTTGGAAGTTTGGTGACCTCGGCAATATTCATCAGCGGGTCGAGTGCTGCGCGACAACGAATAGATAATTTCAAAATACCCCGACTAGGCGGCATCATTTTCCTAAATTATAGAATTTCCAGCTCAATAATTTGAGGAAATGATGCTTCCCGTAAAGTTTCTGAGAACGACGAGGGCTCTCTGATGTTGTGATGATTAAATTGGATATCACCCGCTAGGCATATCTTTTTATTTCAGTATCTTAAAATTATGATAATTTAGAAACGTTATGTCTTCAGCAAAGTTATTAGACAGTTCAAGGTAAACCCGATTGTGACAGATTACTTCGGGATACCCTCATCATGCGGTACTAGTGAACGTAAAAACTTTCAATACAAACTTCCCAAAAATTTAAAAATTTACAAAGATGCAGTTTTCAGCAAAATTCTTAAGTAGGCATACGGCTTACCAAATATGGATCGATTAAATTAGATTAAACACATCAGGAGGTGCTGGTGAGCTTCTAAAAAATTTGATATTCTATATCTTTTCCATTCCACTTGGCTGGTTTAAAGTCGCGTCCAAAAATTAGTGATTTGATTGCTTCGACTCAAATATTCTATGTTTGAATAAACCAGGGTCAGAGTCATATTTTGATGTAGATAGATCCATGGACATACTCTTAAAATAGTATTTTATAAAACTTTAACACAAAGAAAAAAACCTGTTTTAATCCACCTAGTGGTGCAATTGTGTCTTTCTCATTTATCCAAACTATGATTCCGTAGTTGCTTTTTTTCTTTTTTATTAACTGCTAAAATATTCTTACCCCTGCGTCGCAGCAGACAAAAGGTTAAATCGAATATTTGACTGGCAATCAGTGATCTGGACATGCGAGTCGAAGTAATTTGGTGACCATTTCAATAGTTTATATGGGAAATTCCACTGTGACCTTACTAACCAACCTGTATCTCCGGAACCAAGAGTCAGAACCAAATGAAATTCCGCAGCAGTCAAGGTTATTACTGTATCTTTCATTTGAAATCAAGTTTGTAAAAATTGGAAGAGAATTCGCTGGAAAATAGGTGTGATATTAGTTTAGGAACTTGGTGAGTTCCCTGGGGGCAACAAGAACCGTCATAGGTGGCCAATGAGGTCAAAGCTACTTTGAATGGTCATAAGTGATGTAGACTTGCAAATCCAAGTAATGTTGCACTTGTTTTAATATTTATTACATCATTTAGACATCATGTTGTTACCAGTTTGAATGAGAATTTACTGTCTGATCACACTCTTCAACCCGTAACTCCGGCACCGGACGTCGCATCAACTAAAAATTCAATAGCATTATTAAATTAAAAACTATTTAAAAAATATATTTTAGCATATTTATTAAAAACTATTTAAAAAATAACTTTTGTTTGTGGATAGATGTAATATCTATACGGATACTGAAAGCTCCTTTCACGCGCTATCGAAAAAATATAAACATTCGGGAAATAAATTGAAAATCATCCTAAATAACCCAAAGCATTTAAAATTTAGAAAATTTACTTGGTATGCTCGAAAACACAATATCACTTACAACTTCCACCAAACAAATCGTTTTGCAACAAAACCACATTGGATAACGAGTTTCACATAACTTAAGGTACACAAGAAGAGGCAGCGCTATATGTCTAATAGAAACAGAGAAAAAGGGATTCCGCCAACTCACCCCAACCGCCAACTAGCCCCGGGCTCCCCTATATTACTTTTCGAAATAATGTAATAATGTCAAGTCTAGGCAATATTTATGTTTAGTTAGCTGGGAAACAAAATGGTGGATTTAAGTGCTTCGGCGCAGGCTGAGCCTTTTCGAAACACAGTTGAAGCAAAATATATCATATGTAATTCAAATCATTGAATATAAAGCAGGTAATCCAGTTGATTCCAAGATTATGAAAGTTGTTTCAGAGTGTCCAGCAAAGCCGTTGAAACCATTTTGATATTTAAGGACCCGTTGCAAACGTAAGCAGCATTCTCCTGAAAAAGATCTTACAATGTTCAGTAAGACGACTAGAAGGCAATACGAGCCAATGTAAATAGCAAGCAAACCTGTCTTTCTTGGTTTTTATATCCTGAAATATGCTAAGCTTGCTTGCTTTCAACTGAAACTCTCAAGAATGAAAATTACTTTATACCAATAAATACAATGTGTAAAATATTTATGTTTTACATCATAGATAAGGCAATTTTTAGATTGGACAGAAAGCTTTTGTTGCACTTGTATATGAATACAAACCTACAATTTATTACTAAATCATTGTTTGCCTCTCTCCTATAGCAAGGTTATGCAATCACTCTGAACGTCGTCAACTTAGTCTCGGTCCGGAGGGCCGTCTGTCATATACCATTCGACTCAGTTCGTCGAATTCGGAAAATGATTGTGCGTGTGTGCGTATGTGTGTGCGTATGTATGTATGTGACCAAAAATAAGCACATCGGTTACTCACGAATGGCTGAACCGATTTCATCAAACTTAGTCTCAAATGAAAGGTACAACGTTCCCATGCTATTGAATTTCATTTAATTCCGAGTTCCGGTTCCGGAGTTACGGATTTAAGAGTACGGACACACAGCAAATTCACATTTAGTTAGGGGATACGGTGAGGCATTCCCCCCCCCCCCCCGCATTCCCCGGTGAGGCATTCCCCCCCCCCCACACCGCTTTTCCCTAAACCGCCCTTCCTTCATCAAGTACTCCTCTACGCGAATAAAACTTTCTAATTCCTCTAGAATAAATTTTCCTAGTGGGTCTGAAAAACCAGTGCAAAATTTGGTTTGAAATGTTTTTGAGTTGAGAAACTAATTTAAAATTTCTTAACGTTTCAGCGTCGACATTTAGCGACTCAAGTTCGTAGCGTATGTATGTACGTATGTGTAAATCGCACTAAATATTTAATACACATTTCCACCATTATATTAAACGTAACCAGCCATGGAATCGTTGTTTGGATAATTGAGAAAGGCGCAATTGCACCACTAGGTGGATTAACAGGGGCTTTTTCTGTCCATGTTGCTTTAGTTGAAAAAACGCTTTTAATCCACCTAACAGTGTGATGAGACATTTCTTATAACACTTATCTTATCTTGATAACACATACTACACGGTGGCAGGACTCAGAGAATCGCTCAAATCAGCATAGGACAACACCAGTGCTAGAAATCTCAAACCAAATCAATGGGAAAGCGAAAAAATGGCCCATAAAATAGACATACAAACGAATTATTGCTAATGCTCTGTTAATAAAATATCTAAATTCCTCAATCAATGCATTGTGGTGGGAAAACTGAATTTTCCTAAAGAGGTTATGTATATTGTACTGAGCCAAAAAACGATTTTTTTAAATCGATTTGAAGTTTATACTTTACTCAAATTTCCAACGCGACCGAGAACTAAGAAATCAACGCTTTTTCTTGAAAAAAAGCGATACCAGCAGTGACACCATTCAAAGAAAATCAACAGTGAATATTTCCAGACTTGGTTGTATTTCCTATTTAAGAACTATTGTGTTTTTTACATCCTAGATTGCATGATTCAGTGATCGAAACCCAAAACTTCATGAAGTATTTGAAATTATTAAATTAAAATTTGTGTTTGCTATTGAAATTGACAAAATGATAGTATATATAGTATATAGTCCCTTTAGCGATTGTTTACTTTTTCGGTCCCACCTATCAGCATTGAAGTATCGCCCTTACTTTTTTTTACAATACCAATTTTACAATTGGTGGGGGTTTGATGAAAATCGATCTTACTGTCCAAACGGCATAATTCCGAAACCGTAATTTTTGAAGCTTTAAAATTATGTAGAATTAATTTTTCAGAAAATAGATACAGAGTTCGTGTCTTTAGCGAATTTGTTGAGACTTTATTGTAGTCATGAATATTAACCTGAGAATATTCACCATGAATACTTCTTGGACGATATACCGTCAAAATTATTTTATCAAATGATGCGCTGTTTATTGTTTGTAATAGTCATCGAAGATACTAAACCTCCGAAATTGGCGGTTTCAAAATGATGCTATCTTGACCTTAAATTACTGTTTTTAAACATTTGACCTATACATATAATTGGTCATACAACAAAAATCAAATGCTCATCAAAATCGATCAGAACCGCTAGAGTCGAATGGAAATCGTCATTTTTCATAAATTTCTCTCTACATTCGGAAAGTGTTATCCTCGTTATTAATCATATTACGTTTTCGTCTCAACTCGACGCATTCCCAAAATAAAAACCTGTTTTAATCCACCTAGTGGTGCAATTGTGCTTTTCTCATTTGTCCAGACTACGATTCCATGGCTGGTTATGTTCAATACAATGGTGAAAATAAATATTACATGTTCAGTACGATTTGCACATACATACAATGGATCGACAGCTACGATCTTGAGATACTATGTGATACTGAAACACCGCTTGAAACCAGCGGTGGATCATGGAGAAAGATCCGGGAGGTCCAGGTCCTGCCGAAAATTTTCAACTTGTTAAGAAATTTTAAACTAGTTTTAATTTTAAAGTAGCAACCCCTCACTGCATACTCTTTCCGGGCCGGTATGATTGACGATTTTTAGAGTGATTGCATAACCTTTCTATATGAGAAAGGCAAAAATGTACCAAAGTCCAAAAAAGTCAATTTTTGTCAAACATCTCAATGTTTCATGCATTTTAAAGTCATTAGGCATCAAAAATACAAATTTGATTTTGAAAATTTTTCATTTCAGTTTATATGGGAATTTGCTGTGTGATTGCATTCTTCAACTCGTAACTCCGGAACCGGAAATCCAATCAATAAAAAAAATCAATAGCAGCCGATGGGAAGGTTGTACCTTTCATTTGTGACTAACTTTGTGCAAATCGGTCCAGCCATCTCTGAGAAACAGAGGTCACATTTTTTCACATGCACACAGACATTTTCCGATCTCGACGAACTCAGTCGATTGGCATATGACACTCGGCTCTCCGGGTCAGGATTAGATTGGCGAATTTTAGAGTGAATGAGAAAGGCAAAAACATTTTTAGCAAATGTTGAAAGTTATGCATTTTTTTGATGAGCAGTTCTATGTTTCATAGACATTAAATCAATGTTAACTTCGCTTCCTATTAAATAAAGACCCTTATTACAGTACATTTCTACAAAAACGAGCTCAATTTGAAAATAAATCTGAGAATTATGATTGATTACAGAACTCTGGAATTTTCTATTGGAATGTTTTCAGGCAGGAATTTGATATTGATGCTATTAGACAACTGTGAAATCAAGACCAATAGATCAGTTACATATCAGGAGGACCCCATTCCGACAATTTATCAAAAGTCCTCATGATGTTTACAACAACAGGTTATCAATCTACGGATCAGATAATTGTTATTGTAATATTGAATTTAAATCAGTCTGCATCAATGAATTTTCAACTTCAACCCAATATTTTTTTTGGGTGTGGTGGGGGGCGGGGCGGGAGGTGTATGGTGTTATACCCCAAAACCTTCTCTTGGCTACGCCGTTGCATGGAGTTATTTATTTCGCTTTTCATTTTCCGATATGTTTCAGATCGATCCGATGGTCATAAGATAGAAAAATTGTGGTCAGAAGGTTCGCACAAATGAACATTTTTGCATTGATAAGTTATCAAGTTCTTTCCAGACAATTTGGAAGTGTTCGGTGATTATTTCTAGCGGTTGTAGATAGAAAAATGAAATACAAAATTTGTTTTATCGTAATAATGTTTGGCTTATTTCAATGGATTATTACTATATTAAACAATAAATAGGCGACAAAGAGTAATCCACAAACAACAAGCCATAAGTTTTAAAGTATTCAAAATAGATATTTGAAGTCTTTAGTAAAGTTATTCGCAAAAGTAAGAGCTACAAATTTGCTGAAGACATCATTTCGATATTATCACTTCCACGAAAATTTGTGAAAATATCTCACTCATAGGGGGATTAATCAGCAAAAGCATAATACCAAAAGAAAGGGCATATTGCCACCATTAAATTCTCCGAAGATACTATTGACCTAAAATAAGCCGTTTTGGCGTTAATAATAGATTACATATTTTTGGTCATATTTCTGGCAATGGGAAATGATAAAAATCTTTCGTCCGCATTTAATGTTAAATATCTCTTTTGATAATAGTCCGTAATAGTATTCGTTAAAGCTGTCTAAAAACATATAGATTGTTAATCTATATTGTCAATTTCGGCAAATAATTTAAAAAAAACTGCAAAAAACGCCATTTTTACGCATTCAAACATTCATATCTTGGAAACTAAACATCAGAATCAAAAACAAATTAATAGCGTTCATACTATTTTTTAGTTCTTTCATTTAAAATTGGTTTGGATAAGATCGGTTCAGCCATTGCTGAGAAACACGAATGAGAATTTGTCCGTTACATACACACACAGACATTGTCCCAAATCGTCGAGCTGAGTCGATTGGTATATAAGACTCGGCCCTCCAGGCCTCGGAAAAAATCTTGATAGTTTGAGCGAATTCTATACATTTCTTTTATAAGAAATGTAAAAAGCATTAAAAAAATATGCAATGCTGCCGAATATACAAGTAAAATGAATGAAATTGGTGGTACAGTGTCGATGAAGCAATATCGAAATTTTTGCTCCGGGAAGTTGTTTACAATTTCACAGTTGATGTTCGCCACAATACTAACATCAAACTAGCGGAAACATTGAAAGTCAAAATAGCGACCTCATCATATCATCGGTCACCGATTATATTTTAATACATATTATGGTTAACATTTCCATCACAAATATGATATGAGGCACATTAGAAGCATAGTTCCTTACTGGTTTTCGAGATTTAGGCATGTGGCCGTAAACAAATTAAAGGGGACAACACTTCCGAGCCATAAAATACCATATTGTCCGTCTTTGCAATGATTAGTTTCAATTTAGTATACAACTGATGATAGCAAAAAAAGTTTTCTCCGAACCATGCACCTGTTTATCAGTGTAATCACAGGAGAAATCTTTCAATTTAAGAACGACAAATGGTCGTTGTTAAGTCAGACCGGACTAATTCTAAAAAAAATTAGATTATGATAACACTAGATAAATAATTTCTTCGGCTAAATTTGACTTTTGCCAGATTTAAAATATGTTATAATGAGTAAAAATTAGGAGAGCGCTAAAATCTTTATTTGCTTTATAAACTAAGTGAAAATAGGTCAGGATAAGCATGCCATTTCCATGTACTTACTACATAATTGTTCTAAATTCGAACTGAAAAAGAACAAAAGTAAACACCGAACGGGTGCTAAACTGAGACTCTGCCAAGGGCGCTAGAAAACCACGCTACAGCCTAGCTAGTTGGTTTTCTTCATGTCAATTTTCGAAAAATCCTATACAATTTTTTGGACGTTGTTCCAGTAGCTATAGGCTTGCCCTATTCGGTTCAAATTTGGACAAACACTCCTGATAGGACTGGGAATCGACTTAAGGATGATTCGATGGCGGCCATATCATTTCTTGTCACACTAGCAATTTCTAATTTCTATTGAAATTCATAAATAGTACTTGCCCCCAAATATGCGGGTTTCCGGAACTGTACTAACTGATATAATTTTATTGTGCAGGGTCAAAAGGTAGATGAGTTCCTGAATTAAAAACATCCGAAAGTGTCCAAATCAGTTAAAATTGACATAGTTATAAACCCGTCCAAGAAGCCACCAGTGCGCTGCAATAACTTGATATGGGAATACTCTTCAATTCCCAAATGACGACTTTCAAAAGACTAAAGTAACACCGGATGCACCCCATCGTCAGCTCGTTACCCATCTATCCGCACGCTTCAAGTCGAACCATTTGCCGCTATCAATCAAACAGTATGCATTTCTCTTTTTCTCTCTGCGGCATCCCTGATGTGCCGGAACAGGTATCAATCGACAAATCAGTTGGACGCCAAATGAAAATTTCCTCTCACTGCCGAACAATCAACCCGGTTTCCTGCTGTCTTATTCAAATACAAAACCCGTCCACATCCATTAGGAGCCGTTTAGTTCGCACACAGGGGGACTCTCCTGACTTGTTTGCGGGACCCTTGCAGAGGCTATCGCTCAATCAAGTATTGATTAAACAAACAGCGGTAGAAGTGTACCAATGTATAAAGCAGGAAGAGTGCGGAGAAGTGGAACCCACGCCCACGCTCGAATGAACATTACCAAGAAGGTTGCCGGTAACGATGGCCACTGAAGTCACGGTGAGGCAGAGAGATTCATGAAACATTCTGCCAAATCGACTTTTCTAAAGTTTTCTCCGGTGTGCTTTAGACGAAACGGAAAATCAAGAAGAAGAAAAATAACGGTATCTTCTTCGGAAAATAGTGGCTCGCCTGGGGCCACCAGTCAAGCGAGTCTCTGGATCTAGTGCCCGTCTGCTCGTTGCTGGCTCGCTCGTACGGTGTTGGGAGAGAAAAATCATGAATAAAACACATTCATCTATTTTGTCATTTTGCATAACTGATGAGCAACCACCAAACGCTGGCTAATAGACAGAGGAGGAAGCGTTTGAAGAGTGTGAGAAAAAAACGAGTTTTAGATGAAATTTTCACCTGAAAGCAAACATGATATCGTCAGGTGAGATGAAAGTGCTCATACATGAAACTGTGGTAACGGGGGGTTTGGTTATCTTCGTTGGATTTTTTTCTTGTTTGTATTCATTGCTGCTCATACGTTCAACATTTGCAAAATTGATGAGATTTGCATCCACACGATTGAGAATGTAAATGCTCTGGAAAAGGAAGAAAAGTAGACTTTTTGATTCACCCGCATCTGCAGGGTTCAAGTCAACGCTTAGCAATGGTAGCATCACAGTTTAGCCCAGGCATTATTTCGCTTTCATAACTTCCACAAACAAGCCCCGGCATAAAAGAAACAATATACACACTGCTTATGGCATTCGAGTCGGAGGTCCTTCCTGTACCCGGAATGTGTTTCAACCAACGCAGCGTCGGAAATAATTACGTTCTTGTCTTCCTAATTTATCTCTGCGACATTTCCGCCAGTGCACTTGTTACATGCGACATGTGACAAACTTTTGTCTCGGGCGTCGCCTAGTAACAGCCCTTTTTTCTCTCTCGTCTTTTCATCTTCGGTGTAGGAAAAGGTGTAAAAAAACTTGCACCCTTGAACGTAGGGAATGCAATATCATCATCCTCGTGCGCGGCCACCAAAACAGCACCACCAGCAGCAGTAGCAGCTCAGTAGCAAAAGCCTCTCCCTCCCACGCCGCCACCTTAACAAGGCGAATGTTTATGCATGCAGCAGCAGCAGCGCATTTATGTCGTGTGTTTGCGTTTGCATTTGCAGGAGCTGGCTTGTTTCACGCTCGAGAAAATGATTGCATTCGCCGTGTGGAACAAAAGGCCGGGCGCAAAACCCTTGCCTCGTTGGTACCTATACGATCCTACGTACGTACGTACGTAACGTTCGTTTGCCGGTTGTTCCTGTTACGCGGGAAAATATGCTGGATTATTATCAAGTGTATGCATACAAGCTCAAAAAAGCGGAAAGGCTTTGTTGATTCGTAAGTGGGCAAATGCTTCTGTCAGACAACAACAACAACGAAAAGAAGAAGAAAAAAAACAGGGCTCTAACGAATGAAACACTGAGCTTCAAGATGACAATTTTCCTCGGATTTACTCCGAAATTGGATGGGTTTGTGCAGTGCTTGAGCCACTTTCGCGCATATTCGCGGGACACTTTTTTTACTATTTACATCTGTCTTGTTCCGGGGGGATTCAATAGAAAGATTAGACACCATTGTCGCGTGAGAATTTATGTTCAAGAGTATGTTAAATGACAGATTAACATCAACAAGCCAAATAAACTCTTTATTTAGGAAAGAATTTGTCACGATCTTACTAAATGTTGACTCTCCCTAATGTTTTATAAATAATGAGCCCGGGCACCATTATTTTTTATTACTTCGCGTTGACAGGTTTTTTTCCCCTGTCATGTACAACTTCAATTCCCGTTTTATAATTAAGTCGGAAAAAGGAAAGGAAAGTAATAGGGCTTCATGAGCAACACAGCAATTTGCGATTTCGCTGAGAGCTTGTCTCGCGTCGCACAATTTATAGCAAGATCAAAAGATGGGACCAACCACAGCAACATTTTATCGGAACAGAGAACACTTGACGGAAAGGATAGTGATTAGAGTTCTATCAGCTGTCTGCTTTGTAGACTCTTCTTTCGAAGTGTAACCTCGATGTGGGTTATTTGCCTTTAATAGATTTCCAACATTAGAAAGTAAGGTTATTGAAGTATACAAGCGGAGCTAGGTAATTTATCATCACCTTAACCTTGACCGGATGGATTTTTATTATTTTTTTTAGAAAACTATCGAACTAGATAAACATAGTTGTGGCACCTCCTCGCACTCAAGTTTGGCTCAGTTTTCTTGCTGCTCCTTTTGCCGAATAGTGGATTCAAAATTCAGGGAAGGAAGGAAATTGCGTGGAATTATAACTCATATACACACACACAATATCAGCTGACAGTATAGAAAACTTATAGTATAGAAAACTATTAGGAAGAAAGTAATGCTAGGGATTGATGGCTTTTAATAGGAGAAAACCCGCTAGATACACACATCACGAATAATCAAAATTAATGATCAAGCTTCTTCGTGTTAGTTTCACATGCTGATGAGTTTTGAATCTTCTATTTCATGATTTCGAATGCAAAATATAATTTATGATTTTATGGTTCTCACAGATATATCATGTGCCACAAGAGATCTGATACAGAACACTTATTCCTTACGTCAATGCTGCATACTATCAACGACTCCAAAACAGCGGCTGTCTCAGAGCTGGAGGCTAAAAGAGAGAAGGCTTGCTTCATCAGTTATATTTAAGATGATGGCCTCATAATCATATTAGACTTCTTAGACCTGTAAAGCGGCATCTAGAATATAAATTCTAAAACTGAAATCAGTTCAAACATTAGAAATAAAAATTGAACTTATGGAATCGGAATACAAGGAACAATTTTAAAGGAACTGAAAAGAGCGAATCATGATGAATGACCGAGACGGGTTTACAGATCGTGCAGGAGTGGAAATAAAGGTTAGAGGAATGGAAAATGAAGGAAATAATTCATATTATCGTGGAGAGCTCATAATCACTACACGGAAAGCCAAAAATCAGCTCTGCTGCTAATTTAAATTTCTGATTTTAGATTAGTTGATTTCAACTAGAAAATCGAAAAAATAACTAATCCATTAGTTGAAATTCAGCTCATTTTTTCTGAAATATTTTTTTATTTTCAGGGGAAGCAATTAGTTAAATGAAATCCTAGACACAATCCATCAAAAGTTCAAATAAAAACTCTTTTTGCACTTTCAACTACGTATGTTATTAAAACCAGGAGTTCGAATGATGTTTTTAACTATACATCTTTAAGATACTTTTCTGTTTTTTGCTGAGTTGGAAATGCTGGCTGTATGAATACAGCACGAAGATAAACAAATGTTTTTGGCTGCTTTTTAACTACAAAAGTAGCTGAAAATAAAGGTACATATAGTTATTCTCTAATGTCAAATCGACATATTTAATTTTAACGCGGAAGAGTAAGTCGTTGATTGTGCTAAAAATGTTATTTCGAATGTAAATAATAGGTGTTTTGTGTTTGTTTCTAAAGTGTGAGAGTTGCATGAGTCGTAAATACTATATTTTAAATGCAAATTCCCAAAGCAATGATTGGAATGATTTCAGCTAAACAGTGCATTTTTGAACATTTCTTTTTTTACATTAGTTGAAAATATTGGCTGTATGTGTCCAGCACATCGAGAACGATTTTAAATTGAGCTACAACTAGAAAAATATTTAAAACTATTACTGAGCAGTTAACGCTATTACCATATGAGTTAAATTCATTTAAGGGACCACTTCAATGGAAAATGTACCGTCATTGAAAGTATTCTAGGAGCACTGTTGATTACTTTGACGGGTTTTGACAAAATACGTATTGCGATAAATTGAGCGTTACATTTGAAAAGGTTCTCAATAGTTAATAACATGCGAATATATTATGTCGATTTTGTATGAAGCTGAACTCAGTTTCAAGCCTAGCAAATTTTTTCTCAATTGAACCTAAACCGGACTGGGGTCTAATTTGAATTACAGCATTCATTTTCATCACCGCTGGTATTACGTAAATCTATTGTTCCTTCGAAAACGACTGTTAGGTTTTCAAGTAAAAATTATATTAGTAAATCAATTAATTCAATTCCAGTCAGTTGCAATGTAATAGATTTATTTTTGCCCGCTGCTCTCTCTTGTTCTTGAATTTGCTGGATCAGATCAGTAGCGGGAACCTTTTTACAGTATGGTTATATGTTATTCCGATCAATTTATCGTTCTACGAACGATGGGGATGTTCTTCAAGCAGTTGTCGTAATTCCTAATGCATACGATGTCTTCATGTTTTGTGTTCTATCTGCTACCCACAGTAAACGGTTCGCAACAAATTCCACTCGAAACATTGAGAGCGCTTTTGTCCTTCTAGGGCACTAGCATATCGCTAGCCAATGTCATTTCTCCGTGATTCGATAGTTCACATGGCAGTTTGTCGATACTTACAGCACACTGTTTGGACATAGGAATAGGAATGTCATTATCCAGACCATTACATGGATTTGATTGAAAATCTTGTCTTAGTAGGGTTACTAGCTACAAAAACAATTACTCAACTATTTAGAACATAACTAACAAGACCTCGCATTGATTACTCATCTTCTAACTCTTGATCATACTCTGCACTCAGTATTCCGTTGCCAAAATTGAGAACGTGCTTGGATGGCCTGTGATCACAAAAATATAGAGCTGGTATTTCAAGATAGTAATCATATGTCTGAGTTCCAACCAAAAAGGATTCATAAATTCAGGAGATTCGTTTCACTTGTCTGCTGATGGTTCTGTACGCCAGGATTCGAGCAAAGCCTGTCGATGAAGAAAGTTCCGTTTTGCGTCGAACCTTGGAAAAATGGCTCTACATTGATCTTATTGACGCCTAAGTTCACAAATTCCAATGTTCTTTTTCGTACACCTTAGGCAAAGGAGCGTAGTCGTACACCATGCTCAGGCACATAGTCCGTAAGTTGGACGGAAAAAATGGTTTGTGTACCTGTATCCCTGTCTGCAAACATACAAGAGTTCTTCGGCCTAAGGTAACCGAAACATATTGTTCAGCAATGAAAAGTCAGTGATGAAGGTTGACAACACAAATAATCGTAATATACGTTCAAAAAAAAATTTCAAAACATTTTTCGTAAATAGTTGAAAGTAATGTGTACCAAAAAAATATATTCAATTTATTCGCTAATCTAAATATCAGCCAAGTTTTCATTGTTGTAGTCTACCTCATTTGTTTCATTTGATTATGCCGAATACTATTAAAAATCACCTGTTATTTATCGTACAACGTGATAGATGTTGACTTCTTACATTCGAATCATACTCCTGATACCAATTTATCTACGAAACAGATATACAGTTGCATTATATTCTACCGTTACTATTTATGTAAACTACAAACACAATCAAACACATTGATTCCCTAAAATGTAAATAAACCCTTTTCAACTTGCTGCCTAGATATAGAAATTGACATCAATGCAAGTCAAGTCATTTGTATCAACAAACATGCGAAACTATGGCTAGCTGGCCATGAGATATAACTTTATGCAATAAGCTTTCACACTGTGACAATCGATCGATTATAAATGGTCAATTATGCTAGCAGGTGTTCATAGTCTTATTTGCAAAAAATGAGATAAACGTTATCCTGTATTACTTTTTCCGAAATAAAACTTACTCTCTAAGACTTATTTCAAATTTCCATTATATTATAACGTAATACATGTGTTACGAAAGATTATATATCCAATTTTGACCACAATCAAACCGTTTTCACGTAGTGCTCAAAAACTTTGTGATATGCTGTAGTGTTGCCGATAGACAGGTAAACAAACATGTTTTTACAAAAAACTTTCGGACAGGAAATTATGGTTCCAGCGCTGTTTTTAACGAAACTATAAATTAGGAAAGCTTCGTATACTTATCATGAAGGGATCAAGGTATGTTAAGTGTGTTCTATTATTTAGTAACGGAGATAACTGACCCAGAATACTGCAGTGTTAGAGAGACCCATACTGCGGTGATCTGCACTGATATTCGGATTTTTGGGACAGGAAATCTTCGTAACGGATGAATATTTTGAATCGATGAATGTTTCTAAATGTTTCTTGCACTTCATTTTAGGTATCAAAGTAAAATGAAAGCAATTCAAATTGCCGAAATCGAGGAAAACATGAAAGAATACGGATGCTGTATTATCACGAATCTCATAGAAGTGGTCCGTTAAGTGTGATTGCATCAAAAAAGATTTTATATAAATAATGTACGTTTAGCAACAAGTAACAAAATAGGTGTGTGTTGGGAAAACACAATATTAATGTTAAATTACTTAACCCTTAAATGCATACTGTTGCCATTTGGCAACATACTGAATTCCGTGATATAAAGCCTTAACAAGAGGTATATATCGTATCCATCCAGAAAAATGACGACCAATGAAAAATGAGTTTCATGCATTTAAGGGTTAAAATTGACGGTAGAGTCAAAGGTTAATAGCATGAAGTTAACGTCAAGTTATTTTTTATTTATTTTCCTGATACTGAATCTGTTGCTAATCAGCTACGTAGTGAAGCCATCAGAACAGACCCTGTATCACCTCGCCTGCTACTGAAACGTCTACTATTAGACAATTTCCTGCCAGTTCAGCGGCAGAGCATTCTATCCGAACCGAGCGGAAACTACATCGACATATTTTATTTATTTTTGGGGCATATTACATACATACTAAAATACACCAATGTGTTGCAATATTGCTGATATTTAGCAATAATATATCGAATATCACATATACTACTACTACTTCACAGATTCGTCTTGGTGATATTGTAACGTAATAATGTTTAGCAAACTCGGTAAAAAAATAAAACGTATTTCGCATTTGCAGATTTTTTTTGTAGACAGATGATTGATGCCAGATCACACAACCAATTAATCAAAGGTTGCGAATCCCATCCAAGATATTGGATTGTACTTGCAGTAGATTTCGTCACTTACATAGTTTCAGCCCGGAGATGGCGTTAGCCGTCCTGACCTAGTGGCACAAAATGTTAGGTGGCATTGTTATAAGTCGGTAGAAGCGATCATCATGCAATCATGCAATTGTTCAGTAGGCATAAAATATGTTGGTAAGTCTGCAAAGGTCAAGTTTAGTAATTTGCGAATCGAATCTACAAAGATTTTAGAAACCTCAGACGCATTTTACGAAACACGCCAAACAAGACAATAAACAGGATCTTCTCGACTAGGTTTTGGCCAGAATTCAGGACCGCTTTCCGGGTCGGACCAGATATAGAACGAAAAGATTCAACGGAATCCTTATATAATGGCTCCGAACGAACATCCAAAAACGCATCTTTCTGGAACATTTTAACTTTGCCATATGGGTGGCATGTACGTATGGACGAATTCGATTTGTAGGTGGCTATTGTAGTAATTCGTTCATCTCTGTTTGTGAAACCTGATCGTCGCAGTACACATGCTCTAATTACTCCAAAGTGTTGACAACCACTAAAAGGGAATATACAAACTGGTAAGCATTTGTGGATATATCGCGTGGAAATGGCTAAAAATAGTCACATTGAATACTCACAACCGAGACCACAAGAGAACTCTTACTAAATATTTCATGTTCTCGCTGGTAGGCATTATATATGTAGATTTTGCAGATTCGCTGAAGCCTAATAAAAATCCGAAAAATTTGCAACTTCGCAGATAATTTGTGAATTATTTTGAATATTGGACAGGGATACCAGATATATTTTTCTAATGTTTTCACATTTAATAATAAATGTCTTCATTTGTCTTCATGAACCAACACTTTGAATCGGTTACTGCTTTTGAGCAAAAGTTCTGCCAGAATTCAGCCAGATTTTCGAATATTATTCTGAATGGGTGTCTTCAAAATGTATCAAATATGTTTACATCATTTCGTATGTCGGTCGATCGGTCGGTCGACAAGAGCTCAATCCTATAGTTACTATATCCATAGTTAGGCGGAGGCACTGAGCGGAGCCAATTTAACTTGTCAAATGCTGGAGCCAATCGAGCATGACGTCACACAACATGTTCTCTTTGGATGTCTATGGAAAAGGTATTGTTATTATGGAGACAATTATTTTACTCTTTCCTTATGTTATCGAACATGGAGAAACGAAAATAAACAATATATTTTCTGTAACAGCGAAAAATATTCGCACAAGTATGAAACCACATCATATCTTCGGATTCGTTTCGCTTAACGTACATGTAAAGTGCTTACTCAAGACGTCAACAATGAAACTATTAAGGTAGAGCTTGAATATTTGCATGGGATTTCATTGTTTTCATCCTGAAATAATCTGCCAAATTTCCGGCTTTTGTGTCCGCCTAACTATGCATATAGTGTTACCGTTGCGGCACAACTCTCATGGTAACCGTATTTGAATTGACCGTTATTTATTAATCTTGTTATTTCTGTACTTAGAATTTAAGCAAATAAATTTAAAAAAAAATGTTAATAAATATATTGAATAGACAAACACGTTAAAAGAGCATAGCATAGGATTAAAAATAAGGAATAAATAATATAAATACACTCCAAGACAGATTAAAATTAGATTACTAGAACAAAATTTGTTATGCACATCACACACTGCACACTACTCTGATGCTGCTACCAAAAGAGATTATTGTCGCGAGGATTAAAAAAAGGGAAATCAAAAGAGAGGAAAAGAGAAAAGAGGTTAAGCTACTGGGTCGAGGAAAAGTAAAAGTTCTTTCACATTTGAGACGTCAAGTAAACCACACGATAAAGTTTAAGTGTTCGATAGTGATCCCGAGAAGAGAATAGTTTGTGCCTATAGGTACCTCGAATCAGGTATGAACGCAAGCGAAAACCATACGTGGTTAACGATTGAATTCCTCGAATTTAGCTGACGAATAAAGACCCAGTAGCCCTCTAATATCGCCTTCCCCGAAATTCGCTTCATTTTATTACCAGGACCCGCAGTTTTTAGCTACAACGAAGCCGCAGTATACCGCTTTTACCACGTGCAAGTGGTTAAATGATCGTGGATGAGGCTTACCAATACCCACGGACAGAGACGCTACGATTCCACCCGCCTGTCCGCAGAGGTATCGTTGGAGCGTTTGCACAATAGTACACAGTGAGCTACCCGAAGGTCCCCGCACGTGGCAAGAACGATCGGAGAAATCGTCACCATTCGCAAGCACCCCGCCGGTGCATCGTTTGAGACCAGCAAAACACCCCGCACGGGCAGCAGTTTGCTGATCATCATCGCCAGCATCGTCCGCCGAAGCGTCGGCAGTATCGGCGTCCGCATTCGGACAGCCAACCTCGAGAGCAGAAACCGTGACTGCATCGACGTCACCTACCAACACGTCGGCAGCATCAGCATCGTCCGTCTAATCGCCAGCAGAAGCAGTAGCAGCATCAGCATCCCGTCACCCGCCGGCCGGCACACCACACACGACACACACCCATTGTAAGTTAGTTTAATTAATAAAAATCTGTCCAATTGAACTTCGTCCGCTATTATTGATCTCTTGATCGGTTCATCCCTGTAAAAGCCGACCCTGAGAGCGAGCACGCTACTCACGGCCGAGCTAGCCACCCTAAAAGAGGCTATTGTAGAGCCCACCCTCACTAGATCCCCGTGGCTTTGACCAGGGATCGAGGTCGTTAAGCGGCACCCATCTGGTGTCGCCCAAAAGGTAACAATAGTAACTATACTCAAACCTACTAAAGTTCAGCCGAAAATGACCCTGAATTCTGGTTGATTCTAAATCGTATTCCGGCTCCAGTGACACAACTGATTCTAACTAGAATCGGTTGTGCACTGGAGCAGGAATGCGAATTAGTACCAGCTAGCGTTCCGGCTGAGTTTAACTGGGATGGCAGATTTTTGTATTGATTAAAGGATGCCAGATTTGCTGATATGTTACTATTTTTACAGCGAGGCTGCAGATTTTTGGAATAATTAGGTAATCTCCGTCATTTCTGCCGCACTACAAAGTACCCCAAATCACCCACTAACGGGAAATGAGTCGCAATTTTGGCTGGCTTTAGTTATTCACAGGAAATTAGCATAAAATGCGAAAAAAAAGATTGCGACAAGATTGCGAAACTGCTATTTTTTAAATTTAACCTCTTCAGTTCCGCAATGTTACAAAGCAGAAAAATATTGATCAGTTTTCGAACGACTATTGGTCTTGAACCATGAAAAAAGCTTAGAAGGATGCAAAGGAATCGACTGGCTTATTTAGGAGACACAATCCCTGTGACAACACATTTTTAATGTGTTTAAACAACAATATTTATATTCATAAGATATATAATAGGATATCAAGACAGTACTGTTCTGTTTCAATAATTTTGTTGTCATTTGTGGCTATTTACAGGTTTGTAGAATTTGTGATGCAAATAAATGGGAAAGTGAAAGATGACGTTATATGAGTAAAAATCGTCGAAAAAATGACAATTCTACGAGCTTGTTTACATGGTGTTAGAATTTAAACCAAGTGGCTTGTACTGGGTGGAATCAAAAATTTTCTTAGTCCATGGAAGTGAGGTTATACATTTCCATGCAATGTTCTATACTTACCAATCAATCTGGTATCCCTAAAATAATTAGTTGCAAACCCAGTAAACGAGGCAGGTTTAAATAGATGTCAACGGCCGGAAGGCTGTTGAATCTTTGTTTTAGGCAGGGATACGATATATTTTTCAAATGTCATTTAATAAAAAAATGTTTTCATTTGTCTTCAACGACCAGGATTCCGAATCGGTTATTTATTTTGAGCCATATTTCTGCCAGAAATCAGCCAGAGTACTGAAAAAAATCATGGAAATTCAAAAAATGTCTTCACAACATTTAAAATGTCTTTAATATGAATACATGTCATAACATCTGCCCGGTCAAACCATTCGGAATTTGATTCGGAATCCTGAATGGAACCAGTATGGAGTCCAGCTTAAATGCAACAACCGATTCTGAAACCGATTGAGTCGGAATCGGTTGTTGCATTTGATTTTGAAACCACACTGACTCCATCCCAGTTAAACTCATTCCGGAACCGGTTCGGATTTTTTAATGGAGTCATTATGGATTCCAAATTAAATGCAACAACCGATTCCGACTCAATCGGTTTCAGAATCGGTTGTTGCATTTGATTTGGAATCCATACTGACTCCATTCAGGATTCCGAATGGTTTGACCGGGATTCAGAAATCCGAACCGGTTCCGGAATGAGTTTAACTGGGTGGCATCGCTAGTTCTAGGGTGCCCGTCGGAAATTACCGTTTCCTGTGAAAAAATTGCCCAGTTAAGTTCAGCCGGAAAATTAACCGGAATCCTGGCTAGTTCAAGTTCGTATTCCGGTTCCAGTGACACAACCGATTCTAGTTAGAGTTTCGGCTAATTTCCGGTTGAACTTTACTGGATGAAAACAGTGCAAAAAGTGTGGGAAGGTGTTCGTCGCTATTACAGTTACTTTAGCGCACGAATATGCAGGAAAGCAAGATTTACTGGTAAGATTTCAAAATGATTTTCAATGCATTGTTTTCATAATGAACTTATATTTTAGAACAACTTACTCGACGTGCATCGACCTTTGATATCCCAATTCATCAGATAAGTACAAAATATGTTTTATTGTAGGACTGTTTACTTTGTGTATCATTTTCCAGTATAGATGTGTATGCAGTCAATGACCTTGGAGATATTGCGAACTTCATTAACACTTCATTTTTAATGAAGCTAGGTATACGTTTCCACTTTCCTGAAAGCCTATGAACCGACTAATTAAGAATTTTTCCTGATTGAGGATCGAATATTTTACGAAATCAGTCCGGCACATGATTAGTTATATAGTAAGTAATTATCGATATGATTAAACTGTCACGATATGCAGTAATAGTTTCACTTACATAGCAAATGGGACTGCTATAAGTATCACACAGGAAAATGCTTAAAAGTATACTGTATGGAATACAGAAGTAGGAAATTTAAGATTCTAATCGGTTTATTCATTTAATGCATTTTATTCATATAATCCATTTTACTTATTTTATGTTACTCTTTTCATTTTTTGCATTGTAATTCTTACATTTTATTCAGTTTTTTCATTTTAATTATTTTACTAATTTTTGCAGTCATTCATTTAATTCATTTCATCCAATATGTTAATGTCACTTAACATAATTTCTTCTATTAATTTTATAAAAAAAATTAATGCCTTATTTTTCATTTAATGAGCTGAACTAATTTGATTTATTTACGGTAAGAATGATTTATTTATTATTTTATGTAATTGATTTTTTTTGCTTTATGATGTTTTTAATTTCACTTGTTTTATTGATTTTATATAATTTTTCAGTTTATACATGGTTTTATTCGCGCAGGACTCGCTTTATTTGAGTGTCTACTTTTTATGAGTTCTGCAAACTAATGAATGATCCAACAGTGATGTATGTAAGAAACGTCTCATCTTTCTGCTAGGTGGATCAAGTTGGTTTTTCTCTAATGATTTTTCAATAATATGATTCCTACTTTTAAACCCAATCAATCGAAATTGGTTTTTTGGTGCAAATTTGAATATCAATTCAAATTCCAATTGAATAAAATCATTGTAGAAATAAAGCTCCAAAAAGCGGGAACTATATTTTTTTAAATCAATAGGAAAAACGCTACATTCAACCAAAGCTGTCTTATATTTAAAATATTGCCATTATAAATTTAATTACGAAAGATTTTAAATTTGAAAACAAAATGATTTAACTTCAAAAATGATATTTGTTGAAATCAACTAAAGAAAAACTTAGATTGAACAAAACAACCTTTTTAAAATTAGTATACTTGTATAAGAAATTCAACTAAAAAATAGATGTTTTTAAAGCAAAAAGAACTGATTTTAGGGAATACATTGATTAAAACCAACAGAAAATAGTACTGAAATCAGCAAAAATTATAGTTGAGAAGATGAAGAATGTGTCTCCGCTAAAAGTGACAGCATCGTTTTCTCGCAAAATCAACAGAAAAAATAGAAATCCCAACTAGCATTTTAGCTCTATTCAGGAGGATCGAGAACAACTAATCAAAATCAGCAAATTGAGGATTTGCTTAGTTGTCCTAAATAATAACTAATTAAATTCAGAAAATCAACTAAGGTTTTCGCATCTGAGCTGAATTTTGGTTCTCCGTGTAACAAAAATATGGCGGGATTCACAAAAGTATTGCGCTATAGAAAGATTTGGTCGCTAAGCGTAAATCCTATGGGGGGAGGGGAATAAGATGGGGGTTCAGTGGATAGTTTTCCTGCGATTATATGAAGCTTACGATCTAGTTTGAGTCTATTTTGAGTATTTGACTGTTTTTGAGTTGGCCTTCGTTCTGTCCGTTAGAGAAATTTGGTGTGTTGTCGCAAATCCGAGGAGAATCGAAATTTACCAACAGAAGTAGACTATGGACTGGATCGAAAATCAATCGCAAGGAAAACGATGGAAGGTTTCGTTTCTTGCAATACTGTGGAATATCATTTTCGAACTCTAGTTTAATGATCTTGAATACCACAATGGTAAAAAAATATTTATATTCCAGTTGACGTACTTCGAAACGCATTTTTGCAAATTTTACATGTCGTGCATTGAAAATTTAGAAGTCGCAGATCGGTAAACTGATGTCCCAGTTAGTAATGAGAAATAAATACGATAAGTAAACGATTATTGGTTTGAACCTAGGAATTGAGTAGATGGTATGATGCTAAGGTCATATAAATCTCATATCGCACGTAACATGCTTTGTGTTGCTTTGACAACTGAGTCCTGAATAATAGTATTATTCGATTCTAATGTAGAATTCTTCGAATAGGAATAGTTGACAACTAGATTTTTCGGAAAACTTTCGATTTATCTTTTCGTTTTCATTTATAGCCGTAAGCACAAAGCCGTACTAACTGTTTTTAAACCGGACTAACTTTTAAACCGGCCTAAAATATTTGGTAAGCTTTAATCAAACGGTGCTGTCATTTATATGGCTGCGTTCTGATCTGCGTTACACGTCAATGTTAAAAAACAACAAATTCAAGTTAAAGAAAATGAGTAAATTCATTCCGAAATTTTCTTGCAGTAAAATAGCTTTTCTTCGTCAAATATCTCGTTCCATAGGGTTTGAGAACAATTTTGTCAACTTGTAGCCGATATGTTTCTGAACTTAGAACTTTAACGTGTTAGGTAGCTGAAAGTTAGCCGATGGTGTACAGCACTTTAAAGTGACTTAATATTAAATGCACAAAAGGAAATAAATTGATATACGTATGTATGTTTTTATTCAGTTTGAATAGGCGCTCGTCGAGTTAGAGGTGGCTAAACCATCGGTTGTAATTGGTGCCATGATAGTTATTTCTCGACAAAAATATGATTACTGGTTAAAACCCAACTGTCAAAATTCTCTTTGAAAGGAAATTCCGGACAAACTGTCGCTAGATAAACACAGTTCATAGCAGTTAATGGAAGAGAAAAATTTTCTCTTTTGTTTACTGCCAACATCTGTGATTGGCGAGTAACGGTTTGTCCAGAATTCCCTTTCAAAGAGAATTTTGACAGTTGACTTTTAAGCCGGAAATATATGTTTGTCGAGATTTCATACTTTGATTAAAAAATTGGTTAAAATATTTCAATTTGAATTTAAAATGAACTGTGAGTGTCATTCTAATTGAACATGATACCTATCGACGTGGGGGAGAACATTTATTTTCGTTTCAAGTGAATTTTCACAAGTTTGGAATAAAGATTAATTATCAATGAAGGTCTGCGAATTAAAATTATACACGTTTTTCAGCGAGGTATAAATAAAAGTAAACAAAGATCAAACAGAAAATTAAACTTTGACAGAATGATCATTTATATTCACAAGCGTTATATTTAATTTTTTTGCACTGTGACAGGCAGAATATAGATATATTTCTATAATGCATCAATGCAAATTGGAACGATTTATGCCAAAAATCGAAATAAATATATTGATCACCGTTGTGTTCACAGTAAATTTCAAAACATTTTGTATTCAGAAGTTTTATGTGATTTTATTCTTATTGGAACATTGCACATATTTAAAATCAATCATTTACACTTAGCTTAGGGTATTTGTGGAGCTAATTTCTAAGCTGTTAACATTCTGATTCAATTTGCTAACGACCAGTGCAAGGAAATTAATAAAATATTGCATTTTTTTTTTTTTTTTTTTTTTTTTATATCCAATTGTTATTTGTTTGGATCTATCCCCTAAAAACAATAATTTTCTTCCGTTATTTACTTTCTTTGATGTGTGATAAAATAGATATATGGGCAATCATTCGTGAAAATATGTTATCGATTTATATTAACGAATTAAATGGTCCCGCTTATTCTCTTAGCGATAAACAAAAAGAAAAGAATCAATACAATTCTCATTGTAGTTCTGTTTCTAATTCATAAAAACAACTATGATCTAAATTGATTGAATAGATCTCAATTTATCCAAACGTGCTCTACTGTAACCCTTTGATGTGCAATTGGAATCAAGCGTGTAGAGAGAAGAAAAGAACGAGGAAATAAAAAATGCGGGTAGATAAACACGGTTAAAAACTTTACCCATTTTATGAGCTATCAAAAAATGGGTATTTTATTGCTTATAACAATTGGTGCTTTTTATTCATTTCACAACTACTCGATGAGATAATGTCAATGGATATACTGATCTTAATAATGAGTGAAAAGTCATTAAGAATTATTTTAAGCGAGTTAACCTGCAAACTAAGGTTCGCAGCGGAAGCTGCAAATTACCGGACTGCATCTGAGTACATGGCGGAAACGGAACATTTCGGCAATGCTCATAAAAAACGGCTGTTTAAACTACTGAGGATGTTGCAAATATGCGTTTGGCATTTTTAGAGCAGCCAAAAGATCCAGCCATTAAAAATATATCCAGTTGGCGGTTTTATTTTGTTAAGTAGTTAAGGAGACAAAAATGTGAAATGAATGTTATTTTATGTTTTTTTAATTCAGAAATAGTTCTATTGACAGTATTTTTCATTCTGGCGCGATTTACATGAATGGATATTTTTCACGCGTTTTGTTGTAACAGTTCTGCGAAAATAAAGGGTAAAACATACCCAGGTTGACGTACAGGAGCTGTATTCATTTTTGAATACGAACTCTTTACTCACTTAATGGGTTATTCCACTTTTATTGAAAATGTGTAGTTTTCTACTCATTAATTGGTATTTTATTTTATTAGTGTAGTTCGACAGTGCTTGTCTTTCCTACCTGTTAAACTGGCTTATTTATTGCCATCTTTTTTGTGAGCAAAGAGAGCCATATTTATCCATAAGAAAGCCGAAGAGAGGATTGAAAATAACGAAATGTATGCAAGAGAAGCACGACAAATTTTAGCATATTTTTGTCTTCTTCCGGTAACATGATGCTGCCATTTGCATTGCTGCGTTCTGATCAACAATACACGGCTATGTTAAAAAACTGTACAGTAAAGTTAATTTAAAATTCACTGTTTATGCCATTTAATATTCTGATTATATCGAGAATTTTTTTATTGCTCAATAAAATGGTGAATCGACATCTTCTTGAATGGGATTTATAACATAAGTATTGTATCAAATAAAATAATTTTTTTGAGCAATTTCGTCACAAGATGGCGGCTCTGCAGCATTTTCACCTCATGAGTGTTTTTGGAAGGGGTCCACGGTCGGAAATCTATCTCCCGTGATTTTTGACCTAGCGCCAAAAACTAAAGTTTTTCTGATTCCTGATGTCAATAGCGATGTACATAGGATTTTTTCGATATTTTGATTTTAAGCGAAATGGCGCAGTTTTGAGTGAAAAAACTATTTTAATCCACCTAGCGGTGCAATTGTGCCTTTCTCAATCATGAATCACGAGAATGTGTGCGTTGTTTATATTCATTAAAAACTTTTAAATGCATATATTACATTTTATTATTATACATCACATGACAACTATATACAGGAAAATAAATCATTATTCGAGTTCTAAAATTTTGAAAAAGAAAAAACAGCCATGGTAATATTGAACTGAAAAAAGGTGCGAAATCGGCAAAGTCCCAAAAAGTCGATCTTTATAAAAAAAAATTTCGAGATAACATAAAATCTCGACGTTTCATGCATTTTTTTTTTAAAGTTTGGCATCAAAAATACGAATTCGATTTCTGAAATTTCATGGGGTCCCCCTTTTGAAAAAAATTTAGAGTTCCGACTTATATGGGAATTTCATATGTGACCGGACGGTTTAGTCTATATTTCCGGACCCATATAAGCGATCCGTACGAAATTTTATAGACAACTGTGCTATCATTTGGGACTAAGCTTGTGAAAATCGGCCCAACCATTTCCGGAAAACTGATGTGAGTTCGTAAATTTTGAAAGATGACCGCTTTTCCCGGGCACATCCGGAACCGTCTATGGTGGTCAATGTAGTCAACGAAAGTTTGGTTGGCCGTCGGTGACCTAGAACAGCAAATTTAAGTTGTTTGAGAGACATTTTAGCGAAATTTTTACCTTTTTTGCTTTCATCGGAGTATCGGTTTGAATCACAATTTGTTATGTGATCGCACGCCACAACCTGTAACTCCGGAACCGGAAGTCGGATCAGGATGAAATTAAATAGCCATTTACGGGGACGCATTTGAGGTCAAGTTTAGTCGAATCGGTCTAGCCATCTCCGAGAAACCGATGTGACTGTTATTCTGAATTTAGATACTTCCGCCGG
Source organism: Topomyia yanbarensis (assembly GCF_030247195.1). Classification (NCBI taxonomy): domain Eukaryota; kingdom Metazoa; phylum Arthropoda; class Insecta; order Diptera; family Culicidae; genus Topomyia; species Topomyia yanbarensis. Next base: position 427,437,325 of record NC_080672.1, on the reverse strand, counting down.
GGCTTCCGGAACCGATGATGGTGGCCAATGTGGCCAAATAGACTTTGAATGGATGTTAGTGACCTAATACTACAAATCGAAGCAGTTGTGGTCATATTTTGGAAAAATTTTCACCTTTATACATTCATTGCAGAATTTATTAAAATCAACATTTTCTGCGTGTTCGTACTCATCACCCTGTAATTCCGGAACCGGAAGTCGGATCCATTAGAAATACAATAGCAGCCTATGGGAACGTTGCACCTTTCATTTGAGACTAAGTTTGTCAAAATCGGTTCAGCCATCTCTGAAAAAAATGAGTGACATTTTTGGTCACATACACACACACATACACACGCACATACATACATACACACATACATACACACACAGACATTTGCCGAACTCGACGAACTGAATCGAATGGTATATGTCACTCGGACCTCCGGGCCTCCGTTAAAAAGTCGGTTTTCAGAGCAATTGCAATACCTTTCTATTGAGATAGGCAAAAACGTAGAGAATGTCATAAAAATCTACTAAAAATCGTTAATCAATAAAAAGGTAAGCAATAAAAAATTTAATCCTGCGTACCTGACTAGAAAAATCAATTTTGAATATACTGTGAAAATTTCAAAGCGACCAAAAATCATTTGCTCGAGTTACATTTCCGGCCAGTGATTTCGAGAAAATCGCGGTTAAAGTTTGCAGTACACATGGGTTATACATAAGAAGCGTTGCGGCAAAATTGAAAATTATATTTTTGAATTGTTTTCGTTCTCCATGTTTTGGGATATGAAATTTTAGCCTGGTGGGGCTTATTATACCATCCTACCCAACTAGTCTACTAACCATGCATATAGAATTTGGCAGACCTACTTTGCTGAAAATGAAGTAATTCAAATTATCAGCACGAATATCCAATCATGCCTGAAATACCAAAAGTCCAGTAATTTTAATTAATAAAAATTATAATTAGTTACTTCTTATAGTCTGCCATCTGTCTGATAATGAATTGACAATTATAAATTTACAAATTGAACCTGATACTGGATGCAGACAAAATTTCTTGGACCAATCGTTCTGAATTTTGCACAGTTCTTCTTCTTCGCATCATTGCCCAGGCAACTACAAGAGCTTTTTGCAAACTGCTAAATATTATTATTTTACAATAACGTGTTAATCGTTGTTTTAGCAATAATCGGACTTTGGTTTCAAAGTACTACGAAAAAATCGAAAATTGACCAAAAAAGAAAAGCTCTCTTAATCACTTGTGAAATGCTGGGAAAAACAACTGTGCAAATGTCTCAACGTTTGTCCAGTAGATTTTGAGTTATGGTGTATACTGCAAAACAAGATTTCGATGTGGCGCCTGACTGAAAAGACAAAGAATCTTTGCATCGAAAAAAATTAAAGTATCCAAATTTTTGCCGATAATACCCCCCTTAAGTTCCGACACGATTTAAGCGATTTTTCCGTATTCAACTTTTTGCGTCATTTTGCCAAGTCATCTGTCTAGTCTCAGCTTTCACAGCTCTTTCATACCTGGTGCATATCTGTTCTATCATAAAGAATAAACGAAAATTTGTACTATAGCGGAAATGCAAATCGTTCAAGATATGCTAGAAAATTATAAATTACGAAACAATACAATCAAGCTCCGATAACATTTAAATAACGATCAAAATTAGTAACAGTTTGTTTGCCATTATATTTAAAAGTGTTACTTAGGCTATATGGCATGTCTTCATTTACAATTTTTTATTCAATCTTAGTTTTGAACTCTTTCAAAAGCAGTGAAAATATAAATAAACTTCCACTTGCTTATGGTGTTCTTTGTGAGAAGATACAACTAGAAAAGGGAACAAATTGTGATTATATATTCTTTTCCTCATGAAAAAATAACTAAAAAAATGTGAGCAAATTAAACTTCACTCATTTTGATAGCCATAGGTAAACTAACGAACGAAAACAATTTTCATCTCTGAACCCAATTATAAAATTTCGTTCGACAGTTTGTTTCAATATGATTCGACTTCTGCTAATCTGCAATATAACTCTTCGATGTGGCGTTTTGAAATGAGCGTGTAGCACCTTATAGATATAGGACGATAAAGAATATATAAAAAATCGCATTTAAAATTCGATTGCACCTGTTTTTCGTACGGGATAAAACTTGCTTACTTGCCCTCATATGGTTTGTGTGCAACATGGGCCATAATATTGCACATAAAGTTCGAAAAGTTGATTCAAATTATTGAGATGTGTGCAAGAGGAACATGGCGGCCTTTTACACTGTTTTCATTTGGCTTCAGGATGCAGCCATTTCTGCAATGACAGGTACTAACGTCTTAGGCCGGACTAAACTCAGGCCTAAAATCAAAGATAGTACCGTGTGGCGGTACCAACTAGATTCAAGCTTACCGCTATTAGTGTTTCATTAAACCCGCAGAAAGGGTCCTGGAATATATGAATGTTCAAAATATTGATTTCTTCTATTTCTGGAAATTCATAATTAACTTCTATGTATCACGTCTTTTGGAATCTGAGTTAACATATTAATGCATACTACTTTAAAAGCTTTTGATTTCAATAATAGAGTAATAGGATTAGGTGACCAGGGAAGATTGCCTTAAAAGATTTTAAGATAGAGTACATATGTCATCTAAGAGTTACTTGCTTCTAAATTACAGCTCATCTGTAGTGAATAAGTTGTGTAATATCACCAAAGTTGACATGAAAGATAAGTTTTAATTTGGCTAGTCGAGCTGAATTATTTCACGATTCTCCATTTCAGTAAAATTGTTCAATCTGTTTTCCTGTTACGTTGTCTTATTTAATCAAATTAATTGCAGTTTTGAATCCAAAAGATTTCTATAAAAATTTTCATATGTATTCCGGAGTTACTTTATTCACAATTATCAATACCCACAATTACGAAAGCACCTAACTTCTGAAAATTTTCAGCAATCCAACCAAAACGCATTGATCGAAGTAAATGGTAGTAGCTTGATCTGTCAGTTTGTGAATTTTCTTAAAAAAATGCGTCCCTGTTATTTTGAATCTCTTTTATTTTTGAAGTCGGAATCCCTAAATACTTTTGTGTCAATCATAAGTTTTTGAAAAAAAAATTACAGGATTCCCAGCATTCTATATTTCAAGTGATGCTTGAAATTGGGCTGTTCCCGATTTATGGATAGACACCTATACATTGAAAACTGATCTGTTTGATTACCAAATTTATTGAATTCTGAATTGATTCCAGAGTTCTTGATGAAATTAAAGCCTCCGAGATACACGAATTAATGTAGGGTAGAAGAGCCCTTGGCCATCTAATTAATCAAATTACCACACTATTTCATTGATAACTCGGCTTACAGTTATTGGATTTTACTTAAATAGGTACCAACAACTTTGATTCGAAGAAGTAGTAAAATAAAAAAAAACTGGCCTGAAAAATGTGAAATACTCACATTTGAACGAAGCGAAAAGTCAAGTTCAACGCTCCCTTAATTATTATACGATTTACTAATTTGTTAAATAGATATGGCAGACACTGCTCTAACTAATGTGTTCAAAAGGGTGGGATGAATAGAGATGCTAAGATGAATCAGAGCATAGTGAACCTATGCTTGAATTTTTATATTTTAAAATACAGCTGATTATCAACTCAATGTAAAATTAGAATGCTGTATATCTGAAGTTGTTTTTATTTTTTGTTTGTTCGAGGAATTCTAACTTTCTGAGCAGGTTTGGGAATCGTACTCAGCGATGTATAATGGCTTACCAACTACGTTATGTCAATCCCCTGATTCTGTTATGATTTTATGGCAAAAACGATATATGGCACAGTGACTGCTAGAATTACTCTGGATATAAAATGTTTTAGAAATTAATGGTCATCCTAAATATTCAAAACAGACAAAACTCATAAGTTTTAGCACCTAGAAAAAAGTCCCTATGCAAAATTTGAGCTCAACCGGGCATTAAGGGGTTGCGCAAAACGGTCTAAGTAAAAGAAATTACCAGTGAAAAAACACCAAAAAGGAGATTTTATAAATCGAACTCGTTTTTTGATCCAAATATAAAGAGTCTTAGGTTACTGGGAGCAAGTAACCATTTGGGGCCGCAGTCTTTTGTGGCTAGTTGCAGAAATCTATTGGGTTATTTTTCCAGAACCCAGTTACCTTAAGACGGTATGCACAAGAAAGTGCTTCTTGTTTCAGACACATCTATAGTGGTTCTGTGTTCAAGCGTGCTTCTAGAGCAGCAGTAGGTGTTGTCGAGAACGCACTAGTTTTCGCAATCAAGACCATCCTCTGAAGATGGATTGTCATGACTTTTCCTTTCTGCCACCAAACGAGGCACATGTATGCCAGTATTGGTCTAGCAATTGGTGTGTAGATCCAGTGGTTGAAAGCCATTCAAACTTTCTTGACTCTGCCATCGATGTAAGCTGACCAATCTAGTTTTGAGTCAAAAATTACTCCAAACATACTAAACTTGATCTGCAACAATAATTTCAGAGTCAAAGAACTGAGACAGATGAGCTTCGTCGCATGAAAAGCGTCACTAATGTATTATTTGGATTAACTGATGGTCCAACAGAAAGGCACCATTGCTAAACAACACATAAGGCTTGCTGCATAAAATCAAAAAGTGTGTTCATGCTAATACCGGTGACCATATTATGATAATCATCGGCGAAACATACGTCGCGAACCCAATGCTCAACAAGCCATCGGCGACAAGGTTCCATAGAAGTGGTGAAACCTTCATCTTGAGGACATCCACAAACACCCAGTTTCTCTATCTCTACTTATCTAAACGATGAGCACAGATGTCGGTTGCTAAGCATTGCGTATATCCAGTTCGTGATATATGAAGGTACTCCATAACCTCGTGCAGACTTCCCCCGCTGATATGCATGTAGCATTGCATGTAGCGAGTACTCACCCGAGCTAACATCCCGAATGTAGTCGGTATTCTACCAATGGGTTCTCTAGAAGCACGTATAACTCGAAGCGGACAATAGTTTGGTAAGGTAATGCTGTGAGTGCATTTGTTTAATCCATGACCTCATCCGAGCCACTTGAAGATTCAATCGTTGAAAAATATCCACTAAACCTAGTCGCCAAGTCGTCTTCGTAGAGGCCCCAGTTAGTTAAATTGAGATTACGATATGTGACGATATCTAGCGAGACGTTTAAATGATCAAAGACGATCTACTTCTGATCAGGTAACGACGGTTCAAGCTCTTTTGGTATGAGCCACTTTGCCAACTCATGTGTAATTCCGTCAGAGCAGAGATTTACATCTAACAACTCTTCAAATGTTGGGTTATTTCCTACATTAAGTAAATGCAGATTTGTATTTACGTATTCCATTAATTCGGTGCCTCTCAAATTGCTATCTGAGCTGCCCCAAAGTATGTGGTGGGCATTTGCATCAATGTCCTCTATGAGACGAAGCCCATTTCTGCTACAGTAATATAAAAAAGCTTTTGAACTCGTCAAAAGGTGATGGTTCATCATGCCGCAAATATGCCGAACAATAGACGTATTTCTTGTTTATGTGTCAACACTACTATTTATCGTGACAGCACAAAAATCGCGAGTTGTGAGGTCGGATATCAGACATGCGCCAATAGAACTATTCGCAAGTATACTTGCACGAGGAATTTCACGTGGATTTGTCATGCCATTTTTGTTAAAAGCTACGAAGACGGGGTTAAATAGCTTTCCAACATAGAAGTTTCCTTCATGAAAATACGGTTCTTGAACCAAAGCTATGGAAGCATTTCTTTCCTGTACAAAGCGGGATGGATTCATAGTTGCTGAACCTTCCCCACTTCCCTCTAATGTCTCGCCCTCCCCCCCACCAACGAGTCAAATATTACCAAGATGGTTTCGCAGGTCCTTGGGTGGTATACTTTCGGCCCAAAAATAAACTGCTAAACAGCATATCTCTTGCGCGGGAATTGGCAAAACGGTACTCGGCCGTGGCCAAGATTTAAAAGGATTCAGTAAGATAAACTGCGCGTAGTCGTTCCTGACTTGAAACAGGCAATGATATCGCTAGCAAAAACCCCTTCACGATGGAGTATCGCGTTTACATTCCTTCTCGCGATGTGGAGATTTACGGTGTTGTAAGCTTTAAGGGCCCTAACCTTCAATCAGTTAAGATTTTCGAGTTGTCCATCGAAAATGGGAAGTATTATCCATCAGACTCGTTTTTGCGTGATTTTCGCCGGATCTGCACATCGTCTACCTGTGTTTCTGTTTGTACCGCGGGTCACGAATTGTTCCAATTGTAAGCAGCTAGGTCAAACCTATTGCAGCAACAAGCAACAGTGCGGCAAATGTGGGGAACGCCATGTGGATGATGCTTGCAGTAGGCCCGCTGAGAAGTGTGTTCACTGTGGGCAGAATCTGCCACTTTTAACATTCCCAAAGTACCAACTTCGCGCGGATAAACTGAAGCGAACCGCCAAAAATCGCTCCAGACGCTCAAAATAAAAATAATTCATCAACTAGAATGCTGCTACAAATCCGAAGATAATACCTGCTGGTTTTGGGAAGTTGAGTTACAAACAGGAGTTTCCAGCCCTCCCTGGAGCACTAAAATCCCAAGTGCTGCTATTTCACAGTCAGAAACTCAACCTAAAACGGGATTCCGATTAACTTTTCTAACATTGGGGACTGGATATTAACAGCTTTCAACATTACCGATCCTCTAAAAAGCTTGCTGGTTACTATTCTACCAACAGTGAGAACATTTTTAAAACAGTTAACAGAATAATGACCCCTCCTTGCAGCGATCGTATCCTTCGATGGATAATTTATTAAACGGAACCACGGATCTGATCACTGTTTTACAGTGGAATTGAAGAAATATTATCCACAAAATTCATTTATCAAAACACTTGCTAGATTATAATAACTGTGATGCATTCTCCCTATGCGAAACATGGCTTACTTCTAATATTAACCTCAACTTCCACGATTTTAACACCTGGACCGAGAAGACTCCCATGGAGGAGCACTTTTATGGATAAAAAGTGCTATTCCTTCAATCTAACCAACCTCCCTTCGACGCCAGGCATTGAAGTTGTCGCTTGTCAAACAACAATCAAAAGCAAAGATCTTTGCAATGCTTCTATTAACACTTCTCCTAGGACCATGATGGGATACAGAAGATTCTTCAACGTGATTGGAGACTTTAACTCTCACGGTAAAAGGGGAGGGGGGCTATCTGTACGACGATAATCGATCTTAGACCAATCAAGACCTTTGTGACAACTTTAATATGACCATTCCACAGTGGTCCAGATCGCTAATTTAGGAGGAATTTTTACTTTCTGACAAACCTGTATAATTTAGCCGTATCATGTCTTAGGATGAATTTGTGTACTTTAGAAGATGCTTCTTTTTATTGGAATAGTTATTAGGGTGGTTCTAATTTATCTAAAATACGATAATAAACTTTTTACTGATGAAAGATAGAGCTCCACAGTCTTCCACAAAGTTGTAAAGTAACTAATTTTGAATAAATTTGTTGAACATATTAAAGCTCTATCTCTTTTAGTTTTTGTTATACAAGAAATTTAAAAAAAAAAGATTAGGGTGTTCCTGAAAAAAACGTTTTTTTAGTATAACTTTCGTATCTTTTACTTTTTGTTAACACAACCTTTGAACAGCTTATTGAAAACTTCAAGCCGAGTATTTTTCTCCAAGACACCGAAGGTCTAACTTTTTTCTTTAAAAAGTTATGGACACTTTTCGTTAAAAAAATAGCCTATTTCAAGGCTCAATATCGCTGATGCGGGCACCTAACATTGAATTCTGTTTCCACCACATGAAAGACCATACTTATTAGTATATTTGAGCAAAAATTGGCGAATACGATATTTTTTTAAAATTTGCAATTTAGATTTAAAGTTTGTAGTTTTGCAGGTTCAACGCATTAAAGCATTTACACACATATCGTTGTATTATGAAAAAAGCCACTTTCAAATATCATTCTCTCATCGCAGCAAGCTTTGCATAAGTGAAACGACTGTCAAAAAAGGTTTCTGATTTTATTCGTTTTAAATAAAACTAGTAAATATGGATATTAGTCGAAGAGAGTTGGCGAATTTGCTTATTGCTGGTAAAAAGACAGATGAACTGCTTAAGTTCATTACAAGTAGTAATCCAAATGTAAAATTGAGACTTGTTAGTGCTCGGAAGAAAATAAAAATATTCATGTTGGAATTTAGAAGGTTGTGGATTCGGAGTAAGCGCACGCAAATTCGGTTTGAGCTGGAAAATTTTGTGTGGCTTGAAGGAAAGCTAAGATTCGAAGTCGAAGGTAAAGGTAAAGGCCGAAAGAGGAAACCATTTTCCGAAATATGTCGCAGAGCCAAAATAAAAAGATTAGGAAAGTTGCGCGATAAGTATTCCACGGAAGAACTTGGTTTAGCGTCAGCCGTCAACGCTAATTCTACTGGTTTCCGTTTAGTTGGCAGACAAATCGAACGATTGTCGAAAAGTCCCGTCAGATCTACCGTAGAGAATTTAGGATCTATGGCTGTCCCGATTGCAGAAGCGTTTACTGCGGAGGAGGCACTTAGATTTATTTGTGAAAATGATTTTTCTAAGGCGCAGTACCAAAACATACGCAGCTCAGTTATGCAGAAGGGTTTGGACATTTATCCCGCGTATAATAAAATAGTAGAAGAAAAGAAACTATGCTATCCGATCGGTATGTACTATTCTCAAAGATTCGTCCCTGAATCAACAATTTTTTTCAGGAATTTCTGTTCAGCCTTCTTGTGCGTATGTTCCCCTTCAAGCTCTTGTTAACCATACCGTGGAACGACTCATCTCGTTTCTGAATATAGGAGTTCTACCACTGCATCCTGAGGATAATACGTTTGTTATCTTTAAGTGGGGCTGCGATGGAAGCAGCAACCATTCCCGGTAGGCAACATTATTTTTCTTCTAAACTTTGACTGACAGTCTCTTTTCCACTTGAACATAGATACAAGCAAATGTGCGTTGACGAAGATGAAAATGGAGAACTATTCGAGTATAACGATTCGCATATATTTGCTCTATCTATAGTACCTTTACGTGTAGTTAGTCGCCGGAAAGATGAGTCAAGAGATTGCATTCTTTGGAATAATGATTTTCCATCTTCAGTATCCCTGTGCCGACCAGTAAAATTAATTTTCAAGAAGGAAAATCCTGAACTAACAAAGGATGAAGTTGCCGCGATGAACAAGCAAATCGATGAATTAGTCCCGACTATAGTAAATGTTAATATGCGCAAGATTCCGATTAGTTCAAGCTTCATATTTTCCATGGTTGATACGAAGGTAGTGAATGACGTAACAGGCACACCGTCTCAAGCGTGTTATATATGCAAACGCTCCGGAAAGCGATTGAATGATCCTTTACTGGAAGCCAGCGATCCACCGGATAGTTTATATGTTTTTTCACCTTTACATGCATTAATACGAGCAATGGAGTTACTATTGAATATTGCTTACCGTTTAGCTCTAGCAAAACCGCGTTGGCGCGTAGGCAAAAATACCAGCGAGCTTAAGGAACGACAAATAAAAATTCGACAAGCGTTACGTGACCGTTTAGGTCTTCGTATTAGCGAACCTTTGCCAGGTGGCGGAAATTCTAACGATGGTAACACAGCTCGAAAATTTTTCAGAAACCGAGATGTCGTTGCAGAAGAAACCGGGTTGGACGAAATGTTGCTAGAACGTATGTATGTGCTATTAACAATCATCAACAGCAAATTGGGAATTAACGCGGATGCTTACCGGAGTTACGCCGAAGATACACGATTGCTTTATGTACGCCTGTATGGTTGGTACGCTCTCTCACCAACCGTGCATAAACTCCTGGTCCATGGAGGAAGCATTATTCAACATAACATGCTGCCAGTAGGTATGTGCAGTGAAGAAGTTCAAGAAACCAGGAATAAAAGTATTCGCAGATTCCGAGAATTCCACGCACGCAAATTCGATCGACTCGTCAATCTTGATGACGTTTTCAAGAGACTTCTTGTTTCATCAGATCCTATAATTTCTCTTAAATGTAAACGTCGAATTCAACGAGCACCGCTGGATATACCTGAAAATGCAATGCATCTACTTTTGAATTAATTGGCATTGAATAAATTCTCCTTATATAAATCATAAATTGTTGTCATAGCCAAATTATTTTTAATGAACACATTCTGTATTGTTGATATGTAAGCAAAACAGAAAAGGAAATACAAAGGCTTTAGGCAATTTCTTTTATGTCGCTATGCGATAAAATTTAAAACTTTGGTTAGTAAATTTAAAATTACATGCTTAAAAAAAATAATATTTTCCAATTTTTGCTCAAATATACTTAAAAGTATGTTCTTTTCTATGGTTCAATCCGAACTTACTTTTATTTGCCCCAATCAGAGATAATGACATTTGAAAAAGGGCTATTTATGAGCGAAAAGTTTCCATAACTTTTGAAAGTATAAAGTTAGACTTTCAGAGTTATGAAAAAACGTGGATTGAAGTTTTCTAAAAGCTGTTCAAAGGTTGTTTTAACAAAATATAAAATTTCTTTCGAACCTTAACAAGTCTCAATTTTACATTTGGATTACTACTTGTAATGAACTTAAGCAGTTCATCTGTCTTTTTACCAGCAATAAGCAAATTCGCCAACTCTCTTCGACTAATATCCATATTTACTAGTTTTATTTAAAACGAATAAAATCAGAAACCTTTTTTGACAGTCGTTTCACTTATGCAAAGCTTGCTGCGATGAGAGAATGATATTTGAAAGTGGCTTTTTTCATAATACAACGATATGTGTGTAAATGCTTTAATGCGTTGAACCTGCAAAACTACAAACTTTAAATCTAAATTGCAAATTTTAAAAAAATATCGTATTCGCCAATTTTTGCTCAAATATACTAATAAGTATGGTCTTTCATGTGGTGGAAACAGAATTCAATTTTAGGTGCCCGCATCAGCGATATTGAGCCTTGAAATAGGCTATTTTTTTAACGAAAAGTGTCCATAACTTTTTAAAGAAAAAAGTTAGACCTTCGGTGTCTTGGAGAAAAATACTCGGCTTGAAGTTTTTAATAAGCTGTTCAAAGGTTGTGTTAACAAAAAGTAAAAGATACGAAAGTTATACTAAAAAAACGTTTTTTTCAGGAACACCCTAATCTTTTTTTTTAAATTTCTTGTATAACAAAAACTAAAAGAGATAGAGCTTTAATATGTTCAACAAATTTATTCAAAATAAGTTACTTTACAACTTTGTGGAAGACTGTGGAGCTCTATCTTTCATCAGTAAAAAGTTTATTTTCGTATTTTAGATAAATTAGAACCACCCTAATAACTATTCCAATAAAAAGAAGCATCTTCTAAAGTACACAAATTCATCCTAAGACATGATACGGCTAAATTATACAGGTTTGTCAGAAAGTAAAAATTCCTCCTAAATTAGCGATCTGGACCACTGTGCATTCTGAGGAAAGCAGGGAAAATGACACGGATTCCTAAACCACCAGCGCAAGCAAGTGCACTGGGCATATCTCTATGCTCGACATCACTACGGTTAGATTTCAAGTGGAAAGTAATGTCTGATCCCCACGGTAGTGACCACCTGCCGTAATTGCAATCACCACTGGTTCAAGACTATCGGAACCAATCAATGTTGACCTCACACGAAACAATAATTGGAAGAGTCACGCTGCTGCGATATCCAAGACTATCGACTCGACACAGGTACTTCCCCCGGGGGAAGAGTTAAAAGCTTTTATCCAACTCGATTCTCGATACCGCGATTCAAGCTTAGACGAAACGAGTACCCGACATGAACACAACAACGTTCTCCCAACCCGTGGTGAAACAAAGAGTGCTCAGAGGTATACGAGGAGAAAGCTGCCGCGTATAAAACCTTCCGGTATGACGGGTTAGTCGCTAGGTTAGAAACGCGAATGAAAAATTTAATGAAAGCCAAGAAACGCAGTCACTGGCGCCGGTTTGTCGACAGGTTAACAAGAGAAACATCGAGGAGAATTGTTTGGGGCATGGCTCGACGTACGCGAAACCGAAACAGTTCTAACGAGAGCGTGGAATATTCAAGCCGTTGGATATTCGATTTCGCCAAGAAGGGTTGTCCGGAATCTGTCCTGGCACAGAAAATCTAACGCGCCGCTTCCCCTCACAATACCGCGAACGAAGTATCGTTTCTATGTTTTCAAATATTCAAAACATAAATTTTTGCGCGATGATGCTGCTGGCTTGAGTCATACCGTACGGACAGAGTTCTCGATAATCGGAATATCGCTTTCGGATGAATTCACCAATCACTGTGATGTACCACAAGGCCCCATTCTGTTGAGGTTGTTCTTCAATGATGTTCCCTCGATGTTCTCAGGTCCGCGTTTTATGTTTAATTTCAACTATGCTATCGGGATCCATGAGCTGAAAAGAGTTGACTGGGTGAAAGATCTCAGTGTTTTATTAGAATCGAAATTGATGTTTCGAAAACACCAGTGGTTTTTTTTTTTTTATTCATTTCGTTTATTTGATAGGCACAAATGCGTTAGCTTGGCGGTGCCAAATGCTTTTGTTTTTACATTTTGGATATCTTAAAACTAGGAGGTTACAATGTTGAAATATTTTTTTTACAAAGGAAAAGAAAGTTTACAGCTATCTTAAGACTAGAAATAAGATTCAATATACAAAAGAGGGCCAAAAGATTTTTTTATGAAAAAATTTGAAACAAGGGATTCACTTTGATATACAAGAGGGGGAGTAATAGTATTTTACGAAATATTTTACGGTTATCTTAAAACTAACAATAAAGTTTAGTACACAAAAGGGGGAACAAATATTTATGAGAAATTTCACAGAAATCTTAAAACTAGGGATTCAATTCTATTTACAAGATGGAGGACAAGAATTTCAATAAAGAGTAAAAATTATAGCTATCTTAAAACTAGGAATACAGAATACTAATTTGAATTTTTTAACTAAAACTTATGCTTGGTCAAGATATTCAAAAGGTGGCTTATTTCCGCATCAGTGTAGCAGCAGTTGTATCAAGGACAGGGGAGAGACAGGGAAAGAAGAGCAAAACTTGCAACTTTCGCTCGAACGGCGGGGGGGGGGAGGGAGATCAGCGTATCAAATTTGCGCCTCAGTCTAGTAAGTCGTCGAGTACCGGATTGGCGGATGGTATTCTTCGAACCCGCGGGGAATCCTTCAAAAGTCATCGGACCTCGAGTCGCTCTCGCTTCAGTTTCCTTCTATGCAGGCGTAGTGGTAAGGGCGACGGCGGTTACATAGTGGCACTCTGGAGCTGATCGGTTCCACAAGGCAGGAGGAAAGTCTAAAAACGAGAAATAAAAGAGAGGGGCTAAATTGGGATATTTATCGTTTTTATGAAGGTATAAATAAGGGACATATAGGGGAAATCACGAGTTGCCAGCATATCTCGGAATGGTACATTGGGTGGTCTACCTCGGGCCCGAAGGGATTCCTTTAACTGAGACCTGGCGTCACAATACCCGGCGCACACCCAGACAACGTGTTTGATGTCGTGATAGCCCTCGTCACAAGCGCACAGACTACTCTCCGCAAGCCCAATACGCCGCAAATGCGCATCTAAGGTGTAGTGGTTGGACATAAGTCGGGACATTACACGAATAAAATCCCGACCCACATCCATCCCCCCGAACCAAGGCTTCGTTGATACCTTTGGGATAATCGAATGTAGCCATCGTCCAAGTTCCCCATTGCTCCACGAGGTTTGCCAACTGTTGAGCGTCCTCTGACGACAAATACTAAAAAATTCGTTGAAGCAGATTGGTCTTTCGTATATGTCACCATTTAATGCGCCCACCTTTGCTAATGAGTCGGCCTTTTCATTGCCCGGGATAGAACAATGAGAGGGGACCCAAACAAAGGTAATCTGATAAGATTTTTCAGATAACGTACACAAGGACTCCTGTATCTTCCCCAGAAAATACGGTAATTGCTTTTTAGGCTTCACCGCACGAAGAGCCTCGATAGAGCTGAGGCTGTCCGAAACGATGAAGTAGTGATCTGTGGGCAGAGTGTCGATGATCCCAAGGGTGTACTGAATTGCAGCTAACTCTGCGACGTAAACTGAAGCGGGATCATTGAGCTTGAATGAAGCGGTGATAGTATTGTTGAAGATACCGAAGCCAGTGGACCCATCGAGATTTGATCCGTCAGTGTAGAACATTTTGTCGCAGTCGACTTCTCGGAATTTATTATAAAATATATTGGGGATCACCTGCGGGCGTATATGGTCCGGGATTCCACGAATCTCTTCCTTCATGGATGTGTCGAAGAATACAGTAGAATCAGAAGTATCTAGGAAACGGACACGGTTGGGATTGTACGAAGAAGGATTGATGCTCTGTGCCATGTAGTCGAAGTACAAGGACATAAAACGGGTTTGAGAATTAAGCTCGACGAGCCTCTCGAAGTTTTCAATTACCAACGGGTTCAGAATGTCGCATCGGATGAGCAATCGATATGAGAGTTCCCAAAATCGATTTTTTAGCGGAAGAACGCCCGCCAGCACTTCGAGACTCATCGTATGGGTCGAGTGCATGCAACCCAAGGCAATGCGCAAGCAACGATACTGGATTCTCTCTAGTTTGATGAAGTGTATGTTCGCAGCGGAGCGGAAACAGAAACACCCGTACTCCATCACCGACAATATCGTTGTTTGGTACAACCTGATCAGGTCTCCTGGGTGAGCACCCCACCATGTTCCAGTTATTGTTCGGAGAAAATTGATCCTTTGTTGGCATTTCTGTTTCAGATACCTAATGTGACATCCCCAGGTACCTTTAGAGTCGAACCAGACCCCGAGATATTTAAATGTGAAAACCTGGTTGATCGTTGCACCCATTAATAAAAGCTGGAGTTGCGCCGGCTCACGCTTCCTAGAAAAAACAACCAACTCAGTTTTCTCCGTGGAGAACTCAATACCCAGCTGAAGAGCCCAAGCAGACAAATTGTCCAAGGTATTTTGTAATGGTCCTTGCAAGTCGGCAGCTTTGGGCCCTGTAACAGAGACCACCCCGTCGTCTGCAAGTTGCCTTAGCGTGCATGAATTGGCAAGACAATCGTCAATGTCATTCACGTAAAAATTGTAGAGCAGGGGACTTAGACATGAGCCCTGGGGAAGACCCATGTAGCTAAATCGCGATGTTGTTAAATCGCCATGCGAAAAGTGCATGTGCTTTTCAGACAACAGGTTTAGCAAAAAGTTATTTAAAATTGGTGAAAGACCATGCTGGTGCAGCTTCTCTGACAGAATGTTGATAGAAACTGAGTCAAAAGCCCCCTTAATATCCAAGAAGACTGATGCCATCTGCTCTTTGTTAGCATAGGCCATTTGGATTTCTGTAGAAAGCAACGCAAGGCAATCGTTCGTCCCTTTGCCTTTGCGGAAGCCAAATTGTGTATCTGACAGTAAGCCATTTGCTTCAACCCAATTGTCGAGGCGAAACAAGATCATTTTCTCGAATAACTTCCGAATACAGGACAGCATTGCAATCGGCCGATACGAGTTGTGGTCGGAGGCTGGTTTTCCTGGTTTTTGGATGGCGATGACCTTCACTTGCCTCCAGTCATAAGGGACAATGTTACCCTCAAGAAACTTGTTAAATAAATTCAACAGGCGCCTTTTTGCAGTGTCAGGCAGATTCTTCAGCAAGTTGAATTTGATTCTGTCTAACCCTGGGGCGTTATTGTTGCACGATAAGAGAGCAAGTGAGAACTCCACCATCGAAAACGGTGTTTCGTTCGCGGTATCGTGAGAAGACGCGGCGTGGTACGTTTTCTGTACCGGGACAGAGTCCGGACAGATCTTCTTGGCGAAAGCGAATATCCAACGGTTTGAATATTCCACGTTCTCGTTGGTACTATTATGATTACGCATACGTCGAGCCGTACCCCAAAGAGTGCTCATCGCTGTTTCTCTCGTTAACCCGTCGACGAACCGGCGCCAATAACTGCGTTTTTTGGCTTTCATTAGACTCTTCATTCGCCTTTCTAAAGACGCGTACTGTTGATAGCTAGCGGGTAACCCGTCTTCCCGGAAGGCCTTATATGCAGTGGACTTTTCCGCGTACAGCTCTGAGCACTCTTTATCCCACCACAGGGTGGGAGACCGTCTATGGGTATTCGCGCTGGGTACTGGTTTAGTCTGAGCTTGATTCGCACTGTCGAGAATCAAGCCAGCCAAAAACCTGTACTCTTCCTCCGGAGGAAGTTCTTGAGCGGATTCGATTTTAACGGATATCGCGGTCGCGTAACTCTTCCAATCAATGTTCCGTGTGAGGTCATACGAGACATTGATTGTTTCCGATGGTCTTGAACCGTTAGCAATTGAAATCACGATAGACAAATGATCGCTACCGTGGGGATCAGGGATCACCTTCCACATGCAATCTAACTGTAGCGATGTCGAGCAAAGCGATAAATCCAACGCGCTTGCGCGTGCTGGTGGTGTAGGAATCCGCGTCATTTCTCCCGTGTTTAAGATGGTCATGTTGAAATTATCGCAAAGATCTTGGATTAATGTTGATCTATTATCATCATGAAGACAGCCCCATACCGTACCGTGCGAGTTAAAGTCTCCCAGAACTAGCCGCGGTGCCGGTAAGGATTCCGTGATATTACAAAGCGTTCGGTGCCCTACCGAGGCTCTAGGAGGAATGTAGATGGAAGCAATGCAAAGGTCTTTACCTTTGATTAAAACTTGACAAGCGACAATTTCAATGCCTGGTGTCGAAGGGAGGTTAATTCGGTTGAAAGAATAGCACTTTTTGATCCCCAAAAGTACTCCTCCATAGGGGTTTTCTCGATCCAGACGAATTATATTAAAGTCGTGGAAGTTGAGATTTATATCGGAAGTTAACCAAGTTTCACATAATGCGAAAGCATCACATTTTAAACTATTTAGTAAAAATTTAAAGGAATCGATTTTCGGGAGGATACTTCTGCTGTTCCACTGTAGAACAGTGATCGAATCGGTGACCTCGTTCGATGACTTAGCCATCGAAGGATACGATCGCTGCAAGGAGGGGCCATTTAGTAGTAAACTGCTTCAAAAATCTTTGCACTATAGGGAGAAAACGTATCAGAAGGCTTTTGAGAGGATCAGTAACATTGAAAGCTGTGAAAATTAAGTCCACTATGTCAGAAAATTTCATTAGTCCGCTACTGGACTGAGTATCTGTTTGAAAAAAGGGGACACTTGGGGTTTTGGATGTCCCTGGAAGTGGTGGGTACTCCTTGTTAGAATTAATATTTCCAAGTCCTGGAGCAAATTGCTTCGGCTTTTGTGCATCACTTCCGTTGGATTTATTGGTTGTAGATGGCGCACTCTGAGTGGACGACACCTTGGCACCCTTACGGGGCAATGTAGGGGAGGCTGGATTTCTCCTCTTCCTGGATTCCCCTGGGTTAACCAAAGATGTTCCCTCTCGTGGGTCGTCAGATTCTTGCTCAACGTTAGCCAAACCAGCATAGGGATTTTCGGACAGGACAGATGGCGAAGCATTCTTTAGCATTTCTGCATAAGAACGCCTTGAGCGTTCCTTAAGGGAGCGCTTAATTTTATCCCCGCGCTGCTTGTACGCACGGCATGATTTAAGAGCATGTGAAGGGCCCCCGCAGCAAATACACTTTTCAGTTTCTTTGTCGCAAGAGTCATCCTCATGCTCTCCTTCGCATTTGCCGCATCGTTTCTTATTTCCACAATATGTGGCTGTGTGGCCCAACTGCTTGCAATTGCTGCAGCTCATGACCCGCGGTACAAACAGGCGAACTGGTAGGCGAACCCTGTCAAGGAGGATGTAGTTGGGAAGAGAGGACCCGGCGAATGTCACCCGAAGCGAGCCTGATAGAGAGTAGGTAGTCTTACCTCCCTCGGTGTTTGCGGTATACAATTGTTTGCATTCTAAGATCTTAATCTGTTCAAGAGAGGGGTCCTTAAAGCAGCCAACCCCGTGCTCCAACAGTTCTTCGCATTTCAGGCCCGGTTCGGACACTACCCCATCGATTTCACAGGCCACACAAGGCACGTACGCTTTAAATTCCCGCGTAAAGCGCTCACAGCAAGCAATCGCGTTTGCCTGGCCGAGATCACTCACTAGAACACGTATCTAGTTTGCCCGAACACGTGTTATCTGAGTTACGGCCGGGTAATTAGCAGTCAGATCTCGAGAAAGTTTTAATATATTAACCGGTTTCTCTCCGGTCCGAAAATATACCACCCATGGCCCAGAGGAACCTTCTGGGTACTGCTTTATACGGGGAGCAATGCGAGTATTAGGGGGATCAGGGACTTCCATGATTACATCAGATGGTATTTCGCCCTCGGCCATTTAAGCACGAGGGCAGAGCGTTATATAAACGGGAATGTGTCTTATTATTTGATTACAAGGTAGAGTAAAAGTAGGGAAAAGGAAAGAAAGCAAACGAGGAAAAAAAATAAAGCAAAACTTATCTGCAAACAACGTCGATTGTTCCGCACCAGCGAAAACAATGTACTGGATTTACTGTCGGCACCAGCAGAACGGCTGCTAACGAACGAACAAAGGATGACCTTGACTCACTAAAATTTACACACCGAGCACCACTGTGAAATATAACGATCCGTTCCGTTCAAAGGTTGGGAGACGTATGAAAACACCAGTGGTTGTGGAAAAGATAAACGGACAACTTGGCTACGTTTCGAAACTTGCAAGTGAACTCGATAACCCACTTTTTCTTTTTTCACTGCATTGTACACTCGGTCGCTCTCATCTGAAATTTTCCATGATTGTGTGGGCTCTATATTACAATAACTGGATAGCCTGTATCGAAAGTCTTCTGCGGAAATTTGTTTGATACGCTCTAAGGAACCTAGTCTGGGTTACCCCGATGAACCTACTTCCGTATGAAGCTCGTTGCAGCAAAACTTTGTTGATGTCCGAAATCGATGGACCGAATACGCTAGTGCAACTGAATGAAAATGTCCAGTCTAGGTTTCTTCGCATTCGGTCTGCTTTCTTTAATCGAACAGCTGATAGATTGGCATTACAGAACAACGCTTAGTAGTGCATCTTTAATGAATTCTAACACCTCTTTGAATTCAGAGAACCTGCAAAAATGTTTCAGAATAGGGTGACCCTGGAACATTAATGATATCACCGGAGCATAACTGAGTTAAACTAAGTGTAATTAGTGTTGTAGATTTTAATACTGCGTTGACCTTCCGTTTTATGCTACCATATACGGGTTTTATGCCCATTTGAGAATGATGAATAGTGTCAACTCAAACGGGCTTTTGGTTGTCTTTTAGAAGAAGTGCTTATTCTGACGAAAATGCCCAAATGGAGGAAACGGACAACTTTCTATTAGAGTTGATTCGCAAAGATCTACGAATCGATAGCCTGGAAGCAACGAAGACTCATTCTTATATCGAAGGAAGTGATTAGAGTAGCTGCAAGAAATACTATTAGTGAAAAATTGACCACATTCTGTTTATCAACCCAAATTCTGTACGACTTATTTGATAGCTGTTAAATTTGGAACCATATTTTGGAGTTGGTAGAAAAAATAACAGATCATGGTTACCCAAAACAATGCAGAGATTTCACAGATAAGAATCACTTCTCACGCGTGACTGACTGCCCGAATAGCAAGCACCCGTCTGCTATTTACCTATCTTACCATATACCCATGTTTTTATTTTGCTTTACGCAAATAATTTCGTTCCTGGAATACTTTGAGCTGTTAAAAAAATATTTGCTAGTCGCACACACTTCGAAATTTAATACAATAATGTTGTGCTTATTTATGATTGAAAAGTTCCAAAAATAAATCTATTCGATAAATAGTACGAAAGATAAGCACATTTAAAATCTCACACCATATTAAAACTGTAGATGTATTCTATGTTAATATTTTCAGTACATATAGTAAGCATCTGCTGAGTTATGCTTTCCCATTGCATAAAAAAACCAAGGGGTTTCCAACAAGCCAACATAGTGAGACTTAATCAAAGATTAGTTTGATATTTCTAAATAATTCGGTAATCCATTGATTACATTGGTAATCAATAATAATCAGGGTAATTGTCTTTATTCCTAAAATAATTCACGTAATCCACCATAGGTACAATGTAATCAATTAATTATAAAGTAACCGTAAAATAATTCGAAACTGCTAGACCAATTTTATTTCGATTTTCACCTATTCGCTCTCATTTTTTAAATATTTTTTCAGTTATTCCACATATGAATTTCACAAGATATTTTACTAGTGGTTTAATAACACTCTCACATACTTAAATTTCATTCAAAACCTGTATTTCAGAATATATCAAAATGATTGGGCCACAAACTCAAGTAATAACTAACGATGTATAACGATCCTCATTGCCGGCTACAAGGTACTCTTGTGTTCTGTATAGTAAACTACGCCCGTTAGCGATATCCTTTATCGGCGAATACCAAAACGGGTGTTTAAACATTTTAGTTTTTTAAATATTATCGACAAAAACGGATTAAGGATAAACTGGGTCATATAATAATGTGAATAAGAAACAGGATTTGCCTACTTTCAAAAATAGATTTTGTATTAAATGTTACTGGATCAGTCTGACATGCATTCCCCATTGTGTTTTTCGATTTAGAATCTTTTTAGATTTTGGCATTTGTCACACAATCGTCATCCCAAAAATGGCTTACGTTTTACCCTCTATTAGATATTTTTTGACTCCTGGTAAGCACGTTACGAAATAATATCTTTGATATTTTTTATTCAGTTTAAATTCGTTAAGTTTCAGTTTAGTTAACTTCCCCTCCACAAAATGTTACATGCATTTGACAAACCATTTATTCTCATTTTTACAGACGACTTTTCGGCCTTTTTATCTATTGACCTATCCCACTTAAATTTTAAAAAGAAAATAATCCGTGAATTTCGATTCTTGCTAGACTTATTCCAATTTAGGAGGAAAACGTTTGCATGCCTGATGCTGCTTTTAATAACTCGTCGTCGAAGAAATTCGCAAAAATTCCGTGGTGTTTTGAAACCACTAAATACAGAAGTCTAAATGTCGCGTTAGAGGACGACATTGCAAAATATTTAATCTCCTAGTTACTCTTGCATTCATCATGAATCCTGCTTTATTTCAAAATGCAGTATATTACATCGTTGCAGATATGTATGAGATTAGATTTTCAAGGTATCATATATTTTTTCAAGATAAGTACAACTCTTGACAATGATTTGGGAACAAGGCAACAATGAACACAAACGGAAGCACATTAACTGTTGCCTTCTGAAGCAAATGAAGTGTTTATTTGGGTTCTTTCGTAGTGATTCATTTTTATATTTAGATTGTTTATTTTAACTAACACGTCTATGTTAGCTTGACAGTGCCAACATTTTATTGTTTTACAATTTAATGTTTTTAAATCTAAATTACTACAGCTTCAATTTTTTTTAGAACCTGAGATTATTTTTTATATTAATTCAATGGCCATTCCAAAACGAGCTTGGACACATTAGAGCACCTTACCATATTCTTATTAATGTACGAAAAAATGGATTCGTGCAAAAAATAACAAAACATCGTCATCATTTACAAACAAATTGTACAAAAGGGGGCTATGATATGAATCCTGAAGAAGACCCACTTGCCAAATTGTGATGTTTGTGAATCGTCATGCGAAAGATAGCAAGTTGTTTAATATCGGTGCTGACAGAGCCGTAGCGTGGTTATCTTGTGCCCTTGGCAGAGTCTCAGTTTTGCGCCCCTTTCAGTTCGACTTTCGAGTAATAATTTAGTGTGTACTTGGAAATTGCACACATATCCGGACTTATTTAGTGACTTATCTACACTTAGTCAATGAAGCAAATAAAATTTTCAGTGCTCTCCCAAGACTAGCGTCCTTGGTGGGAAATTGTTCAACGTTGTGGCAATCTAACCGGGTAGACATCAATATAGAGCAACTTTGCAGGTTTTATTTGCAATATCATTCGTAGTCAAGTACTTGAATGCGATTGACGAGGCGTTTTTTTAGGAGACTTCGTGAAATCAGTTATCGTTAGATGTTTAAAGGCAACGGACGAATTTTTTGGGTGACTATACGTGCGGATCGGTCAACTGAGCAAGCGATTTAGGAATACAACCCGCCTCTATCATACAACAATCCGAAAAATTTATTTGAATATTTGTTCCTTCACCAACCGTTTCAAATATTTCCAATGGCTGGAAACCTGTAACAACGCCGAAATCTAAAAGATTCGATCGCAAATCGTTCGTGTTTGACTATCGTTCATTTTATGTAAATTATCCCACAAATCTTGAACTGTTCATGTGTGAAATCAGTTGACGGTGGGTGTTTGATGGCAACGGGCGGGGCATTTATTCAGGAGACTGTATATCAAGACCAGTATACTGAGAAGACAATTTTTTAGGAGCTGTGAACTGGTTAGTCAATTGATGAGTACGGTGCATATCATTAGATCGGAATTAACATGAATTAGCATCCAGCCATACATCGAGAAACGATAGGCGATCACACTTTTGCTTTATTATCTCCTGACTCGTTTTTAAATTTCTAGTATCTCCCGTAATTTCTGTCCCACCGTTCCTATTCTTCAAGTTTTTACTTTTCGCTGGGTTCTAGGCCCGCGTATAAATAAATTATTCTGAAAAAGACAGTGGGATAAATGGATGTCGAACAAGATTCACCATCGAAGTTTTATCTGAAGGACTACCGTGTCCACATGTCTGTTCATATAGTTGAGATCGACGGTGGGGTTACTGAATCGATCTGATCTTGCATGGGGTGAATAGGGTTGGCTTTTTCAAGGACCCCTTTCTCCAGTGAGTGAGATTTTGAATCACAGGATGGGATGAAATTGTATATCCCTCCAAACTTGTATCGCGTCTGCGATTGTGTTGTCTAAGCAAATGTTCTTCGACAAGGTTCGTCTGCGTGCTCATACCGCGCGTCATGTTTTGCATTAAATGCAAGAAAACGATCCCCTTGTGGAGACATCTGTGACTGTTTCTGCTGTTCTGTACATCAGGAACAACAAAAATCCCAAACAGTTCAATTAGAGTTGCATTTTAGTGCAGGATTGGTTGGGTCTAGGATAGTTGCCGAGAACGTTATGATTTTGGGTAACTTCTAGCGGCACTGAGAAGACTTTAATTTTCACGGTACGGGATGGAGTTAAATCTTCACGATGATAAAAGATCTAACTTTCTTCACGATCTTTTCTACAGCATTAAGGAGATAAATCATAAATTATTCCTCGGTCTTTTCATTTCGAGCAATAATTTATGATTTATCTTCACTTATTTTATAACACAGATCAAGATTTCAGTGCCACTCTAAGGTTAGCGCCCTTGACGCGGGCCAACCGCACGCTACGGGTCTGCATGCTGATGCAGCCACTCGATATCCAAAAAGACTGATGTGTTTTTCTCTTTGTGAGCATAGGTCATTTGAATTTCCCCTGCAATCAACACAAGAAAATCGTTTAATTATTAGTTGTTGAAGATTGTGTATAAGAAATGATAAAAAAACAAGCAAACAACAGTTTCTTATTTATCCGAATTGTCGTTTTGATTTTTTGTGAGTTCACATACATTGTGGCTTTTAAAGTAAAAAAATCCAGCAGTACTAGAATGGTTAAATGGATTATCTAATAAAATAGCGATGAGCAGATTCCACTTAAAATAATCGAATAATCTGAAGTAATTCCAATAGGAATTCACTTTGATTGCAAGTAAGCTAGAGTAATTGAGGAATTTTACAGCAATCGTGTAATCAAATATTAATCGGACTTTCGAAAGAATAATCTTTAAAACCATGAAATAATCTAGGTAATTTTTTTCGTGAGTGACATGTAATCAACGCTGTTGGAAACCCCTTGAAAAAAACAAATTTCCTATATTTCGAGTAATTTGTTATGATATCGAAGACATCAATTGTAATGACCTGAGATATCTAGAAACTATTGATATTAATTCCTCCAACCTTTTCATTCTTGGTGTTCTTCAAGTTTTTGCTGTTCTACATTTCAATCGACCAATTCATATACCAAAATAAATTCAATATCCATTACTTTTTGGTTTCGAAAGAGTTAAAGTTCGATTTCCCGTTATTGATTCCCCATTTATTCGAATTGAACTTATTGATTACTTCCAACTGCGATACCGAAAACATGAACGTAAAACATATCCAACAGCACTTCGTCGCTTCCCTCCAGCCATCACCTATAAATCACCCCAAGGTGGCAACCAATTTTATTGCTGGCAAATTTGATTCTGAAAAATATCCATCATAAATCCTTCCGTGAGTCTTTGCCTGCCTGTGGCTGGGGCTTGAACTGAATGATGGTATGTATACTCCTCACTTCTAGCCTACCAACCATCCCCTTGGAAAAGGCGTTGTAGGTGAAGTTCCATTGCTTTTGCTAGATGAAGGCGTTACCGGAAAGCAAAAGCACGCTAGGTACCTTCTATCCTTTTATTTGCGATGTGGTGAGTTCTTTCGACAAGAGTTTTGCTTTATGACATTCGACCACTCATCTTTTAGGCAGGTGGGCTATTGTTATACGAATCATATACCCTCATAAATCGTTCCGAAGGGAACGTAGGGTAGTACCTTGACTGTGAATTGACTTATTGCCGGCCTGACTTTGGTTTGAACGTACTGGAAATTTTTCCCCTCAATCCAACAGAAAAGCTGCAGCAGACTCTTTGATGTTTCGTCTGGTCTGGTGAAAGTCGGTATCCCACTGAACTGTGTTCACACGGTCTGGTATTCATAGTATTCGGAAACCCATTCGCAATTTCAACATTCCCTAAACAGAGCAAGATTAACTCTATACACTTTAATACTAGAAAACCTGTACAAAATATTTATAACTAGTTGTCTCTAGAAACGAACTCCTCTAACCTGCATAGGCCCTTGAGTACCACCACCAACCGTGGCCAGCGTTGAACTCGGTCATCATTCCATGGTTCTCTCCCCCCCTGTCCGCCGAATTTAAACCGCATCGAACAATTTAATACTTTTGCTGAATATAGTCTTCACGGTGACCAGCACTAGTAGTATACAAAATGTCACCCTAAAGCTAGTCGTAGAACGGAACACCACCGCTGGCAGCGTTCTCACAGAGGAAGATACTCGAGCGAAGTAGTGACCGGGGTAGACCAGGATCCACGGAGAGGACCAGTAGTAGGTCCAGGTCAGCAGCAGAGCGGCCAGCCAGCAACTGGAAGAGCTCGTTAGTCGCCGACTGACGGCTGTGGTAGTGCTTCCTCCACTGCTCGCACCGGATGCTGCCGTGGGACTTTTGTTCGGATGTTGCATTGCGGCTGGTTTTTCACCTGTGAACGAGAAAAAGAGACGAGAACGTACATTAAAAATCTTTCCTTTTCGATGCCGAGCTGGAGCCCCGTTTGCCCCAAAGTGTCGGACGAGTAGTTGGAATGTGGAGTGCTAAAATTCTGTGACCCCACGGAATGGAGCACTCTCCATGACCAACTTACGAGCGGGAAGATTTATTATTATGGAAATATTTTTATTCCATCGGATGGTTTTACTCGGCCGTCCCGGACATAAAGTGGCAACTGTGACAGTGTCCTGAAATGTGGTCGACACTGCGGAATGAAGCGCAGTTTAGTTGCGCGTTTTTTTTTTTATTCTCATCTTGCCGGAAACTATTACACGGTGAAATTTTATACTTCTTTATTTCACCACCGCACAGCGAGTTGCAGTTGTTGATTCAATTCTCCAGAATAAATTCCATAGGATTTTATTTCAAGCGGCACGAGCTCGAAAAAAAGCTACTAACATTTCTTCAGCGCGGACGAAAGATCAACAACAAAAACATAAACTCCCCATTTTCCATTACATATATAAATTTCAATCTTTTTCTGCCGCTTTACTGGAAATTTGTAACTTGCCATATCCCGCAGTCGAAGTGAAAGCGGTTGCAATAAATTTCCATTCACTGTATTATGTAAAATTAGTTCAAACAAAACAGTTTCTAGCAACGGTCTTATGCCTTGGCTCGATGATGAAAAAAAACGACTGATGAGCTTTGGTTGCTTTCCCTATAAAAGTTCCAACTGAAAGCAGACGACAACCGCGTATGTAGGTGGACGTCTGACGGGTGAAAAAACAAACAAGAAACACAACAAAAACCTACCACCACTATGGCGTCAGTCAGTCAGTCAGTCAGTCAGTCACGGAGATGGGTTTTACCGCGCTACCTCAGTCTTCGGTGGTTTTACAACACAAACTCTCCGGCTTGTGACTATCATCTGCTTTTTGGTGTTGGAACCTTTCTTCCGTGATCGGCTGTGGGTGAAGAAGATGACACGAAACAAGTGAATCGCAAAAGAAAAATTTCTTCCGTGCAGTGGAAGTTCAAAAAAGTGAGCGGTATGTGCAAATAAGGGGTGGGTATGCAAACAACGTTTTCAGTTCGTTTTTTTGTTGATTGTACAGCGAAAGAGAAAAAAATGGGAACAAACAATTTAATGCCAGTGTGAACTGGCAGGCGGCCTTGGTGTGGCTTCTAATGTACTTTTTTTCTATCATAACATGACAAGAAACCCACGAACACGCTGGTATATCAAATTTCTACTTGGACGATGAATATTTCGAATATGGAAAATTTTTCGCTGGCGACCATGTTCCTCCATCCGAGGAAAATCGATGGAGACGCTTGATTACTCATAAAAGTCAATTCTTTACCATAACTAATCCATACTAAAACATTCCAACAGTGCACCCCGGAAGATTACCCTTTTTTCACATATCGATTAACTTGGTGAAAGGTTCTCCAATCGAGCATGTCGGAGAGATATCGGGCAATCCGTTTGAAACAATACCCTTTGAAGACATAAAGAGAATGTTTCACCTGCGCCTTCCGGCTTGCTTCCTGGCAAGACAGAACGTTTCGCTTCGGTAGCTCCTTTCGGAACGCATTCGGATACCGGTTTTCTGCTGATAGCCGAGTTAAATCCCTGCAATTAAATTGTTTCGAATTAAATTAAAAGATTGCTTTCAGCTCGGAATGGTACGTTTGATGTTTTCAGATCGATTTGGAATTCTAACGAGGCCCTTTATATATACGCGCTATCTGTTCTAAAACATGCAGACATCAGGTTATGCTCCTTTTGCTGTGAGCGAACTAGCGTGTAAAGTTCAATGGTGAATGTACACTTTGCAAACTAAACAAAAATTATATGTAACAATAAATTGGTTTTTAATTTTTATAATTCAGTCTTTTTATGAAGCGCTTCTACGAATGACGCCATCCTTAGCTAGAAATAGTATTGCTCGGATGCGATCGTCTACATGTCAATCAAATGGTCAGAAGCAACAGCTGCAAGAGTTTACCGTATCTAAACACAGTACCGCACTACATGCTGCGTCCGAACACCGCAGTATATTGAAAAATCGGGATCAGTCCACTGAAAATATAAATTCGAGGGATCACACTACTGAAGTGTCTGGACAAAGTTCTGGAACAGTTTATTTACAATCCGATGTACGTGGCATCATCAAACATAATTGACGAAGGTCAGCACGGATTTATAAAAAATAACACTCGACCATTTTGAACTTGATTGCGCACAAGTATTCTAGTTCCAGCCGTCGAGAAGCGTCAGCAAGTTGATGCAATATAATTTGATTTATGCCCGCGAGAAGGCAAATTTTATTAACCCTCATTAAAAAAGAAGCTTTCCTTCATTTTCCCTAACCAAGAACGCAAAATTTTATTACACAAAGTAGTTAAAAATGTTTTCATCGAAAAAGTTTTACTATCAACGGATGTATGACAATCCCAATTGCACCTTGCAAAAAAAAACAAAATAAAGTACATTAATTTACTTTAAAAGACCATAAGTCTCATAAGATTCATAGGTTAAGGCTAGTTTAGGAGTAAAACACTAAAACTGTTTTTCTTAAATTACAAGTTAGAGCCAAATCTCTATTTATAAATTCTCTGCAAAAAATACTGCCTAAGAGTTATCTAACACCACCACATCAACAAATGCAATGCTAATGCAAGACCGTACATAGATATTACTTGTCAATATAAAAGGTAGATTAAATCCATTACAAAAAGTAGGTGCAAAACATCGACAAAAAAATTGAATAGCTCATCAAATATCCCGTTCCCTAGCTTCGGGATAAGAGAGGTACTAGATTATTAAAAATCTTCTTTTGTTGCCATTTCGTTGAATATTCGGCGTTTACTATCCCAACAAAAATATTGTTAACAATTCATGAGATCACTGGCACGCTTACTTTTACTTTTTGTAGCCAACCAAAGTACCTGTATTACTAACATTTTGAAATTTGGGAAACGATGACAAATAAATTCATTTCGTTCATTATTTCATTTTCTTTTTCTTTTTTATTTCGATTAATATGTTGTCACATTTTTTTCCTTTTATGGCCAATAAATTAGCTGGAGATTACCAAATAGGGAAAGTTATTAAACTACCTTGAAAAACTAGACGTGGCAGTCATTAGAAACAGGCTTAAAATCATACGGACCAATCTTTTGTCTTCTGTTGGTAGGAGTCGAGTTTACCAACAAGTCTCTCCCTGTACCATAGGAACTATATATTTTATCTATTGATATTTATTTGCACACCTATAAAAATAGTGTAAATTTACGTCTTCTGACACTGACATATACGAGCATCAAAAATTACTAAGTTTTACGTTTGAATTTCGTAAATCAGGTAAATTTACTCCAATAGTAGTAACTGTAATGTTATGTCATTGCGCATGTAAAGTATATGTTTCATGTGAAATTAAACGGAAACCGGTGATGTTTCATCATTTCGTGAATTTCAATGAGTTAATTTGTGTCATGTCTGCAATTCATTTTTTTTGGTGTGGGTTACCTGATCTATTTACTATTTTCTTTTTTTTGTTAGTTTCATATCTTTAATTTATTTTGTTATTTTTACAGTGAAGACCCGTTTTTATCAACGCCTTGCTGTATTTTAGGCTGACAAATAGTGATATTGACAAAATCGGGACATATTTTATGTTTCTCCTTATTAAACCTAATCCGTTTATTTTGATCATTTCATTTATTTTTGTTTATTTTGCTAATGTTTCTAGTATTATTAAATTTATTATTGTGGTTCATTTTTTTGTTTTTAGTCGTCTTATTTTATTTTATTCGCTTTGCTTATTTAATTCATTTTTTTTTATTTTATTCGTTTATTGAGTTTTAGTCATTCTATTTATTTTATTCGATTTACTCACTTTATCTATTTTATACATTTAATACAGATTATTCATATTATTCATAAATTCATCTAATTCATATGGTACAATTGAATCGTTTCATCTATTTGGTTCATTTTATTCATTTGATACATATTCTTCATGCTATTCGTGAATTCATTCGTCTTATTTGTTTTATTTTTGTATTATTTAGTTTATTTATTTTAATCATTTTATTCATTGAATTTAAAAATTCATTTGGATGACTTTGCTCATTTTTATTATCTTATTCTTCTTACTCATTACATTACCTGGTTTCAATTTCCAACCCTTTATTTAATTTATTTTATTCGACTTGTTTATTGGCCGGGATGTCGAGGAGAGAAGTGCCTAGAGCTATAGTTGTTAATCTAAATCTAAATGAATTATTTAAGCCTGAACACAAATTTAACTAAACCGGAATGAATTGAAACTAATTGCCCAAATTAAATAAACCTACAAATGTTGACCACCACAAACCCCGAACAAGGGAGCGACACCCTACTAATCTGCACAAAATCCCGCAATGCAGCATAAACTGCGATAGCAAGACCGTACTGATCGATCGGACACCACACCAACACATAGAAAAAATGATCACTGCACCGTGTAAGACGGAATAGGCAAATCAGCTGACAAAGGGAGTGGATAAGATTACCTTGTGCGTGCGTTCCACCGTGAATAGTCCGGCGTCGCGAGTGATAAATTTTATTGAAAATATTGGAGCTGTGAAACTTCTCCCGATAAACCAATAAGTGCAGTGAAAGATCGATTCTAGTTTTCTAGAGAAGAAAGGACCCTTAGTGCAGTGCAGTGTAGAGGAAAATGTTTACCGTGAAACAAGCTGCGTTTGGTAGTGGATGCAGCTAATTTCGCCTGATCGCCGATGATCATCCTGGGCCGTCTCTGCAGGAGAAGGAAAAAAAAACCTCCTGAATTGAACCCCAAGTAAGTCGCCTCAACACAAATATTATAAATTATAAAACTTGCCTTAGTTTAAAATTAGAAAAACGCATTTTAGGAACAAAATTTATAAGAGATATGGGAGATAACTAAAAAATAATTTGTTAACATACAATTACAAAATACTCCCCTGATGCTGTTACCAACGTAGAGAAAATGTGACGATTGTCGGAGTCGCATAGAGAATAAGGAAAGGGAATAAAAAAGGGAAAAAAGGAAGAGCTACTGGGTCTGGGCATTGGGAAAGGTCTATTCCGGTACAATCTTTCGACGAAGTACATCATCGAGGGTTTTTTCTTCACTAAAGTTTGAAATAATTCAACGAAAGTTTAAATATTGAATATTCATCACCGATCCACCAATCAGCGATTCGGTAAAGCTAGCGACAAATCAGGACCCGAAAATCTATCCGGAAAGCGATTGCTGCAAGTAGCAGGAATGCAAACCCGCCTGGAGATAAACCTGTGGAAACTGATCGGTCCGGAGAGACTCTCCCAGCGAACACACGACGACGACCAACCAGCGATCGATCGAGAGCCACGCGCATTCCAGCGTTCCCCGCTCTGCGATCTACATAACGCCACACCGTAGATCACTTCCCACCTTCAACATCACCATCACGAGCAGCATCAGCAGCCGGCCGACCAACATACACGCCACACAAGACACACCGTAAGTGTTTGGGAATAAAAGTTTACAATTGAAAAAAGAGTTGTTTTACATTTATTCCCGGTCCCTTAATCAGCATCTTCACTGAAGAGCCGACCCTGAGAGCAAGCGTGCTAGTCACGATCGAGCTAGCGGCCCAGAAAAGAAGGCTGTTGCAAAGCCCAGTCTCGCCAGATCCCCGTGGCTTGACCTGGGATCGAGGTCCTTGCACGGTAAACCCTTCTGGTCCCGTAGAGTAACAAGAATGATTAATATAAGGCAAATAAATATAAAATAAATAAATCAAATTAGTTCAGCTCAAATGTAAATTATATATTGAAAACAAGTTGTAAAGCTTAATGGTTCAATTAAATGATTTCATTCTAACAATTTGAATGAAAAGAGTCAATAGAATGACTGAACAGTATCAATAAAATTTTTGAAACGAAAAAAACTGAATAAATTGTATGAGCTGGAACAATAATAAAATTAATAAAATTAAAAACGTAATAAAATGAATAGAAGGAATGAAATAAATGAAATGAATAAAATAAATAAAACATAACATTAATAATATGAAATAGAATTGGTAAAATTAATAGGCAGAAGTAGAACATAAACAGAATAAAACGAATATAATGATTAAAATGAAAATTAAGCGATAATAAAACTGTTATAAAATTATAAATTGTGTCAACTTAATAATTTGGATGAATTTAATAAAATGATTGACTGAAAAAATATTAATCATATTATTAAAATAAACTAACTGACTAAAATATAATCACTGGAAAAATTAATAAAATGAGGATAGCAGATAAAATAAGCTAATATGAATAATATGCACGAAATGAGTAAACTCATCTGAATGAATCGAAAGACTGAAACGAATAAAATATTTTAAATGTACTCAAATAAACAAAATGAATAAAAAGAATGCTAATTGAAATAAATGATTAGAATGAAATTATCATGTATTTAAAATTAGTCATGCGTTAAATATGAACAAAATAAACAAAACGAATAAAATTCATGAATTGAATTAATTGAAAAAAGTTAGATCCATTGTATCAGAATGTTTTGAAATGTTTGGTAAAACTCAATTAATACACAAATCATGACAAACATATGATTACGGCTTAAAAGCCAATAGTCAAAATTCTCTTTGGAAGAAAATTCCGGACAAACCGTCGCTGGCTAAACACAGTTCATAGCAGTTAATGAAAGAGAAAACTTTTCTCTTTTATTTACTACCAACATGTGTGATTGGCGAGTAATGGTCTGTCCGGAATTTCCTTTCAAACAGAATTTTGACAGTTGGCTTTTAAGCCAAGTAATCGTATGTTTGTCGAGAAATGCACTTTCTAATCTTTCAATTTGTATTTTCACCCATACGTTTTCGTTCTTCTTTTCTTGACGGTGTCTTTAAAAAATATCATTATTTTTTTCTTATTGATGGACCTTAATCAGTTACTAGGAAATTGTAACGTTCAATTTGTTTAGAAATTCATAGATGTCTTTTTGGTCAAAGATTACTAAACAAAAATAACTATTTCGCGTCAAATGACTAACGCACTGTAGGGAGGTTTAATACAAACGGTTGGCCAAAAATATTTTGTCTCAAATTCTTGCGTAAAAAGATTGTTTGAATTGATAATATTGAAGGATGCTGATAATAGGATTTTTTAAACATGAAACAAATAATTAACACTTATGTTTAGGACATTTGCACAGAATATAATTTTCAGATTCAGTATTTGAAGGCGTATTTGGTAATAATAAGCTGATATATGGAGAATGTGAATTAGGCAGTTAAATAGTAAATAGAAGGGCGTTTGCAGCGTCTAGGCTATGTTGGCGATTATATTTATTGTCGGTAGCAAAAAAACCGACTATTGCCGGTAGCCGTACATTTAGTCGATTACAATGCAGTCCCTCTTTCCAATCACCCTTAATGCTTGTGAATTGTTTTGTTCGGAACTCTCGTTCCGAACATAAGGCTTAATAAGCTCTATACGAAGCAATACCATGAAATAGATTACTAATTGTAACCGCCATTGAAATTTAAATTGAAGCGTTCTCAGGATACAGAAAATATGGGCAACTGAAATCTTCGCTAGAAGTTAAAAAAATCATTATATTTCCACCTACCATCGAGAGTAATTTGTGAATATTTTTGCACGTTGATCCGTCACTTTTCATAAAAGTTTATACCAATACACTTAATATGCATTTTCAATAATATCATACCAAAATAGGTAATCTTAGTTTTCAAATGTCGTATTTGATCCTATGTTTCATTCAAGAAGGAGAAGAGATTTATTGAACTTTTTATGTAAAAAAATTATTTGTCTTAAAAAGACACTAACTCAAAAAGCATACTTTGCATTTTAATTTTTTTAGTTCCATTCGAAAGGTGAGGAAATTTCCAATGGAATGGTGTTCTCATATCTTTCAGTTAATTAGTTTTAATTACCTTTTGATTACTAAGTAGTTAAAAATTTGTGTTTTTGGGGAATTTTTTTGTTAATTTTCTTAAAATAATGAATTATGATTATAGCAATATCTGTTATACAAAAGTTGAGTTTTAGGACAATTCATAACTTGTTCTTCATCATCATATTCCTATCTCTTCTCATTTCTTTGTAAATTCATTACTAAACTTTTCCTTAATAGACTTGCAAGTGCTTAAAAGACTCTAATCTAAAAAATATGCTTTATATCGTTATTTCCAGGCTGACAAAATTTTCTATCGATTTACGCACAAAGGGTATTAAATGACTTTACTAGTAAAATAGCTCACAATTAGCGTTTTTTGAGGAGTTTTGTAATTATTCTAATTATTAATCAACAAAATTTATCGTTACTATTGCTCACTACTTGACACTTTATCCATACCTCTTTTTATTTCGCTGCTATTTTATAGTAAATTCAGCATGATTGCACCACAAATGTAGTGGATTCGAAATCGATGTTTTTGCATATGAAACGATGTGATTGATTTTGAATCCTGTAAAGTATCCAAACAGAATCCTGAGAAGCATGTCATCAGTATCCCAAGATTGACATGTCAATAAAACCCAATCGTGGACCCGGACTAAACCGACTCCAAACTCCAAGCGGATGTAATCATACTGAGAATTTGGAAAGCCCAATGGTGACTAAGTAGCTGATGGGAAATAGTACACGTTACATCGCCGATTTCCGAATTCCTTTCTTGCACAACTTGCCACCGTTACGAAGAAGCATTGTTCCGCCGTCATCGCCGAGACTGCACAAACGAATTCACGCTGCGCTTCCATCACCGGGACGTCTGTTATGCCGCACTACGGAAGCCCCCGAGCGCAGTCCGACGCAGTCGTGCTACCAGCCAGCGACCAGCTTAGTCATCCCGGCCCTGCGTTCGGAGGTCGTGAGGGGGTCTTCCCAACTCCCTTCTCAGGCGAGTATTTTGCTTTAAATGACGATCCGCTTCCTGAAAACCTTCTGGTTTCCAGCTTGCCATCGGGTACATCACGTCCTTGTAATTTGTCGGGACTCTTTGCACATGGCGTCGATGGTTTGCGTTTGTATTACCAAAACGTCAGAGGGCTCAGGACGAAAATCGAGCACTTGTACTTACCTGTTCTTGACGGCGACTACGATATTTTCGTTCTAACGGAAACTTGGCTTGATCATCGTATTACATCGATGCAGCTCTTTGGGAAATCTTACGCGGTTTATCGTGCGGATCGAGGTGCTCGTAACAGTATCCATGGTCGCAGCGGGGGAGTTTTAATAGCTGTTTCTTCCACACTTGCCTCCTGTGAGTTTGGTGTGGATAGTTCATCAAGCATTGAAGCAGTTTGGACGAAGATTACTACGCAAACGAAGAACTACTTTATTGGAGCTGTTTAGATTCCTCCAGAAAAACGACTTGATTGTTCTTATATGCAGTTCAACCTAGACTCCATAGAGCGCGCTTCTTGTCAGGCAGATACAAACGATGTGATGATAGTCCTTGGCGATTTCAACCAACCAGGACTCATGTGGGTTTCTTCTGGACGTGGGTACGCTAACCCTAACCCGTTATCCTCGACAACAAATCCTGCCAGCCGCTTACTTCTGGACGGAATGGCTTTTCACGGACTAAGTCAATTAAGCACGGTTTCCAACCATCAATCTCGTTTTCTTGAACTTGTCTTCGTCAATGAGAATGCTTTGCCTGAGTGTTCTGTGAGTGAAGCTTCCAGTGTGATCCATTTCCATTTCCACCATTAGTTCACCACTATATGAAGAAGCTTTAGCTGTGAATCGTCGTAATTTTCGCAAAACTGATCTAGTAGCTCTACGTCGCTCACTGTTGCCGATTGACTGGAGTGTACTACTTGATCAAATGGATGTAGATGTTGCAGTTGATCTCTATACTCGGTTACTCCTTGACCGTGTTGAAAAATCTGTTCCAAATTATCAACCTCCCAGGGAGCCTCCCTGGTCGAACGCAATGCTTCGGAATCTGAAACGCATCCGTGCCAAAGCTCTACGTGCGTACACAAATCGACGATGCCCTATTCTCAAGCGCTTTTTCGCAATAGCCAGTAATGAGTACCGCTGTTATAATAAATTGCTGTGCAAAGGATATGTGAACCACATCCAACAAAACTTACGACGAAATCCGAAGGGCTTCTGAACTTTTGTTAATACGAAGAGGAAGGAAACGGGTCTAGGATGGTTTACAATGGCGAAGTAGCGACTAGGACGGCGACAAAGTGTTCCCTATTTGCCAGTTACTTCTCGAGTGTCTTCACTACTGATGCACCAACTGCCATCGAGCTCGACAACGCGTCCCGTGATGTTGCCGTTGATGCGGTGGATATGGATGTATTCACCCTTCCAGAACAATCGGTTCTCTCTGCAATACAAAAAACGAAATCGTCGTATGCTCCAGGACTAAGTGCAATGCCTTCAGCTGTTCTGAAAAAATGTTCGGATATTTTAGCGATTCCACTGACGCACCTTTTCAATGTGTCATTTCCGCAGCAAGAATTCCCCGATAATTGGAAGTGTTCAGTCATGTTTCCGGTACACAAGAAAGGTGACAAAGGCAACATCGAGAACTACCGGGGAATCACTTCGCTGAGAGTCGAGTCAAAAAATTTCGAATCACTTATCAACGAGGTGCTGTTCTCTGCTAGTAAACATTACATAAGCACTTGTCAGCACGGATTCTTTCCCGGTCGATCGGTGGAGACGAACCTGGTCTCCTTCACATCCTTTTGTACGGAACAAATGTCCAAACAACTGCAGGTGGACACGATCTACACAGATCTTAAGGCTGCTTTCGACACTGTTAACCATGAGATACTGCTAACGAAGCTTGATAAACTTGGATGCACTGCCCGATTCTGCCGTTGGCTTCGATCATACCTTGTTCACCGTAAAGTCGTTGTTCAAATTGGTGACAATGAATCTGAGTCCTTTTCCAACCATTCTGGAGTTCCTCAAGGTAGTACACTTGGTCCGCTACTGTTTTCACTGTTCGTGAATGATGTGGCTTTCGTCTTAATGCGTGGAGGGAAACTGTTCTTCGCCGATGACTTGAAAATACTTCTAATTATAAGGAAAGAAGCCGATTGCCGTGAGCTACAGTATCTCGTTGATACCTTTTATAGCTGGTGTAAAAGAAACATGATGGTTCTTAGTGTTGCTAAATGCTTTGTTATCAGCTTTCATCGAACGAGGAACATGTTTACTTTCAACTACAACATCGCTGGAGTTCAGCTGCAACGCTACCATGCAAGTTGGAGCCAAACAATTGAAGCCGTCCAGCGCAGATTCATAAGATATGCGTTACGTCAATTGCCTTGGAACGATCCGTTGAACTTGCCACCATACGAAGACCGTTGTCGATTACTAGGACTGCACACTTTAGAAGATCGTAGACACGCGTCGCAAGCTACCTTCGTATGTAAGCTTCTTCTCGCCGAATATGATGTTCCCGATCTCCTATCACAAATTAACCTCTACGCACCAACCCGTGTCCTTCGTCCTCGAACACTGCTGCAGACTGAAATGCGCAACACTGACTACGCTGCCAACAGCCCGATACTAGCAATGGTCCGTCGCTTCAACGATTTTACCGACAACTTCGACTTCGTCATTAGTTCTGCACAGTTTAGAAATCGTTTGTTATCACTTTAGGTTAATTATTTGTAATTTAGTTCATTAGACTCATTGTCAGATGGATGTAAATTGTTAAATAAATGTGTAAAAAAGGTTTACAGTAAGCCATATGCGTATTACGAGAAAAATGTACTTTTAGTCTAAAACTAAAAAGTTGCATACACTCAGGTTTTTTTTTACGCGGGGGATACAGGCCGCGTAAATGAAAACCGCGTAAATGAAAACCGCGTAAATTTCAAAATCCGCGTAAATGAAAACCGCGTAAATTTCAAAATCCGCGTAAATGAAAACCGCGTAAATTCCAAAATCCGCGTAAATGAAAACCGCGTAAATTTCAAAATCCGCGTAAATGAAAACCGCGTTAATTTCAAAATTCGCGTAAAAAAAAACCGCGTAAAAAAATACCGCGCAAAAAAAACTTGAGTGTATTTGGCAACATTGCCGTTAAAAGCTGAAGTTAAAATTTTCCTAGATTCCTTGAACAAATTGTTTGAAAATCATCTCGCTGATTGATTCTAGTGCAAACTGTACCAGATATATAAATCGCTGAAAAACAATTTTAAAACAATTATAAAATTAAGAGTGTTCACATGGACCGAAAGGTGGTTCAAATGACACAATAATTTAGGTTATTATATATTAGCTCTAGATGAAAAATTTCTTCAAAACTGGTTCCAATTCGTGAAGGTCGATTCCAATTTTTGGTTTTTTGGACACTCTTCGCGAAATAACCCATATATAAGCTAATTTTGAGGTAGGCCAAAATTTGAGAGGAGGTTAAGCCTAGCCTCCCATTACCCGAAAAAATGTTCTATTTACTGCATTAATGGAATTAGCACTATAATCAGACATTCTAGTTGTAATTAGGTTTTTTTTGAAACACCCGGATAATCGGAGGTTAGCTATTTATAGGGCAACAGCAGACAAAAAATATTTTTGTCTTCTGAAACCTACACAATTACATCGCACATATCAAATTAGCTTGGACACTGAGAAATAGTTCAGATTAGTAAAAGATCTTAGGACATTGTCCCAATATGTCGAACATAGTCCATTGGTACATGAGATTCGGCCACCCAGCCCCGGAAGTTTTCAAAGTTTTAGCGAATCCTATACATTTCTGTTTTAAGAAATTGTTGTAAGCCTCCCTCGTAATACTTTTAACTTTACCATTCGGTAATAGTTATAGACGAGTAAATCTTACATAGTTCCTTACATTGGAGATTTTTTAGATCTTAGAATGATAGCTATCCCTAGATATAGAGTAAGGCATTTTCAATGTCAAAAGTTTGCGGAAATTTAATTCTGAACAATCACCATGTTTAGTTTCCTGGGCAGTCCCATGTATATACTAAAGAGGGAACGTACTATCGAGGTATACTTGTAGTCATTTTACTAAGTTCGTATGAATGGCTAATGGCTAATGGCCTGAGTGACAGAACTCTGAGCGAAATATTTCATAAGCATTCAGTGCAATATTAAAATTCTCTTGCCAAGTGGAGAGGACAGAAAATTTCAAATAAAAGTTTTTATTCATTCAAGTGGATTCCTGGAAGGAAAGAAAAATTAAATTGTTGCCTTGGTATGTGACCTTTGGCATCCTACACTTCTCACGAGACACACATTGAACCTGGCTGCAGAAGTGACCCGAAAACCTCTCTGCTCTGCAAAGTGTCAAACAAAAAAAAAACAGATCATCGCTAAAAAGCATACGTCAGTTGAAAATTGAAAAGTTGTCCCCGACCACGGCAAGCAAAAATGGCGAAAGGAAACGATAAACAACCATTAATGGAGATTGATTCCAATATATATTCTCTAGCAAACTTCCCACAAGGGATCTTCGAGCCGGTGAATGAAATAAGGTGTCGACAAGTGAAATTGAATAAATTGATTTTCGGAGAATCAGTAAAAAAAATGATACGTGGGAGTCGATACCTTCCCCGCCCCTTCAATCCTAAGGTAAAACCAGCTAAACATATTTCGCTAGCAGACAAACATTCGGGTCAAACATCCTTAGGGAGGAAAGGGCTATTTGTGCCACACTGCGTACATCGTAAACAAGTCAACTAATAAAAAAAAAACTTTTTGCCTCACACTGCTTGAGGACGTCCTGAATGGATGGAGTGCGGTGTGAGCGTAGATATCCGGTAGCATGTGGAATCCCGCACCTTTTTCCACCTACATCCATTCAAATAGGTTCCTTTTTGTGTCGATGTTATACAAAATGTTGCTTCCGAATGTACATCCAATGGTGGTTCCCTCTGGCTTCCGACCTGATATTTGACCTTCTTTCGACACCGAACCTCCCAAACCGCCTCGTCATGTTATTGGTTTATCTTGGGCGGCAGGGTTTCTTTCGATGTCTAGCTCAAGCTGAGGGTTTTTTTTTTGGAAGGGAGGGAAAGGAAACTGTATCAGTAGGTAAATGGAATTCTCTACTTGAGGCAGATATTTTTCGCACCATTTGAATAGCTGCAAGGTGCGAAATGAAAATGGTAGTTGTTTTGCACTTGTTATTTGATGATGGTAGGTTTCATGTGAACTGTTACTTTACTGAAGAAAAATGGCTTCTATTCCATAAGAAGATACTATTGGATTTTATCATGGCACACTGATGTCTGTTGGAGCCGAATTTTTTGGTAAGATGGTAACTTTTATCTTTTAAGCGACAGCTTTATTCAGCTCAAAATTTTCCGACTAAAACCCTGCACCGGAAGAGTGTTTGTTGCTAAATCATAAAGCAAATCACGTCTTCACTTCAAACGGGAAAACCGGCCCCCATAAACAGGATTCTATAGTATATTTGGATCCTTTGTCGCAGCCGCTTTCTGCTATATTTAGGAGAGCATCGTTGACCATCATACCCTGCTGTGCCCTTTAGGGGTCCAGTGGCGACCCGAAGTTGGACGACATGTTCACCAAACCGAGAAGCCACAGCATGGCACAGCCCGGCTTGGTACTGCTGACTTCAATGCATTAGCTGTCGGATGCTAACTTTACTGTGTCGCTCCAACATCAGACTATGGGTTTGCAAGCCATAGGAAAAAAAAAACACATCGGGTAAAGTTATTGCATATGTAATAAATCTAATTGGATCACACGGTCGGAGACGTCGACCGAAAGCCTCGAGGGGGGTGGTTGGTGAACCTAGTTTTTATACGTCTACCGAATCGGTGCTAGTAATCTGACGTTTAGTTTCATAAGCAACGGACTGGATTGAGGCACATGCGAGGGATTTGATAGGAAAAGTTTTGCCGCTCTGACCGATGCTAATAAGTCATAGGCGATGGAGCTTGCATTCGGAAAATCCGAAACTTTTTGAATCCGGAAACTGGTTACTTGCATGAACGTACTTTACAGGCATCAGACCGAACCGTACGTTAGAAGTTTTTTATTTCGATTCAACAAAATAACGTTACACGTCGTGAAATTTTTCATCAGCTCCCACTTGAAATGCAACCAGCTGAAGAACGTATGTCACGAACCAACTATGCACTTCTGCGAGAGTGAATAAAACTTCTTTTTCAATCTGCGCGCAAAAAATATCGGTTGGCTGCGAAAAAGCACCAATCTAGCGACTCGGGAAACGACCGTGAGAGCTCAATTTTTCACTCAGTCTGGCATCTTCATTGCAATTTCCTCACGGGTACACGTTTAGGGTACGTGATCAAGCTTGGAGGACGATTTATCTTGCTCGTGTTACTAGCGGGGGGTGTTCTCCCTTGAATACTGTATCCAATTTTTCGTTTCCATCAGATACTCGTCCTCGCTTTTGACATTCGCTCACGCTGATGAGGAAGTTTTAAATAAATCAATAGTATTAATTAAACACTTGAATAAAGTCGTCCACCCTGTGGAGCGTTGCTTATTTATCAGACTTCCACTCTCGGTTATCAGATTAGTTATAAGAATAAGTAGTCCACCAGCAACATGCTTAGAGATCATGTACATATTTATCAGGCTTTCACAATAGAACACTGCTATACACAGTAAGATTCATGACGGAGTCTCTGAATGGGAAGTTTCTTTAATGACTGAACGGAGGCGAACAATAGTATGTACGTTTTCATAATCCGTACGATGCGCACCAATTTCCTACCCGCACCCCCTCCGTCTCAACCATTGCTTCTGATGCCGGCTTGGAAAGGATCCCTGAAACAACAAACAACAATAACTCAACGAAGGGGGGTCTACCGAAGCCGGGTTTTATCAGGCGATTTCCAGCGCTCTGAATCTTGTATGCGACGAGCCTTTCGAGCAGGGGTATACCGTTCAGTTTTGCCCGCTCGTAGTTAGAAGAGCGACAGTTCTAAATTTTACCGCGTGCTGCATCCACTCTTTCAAAGAACTGAGCATGAAAACGGCAATCAAGTAGTGCAGCGCTCGAGACATAATGTTTCGAAAAATGCATTAAGCATTCATATGGGGGAAATTTTCACAAGCTTTCCAGAGTTTGTCGGATGAGGCACTAGGTTGAAGGGAAAGTCAGAGAGGGAGAGGAGACACTTTTGTTCGCATGGTGCGGTGGAACTTACGATAAGCCTCACTGCGGCGTGGATTCACCGCGTTTCGGGGAACTATCGTGAAAGGAAAAGGTCCACGAATAGGTGCTAGGGATTTCGGGGGAGTGACTGAAAATTTGTGTTTATATTAGCTTCCGTCTTCGCTACTTGCTCCAGTCTACTTTTTGCCGAAGAGTAAGTTTGTTTGGAGGGGCAAGCTAATAAAAGTTGATTCTGATAGTAGCCTAGTTGCTTGTCGAGGTAAGCTCACCATGTTATACCTAGAAACGATTTTTTTTTCGAACGGAAAAGTTTTCGAGAGCTTATCAGACTCCTATCTCGATAGGTTAATAATTGACGAGCCAAATAATTTAAATTATGAAAGCTCACTGTTTATAACAACACATCGCACACCGGGGTCAAATCTATCTATTTTGTGGATAGTTGACTGAATTTGGGTTGAACTTGTGGTTTGCTTTCTATTTCTCCATCATTGTTAATTGAATTTAGACATTTTAACAATTCAAGATTTTGATGGTTGAACGCGCGGATTTAGATTCACAACCAAAATTGCACATATCTGCCCATTGCAAAAATACTAGCACATATCGAAATTAACGCTGTATAGCTGTTAACAAAAACTAATCGGAGCAAATAAGTGTATTTGAATGATTCAAATACATCTACAGAATAGTTCAAAATTATTGAAATGAGCAGCTGAGCTTGTGATACCATAGGAGGTTGATAACGCTCTATTATCTTTCTCCGGAGAAAACCAGCCTGTGGCATTCAGTGGATTGAAGTATCTGAACCGAGAATTTATTCACTGGGTTCTTGCTCCCATGTCGTAAGAGGCGACTGAAAACAACAGTCTTCAAGTCTACATGCTTTTTCGTGCGGAAGACTGAATGGCTGGCAGGACTAAAATATGCGGAGTGTCGTGGGTCGTACCCTTAATATAAGTGATTCTTTGACATATTGAATGTTTGTTTCTTCGTAAAACGTGGGATTCAAATGATGGTCATGTCTCTAATACCCATTTCAAGGTTCGCCGTGGGTGATTATAAGCCAACGTGTTTGTTATCTTTTAGTTCCTATACAACAAGTGCTGATGATGAAATGTGTAGTGCTGCGATCGAGTATGATTAGGGTAGCAAAGTTTAATCTTCAGCATTAACGTACTGCAACTATTAATCTATTCCACCAGGTCCAGGAAGGAAAAGTTTCCAAATCTACGTGAAATGCCTCGTGCATGTATACTTGCGAATAGTGCTATTGACGCAAGCCTCATATCCGAACCTCACAACTCGCTATATTTGTGCTGTCATAGTCAATATGACTGTTGATAACATAAACAAGAAATACGTCTGTTGTTCGGCATATTTTCCGCGTAATGGACCATCAGCTTCCGATGATTTCAAATGGGTTGTATCATACTGTGGCAGAACTGGGTTTCCCTTCATAATCTGCAGGAATTCGCCCAACATTTGCACAATCAGATTGAAAAGAGGTGTTAGATGAAACTCTCTGCTCTGACAGTATTACGCATGAGTTGGAAAAGAGGCTCGTGTCGAACGAGCTCGAGCCGTCGGTATCTGATCACAAGTGCATTGTCTTTGATCATTTAAACGTCTCTCTAAGTATCGTCACATTGTAAGTAAATGTAAGTAGGGGTTAGCCCACAACTCGGGTTTTGATTGCCCGGCGGACCCCTCTTTTCAGGGCGGCCTAGGTGCCTCTACAGAATTTCGGATTCTCGTAACAACGTAACGTAACGGAATTACTTGCCATCGCACGCGTGCACTCAACTCTCTTTCTAGTGGCGGGAAACTGTTTCGAAAAAAAACACTATTTACGGTCGTCTGTTCTACGCCGTGATTCTTCACTTTCTGATCAAAACTCGATGGCCACCTCCCTCACCCGACCAAAACAAACGCTACACCACAAAACCGCAATGCCGCATAACTGTCATCTCCCTTGCAGCATAAACAGCAACCAATATAACAGCAAGAGGAGCTTAGGTAGGTCACCCTATGTTATTAATATACAAACAAAACAAAAATTACTGCACCTATCTGAACGCAAAAAACCGTTCACAATCGCGAAACTATACAAAAATTTACAAACTAAATGTGAACGGTATCGAACAGCGGTGAGCATAACTTTAAGTACACAAGTACACTCTACGGAGTGTATACACAAAAAGGGGTATATTTTCATACAGTGCTAAATTGTTACCCTGACGGGTTACAATTCTGCACATTTCTGCCCAAAAGAAAATGAAAGCTATGACATTAAAATGGAGAAAGGTATTCTAAAACAAACCATTTTTAACCTTAAAATGGAACAATAGAGCTAGGCCGACTCATATAAAGCGAATCTAGGAGAGAATTTGTGCAGATTTTTCTGCCAGCGTTCATCAGAGTTATTCTCACTCGTCTAGCATGGCGTTAGACTGGGGTGTAACGCCCGACTTATAGTAAGCATAATACCAAATATTCTTCAAATTTTTCTTTCGATCATGTTCATATGAATTGGACTAGCTTTAGTGTTCCTTGGTTTTTTTTCTCCCGAAGGGCACATAGCCTAAAAATTTGGGTTTAATGTTTCGTGTTGCGGTCATGATTTTTACATAATTATTTTTGTGCCACGTTATTGAACATATATTTTGATTTTGAATACGTTTTAACGTCAAAAATAATTCCTATTGATTAAAATCACCTTAACCTGTCGTATTTGACCGTTGCAAATACAATTGGACCAATTTATACTATTGCGACAGAGCGCTTTCTATAGCCGTCCCCTAAACTCAACACAGTCGACCACGCAACAATATGTGAAATACTTTCATCTGTGATATATTGAACCCTACAGTACGCATTCAATAAAGTTTCAATTTTGTCAGTCCATCTCAGCCACAGCCGGCGGCGGATGGTACACAACGGTTCATTGTTTTATTCCTGTTATCACCGTCCGTGTGTGTCGATTCGAAGTGGTAATTTTATCGAGTCCTATGGCCAGACGCATCACATACTTTGGTCAAAACTGAGTAATTGGACAATTTAGAAAAAAGGAATCAGTGCAAAACG
This sequence comes from Topomyia yanbarensis, assembly GCF_030247195.1. Lineage (NCBI taxonomy): Eukaryota > Metazoa > Arthropoda > Insecta > Diptera > Culicidae > Topomyia > Topomyia yanbarensis. The sequence continues at coordinate 427,392,612 of NC_080672.1, read as the reverse complement.
CACTAAAAAGCAAGTTGGAATAATTTTATTAGGTTGAAAATAGGTATTGTGTAACAAACTAGCGGCTTTGAATGCAAAACCACCAAACTCATTTGATTCCTTAAACTTTTTCAGCGCAAATAAGCCTATTTAGTCCATTTTTGCCTTTCTCTATAGAAAGGTATTGCAATTGATCTGAAAACCGACTTTTAACGGAGGCCCGGATTCAGCTCGTCGAGTTCGGCCTGTGTCTGTGTGTGTATGTATGTGTGAATGTATGTGTGTATACGTCTGTGTGTGTGTGTACGCGGACACAATCTCACTCACTTTGCTCAGAGATGGCTGAACCCATTTTTCAATGAAAGGTGTAACGTTCCCATCCCCAATGCTATTGAATTTCTAATGGATACAATTTTCGGTTCCGGAATTACAGGGTGATGAGTACGATCACGTAGAAAATGACGATTTTAATAAATAATGTATAATGGTGAAAATTTTTCCAAAATGTGACCACAACTGCTTCGATTTGTAGTACTAGGTCACTAACAGCCATTCAAAGTCTCTTTGGTCACATTGGCCACCATCATCGATTCCGGAAGCCCCGGCGGAAGTATCCAAATTCAGAATAACAGTCACATCGGTTTCTCGGAGATGGCTAGACCGAATCAACCAAACTTAGTCTCAAATGGAAGATGTTGCGTCCCCATAAATGGCTATTAAATTTCATCCGTAAATATAATGAAAACGATCATACAATACACGAATTCATTCGTCGTTTTCTGCAACGAAATATTTTCGTGCATTCTAAATAGTAGGTTTCGTTCATTTCATGAACAAGAATGGCCGCTTGGTGAACGAAATCATTCGTAAATTTTACGCGTTTAATGTATACTGCACGAATGTTATCGTTGATAACGACATTATTTTTCGTGAATGAAACGAAATGTTTTGTTTATTTTAATAAACGTGTGTGTATATTACGAACAATTTCGTTGGTCGCACGAATTAATTTCGTTCATCTTAGAAAAGTGTTCGTATTTATTATACTCTTGTTGTTTTCAGTTGATCTTTTGGGATCGATGTTTGACAATATAGATTTTTTTTTATTTAAAAAAATCGATGTAGCCAAATCGATTTTATTGTGGTACGAAGAAATGGCCGCTTGATGAACGAAAGTTTTTGTAAATTTTACTTATTTAGTTTACATTGCACGAATGTAATCGTTGATAACGACATTATTTTTCGTGAACGAAATGAAATGTTTCGTGTATTTCAATAAATGTTTATGTATATGATGAACGATTTCGTTGGCCGCACGATTTCGTTTCGTTTATCTTAGGAATGTTTTCGTATTCATTAGCCTATTATTTTTTCAATCGATATTTTAGGATCGATGTTTGACAACAACGATTTTTTCAAATAACTAAAAGGAGTATAAAAGGATCGATCTGGCAAAATCGATTTTAATTCAACCTGATCACTTCTATTGAGGACTAAAAAGAATGTGGTGTGGCCGCTTGATGAACGAAAGTTTTCGCAAATTTTACATATTTAGTGTACATTACATGAATGTGATTGTGAAAACGGAATTATTTTTCGGAAATGAGACGAAATGTTTCGTATATTTTAATTATCGGTCGTGTAAATTACAAACGATTTCGTTGGTCGCACGAATTCATTTTGTACATCTTAGAAAAGTTTTCGTATTATTAGTCTCTTATTGTTTTCAGTCGATCATTTGGGATCGATGTTGGACAACATCGATTCTTTTTTATTTAAAAAAATATATCTTGCCAAATCAATTTTACTGTAGTACGAAGAAATGGCCGCTTGATGAACGAAAATTTTCGTGAATTTTACTTATTTAGGTTATATTGCACGAATGTTATCCTTGGTAACGACATTATTTTTCGTGAACGAAACGAAATGTTTCGTGTATTTTAGTAAACGTTTATGTATATTACAAACAATTTCGGTTGTCGCATTCGATCTTTTTGGATCAATGTTTGACAGCACCGATTTTTTATAACTTAAAAAAACGATCTGGCAAATTCGCTTCTATTTCAACTTTCTCATCATTATTGAGTACTAGAAAGATTGTGGTGTGAAGAAATGGGCGCTTGATGAACAAAAGTTTTAGTAACTTTTACTTATCTAGTGTACATGGCACGAATGTTATCGTTGATAACGACATTATTTTTCGTGAACGAAATGAAATCATTCGTTTATTTCAATAAATGTTTGTGTATACAGTGCGATGCATTCGTTTAGCCGCACTTATGGAAAATATCCCAACTTTTTTGGTTCAGTTCAAACCTAGATATGGATAGTGTGGGTGTATTAGTGACATCTCGTATTGCGTATATAAGTTCTACATTATACTGTTTTTATTGTTGACGGTGGTAATTTTGCTTTTAAGCTGATTTTGTCAATTTGGATCGTTGCAAACGTTTAGACGCAGGTTTAATTTCAAGTGATTTTACAACATAAAGTCGTTTGTATCCACTCCTGGAGGATTATTCACTTGGCAGTTAGTCTTGTAAATAGTTAACGTGGAACATTGAACAATTATAATGTTTTTTCAGATATGGGTAAAGCAAAACGGTTGGACGAAGTGGAAATAGGCCAAATTCGCGTTTTGAAGAGTCAAAATCTTTCTAATCGCGAAATTGCTCGGAAAATCGACAGATCCGAGAAAGTTGTACGAAATTTTCTCAAAAATCCAAAAAAGTACGGGGTTAAGCCACGTACTAAGGGAAACGCTAAATTGTCGGCCAGGCAAAAAGGTCAAATTCGTCACGAAGCTACGCAAAATCGTTTAAACTGCCGTCAAATTATAAACAAACTTGATCTTCCAGTGCATAAATCCACTATTAGTCGGGTTCTCAATAGCACACCGAACATCAAATGGATGAAACCCAAGGCGAAACCCAGGTTGACATCCCAACACAAGGTAAATCGTCTGCGGTTTGCACAGGAGCATATGCACTGGACCGATGAGTGGCCCCAAGTAATATTTTCAGACGAGAAAAAATTCAATCTTGATGGCCCTGACTGCTACAGCCATTATTGGCATGATTTAAAGGATAAATCAATCACTCGTTCTAAGCGAAATTTTGGAGGTGGCACGGTCATGGTATGGGGAGGATTTTCTTTCGACCATAAGCTACCCATCTGCTGGATTACTACAAGAATGAATTCCAGCAGCTATTGTGAGCTACTGGAAGATGTTTTGGTGCCCCACTTAGATAATTACTCTGATGAAAAGATAATTTTCCAGCAGGACAACGCATCTATTCACGTATCACGTCAAACCAAAGCATGGTTTATTGAGAAGGAAATCGCCGTCCTTGATTGGCCAGCATGCAGTCCGGATTGCAATCCAATTGAGAACCTTTGGGGCATATTAGCTTCAAAAGTTTATCAAAACGGGCGCCAGTTCAACTCTACAAAGGACCTCAAAAATTGTATACGGGAACACTGGGAACAAATCGATCCACGAACTATCCGAAACCTCGTTAACTCAATGTCCAACAGAATTTTCGAAGTCATTAAGAGTAAAGGAGGAGCTACCAAATATTAAATTTCCGGTGGAAATATAACAAATTTTCTAATTCCGATCCGATCCGATGTGCGGCTAAACGAATGCAGCTGGGAATTTACGATTTTTTTCATTTTAATTTTTCTGCGTGAACTATTTTTGAAGAAATTGGAATTTTTGTTTTTGTTTAGTAATGAGAAATAAAACTAAATTATATTCTATGACATTCTACTTGTTTCTGTTTGAAATAAATTCGAAAGACGAGTGCGGCTAAACGAACGCGTCGCACTGTATTACGAATAGAGCGAGTAAGGGTGCTATAACCCTGGATCATTAGCTAGGCCAGGACTAAATACTTCTGTCCCATCCCAGGAACCTAGGACCAAAGGAGTGACATTAACCCTCTTAGCAAAGTCACTCCCAACGATTTATCAAACCCCCATCAAATTGAAACGGTTGTGTACGGTTGTCCACGTTTCTTCCTTATTCAAGGTTCAAAATAATCCGTTAATTAAATTATTCATTGAATGAATAATTTGATTGCCGTATCATTTTGAATCGTCTTTGTTTGTACGCTGCACAGTTGGCCTGGCCGCTTTAATCCTTGTGTCATATTCAATATGTGCCACAAACATTAATAATGACAAGAAAAATTGTGGACGAACGTTTGCAATTTTCCAGGATCCCTACAAGTATATGGCTGTGTATGTGTAGACTAGACTAGATAAATGTTTGTGTATATTATGAACGACTTCGTTGGTCGCACGAATTCATTTAGTTCATCTTAGAAAAGTTTTCGTATTTATTATCTTCTTATTTTTTTATTCGATCTTTTGGGATCGATGTTTGACAACACGGATTTTTTTAGTTAAAAAAACAGATCTGGCAAAACCGATTTTATTGTGATATGAAGAAATGTAAAATGAATTTTACTTATTTAGTGTACATTGCACGATTGTTGTCGTTGAAAACGACATTAATTTTCGTGAATGAAACGAAATGTTTGGTTTATTTTAATAAACGTCTATGTATATTACGAACAATCTCGTTGGTCGCACGAATTCATTTCGTTCATCTAAGAGAAGTTTTTGTATTTAATAGCATATTCTTTTGACATTGCTCCGGCAGAGAAAAACTCAAAATTATTCATACAAAATCATCGAGCAGTTTGCGTTGGCTCAACTGAATCCGTACTGCTCCAGATTCCGGACTAGAAGCGGAAGAGGTTTAGAAAATCTTCCTGAAACCGGCGGACACGGATACGGCTACTAAATAGTCAGACCCGGACCGTCGTGATCATCAACAATTATATGACGCATAGCAACAATGACTCCATATTGAAGCTCTGTTGACGTTGACGGTTCGACGAATGGTGCTCGTAAATATTATAAAGATATTCGTATATAGCAGCGAACAATTCGTTTGCCGAACGAAGCTGTTTCGTAATAAGCCAACGAAAGTCGTTTTGTGGTTTTCACGAAAAACTCGTAATAAAAAATAAATGTGTTTCAATAGAACTACGAACGATTTATTATATGTACGAAAAAAATCGTACATTTTATGAAAATTATCTGTACGAAACTAATGCATAGCGATTTACGAATATATTCTATCAGTGTACGGGTTGTGGCGTGCGGTCACATAGCAAATTGTGATTCAAAGCGATACTCCGATGAACGCAAAAGAATTAAAAATTTCGCTAAAATGTCTCTCAAACAACTTAAATTTGCAGTTCTAGGTCACCGACGGCCAAACAAACTTTCGTTGACTACATTGACCACCACAGACGGTTCCGGAAGTACCCGGGAAGAGCGACCATCTTTCAAAACTAGCAAACTCATGTCAGTTTCTCGGAAATGGTTGGGCCGATAGCCGATGATAGCTATATTATCCCCAAAGATGCCTGTAAAATTTCGCACGGATCGCTTATATGGTTCCGGAAATATAGACTGAACCGTCCGGTCACATATGAAATTCCCATATAAGCCGGAGCTCAAAATTTTTTTCAAAGGGGGGATCCCATGAAATTTCAGAAATCGAATTCGTATTTTTGATGCCAAACATCCTTAAAATGCATTTTTTATGTTATCACGAAAAAACTTTTTTTATAAAAATTGACTTTTTGGAACTTTGCCGATTTCGCACCTTTTCCAGTTCAATATTACCGTGGCTGTTTTTTCTTTTACAAAATTTTAGAACTCGAATAATGATTTCTTTTCTTGTATATTTGTCATGTCATGTATAATAATAAAATGCAATATATGCATTTGAAAGCTTATAATGAATATAAACAACGCAAACATTCTCGTGTTCATGATTGAGAAAGGCACAATTGCACCGCTAGACTACTATGATGCTGAAGGAATAATAAAATTCGTTCAAACTTCAACCACAGAATGTAATTCACTTCTTTAGTCTTTTGCGACATTTTCAAGGAAATATCTCATTTCTGAACATTATGATCTTCTATATATACATTTTAAAGATTTAACATAACACAAAATTGAAGTAACCTATGGATTCTTCAATTGGCTCGTAATTTCAACCACAAGCTTTCAAATCCACTTACTCACATACTATGCTGTTATAAGCACTTTGAGCACTTTCAAAAGCTTGAAAAAAAATTAAAGGTAAGCACTCACACCAATGACGATAATTTTTTTTTTTTCATTTTCTTATAAAAGTCCACGTGGACATTTCCCACACCACCACCCTCCTCCCCACGGACAAGCGGCCAATATTCTTCATTATTTTCGATTTTTAAAGTTTTTCAGTTTAATGCATTTTTTTGTTGTTGTTGTTGTTCTTTTTAGTAATATATTCATTTTTATTTGTTCTCAAAATTTTTCCACATTGATGTTAAATAATTTTTTCTTGATTGTACATTTTTATGACAATTGATTTTGTTTTGGTTATTTCTTTGATTTAGTGATTTTGTTTTTTGTTCATTTTTTAAAATATTTATTCATATATTTCACAGAATGACACCGTATTAAAAATTAGTTATGAAGATGCCATTCGTTTTCCTCTCATCAGAAACCGACACTAACTTAGTACCAGCACCAATTCGTTTTCATCCAAAAGTTTCTCTTTAGAAATGATTAAAGCATAGAGTATATTACATTGGCTAGTTAAGCCGAACCATGTTTCGTTTTCACCAATCTCTCCAGTTGTAACTATACCTTTTGTCTTGCGGGACCTCACGCATGACTAATTGGAACACAAGTGGTGTCTCTGTTTTTGGAGTTAGCGTCGATTCGGCTCTAGCTGGTCCTAAGCTAGTGTCGGACTCTGATGAGAGGAATTCGAAAGGCATCTCCATAACTAATTAGTTATAGGTTTTTGTGCATTTTACGGGAAAACGTGGTTTCAACCAATTACGTTTTTAGGGGGGACAATTGGCTTTCATCCAAAAATTTCTCCTTAGCACAGTGTTTCTTTTTTGCCAAAATCGTGCGATTTATAAATTTCGCCTAAATCTTTAAATATGGGTCACTGACAACTTCGGAGTAATTTCTGAACATTATAATCCCTTTCAAATGATATTGTCAATTTATTGATTAATCTCCCTAAAAGTGAGATATATTTACCAATTTTCTTGCAAGTGCGTATATTAAAATAAGGTCTTTTGCAATGTTGATGAACAAGCTTTGGCAATAACTTTGCTGAAAAAACAAAGTCTCTATCTTTAATATTTTGAATTATTGCTGGTTGTTTGGGCACGTCAATTCATTAATATAAATTTTTAAATAATATTATGACAAGCTCGGTAAGATCCGTAAAGAGGTTTGAATTATCAAAATGGACAACTTTCTATATTACAACAATGATTTATCTCATGTATTGTCAAAGTAATTTGGTATTTTTTGAAAAATAAAGTGTTTCAGTTGTTAACGTGGAATCGGCTGAGTTGGCGTCAATTTTTCGGATTACTCATCAAAAATAGCAAGGTTTGTCTGCTATGGTTTTCGTGATTAGGAGGATTCTATAAGATAGATTTTTCAACAATTTTTTTTGTAAAGAAAATATGTAAGAAAATAAGTCTTTGTAAAAGTTATGCAGATTGCTTTCACGAATATCTTTGCTGAATACACGAAGTCATTTCTTTAAATGCTTAAGAAGCTATATTGTATTTGTATTTGGATGACACCATTTTTTGCCTTTCTCATATAAAGAAAGGCTATGCAATCACTGTGAAAATCGACTTTTTAATCGAGGCCCGGAGGGCCGAGTGTCATACACCATTCGATTCAGTTCGTCGAGATCGGCAAATGTCTGTGTGTGTGTGTATGTATGTGTGTGTGTATGTGTGTGTGTCATTTAAACTCACACAATTTTCTCAGAGATGGCTGAACCGATTTTCGCAAACTTAGTTTCATCTGAAAGGTATAACGCTCCCATAAGCTGCTATTGAATTTTTAGTTGATCCGACTTCCGGTTCCGGAGTTAGGGGTTGAAGAGTACGGTCACACAGCAAATTCCCATATACACTGGTACCACCATGATGTTCAAATGATGTAAAACATATTAAAATAGATGTAACATTACTCTAGTTTGCGGGTCTGGATCACTAATGATCAATCAAAGCAGCTTTGACCACATTGGCCACCTATGACAGTTCATAACGCCCCCGGGGAACCCGCCAAGTTCCTAAGCTAATATCACACCCATTCCCCAACGAATTCTCTACCGATTTTTACAAACTTGATTTCAAATGAAAGATACAGTAATACCATTGACTGCTGCTGAATTTCATTCGGTTCTGACTCTTGCTTCCGGAGTTACAGGGGTGTTAGTAAGGATACACTGGAATTTCCCATATAAATCGGTACAATCGTAATACCTCAGAGGCTAAAAACTATTGAAATGGTCACCAAATTACTTCTAATCGTAGATCTAGATCACTGGTTGCCAATAAAACATTCTTTGAATGAATTGTCCACTATCGACGATTCCGGAATTCCGGGCATATTCCACAATTAAAGTCACATCGGTTCTTCGGTGATGACTGAACCGATTTTCTCAAACCAAGTCTCAAATGGAAGGCAAAATATGCAGTTGAGTATTGCGTCGCCGACCCTCCCCCGCCTTGCCCTTACACCTCACTCCTTCATCACTCCCCTCCCCTTGGACCACCCTCACGCCCGCATTTCCTTCATCCACCCCGTATACCGAAATAAGATGAAGGATTTCTGACGCATCCTCCACTCCCACTCTACTAACCCCCCATTCCCTCCACTTCCAAACCCATTCCACCAACATTTCAAAATATAATCACATGAAGATAACATTGAACTCATGCTGATTAAGCTAATTAAATATTATTCTTATGTGTATGTGCGGATTTGTTAACAAAATGTCCCCATCGGTTTCTCGGAGATGGCTGAACCGATTTTCACAAACTAAGATTCAAATGAAAGGTATAATATTCCCATAGGTTGCTATTGAATTTCATTTTCAACCGACATCTTGTTCCGGATTACGAGTTGAAGAGTATGGTTACAAAACAAAATTTATTGATTTGTCCACATCGGTTTCTCGGAATTTTCTGAACCGATTTTGACAAACTTGATTTTAAATGAAAGGCCCATCAGCTGCTGTTGAATTTTGTGTGGATCCGAGTTCTGGTTCCTGAATTACAGGGTCATACATACGATCACGCAGCAAATCCCGATTCTAACGAATTCTGTGATGAATGTAAAAAGGTGAAATTTTTTCCAAAATGTAAACACAACTGTTGAATTTGTAGATCTAGGTCACCAACAGTCATTCAAAGTCTCTTTGGCACACTGGCCACCATCGACGGATCCGGAAGCATCCAAATTCAGAATAACGGTTATATTGGTTTCTCGAAAATGGTTAGATCGATTTGATCAACTTAGTCTCAAATGAAAGGTGTTGCGTCCCCGGAAACTGATATTAAATTCCATCTCCATCCGATTTCCGGCTCCGGAGTTACGGGTTGTAAAGTGCGATCACATAGAAAACTCCGATTCAAACCGATACCGCGATGAATGAAAAAAGGTGATCTTATATATACTTACCATGTGTAAGAAAGACATTTCCATAATGTTATATTGTACGAACCAGCTATTAAATCATAGTTTGAAGAAATGAGAAAGGCACAATTGCACCTCTAGGTGGATTAAAACAGGTTTTTTAATATCTTTTCGATTATCATTCCTTTCATATATTCTACGAAGTTATGTCAATCGCCAAATTACACAATTTTTATTGACACATAATTTTACTTATTTCGAGTATTTTCGAAGATATTGGACATTTTTTTGAAAAAAACAGTTTTTCAAATGTTCTACAGCTCTACCGGAGATATCGAGAGGAAGGTGAAGCGTTTTGTATTGTTGATATAGCATTTCTAATCGTTACTAGAGCTGACTGCCCGTTTTTGTCCGTTGAAAAGTAATTAATTTTAAAACCGGCTAATTTTTCAAAAATTACCCAACTTCTAAGTTACAAGAGATGGACCGATGATCTTTTCTGGAACTGTACTTAAGAAGTTTTGTTGAAAAAGGTACCATAAATAGAGATTTTTGGTCTTCCGTAAAGATGTTCGCAAAAATAACATTTATGAATGCTTCATATTGTTTTCATACTGCGAAAAAAATTGTAGCAAATATCTCACTTCAAGGGGGATTAATCACTATAACTATATCATCAAAATGAAGGTCTTGGATAATCAAAAACATCCCAGAAGACATCATAACTGTACGCTTTACCGTTTTCACGTGAATAAATTTTCGCATGCTTTTGGCGAAAAAAACAGCTTAGAGATAAATAAAGCACAGTAAATATGTTAGTAATGTAGCACTTTCGCCGATCACCGATTTGCCTGCTGCATTTGATAAAATTAATCACGAAATCACCATAGCGGAACTCAAACGTCTCGGTTTCCACGGAATATTCCTCGACTGGCTAAACTCGTATCTTGTTGGCCGCGAAATATCAGTGAAAATAGGAGATTGAAACAATTACCGTTACCTATGGTGTACCGCAAGGAAGTCACCTTGGACATCTCCTATTTCTAATTTATATCAATGACGTCAATCTTTCTTTGAAATGCTTAAAGCTTTCCTACGCCGATGATTTTAAATTATACTTAAGAATTTGTAATCTATATCTATATCAGTTGAATAAAATGTGCTGAACGCATCAAAATGCTCTGCTATCACCTTCACTCGTAAACGCAATCCTATCATATTCCATCATTCGTTGCTAGGATCCAACTTGAAACGGGAGACCTGCATCAAAGATCTAGGGGTCATTCTAGATATCATGCATCGTGTCCAAGGCATCCAAACAGCTCGGCTTTCTATTCCGGATGACTAAATCGTTTAAAAACATCCATTGCTTGAAGCCGTTGTCGCCCTTATTCGCTCGTTACTAAAATATTCGCCAGTCATTTGATCGCCTTTTTACCACAACGGAGTGCACCGCATTGAAGCAGTGCAAAGTAAATTTGTCCGCTTTGCTCTACGCAGTTGCCTTATAGAAATCCAATAAATCCCCCGAGTTATAAGCACCGTTGCAAGCTGATTGGTCTTGAAACACTCAGCGATTGACGCAACGTCTCAAAAGCAATGTTCATAACCGACTTACCCTTGGTCAATATAGACTGTCCCATCCATTGCTAGAACAAAATATGCTCGACTCCTGCCAGCAGAAGACAAAAGGTTAGTTAGTCTGTGGGATTTTAAGCCGGTTTCTAATGACCCTGCCACTTCTAGTCTTCTAGTTAATTTTAGATCATTAATATCTTCGACAAAGATTTATATGTTCCTAAATGTGTTGAAGTGCAGAACATTTTTACTTTAGGTAAATCAAAGATCTGCGTTACGACTTCTTGTATGTCAGAGCAAATAACTGGTCTTTGGCTAGGTCTTGAACGAACATCAGTTCTGCTTCGCTGATGAGATCAGTGTTGAGTGAATATTGAATCGCATAGCAATCGCGGCATTGTCTAAAACACATTTTATTTTGAGAGTTTCCCCAGTCTTTGTATACCGTTAATGGGTTTTTCATCGCTTTTTATAGCACTATGATTAATCTGAAATAATTCACTGCAGTGGATTATCACTCAAATTGCATGGCTTCCGGTGCTCAAAATGGGGCAGCAATTATTGCCACTCAGCAGATGCACAACTGAAACGGTTCAAAATTTGAAAACTGTATTATTTTCCGAGTGGCACCGTTAAAAGCTGGAATGTTCGCCGTTCACAGGATGTTGAAGCCAAACTGTTCGCTCTCTAGCGGCTATCGAAGTACAAAGCAAAACTATTCTCGAACTGCGACGCTCAAAACTCGAAACCATTCTGTGTTTTCTGATTGCGGATATGCCAACAGATTGTGAAAAGTTCTACTTTTGAGCAGATCAGGGAACGGTATTGTTGAATCCTTATCTCTCTTTATTGTTAAAGCGATGCTGTACTCGAACAGTTTTATGAAAATCAATTCTAACTTAGCTAAAAGTTACAATGAGAAGTAAATTCTCAACAAAATGCACCCCGCAACAGATTTCACAGAATATGTTTTCAAATGTTCATGTTCCTATGTATGAACTCACAACCGAATGCAACCAGATCCAAGTTTGACCAAGAAACAATAAATTTTGCGAATCATGAATCATCTTTCCCCCATCTAGCGACATCTCCCAAGAAGATCATAAATACAAGTGCAGTAAACGAAACATTCCAACCGCTTCAAATGGACTGGACTCCACCGGACAATATGGTGCATGTGGTGGCCGCCTGGATCAAAAATGAAGTTGCTAGTTCTGATAAATGAGCGTCCCGCCCTTCCATGTGAGGAAATTAAATTTCTTCAGCATTTTTCCGCCCTGTCTCTCAGAACTGTTCCTGCTGGTTTATAGTTGGTAGCAACGGTTGGTGGACGTGGAAAAAAAAACATTTTTTTTTCGTTTCCGAGATACTCGAACACTGGCAAGCATATGTGCTTTTATGAGCTCCCTTCGAAACGATACCGTGTGATTTTATGGAAAGAAAGCGCTCGTCCTTCCTCACCGGAAGAAAAATGAGTACCCGAGAGGAAATGATTTCTGCACTACCAGGATGAAATAAATTTTATGCTGTTTTTCATCCATTACACTATTGCAAAGAAATTCTTTCAATTTTGTCCCGTTCGGTCAGAGAGAGAGAGAAGGAAAGCATATGTGAAGTTGTAACATTTATACCCTGCTGCTACAGGTCGTTTATCAAATATGTCCAATAATGATGCATTGCAGCTGTGCTGTTGCTACAAATATATTATGTTACTTGCTACCGGCTTTTTGGGACAATATGTATCGAAGCGATATGGTAGCAGTCAATTTTCCAGCAATGAATCAAATCGTCGTTTCAAATTTTCGAATGAAGATAATCCGGCATGGTCTTACCTTTGAGCACGTGCACGTAGACACTCGATTGTCTTGCGTTGGCAGGTGCACAAGTGTAATTCCCTCCGTGTCGGGCTGTCGCATTCCGCACCGTCAGGATGCTCGACGTCAGCTTGTTTGTAGACACCGAGATGCCATCCTCCTGGTCGTAGTTGACCATCCGATCCTCGTGGTACCTGAAACAAACAAAAAAAAGTCAAAGTTCAGCATCATTCCCTCCAATGACGATAATATTTTTTACAATAGCAATGGTCTTACCAAAAGACATACAGGGGACTTTCTGTGGCACGTTTCAGCTTACATTCAAGCCGCAGTGTCGATCCCTCGTCTATATGTAAATCAGGTGCTTCCAATATTTCTGCGGCTGCCTCTGTTCAATGATAGAAGAAAGAAAAATATACAAATATGACTGAATAAGACGACGAAATGATTGTTGATGTTTGGTCAGATGGGAAAACATGAAAAATTTATTGCTTGCGACACCCACTCGGTGAATATCAGTAACAAGTAAGTCAAACAGAAGGAAACATAAAACCTCGAGCACATTGTCCTCGTTTTTTAAGATTCTCTTCAAGGCTTCGTTGGAAATTATCATATAAATTATATTTCGCGGTATCGTTTCTGTGAAGATAAATCGATTAGGCGATGCTTCCGGCACTGTAGCGAACCATTGCCTCTTGACCGGAGCACTTTTCTTTGAAGCTGGCATTCCACAAACGCTTCCGGATTGATTCGATTCATTGAGCATGACCAGAATTGTAGTCTGATCTTGCGGTTAATTGGTTTCTGGATTGCCCAAGGCAGCATGATGGCTTATCAAGGGTATGAAATGGAATCTCGAGCATGCAGCATTTGATCATATTGTATCGTACCGACGATACTACAATTTGCGATGATATCAGCAAATCTTCTCGTGTGTTATAATTCAGTGTGTACATAGAATATTATATGCTTCAAGCATATAATTAATCTTTCACATTTATATGATACATGCAATTAATTGCATGTATCATAAAATTGTGAAAGATTAATTATATGCTTGAAGTTAAAGCACTATCTTACGAAAGATTATCATTCGAATGAACAGAATTTTTTTGACGTAGGACTTACGTCTTTCTTTACTATACTGGGTGTCATTTCAAAATTTTCAAAAAAGGATGCGTTACGTACACTTTGAACCTTAATAACTTTTCTCCTACTAAAGGAATTACTAATATTGTTTCATAAATCGAAAGGAAAACGTTCAACGCTTACTATTGATACCTTGTTTGCTATGTAAAACTTGTTTAAAAAGTTCAAAAACTACTTTTAATGCGAATCAACATTAATGCTAGAACCTATAAATATGGGTGCCATAGTTTTTCTTAAAGCCAGACGTGTCTAAGCCACAGAGCAGAACACACGTACGTGTGGTGCTCAACGAGAAGCTGTATTTGGACCACCAACCAAATCATAGCTACTGCCTTATCGCTGCCAACCAAGAACTGTCGTCGCCCTGCGTGAAATTCATCGCTCTCAGAAGTGGACAGAGTTACTAATCCGCAAGCTGCTCTTCCAGTGGTCCGTGAGATTGCACAGCATTTCAAAACCGATCTATCCTTCCGGAGCTCAGCCGTAATGGCCCTCTAAGAAGCCAGCGAGGCCTACCTGGTTAGTTTGTTGGAAGATATCAATCTGTGCGCTGTCCATACCAAGCGAATAATCATCATGCCGAGCGGGAAACGGCGAAATAATATTCACAACAAACGGTCCATATTAGGACCACAAAATCGTTCTCAGAAGAATTACAATTGAAATTTCCACTTTGTGCTTTGGAAAATAACTTCCCCCTTATCGGGTTAGTTATTTCCTATAATAATATCCGAAAAATGTACGATAAAACCAATACACTGATCAATTGGACGGAAGCAAGAAAATACCTACAAAAATTTGAGTCAGAAAAGTGACATTGACGGAAAAATGCTTCGATCGTTTCTAAGTGTTTGGCAGTTGAAGTTTCCGATTTGTTTTCCAACGTCAATTATTTGCGCTGTGCTGTACGGAACAAACAGATTTTTGCGCGATTTGTTGGGAAATAATCAAAACAATTGTGTAGTAGATTCCGTAGAGGATACGATTTGTTACCTTTTGTGTGTAGTCCTAAATAAGTCGATGGCATTACAGGATGTATCACGAATAATATAGCTGGCTGACAAAAATGGTCGCATTTTTAATGTCATCGTGGTCGTGTCTTCCAGCAAACAACTTATTAACCTTGTATCGAGCAACAGTAGCGTGTGGCAAACTTCCGATCAAAAGTATTAAGGAAAAGTCGGTTTCACATATTTGAGATAGGCTTGAAGTCGCCGATTGCATGCATTTGAAGAGGTGTTGAGCGTGAGTTGAATAAAATAGTCAATAAACATTGTAATTCAATAAAAATAGGATATTTGTGGCCCTTGTCTTATAAATAGAAAAATAACAAGGGCAGGGCACATATATGAGAAACTATTTCACATTTCAACTATACGGATTGTACGTTGATTTAGAATAGCGGAGAACTTCAAATTAATACTTTATATGACGGAAATAGTCGTGCAAAGTAGGCGGGTTTCTTTTTGTTACGATCAGAAATTGGTTGCGAAGGTCTTCTTTTCTGATGCCATTCGTAAAGCACTCGGTTCATTGTACATCGTCCATCAAAGGGGTGGGCCAACGAACGAACGAAACGCGATAAATATAAAAAAGGACGGACTTTCGTTTCTCTTCAGTCGAATATAAAAGATAGATACAGCCGATTTTTTCATCAGTTTTAATTCGCACCTAGCAGTAGTGGTATCAGGTCGTCATGGTAATGCCGTCAAAAAATCGTCAGTGGCGGCGGTAAGCAGGGCCGTCGAGAGCTGCGTCGGGCCCCAAGGCTTGTATTACTGCCGGGCCCTTTTAAAGCTAAGCCCTCTAGTTTAGCATGAGTTAGAACCTCTCCAACCATGAGAAACTCCTGAGTTCGTGGTTTCCATTAGTCTCCGGTTGACTCATATTGCCACATCCACAGATAGCGTGCCAGACAGGTGAATTTCGACAGCTTCTTATTCCATGGTATCCAAATCGGGTAAAATTGCCATAGCTACGGGTTTTTGAATTTGCGGGTACACAAGAATCAGGAATCAGTAGCGTCTAGCTCAAATGATACGAATGAATCGTCTTTTCATGATTTTCCTGATGATGGAAGGATTGAGGAAGTGGTAAGGTTAGGGGTAAGAAATATACCCAAGAGATCACGAAGCATTATTTAATGGCTTTAGCTATGTACCATATTCACATACAAAACATATTCTTTACGGCTTCATAGTTCTATAGAGATCATTAAAGCACACTTAGTATCGGAAAAGACGAAAGAATGTGCCAGAATAGAGCAAGTTCAGAAGCACCAAAATGGCTGTCAGCAATGTTAACAAGGAGCTGTGTTTTTTAAAATAACTTCTCTTCTTTATCGACACAGCAAAAGAAAAAATACATTTCGAAAACGTTCCCACCTTTCCTGTCTTCTTTAGTTTGACATACCGCCTGTGTAAATTGACGATTTAGTGCCTATATAAATGGAATTCGATCCGCAGTCGAAAACCTCGTCTCAATTTGGTATACGCGTTTGATCACCCAAGTAACCATAAGCATTTTCCTGGGTTTTTGTGATGAGAATGCACTCGTAAAAACCAACTATTTCATATGAAACCGTTTTATGCTAATCAACCGAAAATGGGACGTTTCGTCAGACAACACTGCTTATGCAACCACGGTATATTCCGAAGTGCGAATTCTACAAAAAACACTGCACCACGGAAAACTTTGTGCAAAAGCAGCTAAGAAAATCTCACCTACTATCACCGCAAACAGTACACCGTTATCTTATGCTAAGCCACAAACGGCTACAAAACGAATATCTACGGATCTGACAGGAACAAATATTCATTCAACAACAGTCACGCCCAGTGTCTCCAAGCCAACAACCGGCACAACCAGCAAAGAAGCGAACGTAGAAGAGGACGGATGCGTTTGTCCGTGCGCTCTATTGCTTTCTTCGAAAATACTTTGAATTGACTTCTCAATATTTTGTAGTGTATTCCGTCGATTCAAGCAATAAAACTCGATTATTAAACTTGTGCACAAAGTACACAACTCCCTTAAGAACGTTTGTTTTAACTAATGTTAATTATCAAATAAAGGTTTAATTTTTTTACGCTTTCATCATATAACAATTTAATAAAGGCGAATAATTACAAAGAAATAACTATTGCTATGTTTATTGCTCTTCTATGAATACCGGACGTGTTCGCTCATCTTTCGGGTTAAAAACGCGGGCCCCCAAATATGACCCGGGCCCCAGGGCAATTGCCCTGGCTGCCTCCCCCTCTAATCGGGCCTGGCGGCAAGGCACAGAACATCGTGAAAGGAGGAGAAAAGAGGCGAAAGCAACGACGCAAGGAGAGCTACGCTATCTACTTCTACAAGGTGTTCACGCAACTCCATCCGGACACCGGCATCTAATCAAAGGCGATGAGCATCATGAACAACTTCGTGAACATTTCCGAGTATATTTCGAACGAGGCTTCTCGTCTGGCGCTGGGTACAGACTTGGCAAACTCATACGGTAAAAGGAAGCCGGAATAGCTTGCAAAACATGCCGTATCGGAAGGTACCAATGCCGTTATCAAGTATTCCAGCTCGAAGTAAGTAGTCGTCGGATGCCACCCGACCCGACCATCGATTCTTTTCAGGGCTAACAAAACAAATCCTTGTAAAAAGTTAAATTGAAAAATATATATACCATCAAACCGGGGTTACTTGCAACACTTTTCAACTTTCAAGAGGTATAACTAAAAATGCATAATATAAGTATAGAGTATAAAGAATACTAAATGGTACTTATCAAATCAAAGTATCATATTCTGTTGTCAAGATGGCGAAATATTATGCCTGTTGAGGGATTCCATGAGAAACCGGCCGACCACAAAACATGACCATTGTCGATTCGAATAAAACTTTGAAGTTGTGTTCGGTTAATGAATCTCCATGATTTCCTCTCCCTATGGCAATATTTTGATACAAGAGCAATTTTTCAAAAGGGCGTAGACTTTTCTATATAGATTAATTTCTTATTTTTTTATTCGATTACTGTATTTCATACAGCAAAATAAAATTAGGGGTAGGTAATGTTGACGTAGGACAAATATTTTGTGAAAGTTTTTTGTATAACCTATAAAAATCTTGACCAAAGCATGCTACTTTCACTAGTAATCGCAAAATTTACATTTCGAATAACAGAACTATTCAGCATTCCTTAACTTTTATCGGCAGAAATTTTTCGCAAATTTTCAACTCTTACTGACAGATGTTTATACACCTGTATTTTATGCGGAGAACTCGGTAATAAAATTGTTTTACTGAACATATTATCGAACTTAATACTATTAAAACCCTCAGGAAAATTTCAATGAGTCCGATGAATCAAACTTAATGTGTTAATTTAACCATTTCTCGACAAACATGTGATTACGGCCTAAAAGCCAACTGTCAAAATCCATTTTGAATGGAAATTCCGGACAAACCGTTACACGCCAATCACAGATGCTGGTAGTAAACGAAAAAGAAAAGTTTTCTCTTTCATAAACTGTTGTGAATTGTGTTCGACTAGTAACGGTTTGTCTGGAATTTCCATTCAAAGTGGATTTTGACAGTTGGCTTTTAGGCCGTAATCATATGTTTGTCGAGATTTGAAAGAGATACAAGCAGAATTTTAATAATATGATACGCCAACGAATAGTCCTACGTCAACACCGCGGTTATGTCTCAGACATTACCCACCTCTAGTTTTTCGAACAGTTTTTGAAACTTTATTTCAATCCTTTTTAAACAAGGTCTCTGATGCTGAGATATGTTTTCTAAGATTGTCCTATATCAATGTCCAAAATTCTTCAAAATTGGTCAAATTTGCGGATAATTGGGATGGTGCATGTCTTTTGAAGTGAACGTTACATTCTTGGTGGTATATTATTCTACCGTTGCTTTCGTGAAATGGCTAAACGCAAGATATGACCAGGAGGCAATAGGATCCTTGTGGCTTCGAATAATGGGTAGAAGATGTCCCCTTAGCGAAAAAGAGGCACTCCACACACTCATAACCCCCACTCACACCTCTCTATTCCAAAACATGTTAACATGAAGACATCATTGAACTCATGCTGACAAAGCTAAGCTAGTCAGATTTGTGGCAATGCGCTTGTATAAACATGTCAATGTAATGTAATAGACATTTCCACAATTACATTTGTGAATCTTCTAATTGGTACCGGGAAATGGACCACCCAGCAAACTATGTTTCCGCACGTCTTGCCTGCTTGAAGGTTGGAAGCCGAAGTGAGGGTGTTGTAATGACGGTTACAATGATGAGCGTATTCAACTTGTGGTTCTGACTGAGTGCACGCGTACACACGGCAAAAAATTGTTCCCAAAATCGTGAATAAAGTGCCATGAATTCTGGAACAACCACCTTTTTACGTTACGAAAACAGGACCATGAACAATTATAATTATGTTCAGTTTCCCTTTAGTAACGCCCGCATAACGCTTTAATCAGTGGAAAAAATTATTTTTGTTTTGTGAACTTAAGTCATGATTTGCGCCATGTCATTATTAGATCTATTTTCTGTACGTCAACTAGTACACAACTTTAAAAACATTATTCATGAAACCAAAGGTTGACTTATGATGTTATTCACAGATTTAGGAACGTTTGTTCATAAAATCAAAACAGTCTGTGTACTGTCTCGTGCTATTTCATGAAAATCGGAATTTTATTCATGAATCCATACAATTTTCGTGAACTAATTCATGATTCTTAATATATTAGTCACGATCCAATATCCGTGCTCGAGAAATAGTTTACAAAATCATCAAATATTATTCTTGTATTCGTGAACTTATTCATGATTCCTAATATAATAGTCCCGATTTACCATTCGTGGTCGTGGAATAGCTCACAAAATCATAGAATATTATTCATGTATTCGTGAAGTTAAATTCACGCTCGTGAAATAGTTCGTGAAATCATATTTTTTTTTTCATGTATTCGTAAACTGGTTCATTATACCTGGTACAATAGTCACGACTGATCATTCGTGCACGTAAAATATTTCACTAAATCATGAAATATCATTCATGGGTTCGTGAACTAGTTCATGATTCCTGGTACTTGACCTAGGATCTATCTTGTGTGCTTGTGATATTTAAAAGATATCTCATTTTCAATTTCATGCAACATGGTCATGAAATTTTCATGGGACCTATTTCACAAAATCGAGCATTATTCGAAGAATCATTTTTGTTCTGTGCACTATTCCATGAAATGTCATATAGGTCCAGCTAATTGCGACCAGCAAGAGGCACAAGCAGGAGATAAAAGAAAACTATTCGGGCCTAGAACATCGTTCTTCATTTGATAAAGTTCAGTGCGATGTCTCGACAGAAAAAGAAAACTGCGCTAACTACCAAAAATACACTACAGAGCCACAAATCGTGTTCGTGATATAATTCATGGAACAAGATCCCGTTTATTAGTCTCACATTTATGATCCTGTTTATATTGTCGCGATACTCCGAGTTCAAAAACCAGAACTAAACCAAACATAACAGATCGCAATAAGGCGAAGATAAATTACGAATATTATAATGAAACTGTTGTTGGCATGAACATCAGTAATTCCACGTGTCAAATTCGAAAGTAAGCTCTAGAATAAAATATTATGATTACAAGGAAATAAATTACGAAAATCGTGACTAAGATCCCAAAATCAAGAATATACGTCATACTATTCGTGACAAAAATATAAAAATTTTTGATGAAAATCCTGAATTCATGAACATAAATGACTCTACTCATAACTAAAATATTACGAGAACGTGAATATAATTATGAAAATCGTGACAAAAATCCTGAAATCGTGAATGAAAATCAAATTACTCACACAAACATCGTGACTAGTAACCTGAAATATTGAGCATGAATCACTCTACTCATTACTAAAATACCGCGAAATAGAAATTACGAAAATTGTGAGTATAATCCGATAGCAAACTCATGAATAAAATATCACGGTAACTTGATGAGAAATCACAAAAATAAGCTCCTGCAATCATGAAGATCGTTTAACTGTCGTCTGTATATTTCCAAATAGTAAAACAAGGATCACAACAAAAACTAAGCATGACCAGGGAACAACCACAGTAACCCTACCAAACAATCGAATGTAATGCCATGTATATATTCGACGCGAACTAGTGTGTTTGGAAACGCAAATAGTTTCATGAGTACGAGATTTATTATTCATATTTTCAGGAACTTGGTCACGGTTTTCGTAAATTCTCCAGTTCACGAAATCGTGATCTTGTTTTGATGAATTTATGAATGGATTTTTTTCCGTGTGGTGCTGACCGCAGTATAACTACGGTGATACGACTGTTCTGACATTGTAAGCAAAAGTGACGTAAACGCCACTTTGATCAAATTTCATATTTCCGTATTTTTGAGTTCTCTAGAAAAATCTGCTTCCAAAAAATATGCAAAATTGCATTTTAAAACGGGAAAAACAAAGTGACACAAACGCCATTTTTACCTAAGTGACGTACCGGTGCAATATAGTCTGGAACGCGTATTCAGCAAGGAAAAACCGTTTACTCTTAAGCTGTTGGGTTTCAAGTTATGTTGAGGTGCACGGAAATAAAAAAAAACCGTTCATAAATTCATGAACAAAAAATCACGATTTCGTGAACTGAACGATTTACGAAAACCGTGACCAAGTTTCTGAAATTATGAATAATAAACCTCATATTCATGAAACTATTTGTGTTTTCAAAAAAGCAGTTCGCGTCAAAAATCTGCATAGAGTTACATTCCAGTGTTTGGGTTGGGCTATTGTGGTTATGCCAAGTTTTTGTTATGATTTTTGTTCATAATTTGAAGATACACTGGTATACATAAAGTATATCAACTAAAAGAACCGTCATTTAAACGATATTCACGATTTCAGAAGCTATGTCGCAATTTTCGTATTTCACGTTATCGTGATATTTTATTCATGAGTTTCGTATCGGATTTTTTCTGGCACAGTAGAGTAATTGATGTCCACGATTTCAGGATATTACTCACGATTTTTTGCTTAATGCCTATAAAATTTTTGCTCGGAGTAACATGACAATATGACCTGGCTCATAAAAGTGTGACTGTTTCGCGATAACTCGTTTTGTGAACTGTATCAAGAACTCTATTTATGGTTCTATAATGTATTTTTCACTGAAGTTATTGTTTTTTGTCCGGACATCACATTCAACCTTGCCAAATGAATAACGATATTTGAGGCCTTAGCAGTTTTCTTATATCTGCTGCTCACACCTATTACTAGTCGCTAGAAGCTGTACTTAATTATACTATGTATCATGAAAAATTCAAATTTTGTGAAATAGTTCACATGAAAATTTCACGACGATGTGCAGACTGGTATGAACATCGTAAATCATGAACCAGTTCACGAATACATGATCGATATTTCATGATTTTGTGAACTATTTCACGAGCACGGTTATAATAGAAATCATGAAATAGTTCACGTTTCCATGAAAATGATATCATGATTTGGTGAACTGTTTTATGAGTAGGAATTATGAGTCATGAGTAATTCGCTAGGAACCATGAATATGTTAATTTATATATTAATAATATTTTATGATATTGTAAACTGTTTCACAAGTACGGATATTGAATCGTGACTAATATATTAGGGATTGTGAACAAGTGCACGAAGATTGAAAGGATTCCTGAATATTAATCCGAATTTTGTGAAATAAATCACGAGAAAAAATGTTTCGATTTTGTGAACTAATTCACAACCACCAGAGATGTAATAAACCATGAATCAATCCACGTCGTACAGTCGGACTTTGAATAATGTTCCTAAATCTACGAATAAAATCACGAGTCAACCTTTGGTTTTATGAATAATGGTCATAAAGTCGTGAACTAGTTCACGTACAGAAAATTGATTTAGTTATGAATCAATATTTGCACTATTTTTTTTTATTCACGTCGAGAAATGAGATCAGGAAAAAGCAGTAGAATGAAGAATTTTCTTAAATTACTATGATTAATCAGGTTGTTATCGATTCGTTCAATTTAAAGATTAAAAATACAAAATCGAGACCAGAAAAATTGTCTTTGAAAGAAAAAGGTTGTCGATGTACCCAAAGCGACTTTGCGTTTTTCAAAACCCGGTGTACGCTTCGGGGGCCGCAAGCAACTCGAAATGTGATATTATCAAATTGATGATATCGAATGGGTTGCCATTGGTTGTTCAGTTCACATTGGAGCGACTCTTTTTTCCGCTGAACAGTTTAACCGGCGACGGCGCAGAGGATCTCGCTACGGTGGCAGTATGTAAGCGAGGCCTTGGCTGTGTGATGGACATTCAAATTCTCCTTAGAAGAAATGGTTTCCTAACCTGGGACATTAAATTTAGAAGCTTGTTTCTGTGACACTGGTACCCTGACTCCGTTGCCGATTGTTTTACAAATATTTGTACACAGGCTGTTTCCCAAACGTAGCAAGGATGAAAGTATTCCGAGTGGGAGGGTCGCTGAGAAGCAGAGGAAGTCATGTGCTCTCGGTCTCCAAGGATAGCTGCCAGGCCATTGATGTTCCAATGGATGGGTAGAGTGATACACGTTCGGCGGTTGATTGGTAAGAGGTCCGCGGAGATTGGATTAGTCATCTTTTCGGATTAAAATCATGCTAGTTGTATTAATAGTCGAAGTTCACAAAGAATGATTGGGGTTAAAAGTTAAGCGGGCGTAAAGAACTTGGCTCTAAGATAACGATATATTAAAATTTCAGGTTTTAACGACATTTAATTAGCAAGAGACTGGAAGGTGTGAAATATTTTTCAATATTAGGGGCCAAAGTACTTAAGGGAGAGCAAGGAGTTAAAGGAAGAAAGTTTAGAAAAGCGTGGAGTAGGGTCATACGAGTATGCTTAGAGTTTCCCAGCGACTTAACCTTTTGTCTGATACCGCCGGAGTCAGGATATTTTGGCATTTGAAATGCGAATCACCTGAGTTTGCAGTATGTCCTGGACGAGCGTAAAGTAACTTTGTACTTTATGCTGACGGAAACGACAAAAAGTTAAGTCACGGAAAACTTCCACACTAAGCCTGTGCGACGTTAAAACTCTTCAATGAGCTAGTTTCTTTTGTGTTGCTGTTTCACACGGTGTCGGCAGCTTTCACCCAAAGCTGCGACGATGGATCCCCATCATGGTACATTCTTCAATTTTACCCCATTTATCGCATTACCGCGCGGTGCGGTGCGGTAAATGCAGTGCAGTTGCGGTAAGCGGTGCAGTTTTATTATTTTTTTGCGGTTGCGGTGCGGACCATCCATTTACTGCCCGCATCCGCATCGCAACGAACCCTAATACGTAGGATCGTCGACTACGAGTAACCTGAAGGATACGAAGTTCAGCTGTCGGCGGTCATCCCGGGAGTCTGAAGCTGGCAGCTGAAAGACGATCGCCAGACGGCATTCAGCAGTGGTAGCAGGATCACATAGTTTAATGTAAAAGTTTTTCGCTATTGAGGCTGGGGGTAACAATGTTGACTGAAAGGGCTGACTAGTTGAATCAGTTGAATTAAGTGATGGATCACTGAAGGTTTGGGATTACGATATGTTACGATGGCTAGCGAGACTTTTAAATGATCCAAGACGATATAACGACGGTTCTAGCTCGTTTGGTACGAACCCGTTTGCCAACTCATGCGTAATACCGTCAGAGCAAAGAGTTACATCTAACAGTTCTTCTATGCCAGCTGGTGCAAATGTTGGGCGATTTTCTACATTAAGTATGTGCAGGTTTGTGTTACTTGTGTATTCCATTAATTCGGTGCCTCTCAAATTGATATCTGGGTTCCCTTAAATTATGTTATCGACATTTGCATCACTGCCGATTATGAGAGGAAACCCATTTCCGGCAAAGTATGATACAACCCTTTTGAAATTATCAGAAGGTGATGATTCCATATGCTGCAAATATGCTGAACAATAGACGTATTTCTTGTTTATGTTGTCAACAGTCATATTTACTGTGACAGCACAAGTTGCGAGGTCGGATATAATACATGCGTCAATAGCACTATTCCAAAGTATACATGCACGAGGCATTTCACGTGGATTTGTCCTGCCATTTTTGTTGAAAGGTGCAAAGACGGGGATAAGTAGCTTTCCAACATAGAAGTTTCCTTTACGGAAATACGGTTCTTGAACCAAAGCTATGGAAGCTTTTACTTTCTGCACAAGACGGGATAGGGATAGCTGCTGTACGTTTATGCTGAAGATTAATTTGTGCCACTCTAACCATACTCGATTACAGCACTACATATTTCATTATCAGCACTTTACAGCAACTAGAAGATACCAAACACGTTGGCTTGCGAAGAAACAAACGTCCACTGTGTCAGAGATTCGCCTAACACAGCAAGGCGCGACTGGCATATTTTAGTCCTGCCAACCATTCAGTCCTCGGCACGGAGAAACACCTTGACTTGAGGATTCTTGTTTTCAGTCGCCTCTTACGACATGGGAACAGGAACCCGGTGGATCAATTCTTGGTTGAGATACTTCAACCCGCTGGATGTCACACGGCCTCTAGGCTGGTTTTGTCCGGAGAAAGATAATAGACTATTATCAACCTCCTATTGGACCACCGCCGGTAAGAGCTCCGTTCGCCATTGAGAATATTTTAAACTCCCTCAATAACATTTCTTTTAACGGCTTTGTCAGTCTTTTGATAAATAATGGAACGAATTTTAATATTTGTTCGACGTTTCAATGCTTCTTGGCATCATCGTCAGGGGAAAAAATATAGTTCGTCCTTTGTCTAAATGCTTTGATAAGCTGAATGTCTGAGAAGGACATGACTTATCAAAGCATTTATACAAAGGACGAACTATATTTTTCCCCTGAAGATGATGCCAAAAAGCATCGAAACGTCGGAAAAATATTAAAATCCGTTCCATTATTTATCAAAAGTTAAAAGAAATCTTATATACACCGTAACAGTCGAAATCTTCATTTCCCCTCAATAACTTTAACCATAGCACGGGTCGCATGACACTATGGAATTTGGGTTCCCTGTTTGGACACTACTCATCTTATTTTAGGCTGTTCGGAGAAGGAAGCTGACATTGAAGGACAGCTTCCATAAATAGCCGAACAGTTCATCATTAAATATTGCTAAATCTGCTGTGGTGTCCGCGAAGTGGAACATTCATTAAAAGTGCAAATGCATTTTCAACCCACGAAGGTCGTCGACATCCAATTTCATCCCACAAGTAATGGAGTAACCTTACTGATAACAACATGCAACCTGTTAAACATGACAATGTAAGAATTCGGAATATCCGTTCATATGGACGATGATAAGATTGATGTTCGGCAACGCAATCTATCCCCGTATCTGTGTTAGGTTCATAACAACCATCATGTCGGAATACGGAGCGGTGAAATTCGTTAAGCTTCGAACCTGAAGATCTTTTTACCAGGTACCAGGGTTTCCAACGGCGTTCGTGTCAAGGGAATGTGACGAAACTTATTCCTTCTTACCTGTTTTTCAAATACGAAATAGCAATAGTTCTGTAACAAGAACGTACACTACGGAAAACCATACACAAAAACAACCAACAAAACATCAACTGTAAGCAAACCCAACGCACCCAGCTACTTATCAACTAAATCACAACTAGCCGTAGCACCTGCTCAGACACCAACGAATGCCGAAACATCAGAACCGCTTCCGACCGTTCTAATGCGCCTAGCACCTCCAAATTAACAGCCAGCGCTACCTACGAAGTAAAAACAAAGAACTTGGGTGTACGATCGTGACCCAAAGGCAAGGATGCAAAAGGCCTACCTTTTCTGCGGCTGTAATTTTTCTGCCTACATTCTCATTTCTCATACGACGCAGCTGTCGTTCGCTAGTCCTGCACTGCCCAGCGTTGTACGGCAGACTGTAAACAAAGCAGTAACATGACAAAAAATACTGCCACCAGTACAGCCACCAGACGCGAGCGGTACAGCTTCTCTTTCCTTATTTTAAACTTTTTAATATTTTTAATCCATTCAATATGTTTAATCACAAACGACGACAATGAATGCGGTTCGTTTACGCCACGACCGGCATCAACGCTTTCGTGTGCGGGCCTCTCCATTTGACTATGCAGAGAAAAGTGTACAAAGCAAGAGAACAAACTTTACTACGCCACACTCTCACCGAGCAATCGGAGTAAAGCAGCAAAACAAAAATGTATTCTACTACTGTACGGAAAAATGTACTCGGTTTGGCTACCGTTCTGGAAAGAGCTATAGTGATGCGTCGCTGTCGCGGGCAGTACGGCTTGTGCAAATGTAAATATACCAAAAAAAAATGTAGTTTACCGGTACCGTTGGCATCCCTGTCCATAGGTCAACCCAGCCAAACGTGAAAACCTATACAACGTTAATATCGAGAACACCATGGACGAAAACGATAAACCGAAATAAAGAGGACTATGTGAACCCCAAGCAACAGCAGTTAATAGATCTCCAGCAAATCGCGTAATAAACCCATAGCTCAGTTAATCGATAAGTTAAGAGGGAAGTCTACACTTTGCTTCTATAGGTCATCAGGATGCGCTTCACCCTTTAAACCATTTAATTTCAAATGATCTACTCAAAATGTGTTTGGTGGTGAATCTACCCTACTCCGATAGAGAGGTCGCTATGATGGAATTTCCTCGAGACCGATAGCAATTTTCACATGCCATTGAGATTTGTGCATGGTCGTGATCCGCTCGACTAGTCCGAACTTACACTACTCCGACTTAATCCTTTCACAACCACCCTCGTATGGTGTCTTCAGTCAATAGGTACTACTCGTCCACATTTTTCTAGGTGTTCTAGGTGATCCACTAGACTGCATCAATTATTTAAATATTTATGATTTTGGATTAACCTTCTACTACTGGAAGTTTCCGTATGTAAGCAATCAAAATCAATCTCTAAACTCGAGAAGTCAATAATTAATGAAAAAATTTCTTAACTTCTTCTGTCATTTAAAAAATGTGAGTTTGCTTTACAATTACTTGAAGACAATTAAACCTCCGCAAATATTTAGCGTCAAACAATTTCCTACATTGCAAAAGGCAAATTCACCCTAGATATCGGCCTTACGAAGGAGACGTGTAACCATAAATTTTTCACCTCAGAAAATTTCAATGACCTCGGTTGTAATTGAACCCACACCCAGAGCGGTGGAAAGCGGTGAAACATTCCACTCAACCAACCGTTGCCGTCTATCATATTCATCTATTTCCAAATCCACCCTCGTTGAGATCGATTGCCCATGCAGCAGCGATGTTATGAAATTGATAGCCTAGCCTTACCTACGATCCTAAGCTCGATGAATATCGACTGTGGCGGATGGGTGGAAATTTGGCACTCGTACAGTCCTTCGTCCTCCTTGCGGGCGTTCTTTATCCGTAACGCCCAGTTGCCCAGATGGCGCGTGTGCTCCACCAGGAACCGTTCGTCGCTGCTGTACGTGGACAAACCGACCGTCAGCAGCTGGTAGTCTTTCCGCCGGAACCACGAAACCTGAAAGAGCGGAAACACGGAAATAGAATGAGAGACATCTGCTTTTTGCTAGTCGGACAACAAACAAGCGGTGCACTAATTACGGTAAATAATAATTGTCGGGGTAGAAGCTGAAAACAAGTACGAAACAGAACAAGTTTTGAAAACTAATTTTCACTGAAATGAACTTAATTTTGAAGCAACGGAAGATGTTTTAATATTGAGTTTCTAAATGATAAAACTAAACTCAAAAAGTTTATAAAGCAGGCTATTGATGAATAAATAAAAGTCACCAAGTAGGCGGCATCATACTCATGCTTTCTTTATACAGATTTATCTAAATCGAATAATGGCTCATGTGAACTGCTCAAATCATCAGGTAAATGTATTTTCACATTATCGATTCTGAAACTGAAATTCGTTAGACCATTAAAATCAGGATGGATATTTTACCCCCGTCACACCCCTGAACTAGTGCTGTTGACCAACCTTTCAACGATCCATCTTCCAAGAAACCCGGAGTTAGTAGCATCTCAAAGCTCGTTAGTCTTTCAGTTCACGGCATCTATAAGCTGCTCTTTTAAAGAGTAAAAAAAAGTGATGAAACACAAAAACTCTTGTTCTAGACAGGTTGCAACACACAAAAAAACGAAGCCAAATGCACTAACAAGTCTTTCGTAAACTTTTCCTCATCCATCGCCATCCCGATAGTACTTGGCTGGGGAAAAACTTGCTCTTCTTAAGCGCATTGCCATAAACTCGGAATTTTCTTCCGACGATTGCTCCCCATCGTTCAGTCAGCAGCAGTGCCGTATTCTTCTTATTGTTCCTGGACGGTAGCAGAAAAGCTTGGTCAAAGATAAGAGGAGAAAATCAGTCAGCTCCTTTGAGCTGAAAACCTGTCGTTTCAATTGTCGGGATCTCCACTGCACTACCACTACTGCTACTACTACTACTACTACTACTTCTGCTACTGACCCACGTGCCGGCTGTCAACTACAAAATTTATGAGGCGTTAAAATTCCACAAAAGCTGATGACGAAAGCAGCGGTTCGGTTCTTTGCCAGCCCAGGACTTCTCTAAAAGTTTTATCTATATACCGTCTAGGTCACCATTCATTCTTTAATATCCTCCTTCTTTTTGTTTCTGCTACCCGGTCTGTGAAACGTTTCGTTTGTGGCCGATTTCCATTTGTCTTGCACAAGGTAAGCTTTTAAGCCATTGCTCGTTGGCTTACAACTTTCTTATGGCACATAAAAACCGGAATGGGAAGCAATATAATCTGGCAGAAGATTTCTGAGGAATATCTTTTCGTCGTTGTTTTTGTTGTTGTTACTGTTCATCTCATGTCCACACAGTGCCACAGTTGTCCCCTCCCATGTCAGTCCATCTGTTCGTGCTTGTTATAGCTTTAGCCCTTTTGCCAGAAGGAGGCAGATTTCACAAAACGGGCAATGGGATAGCAAGTTCCAGAAAATGTACTCAATTTGTTTCCATGATAGCGCATAGTTTTCGCAATTCATGCACTACGAATGATGTAATGAAAAAGTGTTACACAAGCATTTTACGCTATGTCGAACAATTGAACTCATATGTTGACGGACGCGCAATACATCGTCCAGTGCTGTTCGTAACAAACGATGATCTGTTTGGGCAACATACGTCTCATTTCGAACCAAAGGGAGTTCGATCGCAGTAGGCGTCGATGACGAATTTTTATTTGATTCTCGCCATGTAGATCTATGGAAGGTTTCTATTTGCAGCGAGAAAAAACCCCGCTTAATCCACCTATCAGTGGATGAGACATTTCTTACACGTATCACTGTTGGATCATTCATTAGTTTGCAGAACTCATGCGAAGTAGGCACCCAACTAGAGGTGGGTTGAACACAGTTTCGAGTCCTGCACGAATAGAACCCTTTAATAAACTGAATAAATTATAAAAAATCAAAAACGCAAACGATATTTAAAAAATATGAAAAAAAATATCAAATATCATAAAAATAGAGTGATTAATCAAATTAATACACTAAATAAATCAAATTAGTTCAGCATATTGAATAAAAACTTTAACGACATTTCAAAAGTAGTAAATTTACTCAAACTCAAACAAAATGGAAGAAATAAGTAAGTGATTATTCTTAAATTACTTAACGCTTATATGTGACATTCTTACATATGGCGAAAGGGAAATAAGCTAGAGTGAAGGGGATAGTGAAATTTGTGACAATTTGTTGCATGGGAGGAGGAGGAGTCAATTTTCGGCAATTTTTGCGTTGCGTTATGTATGAATGGTCCCTAAAAGGAATAGCTGAACATGAAATCATAAAATGAAACAAATGAATCAAATGAATCAAATGAATCAAATGAATCACATGAATCAAATGAATCAAATGAATCAAATGAATCAAATGAATCAAATGAATCAAATTAATCAAATTAATCAAATTAATCAAATTAATCAAATCAATCAAATTAATCAAATTAATCAAATTAATCAAATTAATCAAATTAATCAAATTAATCAAATTAATCAAATTAATCAAATTAATCAAATTAATCAAATTAATCAAATTAATCAAATTAATCAAATTGATCAAATTGATCAAATTAATCAAATTAATCAAATTAATCAAAGGGGTGGGCGTAGCGTAGTTGGTAAATCGATTGCCTTGTACGCAGCGCACCTGGGTTCGATTCCCGACCCCGCACATAGGGTTAGAAATTTTTCATAAGGGATTTTTCTAACCCGAAGAGGCGAATGACCTTAAGGTTAAAACCTCTATAATCGAAATAATAAAAAAATTAATCAAATAAATCAAATGAATAAAATTAAAAAATAACCGAAATGGATAAAATGAAGAAATGAAACAAACAAATCAAATAAATAAGACGAAGAGAATGAATTAAATGAAACGAAAGAGGAAGAAAATAAGCAAAACAAAATAATTGAATGAAATGAAAAATAATCGATGTTAAAAAGCTATAGAAATAATAGAATAAAATAAATTGCGTCAAAGTAATAATTTGGATTAAGTGAATAAAATTAATCGCAGCAAAAAATAAGTCAAATTATTAAAATGTAAAAACTGAATAAAATGCCTGAATTGAAAAAATGCATGGAATGCATAAATTGAAAACAGTGAAAAAATAAGCTTAATGAACGATATGAATGAAATTTATTAAAAGAATAAACTGGATAGATAAAGTGAGTTTAAATTAACAAAATGAATAAAATTAATACTGAATAAATGAAACAAAAGATTAGAATACAATAATCATATTTTTAAAATTGATTGCATATTTAAAATGAAAAAATAAATAAGTCGAATAAATCCAATAAATCCATCCACAGTAATAAACTAAATGAAAAAATTGAATAATGTAAATGAATAAAATGGATTGTACGAATTTGAGAACCATTGCTTCAGAAAGCTCTGAATTATTGGTTATAAGCCCGTTATTTGAAAAATGGCTTATTAATATACGTACAATTTACTTTCTAGGGCGTCCATTATTTTTAGTTTTTACCTTATCGTTTTCGTTTTTCTTTCCTTGACGGCGTCATTTAAGATTATCTAGTATTTTTGCTTCACTGATGGACCTTAATTCAGATAATGAGTCTATTTTGGCACTATTAGGGAGATGGCCGCACTATCTTTTAAAAAGCAATGAAACTATATTATCTATAAGCTTTCTAAGAATTAAGTATCAGTGTACTGTTTCTTAAACATCTATAAAGTGGTTATTTGGCAGAAATGTCTATTTTCAGGATAAATGAAAATAAATCATCTATTCTTTGAATCTATTCTCATCTCAACGATCCATTTATCGCCTCCTAGGAAAGCCGAAAATACAGGTTGAAAATCAATGCTTTACATTCCATTTGCATCGATTTTTACTAACTTATCCAGATCATGGGCGCCAACGCATGATTTGTAAATCGAATTATTCTGTTTGTCTCAGCAAATAAAAAAAAATAAACATCACGCAGTTGTTAGAAGAAGAGCGCCCAGTATTGTACTCACAGGAAACAATCATGCGAAGGCTAACAACTGATAATGACTAGTTTCACATCAAACATAGCATTGTCCCGAGCCGAGTTTCATGTCCAGATGAAAGGAAAATCTCCGCAATCAGCAATTAGTTGAATAACTTGAAATAGTTATTTCATAAATTGCAATGAAATATACTTTTAAGTTTATTATAATAATTTGGCCGCACTGTTGATTCTTTGCTGTGTGCTAGATTACGTCCTGTAACACTTAATCTATACCAGTGTTTAACGAGTGTTTTTAAAGTCAATTAATCATAAAGTGATTCTCCAACTAAAATAAAAGTATGTATCATCAGTACAATGTTTAACATAGTTGTGGTGGAATAACGAGATATGAGGCGGTAATTGTCGACTCAAAGAACATAGTTTTGCTAAGCGCCGTTGCGTTCTGTTGCAGATCGCTATGTGAATGAGGCAAATTATCGGATATTTCAAGAAGGTGATTTTATTTTGATTAAAAGTTGTATTTAGAGGATAGTTCTAAATATATATGTACACAACAAATAAAGGAACTAGTTATCTCATTTTTGCACAATCGTTTTAGCCTACTGCCATGCTAGGCGCATCATCCTAATTACTAGGAACCTGAATCGTTCAATTTGTTTTGAAGTTCAAAGATGTCTTTTTGGTCACAGATTTTTGAACAAAAAGACGCAGTTGGAAATAGTAAACTGATATAATTGAATTCTGAAACAATCACGTTTTTACATTACGAAAACAGGACCATGAACAAAAATCATGTGTTTTATAATTATGTTCAACTTCCCTTTAGTAACGTCCATATAACCGTTTTATAAGTGGATTTATTTGTTTTTGTTTTATGAATATCAGTATTGGTTTCCACCTTTATGAACATTATTCATAAAACCAAAAATTGATTTGTGATTTTATTCATAAATTTAGGAACATTATTTGTTCGACTATAAATAACCTAGTTCATGATTTATTACATCTTGATCATGATCTGGTTTTCATAGTTGTGAATCAGTTAAAAAATCAAAACAAAGCATGTAAATATTTTCTCGTGAAATCTTTCACGAAACTCGGAATTTTATTTATGAATCCTTTCAATCCTTGCAAACGTATTCATATTCAATATTCGTTCTCGCGAAGTAGCTTAAAATCACAAAACATTATTATAGAATATGTGAACTGGTTCATGACTCCTAGTATAATAATCACGACACTCTCAAAAAGCTGGTCTACAATGTTAGGTATGCAGCTGTATCCCACGTTATTTCGGAGTGTTAACATGGCTGAAAGCTTACACTTCTATGTTGGTTTCCGCCATCGAAAAGCGTCATAAGATGGACTGACTAACTGGTTGAAGCCTTGTCTTTCCGATCGCTTGGCATTCATGAGTATAAAAAACTCACGCTCAAGCACATTCAGAACACAGTCGTGCTAATTTGTATGGGCCTCCCCATGGAAAAACAACAGCTTTCGACCGCGTTCCTCATCAGCTTGCTGTGGAAAAGCTAAGGCGAACTGGAATGCTGGACTGGCTGACTAATTGGAATTCCTCGTACCTTGCGAACTGTAGCGCTTCGGTGCGACTTGGAGCTTTCCACATTACATCTGGTGTTCCTCAAGGAAGTCATCTTGGACCTCTTCTTTTTGAACTCTTCGTGAACGACCTCTGCAGTGTACTGTCGTTATCTAAAGCCATGCATGCATATGATTTGAAAATGTGCTGTGTTATACCAACTATGGTTGACTGTTGCGCATCGCAAATGGACCTCGATAGGGTTATGGATTGACGTGACAGAAACGGCATGAGTGCGAACATCCAGAAATGCAACATAATCACTTTCGCTCGAGTAAATTCGTCCATTGTTTTCGAATACTTGATGTGTTCTGCTCCTCTAGAACGAGTCGCATCAGTAAAGGAACTAGGTATCACTCTCGACTGTAAACTTCGGTTTACCGCCAGGGGCGGATCCAGAAAAAAACTCGGGAGGGGTCCGAATTTTTGATTTTAAGATTAAAATGGTATAACTCATAATACGTAATAATCTTATTTAATGAATATCAGTTTTGCTGGTTAATTTTTTGGAATAGTTTTGAGTTTGAAATTACTATAAAATTTAAACTCATTTAAAATTTCTCAGCAAATAAAATAATTTCAGAGGAGCTCCGGTCCCCCAGGACCCTCCCTCTGGATCCGCCACTATTTACCGCACACGATTCTTCTGTCATAGCTAAATCCTCGTGATTTTCCTGATGTTCACTGTCAAATCTTTGTACATCGCACTGGTACGCTGTATTCTGGAATATGGAGTTACCGTTTAGGCTTCGTATCACACCGTACACATTAATCGTCCTAAACGGATACAAAGCAATTTCTTCGGCTACCCTGGCAAAATCGATTACTACTACATCCATATGCAGATCGCAGCGCTCTCATCAATCTCCCTACGCTGCGAAATAAGAAAAATTTTCTGCAACATCTCTTCATCTTTGAGGATATATTTCGGCTTTCAGTCTGGAGAAAATGTCAAACATACTTTATATCTGACATTTCGGAAATCTGCCAACGGTTATTCATCTTGGACTTGCTTACGGACAACATTGATTCTCCGGCAGTTTTAGTAAAAAGCGTTCCAGGAAGATCTTTCCGGGGAAACGATTTTTTCCACACATCGCAAGCTATTCGATCACAATTTTCCACTGGATGGTTGCTGCCAGATCTTCAACAACGTTTATCATTTTTTTTTTATTTTTAGTATAAACAAAGAGGCATTCAAATTAAAAATAGTTTCAAGTTAGATTATAGTTTTTTTAGTCTGTGCAATGTAATATTTTTAAATGAAAACAATACACAATCATTCAATCAATCAAATCTGCACCGATAGAGGAAATCGTCCAACATTTGCACGATCTGGCAGGGAAGAGGTGTTAAACGTAACTCTCTGTTCTGACAGTATAACGCACCAGAACTTTTGAAAATTCAGCTCGCACATTACAAACTTAGAAACGACTGGGGGCAATGAACACTACAGTTTCGAAAGTACCTGATGTTTACCGCCTGAGATAGATTTAGAATCGTTGAAAAATACAAACAAACAAGAATTCAAATTATGTCAGAAGTTTTTTTGATCTGCAGTTTCGGCAAACGAGGTCAGATTCATGTCACAACCGGGATTATGAATCAGAGCAAGGAACTTACCACAAAGCGCGCCTTAACTAACGTCGACTATCAAGACAAGGCCGTAGTTCTCCGGTGTTTTGGCGTGATTTGTCATCGTGCCGTTATCAATTGTAGAATTGTCTAGAGTCATCAAAATAAATGTTGTGCCCAAAGACTGCAAAGCGCCGAGAACCTAGCTCTACAGCTTCAGTAGCACAACTCTCGGAAAAAAGAAGACTGCAATACGTCAAACTTCCCGAAAGTTCAGTAAATCGAAATATATTGGGGAATTACGAAGCACAGGGGTGGATCCAGTAAATAATTCTGGGTCTGAAATTTCGAGTTTAAAATAAACATTGTACAATTCGTAGTACGTAATAACCTTATTTAATGAATATCAGTTTTGTTGAACAAATTTGGTTTGGAATGATTTTGAGTTTGAAACTAATATAAAATTGAAACTAATTTGAAATTTCGCAGCAAGTAAAAAAATTCGAAGGGGGACCCACCCCCTGGATCCGCCATTGACGAAGCATCAGCTAAAAATTCGATTCTTCTTCACAAATTTCTTTATCCCCCCTCCCCATGTTACGTAACGACCAAGCTTACTCTCCCTCCCCAATATGTCAGAAAATGTCACAGCTTCTCGTATTCCCCCTCCCCCCTAAACGCGTTACGTAATTTATGAATGGTCCCTACTGTGTAAAAGTTTATGAGAACCATTCAAAACTGTTTTCAAATATTACATATCACAAATTGAATATTTTTTCTATTTTGGATAACGAATTAATTTTTGGTCACGGTTTCTACGTAGTGCAATAATTTCGTGGACAACCTTTGGATGTAAAACTAAAAAATATCTGATATACTCGGACACACGATATAAACTGCATAAATACTGCTCATTTGACTCATTTTCGGACTGAGCTAACTGAATTCAGAAGTGCTTGTACCGAAGATTCCTTTGTCTGTGTCGTTTGACCATGCATTATAATAGGGCTGATATAACACTATGACAATCTACGGAGACCAAGTAACAATATGCCAATAAAGTTCAACTGTTAACATTATATATTGGTTATGATCTCAACACGAAGATGTCTTTAAACAAATCTATCAATTTTTATTGATGTCCATTTTTAAACTACAAAAGAGTATTCCTAACATTCCTGCACGTAAGCAGTACCACGTTCCTGATATGATGAAACTGGATATAATGTGACTTCAGAAAAGCCATATTTTGTCTTTCAATAAACATTCTACTTAGCGAACAGAAGGCATTGAAATCGATCAAAACTGTGTTGGCGAATCCCTTTCAGATGATTTAGAATCAGGATGATCCTTTTTCAAGTCTCGCGTTTCTTGCTGCAGGATAAGAAATAACGTTTTTTTTTTGGTTGGTCGAGTAGTATATGTCGCCGTGACTCATAGTTTATTTTTTCGCTTGATATTAATCTGGTTTAACCGAAACTGAAATCAGCAGCTCAAAAAATTTCTTATTGTGACAGGTATATTAAAAAAAAATAAAGATTGAGTCGCTGTCTTCTTTTGAAGTTTTCATGGCACCAGTAGTGCAGATAGTCAGTATGATTCGATGCGTCTATTCTCATTTTGGGGCTCCTAAAATCCCGGGTCCCCTGGCCTGGGCCCAGTGTTACCAGGCATAAAGACGATACTGACGACAACCGAAACGAACCGCTTGAAAGCTTTCCCCGTATAAGTCTGTAGGAAGTATGAATAATGTGCGAATATTCGTTTTTGCGTTCTGTACATGCCAACCATTGCGCATGCGAAAAATTGTTCATGCGAAAACGGTAAAGTATACTGCAATGATGTCTTCTGGGATGTTTTATTATGATCCAAGACCTTCATTTTGAAATTATAGTTATAGTGATTAATCCCCTTGAAGTGAGATTTGCTACAAAATTTTCCAAAGTATGAAAAACAAGATGAAGTATTCAAAAATGTGAAGTCTTTTATTGAAGGCCAAAAATCTCTGTGTATAATGCACTTGAAGTTATTTACCGATGTTTGTGAATGACCCCTTAAAAACGTTTTTTTCAACATAACTTTTTAAATATTTAAGCTTTAGTACATTCCAGAAAATTATTCATCTTATCAAGATACATATTTTTCCAAAAGAGGTCAGTGGTCTATCTCTTGCGACTTGCGTTATCGGGTTATTTATGGTAAAATTAGCAAAAGTTTCGAAGATAAAAAGTAATAACGCTTGTTGCAATTAAAAATAAAACATCAACACTATAAAACTGAATAGAATTTACTTGTCAACAGAGTTATAGATAATTTGAAAAAAATCTTTTTTTTTTTTCAAAAAATGTTTAATATTTTCGAAAATAATCGAGATAAGAAAAGGTATGCGTTTATAAAATTTGTGTACTTGGACGATTGAAATAACTTCGTAGAATATACGAAACTTGTAGGAAAGGTAATTAAAAAGACATTCAAAATATTTTTTTGGAAGCGTTAAAATAAAACGAGTTATAGCTTCTTAAGCATTTAAGGCAGATATTTCGTGTATTCAGCAAACATATTTGAGAAGGCAATATCTACAACTTTTCCAAAGACGTTAGCTTATTTCTTTTATCCAAAAAAATTGTTGAAAAATCTCACTTATATGAGGATTGATCACAAAAATCATTGCATCAAATGACAAACCTAGCTATTTTTGATGCGTAGTCCGAGAAAACTATTGACGTAAACTCTGTCGTTTCTAAGTTAACAACTTATCACCATTTGAAACATTTTATTTTTCAAAAACTTCCAAATTACTTTGAAAATAAACTAAATAAGCCGTTGTTTTAATACAGAGAATTGTTCATTTTGATAATTCAAACCTTTTAACGGAACTTACTGAACTTGTCGGAATGTTATTTAAAAGTTATATATTTGAATTGGCTTTAAAAAAGTTAACCAGAAACAACCAGAAAAAATGTTGAAGATATTAAAGGTAAACACTCTAGTAGATGTGTCTTCAGCAAAATTACTGGCAATATTTTCCTCTACAACTTTGCCGAAGATGTAATTTTAATACATGCACTTGCAAGAAACTTGATGCATATATCTCACGTTTAGGGAGATTAATCATTGAAACACTAACACTTAATGTACATAAATTCCTCCGAAGGCACCATGGACCCAAATTCAACAATTTAGGGTAATAGATTTTGGCAAAAAAAACAATGTCTTTTGGCACAGCTTGCGAAATTCTTTTTAAACAAGAACTTTTCTGCTGAATGTAAGTCCGAAAGTGTCATTGAATTTGCATTTTTTTTTCCAAGCACAATTGCAATATGCTAGTCAGGACACTGACATGACGCTGCAAACTGAATTAGCACATGGCTACTATTCAGCGTGCTGAGTATTATTTGTGTGATCTTTGTGAATCCGATTATGGAGCTTCGTATCATTTCATATGTCGCTGTACTGTATGCAATGAAATTGCGTATCCGCTTTTTTGGTTCTGCATACGTAGAATCGAGGCTGTTAACTGTTTTATGCTGTGATTATAATTTGCTGTCACTTTCCATTTCTCTACCTTATTCTTTCACCTCCCTTTCCCTTCCCATTAGAAAAATGGTGTCTAAGTTATCTTGACACAAATCTCCGAGTAATATGCGGATCGTGCCAATCGAGCTGATATAGTCTGATTCCTGAAACAACGAATTTTTAGATTAAATCTTCTGAGGGTTCGCGAACCCTGATGCTTGTACTTGATACCGGTCATGTTGAGTTTCTGAATTTCACTGAAATATAAATAAATTGTTTGATTTTGAACATTTGGTTATTTTGATATCACAGGTGATAGAAGCCAACAACCGCCCCTGGAATTCATCAAGAGCCTTGATGTGCTTCACCACCAACAATATGAAAACTGTAAGCAAGGTTGAATTGAAAGATATCAACAGATTCACAATTTTTGGTTCGACGGTGGCAGATTTAGATTAAACATGTTTGTCAGCCCTGACGATAACCTTTTCGACTCCGATTAATAATGTTTCACTGAAAATAAAGCAAACGAAAAAAAAATCGTTTTCTTTCCGACTTACACACTGAACCAGTCCTTTTCTATCTCTTTGTTGGGCCATAATTTTTCATTTATCACGAATTAGCAAAATTGTATCTCGAAGAAGGAATTCGTTGACTGGTGAGCTAATATTACCAAAACCTGGCGATTCTCACTCATCCAGCGCCAAGCTATGTACTCTAAATTTTAATTTCAGCGAAATGGTTCGGGCCTTATTCCACTGACACCGCAGTTTGTTCCGGAAGCGGCACCCGTTCGTTTGTTCTAACTTTAAGGAGAAACGATTCCGGTCCTGTTTCCGGCTATGGTTTGCAGCAGCAACAGCTGCTGCTGCCGGTGCTTGTTCGCACCGAATAGTCAGAATTTGAAATACTGCGGATGATGGTCGAATTTTTCAGGCTACACTGACTGTATAGCTGCCAGAGCATTGATAGATATAGAAAGTCCGCGTTGGGCAGAGATAAAAGCTAAACTATGCTTCCGGCCCACATCTTCACGGGAGAAGCTGTGACAGCGAAGGATGGGCCAACAGGGGTAAAGAGCGACCAGAGAAGAGCAAAATTAATTAAAAACGTTTTCTACCGAGTCGCTTTCCACACGACCGAGTATGGCAGGTAGGACGGAAAACTGCGGATAGAGAAGAATTTTTCCAACCAAAACGGGTTTGATTCCGATGCTGTTTCAGCATTCTGGAAAGAATCTCGGATCTGCTGAAAAATAGTTTTCATGCTGGGTCAGATTCAATTCCGCGAATCAGCTTTTATTTGTTCAATTAATAAAATCGAAAGTGTTTTTAAACTTTGATTTAAGTCATGCCTTGGATTTATGCAGAAAGATGATTAGTTTTCCAATCTTTAAAAAGAAGTTGGTAGCAGTTATGAGAACGCCATAATCATTAATTGCACTTTTTAACGTCCTAATGGAAATTTTACTGACTGATATCATAAGGATCTCTACACCCGTAATTTTTATGATTCTTCTTCAAAGGTCGAACGGTGAATCTTCAGCATCACTAATCAACATGGAGCATCGTAAAGTGCTCCTAAAAGGGTCATAATACTGACGTAATTGAAATGTCTGCTATTAAACCAAAGTGTGTTTAACATCATGGTTAACCAATCATAACTGGTAGCCCCATCACCACGAAAAGAGTGTTCAAGCCAAATCAATATCAAAATTATTCCATTTTTAACTGCGCTCATCTCAATGGCTCAAAAGCATTTTCGTAATTACCAAAAATGTTGAGTGCGGCAAAGTAAAATAATCCTTTATTTCGATACGCCACTTTACTTCTACCGCATTCAGAGCATCGGCACCGGACAAGCTAGTCGAAAAATGAGAAGATGAAACATGCCATTTTTACTGCGACGTCATAAAATCAAGCACCGGAAGAACACGGACAGTTTTTCTGTGTACCGAAGGTGCTTTGTGGGGGCACCAGAAATGGTTATTTGCTAAAAGAGGCATTTTTCCACTTGGTCGATTCTGCGTGGGTTTCTTTTAAGGCCTGCCGTTTTCTGATGATTCCAGCATAGGAGAGAAGAGGTATCGAGTCTGAAGAAGGATCGCCCAAATAACGGGCCCAAATCTACGGGTGGCTCAGATAAGCGGATTAGCCATCAGTAGCGGAGTAGACAATAAAAGTTTATGCCTTTAAATTTAGCCTTATCTTATTTTTTCAGCCTGATTTACAGGTGCACACCAATACCGGGGATGATGGTGCCGTATGGCATCTAAAGAGGTAATTCCCTTGTTCCACTTGGTTGAGCTTCCCTGCAGGATCATAAAGTTCGGAAGCCGCGTGTAACTTTTTGGGTAAGGATCCTTGAACCATATTTAATAATTTCGACGGAAGTTGAAAAGATTAACCGTTGAGCCAAAGGTTTTAAGGGTTGAATTTTTGTTGTATGTTAGATACAAAAATCGATTCTTGGTCATACCTTAAAACCAGTTAAAATGGTAAAATGAACTTGTTTAATAGTTCCAGAACGCCAGTTTAGGAAGAAAATTTGGTTTTGCTCTAGGTTATTGTCTATGTATAATGTTTTGTGCAAACGAATCGATCGCTGGAAGCGATGGTATCGGTTGGAATTACTTCAGTTCATTTCGCTTTTTATAGTGGCGTCATTTAATGCAATTGTTGCTCAATAACTTTAGCTTTAGTAAAAAGTTTTGATAAGACAGGCACATTTCTCATTTTGTTCCGTGGCAGAGTAATAGTTCCGGCAGTTTAATTTATGGTTTTGTTAATGATTTATATTGTCCATACAAGCATAAAAGTCCCATATGGAAAATCAGCAAGCTGAGCAAAACGCTGTTCAAGATTTACATTTTCATTGAGCCTTATGGATGGGACAACCATGTTTTGGAGTTTTTTTTTCTCAATATTTCTAAACAAAGCTGGTAAACTTATTGTTGTATTGTGATTCAGTTGTAATACATAATACGATCCAACAGATAACTCAAATCCATTTATGCGTTATGTGTTTATGGGCTATTAGTATATCTTGAAGTGAATTAAGGTGCGAATTACGTTGATTGCAGTTTTTATGTTGTTTTTGGGGTGGCGAGATCAGATAGTTTGAATCAGCGACTTTCGGCTATCGTAATCCTATTATCCAAAGGCTGGGTTCTGGGACGATTCAGAATTTGTTCTTTAACATAATATTCCTATCTCTTCTCATTTTTTGTAATTTCGTCACGAAACTTTTCCTGTAATTGACTTGCAAGTGCTTAAAAGACTCTAATCCAAAAAAATATGCTTTAAATTGTTATTTCCAAGGCTTCATTAGAAAGCTGAGAAAATTTCTTTTCGATGTATGTAAAAATATTTTTTTAGTTAAGTGTACTAAATGACTTTTTACTAGTAAAATAACTTAAAATTAGCGTTTTTTGGAGAGTTTTGTAATTGTTCTAATTATCATTCAACTAAATTTATCGGTAATATTGTTCATTTGTTGCCCCTTAACATTCTCTATAACTTGTTTCTTGACACTTTGTCCCTATCGCTTTTCATTTCGCTGCAATTTAATAGTTAACACAGCATGAAACGTAGTGGGCTCGAAATTGTTGTTTTTGCATATGAAACGAGGAGATAAAAATGATTTTGCTTCGAAACTAAAAGAGATAATTGAATAGAGCCAAAGAAAGAAGAGATGCATTAATTCCATGATAATAATGACGATGTTTATTACTTACTATTTTAAGAAAATAACGAAAATGCTAATAATAACCCTAACTTTAAACTAATTAACTTCCAAAAGAATACTAAAGTCACTTAACTGAAAGGTATTAATACATTTTCTCTGCAAAATTTTTCTGACTTTTGATTAAAAATAAGAAAAAGTACAATAAGTGCCATACTTTTTCAATAAGAGCTAGTATTAGTCAAAGTGTATCATGTCAAAGAACAAATTATGCAGATCTTCAAGACTAACAATCTGAAATATTAAAATGGTGATGTTAAATATGTAGATTTTCGCGAAATGAACGAAAAATCGATCAAAATTGTTAAATTTTAAATAAATTACTGTGAAAACGTAACTTAACTTCTTTAGCTGAAACATGTAAGGACATCATTCAAGGGGAAATTTTCTCACCTATCCAATGGATCTAAAAAATTTGAAATACAAACTATACTTTTTGCGTTAACTTTTTGAGTAATAGCGATTTTAAGGCAACTAAGTTTTCA
Source organism: Topomyia yanbarensis (assembly GCF_030247195.1). Taxonomy (NCBI): domain Eukaryota; kingdom Metazoa; phylum Arthropoda; class Insecta; order Diptera; family Culicidae; genus Topomyia; species Topomyia yanbarensis. The sequence continues at coordinate 427,349,073 of NC_080672.1, read as the reverse complement.
ACACAAAAAGTTCAATAGCTTAGTAGCGGTTGAGTTTTGATGGTACGTGTAGCACGATTTTTTTCTCCAAATATGACAGTCAATCATCACTCGAGAGGTTCTTAACCATGAACCAAACACGTTGTATTTCAGTTAGCAACACCCCATCTCATATATACGGACGGTGACTCAAATATACGAAACTGTCTATATTTGAAAACACTTCGTATTTTGCTATCATACCGGCTGGAATTAACATCTACTGAATATCGACTTATAAAAAATAATTTAATTTGGGCATTTCTTAACGGCTTTACAATAAAGTTTGCCACAATTATGCACAAATTAATTCTTTTCCATAGCACAGTTCACAGAATATTTAAAATATCATTCTACAGAGACGTGTACGTATAATTTTCATATACATTTCTTTATTATTTTCATTTAAAAATTTTAAACTGGTTTGTATGACATTTTCAGACTGGTTTTTATTCATTTATTAGAAAAAAATTGTTTCCACTTTACCATTAGTAGTAACAAACCCACTTTTATTGCGCCTCGAATAATCTCTTGGTTGCGTTCTCGTAATATTTTCGTGAAGGTTTATAACAGTTAGTATGGATAGCAAATTTTCTGTGTATGCAGTTTTTAAAACTTTCCTGAGGTGCGCTGATCTTCGTCCCAGCGCACAGTGGGGCGAAAGTGAAAAAAGACGGTCAAAAGTCTTTCCTGAGTTTCACAGATGTTTTCATGCTATGATGTTTTCAGGAAAGTTTCCTAGGACTACATCCTACATCTTTTAGGATAAGCACCTTAATTTTTCTTAAGGTGCAACTGTCATTTAAAAACAAAATTTTTTTAGCTCAGCAACAAAAAAATTTTTTTTGCGCGGAATCTTATAAATTAATTTATTTTGAACAATTTTGATGAACATATCCGCCATATATATTTTTCCTTAAGAAATATGTACGTTGCACCTTAAAATCAGTTTTTTATCTTTCTCTTCAACAACTGATTTTTTTCTACATTGGTATGTTCTAGAAAGTTTTAGATATCGTCAAGACATAACTTTTCTGAAGACTCCAATGATGTATGACATGTGTTTCGGGAAATAAATCGATTTTTCTTTAAAAGATGGTCATTTTCATTACAAAATTTCTCAAAAGTGTGAAATATTGTGAACCAAAACTCAGAATGATTAAATTCACCATGTTATGTAGTATATGTAAGCGAAGTATAGCAATCCGGACTTTTCGGGTTTTTTACTTTTCATGCATTTTTTACTGCATAATGTATGGATATTTCACAGCATCTATAGAATGCCCATTAGTAAATCAACACGTCATAATACAGAATACTAAAACCGTAACTTGCCTAGAATGGATGTTAACATTTTATGAAAGAGAAATGTTTTCGCTTTCGTCTGTTGGAGTACATTTTAATAGGGAATTATTGGTTTGACCAGAGTTTCCTCTCAAAGTGAATTTTGGCAGTATGCTTATTGGCCCTTCCTAAAAACACGTGTGATTTCTTCTATTATCATCAATTAACATGTAAAAACAATGAAAGTAAATGAAGCAATAATTATACATTCGAAGGACACTCAAATTGCTTTTTACGCGGGTATAAAAGCGATCCAATAATTGATAGCATTAGTATTATGAATATTTTATTGTGAATTACTGAAAATAAAAGAAAATGCACGTCAAAGCAATATCATTCTAAATCACTCTCAGAGCTTGAGTTTTGTATATTCGTGAGTTACTGGATTGCTGACTCTTACGAAGAATGAGAGGGATAATGCCAAAATTTTATAATCTTTACAAGATTTTAGTTTTAGTTTTAATCATTCAATATAAAATACTTCTAATGTATAATTAGTGCTTTATACACTTTCACTATTTTTACATGTTGATTGTTGATAATAGAAGATATATTTTACATTGAGTTTAGTATTCTGTATTATGACGTGTTGATTTAATAATGGGTAATCTAAAGATACTGTGAAATATCCATACATTATGCAGTATAAAAATGCATGAAAAGTAAAAAACCCGAAAAGTCCGGATTGCTATACTTCGCTTACATATACTACATAACATGGTGAATCTAATCATGCCGAGTTTTGGCTCACAAAGTTTCACAATTTTGAGAAATTTTGTAATGAAAATGACCATTTTTTAGAGAAAAATCGATTTATATCCCGAAAAACATGTCATACATCATTGGAGTCTTCAGAAAAGTTATGTGTCTTGACGATATCTAAAACTTTCTAGAACATACCAATGTAGAAAAAATTAAGTTGTAGAAGAGAAAGATAAAAAACTGATTTTAAGGTGCAACGTACATATCTCTTAAGGAAAAATATATAGATGGCGGATATGTTCATCAAAGTTGATCAAAATAAATTATTCAATAAGATTCCGCGCAAAAAACATTTTTTTGTCGTCGAACTAAAAAACATTTGTTTTTAAATGACAGTTGCACCTTAAGAAAAATTAAGGTGCTTATCCTAAAAGATGTAGGATGTAGTCCTAGAAAACTTTCCTGAATACGTCAAAGCATGAAAACATCTGTGAAACTCAGGAAAGACTTTTGACCGTCTTTTTTCACTTTCGCCCCACTGTGCAGCGGTTTGCAAAACTTTTTCAAACTTATCTGAATTGCACGGAACGTCTCTAAATTCCCCACAGTTTCGTAGAAATTTGCGGTTTGTTGAGTTTTAACTTAACATATGCAAACCAGAGGTGGGAAAAAACCAGTTAAGTACCGGTACGCTAAACGAATTCTTCACACGTGTTTCCATTTGCTTTACACCGTGTACGGTTTTTGCTCTTGATTGTGTTCAACCGAGGCAAGAAAATCAAAACGAAATTTCGTTTACACTGCACCCCGGTTTGGTTTTCGATTTCGTTTACCGGTGAACGAGTATGGAACGAAACACGAAAAATACGAAACCAAACCTCGGTTGTGTTGCAGTTGTGTGTTCGGGTTGATGTTTATCGGGTGTGTTAGTGGTACCAGTATTTTTAATGATTTTTTTAGAACTTCGTTTGGATATGATATTGAGTATTTTATCGGTAATTATCTTCAGGCATCTTACCTGCACCGAAAACTGATGTTCTATGCCTATTTAGTATCATCAATCAAATTTCAAATTTCAAATCGCCATTTCCTGATGATTTATTTTAAAGAAGTGTATTTACAATAATCTATAATTTTAAACTATGGTCGTCCGAGTTGGCGTTTATGAATGAGTTTTTCATGATGACAATTCACTAACTGAAATCGTGCATAATGGACATCTTTCATATGAGGGCAATGTCTGAAAACCAAAAATTGATGTCAGATTAAAAAATGATATATTTTGAACTCTTATACGACGTTATTTTCATAATGATATTTGGATGGATCATTTCACGAGAATTTAAATCGCGATCAACTTTAAATCCAAGATGACGGAGCTACATTAAAAATCATACCATATTCATGAAAACGTATCAATTCCAACCATGACATAAGATATTTTCAGAAGAACTCAAATCTAACAGTCATTTTGAAGTCTTCTGTGGATCTAAAATCAAAATAGCGGCTGTTTCATCATGAAAATATGATACCACCGTCATAGCAAAATCAAATTTTATCGCGTTTTATTATCGAAAACTATGCAATATAAGTGACATATGGTTGAACGACGAATAGCTTTTGAAGTTCTTAATTCTATAATAACTACACTGCAGTACACAGATACACTTGCAAAAGTACTAATATTTCAACAATTTTCTATGTTAAGATGATATGTAGAGGTGAAAAGGACGTTTTGAAATCCAAGACAGCGATTCTAAATATTTCACCCAAGTTTTTTTTTAATTTAGGAAAATATATAGAGTTAGAGGTACGAACTTAAAGATTATCAACTAAAATTAAATTTTTAAAGATTTAACTCATCCGATATGATTTTTGGATGAAAAAGACTAGAGGAAAAATATAATTCATTTGCAGATTTATCATGACGATACACCCATTGATGATTGTTTAAAGCACGAGTAATGGTGGCATACCACCATCGGGTATTGCGCACATATTGGTTTTTTGTATTACACTCATTAACTGAACGTAGTAATCTACAACCAAAATACGAAATCACTTAAAATAATAGGTATTATAGAAATGCCTACAAAGCAGTGAAAAGAACTTTTGGTGAATTAAGTTTACTAACACTACGGTTTTTTGGATGACAATGACCTTTATTAAAACCAGATACGTCATATAGAATTGTAAAATAGCAGCAAACAACCGTTGTCGAGTTCTAGAGATATTCTCCGCCCAAGTATAGTATATTGCTTGATTTCTTTAGCTGATTCGGTTTCACCAAGTCGAACGTTTGTATATCAGTAGTTATAAATGTTAGATTTCCAAAACTCCAAACATCTTCCCATATCAAAAATATTGAATGTGGTTTTTTGTCACAAAAAGCTTACCGTATCAAGTCCAAATACTCCATTTTGAATTTCAAAATGGCGATAGACATCGATTTTAATTCTTTAGACAGCTTTCCTAAACCGCATATGTTTAAATTTAATTATTTAATACGAATAATCACCAGCAAAAGGTCGTCATTTTGAATTTGTTTCCGCCATTTTGGTTTAAGTATAACGGCAAACATCCATTGTTGAACTGTAAACAACTTCCCAGAATCAAACATTTCGACATTGCCCCATCGACTCTGAAGAACTCAGTTAATTCATTTTGCTTGTCTATTCGGCAGCACTGCACATCATTTTACTACTTCTTCTTTCAACCGAAGCACCGTGTACAGAAAAAAACCAGGTTCGGTTTTCTAAAGCTGAACCGAAACCGCTATTGAAAATACACCAACACGAGTTGAAACTTGTGCGCATTTGTAAACGATGCTGAGTGACTCGGTTGTGTTTTCGAAACTGAGACTCGGTTGAGGTTTTGGTTTCGTTTACACGTGTTGTGATTTTGAGAACCGTACCGGTGCATGTGAGCACCGGTTGGTTTTTTTACCCACCTTTGATGCAAACTTCACCAAAGTTTGCATAACGCACGGATTTTTTATTTTGCCTGAAGACTGCTCAATAGTCCATGGAGTTTTTAGATTTTATATGCAGGTTTCAAATTTAGTAAATCTTTCATAATGAACACATAACTTCTTTGAAGTGTGTTTCCGCAACTTTGCGCGAGCAGCAAAACAACTTCCGAGTATGAGTCATAAGTGAATTATTGATTCATTCACCGGGGGCTCTTACTCTCGCGAGCGAAATAAAATGTTTAGTTGAGACTCTCTCAGGAAAAACTCTTCACAACTAAGTAACAAAATTCTTTAGTCTCGAAAATAATTAGCTAGTAACTAATTAGTGCTTCGTCCGGCAGCGACCGTTGTGTGAAAAGTTAGTGATCAACAGCAACCGACTTGTGATCCCGTGGTGTACGGGTATGGAATAAAAGTGTTGGAATTTGTTATATTCTATAAAATACATTTACTAGAACCACTAGTGACGAAATAAAATCTATAAAAACCGAAAAAATATCCTTACACACGTCAGCTTTTCAACTAAAACTTTAATTCCATTTTCTTTCAGCCAATAGTTAAAAATAATTGACACGTATTTAATGGCTTGGCTGATTAGGACATTTTTTCAAATTATGAGTTTTTGAATCATGTAATATTATAAAATATAAGATATTTCAATCACTGATAACTCGGAAACTATTCGATGAATGAAAAAAGATTATATAATAAAAGTTGCGTTTTTGAGCGAGATTACGGGAAGAATTCACGAATTTTTATTTGTTATACAATTTATGTATTCCGCAATAGTAATAAAAAATACGATTTTTTCTAAGTTGGACCAATTATTTTTGCTCATTTTTTAAGTTTAACGTTCGAAAGCTCATAACTTGACAAAACATTCTATTTAGCCAAAACAAAAAATACGTGTCAATTATTTTTAGCTAAAAACTGCAAGAAAATGTTTGGAAGGACTTTACTGAACCTTAAATTATCAGAACTACAAAGCAATTTAGATTAACTAAGATAATTTAAATAGACAATCTGCCATTTTTTCTATTTTCGGTTTTCCATTTTTGAGTTTTGAACATTATTCAGATTTCCATTTTATATAATCTATTTTTCAACTTGTACTTTTTTAGATTTTTATTACCCAATGCTTCATTTCTTCATTTTTCAGTTTTCAATTCATCATTTAACAATTTTCATTTTTCCAATTTCTGTTCTTCAATGGTCCATTTTTCAATAAGGAGAACTGGGCCAATTCGGACCTAGTAAGGGCTGATCAGCTATAGAACTGCAACGTGTCTACTAATTTACAAATTCTGGAAATCTGTTCAATTGCCCAATTATTTTTGGTACGAAATGGTTCGATTACTATAAACGCATTAAAGCGCCTTCATTTTATAAATCTGTCAAAAAAAATTTTAATTTTTCCTCGATCAAATCTTGTTACACATTTAAAAAGTAGCCAAAATTCATATGAGATTCGATCTACAAAATCTGATTTTACTGGAAGTAAAGCTATATAGACGTTGTTTTCATTCATTCAAGCGATTCATTCTAAGATGTCACTGTTTATCTATCTATAAATATAAAAGTCAAACACATTCTTTCGTGACGTTACAACGATTTGACGATTCTTCATTCCATTAATACGTTATAACTTTATCAAATGAACGCCTACATCAAAACTTATTACAGATTCGGAAAGTAGACAAAATTTCACTAAGGATTCAATAAACATAAACTGAATATACTGGAAGAGAATTGTTTTATGACCGATAATGTAACGTGACGTTACAACGCGTCACAAATTAGAACTTTCAACGTATTTCTATAAAAGTCAAAATATCTGATTTTTTATCAAGAACAAATCTTCTATGATGTATTTCTAAATAGCATACAAATAACTAGGTGTCATTAAATATATTTTTTATTGTTTTGTTTCTTATTAAGCATCTTTTAACTTTCGTGACGTTACAACGCTCCTTTTTCAGAAAAGCGATATCTCATTGCGTTGCAACGTCACGAAAACCTTCAACTCTGTAAGTTGCGCTGGTGCTATTGTTTTGAGTAAAATTTTAAATATTTATCACATTTAACCGTTTAATGATAATTTATTCGAATTACAATATGGGCTAGTCGAAAAATCACGCTACAGTTTATTATTTTTAAATGTAGCAAAAATAATTGATCAAGCCAAGAAATGTGTTTTCATATATGTTGTTGATAGATTTGAGCCATTTGACACATTAAATTATTTGACAGGGTTCAATCTGGTAGTTTAACGGAGCCAGAATAGCAGCTTTTAACACATATTTCACAAACAAAAGTAAACTGGCAGTATTGCTTTATTTAATTTGGTAAGGAATCAGTTTCCCGATCCGAGTTTATAGTATGATATTTGTATTGTTGGGTTTAATCAAGTGGATTTATTTGATAAAGCGAGCACAATTTAAGCGCCAGGCAATCGACAGTGCTAAGGGACCATTCATAAATTACGTAACGCAAAAATTGCCCAAAATTGACTCCCCCCATGCAACAAATTATCACAAATGTCTCCATCCCCCTCCTCTATTACGTAACAAATTCATTGATTTTTTTTTCTTCGCTGAATACATGTTACGTAACGATATCCCCCCCTATGTCAAGACTTGTCGTACCCCCTCCCCCCACTCCCGTAAAAGCGTTACGTAATTTATGAATCGTCCCTAAGTATACTGAAATATTGTATATATTATACTTGCAAAGATTCAAAGATAAGGAACACGTCACATCGCCGTGATGTTAGGAAACAATGTGTTACATCCAATCGTCAATTCGACGGGATTTTAAATGTCTGCAAACACCAATAAACACTCCCTCATCTATCTTTTTTGAGCTCATTTGAGATGTGCCAAAGCCTTTTTATCCCACTCTAAGCAATTGAGACGATTTAGTGCGGTCACCCAGATATGTATCTGTAGACCCAATTATGTCTTTACAACCTCCCGTAAATTTGAATAGATATCCATCTATATTGGATTTAATACCTCAGGCATTTCGATAATGTAGCTGCTTTGACGATGTATATGTTAGTTACTAAATGACGGCACGTGCGACTACAACGGAGCCCGATCAGAAACACATAACAGAAATCTTTCAAAACTATATCTCGCATTGTTACTTGTTATTTTCTGTTATTTTAACTACTAACTAATTTATAACACAATATGTTACAAAGATTGTGTTTTGTTATAATCTTGTTATCTCATTCTGATCGGGAGGTTGCGGATAACCTTATATCGGGTGTCTCGTCGATGATGGCGAAGTGTGGAATTGTTGATTGCTGGAAGCGAAGAAATATTCAGGGAACGCACTTATTATTAATGGCTAAATACTAACCCGAAAACAAAGTTCGGATAGTTCATTTGAAAAAGTTGTAACAGAGAATGAAGGTTGGTCAAATCGTTGTAACGTCACGAAAGAATGTGTCGATGGTATATAACACCTTAAGCACTTAAGGATATACATTCTGAATTTATGAATATCACGCTAGTATAATTTCCTGTTCACGAAACAACTTGAAAGCGTTTCAATAAACCATACGAAGTAAAATTTGACACTATATCTGATAAATCATTCAAGCGTCTGATAAATGTTAAACTACGTGACGTTACAACGCAAAGTGTATGCTGTTCTAACTTTAGTTCCCCACATCCAATAAAAGAAATTGTAGGCTTTTTAGAAAAGTATTTTTTAACACAAAGAGAATCCGGAATATAAATTTGAACAAAATTTCAGTTTTTTAATAAAATTAAAAAATGGGCATTTTTCGTGACGTTACAACGCAGAAACAACCAAAACTTCTATTAGTTCAAAAAGTATTAGTGGTCAAATCAAGAAAAAAAATCCTTCTAGTTTTATTGTTCTACACTCAACAACGAACATATTATTTTGAACAGATAATAATTTCAATCATAGTTTCACGAAATAGAACTTTTCTTAGAAATCAATAATTTAGGAGCCATTTTCCGTGAAATTCAACTTACTTTGCTGTATATTTTTATACTATTTGTCGAAATGTCAATAGTTGGATTACATAACTTTTCAATAGTTTAAACACTACCGAATCGTAAAAAAAATATTGTGATACCAAAATAAGGCAAAACAAAAACCTCCTTCTGGTGTACAAGCCCGCGGAATGTGTCCAATGTTTGTATGTATATTATTTATGAACTCCCAAACGTAAAAATTTGTACATAGTAGTTATTTGTTATGGAGCGTGTTTGTGTGCTATTAGTTGTGGATTTTCTGCCCGCCAGATGGCCCTTCGAAACAAATTGTGTTTTACTCCTATTTCGTTGAAAGTCGCAGCAACGCGCGACGGGTTGACACTAGTTCTTTATGTTTATTCTCGATCATTTCGCACTTTACTTTACTTAGATCGTACCGATTATCGGTTATCGATTATAAATATCAGATTAGCTCACAGTTTTAATACTACTCCCACGACCGGCTGTTTGGAGTTCAAATTGCTGTAGTTTAGGGAACAAGTAAATCACTCTTGGTGACCTTGGTTATTCAGAGTTGAAACACAAGAACTAAATATATTCTTGCCTAGAATATTTACGTACTCGAAGACTGGCCAACCCACCGCATAAAAATATATTTATTTCGCGGTCGCATTGCCTGCTTGTTGCGAATTTCGAAAGATATAATGCTCATTCCCGAACATTGATCTTATAAGCAAGATGAGTTAGACTATCTATAGGCAACATGATAATCGTGTGTATATAAAGGACCATTCATAAATTACGTAACGCAAAAATTTCCCAAAATTGGTCACCCCCTATGTTACAAATTGTCACGAATTTCACTATCCCCCCATCCCCTATTATGTAACAAAATCATAAAAAAAAATATTCTTCAGTAAAAACATGTTACCTAGCGTTTCAGCTTACTCCACCTCTCCCATATGTCACAATATGTCACAATTTGTTGTTCCAACCGCCCCCCCCCCAAAGTGTTACGTAATTTTTGAATGGTCCCTAATCTACTAATAGCACCGTGCTTCGCAACGCAATTAAAAAAAAAATTGGTACCATCCTAGGTTGTCTAATTTTCAAATAAGCGTGTAAATTTATTCAAAATAGAGTTCAGCGCATCAAAAATTACTCTAAGATGATAGTCATATTAAATTACTTTTGAGGTTTTGTCCAGCTTCTGTATGGAGTCCACCGCGTGATAGCGCGTGATTGCTGTTTGCACCAAACCTTCACTATCACTCGCTTAAAATTAAAATAACACCGTAAAAATACTCAACGCACTGTTTCGTACGGGCGCAGTGGGCTGATATCGATGATTTGTTGTATAATTTTAAATTACCATCAAACTCAACTCTTCTCAATTGATCTGACCGTTTAAATATTTGTATGAGTGATGAAAATGTGTATTTTTTCCATGATACTCTTCGTCACTAGATGTCTAGGATTTTAAATAGAACTAGAGCTTAGAAGTAAATTACCTCAATTACATAAAAATTGTTCATTCTAGCTTTTTATCGTTTTCGAAATAATGTTTTGAGCTTAACAACGGCCATTGTGATTCTTGAAGACATCAAAATAGATGCTTATAGAATTAGCTATATTTTATGTAGAAAACTCGCCACATAAAAGTACTGAAAACATTAGCTATGCATTCACGTAAGTCCCTAATCTACCATCGCTTCTCTATGTTGAATTGGCAGAAAAGTGCTTAAACTAATCACAAGTGTCTACACAAGATTCGTAAAAACTCTCACTTAGCCAGCCAACAGCACTTGAACAAATGACAGCTTCCCTCAGCTACACTTACAAGTCCTAGAGCCGGTTAGAAACAAACAGAACACAAACTAAACACAAGCTGACTGAAATCATAACTACCCCGGCGCGCTTACTAACAAAATACTTACTTACAGTGGCTGGTGTTGACATGGTGACACTACAGGGCAGCACCGCGAGGCCCCCTCGTTGACTAACTACTCTACTGTTGTTCTTGGTGATGAATTGACTCTCGTGGTGATGTGACAAACTGAGGGTGTTTCGGTGCGATGATTTGGCCTCGTTGGAATCTGCGAAACGGGAGAAGAAGAAAAGCAAAGAAGATGAGCAAATTATCCAAAGGGTCAAACTTATACTGTTCAACCTCAAGATTAATGAGTGGTAATATACAAATACAACACCGAAGTGACGAACGTACAACATAAATGTCACAGCCAACTGCAATGGGTGACAGCTAGGACTTGTCAACTTCTAATGGCATAAATTATCTCGACGCGGTCCTCGTTGCGGTTTTGTATCTGATAGGACCGTTCGAGTAGGTGGCTGAAACGCTAACTTTTATTATTCTGTTTTGTCATTTGCCAAGTAACTTCCATTACTGGTTTATTTTTTTTTTGTCCGAAGAGCAGAAGCTTTTAAGCATTGCTCTGCTCGTCACCGAGATTGAGTTATGGAAATTGTAATGCAAATTTTCGCTGAGCACAAAAGATCTGTCCTGTCATCGTCACCGTCGGGCCAAAGTGAACGAGTGGGTAGGTGACGCGAGTAGAAGCTCCATTTGTCATTAATTTTACCACCCACTTCCGGCAAATCCTCCCGCGTACGATCCACGGTGGCATTCGGACAGGGGCAATCATGATGATTAGCTAAGTGTGCTGGTGTGAACGAACACTTCAATTAGCTGCTGTTTTTCGAAGGCCCACAAAAAGTTCATTTCCTAGCTAGCGTTAGAGTACCCTATGTTGTTTTTTGCACCAGACACCCGAAAATTCTTCGTCGGAGACAATAGCCAAACACAAACACAAGTAGCACAGTCACCATCATAATAATCATTACCCACCATGATTGTATTACCATTTGTTATAACTTAACTCGGAGTGAAATTTCCATGTCATTAGGATTGGACGTTACCCGCCCGCCCAGAGATACGGATCTTTGCGGTGTACGATAGGAGAAGTAAATGGTAGGGGGCCAGAGTAAATTGGGGTGTCGTGGGGATGAGACTTGCCCGACCAGACCTAGGGTGTAAGGAGCGTCGTGCTTCATGGAAAACAAATGTTGATGCGGTCTGGAAAGTACCTTGAATCGTACACGTTTCACTCGACGTCAATGTTGACAGAAGAGGAATGTAAGTTCAAGCGCGAGGCAAGGACAAACCTAATTACGAGCAGTTTCTTTCTGCCATGCTGCGGGGCTCGTGTTGGACGATTTTTTTGAAAAAAATGCTGGGGTGATGGCAACGAATCCGCTGTTAGGAAATATTCCGAAGAAACAAATACGAACAGTTGGAAAATGCGTTTAAAAGACTTCGTAAACTGTGGCGTCAGAATGTTGACTGACTCGATCATTAACAAATTACAACATGAAATCATAAAAAAATCATATTTTGGATTTCTGATGGCATAAATTTTCAACTAAAACGTACGAAAAATGCATGCTTTTCCATTAAACAACTTCAACCCTTTTGGGGCACATGTTAATATGGTCTAATTTCGCTAAAATTCTGCACTTTTTTGTACCTTGATCGGTTTTATGATGAACAAAACTCCATCATTACAAAACTATTTAGTACCCTAATACTTGATCTACTTGTTACATCTATCCGCACTTGAATCTAGTGTGCATTGTCTTAAGAACAAAGGAAACTATTATTCTCGCTGTGGTAACATCTCAGAAAAAAATAAGTCACGTTTCGATCGAATATAATAATCGTGGGTTTTTGCAATAACCGGCGGTAGTATTCACAAGTTCGAACATTTACCGGATGCACAAATGGAGCTTGATCTTACAGAAGCTATCTAGTTCCATCGCAGCAGCCACATGGTATTGAAAACGTCCAACAAACAGGCCAAGACCAAAGGATTCATTTTGTAATTCAATCCGGGTTTAGGTTGGACAACGATCGAATCATGATCGCAGCCTATATGGACGATGATAAAATGGAAATACGACTATACGATCTTGCAGTACATACCTGTGATACAACCATCGGAAAACCATATTGGAGAAGTTAAATCTGTTATGGAGAATACATGGAGAAATTGTTTACAGATACTTCTAATATTATTTTGAGTTCCTCTCTGACCTCGTTGTACAAAACACGATGCTTTACTCCTAACAAGGTCAGATTAATGGGCAGAATCCGCCCTGGAAATCTCGTATAAAACTACAGGGAACAGCCATATATAGGGTTGCATGAACTGTAGACGTAGGACTACGCTACTTAATGTGAAATATATTATTTCTTAATACATTTGGATTAATAATAAATAAAATATGCTTCTTCGTATTGTATTCTTCAACATCGAATGTTACATATTGAACCAAACCTTCTTGCTTATCTGATCATTTTGTTGGTGGTAAGTGATCGAATCCAATTAAACTTTTTGGCGAAGATCGCGAACTGGAACTGTTTTAAATCTGTATGGGAAAACCTCAATCTTGAAAAATTGTTAAAACTTTCCGATTGTGTGCAGTAAAAACCCAGAACCGGTGAAGAAAAATCAAGTTTTAGACAATATAGTCACATTTCGTATATAGAATAAGCTTTCTAGTTTTCTTTTGCTATTATTGTATCTTTGCTAAAGGACACATAAATGTATACAGTGGTTTTAATCATATATCGAAGCAATTAATAATATACATGACCGAAAATAATTTTATATATGGACGCTTTTAGCAAAGGTTTTTGAGTGGTAGTGTATTCATTCATAAATAGGCTTTGTAGTATGTATTAGTGGAATAAAAGTTAGATAGACTGAGCGGAAATGAATCACGTGAAACCAAACGAACGTATACATAATAAAACTTCGTTGCGCTTCCCATCGATTCGCGTAAATTTGCTGGTAAGAAAATGTTAGTCTTTGCGCAACGAAAGCACAGATTGCAATTTTTTGACACAGTAACGGAAAAATAAAACAGTCAACCCAGGCGAACGGTGTTCAGTTGTACAATGTTTGAATCAAACTGATGTGTGAGTACATCGTATCCGTACACGAATGGACGATACACACCAAGCAAAATGAGTCAACGCTAGTGATGATGAGTGGAGCGAAAGAGACAACTAGTACCACGATTGTTAACCTTGTTCGCCCATTGAACTCGGTTGTACAAACGGTTTTGTACATGCGTTTATTACGAATTAATGGAATTACTGGGGTCGAGATTGCGCATAAAATGTGAGCTTGAAACGAACACAGCACACGGGAAAGCATAGTGTTTGATCGGACAAACTCAGTTGCCTGTTGAAAGGTACTGCGTAGCGCACCTCCACATCCAGGCTAGTTAGCTTGACCGACCAAATCTGTTCCTCAAACAGTCGATGATGACGTCATTCCTAGAAGCACAGATTTTAACATCATGCCCTGAACCACAGGCGGTTGTCACGTTTTTGGTTGCTGCTCAGGCAATAATGATAACAGAAAACATTGTCGATTTTCATATCTTTTATATTTTTTCCTGAATATACATTACCTAAAGCTGTATTCGCCAAATTTTTGAGTCAATCGATTGAAAAATATAAGTGCTACATTTTTTGAACCGTACAAGGTTCAGACAAAAAGTTTTTGTTCATTCTAATTCATCTCGCTTTAATAGGTACTACAATGATAATTTAACAACACGTATAGGCGTTTCTAATAGAAAATCATCACAGGAATTCAATGGTGTATTTCGATTTGAGAAATAATGAGTATTTAAAAAGATACCAATAAAATCATCTCTTTACCGGTAAAAGCGTGTTGAAGGATCTCATCTAGTACAACTGACGTAGAATTTTATCAAGTTTTCAAAAATCATAGTGCCGCCGTTTTGCGCCAAATGTTGATATTTGAACATTTGTAAAATTAGTTTTTTCGTGGAGACGCATGGTATTTTTTAATTTCATGAAGTTTTGCATTATTATTCACCGGTGGATTTCTTTTTCTGAACGCTGCTTGTAAATTCAGGGTTTGGGGCGATTTTCTTGATACAAATATAAGTATGCCTTAACCGTCTTGCAACTATGACTCGTGTTTCTACATTTTCACTATTATCTGCAGCATAGAAAAATTCAAATAAATAGAAGCCAACGAGGCAAACTAACTGCAACTATTATTATATCTTTCCATGAATCCTATCTCTTTGGTAGGTATTGGTCGTTATCTTTACTGGGGGCCGATGTAAGGTAAACACGTAAATGTGGGAAGTGTTCTTTTTACCCGATTTTTAGTTATTGACAGTAATGCAACATTGATTTTCAAGTGCAAACTCCCTATTGGATATCACAATCACTTCCAAATTGAGAGCTTCATTCAAAAACGCTCACGCCTCTATTTCAAAGCATACACACACTGTGTAAAGTATGCTCAGGATATTTTCGTACGAAAAACCAAGTCAGTACCCACAAGGAGAGATATTCATATCATCATTGGAATTGAAAATCACTGGAAAAGTATTGAGCGGCTTAGCTGCAGTATACATCGTATGAGCAACTGTGAATAGAGCATAGTTGGGTATTATTTGAGATCTCCATCAAAATTAAATAAACCTGTCATCTTTTAATAGCTTTGGCGATAATTGTAAATAAATAAACCAATTAATTCTATCAAACACCTTTAGATATGCTATCTTTTATAACTTTTCTAAACGCATACGTTCATAAATTAGTACATGAGGATTATCTCTTAAAGAGCTATGAAGGAATGATTTTTTCTACGATGGTATTCAGATTGGACTGAAGATCTACAAACAAATGTATAAAATTTCATCATTTTTTATTCTCCAGATTTCGATAAATTGGAACCACCCTAGCTAATTCGTTACTAAGGACTACCCTAGGGAATCAAAATGTTTCTGTTCACTTACGAAGTATCTGTTTTGAGAAGTTAATAAAATTCACTTTTGCGAAATTTAAAAAAAACTTTTAGAACCACCATAGGCTGTCTAATTTTCATTTTAACGTCCTAATTTAATCAAAATCGAGTTCAGAGTACCAAAATTACCCTTAAATGATATTTTCAAACATTTTAAACTACTTTTGAGGTTTTGTCCAGCGTTTGTATGGAGTGGATCCACTGTGCAATGGTTTTCAACCATGGGTGAATTAACCCCAATGGGTAAATTAGGCCATCCTTGAGTGAAAATGAATAAACTATTACCATTATTCAGCGGGGCATAAAGTGGACAAAAATAATAATTTCAATAAAATGAAAGAATTTTTTACATTAAAACGATGGTAAAAAGGTTTTTGAAGAGTGAAAAATTGAAAGTCTATTATTAGTCTTTTTCATGTCCAAATTTTGTTAAACGTACCAAAATTATTTAAAAATGTGTAGTGGAATTAACGTTAAACGAGCAAGAAGAAAGTGAAAATTATTTTGTTGAGTATGAGCATGAGCATGACCATAGTAACTGTTCGATTCGTAGTTGCTACTCCGCGATTGACCAGAACAAGAGAAATAGCACAGAGAATCAACGAATGGAGTCTGGGGTCTCAATGGGTACGTTTCGAGAGTTCTATACTTTGAAATGACAATAATGGCGCCGGCCACGTACGCACAGTCATCTGTGAAGGAAAAGAATGTTAGTGTAACAAACTTTGTTATGGAGACCGTGCAAACCTCTGCATTTCCCTGTTTGTCACGTAAAGGAGTTTGTGCTTATAGAATGGGGTAAAGAATTACTCAAATCGAGATTCACCGTGATAAGTGATACGATCTATGCAACTCTCAGAAGTGTTATCATGTATTCATTCCTCATACCGGCTTGAACCTTCGTTCGAACCAGCCACAAATCTTGATAGCTCCTGGTTTACCTAGAGTGTTTCAACAGCAACAGTCTTTCTCAAGACTACCTATATTTTTTCGACAATTAGTCTTTTTCAAGACTACTTACTTTTTCTACTCAATCAGTCTTTTTCAAGACTAAAACATTTTTCAAGAACAATTCAGCCTAAGAAATATTGAATTCTTCCAACATGCCTGGGTCCTCTCAGAAAGGCCGTGTGCCAAAAAATAAAGCTAAACGGAAAAGGGTATCTTCTCCACCCGAAAATTCAATTGACTGCAGCAACTCATTCGATGTGTTATCCAAATGTGAAGCTGATGAAATTTCTAAATATCCTCGCATTGCGCATAATGCCAATGAGAAGAAAACGCAATCACCTCCACCTATAACAGTGATGATCTCAGACTTCAAAGCCTTTCGAACTGAGCTTTCGACGTTCCTTCCGGACGTAAAAGTTTCTTTTTCAGATTGGCCGAAGAGGAGAATGTCGAGTTACAGCGGAGGAATTGATTGGCCACACACGACTACTCCAGTATCTTACGGAGAAGTTATATAAATTTTATTCATATGATTTCAAGACAGATAGATCATTCAAGGCTGTCTTGAAAGGGCTACCACAAGGTCAAAGTTTGGATGAAATATCCAACTTTGACCTTGAGGTTGAAAAATTTACTTGGCTTTTCTCCTTCACAAGTTATTCACGCCAGTACGCTCTGGAATTATCCAGGCGCTTTATTTAATTCATTTTAACCGTAATGAGGTTAATAATTTGAAAGTATTTGAAAAAGCACGTTTTATGTTCAACGTGCGTGTGAAGTGGGAACATTATAGACGACATGGGGGCAGAATTCAAAATCTGACCCAGAGTCGTAGATGCCAAGGCTTTGGTCACGGCACAAAAAAATTGTCATTTGGATTCCAAATGTATGAGCTGTGGTGATAAATCGCACACGAAAAAATTATAAATTCTCGTTCTAGACAACAAAAACAACAAATAAAAAATGTACCTACTTCTTCAGATCCACTTCAAGAAAACACGCCCAAACGTGTTAATCCGATTCCAAATAAGTTAACAACTTCTTCTACCTCCGTCACACCATCCTACAATGATGTGTCATCTTATGCTTCAGTGGCAGGTAGCAATGCCAAAATAACGGCTACAACTACCACGCCCTCAATCTCGTTTGCACCCAACGCTTCCTTTAGTCCAATGGATCTAGGTAGCGTAACGGAAGAAAAATTAAAATACCTGCAAGACTCTATGTTACCTATGATGATTGCCATGTTAAATTCTACCTCCATGTTTGAAGCTTTTCAAGCGGAATGGGAATTTGCTAACAAAATGGTAATGAAATTAAAGTTTAACAATGACTATAAATAATCATTTAAATTTATTAAATTGGAATTATCGTTCATTAAAAATGTGCGAAGTCTAATTTTTCAACTTATTGAGGATAAATAATGTGCATATAGCCGTTGTGGCCGAAACTTTTTTAAAACCAAATATTAAATTGAAGAGTAACTCTAATTTTGTTATTCATCGATTTGATCGAATTGTTGGATTCGGCGGAGGAATCACAAATTCCGTTACGCCGTCTCTTGACACCAAGGTGATCGAGAGTTTGGGTATCGAAGTTGAAACTGATCTTGGTATCATTTTTATTGCTGCAGCCTATTTGCCTTTTCAGTGCACTGGCGAGCAAATTAATTTCTTGAAAGGAGACTTACGAAAACATACATGAAATCGATCGAAATTCTTCATAATCGGTGATTTTAACGCCAAACACCGAGCCTGGAATAATGCTCAAAGCAATTCCGACGGTAAACTACTTTTTAATGATTGCTCTGCTGGTTACTATTCAATTTTGTTCCCGAATGGTCCTACATGCTATTCGTCTGTAAGGAATCCATCAACAATTGATTTGGTTTTGACAGATCAAAGTCACCGTTGTAGCGAATTGATTACACATGCTGACTTTGATTCCGATCATCTTCCAGTAACTTTTTCACTTTCTCAAGAAGCTGTTTCCAATCCCATTAGCTCAGAGTTCAATTATCACAAAGCGAATTGGGAAAGGTACAAAACTTATATTGAGAATAATTTTAATCATGACCTTGATTTACAAAATTAAACTGACATTGATACGGCATTACAAAATTGAAGTAAATCTATAGTTGATGCTAGAAATTTATCAGTACCAACAACACAGAAAAAAATTAATGCTCCTACTATTGACGACGATCTTCAACTTCTGATTCGCTTGAAGAATGTTCGAAGACGTCAATATCAACGTTCTCGTGATCCTGCTATGAAATGTATCTATCAGGATCTACAAAAAGAAATTAAGCATAGATTCACACTCTTAAGAAATGAAAATTTCGCGAAAGAGGTTGAACAAATCAAGCCAAATTTTAAACCTTTCTGGGATTTTTCTAAGGTTCTTAAGAAACCTCAGAAACCAATTCCAGCCTTGAAGGAAGGTGACCACATACTTATTACAAACGAAGAAAAAGCTCAAAAACTTGCTCAGCAGTTTGAAAGCGTCCATAATTTTAATCTCAACGTTGTTAGTCCTATTGAAACCGAAGTCTTACAAAAATATGAAAACGTTTCAAATCAAATATTGTTTCTAGACGATATTGTTGAAACAAACTATGATGAGATCAAATCCATCATGAAAAAGTTAAAAAATATGAAAGCTCCAGGTTATGATGGAATTTTCAACTTTCTTCTTAAAAACCTTCCTGAAATCACCATGAGATACTTGGTCAAAATATTCAACAAATGTTTTGAATTAGCATACTTCCCTGAAAGATGGAAAAATGCCAAGATTATTCCTATTTTGAAGCCAGATAAAAACCCAGCAGAAGCATCTAGCTATCGACCAATTAGCTTACTCTCTTCTATTAGTAAATTATTTGAAAAAATCATCCTAACTAGAATGATGTCACATATCAATGAGAATTCTATTTTTCTTCCTGAGCAGTTTGGATTTCGTATTGGACATTCAACTACTCATCAACTTGTGAGAGTAACTAACATGATAAAGGCAAATATCTCAGAGGGCTCTTCCACTGGAGTAGCTCTTCTAGACATCGAAAAAGCTTTCGACAGTGTTTGGCACAAAGGTTTAGTTGCCAAAATGTGGGTCTTCGTATTATCTGCAGTCGACTGCAACGAAGCTTGAATATTTTCAATGATTACCTGAAAAAATGGAAAATTTCCACTAATGCGGCAAAAACACAATTGATTGTGTTTCCGCATAAGCCAAGAGCTTCTTCTCTTAAACCAAACAATAACCATATTATTAAAATTCATGGTTTGAATTTAACGTGGTCAGATCAAGTTAAATACTTGGTTTTGATTTACGATGAAAAACTCACTTTTAAGGATCACATTGAAGGAATCGAAAGAAAACGCAACAAATATATAAAATGTTTATACCCTCTTATAAATAGGAATTCTAGGCTCTGCCTAAAGAACAAACTATTAATTTACAAACAAATATTTAGACCGGCAATGCTATATGCAGTTCCAATCTGGGCAAGTTGTTGTGCTACTAGGAAGAAAACGCTTCAAAGGATTCAGAATAAAATTCTGAAAATGATTTTGAAGCGTCCTCCCTGGTTTATCACAAATGAGTTGCACAGACTCGCAAACATAGAAACATTAGAAATTATGACGAACAGTATTATAAGCAACTTCCGACAAAAATCGTGGCAATTTTCAATTGCAACGATTAGCTCTCTTTATAGTGTGTAAGTTAGTTTATAAGATTTGTTTAGCTCCTTATTCACAAGACAAGTAGGTTTAAAACATCCTACTGAAAAAAAATACTTAACTGCGAAAGCATATTATAACTTAATAATAATTAACTGAATAATTTAAACAATAGGGATGAAAAGTCACCACTTGTAGCTGAACACCCAATATACTAAATTAGAAATGTAATGCAAACAAAACAATATAATCAAATAGAAAATAATATATATATATATATATATATATATATATATATATATATATATATATATATATATATATATATATATATATATATATATATATATATATATATATATATATATATATATATATATATATATATATATATATATATATATATATATATATATATATATATATATATATATATATATATATATATATATATATATATATATATATAAAAATATATTCATTCCTCTAGGCATCCGGCTGCCGAGAAATTAGGATAGATTCATCGTTTGTTGAACTAATTTGGAAATTCACGGTTTGTAAAAAAGCAACTTCAGCCCATGACAGCTGACAGTCGGAAGTGTTGCTTGGATCAAACAGAAATTCATAGGTCATCGTTTTGAATATAAAAATATTCACTATATAATGATAATACATATAGTTGAGAATAATTAATGTTGTGTATTGTTTGAGGAAGACAACTCTATTTCATATTCTTCTTAAGAAAAGTTGTTAATAGAACGTCTACCTGTTAAGTATTGTAAAAATAATTAGAATCAGTCAAAAAACCACTGAGGTATGGTATTTTGAAGTAAACATTCCTACTTTCATTCATTTTTTTATTTTCACGTTTAACTATAACGCTAGATAGACAACCCTATTTTCATATATCTTTAGTGCAACATATAAATAATTCCTTTTGTACATTATATTTATGTAATTAAATGGTAAGGTTTTCCTTTAATTAAGAAACCAATGCTATCCTATAAGTATTACTCCAATCTCCTCGAAGAAGGAACATACAACAGCTTTCAAACATCCATAGAAAATTTTCTTCTCTGATGTGTGAAATTGAAGATATTTCTCTCTCCTCATAAATCCCAGCGAAAATACTGAACACACTACTAACATTTTAAAAGCAATAGTGCAACAGTCATTCAACCACTAACTTAAAACCAAAATATTCAACAAACCCGAAACATTCGTCTTGAAAACCTGTTAAGTCCTCGAAAAGAGTAATAATGTCTAAAATATTACCGAAGTTTTAGATTTTCAGTTGATGATTTAGGGTTTTGAAATGAACATTCAGTCCAAAATCCAGACCATTTGATTGCTGCACCGACTGCATTTTGGAGGATCATTCACTTTTCAATTTTTATCATTAACGTCCATATCATCATCGTTTAATTTGTTGTCCTTCCTTGTTCCATGCATTTACGGACCATGAGTGTAACCCTGCCGTCATTTGTAATAGCTGCCTTACCGATGGGGCTATTTATTTGGGGGTGTTGGATGCAGTTTCTGCAGTTGTAATGTTAACCTGACAGGCAGCCACAAATTTGGCAAACATTTGTATATATCAGATGATGCATGCAAGGATGTGTTTTGGATTAGATAGCAGTGGATGAAGTAATAAGCGGTTGTGATGCATTATTCTCAGCATCTTTCGTGAAAGGTATGCCTCCTTTATACTGTATTAGTATGGGAACATACTAATATGTTCTTGATGGATTCTTAACGTGTAATTCTTGTTCCGTGTGTGTTTGAACGGTACTGTCAAGTAGGGTTCGTCGCGGTGCGGATGTGGGCGGTAAATGGATAGTCCGCACCGCAACCGCAAAAAAATAATAAAGCCGCACCGCTTACCGCAACCGCATTGCATTTACCGCACCGCATCGCGCGGTATCATTTCAATAACATGCTGTAATTTTTCCATGCAAAAATATCGACAAACGACTCGATGACGAAGCTTTTTGTAGAACATATCTGGAAAAATATGATTTGCGGTGTTACCTTCCATTCAAAAACTACTTAACCGATTTCTTTCAAACTTTGTATACAGATTCTATGTAAAAATACCTAACCCCCACGTTAAAGTTTCGAGATAAATTTTCAATTAAGGCAAAAACTGTCCAAACCATGCAAAATTTGGCATCTGGGATAACTTTGACATTTGTCAGGAGACCTTGAGGCAGACTTTGAGAAACACAACAAAAATCGCAATGCCCTACACTAACTTCGAAAGCTTTACTTTCAAAAAGTTACAAAATACTCCTAACTGAAAAAAATTATTCGTTAATTTGGTAGAAAATATTCCCAGTTGGACGAACGATGGACGCACGCGAAAAAAATTCCTCCAAATTCGTTTGGTTTGATGATGATAATTACATTCTTTGGATTGTTTTTAAGTCGTAGTATCATTAGTTCATTTCTAAGTTCTTCAAATTAATCAAAATTCACTGTCGAGAAAATGCCATTGAAAAGGATTCATAATTCCACGATTACCAAGAGGAATCAGGAGAAATGATGCATTTTATAATTGGATTTGACAGAAAAATTCAATTGTTTTTCAATGATTGGATTTTGCGTTTTATGTATTTGAAAAGGTTCGTTTGTAAATTTTTTCTTTGAAGTATAAAACAAATAGTTTTCAAAATATGTCGTAAAAATAATGGTGCCAAATTATATTGGACACAGCTTATAGATTTTATTTCTTAGTAACAGTATGTTTTATCATATTTGAATGACCAAAATGTAAAAAATCAAGTAGCGATAGGTCGAATACAGATTACATTCGGATTTCTTTTCAAATCATTGTCAAGTCTATGGAAATTAGAGCAATTAAATGTTTATCATGTTTCTCTATTGTAGGGTAATAAATAAAAATCGAACGTTCTGAGAGAGAGAGAAAGAGAGAGAGAGAGATGTTCCTAATAATGAGATTGCTAAGCATTCGTTCAGAAAATAAATCTAGTTGCGTCCTTCTCAAATGGTAAAAGTCATAGTTTTAATTCACTTTTTAATGCAGACTGCATACTTTATCAATTATTTTTTGAAGCGCGGTTGCGGTAATACCGCGCGGTAAATGCTCATTTCCCGCACCGCATCCGCGGGAAAAAGTGTCTCACCGCACCGCAGTTTTTGCGGTGCGGGTGCGGTAAATACCGCGCTGTGTAACGGTTGTCAGTTAAAATAGGTAATATAACAATTTCAATGGAAAATTGGTACAATTATAATTCCCATTTTTCGGTAGTTTTTGTCATTCCAAAATCAAATCCAGACCGATCTCGTAAAAAAATCTGTGTGGTAAATATTACCATGTAAAGTTTTGTGGGACGAATGACCAATAGAGGTTAAAGCCCCAATAAACAATACAATGCAATATCATTTAAAGTTTCTAGCCCGTTTGATCGATTCTTATGTTCGAATCAGAAATGAAATCGTCAGAAGATACAGATTCATCAAGATTTTTTCCAGCAGTCTGCTTGGGATGTGCGCGGAGTTCTTCTGTTTTAGTTTTGCGTTCTGTGTTGCCTGTTAAAATGTCCAAAATAACTGGACTAAGATAATACTGTTACCGTTCTTTTGCCCTGAAGATGAAGGCGTAGACCTTCGAAACGTTGGTATTGGACGAAATATAGATATTGTCGTATGAAACCCGTGACCAAAAAGCCATCTCTTCATACTATTTTTTTTCTTTCACCCAGGGCAAATAATGATATGTAATGTAATGTAATATGCCCCACAACAAGAGGACGGTATGCCCTGTAGTGTATACAGATATATAAAGTAGGCTAAGAAACAGATTGTGAATAAACTGATCATTCACAGCCGTTCTTTCAGTAGTGACTGACGTCTTTAATCTGGGCTATTAAATTGGCGAAGAGTGGAAGCTCGAAGAATACGCGAAGATCTCAAAAATTTTCTCACAGTCCAGTTTCATTACAAGTTGCGAAAAAAACACTGACAGGATGTCCCGTGTAAGTAGAGTGCATATCATGATAAAATATTAGAAATTCAGAGCAATTTATTCCATGTTGTAAATCCGAATTTAGAACCATGTGTTCGTTCGCTTACCTTATTGGAAAATGGCGATGGTCAAACAAGTTCTAGGTGGGAAGCATGGAAAGACCAATTTATGGCATATTTAGCCCTCAAGTCAGTTGAAAATCACGATGAAAAGTATAAAGCTCTCATGTGTTTCGGTGGACCAGATGTTAGGAAAATCGAACAAACCGCAAATTTTGAGGAATCTCATGTGCTAGATAATCCTTTTCGTGCGGCAATGGAAGTTTTGGATGATTATTTCTCGCCAAAAATGTCCATACGCTATGAGAGGTTTAGATTTCGTCAAATTAAATTTAATTCTCAGGACCATTTTGTTGTGCGTCTTCGATCACAAGCTGTTAACTGAGATTTTGGTGATCAATTGGATCATATGATTATGGATAAAATAGTGTTCACTACAGAATCAGATGATAAACTTCGTGCCAAGTATCTCGAATGCGATAGGCCTTTGGACGATATGATGAAGGTGTACGACCAGTACACATGAGTTCGTTATTAGATTCGTATATAGATGTGATTCATATGTTATAGTTTATATTTATTAATTGATGATTGACACTGATGTAACAGGTTCAAGAGCTTCGAAACAAACTAGCATCTAATTCGGCAGATATATGTCAAATCAATGAAAAGAAGGTTAAGTGTAATAGATGTTCCGGAAACCATTTGGGGAATGATCCAAAATGTCCAGCACGTTCTGAGGTTTGCCGGTTATGTGGAAAGCTCGGTCATTTCGCGAGATGCTATAAGACCGATCGGACGGAAAAGTTTCCATAAGATGGCTCGTAAGAACGTACCAGGAGTTAAACCATACAGTTATCAGAATCAAAACCATCAACAAACCAGGAAACAGAAGTTTATTTGAGAAATTGACGATGTTACCGAAAAGGTCGAAATTCACGATCTGTTCCATCTAGAGGGAAAACGATCAATTGAGGTTGATGTTGGTGGAGTTTCGGTAAAGTTTATCGTGGATACAGGCGCAGATGAAGATATATTCAGTTTGGCTGATTGGAAAATGATAAAACGCGTTGGATTGACAGGGTTTGATGTTAGGAAGGGCAGTAACAAGATTTTTCGGGTTTATGGAAGTAACAAACCGTTGATAGTGCTTGGAGAAATCGATGCAGAGATCAAGCTTGGAAACAGAAGTTGTGATACAACATTGTTCGCTATTCAAGATGGGAAATGTTCACTACTATCTGGCAAAAGCTCTAGGCATCGTGAAGTTTCTACATGTAGTTTCCCAGACACCGTTCCCTGCTATTAAAGGTAAAGGGCAGTAATTCAATTTTATCTATTTTACATAATGAATAATAGTTAATATTGGATCTGTACGCATCGATTAGAATAAACAAATCGTTTCCACCTGTAAAACAATCTATTTGGCGAATAACTATACCATTAGAAGAACTCACTCTACTCAAATTGAAGGAATTAGAAAGCCTGGATATAATTGAACGAGTGAATGAAGCGTCCGAGTGGGTTTCACCTATGTTCGTAAAGCGGAAAACTGCGGATGAGGTTATAACTATTTTATAATGCTGTAAAATAATTAATAATTTTAAATATTAAATCAAAGGTAAGAACAATAATCGATTAACGAGAAGCAAACAAGGCTGTCATACGAGAAGTTCATCCTTTACCGGCAATGGAACAAATGTCTTGTCGATTAACAGGCAGTAAATTTTTCATGAGGTTCGATATCAAACAAGCGTTCCATCAACTTTTGTTGCGAGAAGATTGTCGATATATCACGACGTTTATCTCTCCGCTTGGGCTTATGCGATACAAGCGTTTAGTTTTCGGGTTACCGGCAGCGCCAGAACTGTTTCAAAAATGCATGGAAACCATATTAGGCGATCTTCCGTGGATTATTATTTTCATTGACGACATCCTAATTCACGCACCTGACGAGCGTTCATTGAAAACAAGAACAGAAATTGTCAAGAACCGTTTACGCGAGAGAAACGTAATTTTAAAGAAACTGTAGAATGTGTTAAAGAATTAGAATTTATTGGATATCACCTATATGAAGAAGGAGTTAGAGTTTCAAGTACTAAGTTAGAAGCCATCTAAAAATTTCGGCAACCTAGAACAGCCGAAGAAGTACGAAGTTTTCTGGTACTAATAACTTTTGTAAATCGTTATATTCCCAACTTATCTACTATTGCAAAACCTTTAAACACACTAACAAAGAAAGATATCTCATTCACATGGGCAGCTAATTATCATGAAGCAATTGAAAGATTAAAATCGATACTTGCGAAGAATGAAACTCTTTCGTATTATGATTCACGTTTGGAAACTTTTGCCATGGCCGACGCCCGCCCTGTGGGATTAGAAGCTGTTTTGTTCCAGAAAGACACCACTGGATTTTTTCGTGTTGTAAGTTATGCGTCCAAAACGCTTTCTGATGTTGAAAGACGGTATGCTCAGAGCGAACGTGAAGCTCTTGCTTTAGTTTGGACGGCCGAGAAATACTATTTTTATCTTCATGGAAATTTGTTTTGACTCATTACGGACCACAAACCGCTAGTTACCATTTTTGGAGAAAGAGCAAAACCAAGTGCCAGAATAGAGAGATGGGTATTGAGGCTGATGTTTTTCAATTTCAAAGTACCACCCAGAAAAAGCCAATATCGCTGACCCATTTTCAAGATTGTGTCAGGAAGATAGAAGCTTTGTTGAAAGTTTTGACGAGGAAGCGGAAAGGATAATTCTTTTAATTGCTTCCGACGTTTGCCCGGTGGCTTTCACACATGCAGAAATAATAAATGCTATCAAAGACGATGTCGAATTAACCGAGCTCATAAGATGGTTATCATATCCAACGAAAACATGGCCCAAAGTACTGTATCGATATAGAATGATCGCAAAAGATTTATCAACAGACGGAAAAATTATTTAAAAAAATAAAAAGATCATTATACCAAGACCTTTGCAGAAACGTGTTTTAGAGTTGGCTCATGAATTCCATCTAGGAATTGTTGCAATGAAGAAACGCTTAAGGGAGAAAGTTTGGTGGAGCAGAATTGACTGCATGATTGAGGAATTTGTAAATGCATGTCAAGGATGTTTAATAGTTTCTGATTACTCGACAGAACCAATGATACGATCACCAATACCAACAGGCCCATGGAAAAAAGTTGCTCTTGACTTAACTGAAGTTGGAAATGACACACATCTACTAGTTATTGTTGACTATTTTTCGAGGTATCCTGAAATAGAGATCATGCTATCAATGACGGCCTGTGCCACCATTTTCAAACTAAGAATTATTTTTGCGAGATTCGGATTTCCCGAAGAAATAGTTTGTGACAATAGGCCGCCATTTCACTCAACGGAATTCAAGAAGTTTTGTAGCAATAGTGGAATTAACATTAACTATTCGGTACCACACGCACCGTTCCAGAATGGACTAGTAGAAAGAGTCAATAAAACATTGTTGAAAACGGTGAAGATTAGTGCTGTAATGGGAAGGGATTGGAAAACAGATCTACAAAACTTTCTTCTTACTTATCGTTCTACTCCCCATTCAATTACGAACGTGGAACCAGCAAAACTACTGTTTGGACGAAGAATTAGAGATAAGATTCCAACAATAAATGGTGAAAAAATTGACGAAGCATACAATGCGGTTCAGGACATTGATAAAACAAGGAAAGAAAAAGGAAAAGTGTCGGGAGATCTAAAGAGAAAGGCTAAAAATTCAAATATTGATGTAGGTGATCAAGTACTTATTAAAAATACGATCAAAAGAAACAAATTAACAACCAATTTCAATCCACAACCTCGTATGGTATTGAAAAGAGCTGGAACAAGATTTACTGTCAAAAATATGGCAACAGGAGCTGAGATGGACAGGCATGTAAATCATTCAAAGAAACTAGTATCTGCAAATCCTTTAGAGAAGCCAAGAGATACAAGAAGATGACAGAGATGAAACAGAACCAGTACGACTACGGGAAACTAAAAGACAAATCAAAAAGCCTAGTTATTTGAAGGATTATTCCATATATAGATGTAATTAAAATAATAGAAATTCAAATCACTAAGAAAACAAGGAAGAGATGTAGTGTATACAGATATATTAAGTAGGCTGAGCAACCGATTGTGAATAAACTGATCATTCAGAGCCGTTCTTTCAGTAGTGACTGACGTCTTTTATCTGGGCTATTACATGCCCCACAGCAATCGGTGAGTATGCCCCACAACAATGGGTGGGGCGTTTTGGCCGGTGATGAGCTGTTGTAAATACATGAATAATTCAACACATAGTTTCATAGAGGGAATAATAACACATAGTTTCTAATTGGTTGTAATGCTATTGGAAAAAGTGGGAGCTTACATAAAACTTTTGTGTATGTTGTTGTTTTGCAACATATTAAAAACACCAAACTATCTTAGTACGTTTATTTCACGAAACGATACTGTTATCAGTCATTTTTATTTTTTAGATAATTCAGGAATCCTGGGAATCGAAGAGGGGCATTTTGCCCTATTTGTTGTTGTTCGATTTCGTTGAATTAGAAGCTAGCGATAATATTGGACGACTGAAGCACTATTGGTGTGCATATTTCCCGTTGTTGCCGCGTTCCAGTTGCAGTTCTGTGATGCACATTGCTGTAATTTCATTTAATGAAAGTTAAAATGAGGATCAAAATTGCTGATTTAAAATTAAAACGAGAATGAATTTTCGTATTGTCATAAGAAAACGAAAGTCGCTGCTTCTGCTACTCGCTTTCATAGAATCGAAAGAAGAAGCCGGCTATGTCTTTTTTGTTTCGCTTTGTATGTATTTAGCAATGAAGGAGGCAGCAAAAAGACGAAAGTGAATCCAGTGGGTTTCATCGTTCATTGAAAGTATATGAAAATTTTAGGCCCTGGTCGGAATGCTTGTATACTTGGTACAGTTCGTGGTTCATGCGTCTGCACCAATATTCATTCTCTACTGTGTGTAGTTTTTTATAAACAATCAAGCTATTTCAACTTAACTTCCTATACGAAAGATTGTTACTAATCCAAGCTCGCTGTTTTTTTTAATAAATCGGATCGAAATACCGGTTTCGATAATACAATACGACATTGCTAAACAAGCAAAGCCATGGAACTACAACACTTTTGCCAAATTTTCACGAACATCACACCCTCTCAACCTCCATACCAGAGCCAATGGGGACGACGTATTGGGTACTTTATAACCTGGAACCTTTTTGACGTTCTTTTGTAGAAATTGAGTTTAATCATGGCGAAATTTATTGGAAGGTTATATGATTCCACCGACCGACTAAAATATTTGAAAAGCTTTTCTTTTGTAATTTTACATGTCGTAGATTCTGCTGAATTTTTCTTCATATTTTTTGGAAGGAAGTTTACCGCTACATTTGGCTAAACGACTACACCACTGCTCACGTGCATCAATAATATTTTAGGTCACATTGGAATTCACGACCTTTTCCATCTATGTGAAAAGATTCACTATCTAAAATTGACCTGCCACATCGATCCCAAGATTCTTTACTCCCACTCAATCAAATCTTCCTTTCGACCCAACGCTCGCATGGGAAAACAGAAAACACTGGTAATTATGCTTGTTTTTTCTCTCACCCTCCGGCTGGTTCGGCTGTTAGCTTAATTCAATTTCGTCTTCCGCTCGGTTTGAGCTGTTCTAGGAATCTCAATCCGTAGCTTTTCATCGGTACGTTCAGCACTCACTCCGGCGCGACGTTGGAGGCCACCATGTGCTGGCTGGCTGGCTGATGGACCCTGTACGTGCCAATAAGATCGATTGAGCTTGACGGGATGGCTGCTGCTGTTCGAGCATATGGGGCTATCCCGTAGCGGAAAAGTAGAACCCGATCTGGGATGATGGTTAGTCCGTCTTCGAAGTCGCTCGGCGAAAAAA
Source organism: Topomyia yanbarensis (assembly GCF_030247195.1). Classification (NCBI taxonomy): domain Eukaryota; kingdom Metazoa; phylum Arthropoda; class Insecta; order Diptera; family Culicidae; genus Topomyia; species Topomyia yanbarensis. The sequence continues at coordinate 427,318,555 of NC_080672.1, read as the reverse complement.
AAAAAAGGAAGACGAATGTTCATTGATTCAACGGGTGGCCAGCTAGCGAGGTACTGATGACGGGTACAAAGCTGTGAAACGGGCAATCAGTTCTTCAAATAAAGATAACATTCCATTCGAAGCGTTATGCTCCTTTCCGACAGAGAGGGAGGGTGAGTTGTGTAAAGAAAAGGAAACTAGGTCGATGGGAATTACAGGAATTTGATGCTTCTGTCGCAGAAGGTATGGACGTAGGGAATAGAATCGATGAAACCTGCATATCTACCCTTCGTTCAGCATTTCAACATACTCAGTTGAAAAATGTTAAACACTTTCCTGGGTTTTTGAATATATGAAAAAAAATGTTTAATTTAGATTAGGAACGCAATTTCCATTCGAGTGTTGGCATGGTTTCCACATCATCCCGTTTCAAGGCCTCAGTATTTTCGTCTGAATTTAGCAAGTCTCAAGTTTGTTGATTTTTTTTTGTCTTCAATTCTAAGAAACTCGATACTGTGCCCATAATAGTTGTGAAATTAAAACATCCAAGAGTGGCCACTTCACTTTCATAGAATTTAATTGATCAAACAGCAAAAAGTGCCATAAATAATATGACCGCTTCGAGTGAATTGGGGGCACATCAAAACAGATTGTCCTCCTTATCGTTCCAATTTCCTATCGACAAATGAAAAATGCGAAATAGCTTGGCTGTTGCATCCAATTTGTTGACCGTCGAATATCGTTTGAATTTATCGTGTAATGCTTCATTTTTTTCCGAGAGGGAAACATTATACACTTCATACCATTTGTCTAATTTTATCGAAGTATCATCACTCTGCTCGCGTTATCCTTATCGTATTATAGATGCTCGTTTTCCTGGAGATCAGTGTCACATTTTTCGCGCTCTGAAAATTATTAACTGTGACAGCATCAAATTTATTAGGTATGCTTCCGCTCTGGTTCAGACTTCCTCCTCTGGAACGCTAGAGAATTCAGTGCCGCCGGGAGCTACTTTTCTCATTACTATGTCAGAACGCGCGAATGAGGTTTATTGGGGGCGAGGAGGGGGTTGGTTTTTTGATGAAAATAAACAAACTGCCAAGTCACGCGATGGAGGGGTAGTATGACGGGAACGAGACAGACACAAATTTACTTCTTTTTTGTCACGTCACATTCGGATCAGATTGAGGATAATCAAAGATGAATAAATTTGCTCCAATTCGAAATTAATTGCAGTCGTATGTTGCACGACGATTGTTATTAATTAAGTAAATGGCTTTAACCAACAGGACCGTTTGTTTATATTGTGAGGGCATTTAAATGGAAAAATAATTGATTTCGAGCTTTCATTACATCGGTATCATTTCTCGGGTGATCCCGGATTCTCGGAAATACAGAAGTTAAATTAATACAGTGTCATTTTCCGTAAAACAAAAAGGTTAATTAATGTTAACTTTACTAAAGCGGTTTCTCAATTGAATGAAGAGCCTCATAAATGGTAATTTGATACTTTTAGTTATACCTAGGATGAAGTGAATTAGCTGTAGTATTGATGTTATTTAACCTTCAGGAAGTCACGCTAGTGCACTGAGTGCACGCTGCTCTGAAAATCTAGCGAAATCGTCTTAGCGCGCGACTTCCGGAGGGATAACTTTAACTAAGTTAGGTAAGTGGAAAACAATAGGGGTTGCTGGTATTTTAATTTGTTGTGGTAGATGGTCGTTCGTTGGTGCGCTGAAAACCCTTTCCGCTCGCCAGATGCAACGAAAACAATCCTAGCAACCCGTGCTTTTCAACCACTCGCGCTTGACTGTTTTCATTTAAGTTAATCTCATCGACGAGGCATCGTAGCAAGCTACAGTTCGCAAGAAAAGTTTTCATTAGTAACAGGAAACGTCTTATTCGATTTTAAATTGGAAACCTACGTAGCAAACCGAATGCCTTTCGGTTTTACACAAACTTTATATACGGAACACATTTTTACGTTACGAAAACAGGACCATGAAAAAAAATCATGTTTTTCATAAATAAGTCCAAATTCCTTTCAATAACACCTACATAACGCTTTTATTAGTGGAGACATTTGTTTTTGTTCTGTGAACTTCAGTCACAATTTCCACCATGCCATAACCAAATCGGTTTTCTATACGTCAACTAGTTCAAAACTTAATGGACATTATTCATAAAACCAAAAACAGGGGGTAGGTTTCTTCTATAATCTCTCACATCACATGATTTAGTATTCTTAGCATGTATAACAAATATAAAGATGTGACATCAGATGCCAAAAGCGCACTAAAGTCCTTGCAATCCAATTTTCATTAGTGCTCTATCGATATCACCAAGGGATCGATCATAAATTATTTCACGTTTTGGCATATGGGGAAAAGGTAGTAGGGCTAGATCATGATCTAACATGAATTACCCGATCAGAATGAAATAACAAGATTACAACAGAACACAATTTTTGTAACATATTGTGTTATAAATTAGGTCTCGTTAGTAGTTAAAATAACAGAAATGTATAACAAGTAACAATTCGAGATATAGTTTTGAAATATTTCTGTTATGTGTTTCTGATCGGGTACTGAGTTAAAAACTAAACATGGTTTATGAATGGTCCCCAAATGATATTCCATAACGACGATTACGTAACATCGATGATAGAGCAGTGGGAATAAGGGGAAGTTCCTCCTGGGTTGAACAAAACAGTGAAGAAACATCAATTACGGCACAAAAGTCAGACGTCCATCTCAAGCGTAAAAGTTGAGTTATTAAAAAAAAAACAAAGTGGTGTTAAAACATGATAATTAGGTCTCGCGCAACAATCATTAATACACACTAGAACAGAAATAATAACTTGTAGAATAGTGGCAGGGAAATTAGTATTCGTGGACATTAGGGCTACCAGCGCTCGCTGATTTACTTAATAGTCGATTGATGCGCTTCAGACCTTGAGGACCCAAGAGGAGATCAGGAAGAAAACAGAAGCGGAATCAATGCGAAGTTTTAATTGCATCACTGAAGACTTAGTACACGTTGTTAGGAGCAGGATACATTAGACTAGACAAAATAGAGGACTTAAAGTTGCACACATCGAGACAAATGGGCGGGAAATTTAGTCCTCCTACCCAGGACCGGTGTTTACTTGACAGACAGTTGCCACTTTGTCCGATTTTGCAAATTTTTACAAGTGGGACAGACGTAGATCCCCTAAGCTGCAGTTCTATCAGCCCACTAAAAAGAAAAGAAAATATTAAAAAAATCCGTTGGATCTCGTGCGCGTAACTTTCTCTAAATATTGCGTGCAGAATTCTCCTTTCGAGACGGGCAAACCTTTGTCTGCACGCTTACTGCATCTTGATGATCAATTACTTCTCTCGTGTCATTCGCGTCAAGGTTTTTATAGTTAAAACTGTCTTGGTGCCTGCGATTAAACGTGACTTCTTATTTCTTGCACTTACTGTAGAGTAATCCAAACCCGTCGTCATTATCATTAACTTCCTCGTTGACGGTGCTAACAGTTAATTTTTGTGTACTGGATGCTGATTTGCAGTTGTTATTATTGCATGCAGCTATCGCAAATTTGAAAACCGTTTGTGGTTCAGATACTGGTAAGGAAAAGTCTACTTAGAAATGGTTTGTCGTAGATGTGTTGGCAATCGGCTGATATGCGTTCTCCTCCCACGCAAGGTCATTTATCGTGTGATGTCTGATTACAATACTCGTTTTTAAACAGCTACTACGTTTGATTGAGGCAAGATTTGCTCACAAAATCAAGTAAAGGTAATAAATGTGACTATTGCCTTTCATTTGAGTAGTAACAGTTTTTTTTTATTTCGATTATAGAGGTTTTAACCTTAAGGTCATTCGCCTCTTCGGGTTAGAAAAGTCTCTTATGAAAAATTTCTAACCCTATGTGCGAGGTCGGGACTCGAACCCAGGTGCGCTGCGTACAAGGCAATCGATTTACCAATACGCTACGCCCACCCCTCTAGTAACAGTTATAATGATCAGCTATAGAACTGAAATTATTGCAATTTGTCTGATTGGATGCCGATGGAGCAATGCTGCCAGGGATATTTTACGTTGGCGACCGATTATATTTTTTTCATGTACCTTCGTTATGTTGCAATATTAATGAAAACTGATAAAATTTATCAATTTAGATTGTCTTTGGCTACGTTTTCCACTCAAGTGAAATATTTCAATTTTCTAGAAGAGTTATATTGAGCATGGGAAGGTAAAAATTGAGCAGCTTCTAGCACTGCGAGGGAGACATCTATCTTTATGAAAAAGGGTTTTTCGTGTTTCTTGTTCCCACCGTTTTCTAGGAAAAATAATTTTGTAATCACTATACTGCCCATGGTGGCATATTTGCCCCTTTTTATACGGAATTTCCTATCTTTATGGGACTGATTTGCGATCATGGGCAGCAAATGCACTACAAAAAAGTTGGCCATGAAAGGGTTAAATAAAATTTCCATGAGTAGGATCCTCGCCATAAAAGCATCGTTAGAAATACCTGCGAAAAAGATTCTCAAACTATCAGGTATTGCGACATGAACTTTTCAAGAAACTCATTCATAAAGGTACGCGGTGATGAGTCATGTAATCTTACCTCTAAATTGTCATTTTTCATATACACGGGAATTTGAATTTCTGCCCTGCAAAACGAATCCCAATTAAACCCATACCGGAACCGGTTCAGCATTCTGAATGGAGTCAGTATAGATTCCAACTCAAATGCAACAACCGATTCCGAATCAACAGTTTTGGAATCGGTTGTTGCAGTTGAGCTGGAATCTAATCTCCATTTAGGATGCCAAATGGTTTGACCAAGATCTTTCTGCTTGACCTAACGTGTTGAATGATATCAGTATTGCATAAGCTATCCCAGACAATATTCCACTTTACGAAAACTCTGTCGTATAGAACACAATTCAAAGTCAACGGCGGAGGCGTTGGATCGGAGCAGCGGTTTTACGTCGACTTTACTCATGACGGCAAGAATAAATACAACGTTTCCTTCGTTATCTAGATAATGCACACTTGATGTATAGGCTAACTGTCGTTCAGATTTCTCGATTGTAGGTTTGATTCGAACAGAGGTAGAAAGCAGACTGAAGACAACGTTTTGCTGTTTTATCTCCGAGGAATATTTATTAAAATAATATGAACAGGGGAAAACCCCTTAAGCTTTCTGAAACTGCGTTAGATTCAATATTCTTAACTTCTTTTCAAATTTGATTTTTTTTCAGAAATTTACCTCGTATTTATGAAACTATTTGTATTGCTAAAACTAGTTCGCCCCGAATATATAAAGGCCGTTAAATTCAAATGTTTGGTTGGGTTACTGTTTCTGTTCCCTACACATGTTTAGTTTTTGTTATGATTCATGTTCATAATTTGGGAATATACAGCCGACAGTCAACCAATTTTCGTGATTTCATGAGTTTACTATAGTATTTTCTTTCAGATTAGCGGGATTTACGTTCATGATTTCAGGATATTAGTCGCATAATTTCTATTCGCGTTGTCGTGATATTTTAGTCACGAAAAGATATTTATGTTTGTTTATGTTCCTGATTTCACTCGATTTTCGTAATATCTGTTCTTGTTATTGTGATTTTATTCTAGAACTTACCTCACTTACTTTGGTGATAAAATTAAGTTTTGATTCGATCAAGTCGCATTCTTTTCGTTCTGATTGGTGTCCATAAAGTGGACCTTGATAGTTCCATCTCTCACGCTCGAGCTCGCCTGTTCAAAAAAGGCCGTTGAGACCACACACAAGACGGTCCCCGTGATTTGACCAGAGACTACGGGCAACAGTAACAGTTGAATATTCCTTCTCGATAATTAATTTATTGAGCTGATTCGATTGGTATACAAGACTGGGCCCTCCAGACCGCGGGAAACATTTTTAAAGTTTCAGGGTTTTACACCATTCCTTCACCAGAAGCGTATAAATAACGTATAAACGTATACACGGAAAAAAATTGTTCCCAAAATCGTGAATGATGTACTATGAATTCTGGAACAATCACGTTTATACGTTATGAAAACAGGATCATGAGCAAAAATCATGTGTTTTATAATTATGTTCAATTTCCCTTCAGTAACGCACGCATAACGCTTTCATTAGTGAAAACATTTGTTTTTGTTTTGTGAACTTCAGTCTCCGCCATGTCACTACTAAAACGATTTTCTGTACGTGAACTAGTTTACAACTTTATGAATATTATTCATAAACCCAAAGGTTAACTCATGATGTTGTTCGTAGATTTAGGAACATTAGTTCACAAAATCAAAACATACTGCACATTTTCTCGTGAACTAGTTCACGAAACTCGGAATTTTATTCATGAATCCCTTCAATCCTCGTGAGCTAATTCATGATTCCTAATATATTAGTCACGATCCAATATCCGTGCTCGTGTGATAGTTCACAAAATCATGCAATATTTTTCATGTATTCGTGAACTGGTTCATGATTCCTAGTATAATAGTCACGACGGACCATGCGTGCTCGTGAAATAAATCACAAAATTATAAAATATTTTTCATATATACGCGAACCGGTTCGTGAATCCTCATACAAAACAAAAACTGCGTTGAGCACCACAAATCGAGTTGGTGATATAGTTCACAGAATAAAACTGCTGATATCTTGAACATGAGTCGCATTACCCAACCTGTCAAATTTAAAAGTAAGCTCTATAATAAAATATCAGGATAACGTGAATAGAAATTACGAAAATCGTGACCAAGATCTTGAAATCATGAACATAAACCACACTATTTGTGACAAAAATGTCAAAAATCGTAACAAAGATCCTGAAATCAAGAACATAAAAAACATAAATCTCTATTCGTGACTAAAATATTACGACAACGTATATAGAAATCACGAAAATCATGACAAAGTTCCTAAAATCATGAACATAAATCACATTACTCGTGATTAAAATGTCTAAAATCGTGACTAAGATCCTGAGATCATGAAAATGAATCACTTTACTCATGACTAAAATATGACGATAACGTGGACAGAAATTACGAAATGCGCGACTATGATCCTGAAATCATTAACGTATATCCCGCCAGTCTGACAAAAAAAAATCTGATAGTAAACTCATGAATGAAATAGCACGATAACGTAATGAGAAATCACGAAAATCGCGATTAAACTCCTGAAATCATGACCGTCGGCTGTTTATTCCCAAATTATGAACAAAAATCATAACAAAAACTAAACCTGTCTAGGGAACAACAACAGTAACCCAACCAAAAATTCGAATGTAACGCCATGTATATATTCGGAGTGATTTAGTTTTTTAGGAACACAAATAGTTTCATGAATACGAGTTTTATTATTCATGATTTCAGGAATTTGGTCACGATTTTCGTAAATCGTTAGGTTCACGAAATCATGATCTTTTGTTCATAAATTTATGAACGAATTTTTTTCCGTGATACACAGTAGCTCCTTACTGCTTTTAGAGAATTTCTGATAAGGATATCTGCCAAATAGGTTGATTTATAATAAATAAATATACATTAATATATAACAGTTGATTTGCACATAAATGATGACTGCGAGGGCAAAATATTTGAAAAATCACTTTGATTTATTTATTCTGAATTATGTTTCTATATCTGCAACGCGTGAATCAATCAACTTGAAGAAACCCATTCAGTAGAGGCTCCCATGCTCATATTGATTTCGTCACTTTTCAAGCCCTGGAGACAGATATCTTCATGAATTAGCTGTGTATTTGTAGACTAGCCTTGCCTAGGTTAGAATGAACATGTTTGTAGGTAGTTACTAGCTATTTAAGCTTGTTACAAACTGAACTTAATGTTGTTATAAACATTTGATTTTTCTTCGTTGAATACATGTGATTCTGTTGTAATAACTTCTTGTTCGCTTTTTACTACAGTGCGTCAACGTTTCGAATAGTCAACCGTTCAATTGCTGGAATCTTTTATGTATGCAATTACTATACTTCAGGAAATGGTGTATAGTACAGCGTCGATTAATCACTTGGATTTCTCGAACATATCATGCTACGAAATTTATTATATTGGTAGTACCTATTCTCAATTTTTGAGAAAATCGATGATACCTTTCGTTATACTATCTTACGTCGTTATTATTTTTTCAGTAGCAGCACTACACCATCGTAACATTTATTTCTCTCTCTACACTAATGTAGCATCGTCGCAAAAGGTCGAAAAACAACCCTATTTATGTTTACCACACAATCCTCTAATAGCCCAGGATTACCAACTATTGAATGATACGTACCTTTCCCATCATGCGTAACGCACATTTCCATCCGATTGTACAAACGGTCAAAGCGAGTGTCTGTCTGCAGTCCTACCCTACTTGTGTCTCAAGTGTCCGGCTGAACCTGTGGCAACCCAAAAACAGCTTTTATTAATTGAACAAAATTCCGAATTCTGGGCACCCTTCGTTACACACCCACATACCGAATGAAGTGAATACCTGAATCCTTTCTCGGACTGAGCCAACCCAATCGCATCTTCCGCAAGAACGGGTGTTCCAGGTTTTACGAAAGCTTGAACGAGCTCATAAAAACTCAAACCACTACATCTAATTAATTATTCACGAACTCACTTCTCCGCAGATGGTGGTGGAATAGTAGCCTGAACACTTCATGCCAGGTACCTATTTCAGCCGGACGAAACACCCTTGAGGCTTACGCAGAGAAGAGAAAAAATAAACTGCCAGGCGGAAAAGGGGCAAAAGATTCTGTACTTTTCCAGCAGGCTACCGCATGGATTGCCCGCTACGGAATGGATCCGGGTCGAGCCAGTCAACCAGGAGAAGTTGTAAATTGATTACGCAAGCTTTGCAGTAAAGTAAAAAAAACGTACAAGATTTCGACAAACAAATTGTCAGCAGGCCCAAACACGACAAAGAAAAACCACCGAATGGGGGGAATGAGTGTCACCGGAGAAATGGGTGGCCACCCAGGTGTGCGAGGTTAACGAGTTTGTTTTTCGTTTATGGTTTTCGCGCATATAATTGAGTTTTACGAATGGTGGTTGGTTGGTTGGTACGTTGTGCAGTAATGAAGTGGGAAAAAGTAAAACCGTTGAAATTGGACGTTTTCATGCATAATGGAATGATTGGAAAAGTTTTACGTTGCTGGATATGAACTTTGCTCTAATTTTTCGGAGAAAGTTTCATAAGCGAACTTGAAAGGTGGAAAATCTATTCTAAATTTATCTTATCTGAATCGGATTTATTCAAAAGTAATCAAAACGAGCACCGATTTACTGTTTTAAACATTTCCATTAATTTATTTTTAATTGAAGAGCAAAAAATCTGACGGGTCTTTTAAGGGATTTTAATTATATTTCACCCACGATCATGGGATAAGAATTTCTAGCGAATCTGACCTATTTTCACCTCACTAACCGTTCCTATGAATGACCTGCAAAAATTGCACTAACTGCACTCTAATGGAAGTCGTGCAGTAACTGAATAAGCTCCTAGTGTACTTTTGACCCATTTTTACGGGCTAGTAGGCTGCGCCGGAATATTATGCACTGGCTGAGAAAGGTTATTATGAGGTTATTAGTTTGTAATTTGAGAAACATGAATATTTTGAAATGGGTTTTAGAAGGGAGAGGGTTTGGGGTTAGTAGAGTGAGAGTGATTGTCTGAAAACCTTTATCTTATTTCGGTATGCAGGGTGGATGAAGGGAACTAGGGTGTGAGGGCGGTCCAAGAGGAGGGGGCCGATGCAACACCCAGCTTTATATTGTACCTTCCATTTGAGACTCGGTTTGAGAAAATATGCACAGACTTCCGGAATAGTCGATAGAGGACTAGAGGTTCAATCCCGGGATATTTGAATTTCCCGGGATTCCCGAATCTCGGAAAATTGCGTTTTCTCATTCCCGGGATTAGGGAATCCCGGGATTTTTTTTAAATTTATTCCAGAAGACTTAGCTTATGAAAAAAAAATTCTACAGGCAATATCTCAACCGGCAAACACTTGGAGTGGGTAGTAATCGTAAATTATACTTTTTCAACTGGTTCACAGATCAAGCTCCGGTATCAGATTCTATTTCTGCAAAAACCTCATCAAACATAATTTCTAATATTCTTTTTGTTTGTCCTAGATGAAGTTGATCACAGTGAAATAATCATCTTTTGTATACCCCTGTAGATCGTTGATGATCAGAGTCCAAAAATAAAAGTCTGTACCAGCTTTACCGCGAACTTTGTAATTAAATGAATCCGATTATCAGTATGTACTCATAGGCGGCTCCAGCTGGCTGACAAAGGAGGGGAACGCCTTTCTGACAAAATATTGCTTATAGACGAGATTTACAAAATAAACACATTTAGAAGAGTAGACTCATTTCTTATTTCTTAACACGGTTAATATTTAGAGATTTGCTACTGGTGAATCAAACACCATCCTTGAATGAAATCACTATACGGCTCATTGCGGTGTCTCAACGAAGCCGAGGGTCTTTTATAGATTTACAAAATATAACTAAAAACAAGACCAAATGTTATTGAGTGTTCGTCGGATTTCGTATGTAGGGGAGATCGAGGAGGGTTGAAACATTTTTTTGTTTTTGTTAGATAAATCGACAAAAACTGTCATTCGATGATTGCTTATTTGTAAATTTCTTACTTTTGTTTATGCTATATCAAAATACATCAGAATAACTGGTACAAATCAATAACAAAGCATCAATTTATTGATTTTTGTAACAGTGTTCTCTTTGGTTCAACTCTCTTCATACCGAGGTAAGTTGAAACAGCAATGAATGTGAGTTGAAACAAGTAACCAATTATTTTAAATGTTATCAAAATATAAATAAAAGCATCAAATGTTACATTTTTAGTGTCATTTTTATTCGTTCACACTAAGTTAATTCCTCAAAATGACATGCATTCTTATCATTATTTTTCACAGTGTATATCTACGTATAAACTGACACTTGTTTTGAAAATTAATGTTAGATTTTGGTTACACATCCAGGAATTTCTGCACTTATCCTAACAGTAATAACAGTAAGATACTTTACCTAACTTTAACTGTAAAATCAAGAAATTGGACACCCATTTTTCATGTATTTAATTATGTATTATTTTCCAACCACTTCGTCTAGAACATTCTGCATTCATTAAAATGGTTGATATGACCAGAGATACAATTTATAACTACAAGTGATACGGGTTTATGGAAACACTTAATTTGGTATCCATGTCGGTAGTATTTGGTTCATTTTGAATTATGGTCACTTCGCTCCAAGCTTCAGAAGCTGATAGGAGTAAACAATTAGAACAAATGCACATTCTGTGGTTATAAATGACCTTGATCTAATAAATTGACAAACAACGTTGATCACTGTTGTCAATTCAGCAAAGAAGAATCTTGAATATTATTATTTATTCAGGAACGCTAATGTGATTATAACATTACCATGAGACTAGAAGCACCGACGTCGGTGCTAGAAGTTCATCATCGAGGAGAGTTGAAATAAGGTGTTTCAACTGTCCTAGGTCAAGAAGTAAGGATTGATCCACATTTTACAATTTATATATCACAAAGATAGAAAGCAACGTATACAATTCATAAATGTTAACTCTTAGACTACATCATAATGATATTTTCATGATCGAACATCACTTAATATCCTATTTACACCAATTTCAAGAAAATAACGAAAACTTACTTTTGCTCATTTTTTGTAATGTGGTTACCGTAAATACTCAACCACTCATTTACCGTAGTTGGCGTGTATTGGAGTATTTGTGGGCACAATATAAATAAAATAAATGCATTATTGTTTTATTCCTAACGGCACTGTTTCTCTAGTAATGGGCACTGTTTCAACTCTCCTCTGTTTCAAATCTCCTCGGTTTCCCCTACTACTTTCTATAGCTTATTTCGTGGCGGGGAAAAACGTGTCTGATCTCCTGCTGCATCTTGAGGTTCATTTACTTTTCTCTTAACATTCACGTAAAGATGGGAAATCTGTTCGCGAACGGTTCAGGATAACTGGTTCTTCAAATAGAAAGAGTGAAAGGGCGTTCCTTTTCTACGCACATTAGTACTCACCTAATTCGCTTAGAAACGAATCGGTCAGTTCACCTACAGAAGGTCGCCAAATTCAAAAGACCAATTGTTAGGCGAACGGATGACAATGAACTGACCCACCGTCCAACAAACTGCCGTGGATGCTCTCTTAATTTTGAACTGGACGAAGAATGACATTCATGAAGAATAGAAAAATTCCTCTCACTTTCTATTTCTGTAATTTCATTATAAACAACTGACCTCCCTTCAACGAACCTGTGTAACAGTTCAGCTGGTAAATGCTCAATGAGAGTTTTCGCTCTGAAATTATACTGCATGCGTCTTCCAGATCAGACTGTTTCGACAATCATTCGCTATATACAATGAAAAATTCAACTGAACGGTAAAATGGTTCATGTGATCTAGTTCTTTTTACAGAACTAGTCTGCCCATCTCTAATCGGTAATGCCATGTTCGGGCTCACGATTAGATGTTTTTCGTTGCCTTTTGCACATACAGGTCACTAAACCCGCACTGAAGTTGCTGGCTGTTGATGTTGGGGTGCTTAATGCTGTGTTTTCACTTGAATAGTTGCCACAAATTTGGCAACGTTATGTAGTTCAGGTGTTGGTAGTTGGTTTGATTTGCCGTAGAGGTGTTCGCAATCGGTTGTGGTGTATTCTCCTAACCTTCTTCCGCGCAAGGTTTTCCGGCATGTCCCGTTTAATTACAGTACTTGCACATAGAAATCTGCCCGTCATTGATCCGTGGCTTGTTCAATTATAGTTCCGTTGTGTTTTAATTGTATAGTCAAGAAGGAGTAGATGTTTCGACCCGCATTCTCACCACAAGAACATCATTAGCCATATTCGGTAAAAAGTATCAGGTGAAACGGATTCTACATCTCCAATATTCATTCATCTCCGTGTATTTTGCATTTGGCTTACAGGCGTTGATAGCTCATAAAACCTGCAAACCTCTATACTGTCATTTTCTATATACACGGGAATCTTAATGCCAATACTGTAACTTTCAGTCACGTATTTTAAGTTGTTCTGCAAATCGAATATTTTTGAGTGGTCTAGTATTAGAAGCCATTGATTTTGGGCAGAATCCTCGTTCAACGGAATGCAAATGCGCGAGAAATTAGAAAGTTTGAGCTCATCTCTGCAAGCTTTTAAAAGCCTTTTATTGTTTGTTTTGCTCGATCTATTTATGTCACAGTTTTATACCAATATGGTGCCGAGTTATTCCTCAAGTAGCAGGAGAAAACAAAAATAACTGTGAACAGTTACTCGAAAAATCTTCATAGTCAACTCGGGAACTAGCAATAATGTTAGACTGTTCTGAATGCAATGTGGCTCGAGTGATTAAAAAGTTCAAGGAAACTCTCATTACTGCCATACATTTTCGTCAACTGTGGTTGAAGGTCATTCGGAAAATGAAACCTGATCTCAATACCTTGAATTATGGTTTTGCGAAAAAACCTGTACAACAAGGTACTGACTCGATGGATGTGTCTTCAGCGACGATGAAGTCTGTAGGAATTTCAAGCAAATCGGGGCTCAAACTCTACAAGGCTTCTGCTCATGGAAAGATTCGTAGAAGATGCAAGTTTGTTTTCGTGAGTAAGTTCACGAAAAAAATGATTTGGCGAGGGCTCTGTTCCTTCAGCAAGAAAACCGGCTTTTTGTGGCTGATTTGACTATTAATGTGGAAGTATTTCAAAGGGAGTGCTTCAAAAAACGAATTTTACGCTTCATTAATTTTCATGGTAATCCAGTTACGTGTTGGTCAAATCTAGTAAGCTGCCATAACAACAGATCCGTGCACAGAAAATTCTCAAGGGATGTTACCATTTGGGCCCTTTACCCCATAGACCAGTTGCAAAAAACGAGAGCAAAACGCGAGCAAGAGAGTTTGCCATACTGCTGTTCGACACGAACGTAGGCAGTAATAGATACGCTATAATACTGCGTATAACAGTTAGGAGGCTTAACCATACTCTCAAATATGTGTCTTGGATAATGAAAGCATATAACGTTTATTTTATATATAAATATTTCATATAATGTTTAATGTGATTAGGAGGAAAATTAAAATAAAGCACACGTAAATTATTTTTAAACGGTCTAAATAAATACTTAAGCTTTAATATGTAACACATGAACACAAAACATCAAATTACACACACGTTAGGAAAACAGGAAACGCTCGGGATTGGAAAACACTGGGAAAGTAGGAAATAAAGCCAAACGGGAGAGGAAAATTGCGAGTGAGAGGGAAGCTACTGGGTTAGGATAGAAAGAATATGCCGATCACTCTTGCTGTAGACTTCAAGAAAGGCAGACATCAAAGTTGAAAGTTTAAGTAGATAGACAGTTAGAAATATTTGAAATAGTGAAGCAAATAGAGGAGTGATAGAAAGTGAATTAACTAAATACCGAGAAGGAATCAGGTATGAAACGCAAATTAAAACATTCCCAGTAGCATACCCATAAGATTTCCCTCCCTCGTCAATATTATCCGCTTGCAGGACCCATTATATTATATTAGATCTTAAAGCCAACGGAGTGGCTTATAGTCCGAAGCCCTTGAACGGCCCGTCATTGGTAGTGGTACCATCATCGCTAAAAGCCCGTCAAAAGTGCCCATGAGCACACTGAACCAGCCACGAGGTTCCATCGAGACCTCCGGGTCATCAGCAGGTAGCTGAGTCCAGCCAGAGTGCCCTTGAATCGCCGGCCTGTCGCCGAAGATCAACCGCAGTGACCGCCTATCGACGCACTCGCCAGAAAGTGGCATCGCTGGTCGCATCGGACCCCGCCACCCACCAGCCCACGTGTACCATCGCCACACCAACAGCAGACCATCGCAGCAGCATCCCGTCGTCGTAGCCATCGCAACAGCAGCCGACCGTTTCCCGCTTCGTCCCAGCGTTCGCCGGCCGGCCTTGTATACACCTACACTCACACACAAAAATTGTAAGTTACAATAAATAATTAAAAAAAAGTGAAAAGACCGTGTTTGTCTTCCGATTGGATAGAGTGACATTGTCAACTCTCCGAGCTCTCGATCGAAGCAGTTCGTTTTCTGGTGCTGTGCATAAAGTGAACAAGAATAAATTGTCAGTGAAGGTCAACCATTGTTCGAGGCAGTCTTTGTTCGCCGGTGCCCAGGCTGGTGAAGTGAATACCAGAATAGCCGGAATCGCCGCTATATAAGCTAAGTATTTTTTTTTCTTTCATTTCCCTTTCCCCGATCGGTCTCTACTTCTGCCTTTTCCCCTGAATATAAGTTTCATCTCTCGTTTACACCACGTGTTATCCTCGTGCCTAAATGGCCGAGGGCGAAGTAACATTGGATGGGAATGATATTCCCATGGATATACCGGATAAACCCGAAATTACTCCCTCCCCTGATTCCCCCAGTCCTCCCCGTATTAAAACATATCCAGCCAGTTCGACTGGACCCTGGGTGGTGTATTTCCGGCCCAACACGAAATCGCCCAATATTCTAGAAATCTCACGGGAGCTGACTGCCAACTACCCGTCCGTGGCTCAGATAACACGTGTTCGAGCTAATAAGATACGCGTTATAGTAAATGACCTCGACCAGGCAAACCAGATTGCTCGCAGCGAGCGTTTTACGAAGCAATTCAAAGTGTATGTGCCTTGTAGAGTTGTGGAGATCGATGGGGTCGTCGCCGAACCGGGTCTAAAGTGCGAAGACCTGTTGAAGTACAGGGTTGGCTGCTTTAAGGACCCTTCACTTCAAAAGGTGAAAATTCTGGAATGCAAGCAATTGTATTCCGCAAAAACTGAAGATGATAAGACAACTTATTCTCCGTCAGACTCGATTCGGGTGACTTTCTCCGGATCTGCTCTTCCCAACTATGTCCTCCTGGATAAGGTTCGCCTACCTGTTCGCCTGTTTGTACCGCGGGTAATGAACTGCAGCAATTGCAAGCAACTGGGCCACACAGCCACTTATTGTGGCAATAAAAAACGGTGCGGCAAATGCAAGGGAGAGCATGAGGATGACGCTTGCGGTGGAGAAACTGAGAAGTGTATTTACTGCGGGGGCCCTCCGCATGCTCTTAAGTCATGCCCGGCGTACAAGCAGCGCGGGGATAAAATTAAGCGCTCCCTTAAGGATCGCTCGAGGCACTCTTATGCAGAAATGCTAAAGAATGCTTCGCCATCTGTCCCTTCCGAAAATTCCTTTGCTCTTTTGGCTGGCGTTGAGCAAGAATCTGACGACCCACAAGAGGGAACATCATTGGTTAACCCAGGGGAATCCAGGAAGAGGAGAAATCTAGCCTCCCCTACATTGTCTCGTAAGGGTGCCAAGGTGTCGTCCACTCAGAGTGCGCCAACCGCAATCAATAAATCCAATGGAAGTGATGCACAAAAGCCGAAGCAATTTGCTCCAGGACTTGGAAATATTAATTCTAACAAGGAGTACCCACCACTTCCAGGGACACCAAAAACCCCAAGTGTCCCCGTTTTTCAAACAGATACTCAGTCTAGTAACGGACTAATGAAATTTTCTGACATAGTGGACTTAATTTTCACAGCTTTCAATGTTACTGATCCTCTTAAAAGCCTTCTGATACGTTTTCTCCCTATAGTGCAAACATTTTTGAAGCAGTTGACTACTAAATGGCCCCTCCTTGCAGCGATCGTATCCTTCGATGGCTAAGTCATCGAACGAGGTCACCGATTCGATCACTGTTCTACAGTGGAACAGCAGAAGTATCCTCCCGAAAATCGATTCCTTTAAATTTTTACTAAATAGCTTAAAATGTGATGCTTTCGCATTATGTGAAACTTGGTTAACTTCCGACATAGATCTCAACTTCCACGACTTTAATATAATTCATCTGAATCGAGAAAACCCCTATGGAGGAGTACTTTTGGGGATCAAAAAGTGCTATTCTTTCAATCGAATTAACCTCCCTTCGACACCAGGCATTGAAATTGTCGCTTGTCAAGTTTTAATCAAAGGTAAAGACCTTTGCATTGCTTCCATCTACATTCCTCCTAGAGCCTCGGTAGGGCACCGAACGCTTTGTAATATCACGGAATCCTTACCGGCACCGCGGCTAGTTCTGGGAGACTTTAACTCGCACGGTACGGTATGGGGTTGTCTTCATGATGATAATAGATCAACATTAATCCAAGATCTTTGCGACAATTTCAACATGACCATCTTAAACACGAGAGAAATGACGCGGATTCCTACACCACCAGCACGCGCAAGCGCGTTGGATTTATCGCTATGCTCGACATCGCTACAGTTAGATTGCAGGTGGAAGGTGATCCCCGATCCCCACGGTAGCGATCATTTGCCTATCGTGATTTCAATTGCTAACGGTTCAAGACCATCGGAAACAATCAATGTCTCGTATGACCTCACACGGAACATTGATTGGAAGAGTTACGCGACCGCGATATCCGTTAAAATCGAATCCACTCAAGAACTTCCTCCGGAGGAAGAGTACAGGTTTTTGGCTGGCTTGATTCTCGACAGTGCGAATCAAGCTCAGACTAAACCAGTACCCAGCGCGAATACCCATGGACGGTCTCCCACCCTGTGGTGGGATAAAGAGTGCTCAGAGCTGTACGCGGAAAAGTCCACTGCATATAAGGCCTTCCGGGAAGACGGGTTACCCGCTAGCTATCTACAGTACGCGTCGTTAGAAAGGCGAATGAAGAGTCTAATGAAAGCCAAAAAACGTAGTTATTGGCGCCGGTTCGTCGACGGGTTAACGAGAGAAACAGCGATGAGCACTCTTTGGGGTACGGCTCGACGTATGCGTAACCGTAATAGTACCAACGAGAACGTGGAATATTCAAACCGTTGGATATTTGCTTTCGCCAAGAAGATCTGTCCGGACTCTGTCCCGGTACAGAAAACGTACCGCGCCGCGTCTCCTCACGGTACAGCGAACGAAACACCGTTTTCGATGGTGGAGTTTTCACTTGCTCTCTTATCATGCAACAATAACGCCCCAGGGTTAGACAGAATCAAATTCAACTTGCTGAAGAATCTACCTGACACTGCAAAAAGGCGCTTGTTGAATTTATTTAACAAGTTTCTTGAGGGTAACATTGTCCCTCATGACTGGAGGCAAGTGAAGGTCATCGCCATCCAAAAACCAGGAAAACCAGCCTCCGACCACAACTCATATCGGCCGATTGCAATGCTGTCCTGTATTCGGAAGTTGTTCGAGAAAATGATCTTGTTTCGCCTCGACAATTGGGTTGAAGCAAATGGCTTACTGTCAGATACACAATTTGGCTTTCGCAAAGGCAAAGGGACGAACGATTGCCTTGCGTTGCTTTCTACAGAAATCCAAATGGCCTATGCTAACAAAGAGCAGATGGCATCAGTCTTCTTGGATATTAAGGGGGCTTTTGACTCAGTTTCTATCAAAATTCTGTCAGAGAAGCTGCACCAGCATGGTCTTTCGCCAATTTTAAATAACTTTTTGCTAAACCTGTTGTCTGAAAAGCACATGCACTTTTCGCATGGCGATTTAACAACATCGCGATTTAGCTACATGGGTCTTCCCCAGGGCTCATGTCTAAGTCCCCTGCTCTACAATTTCTACGTGAATGACATTGACGATTGTCTTGCCAATTCATGCACGCTAAGGCAACTTGCAGACGACGGCGTGGTCTCTGTTACAGGGCCCAAAGCTGCCGACTTGCAAGGACCATTACAAAATACCTTGGACAATTTGTCTGCTTGGGCTCTTCAGCTGGGTATTGAGTTCTTCACGGAGAAAACTGAGTTGGTTGTTTTTTCTAGGAAGCGTGAGCCGGCGCAACTCCAGCTTCTATTAATGGGTGCAACGATCAACCAGGTTTTCACATTTAAATATCTCGGGGTCTGGTTCGACTCTAAAGGTACCTGGGGATGTCACATTAGGTATCTGAAACAGAAATGCCAACAAAGGATCAATTTTCTCCGAACAATAACTGGAACATGGTGGGGTGCTCACCCAGGAGACCTGATCAGGTTATACCAAACAACGATATTGTCGGTGATGGAGTACGGGTGTTTCTGTTTCCGCTCCGCTGCGAACATACACTTCATCAAACTGGAGAGTATCGTTGCTTGCGCATTGCCTTGGGTTGCATGCACTCGACCCATACGATGAGTCTCGAAGTGCTGGCGGGCGTTCTTCCGCTAAAAAATCGATTTTGGGAACTCTCATATCGATTGCTCATCCGATGCGACATTCTGAACCCGTTGGTGATTGAAAACTTTGAGAGGCTCGTCGAGCTTAATTCTCAAACCCGATTTATGGCCTTGTACTTCGACTACATGGCACAGAGCATTAATCCTTCTTCATATACTCCCAGCCGTGTTCGTTTCCTAGATACTTCTGATTCTACTGTATTCTTCGACACATCCATGAAGGAAGAGATTCGTGGAATCCCGGACCATATACGCCCGCAAGTGATCCCCAATATATTTTATAATAAATTCCGAGAAGTCGACTGTGACAAAATGTTCTACACTGACGGATCAAATCTCGATGGGCCACTGGCTTCGGTATCTTCAACAATACTATCACCGCTTCATTCAAGCTCAATGATCCCGCTTCAGTTTACGTCGCAGAGTTAGCTGCAATTCAGTACACCCTTGGGATCATCGACACTCTGCCCACAGATCACTACTTCATCATTTCGGACAGCCTCAGCTCCATCGAGGCTCTTCGTGCGATGAAGCCCAAAAAGCAATTCCCATATTTCCTGGGGAAGATACGGGAGTCCTTGTGTACGTTATCTGAAAAATCTTATCAAATTACCTTTGTTTGGGTCCCCTCTCATTGCTCTATCCCGGGCAATGAAAAGGCCGACTCATTAGCAAAGGTGGGCGCATTAAATGGTGACATATACGAAAGACCAATCTGCTTCAACGAATTTTTTAGTATTTGTCGTCAGAGGACACTCAACAGTTGGCAAACCTCGTGGAGCAATGGTGAACTTGGACGATGGCTACATTCCATTATCCCAAAGGTATCAACGAAGCCTTGGTTCAGGGGGATGGATGTGGGTCGGGATTTTATTCGTGTAATGTCCCGACTTATGTCCAACCACTACACCTTGGATGCGCATCTGCGGCGTATTGGGCTTGCGGAGAGTAGTCTGTGCGCTTGTGACGAGGGCTATCACGACATCGAGCACGTTGTCTGGGTATGCGCCGGGTACTTGGACGCCAGGTCTCAGTTAAAGGATTCCCTTCGGGCCCGAGGTAGACCACCCAATGTCCCAGTCCGAGATATACTGGCAAATCGTGATTTCCCCTATATGTCCCTTATTTATACTTTCATAAAAACGACAAATATCCCAATTTAGCCCCTCTCTTTTTATTTCTCGTTTTAGAAGCTTTCTCTTGCCTTGTGGGACCGATCAGCTCCAGACTGCAACTATGTAACCGCCGTCGCACTTACCACTACGGAAACTGAAGCGAGAGCGACTCAAGGTCCGATGACTTTTGAAGGATTCCCCGCGGGTCCGAAGAATACCATCCGCCAATCCGACCTACTAGACTGAGGCGGTAATCTTTCGCTGATCTCCCGTTTGAGCGAAAGTTGCAAGTTTTGCTCTTCTCTCCCGGTCACCATCTACGCTTTCTCTCCCCTGTCCTTGATACAACTGCTTCTTCCCCCCTCTGAATATCTTGACCAAGCATAAGTCTCCGCTAAAAAAGTTTAAATTTGTATTCTGTATTCCTAGTTTTAAGATAGTTGTAATTTTACCTCTTTGTTAAAACTATTGTCCCCCATCTTGTAAATAGAATTGTATCCCTAGTCTTAAAACACCTGCGAATTTTCTCATAAATATTTGTTCCCCCTTTTGTGTACCAAACTATATTGTTAGTTTTAAGATAACTGTAAATATTTCCTAAAAAACTATTACTATTGAATTCCTTGTTTTAAAATTTTTTCATAAAAAAAATCTTTCGCCCCCTCTCTTGTATATAGAATCTTATTTCTAGTCTTAAGATAGCTGTAAAATTTTTCTTTTTTAAAAAAATATTTCAACATTGTAACCTCCTAGTTTTAAAATATACAAAATGTAAAGACAAAAAAATTTGGCACCGCCAAGCTAACGCATTTGTGCCTATCAAATAAACGAAATGAATAAAAAAAAAAAGAGTGACGTTGAGCCGACCCTGAAGCCTCCGTGCCTCAAGCTCGAGCTAGCCAAGAAAAGAGGCCTTCGGAGCCCACCCCAAACGGTCCCCGTGGCTTGACCAGGGACTAGGGGCAATATAAGCCGCGACCCTTCTGGTCCGGCCAGTAACAGGGAAGACAAGCCTTTTCTTACAAAAGAAGCCGTGGAGGGCCGAGTTTTACGTACCCAACGATTAAGCTTAACAAATTGAGTCAATAATTGTTATCGAGAAGGATTCTTCAACAAACATCGCTGTCTGCTGGCTCGTGGTAGTATCGGATTCTTACTGCAGTGGTAAGTCTACCGACTAAACCTAAACTTCTTGTTTACCCTTATTCTCATCCCCCCGTTCCATCGTTAAATATTACTTCAGGATGGATTGCGCTCCTGCTTTTTTATTTTGTGTTAATCGTTTGTGTTTTCTCCATTACTACTTTTTCTAATCCTTCTTGGTGCCGCTCGTTCCTATTTATATGCTAGCTTGTGCTGAGAATTCCTAGGTGGCGGTATTTCTCTGGATATCGATGCCCGTTTTCACGAGCCATATAGCTCTCAATAACTCCGACGGAGATATCATCGGCAGTGAATTTTTTTCTGACAACGACATCCCGATTTTCTTCGACTTCATGTGGTTTGTTCGTGTTTTTTCTTTCCTTAATATCCTGTTACTAGTTTGCTGACCGACATTTGCTGTATCTACTCACAAATATTGCAATTATCGCAACTTGTCGAAACAGGAACCGATCCGATGATACCGACCAGTTTGACTCACATCTCTTTCCAGCCACCCTCGCAATATTTCTTCCTTGATTTCCTCAACGACTTGTTTCTAGAGTGTCTGAACTCAAATGTCATATTATGTTTCAAACGGCTCGCAATAGTGTTTCCTGTTAAGACATTTTTAAAGGTAATTATTCTAAATCCTCATGCGATGGGTCTGAGCCCCAAAAACCCTCCCCGTGCGCACGGGCTGCGTGCTACAATTGTCCAAAAACACCGGAGTCATTTCATCTCAAACAAACTGAATCCGCAAAATTGTTACTAGTTCCGTCCAATAGAAAAATCTTGGGCGATAATGAAACTCGAAGTGTAGATGAAAGGAGCAATCACCAGCATCGGCGCACAGATGGAGAATCGGTTAGCTGAGGCAGTGGCTAAAAGAAGGCGAGTGTGCCATTTGACTCCCATTATTACCGCATAGATTTCTGAAGGTGATGGCATTTTGATTCTCTTCAAGCTTTAGCTAGATATATCAAATAGAAATAATTTTATCAAAAGTTTTGCTTGGTACCGAATATACCGGTACGTACTTATTTTTATTCCATACCAATATTTCCGTACCAAAAGTGGATCGGAAACAATACTTTGCGTATTGCTTGAACAAATTCGAAATTGCCTTTATTGTCAAATTTAATTAATTATCTTTTACTTGGTAGTATTACAAAAAATAAACTGATCACCTTTAGAATATTGACATATTGAAGTAGTTAAATGCAAATATCATTTTACCAAAACAGCTTCTTGTCGAATAGGGGGGGCACGTGCCCCTGCGTGCCCCTCCCTGGAGCCGCCAGTGGTATGTAGACGCTAGCAATCCTTCCGCACTTCATGCAATCTTCTTTGTCACTTTATATCGTAATAAAATGACAAAGAAGATTGCATGAAGTGCGGAAGGATTACTTGGGAATATCCATACCAAGAAATAATCCAATAGCATAAAATACTCTTAATTATAGCTTCCGAACTATCTTCCGCTTACTACATGATGAAGCTACAAAAAGCACATATTTGCATCACACATACTTATGTACACATACTTAAGCTTTGTTGCAAACGCACATATCACATTTTTAATAAAATGTGGAGAGGAAAGAAATTAAAGGGCATGTCGATCTCACCCCTATAGGGTGTCGGTTTTACCCGCTGTGTCTGGAAGATGTCCCTTTGTTTTTCAAGTTTTGCAACCAATAATTTTTGATGAAATCAAATTTCTGAAGCGCTGACAAAATTAGTCCTTGTTAGAATTTTTCTGAAGAAGAATTCTGCGCAGAAATTATAATTTTATTGGTTTTGTGGTAACCCAGAAAAAGGGTAAAGCTTAAGGTGTCGGTTTTAACCATAATTCCCCTATAAACGGAATGACGAGTTATCGAACGATTCAATACTGTGTAGCCCATTAAATCGACATCTTCTGACAACTGTTTTAGGACAGATATACATGCAATCAATCGGGTTTGGAAACTTCTAAATTCATTCCTTTATTTTTATTTTCCCGGGATCCCGGGATTTCCCGAGAAATTTTTCATTTATTACCTGAATCCCGGGAAGCTGGAAACCGTCGGGAAATCGACGCAATAGTGCTAAATTGTTTCTTTTCGGCCACCAGACAAGTAAGACGTGTTACCCGCATAGCTGATGTGCGGAGCGATTCCCCAAGAACGTGTTCGGTCTATTTCCACATTATTCAATGATTTTCTCAGTTTTTTGGGTTGTTTAATCAAATGTTTTATGAAAATTCACAAACTTTGCGAAAATTGTCCGCAACTACTCTTTGAAAATATTCAAATAAATACATGACAATCAAAAGACTTTCAAACTTGACTGTATATATTTGAGTAAAGGTTATGATAATACAAAAAGTCTTCAGATTAATGGTCGATGAAATACCTGCATCATTGAGGGTGACAAAGCATACCATTTCGACATCCAGGTCGATGTGTTTCTTGTTTAGCTGCAACAATGGAGAACATTCCGCTTAGCATAAATATATAGAAGCAAATAGCAACAGAACACGCAAAGCCATGCCAGTGGTATGTGGTAAGGAACTAAACGCATAGGTTGACCATACAACTCGTCTGAACAAATTTTTAGTGCAAAATCGTTTTGTAGAACATTGATTTTATCCTAAACTAGGTTGCTTTCTGCTATCCAGGAAATGTTTGAAAAATTCAATATGAAGTGCGAACAAATACTGTAAGCAGTGTTATTTCGTGTTTCAGATTGTGGAGTATTCCTTAAAACATATTGTAATTGGACACAAGCTTCATTAAAACCTTCGAGAGCAATGGGTAGCAAATTAGATAGAAGTCTCCCAGATTAGTCTGAATCTTAGTCGTGATCCTTTTCATTAATTTTAACTCAATCGAATTCCTCTTCCTGATTCTTAAATAGCTGTTACTGTTTGTTTGGTTTGAACGAATCGTACGCTGCCTTCAAATTTCAAAGTAACATAAAGCATATGTCATTGCCTTTCTGGTCGACTTTATT
Source organism: Topomyia yanbarensis (assembly GCF_030247195.1). Classification (NCBI taxonomy): domain Eukaryota; kingdom Metazoa; phylum Arthropoda; class Insecta; order Diptera; family Culicidae; genus Topomyia; species Topomyia yanbarensis. The sequence goes on along the minus strand of NC_080672.1, from coordinate 427,294,032 downwards.
TAAATTGATAATTTTGGGAAGGTAGTAAAAGCCAGAAAACATTTTATAAGACCAAATCATAAATGATTCATAGTGTCTGTAGGATTATTTTATAAAAAAAAAACAACTGGAGAATCGAATGCAAAGGTTTTCAGAACCGAGGGTCAACATCCCGAACGGGATGTAGACATTCTCACACCTGTTTCACCCAGCGCGATATTTAATAATTCCAGTCAAATTACAGGTTGTAGATTTTAAATTACACTACACCTCATTTCAGTGGAACTGTAAATTTTCCGCAATACACGTGTTTCAGACATTCATATTCCAACTAATTATACACGTGCCCGATTTTCAACCCCCTCTCTGTCGCATTCAATTGTACCGAATTATAATGAAACGAGGCTTCTCCGCATCAACCCGCTACAACAACGATTGTCCATTCATCCTGTCACCGTCACCTTCCGGTGGAGACGGAGGAGGTGTAAAATTCATGACGTGTGTGCATGACTAATAGCAGGGTAGACCACTTATGACAAGTGCCTTTTCACCTTCAGTATGCCCTCAACGCTTTCCAAACGGGTTATGATTGATACTAGTGAATGTCACCTTTATTTCATTTTTATTGCTTTCCACTTCATCCAATGTGCACCACTTGCCGGGGAGTACCGCCATCTAGCGATTCAGCAGAAAACTTCCCCAACCCCACAATAGCCTCCCATTTCCCATTCCCGAACCCAGAAGCTCGTGTAGCGACACGGATCGTCGGGTTAGGTCAATGGGTTGCATGTACAGTACTGTGTCGGTTTTGCCTATGCTTGTGTGTATGTACATCAAGCATAATTTATACCTGATTGTTTCCCACTCACCCGACACAGCCAGCTGTGACGATGTGTGATTATTTACTGGCGAACTGAGCAGCACCAGAACGTCTACGAAACTCCACACCAAGCTAGACGCCAACGCTGCAGAAGAAGCATCCTATACAAGTAGGTATACAACAACAACAAAAAAAAGAAATCATGAAAAGTGGAAAAGCATCACAGTAGGCAGTGAATTAAAGCGTTCCGTTTTCCTGCCCATTCCATTGCGTTCATTTTTTTTATTTTTATGAACCTGAATTGGCGAGTTTCTTTTGACTTTGTTCACCGGATCCCGCTACTGCAATCAGTGGTAGATGGTCCGGGCGAACATAAAATAATTTGAATTATAGATTTGGGAGCAATTTCGGACTCCCACGGACGAAGTTTGTTTTTAATGAGCTCCATTTACTCGTTTTCAGTTGATAAAAGAGCTCGGACCGGTACCTTTATTATAGCGACACAGTTTGAAAGCATTTTATTGGCCTGGTTGGTTTGAATGAAAAGTTCGTGTTATATACGAACATATAGCAGTGAAAATTGTGCTTTAACTTTTTCGCCGATAGTTTGAGCAAAAAACAGATGATGCAAATTACTCTGAACTATCTACCACTGAATTGCCGTGTCTTCTCATAATTTGCTGATCGGATGGAATGGGAGGGTAGGAAAAATAACAGCACAAAAACAAGCAGCAGGCACGTTGAACTCACAAGTAGTTCAAATCGCCTGCTAGTAAGTCTAAAGATCTTTACCACATTGGATAAGAAACTTTAGTATGTCTCTGAGTTTCAGTCGTCCAAACACGGTCTTGTCTATGTAAGGACGGCAGAAAACTCTAAATCGCAATTGAGCTACTGCTGGGCAGTTGCATGTCAGATGAGATGAGGTTCCGTAATCGAATTCACAAAGATCACATAAAAACGACTTAACATGCTGAATAGTTGCCATGTGATAATTGAGTTTGCAGTGGCCGGTTAAAGCGCTGGTCAACATGCCGCAAAGGAGTTTTAAAAAATACAGGAGATTTTTCGAACTCACTGGGTACGGTTGTTCCAGAAACGCTTTTGTTGTAGATTTCTCCAATAATTGCGGTGGACGAAACCCAGAACCGTATTTTTTCTCTTGTCCAACTTAACGAAATTGGGAGTGCGGACCTAGGACCAACGAAGTCAAACGCTTAACCTGCCCTGGTTAATTCGTCAGCTCATTCATTTTCTGTATACACAGGCTGCAATTGAATTGGAAACTTCTCAGTACTTTCTCTGATAATCATTCCTTAGTTTGCGTACCCTCCAATTACTTTATTCCGGAAAAATGAGAAGGTGTAAACTCTAGATTAATTAACTTCAACAAATTTAACGTTTTTTTCTCATCAGAGGACATTAAAATGGTTACAAGATTCGTGGAGCAGTAGAGATATCGTAAGGTGGCAACATTCTATTATCCCAAAAGCGTCGATGAAATTTTGTTTTAAGGGGATTGATATGGGTTGTGATTTCACTCAGATTTTGTCCCGAATCATTTCATATCATTATACGTTGGATTGCGTATCCTGTAGATTGTCGGAATATTGGGCTTGTGAAGAACGGGTTTTTGATCTCGTGGCGACGGATTATCACGACATCGAACATGTTATCTGGTCCTGCGACAAGTATTGTTGTGCCAGATTTCAGCTAAACGATTTTATTTGGGTTCTAGCTGTACGGCGATACAACTAATAAATGAGATTCACCTGTCACAATTATAATGTTGCTTTCACGAATATGTATAACAGTCAGAAAGTCTTAGGATTTTCTGAGAAATCGAGGGGTGTGAATAACCCCACGGTCTTAAGTTTCCCTGGATCCCCTATAATGATTCCTCGTTTACCGTCACCTAATCGTCGAGCCCATTTCTAAAATACCATTATGGTTATGGTTATACAATATCTCACTCAACTAGAAGTTGCTATCTTGGATTCCATAAGATCAACCCGTCACTTTCATCTCCATTTCTACTAGAGATGGTCAGGTTTCAATTTTTTCGAACCCGAGCCCGACCCGAACCCGAAAGCTTGAAAATTGAATAACCCGAACCCAACCCGAGCCCGAAGTAATAAAATTTTAAAAACCCGAGCCCGAACATTTTAAAATTGCAGAACCCGAACCCGACCCAAACCCGAAAATAAAAATTTTGTAAAAACTGAGCCCGACACGAACCCGATATTTCCAAAATTTAAAAACCCGAACCCGACCCGAACCAGAAAATTTATAATTCGAGAAACCCGATCTGACCCGGACTTGTTAATACGAAGAATCCACCAAAGATCCCGAAGATTTTTAAATTAAGGCATCCGAGTTGGATCCAAGGATCATCCAAAGCTCATCCAAAATAGTTATAGAATCACGCGAATCTGAAGTAGCACCATACGCGTCCAGTTATATCTACCTATGGCAAAACGAATTACTGACGAGAGAAATTGGCATTTATATTTACTATTATTAAACGTCGCATTTGTAATGTTCTGAGAAACTTATAAATCGTCGATATCTTAATCGGAAAGTAGGATAAATCAGCTAACGGCTAATGCATGGGGAAACAAGAGGCATAATGATGACAGATTCAAACAACCTTGCCCGTCGCACTTAACCACAATTTCGAAAACCATTCCTGTAAGAGTAGTTTTGTATAATTTTTTACATGTATTAAATTAAGCACTGTCATTTGGCAAGTCGTATTCGACAGTTTACACGACGTCACCCGCGTTACTGGTTGGTACGGTCAAACTTAAACTTGTGTCGAAGGGTGTAAATCAAGATTCTCTGTCGTGTTCTTGATGTCACATCATTAACTAGTACAGTATGCGCGCCAGTAGAGATGCCTCGACATCTCCAATGGAGTTATCGGAACGACTCCAAACTTCTACAATCCTCAAAATAGTGGAAATTCATATATTTTCATGAAAGAATTCGAATCATGCAACGGCCTAGCCCGGGGACAATATGACAGAAAGTGCTTGTTTCATATATGTACCAGTGATTTGATAGTGGCGCTAGCATACCTTTACCATATGAGTGCCATCGTTGATAGATTGTCTCTACTGCCAGTATATTCTTCTTGCTTGAACCAATATATTATTCGAATAATTTACTTTGTCTTGGTTTATTGATGATTATCATGAAAGGCAAATCGCATAGAGATTTTAGACGCGAAACATTGTTAAATGCTCTCTCATGAATACTCGTTTAAAAAAGAAAATAATTCGGACAGTTTTCGAATCTAAAGAGAAGAAATTTTATACATGAATAAAAAATACAAAAGTTGAGCATCAGAAAACATAACCAATTCTAGCGATTTAAAGCGGGGAAGTTTAGTACGATTATATGTGTCGTCCATTCGTATCCCGAAGTAAAGTACAGTAAACAAAGTTAATAGTATAAAAAGAGACTGGGTGTTGTGTGTAGACGCAAACAGCGTCAAGAAATGGTTGGGTGTGATCTGTTCAAAAACCCGAACCCGACCCGAATTCGAAAATTCCAAATTCGAAAAACCCGAACCCGAGCCGAACCCGAGAAATTGAAATTTGAAAACCCGGAACCCGACCCGAACCCGAGAAGTTTGAATTTACGAAACCCGAACCTGACCCGAAACACGTCGGGTTTGGATCGGTTCAACTCTAATTTCTATTCGTCAAGTCCGTTCCAAAAATATCCATATTAAATAGAAGAATCTTTCTCGTTAAAAATGCTAAAATGTTTTCGAAATCTTAAAAAATGTTACTAATTGCATTACTTAGTCTTGATAAAATTCAGTTAATATCTTAGGCCTTCAAAAAATTAAATAATAATAATTATTATCTATTGTGGGAATTTGAACGGCTGTCTCAGTCAACTATAAGCAAAACGACTGTTGGTTATTGTCGACAGACCGTAGCAAGTGACAATTTATTTTTGTTTTACTGTGTAAACCGTAAGTATATGTACCGTCTATGTTACATCTAACGACCTACTTTTTCAATATATCTAGGTTCCCTTGAAAAAGGTCAATATCAAAGGTCGAAGTGTCGGGCAATAAAAAAGGGCAACCGATTTCAACTTAAGTTGGAATAAGTCTAGCTAGGATCAAAATCCACGAATTGAATTTTTCCTAGAACTTCATTGGGATAAGTGAATGGATAAAAAATGGTCAGAAAGTAGTATGTAAAAATCAAAAAAAAAGCTGTACCAAATGCTTATAAATAGCATTTTGAAATATGTTGTGGAGGACCAGTTAGCTAAAACGATGAAAAAATTAAAATTATTTGCGGATAAAACATAAGTTTTTTTATGTCCCTCCCCTTGCATATCACAATAAGCCAGTACCAGTTTATTCAAGGTAAAATATGTTTAAATATAGACACAATCGTGTTTCCGATAATTTTATTATATAATCCGGTTTCTCATTAAGCCCCTTATGCCCATAACAACAACGTGTATACGCTTCAAACCCGCTTTGACATTCGCCGATAAAGGATAAAACTATGGGGTGCAGTCTGCTAAACAGAACGCGTGAGAGTATCTTGTAGGTGACATCGAGGCTCGTTATGCTTCGTTATAGTTATTACACTCGAGTTTGTTGTCTTATCATTTTGATTTACCCTAAAATATAGGTTCCGATTGAAATTGAAATATATGCGAGTCTTATTAAGCCGCAGGTAAAATGTCTTGAGAAATTAATAGAAGGAATAAGTAAACAAATATTTAACAAATTAGATCAAATATGCAAAAACTGAAACAAAATCGGTTTTATAGCTTCGAAAAGCTTTAGAGTTACTCGTTTATATTATATCTACACGGAAAATAATTGGTTCATAAATTCATGAACAAATAATTACAATTCCGTTAACTGAACGATTTACGAAAATCGTAACCAAGTTCCTGAAATTATGTATACAGACCAGATTCGATTATCCGTAGGGTGCAGAAAAATTTCGCTTCAGCTAATCGAATCAAAACAAATGTTTTTTTTTCTTCATTAAATATAGTTGTTTTATGGAACTATTTTTTGGTCAAACCGTTTAAAGAAGTGAAATGAATATCGATCACTTTATATTCTATAAAGTGATAGTAAGACATGTATGGCATAAGTTATATAGCCAATTTAATTTATTTTAAAGAATTGTGTTCGATTAAATTGGAGTAATATACTTTGGTCTAATAATAATCAAAACGCACATAACTAAATTCTTTGCGTGAAACTTCAGTCAACTTAATGCTGGTTTCGGTAAATTCAAACAGAAATAACAACTGAATTTAAGATTGCGCACCACTGGTTTGTATACAACAACAAAACTTCGGGAATCTTCTAAAAGAAACAATCGCTAGATTCCACTGAGAAGCCCAAACATTTGTTTCAAAACCAAACAACACAGGTCCAATAAGGGGAGGCCTGCTGAACGGTCTGCCTGGCGTCGCCCAACGTTTGTCCAACGAAGGACAGATGTTGGTCTTAAAGGTTGTTCGGTGCATCTACTCCGTGAAGAATTATTACCGCTGTTCATTTCAGATCATTGCAATGTACTGACTACAGTGATGATCCTATTTTATTAGTCCCAGTCAATATGAAACAAAAATTTTCACATTTTGTCAGTCTTCAATACATAAAGCTGTCAAAACCGGTCTTTGTATTTATTCTAAAAAATTACAGAGAAAATCACAGTTTTTAAAGTTTTGTTCTTCCAGTAATTATAGCTGGCATCACAGGAAATTATAGTTTGTAGCCCATCGAATAGGTGCATAAAATTTTATAGCACACTGCATTCAATTGAATTTTTTTTTCTTTTTTTTTCCTTTTTACATTTCTTATAAAAGAAATGTATAGAATTCGCTCAAACTTTCAAGATTTTTTCCGAGACCCGGAGGGCCGAGTCTTATATACCAATCGACTCAGCTCGACGATTTGGGACAATGTCTGTGTGTGTGTGTGTGTCTGTGTGTGTGTATGTAACGGACAAATTCTCATTCGTGTTTCTCAGCAATGGCTGAACCGATCTTATCCAAACCAATTTTAAATGAAAGAACTAAAAAACAGTATGAACGCTATTAATTTGTTTTTGATTCTGATGTTTAGTTTCCAAGATATGAATGTTTGAATGTGTAAAAATGGCGTTTTTTGCAGTTTTTTTAAATTATCTGCCGAAATTGACAATATAGATTAACACTATATGTTTTTAGACAGCTTCAACAAATACCTTTCAAACAAGCTATAGATTGTTGAAATCGGACCATTATCAAAAGAGATATTTAACATTGAATGCGGACGAAAGATTTTTATCATTTCCCATTGCCAGAAATATGACCAAAAACATGTAATCTATTATTAACGCCAAAACGGCTTATTTTAGGTCAATAGTATCTTCGGAGAATATAATAGAGGCAATACGCCCTTTCTTTTGGTATTGTGCTTTTACTGATTAATCTCCCTATGAGTGAGATATTATCACAAATTTTCTTGGAAGTGGTTATATCGAAATGATGCCTTCAGCAAATTTGTAGCTCTTACTTTTGCGAATAACTTTACTGAAGACATAAAATATCTATTTTGAATACTTTAAAATTTATGGCTTGTTGTTTGTGGATTACCTTTTGTCGCCCATTTATTGTTCAATATAGTAATAATCCATTGAAATAAGCCAAACATTATTACGATAAAAAGAATTTTGTATTTCATTTTTCTATCTACAACCGCTAGAAATAATCACCGAACACTTCCAAGTTGTCTGGAAGGAACTTGATACCTTATCAGTGCAAAAATGTTCATTTGTACGAACCGTCTGACTGCAATTTTTCTAACTTATAACCAACGGATCGATCGGAAACATATCGGAAAATGAAAGTGAAGTAAATAACTCCAAGCAACGGCGTAGCCAAGAGAAGGTTTTGGGGTTTAACAACTTCCCTCCCTACCACACCCAAAAAATATTGGATTGCAATTGAAAATTTATTGATGCAGACTGATTTAATTCAGTATTACAATAACAATTATCTGATCCGTACATTGATAACCTGTTGTTGAAAACATCATGAGGACTTTGGATAAATTGTCAGAATGGGGTCCTGATATGTAATTGATCTATTGGTCTTGATTTCACAGTTGCCTAATATCATCAATATCAAATTCCTGCCTGAAATCATTCCAATAGAAAATTCCAGAGTTCTGTAATCAATCATAATCCTCAGATTTCTTTTCAAATTGAGCTCGCTTTTGTAGAGATGTACTGTAATGAGGGTCTTTATTTAATAGAAAGCGAAGTAAAAATTGATTTAATGTCTATGAAACATTTGCTAAAAATGTTTTTGCCTTTCTCACTCACTCTAAAATTCGTCAATCTAATACCGACCGGGAGGGCCGAGTGTCATATGCCAATCGACTCAGTTCGTCGAGATAGGAGAATGTATGTGTGTATGTATGCATGTGTGTGTATGTGTGTTTGTGGAAAAAAAATATGACCTCTGTTAATCAGAGATGGCTGGATCGATTTGCACAAAGTTAGTCTCAAATGAAAGGTACAACCTTCCCATCGGCTGCAATTGATTTTTTTTATTGATTGGACTTCCGGTTCCGGAGTTAGGAGTTGAAGAGTGCAATCACACAGCAAATTCCCATATAAACTGAAATGAAAAATTTTCAAAATCAAATTTGTATTTTTGATGCCAAATGACTTTATAATGCATGAACCATTGAGATTTGATATAAACTCGAAAAAATAATGTTTGAAAAAAATTGATTTTTTGGACTTTTTTGCCTTTCTCATATAGAAAGGTTATGCAATCACTCTAAAAATCGTCAATCATACCGGCCCGGAGGGAGTATGCAGTGAGGGGTTACTGTTTTAAAATTAAAACTAGTTTAAAATTTCTTAACAAGTTGAAAATTTTCGGCAGGACCCGGACCTCCCGGATCTTACTATGTGATACTGAAACATCGCTTGAAACCAGCGGCGGTCAAGCGATGTTTCAGTATCACATAGTATCTCAAGATCGTGGCTGTCGATCCATTGTTTGTATGTGCAAATCGTACTGAACATGTAATATTCATTTCCACCATAGTATTGAACATAACCAGCCATGGAATCGTAGTCTGGACAAATGAGAAAAGCCCAATTGCACCACTAGGTGGATCAAAATAGGTTTTTATTTTGGGAATGCGTCGAGTTGAGACGAAAACGTAATATGATTAATAACGAGGATAACACTTTCCGAATGTAGAGCGAAATTTATGAAAAATGACGATTTCCATTCGACTCTAGCAGGTCCTGGTCGATTTTGATGAGAATTTGATTTTTGTTGTATGACCAATTATATGTATAGGTCAAATGTTCCAAAACAATAATTTAAGGTCAAGATAGCATCATTTTGAAACCGCCAATTTCGGAGGTTTAGTATCTTCGATGAGTTTTACTAACGAACAGCGCATCATTTGATAAAGTAATTTTGACGGTATATCGTCCAAGAAGTATTTATGGTGAATTTTCTCAGGTTAATATTCATGACTACAATAAAGTCTCAACAAATTTGCTAAAGACACGAACTCTGTTACTATTGTCTGAAAAATTAATTCTGCATAATTTTAAAACTTCAAAAATTACGGTTTCGGAATTATGCCGTTTGGACAATAAGATCGATTTTCACCAAATCCCCACCAATTGTAGAATTGGTATTGTAAAAAAACCTACGGGCGATACTTCAATGCTGATAGGTGGGACCGAAAGATTAACCAACGCCAAAGGGACTATATTCTATATATACTATCATTTTGTCAATTTCAATAGCAAACACAAATTTTAATTTAATAATTTCAAATACTTTATGAAATTTTGGGTTTCGATCACTGAATCATGCAATCTAGGATGTAAAAACACAATAGTTCTTAAATAGGAAATAAAACCAAGTCTGGAAATATTCACTGTTGATTTTCTTTGAATGGTATCACTGCTACTATCGCTTTTTTCAAGAAAAAGCGTTGATTTCTTAGTTCTCAGTCGCGTTGTAAATTTGAGTAAAGTATAAACTTCAAATCGATTAAAAAAAATCGATTTTTTGGCTCAGTACAATATACATAACCCCTTTAGGAAAATTCAGTTTTCCCACCACAATGCATTTATTGAGGAATTTAGATATTTTATTAACAGAGCATTAGCAATAATTCGTTTGTATGTCTATTTTATTGGCCATTTTTTCGCTTTCCCATTGATTTGGTTTGAGATTTCTAGCACTGATGTTGTCCTATGCTGATTTGAGCGATTCTCTGAGTCCTGCCACTATCCCATGTAGTATGTGTTATCAAAAACATCGCGAAGCATCAAGTTCTAAAAGTTCTGAAACGATATAATATCCGAAGAGAGTGATAAGAGTTATAAGAAATGTCTCATCACACTGTTAGGTGGATTAAAAGCGTTTTTCCTTTTTTTGTTGATTAAATGATATATTTTTTGTTCCAAATTATTGTAATTTTCACGAGAGTTCAAAATTTTGTGCTTCCAGGAATTGTACTTGATATCCATTTTTATCGATTTTTGTATTTAAATATTGGGTCAGAAAAAAGTTTTTTTGTTAAAAATGTGAAATTTCTGTATTTCTACGTATTTTTGTGAATATATTTTGAGAACATAAAATTCTGGTCTTCCGGAAACTGTAGTTAGTGATTGGTGTACGAAAATATGTAAGCCATCGCATCGAATTCAAATTATATGCTAAATAGGTAAATTTTCTGTATTGCTACGAAGTTTTCATTATTTTTTAGAAAATATTTATTCTTTCAGAAACAGTAGTTGGTATCAAATAATAAATTATAGATGTGTAATGTAGTTTGAGAAAAATAATGTACGGATAATCGAAACAATTTCTTCGGATGGTCATACTACGGATAATCGAAACTACGGATAATCGAATATGGCCCGTACTAAACCTCGTATTCATCAGACTATGTGTGTTTTCAAAAAACTAGGCCACAAAAAACTGTATGCATTGCATGGCACTTTTTGGTTGGGTTGCTGTGGTTGCTCCCTGGACATGTTTAGTTTTTATGACGATACTTGCTCATACTTTGAAGATACACTGGTTGGACAACTTATGATTTCAAGATCGGCGTTTCAGTCAACAAAAATCAAGTTCACTAGTTGCTCTCCTTCTTCAACGTTTCGGTCCTTATTGCACCTTTTTCAAGGAATCGATAATTATTTTGTATTCTGTTGTCGTTTTATTCAAGCAAAACAATATGGCTGTCATACTACCATTTATCCGTACGGCTGATAAACCAACTCGTCTTAATTTAGCGATTAAATCAGACACGATTGACGTCACTGGTTTGTATAAAGTGTATCATCGAAAATAACTGATATTTAAACGATGTCCATGATTGAGGAAGATATAGCGCGATTTTCGTAATTACTCATCACGTTTTCATGTCATTTTATTCGTGAGTTTCTAATTCACAGTTTTCTGACAGAGTAGCATGTTTTATGTTCACTATTTCAGAGTCACGATAGTCGTAAATATTATTAACATTTTCGTGAAATTTTATTCGCGAGTTTCGTGTTGCATTTTTCTGATAGAATGGTGTGGCTTTATGATTTCAAGATCTCATTCAGGATTTTCGTAAATTATATACACGTTATCGTGATATTTAATGTTTGAGCTCATTTTCGAATTTGACACCTAGAGTAATGTGACTCATGTTCACGTTTAATTACAATGGGATTTTTTACTCGGAGTAACGTGACAATACAAAATTGGATCATAAAAGCGTGACAGATTCGCGGTATCTTGTTTTGTAAGCTATCACGAACATCTATAAAATATAATATAATATATCTATAACGAATTTTATCAAATGAATAAAGTTATTCGGGGTTCTAATAGTTTTCATATATTTGATGCTCGCACCTATTACTAGTCACTAGAAGCTGGACACAACTATAAAACATTTAATGAAAAAACCCATTTTTTTGAAATGATGAACGTACAAATTTCAACACCACATGAGTTGCCTGAAGTTGAAAATGATTACGGATGTTTTCTAAATATCACAAACACTCAAGATAGATCGTGAATCATGTACTACGAATCATGAACCAGTTCTCGAATTCGTGAACAATATTTTATGATTTTGAGAACCATTTCATGAGTAAGCATGGTCAGTAGACCGGCAACAATTTTGACTTTTTTTCGGAACACTTCTAATTCAAATGGATGTGCAAATCACATGCAAAATATGAGCTTTTTCTGATAACTCTAGTTCACCCACAAGAGGTTTTAAGTTTCTATGGTAATATATATGGAAACTAGGAAATAAAAACTTTAAATTAAATAAAAAAAATCCACATAGCATAGCTTATTTAATAACGAACAGCTTTGTTGAAGATTGCATATTTATTGGAAGTTCCCCGACAAAGTTATTTAACTTCGAAGACCAACCACCTTAATCGATATATCTGCAGATTATGGAATGCACAAGATGATACTAGCATTTTTAGTGAATTTTTTGTTTCTTTTCCCTATTTTTCAAACATTTTACCATACAAACTTGAATAGAGTAACTAGAATGTGAGTGAGCTAGAGTTTTTAGAAAAAGCTCATATTCGACAAATGGTATGTGAAGCCAATTAGCTTTTGATTTAAAGTGTTTCGAAAAAAAGTCAAAATTGTTGGCCATTGGTCAGGTCTCTTATACAACAAATTATGAATCATTTAACGTTTCCATGAATAAAATTTTATGATTTTGTTAACTATTTCACGAGCACGAATGGTCAGTCGCTAGGAATTATCCGTTTTCGATCTTGAGAACTATTTCACGAGCTCGAATGATATGTCGTGACTATTATACCAGGGATCATGAACTAGTTCACGAAAACATGAAAATTATTTCATAGTTCTGTGTAATATTTCACGAGCATCAATAGTGAGTAGTGACTAATTCGCTAGAAATCATGAATCGTATACATGAATAGCATTTTATGATCTTGTGAATTATTTCACGAGCACGGATATTGAATCGTAACTAATATACTAGGAATCATGAACAAATTCAGTAGATGAAGGGATTAATAAATAGTATTTCGGGTTTCGTGAAATAGTTCACGAGAATTTTTTTTTAATTTTGTGAATTACTTCACAGCCACGAAAACCAGATCATGTTCAAGCTGTAATAAATCATGAATCCGTTCATGTTGCATAGTTGAACTCTGAATAATGTTCCAAACTCTATGAATAAAATCATGATTTGACCTTTGGTTTTATGAATAATGTTCATATAGTTGTGAACTAGTCGATTTGGTAATGGACTGTGGGACTGAAGTTCACAAAACAAAAACAAATATCTTCACTAATAATACGGCGTCATGGCTGGGAAATGGAACTTAAAACATGATTTTTGTTCAATGTCCTGTTTTCGTAACGTAAAAACGTGGTTGTTCCAGAATTCATAATACTTATTTCACGATTTCAGAAACAATTTTTTACGTGTACAATTTTTTTACGTTCAGAAAATTACAGTTTACAGAAAATTTTGCTTAGTATTTGAATGGAGAATTTACGTTTCTCCAAAAAACTGCATATTTGTATTTTAGTATATTTTATCCCCAAAATCCGCTAGAAACTTTTCCGGTCTATGCAGTTCAGTGGGAAAATATCTTAGAAATTGAACGAAGCTTTTGTGACATTTGTCCGAATATGAGAAGTTGGGGGTCTAGGAAGTCTTTTTCATTCATGTCAAATTTTAATTTTTTTGTTGCATATATCACACTTAACAAGGCACATTTTATAAAAATTGATCAAAGATTAATAGAGATATATGCTCGAGCAAAGGATAAAATTTGACATGCATGGCAAAATACCCTAGAACCCCAACTTCGCCCATTTAGATAAAGGTCACAAAGGTTCCGTTCGATTTCTGAGATCTTTTCCCATTAGAAGAACTGCAAAATATGTATATGATATAGAGCAAATAACGGAAAATATATTAAAAACAGGGGACTTTGGGGCTAAAATGTCCGGAAACCCCAATTTTCAGCTTTAACAAAACAATTTGTCTTGCGGGACATCACACATGACTAGTTGTTTGTCGAGGAACACAAGCTGTGTCTCCGTTTTTGGAGCTAGCATCAATCCGGTGCTAGCTTAGCCCTAGACGGTTAGTTAGAGTCGAATTCTGATGAGAAGAACTCGAAACGCATCTCCATAACTAATTTATATATGTTATACCAGTTTGGCATAGCTGAAAAAATGTTTCCAATAATGATCTTCACTAAAGCAATAGCCATATATTTTAGGTAGTTCACTTGCTTCTATAGTTATGCTCTGAAGCATATCTCTAAAACTACGCAATTCAATTTTCGGAATATTATTCATGATTCAGGTGAAGTTAACAGTGCAATCAGTGTTTTTCGCAGTATGGGTCTGATTTACGGAGATCATTCATGGTGTCACCAACTTTACTAAATAACGCGAAATTTCCATTCAGTATATCCTTGATCCGATTTATATAAGTTTCGCACTGAGAGTGTTGCGCAATGGTTTAACCGTAAGGCAATTTCCCAATAGCCATTTAGTTCATCGGTATCTGGATGGAAAAAAAAACATTTTAGTCAGATTTGTCGCAGTTTCCTCCAAAATAAAACTATAACAGTAACCCCGATATCTGATAGAAACGAAATAACTTTTTAAATGAACGATGCTTCCTGATCTGTATTGAGAGAATCGGTTAAGAAATAGGCAACAGGTAATCTCTACGCCTCAGCATCACCAATGAACATGAACAGAAGAGCTTCTTTGGCCAATTGTGAATCTACATTTACCCTCTTGGGAGTAATAAAAGATCAATTATGCCTACGACCACTTGAGAAGCATTGAGTCATTAGATAGAGACATCGATATTTTTATTTATAGTATGGATTAAGAGATGAACAAAGCATATCCCAATCAAAACACAAAAGAGTATTAAATTTTTACTAAATGCTATGAAATATAATGCATCATTGATTTAGCTAAGTATATCTAATATTTCAATTTTTTCGTTTTCATAAACTTTGCTTCATTTTAAATACAAAATTATCACGAATCAATGCCGTTTCTTCATTTCAAAGATATGCACAAAAAAAACAGTATTTTCGCCAATGAAAAAAGGATTATGCGATAACCGTTTTCCACAACTCCCCACCAAACGGAGCGACTGTTATTGTACCTTTTTTGCTTCAGATTCAACAAAACATCAATCTTTTGCTAAGCCGGGTGCCGACAGCGAAAACTTTGAGGCCACCGCCGGCACAAAAACAATCCGCATCGATAGCGGGCTTAAACAAAAGTCGGTCTCGAAGCGGGCCCCAACAAAATCCGCAATTAATCATTATTCGAAGGTAGTATCATCGGAATGTGTAAACATCGATCCTTCAAATTTGTTTTCGTCTAGCTTCCCTCCGCTTGGATCTATTTACTCGCGGTTCGATTTATTCGAGCGGAGGATTTTTTTTTTTTTGGGGGTTCCTGCTGATAGTCCGGCCAGTTTTAATTGAATGAATCCTTCCGCCGCGGATAAAGGTTCTGACGGCAAATATTTTGGGTGGATCGAAGTTTCCGAACGGAAACACATTAACTTCGCGGCAGCTATGCGTGTTAATCTGCGTACTGACCTGGAAAAGGAAGGAGAAAAAAACTCATTTTAGCAAATCATTCCAATCTGGGCAACATAAAAAAACCGACAAAAACAAGTGGCGAGTTTCTGCGGCTGTCGGTTGTCAGCGCCAGTAATTGCATAATAATGGTGCCCATTTTCAACCACAATTCTCATTGCAAACACTTAATGGACGTTTTTAATACCTGTGAATTGTCGTCGGGATAGAGAGCAAAGCTACTGCAGCGCAGCGTTCGTTTTTAATCCACCTCTCATAACCAGAAGAAAAGACCACGAGGTGTTACAAAAAGCACAAAAAGCGGTCGACATCGTAAATTTGTTCACCTCCCACTCGTTTCTGTTTCGAAACAATTGTCTCTAAAGGAATTTCAGTGAACGCAGATTTGGATTTTGTTTTTCTCATCACGGAATGTTGCTGGGAAACTTTCAGCGGTTTAATTTAATATATCATGACTATAATCAAATATGTAGATCTTGTAATTTTGAAACGCAAAAATTTTCTCAGTTTATATCAAATTAGAAAAATAATCATTCATTGACCCAACGCTCAACAGCTCAAGTTCGAGTTCCGAATGCCGAAAAGCAGAGCACGGGCAAAAGTACATACATTATAAATTACACCTGCAGTATGTGTGTGTGTGTGTGTGGGTATATGTCTCTCCAGTTCCACTTCTGGCACACCCACATGAGGTCGTCGGCGAGAGGATGTAATAGAAATTTGTTCCACTTTGCGCTGCCCGGCACTTTTTCTTCTTCCATCCACTGGATTTGCCTACCTTGGCCGGGGTCGAATTTTTACACCCACCGACAATGTGCTGGTATTTCACACCACTCGCTCCGGTGTGCCTATGGTATGGTACACGGACCTGGGTCAGGGAAAGGTGAACCGAGTGAAACTCGATTGCTGGGAAAGTCATTAATAATACGGATAATCAGATTTCGGAATGCATTTGCCGCAGTGACAGAAGGTGACTGGAATGGCGCAGTTGGCCACAATGGTTGATGTAGTGTGGGAAAAACTGATGCTTTGATGATGTAACGAGAATTAATAGCGTTTCCGAAGAATTGAGATTTATGTTTTGGTTTGGTCCGTTTCGAACATAGTTGAGCAATCAGTTGATTTGATTGAGCACTTGGACGCCAAAATTTTGGATTCATTCAACAACATCGTTAGTGATTGATAAATTATAGTAAATCACCACAAAAAATGCGACCGCAGGATAAAACGAACTTTAAATTTATTGCATAGCTGTCACTCTTAAACATACCATTCAATCAACGCACTGCTTCCCATCAATGAAAACAAAAAACTCACACTAAATCACACTCCGATGCTGGTGGAATAAATTGGCAACTAGACACTGCCACTCAGAAAGAAAAAATCCAACAGCGATTTGCTTCGATAAATAAAAATAATCACCATCCCCCAACCGGTTTTAACAACGATGCGCTGCTGGTTCTCGCCTGGGCTGCATGAAATATCGTATATGTTGCAGCATTCTATGCAAGCGCAATTCGTCATCGATTTTCGCTGCCGAGTCCCAGCTGCGACACCCTGTGCAGGATGAGTGAGAGCTTGGCTCCGTGCTTAACTGGGTAGCTTTCGGATCTGGCGGAAAATGTTTTCCCCTTCACCACTTCCCAACGGGATGGTTTATGCTTATGGTGGTATAGCTACCTGCAAAAAACCAAACCCGATTAAATCTAGCAAACAGTGAGATGGAACTTTTCTTATGTCAATATACGCGCGGGAATTATTTCAAATAATCTCAAATTAATTCATTGCATTACATTGAATATTCGTTTTCGGAATTCGGTTATGATTGTAATAACAATCTTGAATTAAAATTATAAGCCTTGCAAAAATGTTGTTCAATCTCAAAGAAACCCGATTTCTCCGAGCCCCGCGAGACAAAAGGTAATTTAAACATTAGTACTTATTTTTGGTTCCTGCTGATAGACCGGCTGGTGCTTATCTGCAGTTGACTCGTGGTAGGAGGGCGATTGGTCTAATTCAACAAACCGGGTCAACATAAAACGAGTTCTACTCATACTAACGTTGGCCGCTCCTTCAGCGCTCTTTAGATAATGGCTAGGGATGTGAGCTTTGCTCCTTTGTTGGAATCTCCCTAATAACGACGAATGATAGGGTTCTTCGTTCCTTGCAAAGAATCCTGGAAAACACGGCAATGTGCTTACCAGGCAATGCTAATATCCTGGCTCTCTCCTGTTTCTGTTTGCTCTGTAGGAGGGCAATACTCGTTTGGCTTATCTTCCACAGCGAGAGTGACTTGTGCTTTTGTATTCCTTGCGCTTAGCTGAAGAAGTAAAATTCTACACCAAACTGAACCCAAAAAACCGTTAACAAATGTGAAAAATTTGCAGGTTAATGTGAACAGCACTGAAAAGTAATGCGCATTACGCTTTGAAATGTGAGCTATTTATTTTTTGTAATTTTCAACAAACCTGTGTTAATGTGATACCCTAGCGAGCTACAGAAGGAATGAAAGAGTGCATAATAGTCTCTTTTTAAATCATTAGGTAATAAAAAGCAATTAAAATGACGAGCAATCTAGATTCGCATTTCTGTTTGATGCCAGCGTATACTAATGTTTCCCATAAAGTCTACCTCTCGGGCTTTAAAAATCTGTGTGTCAAAACATTGCCAGATGTGGTAACACTATTCACACTTCACTATTAAAAGGCTTAGTCCATAAGAAGAAATGTATTGGAAATATCTTTACCTTCCATAGCAAACATTAGATCGCGGCGGCGGTCAGCTATTACCAATTTAATAAGGAGTTTTATATACAGTGCTATGAAAATGAGTCGCTTTGGTTATGCAAATAATCCTTTCTGATTTTAGTAATAGTCTGCATTTTATTATTTTCAAAATTTCATATATTTTGCCACATGTAATTTTAAATGTTCGTTCATTTGATGGTATTGAAAGGGATCACGTATCTGGCGGGAAATTCCATTCGAGCTGACATTTTTTCGGAACTAAGTAAGATTTCTGTGCTTGTTTAATATTTATTTTATAAAGTAGCGAACTAATTGATAGGGCTTTAAATGTGCATGGGGAAAACGCATGGTTTTGTCTGAGTGGAACGATGACTGCCAATTCATATATGATGTTCACGAGAACGATCGAAAATCAGTTATCAATTTGCGGCATGCAAAATCATGTGCATTGATTAATAATTGTTCATATTGCATTAAGTACTTTTATATACTTTAGAGTAGTACATGCACCATATTATTAATTGCCACACAACCAGGCGTCCCTTCTTTATTAGTTGCATTTTCTGTACTTTCTTTAGAGGTGGTCAGATCATTCTCACTTCAAATTGCAACTTCATTCGTTATTGAGCGTTCAGTCGAGACAGAAGTCTTTTAGTACCAGTCCGTACATTCTATAGCGACAAAAAATAGTGCTAATCCGCGTTCAAGTTTATTTTGCGCATTCCCTACCTCGTCTAGGTTTCAGTGTTTTTTCCCTTCTTTTGTGTTTCTGTTTCTGAGTACCGTTAGCCAGTTAGTGACCAGTGAAGCAGCGTTCTTCTAGTAAGCCGTCCGGATACCGATACATACACAAGTTAAGTATTAGTTTACGTTTCCCCTTCTTGGTTGTCTTACTAATGTGCACTGGGCAAAAACGATTTTTCCTGACGGCGGTTCATTTCAAGGTGAGATGGACGTCGAAACAAAATCGGCTCCCCGGCTCAAAGTACATCCGAGCTCGGCCACAGGGCCATTCGTGATCTTCTTTCGGACCAAAGATAAAAAGTGTTTGAATCTGTAGCAGATTTCTCGAGTTCTGACGGATCGGTATTCGGCCGTGACAGAAATATCGAAAATTCAGGGTGTATATTCCAGCTAGCAGGGTTGAAGTCAGTGGGGTCGTTTCCGATTCGAGTCTGAATTGCGAGGACCTGCTAAAATATGGGACTGGCTGTTTCAAAGACCCCATGCTTAAGCCAGTGAAGATACTGGAATGCAAACGATTGACGACAAAAAAATATGCGTCGACTCAGACTCTTATCGGATGACCTTCACTGGCTCTGCTCTACCCAACTACCTCCTCTATGACAACTACCTACTCAAGGAAGTACTGGTGCAAAATCGAAGCAAGTCGCTCCCGGTCTCAGTAACCTGAGCTCAGAAAATGAGTTCCCAGCACTTCCAGGAAAATCAAAAAACCCGAAGTGTTCCCATATCTCAGCCAGAGAAAGAAAACAGCGCTGACTTAATAAATTTCTCTGTCATTGTGGCCCGTATTTGTTAAAATACGTACATGATTAGCCCCTCGTTCACGAGCAGCACCGTGATCAAATGAGATCGACGTCATGCGTCAAAGCAGAGAGCAGAGACGATCGTAACAATTAGCTGGACTTGATAGGTAGAAACCACATGCAAGAAGGTTGTATTAGCTAAGGTTACACTCCCGTGAAATATTTAAAGCTATACCCAGCTAGTTTCTTTTAGTGAGCTTAAACAAGAGAGTAAAACTAAATTAATACGCGATCGCGAGTAGGGTGTGCTATTGTGCAGGTGATTAGTTCGATCTGTGCTATCAGTGCAGGTGATTAGTTCTATCTACAACCTTCAACGATCAATCATTCCTATTAACATAATTTCAATCGTTTAGCAGATAATTATATCAAGGATTATTCTAAGACCCGCGACAATATTGTATTCCACGGAAGTGATCTGAAGTAAGATATATTTAATATGCCTGGGCATCCCTTAGTAGCCTATTTCTCTATCACAGGTAACCCGAACATAACCTATACAACCGCAGGTCAGTCGAGGCAATTGTCACCAAAAGAGAAAGAAACTAATTTTAAGTACATAGTACAAATGAATTTGAATTTAATGTAATAATAAATGAATTTACAGTTCGAGTCTCGTCGAACGGACTGCGAAAAGTTTCTTACAGCGTTAAATATTTCTGACCCCCTTAAAAGCATCTTGATAAGCTTTCTCCCCGTAGTAAAAACATTCTTGATGCAGTTCACTGCGAAATGGCTCCTCCTCTCGGATATTGTATCCTTCGATGGCTAATTCATCGAACGAAGTCAAGAATTTCATCACTGTTCTACAATGGAATTGCAGAATCATTATCCCGAAAATCAATTCCTTTAAAATCTTACTAAATAATTTGAAATGCGATTCAACTCCCACGGTACGGCATGGGGTTGCCTTCATGACGATAATCGATCTACCCTACTCCATGAGCTTTGCGACAACTTCAATATGACCATTTTGAATACGGGTGAAATGACACGGATTCCTACCCCTCCAGCGCGTCCGAGCGCCTTAGACCTGTCCCTCTGCTCCACATCGCTGCGGTTAGATTGCATGTGGAAGGTAGTCTCTGATCCCCACGGCATCGACCATCTGCCAATCGTAATCAATATTTCTAACGTTTCATCTCATCGCCTCATTCAAACTCAATGATCCTGCTTCAGTTTACGTCGCAGAACTTGCTACTATTCAGTATACCCTTGGGATCATTGATACTTTGCCCATCGATCATTACTTGTCTCGGATAGCCTCAGTTCAATCGAGGCTCTCCGTGCAATGAAACCTAGAAAGCACATTCCATATTTTCTGAGAAAAATATGGGAGCGCCTGCGTGCTTTGTTTGTAAGATCGTACAAGATTACCTTAGTTTGGGTTCCCTCGCATTGCTCCATTCCAGGTAATGAAGAAGCGGACTCTTTAGCTAATGCGGGCGCTCGACAAGGTGACATATATGATAGACCAATTAGCTTCAGCGAATTTTTCAGTATCACTCATCAGAGAACCCTCGAAAGTTGGCAAACTGCATGGAGCAATGGTGAACTGGGAAGGTGGCTACATTCGATAATCCCTAAGGTATCGAAGAAACCTTGGTTCGAGGGGATGGATGTGGGTCGGGATTTCATTCGCATGATGTCTCGGCTCATGTCCAATCACTACACGCTGGATGCTCATCTCCGGCGTATTGGGCTCGCGGATAGCGGTATCTGCGCTTGTGGCAACGGTTATCATGATATCGAACATATTGTCTGGGCACGCGCCGAGTACTGTTCTGCCAGATCTCAACTATTCGATTCCCATCGGGCCCGAGGAAGATCACCCAATGTTCCGGTTCGAGATGTACTCGTAAGCTGCGATCCCCTCTATATGTCCCTCATATACACATTCTTAAAAACCATCAATATCAAGATCTAACTGCCCCTATCTTTTTCCTAATCATTCTCAGAAGTGCATTTCTTCCGCCTGGTTTGATGCGACTCCAAGACGAGACAAAACATCTGTCGAATGACCTAACAACATGAGACCTACAGTACAACATCACACGCGCAAAGCGGTGTGTTGCCGATCCGCATCTGAGCCGTACTACAAAGTCGTCTGGAGGAACCGCTGCCGGCTCGAAGAAGGCCGCCCAGTGTCGCAATACATGATGCATTCATCCGAATCTGTAATCCTTGTCGTTGATTCCTGATGCCGGAAGCTTAAAGTTTATATCTACCCCCCCCCCCCCCCCTCTCTGCCAGCCTTGTCCGCCCTCTCTCCCATGTCTTTTATACACAGATGTAGGATTTAACCCCCCTTGAATATCTTCCTAAAATTTTGGTGCCCCCCTATCTTCTAGTTTTAGTTGATCAATATTTAATCTCGTTAAGAAATGTCCAATAGTACCAATAATAATAGCCCTAATTAATCCCCCCCAATCTTAATAAAATTGAACAACTCCTAGTAAATAAGCTTGTAAAATGTTCCCCTTAGTTAATATTTAATTGCTCCAACAATCTCCCTTCTAAAAATCATAAAGTGCATTGCTATACAAAGAACACACGAAATGACCCCGCCCCCCTAATCTTACGAATATTATATTATCCCCTCTTGTATATGTATAAGTTAGCTGTAAAATTCCTTTAGTTTCATTATATAAAAACAAAATTATATTAAATGTGTAACCTCTTAGTTTAAAGCAATTCAAAATGTAAAACAAAGAAAAAATGGCATCTTTAAGCTAACGCAAACGTGCCTTTTAAAATAAAGGAATTGAATGAAAAGAAACAGCACCATTATTATCATGGAATTAATGCATCTCAGCAAGTTCTACAATTCTTTCTTTGGCTCCATTCAATTATCTCTTTTAGTTTCGAAGCAAAATCATTTTTATCACCTCGTTTCATATGCAAAAACATCGATTTCGAATCCACTACATCTGTGGTGAGGTCATGCTGTGTTAACTATTAAATTGCAGCGAAATGAAAAGCGATAGGAGTAAAGTGTCAAATAACAAGTTGTAGGGGGCACCAAATGAACAATAGTGATGATAAATTTAGTTGATTAATAAGTAGAATAATTACGAAATTCTCCAAAAACGCTAATTTTGAGTTATTTTACTAGTAAAAAGTCATTTAGTATACTTAACTAAAAGATATCTGTACATACATTGAAAGGACATTTTCTCAACATTCCAATGAAACCCTGGTAATAACGATATAAAGCATACTGTTTAGATGAAAATCTTTTAAGCACTTGCAGGTCGATCGCAGGAAAAAATTAGAAGTGAAATTACAAGGAAACGATAAGAGATAGGAATATCATGTTGAAGAACAAATTATAAATCGTCCTCAAACCCATCTTTTGGATAATAGATATTGCTATAATCATAATTTATTATTTTGAGAAAATTTACAAAAACCTCATCATCGGGGTAGGCGTAGCGTAGTTGGTAAATCGATTGCCTTGTACGCAGTGCACCTCTGGGTTCGAGCCCCGACCCCGTACATAGGGTTTGAAATTTTCATAAGAGATTTTTATAACCCGAAGAGGCAAATGACCTTAAGGTTAAAACCTCTATAATCGAAATAAAAAAACTCATCAAAACACCAACTTTGAACTACTTCACAACTAAAAGGTTATTAAAACTAATTAACTGAAAGATATGAGAACACCATTCAATAGAACATTTCCAATGGAAAATATTTAAAATACGAGGTATACTTTTCGAGTTAGAGATATTTAAAAAAATAAGTTTTTTACACAAAAAGTTCGCTAACTTTTCAAGGATTGAGATTTGATGGTATGTGTAGAACGATTTTTTTCTCCAAATATGGCAGTCAATCACCCCTCTAGAGATTCTTAATCATGGACCAAACACCCTGTATATTGCAGTTTGGTGTATGGGAATTACAATTTTATTATTTCGTTGACCCCTAAATGGATGAAGTTTGTTGTATAAATACTGTGGCTGCCTTATTTTTATTATTTTTTGAAGAATGATTTTGCTTTGAAAAAGTTTTGAAATGTGCAACCCATCTGGTTTTTTTTGAAGATGAGTGACACCACCATACCGGTTCAGACTATAAACGAAACGCACACACGAATTTAGTGCCACTTCAATCCTATTGAGTACAGCGGCCAACGCAGTTGAGAGGAGGAAATCCACAGAACTTTAATGCGGGAATATCAATGACTTAAACAGTCTAAGCCTACAGCCCGTGCTGAGATATTTAGCCCATGGCCGAAGTGACCTCAGGGTTGCATACATTTTCCGCATTGGTTTAGCAGATGCTTATCCCATGATTATCGAGACTGTATCGTGATTTCTAAACTCACAGTTACATCCATAAACTGAATTCGATCCTGTCCAATAAAAGGTTCAATCGCGATTGATCGAAGTTCGTATTGGATAGAGAAATATATAAACCCATGGTTTTTGAAGAATTTAGTTTCAAACCATTTTCTTTTGGCCATTCAAATATTTGAGCTAATTCTTCTTTCAGTATTTCCGTTATTTGAGTTGTTGATAAACTGTTGCATTTGAAGGATAATTGAATATCATCGGCGAACATATGTACAGAACAATATTTAAGTACATTTGGCAAATCATTTATGAAAAGAAAAAAAAGCATAGGTCCGAGTACAGAACCTTGTGGAACACCAGGATCATTATGGAAAACTGTTGTCTGTTTGTTAGATGTGAGTGAATCAAGCAAGTGGCACAGTGGCACAGATATGAGTGAATCGCTCAATTTCTTGCATAGGTTATTGTGGTTCACAGTGTCAAAATCCTTGGATTTGTCTAGCAATAGCAATAGCTGTTTTCGTACTCAATCCAGATCTGTAACCCGATTGGTATGGTGAGAGTAGATTTTTACCGTTTAAACATATGGTTATCTGATTTTTGACTATCCTCTCGAATACTTTGGATAAGGCTGGAACAATTGATATAGATCTGAAATTTGATAAACTGTCCTGACTACTTTTCTTTCAAAAGGGAAGAATCTTTGAAAATTTCCAGCCTGACGGAAAAAATATTAGACCTGATTATGCAAATGAATGAATAGGTTATTGATTGTAGAAGAATCGGTAGTATACTTTTAATAAATCTTAAAATTATTTATAAAAAACCATTTATGTACCCTACTATTTTGTTATACAATAATAATGCCCATAACATTTTACCTTTGCTTGGGTTGACTAACTACCAAACAATAATGTACATCCACAATGCTTTGCATAATACTATTGCTCATAATAATCTAGAATTTACGACAGGAATTCGAGCTCACAGCACCAGACAAGCCAATCATTTATTATACTCCAGAGTATTCACGAACCTTGGTCAAAGACGCATTTCTTTCATCGGACCTAAGTTATTCAACCAGCTTCCTACGGATTTAAAGCAAATAACATGTCGCACTCGTTTCCAAGCGAAATTGAAACTAATTTTAAAAAATAAAATAGGAGAATTTTTAATATAAACTTCGTTCACCACCAATCGAGCTTATTCCTTTAGCTATAATTGGTTAACATTTTTTTAAATAAAAACAATTGATAAATGCATTTTTTATAGCAATAAGTAATAAATAAATTTAAATTATTATGAGCTTCCTGCAAAGCTACGATGGGACCCTTAAAAGGATTCTTTTCCGCTGGGTACTCGCCGTAGCTTCTTGTCAAATTTTGTATTTTGTCGGTCTCGTATTGTTTTTTTTTGTTCTCAGCGTTTCCGCGATTCGTAACTTTGTTTTGTTGTGCTGACCTTTTTTTTGTACGCTGAGAACTGATGTGTCCACTACCAGGGGGCTCCGTTTGTGAGCTTTTTGGTGTGGGGGTAAGAGGCGGGCTATTTAAAAAAAAAAATCTAAGGGGAATTTTGTCAAGTCCGACTGCGTTTGAGCTAATGCTGTGAATCGCATTGACTACTTCATGCTTCTAAATTTCGTTGAAAAAGAACAAATTGTCCTCATCACGAACAATTGGCGTATCAGTTTCTGTAATTTGAGTCTGTGAAAATGAATTTGAAAAAAAATCATTAATTTCATCCGCTCAATAATTATCAATATCATTGGACATATTATGTCTAATCCCCAATTGTCTATTTTTTGCCGAAGCGTACGTGTGTTTATATTATTTCCAATCGTTTGCTTCAAATATAGTCTTTTAGCGTTCAGAATACTGCAAGTTACTCTATTCCGTAACCTCACTCACTATTCGTCTTTTTCCACCTTCTGTACATTATATCTCGATCGATCATTGCTTTTTCTATATCAGTGGTAAACCATGGGTTATAAATTTGGTTTGTGCTCCCAGTTTTCAAGGGAACGCATCGGTCAAATAATATCCCAAATTTCCTATTAAAAAATTCCTGTTGCTTTTTGTTGCAGTAAAACGACGCAAATACTATGTCTTGACTAGAGAAACCTGGAAGGCTGATTTGATTGAACCTTATAAATTTGGAGTGCTTATTAGTTAAAATCAAATTCAATTGCGATAATCCACTTTGATGGAAAAACGTTGGTTCAATCCCAAGATTATACATCGAAACAGTAGATAACATATCTTTAAAAGCTGTTTGCACTTTTCAAGTTAGTATTCAAGTCTCCCAATAACATAATATTATCGTAGTTGTTTTCAATTAGGTTGAGCTTTTCAAACAGTAGTTCGCAACAATTTGATGAAGACGGCTTGTAGAAAACTCCGATCAGGATTACTGATTCATGCAAGATAATTTAAAAAAGGGGGATGGGCGTAGCGTAATTGGTAAATCGATTGCCTTGTACACAGCGCACCTGGGTTCGAGTCCCGACCCCGCACATAGGGTTAGAAATTATTCATAATAGATTTTTCTAACCCAAAGAGGCGAATGACCTTAAGGTTTAAACCTCTATCATCGAAATAAAAAAAGAGAGTTAGAGTTAGATTTTCTGTGATAAATGGTCGATCGTGCCTATGGAATCCAGGCAACTGAAGCGACAAAGTACGGGTTCGTAAATAGCGCCCGAAAAATTCTTTTCTATGACTGCAGAAAGCAAACTCAATCAGTATCGGTCTCTTCTTCCTTGCAACAGTTGGTGCTCCCGCGAGACGATCCATGTGTACTGCTAAAACTTCTTTCTTGAAATAGCCAAAATTGATGCACCATTTTATGAAATACTCATACAGACATTCACCACGAACTGCCGGAACTCCGTGGACGATCAGCTCATTACGGTTCGACACATTCTCCACTTTATTTGCCTGCATGTTCTATGGTATTCCATATATACATGAGACAATTATGCGTATAACGGTAGTATAACACATTGGACGAAATGTGTACTCGATGAACGGTCCAAATAGCGTTACAAATCATCCCAATTTTTGAAACTAAAACTAATCACTTTTTTAAAAGAAATCAGACCCATTTCCACAACTAATCTCTATTTGCAAACACTTTCATTGAAGATCTATTTATTCAAATAAGAAAAAAAAAACTATTTAAAAATCCAAAAATTGGTTCATCGGTAGCGGAGATAGCATGCGCACCACTTACGCTACTTCGCGGTAATAGTTGGCGAATTTGTCGATGTTGGTATGATCTTTCTTTAGCCAATTAAAAAATCACAAAAATGTCTTCATATTACCGAGTTCAAAGATACCCATGTCCATGGATCGGCGAACCAGTTGAAAATGTATAATTTACAATTACTACTCACTCCAAGTGTTTGCCGTTTGTGTAAGTTTTATAGAATAAATTTAAAAAAAATCCTTTACTTGGGATTCCCGAATCATGGGAATGAAGAAACAGGGATGGAAGCAGAATTGCAGGGATGGAACCTCCTCAAATAACGCTACTGACAACCAACCTTTTACCATGTTTACATTTTCGCTCACGAAATTGAGATTGACGGCATAGGAACTAGGTCGAGTTAGTTAGCCATAGATATACTGACGCATGGGGTAGGTTGTTTCAAGAACCCCTTTCTCCAATGGGCAAAGATTCCGAATGCTACTCGCACTGTACGGGATAAAATGGTGTGTCCTCTCAAACTCGTGTCGGGCAACCTTTGGTAGGAGAGTCCACATAACCATGTACCGCATACAAATAGCATGCGAGGAATCTGAAGCATTCCCTTAAAAATACTCGTATTACTCAAATACAGAAAAACTCTGACTCTGTTGATCTCAATGGGGAAACATCTTTTACTGCCCTTGAAAACTATAGGCAAATGAATTTCTTTGTGAAGGCCAAATTTTTTCACATGAGATGCTCCAACTATACCAGCTCGGGGAAGCTTCACAAAGTAAGAAGTAAACAGCTCTTGGTGTTAGAAATTTGAGATAAAACAAGGAGTTTCCAACGCCTCCAGGGACTTCAAGTAACGTTTGAACTAGAATTTCAACTAAGTGTATGACTCGTTACTCGCAGACAACATAACCGAGAATTGCTGTTGGGGCAATGAAATATATGACAAAATAAGCGGGGCCCTGACGAAGGGATTTTGGATTTATTTCATCCCGTAACTGGCCGACAAGGTATCCGCAAAACTAAAATGCACATAACTATGGCATTTTCTGTCTGATTTACCTCTTACGCCCCAACCCCCATTTCATTGAAATTATAAAACTTCAAAATAATGATTCTCAGCCGCATTCCAACCTAATTTGGTACAGTTTTTTGGAAAACGATTATAAAATTTGTCCAATTTTAGGAACCGAAGGTATATTTCCGGTACTGACCGTAGTTCCGAATCTATTGTTGGAAGTAAGTACTGGGGTTACCTCCCTTTCCGAAAAGCGAACAACCTCCATAGCAGTTTTCAAATCCGTCATGCGACGCATAATACTTTATGATATTGTCAAACAATTGCATTGGCCAATATTCTGAGGATTTTTGGTCGAATTGGCCATGCCCCGGGATATTTCGGAAACCTGGTTCCTCCGGCAAAGAGGACACGTTCCGAGCGATTATAAAACCCGTCTTGCGGAGTGTCAAACTTTATAATTTTGCAAAACAAGTGCACTGGAGAACATTTTGACGGCATTTTGGTCAAATTGGACACACCCCGGGATCTTCCGGAAGCCTGGTTCCTCCTGTAAAAAGGGACGCCTTTTAACTGGTTGCAAAACCCGTCTTACGGCACTACAAACTTCATGATTTTGAGAAACAAGTACACTGAAAAAAATTTTTAGAGCATTTGGACGAATCGGCCAGATTCTGGAGTATCCCGGGAATCTGGCTCCTCCAGCCAATAGGACAATTATCTATGAACCTAGGTTATAGAACCCGTCTTGCCGAATGTCAAACTTTATGATTTTGCAAAACAGGTACACTGGAGATCATTTTGAGAGGTTTTAGGCAAAGTGACCACACTCCGGGGTATTCCGGGAACCTGGTCCTTCCGACAATTTTCGACTAGAGGAACTATATTGTCGGAATATCCCTTGTTGTGGCCAATTACACCATCAATTCTCAAAATGTGTCTCAGAGCACTTGTTTTGCAAAATCATAAAGTTTGACATATCGCGCGACAGGTTTTATAAATGGTCGAAAATTGTCCTCTTTGTCGGAGAGACCAGGTTTCCGGAATATCCCGGCGCATGGCCAATTCGACCAAAAACCCTCAGAATGTTAGTGACTGCGTTTGTTTGACAAAATCATAAAGTTTAAGGCGTCGTAAAATCGGTTTTAAAACCGCTATGATTTTTTTCGCTTTTTGGAAAAGGTACCCCAGTACTCCCAATAATATATCCGGAACTACGGTCATTTCCGGAAAGGTGATCTCGATTTCTAAAACTGGACAAATTTTGTGATCGTTTTCAAAAAAACGCATCAAATTAAGTTGAAAGCTGGCTGAGAACCATTTTTTTTGAAATTTACCATTTTCAATGAAATGGGGGTTGGGGACATAAGAGGTTGGGGACATAGCAGTTTTGAATGTTTTGGATTGAAAAAATCATCCACTTTTAGACTTAGTGAATCTGAATCGGTGGAATCTCATCTGATTCTCGGAAATGCAGATTTTCGGAAGTATGTAGAAGTACTGGAAATATGGGTGTCAAAATTCTTGAAATTACTACAGAAAACAGCATCTCTTAATTATGGGACCATCTGACGAACGGCCATTCCGAAGCGGATTCCTGTCGGGTCCTAAGTGTCCGTTCCGAGTTCAAATCGTCATGTGGTACCAGAACGGTAAAACACAGACTTCCGAGACAATTCCAAGAACTTTAGTACCTATGTTGCTAGGATTTCATTAAAATTAACAAATCGTATCCCAGTACTAGAATATTCCTCCGGATTACCGGGAACCAGATGCATTCACCTGGTTTATTTTCACAGATTCTAAAGATTCAGATAGTTGAATTCAAAACATTCAAATGTATTCAAATCGGATAAAAATTGCCATAGTTATGAGCTTTTCAATTAAAGGTGTCTTGATACCCAAAGGATAATATAACGAGCCACATTTACCATTTCTCCGAAATTATTTCTCCGAATACAAAATTTCGGCTTACTTTCATGGACGGCACTCACCATCGCTAGATGAGCTCTGGAATTGTTAGATCGTACAGTAGGAGAGGATTACTTTCTGCTACAGGCAGCCAACTAGATCCATTAGGAGTTAAATGGCGTAGATCTGTCATCGATCGACCTACACCAAACTCGTAATTGGGCCTGGCACGATCGCGGTTCTAACCTGGGCACAAGCTTGTCAACAGAAGTCAGAGCCTAATACAACCTATTGATGGCCAGCAGGCATGTGTGAATATTCACCGAAAGCCATTTGGTAGAACGCTATTTGGTCAATTGCTACTTGGCCGTACAGATGCATCCTAATTAGTAGCGAATGTGATTTGTTTGTCTTAAATACTGTTTACGTATTCCTGTATTACAATATTTCTTATTACTGTTCTAAACATTCTGTGAATATTCTACTTCTTTTTAACATGAGTTGTTTTTTCTATACGTTTGTTTTATATCAATCTACAATATTTTCTATATCCTTCATAGAATTCGATAAGGTCTTCAGTTTTCAGAGAGAGAGAGAGAGAGAGAGAGAGAGAGAGAGAGAGAGAGAGAGAGAGAAGTATTGATATGCGAGATGTTCAGTCAGGGTTTATAAGCATAATATTTTAAAGGAATGTTAATCCATTGTAATAAAATTCATTAAGAAATTCTTCAATTTTCGAAATTATGGACTTCTTCAATTTCAACTTTTTAGACACGAAAATTGAGAACGGTTTGAAATCGTTTTGGTTTGCTGAATTTCTCAACTCAAAAAAAGTGAATTGAAAGATGCTTTAACTATTCCATATTATGACACCTTACACTTGAAAATTTTTATTTTATGGATGAAACCTTAAGTTTACTCTAAGTCATTTTACCGCTTTAAAAAAAATTATTGAACGTTAGGTACTTTTTGCCGCAATTATATAAAAGGATCCCCTTGAGTCATTCATAATTCGATCTGTTATTCCATCGGAGATTTCGAAAAAATCTTAAATTACACATAATTTGTATCTCCCAAATAATCCTTAAATAGATCATGTTACGCTAAGGTATGGTGCTGCTCTCAAAATCATAAGAGGAACTCTTATCTAAAATAAAGCGACTACGCAAAAGGTTGGGAACGATTAAAACAAAACGCGGAACGGTCATATGACATTAAAGTTTTTGTATGCACATACTGCAATCAAAACATTCCTAGATTTTAAAGGATTTCTTATTTTTTGTAATTCAGCAACGATAATATTGTCGTCTCAACACACCAAATGGAGGTCATAAAATGATCTTTGGTTGTTCGATCTGATAATGATCTATAAAATTCATTCACCTTGCATTAGCTAGTCATAATAATACGCTGAAACCCATCTAAGAAGCATCAGTAGTGTCATTACACTGGTCCTGAGATTCTCATATACAGTGATGCGAATTTTCATTCTCAATCGTGAACCTTCAGTTCAATCTTAACGCTACCAAGATTCAAATTCAAAACCTCCGTCAATCATTCAGTTTTAAATTGACGGGATTTTCACGATTTTCAGAATTCATTATTCGGTGACTCGGATCTCTAGATTTCATTTTTTTTTTTTAGAATTCTGAGTCCTTTCTTATATAAGAAAGATAAAAACCGTTTCATATTCCATCGCTATGATAACGCTTCGCTGGATGCAGAAGTCGCAGCAACTCGTTGACGGTTCACCCAATGTGTCCATGGAAACATATGATTCGCACACTAAGCAAAAAATTTGCTTTGCATGTTAAAAAGTGGCATCGTGTTTTATTGTTTGTTGATAACAAATTTCGTATTTCAATCAACCAAAACATTTTTTTTTTCAATTTATTACTCAGTTAAATAAACTTAGTAATTAAAAAAATGCACATATTTTCCAGCCTGTCGAATGTGAAACGATATATTCCGTTACGTTTCTTTTCTATGTGAGTTGTTTGCTATTTTGGTCGCACCCGTGAATCATCATCGAATAGCATGTAGTCGAATTTGATTTCACTTTATTAAATTCGTGGAATTTCGCAGACATAACCACATTCGATCGAACGCAGTTCAGCACAGCCCTGCTCAAAACAGCGCAGCAACTGATGCATCGAACATCGTTTCCCCCAATCGAACATTCCATTGAGATGTTATTTTTCCGAGATAATCGAAACTACAATGAAGGTGGATATTGTTCTGCCGTCCTGTTATCTCACGGTCCTGTTCGACAGGTTGCCAGGTAGGGAGAACAGAATGCCAAATCACAGCTCGTCTATTGTTATTGCGGAATTGTGCGACGTGTGAGCTTGTATGTAACCATTCAGTCCATCAGACAGGCAGTCAGTCAGAGGGATTACGACTATGAAAATGATCGGCGCAGGATGGGAAAAAGCTTTTAAACTAAATACGTACACCGCACAGCATGTTGTCGCTTTAGTTACAATAACTACACAAACAAATTGCCAATGGTTTCAATAGAGGCGCTACAAGCAGAAAAAAACCCCGACTGCTTTGTTTTGTTCCGCTCATTCAGCTGACTTGTTTGACAATGAACAGAAAGTTGAATGGATTGCTATGTTAATGGATTTCAAATTACTGACACAAGGGCAAACATTACCAGACAATTACTAATGATTTACGGCAGCTTGGGTGCAACGAATCGGAAAATGTTTGTCATAAATCATATTATTGAAAGAGATCATTATTTAACACTAACGACGTATTAGTGGTACTAATATCCCACCGGTATCGCATTTTGTGTCGCTCGTTTCATAACAATATCCTGTGATAATCTAGGTCAAACAATACATCGATATTTACCAAAGTCGCTGCTGAAACTTTTCCTCCTCTTACAACCCATTCATATTGATATAATCTGACAGTTACCTTTTTATCCCATGAAAATGTATCGGAATGTTTCCATTTCATCACCCACTCGTAAATCGACAAACTTTCCCCATCGTCACATTCTTTGGACGGAAAATCAAAAACAAACGACAGAGCACCTCCATCCACCCACCACAATCACCAACTTCTGAACTGGAAGATAGATTCAAAATGTTCCCCTTCCCGGAAATCTGTCAGAGAACAAAGCCACCTACACCCTCCCGTGCGGGATGCTTCCAAAAATTGTAGCTTGCGGCAGACCCCATTCATTTCACAGCACTTTTTATTTCCACCAACTTCAAGTGACAGCAAGATAAAGGGTCATGAAGGCAATGATAATATCGGATTGAGGGAGCAAGTTGAACAAAAAACACCCGGTTTCAGCCGCGATGTACCTCCCTTGTTCCACCCAGCCAATCACCCTTTTTTAGTGCCTTCCACAAAGTATTAGGTTGTCATTTTTGTTTGCGGCTCAATGACGAAAGGAGAGATGGGGTATTTTTTTACAGAAATAAGAAAGGATAAGATTAAATCGTCTCCTAGTGCTGCTGGACCCCTCGTGCACCAAAGAACGTAAAATATTGACTAGATAACGCTGTGAGAATTCGATTGCCTTCTTTTCCAATGTATTTTAAATTATCGGTTCGCAGAAAAGCGATTACATTGGAAAAACAAGAAAAAAAACCGAACAGAAGAGGTCTTTTCCTATCTCAAGCGAAACATGGAGAAAGGGGAAAAGATGGGTCTTGGAAAAAGGAAAGTCTGAAAGTTTTTAGAACGCTATCTAGCCGCCACTTAGATTGAGTGCCAACATTCAGTGGAAATGTAATTGATGGATTATATAGGGGAAAAGTTTCTCCACTGGTTTAGTGATCGAACCGTGTCTTGAATATGGAAGTCCGGTTAAGAAGCGGTAGCAGAAGCTTGGGATTGAAAAGGAGACTCTTACGATCCAGCTGGTTTAAATGCTTTAGCGCTGAAAAGGGATGAAGCTAAGTTCAAGCGAACGGTTCAGGTATTTCTGCATTAGCTCAATAATGATTCTCGACGGAACGATTCAATTTGCTAAGTAGTGATTGCTTTCGGTGGGTCGTTGTGGGGTGGGATTACTTCAGTGAATGGATCGAAATCTGCGTTCCATCTGAAAGGAACGCCGCTATAAAAACGTTGATTTGCTGTTTACGCACA
Source organism: Topomyia yanbarensis (assembly GCF_030247195.1). Lineage (NCBI taxonomy): Eukaryota > Metazoa > Arthropoda > Insecta > Diptera > Culicidae > Topomyia > Topomyia yanbarensis. The sequence continues at coordinate 427,259,705 of NC_080672.1, read as the reverse complement.
GCTGTGCCCATCCTGACTTTTTAATCGGTACGATTAGTAACTTTGATTAGATTTAGTTTCGCAGTTTTTGACTAAACGAGTGACGAAAGAATAAAATTCAAATGAAAACCGATCATGAAAATAGACATTCGTCTTATTCTGCGTTACAACGGATGGTTTTTATTTTCGAACGAATGTGATTTGCATTTTTAATGACAACGTATAATTCGATTCATCTTGGAAAACTTTGCAGGTTTTCTTTAGTGCTTCACTTGTCAAGATCATTATTTGCAGCATATTATAATATGACACAAATAATAAAACGGCCCACTGTGAAGAGTTGGGTTTGAAGATGACTCAAGATTAAACGGTAATTAAATTATTCACTTCATGAATCATTTAACAAAACGAATCAACTTGAGTTGAATGGAGAGGAAACGAGGACAACCGTACTGACCATTTCAGTTTAAAGGGATTTAAAACAATGTTGCGGGGTGACGTTGTTAAGAAGGTTATTGTCACTCCTTTGGTCCACGTTTCTTGGAATGAGGCAAAGGCTCTTCCATCTTGTCCTGGCTTATCAGCCTAGGTTACTTGTTCTCTCGAAAAATGTAATTTTGAAAAGAATTGATAAATGGGTGATGAATTTCATTCCGTCGATGTTTTGTCGATATTATTTCGAGCACTTTTATGGAAAAAGTCACAATTGTAATATACTAAAATGTTCAGCATTTCCACTCACGATACAATTCCAATACACAACGGAATCATTATTAGACTGGTTCAATTTTTGACTTTTAGCTCCACCAGGGTCTACTGATTCCTTTTATGGCCCTTAGTAATTGTGCAAATTTTGGTACCAATCGGTTGTGTCTACAGACCCTCCAAAAATTTCAAAGTTTATATGGAAGTTTGTATGGAAAATCGGTTAACATTGAAAATAAATTCTTAAAAAATCACCTTATCAATCAATTAATCAGAACACTATATATTTCTAAAGGTAATCTTCTACTGAACACATTCGTGAAACATTAATAGTTTAAGAAAATTCGCTAAGAAAAGTTATTCACTAAAGAAGCAGCATGACTTCAAAACAAGTGGGTTTTATTATTAATCATAGCAACCCTGTTTGAATAGCTGTATCTGCCATACGCGAGCGGTGGGTGGCAAGTCTAGTTTACACTTGTATCAGTGGCGTAGCCAAGGGGGGGTTTTGGGGGTTAAAACCCCCTCCAAGCCAAAATGAAAACGCCTACATAAAAAGTTTGATGCTGACTAATTTATTAAATATTCAAATAATAATTATGGAAATTTATTATCTGTTCATTACATTGAGAACCTAATGTTTTAAACGTTATGGGGACTTTTTGTAAATTGTGACCATTCTCACAAACTTGTCACTAATATTTTAGTGAGGATCCTATAGTTGATAAATCATGTAAATATCAAACAAAATAGCTCAATGAAAACGCCTACATAGAAACTGATGAAAAATGGCGTTTTACACTTGTCTTTAACATGTCAGAATCGGTTTTTATGTGCATTTGATTTTTTTGGGTTATCACTTATATAATGTGCCACTAGCTAAGATTGGTAATAAAAAAATATTGAAATTTTTTCACGTTTTTCGCTATTTATGATGTACATTTGGGTATAGAATTGAATGGCGCCAAGATTCGATAATTTAGAAACCATCAGCTTTTGGAGGTGTAGTATTTGGCAGCATAATTTTGTTGATTAATTTTTCCAGTTGGATGCATTACTAATTCCAATCAGATTTTGTCGAGACTTAGTGTCTTCAGCAAAGTTTTCAAGAATGTTATGGCAAATAGCTTGGTTGAAGATATGAATGCAGCCCGTATTTGTGCATTATAGGCCATAATGCACTAGGAATTCCCTTACTAACGGTTATAGGCGGCAACAAATAATTTGGGAGAACACCTTGTAGATGACGTTTACTATCCTAGTATGCAAAAGTGACTTCAAAGCCACTTTGGTCAAATTTAACTTTTTCGTATTTTTAAGTTCACTGCGAAAATTCGCATCTTTCAGCGCAATCTCAAATTAAAAAAAATAACCTGTTGAAATCCGAAAGGCAAAGTGGCGAAAGCATGCTTTTACCCGCACCATGCAAGATTTGAAAATTGATTTCCTGAAAAATGTACTCGATGGCATCACCTTGTATACAAGGGCAGTTCAGTAATATGATTAATCGGTAATTATTGCAAAAATCTCGCTTAACACCATTTTTATAGATGGGACATACTTCTTCCTACCTCCTATACTTCGGTGAAATCTCCTCCTTCCAGATCTTCAAAAGCACCCAGTGGAGTGCTCTAGCCAATTCCTCTACTCTGTGTTTGAGTAGCTCACATGACAGTTGATCATTGCCAGCGGTTCAAACGTCCTACTTTTTCATGAATCTTAGGTAGATCCGTAATCTGTCATCGATTGCGCGCGTCTCCAAGCTGATTCTTGCAATACTCTTGTCGTCTACTGCTTCGCTAATTAGGTGTTCGTCATAATATACTTATCAATCGTGAGAATTTCTGCACATTATTTATAAGGTGTACAGACTATCCTGTGCGATAACCGGTTTATGCAATGCCCCCGGCCTATCAGGATGTTTATGTCACCGATGACGAGCTTAACATTCCGCCATAGGCAGCTATCATAGACATGCTCCAGCTGCGCATAAAATGCATCTTGCTCGGCTTCGTGAGGTCAGTGTACATTGATAGTGCTCTAGTCGAAGAAATGGCCTTTGATCCACACTACACACATCCTTTCGCTGATCGCCTGCCACTTGATCACGCGTTGGCGCATTTTGCCCAGCTCTTGTGCCGTCGCTTGATCCCCGCGTTTCCACACCTTCTGCCCCGTCTACCAAAGCTCCTCCAATGCTACGGTTTAGAAGTTGCGAGTTTTCAGCTCATCCTTTCCTTGATTGCTAGTAAAGTCGTATTTTTGGGCCACTCGTTGAACTTGACCTAACCTGTCTCGTAGTCCGCCACCCAACATAACTGACACCTGCGACAGGTATTTAGTTCTGCCTACGGTAGGGTTATAGCGCCCATACCCGCTCACACCATCCTATTTCGCTATTACTGCAGAACACGGTAGTACCCAGTCGATCGCCGCCTACAGATTAAATGTCATCAATAGACCCGCCAACATTTTTAAAAAAATCTAAGATTTTCGTCAAAACCCCCTCCAAACCAAATTTCTGGCTACGCCACTGACTTGTATAACGATATAGCTATTCAAACAGGGTTGCTATGGTTACTAATAAAACCCACTTGTTTTGAAGTCATGCTGCTTCTTTAGTTAATAACTTTTCTCAGAGAATTTTTATAAACTTGCAATGTTCCCCGAATGTGTTCAGTAGAAGAATACCTTTAGAAATATTTAGTGTTCTGATTAATTGATTGATGAAGTGATTTTTTAAGAGTTTATTTTCAATGTTAATCGATTTTCCATACAAACTTCCATATAAACTTTGAAACTTTTGGAGGGTCCGTAGACACAACCAATCGGTACCAAAATTTGCACAATTACTAAGGACCATAAAATGAATCAGTAGAGCCTGGTGGAGCTGAAAGTCAAAAATTGAACCAATCTAATCATTATATCACTATCAAATTCGGCAATACGCAATAAAACGGCGCGATTTTCGCATTGATATACCAATAACCAACCACTTATTAATGTGTATAAGTTCAGATGAGGTACAGCATGGTTCATTTAAATTTAATAGTTTGTAATAAAGCTCCTAAAGCACCTCCGTTTCTCAAGTTATTAGAGGAAATCTACGCGGAAAAATCCAAAAAAAAATCAACTTAAACCACGTTCCAATGCAAAAAGTCAAATAGCTGAACATTTATGTGACAACACTTGGAAGAAAAAAACAACTCTAGAGAAAATTTTCAATAGAACGTGAGTAACATTGAGAGCCTCTCTTTGTTTATTTTCTCTTTCGTTTATTACGACGTCATTACAACACTTTGTGCTAATTTTCCAGTACATATCGAAAGCTGACGGTTTTTACTACAATATTATGCAAAGTGTATAGTAGTAAATGTTGAAATGGCCGAGTAATGAACAGAAGAAAAGACCTCAAAGAGAATCTCTCATTGTTACTTACGTCCTATTGAAAATTTTCTCTAGAACTGTTCTGGTGATAAATGGGGAAACGAAAAAAAAAAGAATCATAATCTTAACGAGCTCATGGTGGGCTGGGAGCGAGAAACGGACCCTACGCACGAAGCGTAAATAATAGAACTTGTCAAGAAGCAATAAAACTTTTGAACACTTAAATCTATCATGGTAGGCGACGCTCAAATAAACAAATTTCATTTTGCGTGCCATTGATGCAAGCGTGTTACCGGTGCATGACTTCAATCATGTAGTGGAAATAGAGTTGGGGCCGGATAAAATCAGAGCAAATTTTTTTCCGCAACGTTGTATTTTTTTTTGTCATTTTTCTCCTTCATTCTACCACGTTTTACTATAAAAAACTCCTTTCAGCGTATTTTAGAAACTATCAATATAAAATTGAAGCCGAAATATAGAATTTTATTCTATAAAAATGAAGCTAATAGCAATTTAATAGAAGCATGTTTACCTGATTTCTAATATGTCGACCACAGCAAAGAGGTGTTCTGAATAAAACATTTTGTAAGAAATAAAGTATGGAAAAATTATATATTTACAGAGCCGTAGCGTGGTCTGTCGGCGCCCTTGGCGGAGTCTCAGTTTTGCGCCTCTTTGTTGTTTACTTTGGCACCTTTTCAGTGCCAAAGTAAACACTTGAAATATGATGGCTTTTGTAAAAAAATTCCAGCATATTTCATGTTCTAACATTCGAGTGAAACTTACGATTTACGGCTTCAGGTCATATCCCATAAAAACATGTGACGCTATTTTTCCATAAGCAGTTTATTTATTGAAATTTTTCTGACGACTGGTTGAAAAATATCTTTTAGCTTCAAAACATTAAAAAATTTTGAACTAATTTTTTTTTTCAAAAACCGCTTAAATACGCAAGAAGTAATGAATTCCGTTGCTTGAAGCAAAATTGAGCCATTTTTAAACCACAACTGCTATCAAAATGTACGAATTGACAGTGGTTGGCGTTGGAACCAGAATCAGTTTAGACGTCTAGAAGAAAACGCAATAAATTTATTTTTATTATTTTTGTAGACTGTGGGCCATTTGACGAACTTTTTCCACTTACGATTAAAATTTGACAGTTAGATAGTTATTTTCTTTCGAATGGTTCTATTTATCCACAAGAGCGACCCATTTCAACATTACATTATTAACAGCTGGATAGTAATTTGGAATTTACATTAACCCTTTCATGCTCAATTTTTTTTTCTAGTGTATGTAGGGTTTCAAAACTATTTTTCCTTGACAACGGTGGGGTCTAGAAACATTTTCATAAAAATAGGTGCCTTCCTCGCAGTACTAGATGCTGCTCATTTTTTACCTTCCATTACTCAATACAATTTTCCTAGAATATTTACAATAGTTCGCTTGCGTGAAGAACGTTTAAATTGATAGGATTTATCAGTTTTCAATAATATTGCAACATAATGAAGATATATGAAAAATTCATTTTCCGTCGTCAAGGTAAACTGTCCCTGGTAGCACTGCTCCATCGGTATCCAATCAGACTAATTGCAATAACTTCAGTTCTAGAGCTTATCCTTAAAAGTGTTAATACTTAAATGAAAGGCAATAGTCATATTTATTAGCCTTGTTGTTTTTGTGAGCAAATCTTACCCCACCAAAAGTTACAGCTGTTTAAAAACGTTGTTGTCCTCAAACAACATGGGCATGAATGGGTTAAGTATGGTAGTCGCAGCCTTCAAATATCGTGAAATAACTGAAACAATGCTTGGCACATGTTTTCGTTTTCATATTTAATATTTTTTTATATTGACAACCTAAATGAAATACTGAAAAATGTTTCCACCTTTCTTTGTACATTATCAAACATTTTAACTATCGAACTGTCAAACCTAATCATGCTCCAGAAAAGGGTTATCTGCCAAAAAAACTTTCGAAGTGAAAGATTTTAACCAAAACGCACATTCCATCGAGAGACATTCTTTTAGATATATGCATTTTACCGTATTTCCTTTCTCTTTTTCTCTTTCCAATAATAATATAAAATAACAAACGCCTTGGAGTGTCTATTTCCAGAAGCAGCAGCTTCTGTTCTACAAAAAGGATATATTTTAAAATATAATAGATATGAAAATAGCTTTACTCACATGTTTTAAATACGTTAATGATACAAATTATTTTAAGCTCCCATTTGTTTCGAATTCCAAAAGAACCTGCTCGTTACAAAATATTTTTTGACTCTACATTACCATTTCTTGTAATACAGAACATTTACAGTCTCCTTCCCACAACTGGTTTCATAAAGAGGGTAAAATATATCCTGGGCGTAGTTTATTGAATACATGAAATACGACCGTTTTTAAGTGACGATACATATTTGATAACAATACAGACTAATTACATAATTCAAACACCATTAAGGTTGAGATTTTACAAAAATCCCAGTGAAAAAGACGTTTTTGTCGTATCTTTCCATCAGTCGTTTTTTATAGTGACCATTTCCTCTTTATATTCTAAAACAGTCGTTCTGTCTGGTAATTTGACTATTGCATTGAAAAGTAAAGATTATTTGAAATTTTCATATAAAATTAGCATTTTTAATGTATTACATTATAGCAAGATTGCGATATTGTCTTGAACAATGCTTGAAACTACTGAACGCATCCAAATTCTCATTCTTCATACAATTTGTTTGATGATGACAGTACAGATTATCAAAAAATTCCTCTTGTTGCTGTGAAAACGACACTAAAATCACAGAAAAACTTTAATAATATTTACTACTTCGGCCAATATAGATAAAAAAATTCAAGAAAAGTAATTGTTCAAAAACATTTTCAAGCAAAAATACGATAACAATTCTCTTATTTCTTGGATGTTCAATTTTTTGTGGCTCGGAGTGATTGTTTCAGATCGTGGGGTCCAACTGAGGGTATTCTTACTGAGCCTATGCACAGATACTAATGGCCAAACCCACCTTCGAAGGAGCCTCTGGTGTCCACAGGCTTCCCGGAAGATGGCGGAATCCAACGTAGGTGTTCACTTGTCCTTTTGTTAGCATTCCTTGCAAAAGACACGAATGACAGATGACTAAAAACGGCGACTGCCAACTTTGTAACACCGCAGAGTAGTTGAGTTACCCAATATGACAAATACGCACCCTATCAGTCATCCCCAGATCGGGGTTGAGGCAGATTCCTGTTTCAAATCACTGATTTAAGCGGCATTAGTCACTTTTCTTGGAGACCAGATAGTACTTTTTTCATTTATCGTCAAGTTTCGATAAATTAGTATACACGATAGTTGAAGTTTTTTTTTTGACCGTCGCCTACGCTTACTACGATCCATCTGCCAATGATGACGACAAATTCGATTCGTTCAAAAATCGTTTCGTTCTAATGCAGAATAAGGCTGAATTAAGAAGTGAGCTGCGTAGAACAATGTTCCATTCATACTGTATCAGCTAACAATACGATCCACAATAATACCAATCAAGTCACTCGTTACCACAATGCGCGGAACATTGAGGCACACATCTGTCATCTCAAAATCCGTCAACAAAGTGCAGTTAAATAATCATAGCAACCCATGTTTTTGTTTTGTTAAACTGTATGGCACATCGTGGCACATTGCAGCACAGGTCATCACGCCGATTATTTGGAAGTAGGGCCGCAGCGTGGTCTTAATGTGCCCTTGGCGAAGTCTCAGTTTTGCGCCCTTTTGTATTTACTTTAACTTTGTTTTCCGGTTTGACTTTCGACCAATAATTTAGTGTGTACATGAAAATGACACTCTTGTTACATGAGCTTACAAAGCAGATCAAGATTACAACACTCTCCCAATGTTGGCATTCTTGGCGGGGCCCAATCCGGCCAACATTATATTGTGGGCTTGCGCAGGCAAAATGCCATTATTGAAAGTTGAGGCTGATAAATTGAGAGGAATGAACAAATCAGTCGGAGAAATTGTAACAAATTTTTATTCAATTTCAAATTATTCATGATCTTTATAAAAAAAATGCTGAAACTTAGGTTTCATAAGTGAATCGAAAAACTGAATTTTCGAGCCTATTTCGGGTTAAGCCATCCATATGTTGCACCAGCAGCACATTAAAGTAATGGGAAACTTTAAACATAAGTTCAGATTTGTCTATAATGTAATTGGAAGTTGGGTGTTTGAAGTTGACGGACGGAGCTCTTTTTTGGGGGTCTGTGTAAAATCAGTTGACGCTAGGGATATGAAGGCGGCGAATGGCGAATTGTTTCAGGAGACTCTACGCGTAGATCGGTTGCCATTATATTTATTTCCTATTTCCTATTTATCTCGAAACTTGTAAATATACCGAACAACCCGATTTTCAAAAGATTCGCCCGAAGTTCGTTCGTAGTTGACTGTCGTGACTGTCTTGAAATGTATTTATTTGAAATCAGTTGATACTAGTTGTTTGATAACGAAGAAGGGATCACATGTATTCAGGAAAGCGTATATCAAATCCAGTTTACTGAGGAGACCATGTTTAGAAGATGTTGCATAGTTGGAGAATTGTTGATCACGGTGCATATCATTACATTTTAGTAACCGGTTCAAACTCCGTCACAATATTTCACTTATGTCCCAGACATCACCCATCCATCTTTTTGCACATGCGGGTGAAACAAAGGTTCTTTATGATGTAAAGATTTTTACACATTCTTGCTAGGAAAACCGATACCATCCATGCATACATCGCGTGAAGACAGGTGGCCTCATTTTTGGTCTACTATCCTCTGTCTTAGCTTTTAATTTATTGTATCTCCCATATGCTCTATTCTCCTTAGTGGAGAAAATTTAGGTACAAAATATTTTTTCTCCAGTGAAGAAAAAATTTAATAACACTACATTTGCGCGGGAAGACCCCAAGACCTATAATTAAATTAGTTATGGGATTTGCATTTCGACTTCATATCATCAGAATCCGATACGTACTTAGTGACAACACCAAATGCTCCACTTGGGAGCTAGCGTCAATCCGGCGCTAGCTTAGTCCTGTCACTAAGTTATTGTCGGATTCGAAGTCGAAACGCAAAATCCATAACTAATTTATATCTCCCTAAGCATAAATATAGTCTGCTGAAAATACCCGGCTGATGGTAAAATGGATGTCAAACAAATTCGTCGTCAAAGACGGCAAATGGCAAATCGGAGAATTTCCCGTTTTTTCGGATCAAAGATAACCAGTGATAGGCAGATCGAAACTTCGCTCAGACAAACTCAGAAGTGTAATATTCGCCACTGGTAAAAGTTTTTATGAAGGTCTACCATGTCTACATACCCGCTCGTAAAGCTCAGAGCGACGGTGTGCTCACCGATCCGAGTTTGTTATTCGGGGTTTCCTTTTTAAAGAACTCCCGGCAATTGCACCATTAGGTGGATTAAAACAAGTTTTTCATTGCGCGTTTCCTATGTCGTTTCTAGCATTTCTTTATGTGTTTTAATGAGTTTTCCAGAATTTATCAGCGTTAAGTGAACATTTTTTAAACATTGTTTTGAACGGAGCAATATACAAATAAAAGTAAATATTATTGATTGTCCGATGTCTGTTGGCCTACCGCATCTGGGGGATCATTTACTTCTCTCTTGTCTTTCACATCAAAGTCGTCGTCGTCAAAACTGTCTTGGTGCCTGTAGTCAGATGTACTTCCTTGCTTCTGGCACTTACGGTGGCCAGGGTAAATCAGTCGTTCTTGTCGTTATAGAGGTAAAGTTACATGACCTATCACCATGCACCCCTCTTGAGCTAATTGCAGAATGCATATTGCAATACGGAGAAGTAGAATCCGATACACCTGATACGTGGAGAAATTTCTTTCCGGATATAACTAACGATGTTCTTGTGGTGAGGATGCGGATCGAAAGACCTAACCTAACTGTTAATCAAACTACGTGATACACCTATGAGGAACAAACTCCTACGTGCAAGCATTGTAATCAGACAGCACCCCACGGAAAAACTTGCGTGGAAGATACAGAGGAGAATGCATATCTACCGATTGCCAACGCATCCACGGCAATCCAACCCAAAACAGAGTTTTCAATATCAATACTTGTATCATAAACGTTTGTTAAATTTGTGGCAGCTGTTCAGTTCATATTAACAACAGCAAAAGTAGTATCCCCAAAAACAACTGTAAGCAACATCGGCGAAGAAGTTAATAATAATGACGTAAGTGCAAAACAGCAGAAAAGAACATCTAATCACGAGCATCAAGACACTTTCAACGACGATGAATTAGATGTGAAGAACAGGAGAGAATTAAATGATTCCCATAACGCAGTAGGCAAGCAGATAAATGTTTTCCCGCCGCGAAAAAAGGTCTCCGTGCGCAATAAATAGTTGCGCGCACGAGATCCACCGAATAATTATTTTATTTCTATTTTTTAGATTTTGTAAAAAAAATAAAGATCCACGGCTCCTTCAAGCTGCTGCTATGAGCCAAGGAATAAAAAAAAACGATAATGCAAATTGATCCCACTTTGCTGTAAAAATATTTTCTCGTATCAAGTAACATGTTGCCTCTTTTTCTCGTACATACTTAGAATAAGAGATTTTTTAAAATTTTGTTGATTTTAAGGTAGAATAGCTTCGTCTAGTAACCTCCTGTTTCATCTAGGGCTAGGAAGGCGGTTCGGAATTACCTGCGCAGAGACTGATCTTCACGAAATGGAAAAACTTGACCCTCACGGTCCACTACATTTATTTCAACTGATTGAAATTATAATTGATCGATACATAACAGGTTGGATACCTTTACTGCTTCTATAGTATGTGTGTGCACTAAAAATATTGAAATGCCAGAGCTCTAAACCGGCGTTGATTATGCCTTGAACTACTAGCGAGACGCAACACCTCCCATCAATGTGCAACCTTCAACAAAAGTGATTGTTATAGATAAGCTAGGAGGCTTTAAATTGCGAGGTACACCGAGTTCCTATGTGATTTTCATTGAATTTCGAGTTTTTATTTCCTATTTTTCATATATGGGAAGTGATCAAAAAAAGAAGCAAACTTGCAATCGATCTTTACGGATTAGAACCAAATTTAGAGAAATTGTTCATCTAGCGCCAATACATAAAAACCCAAATTTTTGTGTCAATTGAACCACCCCTTGGCCTATGGGAGTACCCCCCTTTTTAACAAATTGCCAAAGCCCTTGATTTTCGTTTGATTACATCTCTGGTTCTGTTTACTCTAGAATCAAACCGCAGTATGTTATTGAAAGGAAATGGTACAAGTACACTGAGAAATAAAAATATGCATAGTTATCGTACTTTCTATTTCCGTCTCTTTTATTCTGCTGTGATTTTTATGCATTTTCTAGCATATATTTCTAGTAAGCATTCAATGAGTGGATAGACCGAATATGTCCAATGCATAAAATGTACAGCAGAAGAAACGAGAGGCAGATAGAAAAGTATGCTATCGATGCATAAATAAAATTCTACGTGTAGTCTGGAAAAAATATTAGTTTTTAGCAACAGTGCTGCCAACTATACAATTTTCACAGTTAAATATTAAAGGTACATTTTGCTAGCAATAAATATATTTTAATTTTGAAAATTCCGATGCCATAGTGTTCCTGAGATATTTTTACATGAAAAACACTAATAATCTCAATATAATTTGAGCCAATCCTGAGATGCACCGTTTTGAAAAACGAGCATTTTCTCATTTAAAAATCCATTTTAATTGGCCAAAATTAAAAAAAAAAAAAAAAAAAAAAGAAAATCTTCAAACGGACATAAAACCGACCCTAATCTGCTAGAAGCAAACCAAAAACATTTTCATCATTTCTCTTCTACTTCACGATAAATTATGTGTGAACTCATAATACTCAAGTTGTTTGTTATTGTTGTGCGCTTGCAAATTTCTATGGGAAATTGCGATTTTTTTTTTTGCTTTCAAATAGAGTATCTCAGGAAAAACTCACATTATATTGAGGTTATAAGTGTTTTTCATGTACAGATGTCTTAGGAACACTATGACATTAGAAGTTTTAAAATTAAAAGATATGTATAGAGAGAAAAATTAACTTTTAATATTTAACTGAAAATCGTATAGTTGACAGCACTGCCGCCAAAAATTAATATTTTTGAAGACTTCTTGAACAATTTTCTTCAAAAGCCATCTTGGGGTTTGATTCTGGAGTAAATAGAACCGGAAATAAAATCAAAAGAATATCAAGGGTTTCAGGCCCTAGATGAAGAATTGTTCCAAAATTGGTTAAAATCCGTGAAGGTCGACCCCTATAGTACAATAGAAACTTAAAATCTCTTGTAAATGAACTAGAGTTGTTGGAATAAACTCATATTTGGCATATGGTTTGTGGAGCCAATTATTATTTGAATTAGCGGAGTTCCGAGAAAAGGTCAAAATTGTCGCCGGTGCAACGCCCAACTCCTACTCTGCAGAAGGCAAAGAATTCTTCACATTTCCTTTCAATCATGCCCATATGAGCCTGCCTAGTTCTAGTTTTCCGTCCGAAGTTTATAACTGATTCGATATAGAATACCTATCCGTCTTTCAATTTCATTGCTTTCGTTTCTCTTAGTCTCAAATTTGCCGAAAATAGCCAACAAAATTGATACAGTAGAACCTTGCGGCAATTAAAACATAGTAACATATATTCTAGAGTTTTTGTTTCATTAGTTCCAGCTGAAGCTAAATAATAATAGTATCAAGTACCCTACGGTTAATTATGCAATTCACCCAAAATGTGAACGCATTTCTTTTTTTCTTGCGTCAGTGAAAAACGAAACGTGGTTATCGTTGTTGATTGGTTGGTACAAAATAATAAATATGCGCAAAAGGTATACTTACCTTGAACATAATACACAAAACAACAAAAATTGCAACGATGTCTATATGATGAGGACGTTGGTAATTGAAAACTTTCTGGTCGGCCTCAAGAATATGCTGTTTCGTTGGCAAATGAAACCAATCGCCATTTGAATGGGATAGGTAGGCAAAAGAGAGTAATTTATAAATTAGAAAAAAAAATGATGAAATTGAACTTCCCCCTTCACAAAAAAAAACATCTGCAATGTTCATGCTCTGAAAACTATGAAAGGACAGCATTTTTGAATACTGCTCAAAATGATTACCAGTCAGATAAATAAAAAGAAATTCGCAAAGACCGAACGTTTTCTTGCTGGCTCTCTGCACGGAACAGAAAAAAATTTGAATCTATGCGCTGCCATTTCCCATTTTCCGCAAGACCAGTCCCCGGATATGAATTGCTCATGGAAGAGCAAAAAACAAAATAACAAAGAAAGAATGCAAGCTATGCGATTTCGAATTGTAGGGTTTCGAAAACATCCGGATAAAAAACGATGTCCCCAAGTTGGAATGTATTGGCAAGATTAGTCATTTTTGTTTCCTCCCAATCCTGTGACAGGCTTTCCAAACGTTTGTCCCTTAGCTACGAATCACAGCGGAATTGTCCCATTGTCTCCGACTAAACCAGCGTATGGGGATCATCATCACCATCGTCGTCATCGCTTCCGTCATTTCTTCGTTTTCCCTGCAACATACAACAGCAAACCAAGCGGATCCGAGGATAAGCTGCACGATCTGTTTCGAAAACAAACGACAGGGAAAATTCCAAGTATTTCGGCTTTTCCAGCTCGCCAGACACTTCATCGCCCGCGGGGACGGTATTTCTCCCGCCTAAGAAAAACAACTACCGATGGGAAGATGAAAATAAAAACGGATCCCGTGTCTCGTAAATCGAGGGAACGTTTTCTGCGAGTGCTTTTCGAGGGATTTTACCGGGATCGCTGCTCCGAAAACATAAGCAATCTCGTTCCCTTCGTATGCATCAAGGAGGAGTTTCGGTACAATAATTGGATTTTATTTTTTCTGTTGGATATTGACACAGAGACAGCAGTGATAACAGAAGCTGTCTCCTACCCACACCTGTTGGATAAAATTATGGATATTTTTATTTATTACCCACTCAATTAAAAGGACCATGTCACAATTTGTTCGACAACGTTTATACAGACGCAAACACCGCCTCCGGCGGATAACGATTGGTACGCAATCAAGTATCGTTTGGAGGCAGGTGGCCATCGGAAATGTGCTTCACAGGATGAAAATAAAAACAGGGGAAAAAAATAAAGCAAATGAAACCTAGTGGGCGTAGGATGAGACTTAGCTAGCTTAGGTTGATGCCTACTGTTCAACGAACGAAAGCAGGCCATTCTTCCTAAGGGACACCAGTCGAATTGATTTAGTTCAGCCCACCTTCCAGCTCAGAATCAGTCGACCGCAAACAATACCAACCGACACTCGGCCTCAGGCCCAAAGGGATGCGGGACAAAGATGAGTGAAAGGCAAATAATGCGGCTGTTGGATGATGATAAATATGATGACGATGATGATGATGATTGTGATGTGTCTTCCTCTGGGCACTCGGCCAAGAGTGCATGTTTTTCCCATGACAACGTCCAGTCCATTTCAAAAGTTATTGAAAAGCTCGGACAAATGGTGGGCTTTATGCCGATGGACACAGTCGGAAGAATCGTTTACGCAACCGGATGAAATGAAGCGAGAATTTCCCTCTGGTTGCTCTCGTTTCCTCCTACTGGGGGTGGTGGTGGTGGTGGTGATGACGATGCCGATGATGATTGCTGTAGCCTATAGCTGAAAACGTGGATGAAAATTGTAGCTGACGGGGAGGTGGGGCGCGGCGGGACAGAGCCAGTCGATGGCTGCAAGTGTTTTTCTTTTGTGTCGAGTCTTTTGGGCAGGGGCACTTCTAGCTTGCTTTCGAAGTTTGGAAACGGTATTTTCTCATCAAATATAATCAACCGTTGTGTATGAAGCAAATGAGCGGTATTCTTCCTTGAGTGGTAGGAAATTTGCTGCTTAATAAAACAGAAACAGATAAAGTGCTACGGCCTAAAATTGTTTTGAGAGCAGGGGTGTGTATACTTTGCGAAGAACTTTCGGCTTTATTACACCCATAAAAGTGACCTGTTGAGGCTGACCTTTTTATTTTATTTACGAAGTTCGTGAGCTGGATGAATTAGAGAGTTATCTTAATCAAAACAATATATTACAGATGCTGGCAGTCAAACTTTTTATTGAAACAGACTGCTGGTTAAAAATTTTGTGTTCCCACTGATTAACAAACTGATTATCTTCATATAAAAGATTTCTTGAAATATGAAACTGTCAGTTGTAGACAGATATTAATTATCAAAGCGTGAATTTGGAAAGAAGACGTTTGCCGTGAGAAACACAATAGGGTGGGTCAAAAATTAGATTCCTGCTCCGAGCAACTTTTTAGGTAGCATTTGGGTCCTAAAACAACTGTGCAAATTTTGAGCTCATCTCTGAAACTACATTTTTGCGCCCAATGTTTAAAGTTTACATGGGATTTTGCATGGGAAAATTAACTTTTACAAAATAATTCTTCCAGAAGTCGCCCATTGCCTCCTAAAAATAAATCGTTGTGTGACTTTTATGGGAAATTTAACAAGCAAATAAAGTCTCGAAGACCATGAAACTATCTGACGCGTGAGAAAAAAGTTATTAAGCAGAATCCGATTGATGCTCTGACGATTAGAAAAATATTCATTTTTTTCTAGCGCCACTGCTGCTGGTTATTCACCTATCTGCAATTTGGTTTTGATCTTCTCTTAATGCGCCTAATACAATTTTTGGAACTGTTTGGCCAGTTCACAAGAGTTTTGAGGGGTAAATTGAGGCTTCTTTTGTACATAATAAGAGTAAGTATAAATTTTTGTATATAATTCTACCGGCAGCAGCAGTGATGCTTCAAAATTGAAATTTTCATCAAGCTTCAGGGCATCAATCGATTTTTGCTTAATAACTTTTCCCACAAGCATCAGATCGTTTCACGGTCTTCGAGACTTTGTTTCTTTGACAAATTTCCTATAAAAATCATATATTTATTTATTTTTAAGAGGTGCCGGACGACTCCTGAAAGAATTATTTTGCAAAAGTCGATTTTCAGATACTAAATCCTTTATAAACTTTAAACCGTGGACGCAAAAATATAATTTCACCGGTCGAGCTTGAAAATTGCAGAGGTGTTCTGGTACCTAAATGGGACCCAGAAAGTAAATCGGAGCGATTTTTTTTTATGCAACCATGTCCCTCTCTAATACACAATCTTATTGTATCCTTTCTCAACTGGTGTGAGAGTAGTGTTGTAAAATGTTCCGATGTCATCTCGTCGCTGTTGTGCTATCTTATGACAAACGCCATTTTGGGGTAAACTGAGTTAGATATGCCACATTACTTGTCCAAAAAATCTCTACAAAGTGGCGTTTACAGAATTTTGATATTCTGCTTGGTTACTGAGATATAGCGAGAAACGTGCTGAGAAATTTTTAATTTTTTGCTTCAAATAACTGTGTCTGGGGATTCGCTCAAATTATCTTTATATATGAGATGTTTTTATATGTAAAACTATCTGATAAACACAATGGCATAATCATTTTCGAAACAAAAATGCACGAACTGTGAGAAAAATGCAATTTAAGTTTTAAACTGGAAATATAGCATATTTGGCAACACTGTAACCAAAAATAACTATTTTTTCTAGATTCCCTGACTCATTTCCTTCAAAATTCATCTCACCGATTGTTTATAGACCAAATGAAGCCAAAGATATGAATAAAAGTTAATAATTGATGATTTTTTTCTATGGAAAATTTTCCATGCACGATTATGACACGCCATACAAATTTTGTCATTAACACACCTATGACACGTGTGAGACCGACTTTTGTTTACATTTTTAAAGAAAACTCGCAATGTAGTTAACCGATTTTCGTAATATTTGAGAGATTATTGCAGAATAGATAGAAGCATCATTTGTTTTTCTTTGAATTGTTTATACCATTTAAAAGTTTCAAGATATTCAATCTCAAACTTTAAAAATCGTTTTTCTCGAAATGTGCAAAATGGCGCTTGTCATAAGATAGCACAACAGCGACGATCTATCGTTATACAATAAGCATATTGACTTTCAAGGACAATATTTATTCATTAATTGCGGTAGACTGATACACAGTCGTTGTGCTAGGGCGAACTAATTTTGGACATTGCGGAGTCCCTTCCGTTTGACCAATCGTTTTGAAATTTAACAATTATTTGTTTTTGGGGTGGTCCTTTTTCAAATTTAATAATTAAAATTTTTTCAACCAAACAATTTTCGGTTGATGTTTTCTCAAAGAAAAGTGCTAAAAATACATTTAAAAAAACTTTGTCGAAGTGATCAAAAATCTATCTTCAAAGCTTATTATTCAGTGATGAATATTTGAAATTTACCTAAGTTGCACAGTGGGAATAATCCAAAAAGGTGGGACAAAATCTATTTGAGGCCGGCATTTCTCCGTAGGATACATTCACAATGTTATTCTGAAACTTTGTGAATAAAAGCTTTTTTGATTAGACTAAAGTAGAGTAATTGAGCAAAAAAAAATCGAAAAGGACTCATTTGTCTTCGGCAAAGTTGTGGAATATTATTTAACCTCCTCGAAGATATTACAGACATCAGACTTAATTTTCGAGGAGAAAATGTTGTTTTTTTGTAAATATGACCTAAAAATCAGTTTTTCGGCTTTTCCATATTAAAACCTTAATTGATTAATGTAATGTGTTTCACAAACTTTGAGGTAACACTAAAATCAGAGAGGGAACAACTTGACAGCTCTCATACAAATCGTAGAAACCCCGTTTTAGCTGTGGGTCTAGAATGGCGGATCGTTTTAATTTTCTAGATCAAAATCTCAACACATCGCGTCGCGAAACTAATGTTTTTTTCGCGAAACCTTGTCATTTGTTTATTGAATAATAAAATTAGAAGATTTTGAATGCTTTCGCTGTTTTCACCGCATAAAGCTTTCATCAAGACAAACAACGATAACAATTTTTCCAACATTTATTTTTCAGTCACCTTTAAATAAAATAATTTTTCTTAGTTTCTTCTTTTGATTTTTTAAAACCACTAAAGGATTTTGTATATAATTCGATGCACAATTTTAAATATAAATCTTAAGTTAGATGTAGCAATAGGTTCCTCTGGTTATGCAGATTTTGTTGTTGAAAAATATGGTTTTATAGCTCGCGGAAAATGTTCGGGTGATCGTTACAAATCCTTGTAGTGATTTTTGACATTAGCATTAATTTGTTTTATTTAGTTCCATTATCATGATTTGGTTTTATGTACCATTAAAGCCATGCTGCATAACATATGTAAATACTTTTCTTGGTACCATCGTAGATTTTTACATTTTAACCTTTTTTACGGTTTATACTACGATTTCTCACCAAAGAGAGATTGTGTTGTATGTATACTCAGACCCGCCCTCTCCTCGTAATACCATTCCGTGCAGTCTACTTAACAAAATAAATAAATAAATAACAGCAGTCGCTCCAAAAGTACATTACATTGAATTATTTGATACACTGTTCTGAAATAAGTGTCTTGTCATTCCGACGAAATGTAATTAAAAAGGATCAATTCTTAAAATTCGCCACGAAAATATTTTCCTTCATAGAGATTTCAAGTAACGCAGTTAATGGACGACATTCTACGGTGGCGACATCATTACAATCACGGTAGTTTAAAGCAACTTACTCCGACTGTCAAGTTGCGGTAGGGCTGACTAAAATATAACTTTTCGTTGGAGGTACCAATACTGTAAAATCAATGTTTTGGCTTCTAAAACCATTTTACATATAAATTTGCACTATTTTCATCAAAGATTTTATTTTTCATAGGCATTTTGTGGAAGCCAAACATTGGCTATTCCAATACCCTATTGGGCCAAAAATAAATTAAATATTAAATAGGAACAGGATATAGTGGGACTCATTGTTTAAGTGATCATTCACATACGACGGTTTATAACATAAAATGGGTTTATATTATTTTAATTTTATACATATTATTAGCTATTAAAAAATGTTATTTTTACACGCACCTAGAAGTATTTATTGAGCATAATGAGTTGATCAATTACGGTAACAATATGGAAAAGTTAAAAAAAATTGAAGTTAAACTGCCGAAGAACCACGATTACGGTTCCAAAATGCGGTATGTATATGGCATTCTCTACAAAAATGTTCGAAATTTACTATTCTAGAGCTTTCCGCAAGATCTGAACTATCTAAAAGAATAGAAATTAAGGAATTATATTGCGAATACTTTTCCAAGGAAACCTAGATTCTATAACGCCTCAAATAGTTATTACCGTAAGACGGGGGAACATTGACCTTTTTTTTACAGTTTTTCAAATAACTTTTTTCAAATCAGATAGACGTAGCTGTTTGCATTTTTAAAACAAGTACTGGTACCCCTTGATTGAAAACGTTCAAATTGTTTGGTAACGTATTTCTTATAGTAAAACACTATAAAAATAAAATTAATTTGTTGTAAAATTAATTTGTTGTAAATTTTCATTCGTTGTTTTCGGGGTAACTTTGATCAGCAAAATATGTGTATCGAAATAAGAAATAACGCTTCAAATGTTGTGTAAATAGCGATTTTATGGCCCGATATTGTGTCGTCTCGTAAGAAAACAAAATTACCTGGAAGGATACGGCCGACTTTTATCGAACTTTTTCGTGAAAATAGTCGAAATTTAATAGCACTAAAAATCTCAGATTTTTTGATAAATTATTGGATAAAAATATTTACGGTTTCTAAAAAACTGATTAGTTCAGTTGAAGTTGATTGATTTCATTAAGATACAAGGAATTGTTTAAACAGATTGAAACGATGCGTGAAAGTTGTATCATTTTCAATTTGAATTTTTGTTCATTAAAGGTACATTAATAGCGGTAAGCTTGAAGCTAGTTGGTACCGCCGCACGGTACTATCTTTGATTTCAGGCCTGAGTTTAGTCCGGTCTAAGACGTTAGTACCTGTCATCGCAGAAACGGCTGCATCCTGAAGCCAAATGAAAACAGTGTAAAGGGGCGCCATATTCCTCTTGCATACATCTCAATAATTTGAATCAACTTTTCGACCTTTATGTCCAATATTATGAACCATGTTACACATAAGCCATATGAGGGCAAGTAAGCAAGTTTTATCCCGTACGAAAAACAGGTATAATCGAGTTTTAAATGTCTTTTTTTGATATTCTTTGTCGTCCTATCCATAAGGTGCTGCACGCTCATTTGAAAATGCCATGTCGAAGAGTTATATTGCAGGTTAGCAGAAGTCGAATCATTTTGAAACAAACCGTAGAACTAAATTTTATTTTATGGATACAGAGTTGCATTAAATAACAATTGTTTGCGTTTGTTAGTTTACTTATGGCTATCAAAATGAGTGAAGCTGTTTAATTTACCCACATTTTTAGTTAGTTTAACTAGAGGAAAAGAAAAGAATATATAATCACAATGTGTACCCTTTTCTACTTATTTCTTCTCACAACGAACACAATAAGCAAGTGGAAGTTTTCTTATAATTTTACTGCTTTCGAAAGAATCCAAACTAAGATTAAATAAAAGATTGTAAATTAAGGCATGCCATGCAACCTAAGTAACACTATGACGGCAAAAAATCTGCTACAAATATTCTCATTTTGATCGTTATTTAAATAATATCGAAGCTTGCTTATATTGTTTCACTATTTATAATTGTCCATCAGATCTTGGACGATTAGCATTTCCACTGTAGAACAAATTGTCGTTAGTGCTAGAACAGAAATGCACAGGGTTTGAAAGAAGTTGTGAAAGTTGAGACTGGACAGATGACTTGGAAAAATAACACAAAAAGTTGAATGCTGTTGAATGAAGAATCGCCTAAATCATGTCGGAACTTAAGGGGGTTGTGTAAAGTATTATCGGCAAAAAATTGGATTCCTTAATTTTTTTTTCAATGCAAAGATTGTCTATTCAGTTAGGTGCCACGTCGAAAACTGATTTTGCGGTGTACACCATAACTCAAAATCTGCTGGACCAATCGTTGATACATTTGCATAGTTGTTTTTAACATCACTCCACATTTAACTAATGGAGCTTTTATTTGTGGTCGATTTTCGAACTTTTCGTAGCACTTTGAATCCAAAGTCCGATTATTGCTAAAAACGATGAAAATGCTATTGAAAAAATAATAATATCAAGCATTTTGCAAAAAGCTTTTGTAGTTACCTGGACAATGATGTGAAGAAGAAAAACTGTGCAAAATTCAGTACGATTGGTCCAGGAAATTTTGAGTTACGGTTTACACCGCATTTTGTCGAGGTACCTCCTGAAGATTCACTATCTGCATCAAGTATCAGGTTCAATTTGTTAAGTTATATCTGTCAATTGATTATCAGACAGATTGCAGACTATAGGAAGTAAT
Source organism: Topomyia yanbarensis (assembly GCF_030247195.1). Taxonomy (NCBI): domain Eukaryota; kingdom Metazoa; phylum Arthropoda; class Insecta; order Diptera; family Culicidae; genus Topomyia; species Topomyia yanbarensis. The sequence continues at coordinate 427,238,214 of NC_080672.1, read as the reverse complement.
TAATTGTAATTTATTATTTTGTAGTCGGGATTTGAAGCTTTCTCAATTTTCGCACGACGTCGCAAAATTTCGTTGAATAGAACGTTTTAGCAATCCAAGATGTTGAAAGCTTAGCAATTTGGATATAACCCACTTGACAAATTTACTTCGCTGAAAATCGCTCGTACTGATAATTTGAATTACTTCATTTTCAGCAAAGTAGGTCTGCCAAATTCTATATGCATGGTTAGTAGAGTAGTTGGGTAGGATGGTATAATAAGCCCCACCAGGCTAAAATGTCAGATTCCTTTTTCAATGACCACATAATTATCTGAAGCAAATAAATAATTGTTTTTGGCTTTTTCGTGTGCTGCAGAATAGCAACTAATACAAACGTTTCCAAAAAAGATAAGCTTCCATTATTTTCTGTAAGCATTTGATTTAATTTGAAATAGTCAGATTTGGCTGAACTGTCTGACTACTAAATATAATGTTAGAGAAGCTTTTTCAATTCTAGAAATTCTGGCTAGAGACTAGCAATACAACTCAATAACGTTCACGATAGTACGCACCATTATTAGCAAAATAGCGTAATAACGTTGTATACTATGTTCACACTACAGAGTTAAAACATGTTATAATAATTAGCAAGAAGAAAAATGTCATCGAGATAGCGTTAAAACACGTTTTTACTTTTAGTGTGAACGTAGTATTAGCCACTTGAATCTTAAATAATTCTAATGTTACTTTGTTTAAGCCAAATCGAGGATTCCAAAATTATTTTAAAAATATAAATATATGGCATAAACAGTGAGTTTTCAATTAACATCATTGTACGGTTTTTTAATATTGCCGTGTATTGCCGATCAGAACGCATAATGCAAAAATATGACATGCTCCCACAGACTAACAGACATAACACTATGAGGGAATTCCCTCAAAAAACATCGATCCGACAATTTTCCCAGAACACTAGCTCCACCTTTTATTCACAGTCCCAAACACTTATTTGCTTGTGGGTTACCCCTCAGGTTTGGGAACAATTTTCCACTAGTGGTCTATCCCCCACATGCTTGTTCATATGTCAGTGGCGCCATAATTTCAAATGTGGCCACAGTCCCAACTACAAATATATTTAAAATGACCGTTAAAGCGGGCGAAGCTTTGTTTTTGAGTGTTATGTCTGTTAGTCTGTGATGCTCCTCTTGCGCATACTTCGTTATTTTCAATCTTCTCTTCAGCTTTCTTCTGGATCAATATGGCTCTCTTTGCTCGCAATAAAGATGGCAATAAATAAGCCAGTTTTAACAGGTAAGAAAGACAAGCAGCGTCGCACTATATTTACCTGTATTTTTGATTTCTCTGTTCTTTCCTTCTCTCTACACGCTTGATTCCAATTGCTCATCGAAGAGTTACAGGAGAACATTTGAATAAATCGAATCGATTATCGCATATTCAGATCAAAGTTGTTTTTGCGAATTAGAATCAAAACTGCAATAAGAATTGTTTTGATTATTTTCTTTTACATATCGCTGTGAGAATAAGTGGGATCATTTTATTCCTTAATATAAATCAATAACATGTTATCACGAATTATTGCCCATATATCTGCCGTATCTTACATCAAAGAAAGTGAATAACGAAAAAAAATAGTTTTTTCTTCATTGGATAGATCCAAATTAATGACAATCGGATGAAGATCGTAAAATGCACTATTTTATAAATTTTCTTATTTTCACTCCCAGTTCACAAATTTAATCAGAATGTTAACTGCTTACAAAGTAACTCCATAAATACCCTAAGCAAAGATTAAATAAAAGATTTTAAATATATGCATTTTTCCTATATGAATAAACTCACATAAAACATCCATATAAAAATATTTTAAAATTGATTGCGATAGCAATGGCGATCAATATATTTCTTCGTAAAAATATATTACTAAGATGCTCAAAACTTTCATTTCTGTTTATTTATAAAATCGTAGAAATTTTGTTAGCAAATAGAATCGTTCCAATCTGCATTGATGCATTACAGAAATATGCAATCAACAATATGAAACATAACACTTGTGATCATTCTGTCAAAGTTTAATTTTTTGTTTGACCTTTGTTTACTTTTTATTTAAGCTTCGCTGAAAAAACGTGTACAATTTTAATTCGCAGAGTGTGATCTAACCTTTATTTATAATTGATATTTATTCCAAACTTGTGAAAATTAGCTTAAAACGAATATAAGTATTCTCCTCCCGTGTCAACAGGTATCGTGTTCAATTAGAATGATATTCACAGTTCATTTTTAATTCAAATTGAAATATTTCAACCAATTTTTTTAATCAAAGTTTAAAATAACTATCATGGCACCAGTTACAAACGATGGTTCAACCACTTCAAACTTATTTTCTTTTGTGCATTAAATATTATGTCATTACAACATGCAGTACATCATCGGCCAACTATAAACTATCCACCAAGTTAAAGTTCTAAGTTCAGAAACATATCAGTTACATGTTGATAAAATTTTTCTCACACGCTATGGAACGAGACATACGACTAAGAAAAGCTAATTTACTGCAAGAAAATATCAGAATGAAAAACAATTCTCCATGTTGTCTAATTTACTCATTTTCTTTAACATGAATTTGTTGTTTTTTAACATTGTCGTGTATCGCAGATCAGAACGCAGCCATATAAATGACAGCATCGTTAGTATAAAGCTTACCAAATAGTTTAGGCCGGTTTAAAAGTTAGTCCGGTTTAAAAATAGTTAGTACGCGTTTGAGCTTACGGCTATAAATGACATAATAATCGTTGACAAAATGACAAAATTATTCTAAACATGTTCAGCATCTACGCTGAATATGTTTAGAATATGGTTTGTATTTTGTTCCGATGATTATATTTGAGGGAATCATCTCATCGCACCTTACTGAAAAAAGTCTCATTTGATCAAACTTTCCCCGCTGATCAAAGATACCCCGTTTTACGGTATCCCACTTTTATGAATTTGTGAATCTAACATTATTGGTTAAACTAACATGGAATCCTCGGACCATAAAAAGCAAATTTTGTTTAAATGATTGAGGTCTTCATCAAAGTTTTCATATTGTATTTGAAACATTTTTTTTAAATACCGTATACAAAATGTAGAATTATTTTCAGAGCCGAATTCGTCGATCATTGGCAGTATAACCTCAAAAATAGTATTTTTTAACCTTTCCATAAACGTAATTGATCAACTCAAAATGTTCTACATATTTGTAGAGTGTAAAATTTTTTTTTTTGTTTGTAGCTAATAGGTTATATAATTTAGAAACAATATAAACACAGTTTTGTTATAAACCGTCATAGATAAATGGTCACTCAAACACACTATTTGTCGTAAACAGAAAAATTTTATTTGCTTCGTTTTTTAGTAATTATTATTTTTATGCATAAATAGGATAATTTTATAGCGCCAATAATTTCAAAAGAGGGAAAAATTGGGAATCCGTTTGTAGTTAAGACCATGAAAAATACTACCCACCACCAGTAATTCAGTTTTCATCTTTTTTCCTTCACTAAAGGCTAGTTTACAGTTCGGAAAACGTGTCACGAGATTTAGGTCCCTGGGTTTTTTAATGGAACTCGGGATTTCAAATCCCGTGACGCGAAATGAGTCAATATGACAGTTTTCATGAAGTCGCGGTGGTGGAGCCAGGGGGGAGGGGGTTTGGTGGTTAACCCCCCCTCCCCCCAAAACAAAATCAATTTAATTGAAAAAAAATATTGGTGGTAACCAGTTTAATTTAAAAAAATTATATTTAAATAATGATTTTAGAAGTTAATTATCTGATCATGACATTGAGAATTTAATGTTTTAAGTAACATGGTGACTTTTGGTATATTATGGGCATGGGATCTTGTAATTGATCTCTTAGTGAGGATCTTATAGTTAACAAATCATGTCAATTTCAAATAAAATATCTGCATGAAATCATATCACAACTGATCAAAAACGGGGTTTTCCGTTGGCATCCAGCAGATCAGGATCAGTTATTAAGAGCGTTTGGTTTTCTTTTGTACTATCAATTATTTGAATATCCACTAAGTAGAATTGTAAATGAAAAAAATTAAAAAAACTGTAAGGGGCAGCCCTATGGGGTTGTACGAACTGTAGACGTAGGTCTATACTACTTAATGCAAAATATTGATTTTCTTAGTACATTTAGAGTAATAATAAACCAAATATATTTCTTACGTATAGTTTAAGTACAACCATCAACATCGAATGTTACATATTGAACCAAACCTTCTAATATCTGGAACTAAATCGTTATAGCACAAGATCAGCTTTTAAAAATTGTAGAAACTTTTCGATTATGTGTATTAAAAATCCGGACTGGTGAAGAAAAATCCAATTTTTGATAATATAATCACATTTCCTGTATAGACCGAGCTTTCTAATTATATTTTACCATTATTGTAATTTTCCTAAAGTACACATACAAATGTAGCGAATGCAGAATCGAAAACAATTTTATGTATGGACTTGGGTGCGTTTTTGCAACGGTTTTTCGAGCGGCAGTGTATCCATTCATAAATAGGCTATGTAGTATGTACCTATTAGCAGAATCAAAATACGATAGGCTGAGTGGAAGTGAATAACGTGAAGTGGAAATGAATCAATGAAATGATCGAACGTAAATAATAAACTCTCGTTGTGCTTTCCATCGATCCGGGTAAATTTGTTTCTATGAAAGTTTTCGTATTTGGGCAACGAAAGCAAAGATTGCTATCATGCAGGTTACGCATGCAACCGCTAACAAACAGGGATGCCACATTGAAATCTGTGTTTCGGTCAAAAATATCTTATAACTGAAACAGAAAAAAATCTGTGATAAGTCCGAAAAATCTGTGAAAAATCACAATATTTCAAAAAATCTGTGAAAATCTGTGAAATTTTCATCAAAATGCCAAAAATCTGCCATCTGTGATAAAAAATTGTGAAAAAATCTGTGACATCACAAAAAATCTGTGAATATGATTACTCCGCTAACAAATTAGGTATATCTACCTACACATTCGCCTCAAACATTGAACCCAAGCGCACAAAGCAAAATGAGTCAACGCTGATGATGATGAGTAGAGTGAAAGAGACAACTAGTATCACGACACTATGTTAACCGTGTTTGCAAATGAAGCTCAAATGTTCAAACGATTTTGTGTATGAATAATTCTCGCGTGTTTTTGAGCAGGGCCAATAAGCATACTGTCAAAATTCACTTTGAGAGAAAATTCTGGACAATCGACATTAATCGCCCATTATAAGTCACAGTAACATCTACTGATGTTACTATAACGATCAATCAGATCTTTGGGCCGTTCATGTACCGCGTGGAAAATGATGAAAATGGATATGAAAGAAACCAACTATTAACACTGCATGAAAATGCTTGGAAATGTATGAGAGGGACATGGATGAAGTGATTGGCGAGTAAAACGAATATTTGCACGCCGTGAAAGAAGATCTCCACTCGCCATGGCAAGTCGCGCGCATGGAATTATACGAGCTCTACGTAAAAGTAAGAAAGATTTGGCCAATCGAAGAAACCTTGCGGTGACGATTTGCTTTTAGGAGACATTGGGGATCATTTATTTATTTTTGTTTTATTTTCTTCAGTTTATTTTTTTTTTGGTAAGGTTTAAAGAAACATATTGCGTTGCGTTGTGACGATGATTTTGGCGGATTGCACACTGACTTCATCATGTTTGACTGCTGATTATGTAATAAGAGTTGCTTAGGGAATGGTAAGTAGGAATTCATACCAATCCGACCCATATTAAAACCTCAACAACATGATAGCCATCATTGCCGGCCGCCCCCATCTCCATCGTTCACGGGGAAGGATAAAGGATAAGGTGTTGAATACTCCACCTACTTAACGGAAGGACGACGATTCATCAGACTCTTTCATAGGTGTCGCGGAGTTGGTGGTTTGGAAGGGTATAAGGTCTAGAATTCGCTCCAAGCAAGCGATGCGACCTGTAAAGCATATTTTATTAGGTAGTTGCTTAGTTAGTCTTCGAGTACACAATCACTCGAAGAAGAAGAGCTCTTGTTTAGTTTTTGACTCTGGGCAGTCGGCCACCGAGAGTATCCTATGTTCCCTAAACAAAAGCAATGTGAACCCCGCACAGCCGACCGTAGGAGTATTGCCTAGAAAAGCTAATCTTATATGCGTAATGGGCCGGATCACTATCTATTGTAACGATATTTAGACAGAATTCGCCACTTCTTCTCTACGATATATTTATTTGGTTGAAAACTACCGAGTGATAATACGTTATACAGACAAAGAGTTATGATAGCTCAAGATATTATAAATCAACACACTAGCAGTTTCACGTTTGTCCCCCTTCGCTGTCAGCATACGACCACAGATCCTAGACGATCTTCACTAATAGCTCTCCCGTTCGAAACGAAACTGAGACAGGCTCCAATCCGTCAACCTGTCAAAGTGAACGAATTGACAGCGGTTGGGGATAGTAAGTGATAGGAGTTCTGTATCAGAGGTGAATGGCGACATAGATTGGCCTCAAATTGCACGATAATACAGCTTTGCCAACCAATTACAAGCAGAAAGTGGCCTATTATGGTCAAACTGTATTCCTGTTTACTTTTCGAGACGTTCCTTAAGATCTATTGTTAAAAGTACAAATGAAGCTAAAGATGGCCAATGTTTAAACCCTACAATTTCACCATGTTAGACATAGCGTGCTGATTATGTTCCAGAACCATTAGAAGTGTTTGTATCCGCTCACTGTTAAAACAAAAATTCTAAATCCCTCCTGGGGTTGGAAGTTTTATTCCTGCTATTGTAGCACGTGCAGATCGTTCAGCATTCTTCCAAGGGTTCAGAATGCTCTGTTTAAATTGTTTTGTGTCGTTACCCAAGTAACCATAAGCACTAATTTAAAACTCTAGATAAGCTATAAGTTAGCATTTAAATTGCTTACTAGCCGTATACTAGTATTTTAATGCTTCAATACACCTAAAATGTAAAGCTTTGAATCTAGTACTATATCGACATACAGAACATAGACATCGTGATAAAAAGCTTTTGAAGATAAATGCTATGAAGCTTTAGTAGAAAACTCTAAGTACAAATATAGAATATTCTTATAGTGCTTTGAGACACCGAACAATTACAAATATATGTATGCGTTCCAATAGTCACCTAAACTCGTATGCCTTCATGTAATAAATGATAATGCAATAAAACTAAAATTAAAATGCAATTTCAACACGATTTATCGAAAAAATACAATTGCACATATAATCCACAATAGAAGTTTTCGTAATTTCAACCAAACGTCTAGGTAGAGTTTGGATTAAACCAAGTATACATGCAAATCTTCTCACAGATCAGTGATCACACGCGTATGCCAAATTGAGACGAGGTTTTCGACTGCGGATCGAATCCCATTTCTATAGCTACCAAATCGTCAATTTAAACAGTCGGCATGTCAAACAAAATAAGAGAGGAAGGGTGGTTACATTATCATTTTTTTTCTTTTGCTGTGTCGATAAAGAAGGGAAGAGTTATTTAAAAAAAACTCTGCTCTATGTTAACATTGCTGATAGCCATTACGGTGCTTCTGAACTAGCTCTGTTCTGGCACACTATTTCGCCTTTTCCGACACTAAGTGTGCTTTAATGATCTCTATAGAACTATGAAGCCGTGAAGAACATATTTTGTATGCGAATATAGAACATATCTAAAGCCATTAAATGATGCTTCGTGGTCTCCTGGGTATATTCCTTTCCCCTAATCTTACCACTTCCCCAATCCTTCCCATCAGGGAAATCTTGAAAAGACGATTCATGGCAAGGCACATATTTCCGATCAACATGGGGAACGTGCCATTTGAGCTAAACGCTACTGGTTCCTGATTTCTGAGTACCCGAAAATTGAAAAACTCGTAGTTATGGCAATTTTATCCGATTTGGATACTACGGAATAAAAAGCTGTCGAAATTCTTCTGTCTGGCACGCTATCTGTAGATGTGGCAAAATGAGTCAACCGGAGACTAATAGAAACCACGGACTAACACGAAGATAATAACTAATACTGAACTAGAGGGCCCTGTGCGGAACACTGGAGCTGTTGGTAAATCTCTACGACCGGTATGGTTCAAGCTTGACAGCAAATCACCTTTTAACTAGAAAGTTTCTAGCTGATAAGTGAAACGGGAAGGACAATCGAATCGGTTAATCTTTGCTAGTAACAGTTTGTGATCAACGCGGTCGAAAGGTGTCCTACTAGACTACCCAGAAAAATAATGAATTTTTTAAAACTCAATTGGCTCACCCCTAAGTCGATTTCTAGTCCCACCACGAGTATTTGCTCCAAATTTGAAGCAAATCGGACAAGTCTAGCTACCGGACCAATGTGCCTGAAGTTTGTATGGGATTTTTCGATAATTTGCATAGAGAAAACCCACTAGCTCGCATTTTCGCTGCTAGGTGGCACTTATGCATCGTATTATCACTGTAAGTGAAAATAAGAAAGATAATTTAATTGTCTACAACCTTGCCGAAGACTGCTAGTCAATCGAGTTTTGTTGAAAGAAGTTATAGGAATCGACCGAGGGGTGGATACAGTTCGTAGCGCTTAACTAAAATCTATCATAAATGAGCTTTGAGCACGCTGGAGATGTGATTGGCTGACTCTGTGTCTAGGAGGAGGAGACCATTCATTTACCATTTATCATTCAGAAAAGTCTAAGAACTTGTTGGGCTCCATTTAAAGTAATCTTCCTAACGTTGATATATCTGGAGTAGAGCGAACAATTAACTGTGCAAACATTAACAATCAGTCAGGAGTGGATTTCGTCATCAGCCAAGCTTGAATCAGAACGATAACATCATATTTGTCATCTAACACAGCCAAGAATATATCATCAATTTTAGTTTGGTGTCCTCGTATATTTTGATAGTACACGCTAATATAACCATCTGTGTGTGTGGACGTATCACTTTTGAAATCTCCACTCGTGTGATGAGGATTGACGAAGTGATTATCGAGCACCGGATCAGAAGATGATTCAGACGTGATGACATGGAAAAGAGAATTAGTCTAGATATGTAACATGTTTGCAATTCCGCAATATAACACCAAATTCATTACCTGAAAAAATATAATATATACTCAGATAATATCTCGCTATGTACGAAGAGAGTGTTAAATCAGATTTTCGGCAACTCTTCACTGCTAGCCATAAATTAAAAGTTTCTCAGGAATATTAAGGTTCAAGTTACCTTTTTTGAGCATGTGTTAGTTTTGAACGCTGGGTAGTATGGGTAGGAAAAATTGTGTTCCGCTTTGCTACCAGATAATCCATTTAAACCTTTTCAAAACTCTACAAGAAGAATATCAGCCGATTTATCAGATCACAACGATTCAAATCATACAAAATAGCTACTGGAAAAACTATCGGTTTCGCTAAATGGTGCTTTTGAAAAAGTGGCTGTGATTTTTTGTCACACTACCACACCGTGCTGGGGTACGCAACACAACAGCGCAATGAAAAAAACCACAGCCACTTTTTCAAAAGCACCATTCAGCTAAGCCGATGGTTTTTTCAGCAGGTATTTTGCATGAATTGAATCGTGATGAACTAATAAATCGACTGATATTCTTATTTTAAAGTTTTGAAAAGGTTTAAATAGATAATCTGGTGGCAAAGCTGAGCACAATTTTTCTTACGCACACTACCAAGTCTTGAGGTAATTTGAGCCTTAAAAACAGAAAATATCTAAATTTGCCAACCTCACAAACTGTGTTAAGAGGAAGGTACGTGCATTTGGATATAGCACCAAAATTGATTAAAACGAACATGGACGAATTTTAATAATTTGTTTTATTTTCTTCTCTGAAAGTTTGGAAACGATCAGTTGAATGGGTGAATTTTGACGAACTTTTTCTTGTGATGCCATTTGATTCCGTACACCCTTTTAAACTGTCTAAACACTCACGTGAGAATATCAGGTTAAACACTCTTATTCCGATTGCAATTCTAAACCATCAAAATCGAATGAACTGTATATATAAACACCAGCGCCATCCATCGTAATAAATCATAACATGTGACTGTGCCATCCGGCGGCGACAAGGTTTGCGAATTAGGGTAACTTAGAAAAACTGTGGAAACGTGACCGAATTATGAAAACAGTTACCAGCAAAGTGAATTCCGTAGCCTTTCCAGTGACCCGTCAGCTCTGACCTCCCCGAGCTTTTCAATATTTCAAGGAAAATTCGTAGCTTTTCCACCCCTCGGTTCAAGCTGGGCACGCTTCAAGCTTATTAAATTCAGAAAACTAGTACCGAACCTGCATTATCTCTTATACATATGCTATTCACTACATTCATAACTTTTATCCCTGTCATTCATTTGTAGGAAAAAAATTGAACGCATTCGGCATGTTCCTGGGTAAGGGAAAAATCACACACTTGCACGAGCACAAATGATAAATTGATAAAGCTGATGAAGGCTTAATCCTGCTAATTTTTTTTGCTCGCTCTGTCGTAGCCCTTCTCCCACAGTATGATATTCCGTACGAGGTGTGCGTGTGTGTTCGGCTGATTCCATCAGTGTTGCGGCCAATCGCTGGAGGCATTGGAAAGTTTTTTTTTCCCAACCATCGAACTAAACGGATCATAACGAGCGAAATAAAACAACACAAAAGGGAAACTTCTTTACTTGCGGGAAAAAAAATGGTTGAGCGGATTCACGGGTATTAGTGGGAGCTTTCTTGCTGTTTGCCGCTTTTTAGAATCAGCCTGCACGAAACGTGGGCTCTCAGTTAGGGAATGTAAAGTTTTGTTTTCTGTTTTTTCCCGCCGAAGGTTTTAGGCTGTGTCTGCGCCTCCGGTTCCGTATCAGGCAGCTGAAACAACAGCAACGAGATCAGTGTTGCCAAATGTGCAGTTTCTATCCAGAGGGAAGGTTACTGAACTGGTTTATGTTAGAATGTATGTTATTTGATCTTGGGACGGCACTACTTGTGTTGCTTATTAGAGAACAGGTCACGGTCAAATTAATGTAATGGCTATTTTACATATGCATAAAATGTTTAATGTAATTGGTAAGATAGTTTTTTTTTTCTCCAAAATTAAATACAGAAGGACAAGATTTTCCATCCCGGGCACAAGTGCTCTAATGGCAACACTGAACGAAATATCCGGATTTAAAATGAAATGCCGAACATTACGGCGAGGACGCTGAGAGTAAAATTGCGTGCCGCAAATTAAACTTTTTGCAACTCATCTTCCCCAGTCGTTGGAAGACGCCTAAAGTAGCAGGCTATGAAGTGACGATAGAAGGCTAGTTGTAATTGGGTAGTAAAAAGTGTAAGATTACAACGCCATGCCCGCTTGCTTCTGAGCTAGGCGAAATGCTTCATTTGGATTACGTGGGAGCCCAAAATGAGTTTCAAGTCTTCTTCGCCTGTTCGTCTTTGATGCTGATATCGAGAGAGCGGCAGCTGATTTATTCGGTAAGTATAGCTGATTTTTTCTCCCTCAATTTGATGGTAATTAAAATCTTCTTACCCAACGGTATGTGTTCGTGTGTAATGGTGATTTATTAAACAATTTTTCATACTATGAGCGGATGCGTGGGTTATCAAAGCATCTTATGTTGTGTTTTGAAGAAAACGATGGGTGGGTAATCTCAGAGACATAACCGCAATGAAGTAGAATACACTTGGAATTTCAATAGAAAAGGAATATCCCTTTGTAACTGTCATAGGCACATTCAGAAGGAATACTTTAAGTTGTCTTTTGAATTGAATCAATGATAGTTATAGTTTTTGTACTCTTCACGCGGAAATATGTTTTTAAACAATTTCTCTTTATTGCAGAAATATAGTTTCTACCAAAATCTTTCTTCTCTAAGGAGAAATATAGCATAGTGCATTAGTGCATATTGCATTGGCATGCTAAGCCAAACCAAGTTTGGATTTCAATAATTCTCACCAGCTTAATCAGGGCTTGGGGTTTGCTCAGAAATACAAATAGTGTTTTTTTTTTTAGTTCTGTCACTAAGTTAGTGTCGGATTTTGATGAGACGAAGTCGAAACGCAAATTCCATAACTAAATTAGGGCGGGTTTACAGTTCACCATTTGACCGTTGTCTAGACAAGTAAAAAAGGCCGAAAGAGGTTTTATACAAAAAAAATCAGTAGCGCTGAAGTACTCAATAATCGAAAGCTTAGATGCTCCTCGTTCATCTGAGACTAAATTTGTAATGTTCTATCGGGGGGTCTAGAACAATATTTTTTTAACATGTTGTTGATTATTTTTGAAGACTGCGTTTCAGTGAATAGCTCTCAGAAGATATCTCACTTTTAGGGGGATGAATCTTTAGACATACAGTATCAGAATGAGGGACTTGTTATGTTAATAAATATCTCCGAAGACGCTAATAACCGACATTTAGTAAATTTTGCGTTAATTGACATTTTTAATTTGAATAATATTTTTTACTCGGTAGAACAATCCGGAAACTTGCTTCTCTTTTAAACGAGACAAGTTTTGAATTGTTCTTCCTAATGGTCTAAAACTTTTTTATTTTAGAAAAATAAATATCTATGTTTACATAATATGGATACTATTACTCATTTGTACGTGGATCTAGGAAACTATCTTTTTTAAACATTATGAATAATTGGTATCAGAATATAATTTTTAGTTCATGATGTATTTGTATTAAGTTCATTGAATTCAATTATGTTATGTTATATGTATGTACGTATTGCTTAATACTTAAATTTAGATAACTATCGAGTAGTGAAAAGACATAAAGAAATGAGTTTTTGGGCCAACATAGGGTTATAAACTTATTATAATAACTTTTTTTTTAAATTCGCGAAACAATACTCTTTTGTTTATATTTTATGTTATTAAAGTTGTTTGCTCTAGATTCTTTTCCGACCCATTTCTTATGCAAAATTATATCATTTTGAGATATTTTAGACCATTTTACCATTATTTGATGTATTAAAATCCTTTATTTCGTCGATTAATCAAATCGAAATACTTGATAAAGTGAACTTTAAAACTTAAACTTTCCCATATTTCCTATAATAGAATTGCTACTTTGAACAAATACACAATCCCTAAAACAGATAACACCCTGCTGCTTTCAAACATTTTCTCGCTGATTATAAAACAGAACATGAAATGATTTTTCGGAAAATATAATTTTCTACTAAAATGTGGACCACTGATCCTATTTATTTCTAAAGGGAGAGTCTTTCTATCGTGTTTAAGATTATAATTTTCAACGAAACTAAAAACGAAAACAAATCTAATTGAGATAAAATTGTTCAAAGAATAGAACAATGATAGAATTCAAAATTTTGAATGTAACATCAGTTACATAAGAACCCCGAGCAAAAATATATTTCGAAGAAAAACAAATTGAAGGAAACCTTTTGATTTGCAAATTTTAAGATACTTAATTACCAACGCTAAACTGGCTAAATGGTGTCTTCGAAGGTTTTCATTAACGTTACAAGTCTGTTCTTCTGACAGTGTGTGTTCGCTGATTAAATCTGCTAAAAGAGAGGTTTTGAGCTACAAATTGAAAAAATACCTAAAAAATTGACCGTCAAAATGCTAAAAAAAAATCATGTTCTAAACCCCCCGATAGAACATTTCAAAGTTATGCTCAGATGAAAGAGGAGTATCTAAGCTGCCGATTAGTGAGTAGTTTAGCGATACTAATTTTTTGTTTAGATATTTTCTACCAGAGATACCGTGAGGTATGAATAACGCACATCAACTTAGATCACCTCTTACATACATGTATGTTGTATACATTAGAGTGGCTCGATTATGACATTTTTCAGCACAGCACTTTTTGAGTTCCTTTTGTGGTCCCAAATGCCTGTGCAAAATTTGGGAGCAAGCGACCGCTCCCCGGGTTTGCACATTGCATTCAAAGTTTGTATGGGATTTTATATGGGGAGATCAATTATTTTGCATTTACGTTAATGAAGATCGCTATTTCATTCAATTTGAAAAACCAGCTTTATAAAACTATAATTGAAACCTAGGTTAATAACTTTGTCGAAGACGGTAACTAGCTACGAGTTTTCAAAGAACTCAAAAAGTGCTGTGCCCGCTAGTTTAAACCATTTTGAAGTTTTTCCTTACAACCGCGAGCCAATCTAGTATACATACATGTCAAAGAAAAAAAGGGGGCTTTTGAAGAACAGCTCATGAAAGAAAGAATGATGCTTTTTATTATTTATTCAACGAATATGAGAATATTGCTGATTCAATATTGATTATATTCTATAATATTAAGTTCAATGATTACATTCTTGAGGCCATCAAACGGAAACTGTCTGATACGAGAGAGAGAGTTTATTTATGTACTGTGACGAGGTACCGAAACGAAAAAGGTCTCGTCACAAACGTAACATCTGTAGCCTAAGACTGATGCTATGCTGGTTATACATATAATAGGCTTGAAATGTGCTTGTACCAAACTGTTGATTTTAATCAAGGGATACTTTCTTCATCTCGTCCACGGCAAAAATAGAAAAAAAAAACGCTGCTGCTACAAGGGGTAAATATGTCACATGGTATTTTTCATTTTGGAGTCTCGTTAAATCTGAAAAACAAGTATAGAATTGATATCTCTATAACAACGAAAGCCTTGCGATTAATTTTATATTTTTGTGAATTATGCCTATCGTCCATTATGCCTAACGTATTTATGCCAAACGTCGCGCACCCATTTTAAACAGAACATTTTATTTTTTTTCCTTTTTATTCATCATACCGAAAGAAAACATAAGAAATGGTTTTAAAACCATGGCGGAAAATTACAGTCGATTGAAGCTTTCTAATGGCATTAATACTGCAAAAATGAACTGTCAATCTCTGCACAGTAATAGCACAATATTTCGCCTTTTCTGGCATTATATGAGTATTTAGGGCTTCACGGCTCTTCAAGTCTGCCCTATATGTGGATCTAAAGCAGATATTAGGCTACGTTATAATTCTTATTAGTTGCTTGAGTTACGTCAAATCAAAAACTTTTTTACCCGTTCTTAGGTCATTCCTCCAATAAATTTTGTTTACTTTGGAGCCTTCCTATTGATTTTGTGTGTCAGATGGATCCTGAGGCATTAGGCTGTACACAGTTTTGGAATTCCACGTGCACCTAACCTTAGACAGAAAATCAAAACGGGCGATATTTTGATTTTTCGCCTTGAAAAAAAAAATGATAATAAAGTCAAAAATATAAGCCTTTTGAATTCAAAAACTGTTTCAATCCATGTTTGTTTCATGGGCCCACAAAAAATCCAATTTTTGTTTATTTTATGATCATTTGAATGAGAAACTTCCCTTAATGTATTTAGCTCCTTTGGCTACAATAGTCAGATAGCAATAGATTAGATTGGTCAGTCACATACCCACCACACGAACGCCATTGTGAACGCCAGTGAAATGATTTCTGCAAGTATCGCTAGTAACGGATGTCACTTCTCCGTACTGCGAAACGTCTGAACGTACTTCGATTTTATCTTCATCGATGTGAACAGGAATCTTGGTTTCGACTTTGCCATGTCCGACTTAGTGTCGTTCTGCTTGAGTTAAACTTCTCTACGTTACTAATACACTGTTACAGACGTGTAGTAACTGAAAGTATCCACCAGATTACACTCTATTTTTATTTTTGGTAACTCTTCGACCTCATGGACTTCAGATAAATAAAAAGTAAAAAAAAGTGTTTTCCTTTAGTGCTAACACTGTATTGTTTGTTCAGTGGATAAGCAACAAAGTGGTGCATAGAATGGATAGCTTATATTACTGATAACTATCGCTTTTGTTTTGTGTAAAAGGAAACGGTAGACTTTCATAGTTGTTTGCTGACTTTGACATTAGATTGTATCCTTCAAGCGGAAAAATCAAACTTAGATCCTTTAGCATAAGAATCGATTGAAAATTTCTCATCCGAAAGAGTCGGTAAGGAGAAACCTCCAGTATAACAGTAAACTGGTTAAAAATAAATAATTCGTTCGCAGGAAAATTCGTACTTCGTTACATTCAAGTAGTTAGAGATTGCTAAGTAGGGAAAGTTATGAAACTTTAGAGCCATAGTACTCAAGTGAGAGCCAGAATGTGAATATACAAATATTTTTATTACCGTATCGTATCGTAAAACATTTAGTTTCATTTTGTCCTGGCAATTTGCGAAAAAATACGTTTTCGTCCACCCGTATTATTTAGAATTGGTAAAAAAACTATTGTCACTCTGTTCGACCGGCGGAGCAATTTGTGATGGTGAATTCCACGATTCTATCAATAGTTAAAATAAATTGACAAAATGCAATTAACCTTTACAGTACCAAGCTAAAATTTTTATGAAAATTTTGTTTAAATTTTGCTCTCATTTCGTCAATTTTTGACCGAATTGGATGGAACCGGCTTTAAAAGATCTGGAATTTAGTCCAGTTTCTATATACTGAGTAGTGTTCAAATCCGTGAACCGGTTCCGGAATTAATCCGAATTCCCTTGGGGTATATCCGGCATCCCAGTGGGGTGACGGACGAGTTTCGAAGAAACATTCCATAAATTTAAGTAATTGTATTTTGAAATGTGCTACATATGACTATTTCCCATTGATCCTTCACAATAGACATGAATTGGACCAATCTTGGCCACCGGAGAACTGTTCCGGGAGAACCTAAGAAAATGTATATATTTTTCTATCATTCCAGCGATTTGGGTTCATAGCTTTATACGAAATACGAAGTTCTTCCAATCATACGGTTCTACAGCTCCCTCAAGGCCATTCCGGCACCGGTTCCGTACGGATGGACATTTGACGCCATTTTGAAAACCAAGATGGCGGCTTCCGGTTACCACAAAACAGTGAAAACCACCATCAATATGGGTGTTATTTGAAAGAGAACGGCCAGCGAAAGCCGGAAATTGATAATTGACGCCATTTTGAAAAGCAAAATGGCGATTTCCGGTTACCACAAAACAGTGAAAAGCATCATCAATATGGGTGTCATTCGAAAGGGAGTGGTCAATAGAAAACAGAAATTGATTTTTGACGCCATTTTCAAAACCAAGATGGCGGTTTCCGGTTATCACAGTGCAGTGCAAACCACCACCAATAATGGCGTCATTGTAAAGCGCTAGCGATCAGCAAAAGCCGGAAATTCGAAAACCAAAATGGCGGGTTCCTGTTTCAAAGAAACAGTGAAAACCGTCATCAATATGGGTGTCATTAGAAAAGAGATGGTCACTTGAAAACCAAGATGGTAGCTTCCGGTTACCACAAAACAGTGAAAACAACCATCAATACGGGTGTTATTTGAAGGAGGAAATTTATAATTGACGCCATTTTCAAAACCAAGTTTGCGGTTTCCGGTTACCACAACAGTCAAAAGTATTGTCAATATGAGTGTCATTCAAAAGGGGGGGGGGGGGGTCAATAGAAGACAGAAATTGATTTTTTCGCCATTTTCTAAGCAAAGATAGCGGCTTCCGGTTTCCACAAGGCAGTGAAAACCAGCGTCAGTAATGGTGTCATTGTAAAGCGGGTGGTCAGCAAAAGACGAAAATTGGTTGTTTACGCCATTTTGAAAACCAAGAGGGCGGCTTCCTGTTCCAAGGAAACAATGAAAACCATTGTCAGTATGGGTGGCATTTGAAACGGGGTGATCACTAGAAGACGGGAATTGATGATTGACGCCATTTTGAAAACCAAGATGGCGGCTTCCGGTTTCCACAAAACAGTGAAGACTGTCATCAAGATGGAAGTCATTTGCGAGTGGATGGTCGGCAGATACGGATATTGATTGACGCCATTTTGGAAAGCAAGATGGTGGTACCACAAAATAGTCAAAATCATCATCGGTATGGGTTTTATTTAGAAATGAACGGTCACCCAAGTAGCAATTTTTCACACCAACAATAAGTATGTGCTGTTGTGACAGACAACTAAGTTTCTTCGTGACTCAAAAGGTACAGATTTAGACTAATTTTCAATATAGTTCAGCGAAACTTTTAAAACTTGCTCCCGTTTCGTAGTCATTACTATGCGAGAATAACCGAATTAAATCATATTGTTGTCAATATGTTGAACGCAGATCTCAACAAGATTAGTTCATTCTTGCCGATGTTCACATGGGCTACCAATCGGCAATATTATTATAATAATAATTTTCGATTTGGACATGTGTATTTTTCCTCGTTCAATACTGCAGGTCGTGATCGTGCGTTGCATTGGAGATGTATTTGTTGATTCACGCGTTCGTGGTTGGTGTCGGTGTCGGCTTCATAGTGTGGTATACGTGCAGGTGTGTGGGGCTTCTTCGATGACATAATCGTTTATGGAGTGATTGCTGGCCTCAATTAAAGCAGTGGATGATATCAAGAAGTTTTGACTCGTGAGCCGCTGCCGAATAATGTGCTGGGGGAACAACGGCGACTGGAATGCCGCGGTTGCCTACTTTTTTCTTTACTTTGTAAGTAAGGGGTTTCCACTACTCGGGTTCTTGTTTGCTCGGCGTACCCTTCTTTTCAAGTCGGCCTAGGTGTTTCTACAGAATTACGGATTTTCGTTTCACAACAAAAAAGGTAAATAATAGATTTACCGACTTTTATTCCACCAAATCTCCTCTTTGCTGCACTCTGTCGATGAAGTTGATCAGCTGCTTCTGACGATGGCGGGAAGGCGGGCGGTTTTTTCCGACCGGCCGGGAACACAACGGCCGCGTTCTCCTGCTGGTGTCGTTGGCTGCGCCGGCAGCGGTCCTTGAATTTTAGCTAGGGAGGTGAGCTTGGCTCCTTTGTTGGAACCTCCCTAGCGGCGAATTATCGCCGGATCTACTCGCTCCCCGCGAGAGATCCCAGAAGTCACCGCAGTGTACTTCCCAGGGAGCACCTTTGGCCACCCTGCTTCGCTCTCCTTGAAGCTTAGCTGTGAAGGAGAGCTAGGCTCGTTCGGCTGATCCTTCACAGCGAGAGCGGAAAGGCGTCTTCTGGGTCCTTTATACTTAGCCGGGGAAGCGAGTTGCTCCTTGGCGCTTATCTTCCTTTTCCGGCGACCCGACACCAAAACACTTGAGTACCCGAACCACGGGTCGGCACTTTTCGAACGGGATTGTCACGCGCACTTCACCGCACTGGTTATTGTGGCTGGAAACTGTCCCGGAAAAACAAAAAAACTCGGGGCGTCTGTTCGATGCCGTGGTCCGTCACTATCTAAAAACCTCGATGACCGCCTTCTCCACGACACGAAAAAACAAACACCAACACCAAAAAACCGTACCGCCGCATAGCTATGTGTAGCATATCCAGCACACTTATTGCAGCAAGAGGAGAGCGGTTGCCTATCCAACCCCTTTGTTTCTTGTATACAAACTTAAAACAAAAATTAGTACACATATCTGATTACACAAAACCGTTCGACGATTGTAAGGACGTGACCCCTATCGGCCTACCCCTGAGTTTGAAGCAAATCGGACAAGTCTAGCTACCGGACCAACGTGCCTGAAGTTTGTATGGGATTTTTCGATAATTTATATGAAGAAAACCCACTAGCTCGCATTTTCACCGCTAGGTGGCACAGTATGCATCGAATTATGACTGTAAGTGAAAATAAGAAATATAATTTAATTGTGTACAACTTTGTCGAAGACTGCTAGTCAATTCGGCTTTGTTAAAAGAAGTTATTAAACTTTTAGCGAAGTGGTGTCTGAGTCAGTTTTGCATGGGGCCTAGCAGTGCGTGGTAGTGTATCGGTACTAGGTTCTAACAAACTAAACATTTTTGTAGAATAATGGTTAGATTTAGCTGAATAGTATGTTCGGAAGAATTGCAATACATAATACGAGTTATGCCTTGGTTAGAAAATTTTAGTGCGACCTGTGACCGCATAGATGGCGCCAACACTAACTTTTCAACGGAGAGAGATAGAAATTAGGTGTCTTCTACAAATATCACCGGTTCTATTTACTATAGAATCCATTCGAAAAATGGTTTTTGAAGAAAATTGCTCAAGGAGCTTAACTTTTCGCGGCAGTGATGCCAACTATGCGATTTTTTTCAGTTAAATATTAAAAGTTTTTTTTTTTCTTATTACAAATATTTTAATTTTGAAGATTCTAATACCATCGTGTTCTGTAGATATTTTTACATAAAAACACTTATAATCTTAATATAATTTGAGCGCATCCTGAGATGCACTGTTTTGAAGGGAAGAACTCGAATTTTCTCATCTAAAAATCCATTTTTATTGGCCAAAATTGAGAAAATCTTCAAACAGTCATAAAAATTGACCCTGATCTGCTAAAAAGCAACCAAAAACGTAATTTTTCATAATCTCTCGTCTAGTTCACGATAAATTATGTGTGAACTTAGAATACTCAAGTTAGTTTTTTTATTGCTGTGCGCCTGCGATTTTATATGGGAAATAGCGTTTTTTTGCTTCAAAATATCGCTGATTTGCTATTTAGCTGAAAAATCGGATAGTTGGCAGCACTGCCGCCAATAACTAATATATTTTTTAAACTCCTTGAACAATTTTCTTCAAAACCCATCTTACGGTTTGGTTCTAGAGTAAATAGAACCGGAAATATGTTCAAAAGGAAATCAAGGGTTTTGACAATTTGCCAAAACGGGGGGTGGGGGGGGGGGGTTGTGCTCCAATTGCCCGAGGGGTGATTGAATAGACACAAAAATTTGGGTTTTTATATATTGGTCCTAGATGAGCAATTCCTCCAAATTTGATTCAAATCCGTGAAGGTCAATTACACGTGCCTTGATCACTGCGCGTGGAATGACCCTTACATAGAATACATGGGAATTGAGAGGGACCATCAAGCCACCTGATTGAAACGATTTGGGCAGGAAGAGTGGAGTACCCAGATTCTTGTTGCTAACATTTCGTGAACATTGCGCAGGATTTTCTCCCCACCTATTGAGGCTACTTTTTATAACAATGGCTTGCATTGTAATTGGCTTATATGGTCTTGTTATTGGAAGCAAAAACTTCCGTAGTACATGTAAGCGAAGTCACTTTCCGACCACGCAATTCCTTTTTGGCCCTTCGTACAGTAGCATGCTGAGTATGGTCAGAGAGTAATGCTTGAACACGTCATGCTTGTCGTGTAAAGATTGCTCAGTGCTATGGAGAGTGTTCCTGTTACAAAGGTGGTAGTACCACCGCCACCACTACATCTACTGACCACCCCTTTCAAATGACACCCATACTTATGGTTTTCACTGTTGTTTGTAGTAACCGGAAGCCACCATATTGGTTTTCGAAAATGGCGTCAAAAATAACTTTATGACTACCCCTTTCTGATACCTATACTGATGATAGTTTTCGCTGTTTTGCAGTAACAGGAAACCGCAAACTTGGTTTTCAAAACTGCATAAACAATCAATTTCGTGCTTCTTCTCACCAATCCCTTTCAAATAACACCTATATTGATGGTAGTTTTCACTGCTTTTTGGAAACCGGCAGCCGCCATCTTGGTTTTCAAAATGGCGTCAATCATCAATTTACGTCTCCTGCTGACACACCCCTTTCAAATGACACCCATATTGATGACGGTTTTCACTGTTTCTTTGGAACATGAACCCGCCATTTTGGTTTTCGAATTTCCGGCTTTTGCTGATCGCTAGCGCTTTACAATGACGCCATTATTGGTGGTGGTTTGCACTGCACTGTGATAACCGGAAACCGCCATCTTGGTTTTGAAAATGGCGTCAAAAATCAATTTCTGTTTTCTATTGACCACTCCCTTTCGAATGACACCCATATTGATGATGCTTTTCACTGTTTTGTGGTAACCGGAAATCGCCATTTTGCTTTTCAAAATGGCGTCAATTATCAATTTCCGGCTTTCGCTGGCCGTTCTCTTTCAAATAACACCCATATTGATGGTGGTTTTCACTGTTTTGTGGTAACCGGAAGCCGCCATCTTGGTTTTCAAAATGGCGTCAAATGTCCATCCGTACGGAACCGGTGCCGAAATGGCCTTGAGGGAGCTGTAGAACCGTATGATTGGAAGAACTTCGTATTTCGTATAAAGCTATGAACCCAAATCGCTGGAATGATAGAAAAATATATACATTTTCTTAGGTTCTCCCGGAACAGTTCTCCGGTGGCCAAGATTGGTCCAATTCATGTCTATTGTGAAGGATCAATGGGAAATAGTCATATGTAGCACATTTCAAAATACAATTACTTAAATTTATGGAATGTTTCTTCGAAACTCGTCCGTCACCCCACTGGGATGCCGGATATACCCCAAGGGAATTCGGATTAATTCCGGAACCGGTTCACGGATTTGAACACTACTCAGTATATAGAAACTGGACTAAATTCCAGATCTTTTAAAGCCGGTTCCATCCAATTCGGTCAAAAATTGACGAAATGAGAGCAAAATTTAAACAAAATTTTCAGAAAATTTTTAGCTTGGTACTGTAAAGGCTAGCATTAGGTATTATTTCTTTTGGCACATGAAGCTTCTATGGAAACGAAAATTAAATCACAAAATTTAACCTTCTCAAATATTAACGTGACTGCGTTAATCGATCTATTTATCTCCTATTGCAAATATTCCGAAATCTATGCTGGCCTATAAAAACCTCTTCATTGAAACAATCCGGCAAACATTCTTCAGCCTATCGAACCCTCCCCGTCCACCGAATTCCAAACACCCACACACAGTAATGGCTCATATTCAGCGAACAATAATTCCAACCAGCAAACGTTCTTTTGTCTCCAGGATGAACTGCAAAGCAGAGGCTCTCCATTATTCAGTTACACATTGTTAGAGCCCTCCATGCCAGAATCGCAATTATTTCTAAAGTGGTTTGTACGAGCAGCATTATCTTATAACATATCCATTCCCAGCATTCCGGTATCTGCGCTCGCTTTCCGGATGCTATTTTCCTAATCAGAGCACGCAGAGAATCAGTTGGAGAATGCACTGTTCATTTCGAGAGCACTTTGGCAGGGAGTGCCGTTGGATGGTAAACTTTCGGTTCGTGGGAGTAGTTGGTAGCTCCCTCTGATTTGATTCCTTCCGTCCCCCTTAACCACACTACTACTGCTAGACTACTGCCCGTTTGCTGGTCAACCCATTTTCGTATAATAATATAACATCAAGAGGTCCTTCACTGCCATCCGACAGTCGTGTAGGACAATGGTTTAATTAAGAAAATTAGAATGTTCCTTTCACAGGCCGGCGTGGAATTACTGAGCAATCGTTCTTTTATTCATCGATATAAATGTTGCCGAAGAAGTTGCCGCACAGCTGTACGTGCTGGGAATGTATACGTGTGTGAATGTACTGTTACTTGATAAGAATCAGAAATTTAGTATTCGCAGTAGTATGTATGATTCCGAGTAGATCTTCTGAGTGGATAGATCCTACACCGAAGGTTGTACCTCGCACGTTCGTGCAGGTCAGATAATGAGTACTGAGGTGGTTGAAGTACAGGATAAAGTTCGCAAATTGCTTCTCGCTTGTCGTTTCTACGGTCCTCCGTTTTGTCCGGAGTGTCCCAGATTACACTTCAACAAGTCAAACTTCTGTGCGCATTCTTGGAACTTTAGCCATAGTGCGGACATGATTACAGTCTGGAAAGCAAACAGTTGGGTCTTGTCTCAAGAACAAGCCACTGGTGCTGGCTTGGTCACCTCGCCTTCTCCTTGAAGGTGTGAATGGAGTAATGCCTTCGGTTGATTTTGCAAGAACAGCTCCATGCTGCTTCGAAGTAATTAATTCCACTGCGTGCCTGCTGTTTTCCGGTGGGGTGACAAACAGGCAGCCATTGAATGTTGGCACTCAGTTTCTTACGGCGTATGAATGGGTACGATTTTAGCAAGAAATAACGCACGACGGTGGCGGCTGTGACGAAGATTTGCTCCGGAAAAAAGGGTGGTTTCCGGGGGTGGGTTTTTCCGCCAGATTTAGATATTACGCGGAGCGGGAAAACGACGACAGTCACCGTGTTAACAGTCGGTTCCGCATTCGTGGTAATGAATTTGTTAACCAAGATGCTGGAAATTAGCAAGAAAGTTTGTCGTCGGCGGTGTCAGGGAATAATTGGGTGTATTTCATGAGCGGGAATACTCAGGGCGAAGTTTTAATTGCTGTACGATGTTTACCGGAACCATTACCTGGTTAGGCGTAGCATTTGAAGATTTCCTTTTGTTGTTAGGTTTTAGTTTTTCATTCATTGCTTCTAGTGAACATCGTTAAGCTTGAACTTTAAATATTTCAATTAGTTAAATTTTGCATTATGTTTTGCACTGCTGGTAGTAGGTAGTAGTAGAAAATTAGTCGGTCCACCCACATTCTCACCACAAAAACACTGTTTGAAATACTGGGAAATAGTTCGTACATATGTCCTCCGCATTCCATTTTTCCTAAATGTGAAATGAATATTTCAATAGTCACTGTACAAGTACATGGTGCTAGATCTTTTAGTTGATCCTTCATGTTCCCATCATTTACATATATAGGAATCTTGATTGTTGCGTTGTCACACACAACCAAGTGTTTTAAGTTGTTCAACGTTAGCACCGAATGCTTGACATGTTAGAATTCGATTAGGGCGACTTCGATAAGCCTAAACACCATTTTTGTTTTCAGCTAATGTTCCACATTCGGTGTTAGGCCAAAATACCGCAAGTCTATTACAACCATATTTGCGCGGAGCCCCACGTCTTGATTCTGCATCTCACTCATCTCGACAAATCCCCACGGCAAGAATTTAAGTTTATTCTTCAGACACGGTACACAATATAATAGTATCAGGTATCAGAATATATTGGCTCAAATGGCACGTTCCCCGTATTTAGTCGGGGATTTGTGCCTTGCCGCGTCTTTCCATCATTACCTGAGCGGAAGGAAAGGAGAAGGAGCAGGGAGGAAGTAGAATTGGAAGGGTGGGAAAAATGACAACACAAACATAAAAACAAACAGCAGGTAAGTTAAAGTGACAAGTAGTTTAACTCGCCTGCGAGTAAGTCTAAAGCTCTTTACCACATTGGATAAGAAACTTTAGTATGTCTCTGAGTTTCAGTCGTCCAAACATGGTTTCGTCTATATAAGGACGGCCGGAAACTCGAAATCGCAATTGCGCTGCTGCTGGACAGTTGCATATAAGATGATATGAGGTTCCATAGTCGGATTCACAAAGATCACATGAAAAGGACTCAGCGCGCTGAATAGTTGCCATGTGATAATTGAGTTTGCAGTGGCCGGTTAAAGCCCTGGTCAGCATGCCGCAGTGGAGCTTCGAAAAATGTAAGAGATTTTTCGAAGTCACTGGGCACGGTTGTTCTAGAAACGCCTTTGTTTGGAGACACGTTTGTAGATTACTCCAATAATTGCGGTGCTCGGACGAACCCAGGAGCCCAGTAACCTGCAGCCTGTAAGCACATGATAGTGCTTCCTGTTTAAGGTGTAGGTATAATGGCTTGATGTATAGCAGGGCCTCAAGGGCAGCAGTTGGAGTAGTCGTGAACGAACCGGTCAACGCCATGAGCGCCATTCTTTGCAGATGGTTTAGCTTCGACTGGACCATCACCACCTCTCCCTTTTGCCACCACACAAGACACCCGTATGACAGTATTGAACGTACAATTGTCGTGTAAAACCAATAGATGTATTTAGGTTTGAGACCCCAGGTTTTTCCAAAAGTTTGTCTGCATTGTCCAAAGGTCATGCACGCTTTCTTGACTCTGAACTCAATGTGGCTGACCAGTTCAATTTGGAATCCAATATAACTCCAACGTACTTGATTTGATCCGCACACAGCAGCTCAGAGTCAAAGAACTGTAAGGGACGAACCCCGGTTGTTATTCGTTTCTTCGTGAAAAAAAAACCATTGAGGTTTTGTTTGGATTAACTGTTAATTTAACGTGTTGACACCAGTGATCGACAGCTCTTAATGCTTGTTGCATTAAGTCGAAGATTGTTCCGATGCACAGTCCAGTAATTAATATGTGATAATCGTCAGCAAACCCGTAGGTTGGAAAACCAAGCTCATTGAGCTTTTTCATGAAGCCGTCGGCAACCAGGTTCCATAGCAAAGGCGACAGAATGCCCCCCTGTAGACAGCCGCAAATACTCAACTTCCTTATCTCTGCCTGTCTGACAAGCAAAGAATGCGGTTGCTAAGCATTGCATTTATTCAACCCGAGATACATGCAGATACCCCATAGCCATGCGTCGCTTCCAGAATAGTCTGGAAGGACACATTGTCAAAAGCACCCTCAATATCCAGAAATACACCCAAGCTGGATTGGAGAGTCAGTTATAGGAACTATGTTATTTGGTTTGCCACACAATTTTGCAATTATATTTCCCGGTCAAATTAATCGACGAATTCTCATTGGATGCTCGACGGATGGTTCTGTGCCTCATACGCTGTCTCCACGTTCCGTCTTACTCTGAACTTGTGATGATTCTCAATACCTTCCGCTTAAACAAAACCAAGAACAAGTAGTCCTGATTTCGTGGGAATCGAGGAAATGAGAAGCAAAAAGTATTTGGAAGTTTGTAACCCTCGAAGAGTGGCGTACTTAATTCGATCGAAGGGATAGATGAAGAACAATGAATGTACGGATAGATAATTTGATTTAATCTAATGAAAATAACGCTCAAGTCAGTATATGAGGCATTTTTCAATAAAATCACAATTTTCAAAATCGATTTGGTTCTTTTTGAAATATCACATTTGCTATTTTTTTTCTAAACATGTTTACGTGAAACAAAAAATAAAAAGTGCATAAACACCATAAGTTGTTCAATTAAAATAGCCATAAAAAAATCTTTGGAGATACAACTATAACATCTACGGAAAAGTTGCTTTGTATATGTTCTTCTAAAATGTTGCTGAAGACTGTAATATTTTTGTCTTCTTAAATTGTGGATTTTTACCACTACACAGAGGTCAAAAACGCCAATAACGTGAACTTAATTCACTAGAACCCAAACCATTGAATATACTCACAGGGTGTCTTTGAAGAAATTGATCGTATGAATAGTCCCCATAATCCGATAAAAAATAAAATGAGGCAAGGCTTACTATGATCGAACTATAAAAATCAACTTTTTATGCTAACAAAGTTTTAGAAATGCTCGCAATGAAGAATTTTGTTGAATAGCATGATATTGTAGTACTGAAGGTTAAATTTAGTTTTTTATTATAACTTTTTCCATTATGACTAAAACCCAGTGGCGGATCCAGGGGGAGGGTCCTGGGGGTCCGGACCCCCTCCGAAATTTTTTAACTTGTTAAGAAATTTTAACCGTTATGTATCCGATGCGGTACCCGGGTACCTTTTTAGGTTTCAATTCATGCAATTCCTAAGTTTTATCCATAGCTGGATATTGAAACTTTGTGACATCTTAGAACTTCACTAAGTCAAGCTTTTGGGTTAATAATATTGTTGATTTAGTAAGGGGGAGGAGTTAGGAGGGGCTCCTGAATTTTTTTTACTACGTAACAGGCCTACGTGGGTACCCACAAAACTGAAATACCAATAACTAAGGTAATTTCCAACCGATTTTGATGCTTTTGGGTGTTTTGGGTTCAGGAACTCATCCGCTTTTGGACTTGGTAAAATGAATCGGGTTACTTCATTTGGTTTCCGGGAATCCGAATTTCCAGAAGCAGATTCCAGTACTACAGCAGGATACTATTTGTGAACTTCAATGGAATACTAGCAATATAAGTATCAAAATTCTTGGAATTGCATCAGTAGGCTGTATCACGTGATTTGACCCCGGAACGGACATTCCGGAGCAGGTTCCCGTGGGGCCGTGAGTGGCCATTCCATTCCAATTCCATTTTTTAAATTGCTATAGGGTAGTAACAAGTAACAATAAATAACAGGCTTCCGAGACAATTTGAAGAGTTTTGATACTAATATTGCTAGGACATTATTAAAATTTACAAATCATACCCTAGTACTGGAACATTACCCCGGAAAATCCGAATTACCAAGCACCAGATCCATTCAACCGGTTCAATTATACAGAATCAAAAAGTGGACGAGTTCCTGAATCCAAAAAATCTAAAAGTGTCCAAATCGGATAAAGGAAACCGTGGTTATGAACAATTCAATGTGTGGGTACCCGGGTACCCACGTTGGCCTGTTAAAGGTGTTTTTTTGATGGACACATAACAGTTAAAATAATTTCTATTTTAAATTCGTTCTAAGCTCAAAATCATTCTAAATCAGATTTAATCATCAAAACTTACTTGATGTTATTAGATATTACGTATTGTACACTGAAAATTTCAAAATAGAAATTCCAGACCCCCTCCGAAATTTTTTTCTGGATCCGCCCCTGCCAAAACCACATAATATGGTTGAGGACTGTATGTAAAAATGCTCATTGGTTTAAAAGTTATTGAAGCTTTTTACATTTTTTCATGCCAACTTCAACTACGGAAAAGAAAGAAAGGTGCAAATCGAAATGGACGAGCAGTCACTTTTTTCAATGGCTCGACTATGCCCAATAATGGCAAGAAGGTTTAATTCGTGGCACCCTAGAACCCAACGAAGAGGGTGAGCTTACTTTTTTCTATTTTTTGCCTTTTTTCCATACAAAAATCGGCATTCGGTTGAGTAGTTTTTGAATGGCAGTTAACACCGCACATCGTGTTTTTTTCCAGAAACGTTCTATAAAAAGCTTCGCTACCGAGTCGCTTGTCGATATTTTTGCATGGTAAAAATACAGAATGTTATTGAAATGATACGTTATAATGTACAAAAAATTAGATCAATTCGCTTTACCCAAATTTCAAAAAAAAACGCAGAAAAGTGTTTTTTTATGCTGAAACCCTTACCCTCTCCTTAAGGATATGTACTTCAAATATATGCAATAATTTCTTTTTCGACTTTCTGATCCAGCACAACAAACTTAAATATTTTATTCGCAAAGCATTAGTAATAAATCGATTGTCTGCCTATTTTAAAGAGTATTTTTTTGCGTTACCTTTGATTTCGTTTGACTTCCGAAATTTCTCGCAATATATCCGTAGTTCCAAGAGGTGTAAGAAATGTCTCGTCACACTGTTAGGTGGATTTAAAGCGTTTTTGCTACAGATTTTACGAAGTAACCTGCTTTACCTGTTTAGCCTGTACTCGAATGTGGTCTGTCCCATTAATGTTTCATTGACACTGAGAAACCGAGCGATAAAGTTTGCCATAATATTCGCTTGTTTTCAATGCAGCCGTTGCAGTTAAGGTTTACGAGTCGTGCAACTCACACACGTTCGTTAGGGATCATCCATAAATGACGTAGAATTATATGGGGGAGGGGGGAGTTTTGTATTTTATGATGATGTGTGATGAAAGGGGGGTAGGGGGTCATGTCATGCTACATAGCTTTACCCGTTTCATCTAACTAACATCGTTTTTTTATTTTTTTAAATTTTTTACGTGGTCAAGGGGGGGCAGGTTTACCGTCAAGCTACGTAACTGCCAGGGGGGGTATTTAGGGGTTTGGTTTGCTACGATGGGGGGGGTGTTAAAAATCACTCAAAAAATGCTACGTCATTTATGGGCGATCCCTTATTTATTCGTTTATTCACTTTACATTTAAATTTGAATGGTGCTGGCCGTGGCATAGTCTTCCCGCACCTTTGGTGGAGTCTCAATTTTGCACCCCTTTATATTGGCTATCTTTTTCAATTCAACTTGCGTACAATAACTTAGTGTGTGCATGGAAATGGCGAAAGGAATCGCACAATATTTCGATTACACAGGTCAACGTGGTTTAATTATTGCAAAACTAAGTGTCATTTCCGAAATAATTTACTGAATAGAATCCGAATACCCGAAAACGGTGTTCTTTTTCCTACTTTTGAAGTTATGTGCAGGGAGCAAAAAATGGTTTTGGTCTGTCCCTCCAGTTTTATCATTTGGTACTACTCTTACTGTGTAGTTTAAGAGTTTAAAAGATCAATTACGATTTTTTTCGCAATGTTTTGGCTATTCGAAATTACTAAATATATCCATTCAACGAATCCTAATCCGCCATATTGAATAGACCGTATAGTAAATGCAAATTTTATTTTTTCGACCTCACATTCGTTCTCTGCGTCGTATAAAACTTCCAAGTTTCTTCTCTTTTGGTACAATGAAAGTTGGAAGTCTTTTAGACGTCTTCACGAGTCATGTTCCTAATTTGGGACTAGCGTCAAGTGTCTAATTACGAATATACAAAGTCGAAAAACAAACCCATAGACTTATAACTGTTACTGGTTGGGCAACGGTTTGTGCTAATGTTTCTGTATATGGTTTGTTTGTATCTCGGTACCGCCGCAAAGAGATTTCCATAGTGTGTTAATTGTTTACAGTATTGACACGTGAGAGTCTGATTGTCATAAGTAAACAGCGTTGTCTGAGAATAGGTAGATTCAGGTTCCATAGTCATGAAGCAAGGAGTGGGGTACTTCAACCGCATGCTGAACACTATATTACGAAAAGATGTTTAATAACAACATCAGGTGTTCTCGGAGACAAATCGTGCTTCATGTTCTAGCATAAAGCAAAGGTATGTGCTGTGTGTAACCGTCAAATCCCATCAAGACAACATTTTGTATATGTTGAAGGTGAATTTTATAAACATTGTGTTACCATTCGTAGCAATATATTAAAATAATTAACAATACTTTATATAAATTAGGCTGCTTTGAGATAAAACTAGATTAAAACTCATATTAAATGAAAACTTATTGTAAACGTTAAAAGATCTCATACGGACTAAAATATATATAACGGCCAATTCAAATAACACGACACAGCTTAGGTACTAAGTAATGGTACGCTCACACTACACAAAGTAAACTGTTAGAAAAGGTAACGCTTGAGACAGTTCAGTGGGTGATCGCGAAGAAGAATGAGAGAGAGAGGCAGATCACTACCGGTGTAGCGGAGATATCTTCTGTTTCTACGAGGACTTGAGACAAACCAGTCGATCTAGTACGAGTGAATATCGCCGACATTAAGGCGTTTAAGGAAAATTATAGTAATTTAAAAATAATTATTGAGTTTTCACAAAAGCGAATAACGTGAACATCGGCACGTAGGCTTTTCTGGACATATTCCCTGAATATCCACAAACGCCACGGTTCGCTATGATGAACGAAAAATTAAACCCTCCGTTCTCAAATTCCTCAATATCAGGACCCGTGATCCTTAGCTCCGACTTAGCTGGAAGTTGCACCGTTTAGGAAAAAGTGACTATCTGGATCAGCACAACCCGATACGCTTCCATAGACCCAACGGAATCAACGCCCTAACCGCACAATACGAGTGCAGCAGCAACCCGGCACTAGGGTATGAGACATGGTTGAAAGAAAAATAAAATATGAAAACGTAATAGGAGGAAGATAGTAGACTTCCCTTTTATTTATAAATGGTCTCAATGAACCGTAGGGGAGACTGAGGAGACTTGATCCCCTTTTTTATTTTTCTGTCCAACTCCGTGGAATAATAAAAAAAACTACGCATTTTTTGTAGTTTTATATTGTTTCAAGGGATGACTAATAATCATAAAAAATTATTAAACACTTTTACCGTTGTCTTCCGTTTTAATTCCACTATGATGAACAAAATGCAAAATTGCACTTTTCTGTTACAGATACGTATTTCGGCTACGACTTGCAGCCTTCTTCAGTGTATTGTATCATATAACATTCCACTAAGTCGCTCAAAACAGTGCTTTTGTTAAAGTGATAAAAAATTACATGTAAATATTATTCTGGACATGAGCTATGAGCATTTCTGGAAAACAACAAAAAATGGAAAATTTTTAGATTAGTGGTGACTCGACACTTGGTTCCTTTTTAAAAACGTGTTTAAAAGAGCATGTAGGGTAATAAGCCTATTTTTGCCCTGTTTCTATTATCATCCTACCCATCTGAAGCTTTTGGTTAGAGCAGCGTCTAAAATCTTTGCTAAACGCATTGCAGCAAAGCAAATGGTATTGCGGTAATTGGGGTACTCGATTAGACATTTTGCTGCGCTCAAACAGATGATTTTCACCATTCTCAAGACAATTTTGTTATTATATTGGCTCTTAATAACAAATAACAAATCAAAGGAGCTGAAATAATAAAATTATTAATTTAATAATGGTGTACCCTTCCAAAAACGAGTACCTTATCCCATTCAATTTTATAAATGGATTGTAGTGTTGATTAAATTTTTATGATTAGATATTGTTATTTTTGTTACTACATTTTACGCATCTTTCACCTGATTTTTTGCGAATTCGAATTTACGAATTTACGAAATATTTTATGACATCAATTTTCAGTTATTTTCAGTGGTGTATATGAAGTATGGCGCAAGGGATCAAATCTCAACGAATTTGAATCTATTTTAGCAAACTTTAGTAAAAATATAGTTGAACAAAAGAATCAGCTCAATCATAACGTATTCATATAATTGACATTCTCCTGTAATTCTGAATGCAAAAGTAGAGTATGAGGTGGGTGATTTTATCAATTTTAAAAAAGTGTAAAAATTTAGAAAATAAATCTTCTTCAGTTCTTCTGCGATTTTTTTTAAATCGGTAAAAATTCGGTTACACAAGTCCACTTTCTTTTTTCTGTGTTAATGAAATTTATGTTTAGATAAAACTACGCAACTTTGTAGTATATTCGATTAATGTAAACAGTGATTCGAGGACCTTTGACGAGATAACACGTCTCTGCGTTCAGAGCAGTCGGAGATTTGGAGGCGTTCCGCGAGAGATGCGACACCGGCGTCCCTCCAAGATCGCCAGCAAACGATCAAGCAATCCTCAACTGATCACCGGCAGCACTCCACGAGGCCCGAATATACCCATCGCCGCGGGCCAGCTGCCGTCACCACAGAAAGTCGTACGAGCAGAAGCCATTCGAGTCCACCCAGACATTCTAATACCACACAGAATTTGTAACTATAGGTAATAAATTTAGGATGTTGTAATTGACAGCGTTTTGCCAACATTTTTCACTGTTCACCTTGAGTCCCTGATTAGCAACCCCTTATTGAGCAAAGCCGAGCTTAAGATAAAGAGTCTCCAGCTCGAGCTAGGGCAGAAAAGAGGTCGCCGGTACACATTTTAACCTTTTCGTAAGCGTTCTGCTTCTCTAATAGAGCGTCAAATTTTAGGTCCTTGGAGTAATTTTTTCTGTCGGAACTAAAATAACGGTGCTTTGTTATGGATTTCTAAAGCACAGTGAACATGTACTTAGCGGATGAACAACTGTATGATTTTTCTGTTTGCTTTGCTAGCTTTTTTAGACAACTGTCTTCAGCGAATGAAAGTGGACTAAAATGGCACACTTATCCCGACTTATTTTATCAAGCAGAATATGATGCTAGGTCGTCTTTTGAGGAAGCTACGCCTGACAAATTCCACCCAAACATGCATCGTTGATAAATTTCCGTTATTTAATTTGGTTTAATGAAACCGACATTGATTTCAAAAATTATCTTAATAGATTAAACATATAACGCTCGTAGTCTTTCATAAGATTCGAGGTAACCTCTAAAAACTTCATACTGTGTTGCGTTTCGGCTTCGCCTCATCAGAAACCAACACGTGCTTATTGTCGGAATAGATTAGCGCCGGCTTGACGCAAATCCCTTAAAACTAAAACACACTTTGTGTTTCAATCGAACGACTGATCAAACGTGATGTCCCGTTCGAGCAGAAGTTCTGTTTATGCCGATGAGACACAGTGAAACCGAAACTTGTCTTGGCTTAGCAGGCCTGCCTGCGAAAGCACAATGCGGCGCTAATCTATTCCGACAATAAGTTAGTGTTGGTTTCTGATGAGGCGAAGCCGAAACGCAACACAGTATGAAATAAGGATTTGTGCCCTCCTGTACAAAGACTGGTTTTTACCAACAAATTTTCACCCTAGCGAGAAATTTTGGTTTTTACCAAATTTTCCTCCTTAGGGTGAAATATAGCATAGTGCTCTAAAAACTTATTTTCCCCTATATGTCTCCAAACGCAAATTTCCCTCCTCTCGGTTGACGGTATTGCAAAATCATCAAATATATTAGTGCATCAGTTTTAAAAAAACCTTTGACAGACAACTGATTTAAGATGGTTATTGCCCAGCCAACATTTTGATTCACTTTAATAAGTTGCAATTTGATTAACTGTACTCTTAAACGATATAAATTGATTGTATAAAATGCACAGATCCCTTCTATGTGAACAAAAGTGGAGGCCATATACGTACAACAAATCGGTATAGTAGAACTATGTGATTTACGACGAATTTTGATCTCATCAGAAGCATTATAGCTTATCTGTTTATATGTGATCAACTTTACAATCACACATGAAGGTTTATGCAGCTTAAGGTCCCCAATGTGGTAACAAGGAGTATTTTTTAAAAAATAACATGAAAATAAAATATCAGGATGAAATTTCTATAATTCTGTTATAAGACATAGTTACGCCCACACTGGTAGATATATGTTTTTCATGGGTGAGTTTGGAGTTACTGGAACATCAATTATTAAATTAGCTGCTACGATTTACTTCCACAGTTTCGAACCTGAGATCTTCGTATTCTCAGCATAGCCGCTATGTACTCACCTATTTATACACTGTCAAGCAACGATTATATTTGATCATTTTTATCACTTTGTGATTACGATCTAAAAATACCATAATCCAACCTAAATATGGCCCTTCAAGATACCTTCTATACCTGTCAAATCAAAACCTACATTCTTTACTCAAGCCATTTTTATTGCTCAAATATTGAACTAGTCTGGCAGAGAATTTGCGAAGTGCTATAAGGAGGTGACTATTTTTTTTGAACAATTTTGCAGTTAAATCCAATTGCAAATTAATTTCTATACAATGTTTCAAAATTTTCGCATGTACAATTTTGTTTTAAGTTGTAGTGGTCTAATAAATAACTTCAAGTCAAAATTGTATTTCGATCACAGATTTGCATTTTATGTGAACTTTTTACAACAAATCATAACTTTTACTTGCACTATTTGTAATTTTGATTTAGTCTGCCATTATTTGTAATTTATTGTAAACTTTTATATATGATTGCTGGTTTGCTGGGTGCATTACGCCTCGATAGTGGTGTATCTAGGAGACCGAGAGGGCCTATGGGCCTTTTTTATGTGTTGGGTTTTTTCATAGTCTCCACTAGCCCAAAATAACAATCAGCCAACAGCCTGTGTACACTGGCGTGGCCGATTGGCGAGTCTCCATGGTATGACTTTTTCTGTGGGCTATGTTTGCAGACATTGTTCAACAGGTAAATGGTAGTGTTTGCGAGCACGGCTCGCAGTGGGAGTCATTGTGTGTCGATTTATCGGTCGGCTTTGTCAACGTGCGCAGGCGCATTAAAAATATAACAGTTGAACCCTATTAATTGCGTTATGTTGTAATAATTGTAGTTTTTAGTAATAGTGTACAATTCTTATGTGCTAGTCGTATGTCTATCTGTGTATGTGATCGTCAGAGTATTTGCGAGAGATGGGTCAGGGCATGGATGCCGAACTGGCATATATGATAGAATAGTGGGTAATCCTTCTTAGCATTCGTTGGTCACTTTTTACCGGTGTTCAATTCGTGCATTCGATTCGTTTCATTCGGGAAGGTCGGATTGGGTAAATTAAGGTATGCATAATTTTCCGAGTCATCCGTTCCCGGTCAGCATAGCATGAAAATCTTCTAACGGAATGCAATAGTCGTTAATGGTAAATAAGTATTATTTGCTGGTATTTAGACGATTTTAAGTAGTTTGTACTTCTAGTAGTTTGCTTTTCCACCACTCAAAATGATATGGATCAATTTTGCTATTACTTAATTTCTTTTCTTCTTTATTTATTCGGCATGTTATTTTTTGTTTTACTGATATATTTTAACTCTCTAGTGCCCAATTTTTTTTAGTTTGAAAAAACTTTTGCTGGTGGGTTTCGTAACAAAAAAACGAAAATAATGTTGATAATTCTTGTAAACAATGGATTTTTCATTAATACCATAAAAAACGTAGCCCGCCTAGAGGCGGTGTTGGGCACCTGGGCGAATAAAA
The DNA here is from genome assembly GCF_030247195.1 of Topomyia yanbarensis. Lineage (NCBI taxonomy): Eukaryota > Metazoa > Arthropoda > Insecta > Diptera > Culicidae > Topomyia > Topomyia yanbarensis. The sequence goes on along the minus strand of NC_080672.1, from coordinate 427,202,092 downwards.
AACGAAAAACTTTTTTTCTTATAGTTACTTCAACTTAAACGAATACAGATGGTTGCTTATACTTTGGACTCCATAAGAACGCAAATTTCCTAAGGAAGGAGTATTTTTCTAGTGTTTTGGTTGTTTAATTATTGACTTCTAATTTATAGTAGGGAAGTCCAGGGTCTGCTGGCGATGGCTTCCCTGATCATGTTTTATATTTTTAATGCAAGAAGATCGTGTAAAAGAGAATGCGTTGAATAAATGAGCAGACTGTTAGCTGCATCACAGAATTTTAAATATGTGACGCGGAGATTTCGCCAAATTACGACTACACGCACAATGACGCCACCTGGCCACTTTTGATGATAAAGTATGAATCGCGTGACATGTCTTTTCAATATAACTGCAAATCGGATTTTAATTCCACATGTGACCGCATAGAGGGCGCGAATACTAACTTTTCATAGAAGAAAGATAGAACATCGACATGTTCGGAAGAATTACTGCAAAATGCCCGTTTTACTACTTTGTAGAAGACACCTAATTTCTATCTTTCTCCATTGAAAAGTTTGATGACGCCCTCTATGCGGTAACACATGGAACTAAAATGTTCTAACCAAAACATGACTCGTATTATTTACTTTAATTCTTCTGAATATACTATTGAGCTAAATCTAACCGTTATTTCACAAAAATATTTAGTTCGCGGAAATCGAGTACTGATACACAACCATGCAAAACTGACTTAGACATCACTTCGTTAAAAGTTTAATAACTTTTTTTAATAAAGCCGGATTGACTAGTAGTCTTCGACAAAGCTATAGACAATTAAACTATTTTTCTTATTTTCACTTACATTGATGATACGATGCATACAGTGACGCCTGGCGGTGAAAATGTGAGGTAGTGGTTTTTCTCTGTGTTAATGTCGAAAAATCCCATACAAACTTGGTCCGGTAGTTAGACTTGTCCGATTTCCTTCAAATTTGGAGCAAGAGCTCTTATTGGGACTAGAAATTGAGTCAGGGGTGGGCCGATCGGGGTCATTATCTTCTTGTCACTCTACTGAGAACTCTAGTGATATGAAAGAACCCACTTTCTTTTAGAATTTTACCCGTACACGAAAAATTAAGTATCATATACACGGCCCGCGCGCGATCAGAGCACATGCAAATATGCGAAAGGCACACGGTTATAAAATAGAATTTATACACGCAAAGTTAAATACCGTCGTTCGAGACTACTTTAGATATGTGGGGCTACTTAGCACACTTTAGTTTTTCAATATTTACTAACAGACGCGCTTTTATAAGTTTTATTATACCTTCGACATTTGTAGAGCCATGTCTTTTAACCATGTTGCATATGCCTTTTGTCCTTTTTCTTAACACTGTTTACCAAAACAAACAAAATACTTCAAGGGTCGATAAAAGTGATTGGAGGCTCGTAAAATGAGACTGCTCAACAAAACAGAAAATCTTAAGTGTACTGAGACAACATACTGATTTTCGGAAAGAAGAAAAAAATGGTGAAAATGGCGTTTTCCGTTTATTTCTAGTACGTCAGGATCGGTTTTTATGGGTATTTCAAGATTCTATGCTATATTTCACCCTAAGGAGGAAAATTTGGTAAAACCAAAATTTCTCACTAGGGTGAAAATTTGTTGGTAAAAACCAGTCTTTGTACAGGAGGGCACAAATCCTTATTTCATACTATGTTGCGTTTCGGCTTCGCCTCATCAGAAACCGACACTAACACATTGTCGGAATAGATTAGCGCCGGCTTGACGCAAATCCCTTAAAACTAAAACACACTATGTGTTTCAATCAAATGACTGATCAAACGTGATGTCCCGTTCGAGCAGAAGTTCTGTTTATGCCGATGAGACACAAGTGAAGCCGAAACTTGTCTTGGCTTAGCAGGCCTATGCGAAAGCACTATGCTATATTTCACCCTAAGGAGGAAAATTTGGTAAAACCAAAATTTCTCACTAGGGTGAAAATTTGTTGGTAAAAACCAGTCTTTGTACAGGAGGGCACAAATCCTTATTTCATACTATGTTGCGTTTCAGCATCACTTGTGTCTCATCGGCATAAACAGAACTTCTGCTCGAACGGGACATCACGTTTGATCAGTCGTTTGATTGAAACACATAGTGTGTTTTAGTTTTAAGGGATTTGCGTCAAGCCGGCGCTAATCTATTCCGACAATGTGTTAGTGTCGGTTTCAACCCAACGCTCGCGTAATCATGACTCGGTCACGCCCGGAAGTCTCTACTCTCGATCCTAGCAGCCAAAACTCATGCCTTCAGTTAGGCCAATGAAAAAAATATATAAGGCAACACGTTCCATGGCGACATGATCGAGAACTCTAGTAAAATGGGAGAAATTACTCTCTTCTAGCATCAGAAACATACACTAAAAATTAAGCATATTCACGGTCTACGCGCGATCATTCAAGAACACGCGAACATGCGAATGGCAACACGCTTTTAAAAAATAATGTATACACGCGAAGTACACGCTACCACACGCAACAAAAACGTTAACGTACAAACGCTCGAGTCCTTCGCGATCATCCACGTACACCTACGCCCACGATCTCGCAAACAGAATAAAACCCCGGTGACTAAGTGAACGGTTTAGCACTTAAAAATTCACAAACGCGGTCTCAGGAGTGAACCTCCAAATGACCGTGTTCGCGCGATCATGAATCGATGATCCTAGCAGCTTAGGTCCAGGTTACATTCAGTTGGACCAATCAAAAAATAAATCTCATATCCGCTAGACAACACGATCCGTGGGGACATGACGTGGAACTTTATTTATATGGAAGAACTCACTTTCTTCTAGAATCTGAAACGCACTCGAAAAATTAAGTATCAGATTCACGGCCCGCGCGCGATCATTCCAGAACATGCGAATATGCGAAAGGCACACGGTTATAAAATAGAATTTACACACGCAAAGTTTCGTACACGTTAGCACACGCGACATACAAATGTACACGTTAACGTACAAATGCTCGAGCCTTTCGCGATAATACGCGTCATCGCAAAGTCCCTACACCCGCACATATCTGAACCGTACAATGAATTTCACATTCAGAATCACGGCCCGCTGCTTAAGCAGTTTTTTAGTGGGCGACATTGCCTGTCTCGTCTGTAATTGTAGTGTGCGATTCTGACGGGAAGCCCTTCCGAGAACCTAGCTCTACGGAAACTCTCGAAAAAAAATGCTCCCAAACACAAACTTACTATAATTCCTTTTTTTTGAAAATAAATGCCAACACTAATTAATTGTGAAATTTAATTATCGCTAAAAATAATGGTGTGAATATTTGAAAAGATTGGTAATAATCAAACATTGGTGGCTGTTCGGGATGCGTGTGTACAGAAGGATTTAAGTCATTCGTTGCGTCTCTAGAGAAGATAACACTAGGGCTCGCGAAAACTCTTTTGAGTTTATTTTTCTATAGCTGTTAAATGGTCGGTGTTAAGTCAGACCGGACTAAGTCGCAAAACATCAAAAAATGAGATAATGACAGCATTGGATAAAGAATATCGTCAGCTACATTCGTAACAATAAACTAGAGTTATGGAAATAATTAATTTCCAATCATAATGTAAAGGAAGCTGCGATTCAAACTTTAAACCTGTTTTCTCGAAATCAATATTTTGTCATTTAGTCCGGTCTGACTTAACACCGACCAAATCGCAACTGACATGCTTTACACAAGCCATTTTTTAAATATGTAATGGGTACATTTTTTGCTTAAACATTCAACTCTGCTAATCAGTGATGTGAAGTGTTATAGAGAGATGACCATTGTTACGAACATCTTTGCAGTTTTATCTAATTGCAAATTGATTCATATACAATGTTTCCAAATTGTCATAAATATGCCGGACAGTGGCGTAGCCAGAAATTTGGTTTGGGGGAGTTTTGATGAAACTCGTAAATTTTTCGAAAAACTCTAACATTTAACATGAGTTTGATAAATTATTGAAAATTCAGAAACATTGGTAGTCTAACAAATGTCGTTCCAGTCTACGAACAAGAAGAATCAAGACGGAATAGTTTTCAAACCTCTATAGATTATTTTCTTGTACAATATGTCAATGAAGTAAAAGATTGCGATCTTTTAAAGTGGGATAAATGATTGAAAAAAATTTCAACGTTCAAGATCATCTAATTTAATAATCCTTGGTTTTTTTAAACAGTGCATGTTTTGATATAAAATTTTTAGTGATTGATTCTCATAGAGGTATTTAAGGAGAATTAACACTTCAAAAATATTAAGAGACATGGTGCCTTCAGCAAACTTGTTGGTAATGTCATTTTAAACAATTTTGTTGAAAGTATGAAAGATACTTGAATGCAGTTTATCGAGATATAAATGAACATGCTATATTGCTCCGTAGAGAAGAAAAATTTATGTGGAAACTAATTTTTCTGCACTACGGAGATTGTGAGTTGTGACCACAAAACCTACGACTAAATTAGTTATGGAACTTGCGTTTCGACTTCATCTCATCAGAATCCGACACTAACTTAGTGACAGGACTATGCTAGCGCCGAATTGATGCTAGCTCAAAAAAACGGAAACACTCTTTGTGTTTTTGGGCACACCTCTAGTCCTTTTAATATTTGGGACTTTTTTAAGCCAGTTCTCTTAAATATGTCTTTTTTGTAAGCTTCAAAGACTCATTACTAAATGCAATGTGCATTTATTGTTTATTAACCACAGAAGAGATTTATCAAATACAGTAATTTCAGAACAATTGTTGTAAAGGTTTTCTACTACTATATTTCAATACTCTGAATATGTGGGATATTCATATCTTTGACAAAGTTGTTGGAAATAGCATTTTCGAAAACTTTTCTGGAGACATACCCAAATTTGCTTGAAGAGTAAATTCTCTATACTTACTTCTAGGAGGATTAACCGCCAAAATTATTTTATCAGCAGATGAACAGTTTTACGTTTTTAAATTCTTCAATGTTACTTAACATCGACCGTTAAAAATTTATCGAGCATTGATTTAACTTTTCTTCATTATTCAAGCTAACAACTTGACAACGAGTCCTGGTACCTAGTACACGAAATTTTAGTACGCCATTCAATCCAGCACTTAAATATACACCATTTATAGGCACTAACTTGAAATATATTAAAAAAAAAATTTTGCTTACATACTTAATTGATTATAATTGATAATACAACAAAAATTAAATACTCTTAAAAAACCGATCCGGACCTGCTAGAGACAAACTATAAACGTTATTTGTCATCAACTTCCAACCAGTTTCCGGAATGCTATTCTTGTTAATATTGAATTTTTGTCTATACTCTACGCAATCTAAAAAAACCTCTTTTAATCCACCTAGCGGTGCAATTGTGCCTTTCTCATTTCTCTAAACTATGGCTCGGAGGCTGTTTATGTTCAACATAATTGTGGAAATGTTTATTACATTCTTAGTACACTTTGCACTTATACACAATGGCTGGCCAGCCACAAACTTGATGAGCTACGTGTCGACGGTGAAACACTTGAAAGAAAAAAATATCATACTTCATTAGCCAGCATTAGATCAATGTTATCTGTTTCCTAATTGATTTTGTCATGCGGGGGTGGGTGGGTGAGTAGGGCGAAAGTCCCACGAACAAACGACTCCCCAGCTTAATTTGGTATGCTTTGTGATATAGTGGTGGTTTAAAGATGATGGGGTTGAGAGGGAGGGGTATGAAGGCTGGATGGGGTGGTGGTCTGAGGGGTGATGTAAGGGGATTTTAAAGGGAGGGGAGTGAAGAGTAGAGGAGGGGCGGGGGGTAACCCCTCTCCGTTTACCATCACCTACACCCCTGTTAAAATCCAGAAACCTTATGCCAGCCGGGATTAGGTTGACGTTTTTCAGAGTGATTGCACAACCTTTCTATATGAGAAAGGCAAAAATGTGCCAAAATCCAAAAAAGTGAATTTTCGTCAATTTTTTTTTCGAGTCTTCATCAAATCTCGACGTTTCATGCACCTTAAAGACATTTAGCATCAAAAATGAACATTACATTTTTAATTTTTCCTATATTTTTTAACATATTTCCAAAAATGAGCTAATTTTTTTTGGATTTTGGAATAATTCAGACAGTTATATTATTTTACATTGAAGTAATTTGACAACTATGGGATTTCGGCTAAGAGATAAGCTACAAGATCCCACAACTCTCCAAAAAAACCTGATGACGCTTTAAACACGATTCTCAATTTAAGGATCACAGAATATTTTTCCAAAAATAAACCTTGCAGAATATTTAATCAAATTTGTCAGTATCAATTAATTAATCAACTCATTTTTCAATCCAATTCTTTTTGGTTTAGTGGGGAGGGGGGGTTTAACCCCCAAAACACCTCCTGGGTACACCACTGATGCCGGATTTACGATTTTATTTTACTTTGGAGTAAACTTTAAATAAACATTGTTTTACAATCATAGATTTGCTTTTTATGTAAACTTTTTACAACAGAATATAATTTTTGCTTGTGCTATTTATAATTTTGATTTAGTCTGTCATTATTTGTAATCTTTATATATAAAAGTCAATATTTGTATGTATATGATTTATGGAATCCCAAACGACTTAACCGATTGCCGTCAAAATTTATACATAGTAAGCAATTGTTCAGGAGAGCGTTTGTATGCTATTGGTTGGGAATTATCTGCCCAACAGATGGTGCTTCGGAACAAATTGTGTTTTTCTCCTATTTCGTTGAAAGTCGCAGCAACGCGCGATGGGTATTAGCTAGTTTATTATAAACTTTGATATACGCACTACTGGTTTGCTGGGCAGAATCATTTACATGACAACTCAAATATAATTAATTTTAAATGAAACACCACAGACAGAAGAGAACTGTTTAGCTTTGTTTAACCATGTCAAACATTTACTAAACACGCATATAAACATTTACTCTTTTAAGAGTTCACCGAAGAATTTAAATTTGTTTTGAAGCAAGAAAATCCAATAGCTTTTTCTGTTGACATGTATACATACTTGGAATCAACTGGTCGTACAGTGGCATGAAAAAAAAACCAAACCATGCTCACACCACAATCCGTCATTATACAGAAACGCCAACAGGAATAAGTTACTTCATATGGAGACGAAAGAACACCCAGTACGATAACAAGCTTTCAATACCGTATTCCGGCTGTGCCGCTACGCAGGACTGTCAGCTGTGGCGGTGACGTTGATAGCCAAAGCCAAACCGTATCATCATTATACAAACCGCTGTCATCAAAGCCTACATCTATTTTCGCTGCTACATCAATCAGCTGTTGTAGGCAACGCATATTCATTTCAAGCTTCCAAACGAGACGCCAACGAGTTCCAGGAAGCGAGGAGCAACGCAGTGTCAAGAAAGGCGCCGGTTTCGATACGTACCGGATTGATTCGTATACGGTGTGATGTGATGGGGAAGATGTTTTCCAAGAAGATTAAATTCTCCCCACAGTGGATTTTCTGGGAACCAGAGTTACAAGATTTATTTTGAGTTCGAGAAAAATTCCGTCCCCTTAGCAAGTTTCCAACTAGTCGTAACAGGCAAAGGGATCGAGTTTTAAAGAGCATATCGTTCGATGGAACTCTTGGGAAGATAAAGTTTTTTTTCACTCGAAGCATGTTGTGTGTGTGTGGGGAAACTCCAACGTAAGCATGTACGGTTCGAGAATTTCACGCTGAACGGGCGGCGGTGTGCTCACTGCGGTAGTTGCATACTGAACGGAGTGGTTCTGTCAGGGTTGTAGAAAAACACACTTGACTATATCGGTGAAATTGGACAGATTAAGTTTGTTGTAGAGTTTGACTAATTGCAATATTGATACCCAGAAAGCAATTTCAAATCAAATCCTAATTTGTTAAATATTCTATCGGCTTCAACCCTCCGATGGCCTCCAGTGTGTACCGTGATATTTTTTCAACTGATAAAACTTTTCTGTGAAAACATGTTCCGGTTTCTGGATTGCAGAAAACTTTATCATCCATCCGTAAACCGCCTGTATTCACAACACACACAGTCCTACCAACGTACAACACCACATGTTGTACAACGACAAACCAGCAAAAAAAAATCCTACAGACTCGTGTCGCTTCATTTTACATCCTTTCGCTTCACCACACCACTCCGTTTCATAGCGGGGAAAGTGGCTGCTCCGCACGCGATACGGTGGTACACCTCACCTAAATGGAACGTTTTTCCAACCCGGGACCACTCCGGTGAAAGCTCAGGACAGTCGTCGCACGAATAAAGCAACACACGTTAAAAGCGAGCTTTCACTCATATTGTCAGAGCTGCTGTTAACCTGCCACTGAGAATAAGTAGTCAATTCGAGTCATTCACGCATATTTGTGCGAATTAACCCCTTCTTCACTAGTGAATGGCAAAGATTTAACGATGTCATTGAAATTTCGATTAAACTCCGAAATGTCTTCAAGCCAATGTAACTCCCTCACCAACCATTCGCACGGGGACTCTGTCAGTGAACCGGATAAGGGAAAAAGTTTTCCTCTTCGACTGGCCGAGAAAAGTTTTTCATTAGTGTCCGAAGAACGCCTGTGGTTTGCCTTAATCTCACTTGCAGCTTTCCGGACATTTATCCTGCAGTCGATGCGGGGCGCATTAATGTCTATTTCTCAGCTCGAGAGGTGTCAAATCCGGTTGACCACCAGACAGCTCCTCTATGGCATAATAAAGAAAAAAAAATGAAACGGATTGTCCTATGAATTATGACTGCGCTGTGTTACGATCAGACGATCGTTAATGGTCGGAAGCAAATTTATGACCAAACTCCAATGAAAATAATCCCTCTTGAGTGGATCATGAATGGGGGATCTGAATGGTGATGAAAGGACAGTTTTAAACTTGCCGGCTAGAGTTTGTGGCGGGAAAGAGCGGGGCGAATCAGAGCATTTGAATTGTGAAATATGTATAGTAGGCTGGTTGCAGAGTTCAACGTGATGGTAAATGTGTTGGGTGTTTATGTAAGCACGGTTTATAGGTTACAGTTCATGTGTTATAACTGCCGGATTTGTCATCGATTCCAGATTTAGCACACATTTTAGAGAGCGAGTCCCGAAAAACGATGCCATTTCCAATGATTTATCGCGTTCGGATATAATGGAATGCTATTTATAGCGTTAGGCTGTTATGTTTGTGGATGACCAAACAGTGTTCTAATAATATGAATCTCAATCAATTCTTATCAACTTTTGATATATTTTAATACTTATTGAGCCACAGAAACTTGGCATGGGCTTTTTCCGGTCTATTCGATATATTTTTTTATGTTTAACCACTGAGTTCTTATTGAGCACCCAATACTTCGATTTTTAACATGCCATTGTAAGAGTTTTATTGTTCTATGCAGACAGGGTTTCGATCATACTAAAATTTGATTTACATATTAATAGGCTTTATTTGATTCTGAATGTGGGACAACCTTTTTGGACTTTTTCCCATTTATTGTTAACGACCTTTTTATTCAATTTTTAACTGTTGTAACGGCATTGAATTAGCAAGGGACTGGAAGAGGCATATTTCTCAATATTAAGAGCTTAGGCATTTTTCTCAAGGGAGAACATGGAGTTGAAGGAAGAAAGTTTAAAAAAGCGTGCAATAGGGTCATATGAGCAAGCGTAGAGTTTCACCGCGGATTTAACCTTTTTTCTTCTACCGCAGGGGTCAAGATATTTTGGCATATGAGTCTGTGGCATGTCCTGGCCGAGCGTAAAGTAACTTTGTACTTCTTGCTGTTGAAACCAACAAAAAGTTAAGTCACGGTGATGCCAAAATGTCCTGAACCCTTGCGGTAGAAGACGAAAAGTTAGAGTACGGCGGGAAACTCTAAGCTTGCTCATATGACCCTATTCGACGCTTTTCTAAACTTTAATTATTCAACTCCCTGCTCTCCCTTGACTACTATGGCTCTTAATATTGAAAAATATACTTCACCCTCCAGTCAAAAAATATCAAAAGGTACCAAAATTATCCAGATCCAAATTTTTCCGGGTTAAGAGTTCCAGCGATATTTTTGTATAGAAAAATTACAGCATGTTATTTAGATGATACACTATAATGTACAAAAGTTTTGATCAATTCGCTGCACGCAAAGTTCTAAAAAAATCGAAAAATAATATTTTTTTCACGCTAAAACCCTTAATACCGCCCCCCCCTAAATGCAATAACTATAGGATCTATGAGAAAATCACAAAAAAATGAATTTAGCACAATGATTAAGAACATTACTCAAGCAAGCCACAACATAGCCTACGCCGCACGCACCCCACTCCCCTGCCTAACCATGTATCTGACATGAGCAAGTATAAAAATACGTTTTTCAATTCACTAACCTTGCCGGTGTACCACGAAACTGCTACTTGAGGACGCTAGAACATTTTCCTATGCAATCAACCCGAGTTTTTGGCGGAGTTCCATCTGTAGCTCTTATTTTGTGCGAAAATATCGCCCCTCTTCACATTGGGTTTCTTTTCGAATCACTCTTATTTTTCTTCTTATCATTTTCAGTGCACTTTTTCAAATGCACTTCAATCACACACCACTGCAAAAACACCCGCGAAACTTTAACCGTTCATTAACAAAACTTCAAATTTCCTGCCAATGTGCAAATGACCGAAGGAAAATGTCCGAAAACTCTCATTTGTGCTTTTGAATTTTCACTTCGAATACCATTTTTCTCAATGTAAACAAGCGCGTCGTTGCCTAGCAACAAGCGTGCGTTCCTGGCTTCCACATATCTTCACCTTAAATGCAATTGGTTCTTGTGTGGAACTTCGTGACAATTGAAAACCCCGAGTCCGACCCGCAGAATGGTTTGCAGTTCAAAACAATACTACTCTTACGAAAATGTGTACTTGTAAACACTGAATTATAGGTACACCTAAACGACATTCCGATGATAACCAATAGATACTATGTATACTGCTAACACGTGCAGTAAGTATTACCCAATAATAACTAAAAAATCCTTGGTAATTTATATGGTTGCCGTGTTACAATTCTATTGCAAACTATTGCATCGTAGACCGTTATCGGATAGGTCACATTAACCCAGAATAGGCAGTACCGCCTTTATGAATGGGCACATCGGGTTAGGACAGGACCACCGAGATTTGAAGGGTCCCGGAACGATCCAAAATCATGCGGCAGTTCCTGGTCATGTTATTATATCACTGATAATATAATTTCGTAAATATAATGAAATCGATCATGCAATGCACGAATTCATTCGTTGTTTTCTGCAACGAAGTACTTTCGTGCATTGTAACTAGTAGGTTTCGTTCATTTCATGAAAAAGAATGGCCGCTTGGTGAACGAAGGCTTCCGTAAATTTTACACGTTTAATGTACACTGCACGAATGTAATCGTTGATAACGGCACTAATTTTCGTGAATGACACGAAATGTTTTATTTATTTTAATAAACGTTTGTGTATAATACGAACGATTTCATTACTCACACGAATTTATTTCGTTCATCTTAGGAAAGTTTTCGTATTCATTATTTTTGCAATCGATATTTTAGGATCGATGTTCGACGACAACGATTTTTTTAACTAACTAAAAGAATCGATCTGGCAACATCGATTTTATTTCAACCTGCTCACTTGTATTGAGGACTAGAAAGATTGTGGTGTGATGAAATGGACGCTTGATGAACACAAGTTTTAGTAAATTTTACTTATCTAGTGTACATGGCACGAATGAAACGAAATGATTCGTTTGTTTCAATAAATGTTTGCGTATATTACGAACGACTTCGTTGGTCGCACGAATTCATTTCGTTTATTTTAGAAATGTTTTCGTATTTGTTAGCCTCTTGTTGTTTTCAGTCGATCTTTTGGGATCGATGTTTGACAACTTCGATTTTTTTTTAATCTAAAAAAATCGATGTGACCAAATCGATTTTACTGTGGTGTGAAGAACAGGCCGCTTGATGAACGAAAATTTTCGTAAATTTTACTTATTTTGTGTACATTGCACGAATGTTGTCGTTGAAAACGACATTATTTTTCGTGAATGAAACGAAATGTTTTGCTTATTTTAATAACATTTGTGTATATTACGAACAATCTCGTTGGTCGCACGAATTCATTTCGTTCATCTAAGAGAAGTTTTCGTAATCATCTTTCATCGTTCATCTCTCGTCATTCTCGATTAGTTAAATTTTGTGAGGAGTAAAGTGCATAACGTTAAAAGTTAATTAAGTAGTTAAATTCTCCGAGCAAAATAGTGGCCCTGTAACTAGAATCTTCATCTAACCAATAGCAGCGGAAGAAACCATACAACATGGCTGTTAAAGCAATCACCGATGAAGCTCACTTCCAAACCGAACTAGCCGCAGCAGGAGGAAAATTGGTCGTTGTGGATTTTACCGCAACTTGGTGTGGACCGTGCCGAAACATATCGCATTTGTTCGATCAGCTTCCGGCGAAATATCCAAAGGCTGTGTTTCTCAAGGTGGACGTCGACAGATGTACCGAAACGGCACCGTCCCAGGGCATGTCGACCATGCCAATGTTTATTTTCTACCGAGCCAGAACAAAGATTGACAGGATACAGGGTGCAGACATTAATGGACTTGTAGCCAAAATACAGAAACATTACGTCGCCAGCTTGTATGAATCTGGAGAAGATTACGGTCATGGAATGTTGGACTTGAACACCTTCATGCAGAAGAACCAGTGCGAATGTTTGAACGAATCGAACGACCACCCGATGGTGAATGCGCTCAGTTCCAGCGGTGGTCATCTGGTGTCCGATTGTGACGAACAGTTGATCATTTCGATTACCTTCAATCAGCTGGTCAAAATCAGTGCCAAGTTCAAAGCACCGCCGTCTCACGGACCGAAAAAAGGTGAGAATCTTTATCAATCAACCAAGCACCATCGATTTCGATATGGCCGAATCGCAAGTTTCGGTGCAGGATCTGGTACTGGGGCAGAAAGATCTTGTGTCGGGATCGCCGATTCCGTTGTACTTCGTTAAATTTCAGAACGTGCAGAATATGCAGCTGTTCGTGAAGGATGACCATTCTGGTGACGAGACTACCATTATCGATCATTTGGCCTTCATCGGGTCACCGATTGCAACGACTAAGATGGATGACTTCCAGCGGGTGGCTGGGAAGAAGGGTGAAAGCCACTAGATTGCTTGAGCTGCCGGGAGAAGGATGGTTAGAAGGCGGTGGATAGGTGCGGTGACGAATATGCTTGATCGTATATTTAAAAGGTTAAAGATAGTGATGCGCGTTAACTTGTTCTTTTTATAAATTGTTAAATAAAATAATGATCAGGAGAAAATGGCATATTATTTTGATATTGCTCCGGCAGAGAAAAGCTCAATCTTATTCATACAAAACCAACGAGCAGTTCGCGATGGCTCAGCTGAATCCGTACAGCTCCGGATTCTGGATCAATTGGAAACGAAAGAGGTTCAGGAAATCTTCCTGAAACTGGCGGGAACGGATACTGCTACTAAATAGTCAGACTGAGACCGACGTGATGAATTGTTGACGTATTCTACCTTTTTTGACGTTGACGGTTTAACGAATAGTACTCGTAAATATTACAAAGATGTTCGTATATAGCAGCGAACAATTCGTTTGCCGATTGAAGCTGTTTCGTAATAAGCCAACGAAAGTCGTTTCGTGGTATTCACGAAAAATTCGTAATGATAAACAAAAATGTTTCAATAGAACTACGAACGAATCATCATATGTACGAAAAAATTCGTATATTTTATGAAAATTGTCTGTACGAAACAAATTCCTGGCGATTTACGAATATATTCTATCAGTGTACTTAAACTTATGAATAAAACCATCACTCAATATTCGCAGTTTTATTATGTTATATCTCAACAGAATTTCTTTTTGCTTACTCATGGAAAATTTCTTGACGTAGGACTACGTGTCTTCGATATGGGGTGTACTTTGCAAATTTAACAAAAATGGTATGTAACGAAAAATTGGTTAGAATTTAAACGCTTATGATTCAGCCATTTCACGATAAATTTTCGAAATGTTTACACAGATCGCTCAGAAGAACAGATTCTAAACCCATAGATTTTTTGATAACTCTCATCTATTATTTAAAGGACAAAATTGGTCGGACAAGCTCAGTTGCCTGTCGAACTTATCCCTACCCAAGGTAACAGATTAATAAATCCGCTACACTTGAGTAGGGGCACTGCGTAGTGTAGAGGTACACTACGCAGTGCCGTTCTACAGGCGACTGAATTGTCCGGTCAAACATCATGCTTTCCCTTGTGCTGTACTTGTTTTAAGCACACATTTATGTACATTTTCGAACGCATTAATTCGTATAAAGCACATGCAAAAATTTCATTCATGTACGGATACGATGTACTCCAAGTGTGTCCACTTTTGCATGAGGTCAGATTCGTAGATATCCGGAAATTTATAAGGAATCGTGACATGTAAATGTAGAATTTTCAAATTCGCTAGAAATTGTGCTAGCGATTACTTTGGAATTAATTTCACTTGCTCGTCTTAGTGAGTTGAATTGGAGCTTTGGCACATTTTACAGTAACTTCACTTAATATCACGAGCTGCTTTCATATTCTTCCAAAAAACCTTGCTTTCAATAAGATCCATAGGCGTGCGCAGCCCTTTCCATTAGGAGGGCTAACAGCTCAAATACCTTCAGTTTTGTGAGGCATTCATTGTCAATTAAATTTTTGGTAGAGGTTACGATTCCAAAACAGTTATGAAGATCGCAGTAAGCTACGGTAGAAAACGGACGTGAAAACTTCCGTGTTGTCAACTTTTCGGAATTATTGTGCCCGTTTAGATTTAAATTTAGATTAACATAACAACAGTATTGGGTTTGTTTGGGGTGCTCACTAATCCGAGATTACTTTTCCGGATACTTAGGCAGCGGAAGATACGAAATTTGTGTTCGGGAAAATATACTGATTTGCTCTGTTCCGTTCAAGCTTGTATCAAATGAATACAGCCGGTTGTTACGCAAATTCTGACTGCGCGGTATTCGTAAAATTAAGTGAAATGTGCGAGTTTAATTCGGCTGTGCAATGAGAAGAGAAAACTACTAGTTTGTTTCTGTCTACTCAAACTACGGAACTGTGTGGGTTACGGTTATAGTTGGTTTTGGATACATATACCCCCGAAATTGCTACCAAAAGCATTTTTGGAGCATGGGATGTTGGATAAGTTTGCCGTTCTGGGTTCCGGTAAGATCGTTTCATATATTCTATATCCTAATATCCGAGTGCTCCTAATAAATATGCAACTACTAGGATGTTAAATCGCGGTGTTATTTATATTTTATACAGATCTGTTTGAACGGAACTATTATAGTATTGGTAATTAGTATAAGTAATATTGATTTATACAAATTCCAATTTTTGCATTATTTATATTTTTCGCCTTTTGTTTTCTCCGACATCTATGAAAACTGTTTCGGTTCTGAGCGTTTTTCTTAAGTAGATGATAGGACTATTATAAAATTAAAATGCTTGTAAGGACGTGGCCTTTAGGTATGTTTTCTAATTTATTTTCCATCGGCCTCTGTTCGTACTGAGTGTCTATCAAAGACGCCAGAGAGGTGACTTCACCATCTGGATCGGGACCAACGGCTTTACTTCCCTTCCGAAGGAAGACGTGACCACAAAGTTTCACCTTAAAAAATCTCATGGATCTCGATTAGAGGTTCTATTCAGAAGCTACTCACTACTCAACCACCAGCATCGTCGAAATTAGAGCGATGGACAGTGTTTCAGCTGTTGTTATCAAACTCCAAAGCGGCAATTAGAACTGAGCGCATAAGTCGAATCGTCGAACCCAAAGCGAAAGTCCAAGAAGAAATTTTTAAAATCGAATTTTCTTCCTTTTCTAAATGTGAATTTTTTTTGCGTGCCATCGTATCCAAAAGTCTTTGGTTCCATGAATTTCTCAATAACCGTTCAAGTTTCCTTTATTTTTTTTTTGTTTAAAAGCTTAACAAATTATCCAGTTCTTTGCCCATCATTTTAGCGAAATTAACTAATTAATATTTTTATGCATACTGGAATACACTATTTTGCTTTACTCGTATTAGACCAGCAGTCGACGAGGTGAAACAGTTACTAAAAGAGAAGTGAAACAGTAACTGGAGCCTAATCTCAAACATACATACAGCTACACCACGTCCGTCATCTGGTCACGGTGTCTTTGTCGAACAACTGTATTTGAAAAAATTCGGCATCTGTAAAACTTCGGGATATAAAAGAATGGACTTTTTCCTTTCATTTGAAAATAAAATTAAAATATTCTGTCAGAGGATCTAGAACAACTTTTTATTTTAAAGTTTTTTGATTGAAAACTTTAGCTTTTAATGAAATTGATTCACATTTTTTCTACTAATTAGTATTATAGACATTCAAAAAATACTAAAAGTGAGAATCTGATGAACAATCTCATTGTCTACAACTTCGCAGAATGCTATAAATCGATGTAAAGTCACTCGAGAAAGTTATTAAAATTTTATCAGTTTTTTAGGTGTGGATTAAGAAGTCGATTAACAAGGACTTACAAAAAATGTTGGGTTTAAATGAACGATAAATTCAGATAAATTTCAATGTATACAAAGTCCCATTCTCAGTAGAAAAAATATATTTTCAGATTCCTCCGGGTCTTGGGCGACATTGACACTTTATGAACAAGAAGGCGTGGAAAGGTGTTGACTTATACCTTTTCAAGATGTTGATTAATGTAGTAACGGATTTTATCATGCCTTTTTCATTTCTTTTCGCGCTCTAGGAGATAGCTAATGTAAACTAGAATGACCCTTCTTCCTGATTCTATCCTGCCTGGTTAAATACAACTGGCTTAAATTCAAAATTTTATATTTGAATAAACTAAAGCAGACAGTTCGGGTCATTGTAATAAACAACGGATTTTATTGCAATTTTGGGTTGAGAATCCTGTTTGTCTTTATCAACATTAAAAGAAAGATGATTGAAAGAGAAAAAAGCTCTTCGAGTTTTGAATCCATGTTTGTTATCTTTTGGGGTAGATTCATTTCATCAGAATTTTTAGATGCAGAATTTGCTTGTCCTCAAATTTTATTTCCAAATCGAACACACTTCACATAATCTTTAAAAAAAGAACAAAACCCAGTTTCATAATTTCCTTTAAGAAGAAATTCCGGAGTCGTTACTCGTTGAACACGGATCACAACAGAAAACGAACAATAAAATATCAGGCTGGACCATACATTCAGTAAATTTTCAAAGTAATACAAGTCTGCTTATCTGTACAACATATCAAGAAGACAGAGTTGCCAGTTCAGTTCTGAATCTGGAGACATTAACAGCAACACGTTTTTCGGGTAAAGGTGCTACTTTCTATATCTACTTTTATATTGAGTTCGCTATCTTCGTACAATAGACAAAACCTTTATTTCTCATTTACTATTGCGATTGCTGTTCAATGTACAGCGATTCCCAAAAGTTAACAAACTTGAACATAAATCTCATCGAATTATTTTTCTATCCTTCATGAAACTGTCATGAATATCTAATCAAGTTTGATCAAATATAAAGTTAAAATTTGGGCCAAATATATCCCACCAGATGCTAACGATTAAAAACGTTGATTCAAGATTACATCAAGCATACTCCAGAATGAGTGAAGAAATAAAACAGAAGAAACAAATATATCTGTGACAGAAAAAAACTGTTGCATTTTGCTGCTTTACCCAGCAATTTTTAAAAGAGTCTTAATTTCGTTCAAGTTTTATCGACTCTTCTCTATACCTCCTTGCTCCTAAAATATCATTAGTGCGCATAAAACGGTGGAATCTGGAATTAGTAGCATTCAGGTTCTTCTGAGCACACTGTTAAAATAAGGCAATCTATTTTTTTTACAAATGAAAATGTTTTTGGAATAAAGCTTCTTAACCAATAGACCCCCTTGCGAATCTAGAAACTTTGATAAAAATTTAATAGCTTTCTCTGGCGATTTTAGATCGCAATGTAGTTTTCTACAAAGTTGTACACAATGTAATTGTCTATCAGATTCTCATTTTTGGTAATATTTGATTGTCTAAAGTACTACCTAGGGGCAAAAATATGAACCAGTTTCATTGAAAACCCTAAGTTTTCAAACAAAAAAACTTTAAAATAAAAAGTTGTTCTGGAGCCTCCGACAGAATATTTTAATTTTACTTTCAAATGAAAGGGAAAAGCCCATTCTATTACATTCTGAAGTTTTAGCGATGTCGATTTTTTCGAATAAAATTGTTCTGTAAAACACACCGTGCTGGTACTGGTAACGTTGAGAAGTTTCACCCAGGCAGAAAACTTAATTGCAAAAAACAACATGTAACACTACGTCAAACATGACAACGTTAGAATACAGATCCCTGTTTACATAGATGACGTTGAAACCAAAATACGTTCACATAATCTAATCGGCCCACCAAATCAGACCACATTAACAATTCACATTGGAATATGGAGAAGTGGCACGCGTTACGAGCGATACATGGAAAAATCTTTTCACAGACGTTTACAATGGCGTTTGTGTAATTGGTATGTGACTGAGCAAACCTTAAGCTATTGTATTGTATACTGCCAGTTCCAACTGAACAGAAACAAGGGCTGCACTCAGTGACTCCAAAACAACAACCAGCAACATCAATAAAGAAGCAAACTGTGGTAATCACTGAAAAAATATTCTGTCAATGGGTGTCGTCTGCTAAACAGAGCACGGAAGAGTAGCGTAAAAGTAATATTGAGGGGCGATATCAGGAATCGGGAATTAGCAGCGACTGGCTCAAATGACACATTCCCCATGTTGAACGTAGATTTGTGCCTTGCCGTAATTTGTCTTTTCATCAATTTTCTGATGGAGAGGATTGAAGAAGTAATAAGGTTAGGGACACTTCTCGATAAGTGGCTATATCAAAAACCCCCGAGGGGAAATTGTAATATCAGAGCGACATTCGGCTTAAACCGATTTTGGTTTTATAAACATTTGCCATGACTTTTTGGAAATCATAGTATAGTTCCAACCCTTTTTCGCTAGAAATTTATCAGGAATCAGTAGCTGATACTGCAAAAACTATGCTGTATTTTCTTTGTAATCGACATGGTTCTCAGAACTTCCCAGCAAACTGCCTGCGAACAAGGTTTCTGGAATTCTATTCTCAGCAAAACATCAGAACTCTTCTAGCATTCTTTGGGATTCCACTGAACGTAAAGGAATACCTTATTCTATTATATATATGGTTCGACAATTAAACGGAAGCCCCTGCTCTCCCACTTATCTCCTCAAATTTCTGTTTCAGCCAGCTACAGCTTTATTCGTTATCCTTAAAGAACCAAACAATACCATAATTAAGGCCAAACCCACTGAAACGAGGGATGGAAAAGTTAGGAAGGAACTGAAAAGAAAATGATTTAATCATTTAATAGATCAGCGCAATCAAATGGGGGCTTTTCTCCTACCTTACTTGCACTTGATAAGTATTGAGATTCGAAGACTTTATACAATGAGCCGAAGCACTGTTGAAGTGAGCACCTCTGCGATTGTGTTTCTTTTCATTGATTTTAATCAATTTTTTTCCCCTTTTTAATGAACTTGGAAGGAGCACGCTTCTCGCAAGTGTCAGAATTCACACCTAATGTTGTGGGAAGCGACTTAATTTTCGATTCCCGAAAATTCGAAAGGAATCTGCACGCATCAACGGTTTAATTAAAAAGAGCAGGAATTCACATTCTAGCGAAGTCCACACAATTAAATTCATTTTTTGCTACCACTTATTTAGAATAGCAAGAGGTTCCTACATTTAGACGTTTGCAAGATCGAAGACGAATTACTTATGATCAGATAATGACGGTTCGAGTTCGTTGGGTTAATAGCCCGTTTAGCAACGCATGCGTAATACCGTCAGAGCAGAGAGTTATATCTATCACCTCTTCTCTGCCAGATCGTGCAAATGTTGGGTGATGTCCTATGATACGCATATGCAAATTTATGCTGTTTATCAATTCGGTGCCTCTCAAATTTGTTATCTGAGCTGCTCCAAATTTTGTGGTGGGCATTTTCAACATTGCCGATTATGCGTGGAATCCCATTTCTGCCACAGTATACTACAACCCTTTTAAAACCATCAGAAGGTGAGGATTCATGATCCGGCAAATATGCAAATTGACTTGTTTCCTATAAGATTTTATGTTCACTGCAACATATTTATTTCGTGGACTTGTTGACTTTTCTGGGTGAAAATGAAACAGCAAATTTTCAGCCATCGTCGGACGCATAAACTTATATAACACATCTTCTATTCACTCGTACTCTCGTTAACTCTACACCGATAGGCGCGGGATCACTCCTCGACTGTCTGCGTTCCACGCTGGGAACATTTGCTGTTTCAGTTTCACCGAGAAAAATCAACAAGTCCACGAAATAGATTTATTTCCAGTTTATGTTATCAACAGTCATATTGGCTGTGACATCACAAATATCGTGAGATTGGATAGAAGATATGCATCAATAGCACTATTCACAAGTTTACATGCACGAGGCATTTCACGTGGATTTATCATGTCGTTTTTGTTGTAAGCTACGAAAACGGGGCTAGTAGCTTACCAACATAGAAGTTTCCTTCGTAGAAACGTGGTTCTTGAACCAAAGTTATGGAAGATGTTCCTTCCTGTAAAAGGCTGGATAGATTCATAGTTGCTGTATGGTCGTACGTGCGACTCTAACCATGGTCGGCCAGTTGATGATATTTGGTCCTTACACCGGCGACGAGTGGGTGCTATCAGCCTTCTGCCGATAGTAGCAGGATGAGAAGGCGCGAACAGATCTAGCCGAGAAAACACTACCGTGAAAATGAATAGTTAATCGGAAATCAGCCCCAATAAGACTTTAATCTAACTAGTATCGATGATCACGGGTCGATACGTACTGAAAATTCGACGCATCTGTTTTTATGAATCTAATTGCAAGTTCCGTTTAGAATAATCTCGGTAGTTGACTACTCAGAGTTTAAAAAGAACCAAGAAGTAAATAAAATCTTTTCTTTTTCGAGTGATCGTTTACTCGAAGACTAACTAAACAACTTTTTTCTGAAATACTGAATTATGTATCTCATACTATCCATGAAGTTAACAAAGATAAACATCTAATTTTTATCGTTTAAATTAAACTGTATTTATTACCAGTAATTTTTCAGTTTTCTAAAGTATTCATCAGAAGAATTCAGAAATTTCTCTTTAGATGTTTTAAAAGCGATTTTTTTTATTTCGATTATAGAGGTTTTAACCTCATGGTCATTCACCTCTTTTCGGGTTAGAAAAATCTCTTTAGAAAAATTTCTAACCTTATGTGCGGGGTTGGGAATCGAACCCAGATGAGCTGCATACAAGGCAATCGATTTACCAACTACGCTATACCCGTCCCCCAAAAAGCGATTCTTTTTACTCAAGAAACGAAAAGTATAGCATCAAAATGTGGCTTATATGCTATGACAAATAACCCAATAGTTATGGTAGTAGGTATCCACTTGATTTATGGTTTTCATAGCAGATTACACTAAAATATAGCTTTCTCAAAAAAATGAAAACAGCAAACTGAATAAAATCTTTTTTTTTCAGATACATTCCAAAACCTAGTTGCAGATTTTTCATTCGTATTATGAAGTTTTCTTGCATCCTCCTGCATGACATTGCATATCACAAATTGAGTCGATCTGCAACTTTGTTGAAAATAGGCTAAGTCTGAGAGTTTTTATAGATATCGATAAAAGTAGAATCAGTTTTTATCCAAATAAATAACGTCTATCAAATTCCAATTTTTTTTCTTAGAAATTATGTTAAGTCAAATAGTTTTATAAGAAAGTTGAAAGTGAGAAGAATAGAAGACCGCCTTTCTTTTGTCCATTGAAATTACAAACTCAAAAATACAAGAGTACTATGGGTGAACTATTCCTCTTGTTGTTTTTACTAAAAATTACAATGTTTTATTGCAAGTGATTAATGCGATCTGTTGATTTTATCGATTCGTTTCATGGCTTGTTTAAACAAAAAAAGATATACAACAAGTGAATTACACATGTTTCTTGTATGTCTTCAAAATTATAATCATACTTATTGAAATATTAGAAAAATTTCTGAACATTTGGACAAAAAATTCCAAGAATAGGGGAGACCGGGGCTAGTTGGAGGTGTTTTCGGATGACATAGTGCTAAACTGTTGCCGAAAGCCGAGTGGCGTATTACTCGTTATCTTGTAAATCAAAGAGCACTGCGATTGAGATGTAACTGCCTGATCACTACGAGAGTTTTTATCTAATTACGCTTCAGATAGATTTTCAATATGTGGTAATAAAATTTCTACTCTTCATTTACTTAAATTACGCCAAAATGAACAAAAAATTCAGCTCACGTTGGTAAAAAAATAAATGAAATAAAAAAAACTTCTATTGCACGCTCATCAAATGGTCTCTTCATATTGCGACAGCAATATAAAGAAACTCTACTAATCGACAGCATCCACATAAATAATGTATGAGACTAGACGATTATGAATTGCAAATTTCACGTTTCCTTAAATCCGAAACAGCGACTTACCCGCAAATTGCAGCATATTTAACTTTCCTAACAATCTGAAAGAAACATTAATCTTCCCAAAACCCCCGGGAAGCCTAATTTAAAATGTCAAAGACAAACTGAAACGAATGACAGTTAAATTATATATTCTATACACCCTATCGAAGCCGGCTTACCGAAAAAGTCAAACCTTCCACAAGTACCCAAAACTTATTGGCATACATCCTCTCAGTAGCATTCCACCGCTCCGTTTGCTATAGGTATGGTGTCGTATCTAATACACGCAGTTCGAATTAAATATTCATTGCATTGCCGAACTTCTTCCGTCACTCACACGCTTACAGCTGAGTGAGCTGATGGGAGACGATGTATCGCCTTCAAAAAGCTGATACTTTTCACTCGACCCGATTTTCGAACCGCCCATACATTATTTGTCTTCCCAAGAACAGAACACAGACAGAACTCAGCCTAATCCCGGTGGAAGTATCAGTCTGTCACTGGTTGCCGAAACATTGCCGGGGTGTGTAAGCTTTCCATCCAACATGCCGAAGGGGATTATTCTTGGTTATGGACTTAACCGCTTTTATCGACGCCAGGAGACAGTTTCAATTTGCGGAGTCAATGTTTGGTTTTCCGTAGTCGAGACTATTTAGTGCATGGGATTGGGGAATGAGTTCCGGAACTAAATACGTTGTCTTCAGCTTTTAGCATTACTTATTAACACACCCGTAAGCGGGCGAATATCAAACCAGCCACTTTCGGGAGGGCTTGAGTGAATTAAACGATCTGGGAAGAGTTTGAGTTAGAAGTGAGAGACGTACTGCTGAGGAAAGGAGCTTCAATTTTTCTTTTCAATCGGAATCATTTTTAAACGTAAATTTTAAAATTTTCCTATGCTGTTCCAATTCCAATTGGCATCTTATAAAAATTACTGATAAATCTAAACCGGTAATAGAAACTCAAACCGAATATTTTTTCATGAGATGCCATCTTCACTGGTACGGATTAAACAGAGACAAAATTAAATAACATGTCCGTTGACATTGTTTATCTACTCACAATATGGTTTCAAGATTTCCATCAAAAAGATCGCTCAGCTTTTGTCGAGGATGCTACCGTGCTGTTGGAAACTGTAGCATCCGCCATTGCTCGAGCAAACAGTTCACCTCGATTCTCAATTGAGAGACTTCTGACCGGAGCTTTTCAATTGTTGCACACAGTTTTCGATCTCCAACTGTCTGATTCGTAGTTCTAATAGCGAAGCTCTTCTTTCCCGTGATTTGGTCTGCTCGTGACAGATTTCGGCACGGTTGAAGAATGTAGTTTTTGGTTTAGTTGGTGTCCGTCTGCGACCCGAGTGGGTATTGTTGTTTTTCTCAAGTAGCTGTTGATTGAAACGAAACTTTTCTTTTCTAGCAAACATTGCTGTTACCAATTTGTATTGTACCTTTTCCGAAACCGATCAAAGTGCTTTTCCCGCTATCCACACTAATTTCTTCTGATCGATCTGTGTGCATTAGACCGGTTCAATTTTTGACTTTTGGCTCCACCAGGCTCTACTGATTCCTTTTATGGCCCTTAGTAACTGTGCAAATTTTGGTATGGATAGGTTGCGTCTAATGACCCTCCAAAAATTTCAAAGTTTATATAGAAAATTAGTATGGAAAATCGGTTAAAATGGAAAATAAATTCTTAAAAAATCACCTCATCAATCAATTCATAAGAACACTATATATTTCTAAAGGTATTCTTCTACTGAACACCGAATTTATACAAACTTACAATGTTCCACGAATGTGGAACATTGAAAGTTTGTGTAAATTCGCTGAGAATAGTTATTAACTAAAAAACAAGTTATATATTATTACAAAATTATGTGGGTTGCCATAGAAAACGCTTTGTAAATCAATAAACTTAAGTCCTACAAGTTCGAGTTGTTCAACAAAATTCTTCATTACGCATGTTTCTAAAACTGTCAAAGACACCAACTTTCTACCTCGTCAGTATAAAAAGTTATTTTGCTTAGTTCGATCGTAGTTTTAATTTTTATCAGGCTGTGGGGAATATTCTT
The DNA here is from genome assembly GCF_030247195.1 of Topomyia yanbarensis. Classification (NCBI taxonomy): domain Eukaryota; kingdom Metazoa; phylum Arthropoda; class Insecta; order Diptera; family Culicidae; genus Topomyia; species Topomyia yanbarensis. The sequence goes on along the minus strand of NC_080672.1, from coordinate 427,177,386 downwards.
ACGAACAATTCGTCCAAAGACACCCTGTGAATATATTCGATGGTTTGTTCTCTGGTGAATTAAGTTCACGTTTTTGGCATTTTCGACCACTGTGGCTCGGCGTAGTGACCCTTGCACATTACCTCTAACTTACAGTGTGCTTGTGATCGGTTCAGTTTGAGTTCGAAGCCAAATAGGCAGGCTATCGAATGAAATCAGCTCACTTCCATCGAGAAAAAAGAGGAGCTTCGAACAAAAACTGTTCAAGATTTGCGGCTCGGTGCATGTAATAAGTGGGAGCCAATAAGGAATGGCTTCAGCCAGATAATTAAAAATCGGAAATAAAAATAATAGTTGGTGAGCGATGTTCAAATTTAATGATAGATTTACTGTTTGATAGCGCTGATGAGGGCTAATTAACTTTCCGAAGAAAAGGTTCTCTGAGTATGAGATTTTTATTCCTGTTGGCCCTCGTTACTAGCACAAACTAATTGTTACAGTCAGATCACGGATCCGGCTGAATCTTAATAACCACCTTCTCTTCCGATGTTGAAATGTAGTCCATTCAATAAGGTTAACTAATAGAAACCGACCATTCCAATCAATACTTCCTGAAGATTAGCGGTTTGGTACATGAAATTAGCGGAAACCAATCAGGAACGAACTTCTGCCGGATGTTTTAAAATAGTTTTTTTTTTCCATATGTATACATTTTTCCACCCATAGTAAATGAAAATAAAAGTTTGCGAAGGTACAAATTTTCAAATTTAATTCATTTGATTGGTTTGATAGCGCTAATAAGGGCTAATTTGTGTGCCAAATAAAATATTCTCCGTGTGAGAGTTATTTGTTCCAATTGGTCCTGGTTACTAACACGGAGCTGCACAAATTAATCCACGAAGATGAATCCTAATAATAACCTTCTCTCCTGGTGTTGACATATTGCCTTCGGACATCTGACAAGACTTGCTAAAACCGACTGAAATCACAATTCGTCTATCGAATGAAATCAGTTTACTTCCATCGAGAAAGAGGAGCTTCGAACAAAAATTGTTTGCTTGGTGCATGAAATTAGCGGGAACCAATCACGAACGAGCTTCGGTCAGATGATTTAAAATCGGTTTTTTGTGTGTGCATGCTATCTTCCACCCATCGGAAATAAAAATGATAACCTCTGCAACCCAAACTGATACATCCACCAGCCATGTACAGCTTGCAAATATTTCCTTCTCGGTATTGTACAGACCTTTGTTCGCATCAAGCAGCCAAATACGAGTGATAATAGAAACAAATCTGTAACGGACCTAAATTGAAAACTTTTCATCATTTAAGTGTTTGGTTGGTGCACCATATTGACGGCTCTGACCGAGATGCGTTGAACATTTTCGCCTTTTCTGAGTAGTTTTCGAAAGATTTTTCAAAACATAATTTTTCGCTATTATACGCATGTTATACGTACTCCAAATTTTAATACAACATTGCTAAACATATCTACGACAAAATGGTTAAAACCTTAAACCATTCTGTTAAGTATAATGGAAGCTATTAAGAACAATCTGAACAGAGTCACAAGGTGGCCGTCGTTTCTGCTTCTTTCATCGTCAAAATCAAAACATTACATTGGCGCGCAGGACAAAAATGTTTGTAACTTGAATGTCTCATCTAAGATTGCTTAGAAATTGTGTCACTGTATGTAAGCATGTTAGCACAAGCTGATGAATAGATTCTCTTTACGGAATTTTGATCCGTTTGGGAAATTTGTACCTTTTTGTTTTACAAAACAAATGAAACACGTGGTAAAAAATTCAGTCAACTGATTACTGAACTATACACTTGTGTGCGTCCTATCTCCTATCGGTATAGTACGTTCTAGCTGCACACAGATGTTGTGACCAAAGAGAATAGGGAAAGAGACGAAGAGTGAAAATCAGTCAAAACGGCAACACTCCCTTTATGATGATTTCAACACTAGAATTTTGGCAACCGCTTCCACAGGCAGTACTTTAAATGACTCCTATTATATTTTGAAAACAAACCGTATGTCGATCGTTGAATTTGTTTATAAATCGATGCGCATTTCGAAACAAAGAGATGAAATAATTCTAAAGTTTGTTTTTACTCATACATATACTCTAAAATGCACCTTACAATCACGATTGTACTAAATTCTGACGAAAATTCAAATTTATTTTTTGATAGATGCACAATACTTATCTCCTCCAACTCAAGCATGAGTAATGTTTATTTATATTGCACGATTGGTCTGCTCAATAGGGTATTTTGGGCTTCACACTATTCGTCATTTTCCCTATTCACTTTGGTTGTGACGTAAGCGGAACATACCCGAACAAAACCGAACCTTTGTTGTGATTTTGGCAACGCTTCATCTTAACGTTTAAATTCTGACACGGCTGCCATAGCCGATATTTTGAAGCGGGCCTCCTATATTAAAAGCTTAAATGTATTCTACATTAAAAATAGAAACGATCGGGCGTTTTCGGGCTTTCAATTCTCTCACTGATGAAAAAATAAAGCGATGCTTCTTGAAGTCACGATTGTAGTTTGCCTTTTTGAGCTTTAGTAGAGTAATTTTACTTTACGTAGATTATCCCGTTGGATCAAATGGAGAAGAAATTCTTCCAGATTTCCCACTTTTGCTATGGCTGCTTCAAAATTATGAGCTACATGCATCACATAAAATTGGTGTAGCTAATTTTCCAATTTTTATAAGCATGGTATGATCTACTTGCGCTAAGCTTTAGTCATCCTCTCTATTAAGTCTTTAACACTACCCAACTTTGGTTTTCCAATTCGATAACACGACTGCATCAAAATATTGTGTAAAGCTTTCTACATTTTTAGAACCTCTCATACTTGGTGAGAGGTCTTATAAACCAGTAATCCAAAATATATGATTTACTGGTTAAATGGAACTCTGATTAAATACTGTGACAATTACCTTTTGTTATTTCTGTATTAGACCGAGTATTTGCCAGATGAAAAATTTACTAAAAGTTTTAAAAGCTTAGGTATATGAAAGTCACCTCTATCCAATTTCATCACATAAGACATTCAATAAAGATATTGTACAATAGGTTGTACCAGGCAAAAAAACATTTTACATGGTAGCGGACATAAAAAAATGCACCATTTTGCTTTCATATCAATTTATCTCTGCATTTAAAATACAATTTAATAACAGTCCCATCGAAATTCATGACGGTTATCAATGGCTGTTTTAAGATGTGCAATTATTCATCTGATTCTAATATCTGTTTCAGTTGTGTTCACACGGTTCAAGGTGGAAAAAATGTACCAAATTGCAAAACTAAATTGAAAAATAAATAATTTAATTTTGTTTTATCGAATTTGTACGTTCAGATAAATTATTCAAAAGCATTCGCCCAATTTCATAGACGTAGTTATATTACTAAAGGTTTTCTTATTGGAATCGGAAATTAGTTTCTTGCCTCGCTCAGTCACGTCAAGGTGATTAAACTGCATTGAAAAGAGCATCCTAGACATCGACAACGACTTTACAACCATTGATCTAAGAAGATATATTATGACGCTATTCTTCTTTCCTAGTATACATATGACATTGAGCAAATGTGTTTGAACAAGACACCTAAATACACCAACTCGGCAACATTTCAGATATTTCAGTTCTAAGCTGTTTATGTGTATAATAATCCCTTCCCTCATCCCTCACACTAAAATCCCACCCCTTTCGTCGTCTAACTACGTGTCTATGAAATTGGGTTGATGCTTTTGAATCATTTATCCGAACAAACCAATTCATTAAAAGCAAAAAACTACGAAGTTATTTCAGCTTCAAGTCTAACTGTCAATGGGACACCGGCAGGGTTCTTAACATAAATGATTTTTGCACATAATTCGAACCATCAAACTTTGAGCAGCTATAACATTGCTCGGCGATATTCTAGCTCCATACTTCCTTAGGCAATATTATTGAGCAGTTTCATTAGTTGCATACTGTAGAAAAACGGTGGTCTTTAGAACTGACAATGTTACCAAGTTGGTTTTCCCATGCACATTTCAAACGCAATGCGCTACGCCGGGCCCAAATTTTGTGCAAGTATTTGTGACCCCAAATGGAACCAAAAGAATATTTTGCTAAATAAACGATCGTTTTGCCCCACTTTAGTATGCTATCATTGACAGAATAAAACCGAATCATAATTATCTACACACCGGACCAGAGAAGACGTGTTTCCGTACCCCTACTAAAGATGTCCGATTAATTCCCGATTAATCGAACTAATCAATTATTATGAAAACTAATCGATTAATTTTAAGCGATTACCGCATATGACACTTATTTTGTAATCGATGAATTAGCTTCGATAAGTGATCGATCACTGATTTTTTTTTAAATTGACAAACTATCCATATTGTAATTGTAACTTATTGATTTGAATGAGGATTTGAATCACGCCTACAAGATTCTGAAACACCGTATACGATAAGCTCATACTAATGAAAATTCATTAGGGGTTTGCTCGGCAACACAATTAGTGGTTTTGGAGCTAGCGTCAATCCGGCGCTGGCTTAGTACTGTCACTAAGTTAGTCTAGGATGAGACAAAGTCGAAACGCAAATTTCATCACTAATAAAGTTTATAATAATTGTTTAACATGTTAGCGCTACCACACCTGCAGTTTGTTATTTTGACATCTCTATGTAATCCCCTGTCAATTCTTTCAAATACTAAACCTCCTTCGAAAAACCCGAACTTTTTACACAGCTATAATGTTCGAGATGGACATCTGTTCTTTGTGACCTTATTAAAAAATTACCCCTAACTTTAATTAATCGATTTTGGCATCAATTGATTACGATTACTAGTGTGGTGAAAAATAATCGATTGGCTGGTAATCGATTAATTGAAAAAGCGGACATCTCTAACCAGGGGCGGATCCAGAAAAACTTTTCGGGAGGGGTCTGAAATTTCGATTTTAAAATAAAAATTGTACAACCCGTAATGCGTAATAACCTTATTTAATGAATATAAGTATTGTTGGTCAAATTTGATTTAGCGCGATTTTGAGTTCGAAACTTGTATGAACTTGAAACTAATTTAAAATTTCTCAACAAGTAAAAAATTTCGTGCAAAAAGATGTAATCTTATGAAGGCCTATCTTTTGAGAATCATTTATTTTACATGTAGCACTTGTTCGTTTGATGCTGTGTATTAGTTTTAAGCTTTCAATCAGACTGTACAAATCAGCTGAATAAGCAAATAAATACACATACAAATTCACATTATATTGAGGCCAGTTTTTTGCTTTCTCATATCAACATCATTATATATGTACATCTATATTTGTGAATATACCGACATATTTCCCATGAAATTGATTGAAAGCAGTGGCGTAGCCAAAGAAAGGGGGTTTGCAGGTTAAACCAAAATTAATTGCATTAAAAAAAAACTAATTATTTGATGCTGATTAATTTAATCAAATATGTATTGTGCAATCGTAATATTGGAAGCAAATAGTCTGATCACTATATTGAGAATCTATTGTTTTAAGCGTCGATGGGACTTTTGGTAAATTCTGGGAATTGAATTTTGTAACTGAGCTCAAAGCTGAGATCCTATCGTTATCATACTCATAATCATATCAATCATATCAAATAAAATACTATTATGTATTATTATGGGCTCATTTAAATTCGCTCGACGGAAATTTGTATGCATTTCAATATTTGCTTAAAATGCATTTTTTTTTCGGAACGCGTGGAGTTCAAACTAAAGCTCACTATAATTAATAACGAGAATAAATCTTCAAAAAATAGATGGAAAATGATGAAAATGGCGTTTTCCGGTTGTCTTTAGCGTGTTAGGATCAGTTTTGTATGAGAATTTAATTTTTATTGTGTTGAATGGCGTAATAAAATTTCGTAGACGAGGACTCCTTCTCAAGTGGTCGCTGTTGTGCTATCTTATGACAAACATATGAATAAAAGTTAAAAATTGATAATTTTTTTCTATGGAAAATTTTCCATGCTCGATTATGACAGGTCATACAAATTTTGTTATTAATACACGCCTATGACACGTGTGAGTGCGATTTTTGTTTACATTCCTAATAAAAACTCGCAGCATAGTCAACCGATCTTCGTAATATTTGAGCTTGAGCTTGAGCTTGTGCGACCACCCCTTTTTTACAGTCGCGATCATATTAGTTCGATGTTTAGTGTCTGAAGAATTATTGTTTTTATTTTGATTATAGAGGTTTTAACTTTAGGGTCATTCACCTCTATTCGGGTTAGAGTAATTTTTTTTTAAAAGTCTCTAATCGGGGTCGGGAATCGAACCCAGGTGAGCTGCGTAAAATGCAATCGATATACAAACTACGCATTGACCGTCCCCTTTGAAGAATTCTTTTAACCGTTATGGGTCCGACGCGGTACGCGGGTACCTTTTTAGGTTTCAAATAATGAAATTCCCATGTTTTATCCATAGCTGGAAATTGAAACTTTGTGATATCTTAGAACTTCACTATGTCAAGCTTCAAGGTTAATAATATTGTTGATATAGTAAGGGGGTGTGAGGAGGGGTTCCTGATTTTTTTTACTACGTAACAGGCCGAAGTGGGTACCAGGATACCCACAAAACTGAAATACCAATAACTATGGTAATTTCGAACCGATTTTGATACTTTTCGGTGTTTTGGATTTGGGAACTCATTCACTTTTAGACTTGGTTAAAATGAATCGAGTTACTTCATTCAATTCCCAGTAATCCGTTAGCAAGAACCAGATCCAATCATCCAGTTAAATTTTACAATAGATTCAAAACCAAGACGGACGAGTTCCTGAATCCAAAAACATCTAAAAGTGTCTGAATAGGTTAAAGGAAGCCATAGTTATGAGCATTTCAATTTGTGGGTACCCGGGTACCCTTGTTGACCTGTTAAGGGCGTTTTATTGTTGGAGACATAACGGTTAAAATACTTTTAGCGGCAAATCCTAGAAGTAATTATAGAAAATTTACCCTTCAAGCAAATTTATTCGAATTTTTTTCGAAAAAAATATAACAAGCGTTGTTGAATACATAAATACTCCGTGTATTCAGAGTATCGAAATAATTAGACCATACTGTGCTATATTATGTGAAGGTGTAGTAGTAGTATTACACGAATTATATTTGCAATGCATTTGAAGAAACTCTTCTGCTATTTATAAATAGTTAAATTCGCAATTTGATTCAAGGTAAGAATGTCTGAAACATATAATAAAAATTGATATTTTTATTTTTAGGTTTTAAGAAAATTCCTTAAATATCGTTTTATATCTCGATATGCTGCATTCGTGTATTTTTAACAAAGTTGTTTAAAATGACAGCATCAACAACTTTACTGAAGACACCAAGCTTCTTTTTTTGAAGAGTTAATTCTCCATAATTACTTCTAGGAAAATTAATGACTTAAATTATTATATCAAAAGATGCGCTGTTTTATGTTGAAAAGGTTCTTCGAAGTTGTTAAACCTTCAAAGTTGATGGTTTCTAAATTATGTGATGTTGACCGCTATAAACGTTTTCAAATATTTATTTAAAAGTGCATATTTTTTAACTTCATTGACATATTAAACAAGAAAATAAACTGTAGTGTTTGAAAGCTGTTTCATATTGATTCTCTTGTTTGTAGACTGAAAAGGTATCTGTTATACTAACTTTGTTTCTGAGCTTTTAATAATTTGTCAAATTTATATTAAATTTACTTATTTTCGTAAAATTGACGATTTTAATCAAGCCCTCCTCCAAACATAATTTCTGACTACGCCACTGTTTGGAAGTGCTTTCGTTTACCATTGACGAATTGCGCGCCAAATCGTATTAAGAGTTGGCAGCACCCTCTCAGATTCTAATGAAACTTTCTGTACATGAAGACTGCATATTTTGTTTTTCCAAAAATGATCTAGACTGTCTTTTGAAAAGAGCTAAACTTTTTTTTACCAATTTTTTTTCAAATGGCTATAGTCTAAAAATGACAAATCCTACAAAAAATGTTGTAGGAGTGGTTTTCGTAAAATTAGTCAAATTTTCGAATAAAAATATTGAAAAAATTCTTCATTGACTCCTACACAGAAAAAAATCAATTTTAAACATTTAAAGTCGATTTTCTAAAAAAACCCATGTTCCCTACCTACCGTCAAAAATTCAAGTTGGGCACTTTTGAGGAAAAAAAAGTTATTTGAATTTTTTTTCCTTGTCTTAACTGATTTTTTTCTTCAGTGTATTTTTATCGAAAGTCATAATCATCTCAGAATTCAATAAAACTCAGTTTGTTGAGAAGATATTGTCTAATTTAGCAACTAAGCATATTTTTATTAAGGAGTTAACTACTTTTTCATTTTTCATGAAATCGAAATTGTTTTATTACTTTATCTGAAAGTAAAACTCCTTGCGAATGTTTTCCCAATTTTTTATAAATATCCAAGAAATAGATCGAAAGTTACAGCGCTTCCAAGCGCGCTTCGTCTACCAAGAGCAGTGGTAATTTGAAATTTTAAACTCGTGTATCTCGAAATGTCGTTTTACTAAAAACGACTTTTCCGTGGTCACGATTGCCGAAAAACCACTCAATCAATTTTCCTAATTTTTTTCATTTGATCGTAATTAATTCCTTTTTTATTCATAAATTTTTGTTTCATGGATAAGAATTTTCTAATACAATTTATAGAGCTTAAAACAGCGATTTTTTACTAAAAACGTTCTCGAATGCAGGAAAAAATATTATTTATTCAACTAATCGTTAAGGTACGAGGAATACTCATATACTAATGGAATTTTTTGAGTTTTGCGATTTTAGATTATCTATTGGTCTCCAATTGTGATCACCGCAAACCTGTTAAATAAAAACAAGTTTTGGGGGAAAAGCCATAACTCAGCCAATTATTCAGAGGCGACGCGTGGCTCCACCGTCAACCTGTTCAATATACCACAAATGCCCTCAAAATGTCACAGTCATCTCTAATTCGACTCCATGAGACGTTTTTAGATCAGCTAATTATTTCTTGTTTATCTTTTCTGGCGTTACTTGGGTGTGTTGAACGTACGACAAAATTGTCGTTTCCATCCAATATCTATCGAATAGGAGCAATGATAGATGTATGTCGACGGGTTTTTCTATGCAAGAGCTAAGCAAAACAAATTTATTGTGAAAATTTATCGATAAATTGTCAAACAAGCGTCTGATAGAACGCTTAAAAGAGTAAAAAGTACATAATATATCCGAGAAGCGAAAAACTTACAAAGGTTTCTGAACAGGCATTTAAGCCAAACAATCATGTTTAAAAGGATCATTGAACAGAGTTAACATAATGGAAACTCTTTTTAGACGGCTGAAAATGAACCTGATGTGACTCGTGGTGAATAGAAAATATGTTAATTTAAAAATCCATGTTATTTATTCAGTTGAATATCGTACAATAATATTCAATTCACTAATTGTCTAGGTAAATGTTTTCAAATGTTAGTAAAGCATGTAAAATAATAATTATCATTGCTTACATTGTGCCAGGGCCTACTTTGATACGTTTAATTCGTTGCTGCACCTTCTGTATAAGATTGCTTGAAAGATTTGTCAACCGATTTAAAAAATTTCCCTCAACTCTTTCAAATGGTATAGAAATTTGAATGCGCCTTATGCAGTTCATTGAATCAAAAAAAAACTCTCGTGAAATATGGTTGGCATGAGATATTCAACATGTTCTTTATTACAATAGAACGTGAGATCACTCGAACAACCTCTGATTTGAATTTATGTCCATTTTATAATCTCAGCAGCTTTCAATATGTAAATACAAAGAGCAAACAATTTCTTTGAAGCAAAAGTAGACGGTTCATTATTATCGTTGAACCAACGAAATACATACGCACCCAAAACCAATATGCCCAAAGTGCAACAGTATTTGTTCAGGCTACCCAAGAAAACAAGCGTTCGACCGACTGTTATGGACGTACGGCGCCACACGCTCAAAAATTATAAATCGCTTTCGTTTGCACACAACTCTAACGCTTATATGAACAGCGCACCAATACACGCTGGTTCAATATTTGACTTGAACCGGTGCAAAAGGAAATAGAAAAAGTCGTCGCATATGACACTCACGCTCAGGGTGGCCATACCTACCGATTTATCGGTAGTCCTACCGATTTTGGTCTTCCCTACCGATTCACAGACGACCAAGGCAAAACTACCGATATTTTTTTATCCCTACCGAAAACTACCGATTTTTATTGATTTTGGACACATCCTACTCAACATTCATTTTTTGGGTTGGATTTGGTCTGAGATCTATGCTTTCAGTATTTTACAAATGTATGTCAACACTAGGTTTTTGGGACAACAACCCGGCCTACCGATAACTACCGATAAACTTTTAGTGACCCTACCAATATTAAGAAATTCTATCTAGCCACCCTGCTCACGCTGCTGTTCCTGCCGTCGCACATGCAGTTGCTCTCCAGAGTATGCGGTGAGAGTACGAGACGCGTGCATGTTTGAGGTTGAACCGGACATAGAAAGACAGATTTTTTTTTAAATTTACCCGCTTGGTATGCTAGGTTGGTTTATCGTTCGAATCAAATTAGCACACTTCAAAGTTTGAAGATACTTTCATTTAAATTAATTTGTGTGCTGCTGCTGTATATTTGTAAATGGGTTTCGGGTCGTCAGATTTTGCTTACCTGTTCAATGAACAGGTTGAACGTACTGACGCGTCGCTTCTGCAATTATTAATTTATTTTTATTAACTTATGCTTGTTCATTTTACTGAAAAAATGTGCTACCAAAATATTATAAGTTTGATGTAATGAAATCATTCCTTTATTCCTTTACGTAAATTCAAACTAAACTAAAATAAATCACTAAGAGGTATGTAACCCCTTAATCAAGAATCCCATTTAAAAGAGTTTATGTCGTTAAACAAATATTCCATTATTACTTTTTTATTTTCTTGTTTAGTACTAAAGAAGAATTAGAGAAAGAAATAACCACCATAACATTATGTATTGAATTTTACATAATTATTTATTTATTTTTATATATTACATTTGTCCTAAAACTATCTTCATGCATGCTATTTTGTATTATTTCTATACAAGGAAAATATTTTTGGTTCATTTTCTGAATTAGAATGCCTTTTCGTTTCTATTTTATCCCCAGGAATAAGCACAAAACTGTGGAATTTTTGAGTTCCCAATATTCTTCTGACATTTTATTGTGCTGTTCAGTGAATATGTAGCAGAAAATTTATTTTGTGATATTTTTATCAGTTTGTCCAGTTATATAACTCTTGGGAACTTGTTATGGTATTTCCAAAGTCGCGAGCAAGACTAACTTTTTTGCCATTCGCTTGAGAGTGCCACCAATAGCATCACAGGATCCTTTTCCATGGGATGCTGCAACAAAATGCCATTCTGCGCTTAAGGTTGGAGAGGGAATCGGCAAAAATCGAAAACGAAAAAAACAGTTTTTTCCACACCGAGTGTTAGAACTTCATAAAAATCAGTCAGCAGTACTGTAACAACATTTTACATAAGCTGATTGATTTTTATAAACATCTAACTGCTTTTTTCGATTTTGGCCCATTCTCTCTCCAACCTTAACTCATACTTTGACTGGAATCTACACAAGTTTGCAAAGTTTTTCTTATTTTTGTATTGTGCTGCTGCTCCATCAGACATAAAATAAATTTTAGAAAAGTTTGTAAATTGTTTCAAACAATTTATCAGTTTTGAGAGAAATAAATGAACTGCAGTCTTCCAGTCTTCATTCAAGTTTGTTATGAATATATACCAAATTCGTACCTGATACTTTTTGCATGTATCAGGCAACTAGCAGCTGGGAAAATGCATTCTGAGATGATTATGACTTACATTGGTTTAGTTTTCGATAAAAATACACTGAAGGAAAAAAAAATCAGTTTGGACAAGAAAAAGTTTTTTTCAAATAACTTTTTTTCCTCAAAAGTGCCCAACTTTGTTTTGACGGTAGGTAGGAAACATAATTATCTATCTTGGAATAAAATTTCATCCAAATCAAAAATGGATTTTTTTAATCGACTTTAAATTTTTAAAATCGATTTTTTTCAGTGTAGGAGTCAATGAAAATTTTATCAATATTTAACTAATTTTGTGGAAACCACTCCTACAACATTTTTTGTAGGATTTATCATTTTTAGACTATAGCTATTTGAAAAAAATTGGAAAAGAAGTTTGGCCTTTCTCAAAAGACAGTCTAGATCATTTTTGAAAAAAAATATGCAAAGCAGCTTTTTGTGACAAAGTCTTCATGTACAGAAAGTTTTATTAAAATATGAGAGGGTGCTGTCAAAATTTTTTTATAGTTGGCGCGAAATACGTCCATTTCGAATGCATTTAACCTGAAAAAGTGCCCTCCACCAACAATTTAAAACATTAGAAAAAGAATCAAACGCCCCATTCCATACCCATGCGATCAAACCTTATTTTGAAATGCCTTCGTAGGAGTGAGTAGTTGATACTCAAATAAATTGTGCTCAGACATGTTGACAAAATCTGTAAAAAGTTTCCAAGAATTTTTGTGTTTTTTTTTCAGTTTATGTTTCTCACATAAATCGGCCTACTTTTCGCCGCGATTGATTTCAGGTAAACATTTTGCAACAACCTCCGCACTCACCCGATACAATGATCTATTTATAAAGGACCTTGACGCAGTATGCCGTGCCGAATCTCAATAACGAAGCTTTGCAGAAGAAACACGCAGAAAAAAAGAATACATATTTTTGTTTATCATAAGACACAATGATACGACTAGATGTCGAACAAATTTGCATAACACCCCAAAAGCTTCCAACAAACGCCGGTCTGCTTAGCAGTGGGTACACCCCCCTCCACACCAAACCGCAACGTACCTTTCCTCCGATGACGCCCGGTGTTCTGCAGGTTGTTATCCAGAAAGTATCCGTCCAGCGAGTTGAACAGCGCCAGCAGATACACTAGCATCAGCTTTTCCAGCCACATTTTTCCTCTCACTCACCTCGCCACCTTTCTCGTGTTTGTTTGCTACTGCGAGCTTCGTTTCTCCGGGTTCGAACCGTTTTCCCCTGCTATTTTGGGCCCTATAACCCGTCACTGCTTCTTCGTGCTATATTTTTCCGGCTGCTTTTCACCACTTCCGCCGTAAAGTATTATCGACACCACACTCGCTTTCGTTCGCTGTAAAGTGTTCACTTTTCATCCGCTTCCGTTTTGGTACGGATGCCTTCCCTTCTCGTTCTATTTTTTTGTTGAGAGCCGACTTTTTTTCAGCACCACTTCCTTTTTCGTTCAAAGATCAAAAGCACTGGAGACTGGAAACAATTCAACTTTTACGACTATTTTGAACCGACACCAGACGCTTTTTCGGATGTTTCACTTCTTATTATCCTTCGGAAAGTAACCGATCTAGGGGTGGCGCGTGGGAAAAGCTTTTATAGAACACATATTTATGAAGCAAAGCTCACACGCAGGCTAGACTCCCGGCAGGATGCGAAAAAGCGGCCAAAAACGGAAAGTGTTTAGCATATAAATGACCGATTAATTTATGGTTATGATTCTGGCCAGGGCAGGGCAGGTCAGGGCATTATTATTATCCCAAATCCCAGCCCGGCCAGTGGAAGCCGAGGGTGGTTGGGTGGATTTTCAAGAAGCACTTATGTTTTTATACGATTTTTCTCACCATCACGATGCGATCGGGCCATAGTCTGCCTGTCACGGATGAAAAGGTTCGATGTAAATTGTAATCCTGATTACACGCTGTTTGTTCGAGCTGATCCTGATTAAGTCGTGCCGGCAAGCTCCGTTACTCGCGCATTCGTTAAGTTAAGAGAATTTATCCAGCAACGAAGGTCGTTAGATGCGAGATAAATCCGGATTCACTTTGCCATGTAGTCGAACAATGTAGACATGAACCGTCAGCTATATTTAGATTAATTTTTTTACACTTTTTCACGATTCACTTTTGCTTGTAATTTAAAAGAAGCACTTTATTTTCGTTTCTCCCGTCATCCGTTTGAAGTGAAGATGAAAGGGTTAACGATCCTCTGTTTGTGGCACAGCACCGAGCAACCCGAAAATTAATCATTTAATTATCTTTTGAGAGTATACTTTCTTCAAGTTGGTAAATCCACTTTCACAATTTTTCAAAGCTTATAAGTCGATTAGCGACATCTTCACTGCTTTCGCTTCCAGTACCGTTTCCCGGTGTACACTCACTGCAATCCATCCGTTGACCCGACAGGCAACACCATCGAATCGAACCACACCGAATCGAAGGTTCATCGGTAAAATCTTCCAACAATATTTCCCCTGGGGGTCACCTGAAGTCGCATGTCAACCGTAACGTCATTTCGATCTACGTGAGAGAAAAAAAAACAACAACATGACCGATAGGATAACGGTTCGGTGCCTTGCCGAAAAAAAATAGTCTTCACTTCACCTTCTTCACCCACACCCACTGAATAATCCAAACTTGTCTCCCCCAAATCAGTAAGGGGCTGGCCTCGAAGAACTCCAATGGAAACTCACAGCGGGAAAGTTCTGACCGAACGCAGCGGATTCGCACCAGTGACTAAAACGGTTCCCGTTTCTCGGTCGTCCTGCTGATTTTGCATTCCCTAGAACACACGTGAGTAGGGCTCAGACTGCTGGAAATGCATTTTGCGCATGCCCGGCACAGCTTGCAGTACTCGAAAATTGAGCCACCGAGAACGGAGTCCTGTTTTGCTAGCAGTTCGAAATTCCCGAACACGAACACATTTGCGACCTGACCACCGACAAGGTAGCACCCTTGATTGGCAGAAGTCGCTTCGCTCGCTACGAGAGGGTTGTTCGGTTAGCTTTACGTAATCACGTGGGAAAATTAGTTTTGTGTGGCGTTTGAAATGGAAATTACAATCCCAATAAGCAGTGTACGATGGCAACTATTATTATTGGAGTACTACGCACAAACCAAAGAAAAAACCTGCAATATCGTTCTCCAGATTCGACCTCAAAGGCAATCGAAGCCCAGGTTGAAAATAGATTGTCCAGGTATCGAGGAATAATAATACCCCGAGGGGGTGGGCAGTCCAACGAGTTGCTACAGTTCTTTGATGAGGTTTCTCTTATTCAGGCAGACAAAACCGGCTACACGCTGTCTATAGTCTAGTCTAGTGTACTGACTTCCTGTAGATACAGCCCGAAGGGAACAGAGGGTGAATACTTTATTCATAGCACTTTACCGTCGCCGTTCTCGACACCCGCCATCGCGTATCGGTCGGAATGTGCCCCGTGTGTCCGAGTTCAAAATAAGCAACGTTTAAATTTAGATCGAGACCCATTAGCATAGTAATTTTTAACTGGTAGGATCCAGTTAGCTGCTGTCCCGGAAAAGGGGTTAATTACGGAATTCAATTATACAATACAAACGAATGCTTACTTTGGTTGTTTGAAAGCGGATTAGTATCTTTACTTGGTTGTCTTTTAACTCGTGCAGCTATCTTTGGTTTTGGTTCTTTCTTTTACATTTTGAGCTCCTTTTGTAGTTGAATTATTACTTTAAATTCGATTCCAACAAAATTCCAGTCAGCATCAGCATGTTACAAATTGATTCAATTGATTAGTTTTAGTTACTTATTATCGTTGAATGAGGATAGACCAATCCATGTGTATCAGGAGATGAGTATATTTGTTAGTCAGACTGTCAATTGTATTACCGTGCATTAATTGCTCAGGGCAGCCGGCTGCTCAGACTATTTTTAAAGATTTAAAGTTGGTTGTATTAATTCGAAAGATCAGAATATGCAGTTTGAACTCTTGACAATCGGCTATCTGGAGTTTTGCCAATATTTGAATAAACCGAAAATTGAGCATGAGCATGAGCACGATGACCGTACAATTCGTAGTTGCTACTCCGTAATTGACCAGAACAAGCGAAATTGCACCGAGAATCAACGAATTGGGCTTGTGATTAGCTATCCATCCTCAATGTGCACGATTCGAGAGTTCTTTGAATTGCCAATATCGGCGCCGGCCACGTCCTTACAGTCATTGGGGAAGGGAAGGAATGTTAGTGTAACATTCAAACAGGGTTGCTATGATTAATAATAAAATCCATTTGTTTTGAAGTCATGCTGCTTCTTTAGTTAATAACTTTCCTCAACAAATTTTCACAAACTTACAATGTTCCACGAATGTGTTTAGTAGAATAATACCTTTAGAAATATATAGTGTTCTCATGAATTGATTGATGAGATGATTTTTTATGAATTTATTTTCAATTTTAACTGGAAACGCATCTGCGTGATTCAAGGAATTCAACAATATATAAATTATTTCAATTATTCGAAAATTAATATGCAATTTTTCTCCAAAGACAAAATAATGTGTAAGTTTTCCTCATAGTGAATTTTTTTCAAGAGTTTATGTATTTAATTTATCCCTTGAATAAGGTTTTGCGTTCAACCGTAAGGTAGATGTTGGAGGGTACGTTAATTCATAGATCACCAAGTAATCAACCTAGGAGTGAGATAAAAGATTTCTCATATAATTATAGTCGTAGCATCACCGAGAGCAACTGCATTTTTGAATCCCAAAATTCTAGCGAAAATTTGGCTTCTTTCGAAAGATTTAAATTATAAAGGTCATGGCGCAAAAATTACTTCTAACGCTATTTATAAAACGGGTGTAAAAAAATAAATATATCGCATAATATACCTGTAAGTATAAGGTCACGGCACTAAACATCATTTGCCATTTCTCACACGCCGCCCCTTTCTCTCTCTCTCTCTCTCTCTCTCTCTCTCTCTCTCTCTCTCTCTCTCTCTCTCTCTCTCTCTCTCTCTCTCTCTCTCTCTCTCTCTCTCTCTCTCTCTCTCTCTCTCTCTCTCTCTCTCTCTCTCTTTCTCTCTCTCTCTCTCTCTCTCTCTCTCTCTCTCTCTCTCTCTCTCTCTTTCTCTCTCTGTCACTCTCTCTTTCTTTCTCTCTCTGTCACTCTCTCTTTCTTTCTTTCTCTGTCACTCTTTCTCTCTTTCTCTCTCTCTCTCTCTGTCACTCTCTCTCTTTCTTTCTCTCTCTGTCACTCTCTTTCTTTCTCTCTCTCTGTCACTCTCTCTCTCCCTCTTTCTTTCTCTCTCTGTCACTCTCTCTCTCTTTCTTTCTCTCTCTGTCACTCTCTCTCTCACTCTCTCTCTCTCTCTCTCTGTCTCTCTCTCTCTGTCTGTCTCTCTCTCTCGTTCTCTCTCTCTTTCTCTCTCTCTCTTACTCTCTCTCTCTCTCTCTCTCTTCTCTCTCTGTGTCCTCTGTCTCCCTTCCTTCGTGTTCGTGGTAACTGTCACGACTCACAACTGTCTTTCCATTTCTAAGTTGTGTGATAAGATCTTCTGATAATCTGAAATATTCATTAATGTCCAATCACGTCCTCGATGTAATTCTTGAGGTTTGTCAAGACCATACTATTTTTTGTCTGCCGTTATTCTGTGTATAGTTTTTTTTTTGCATTTTTAGTGTAGAAGAAAACAAGTTTAATATTACATTCTACTTGGTAAGTGAAATATTTGTAGTCCTGAGAAAATTTGCAAAATGTTTGTATTGTGAGAAAACTATAACTGGTTTCAAATGTTCACACCATCAAGATGAAAGGTGTATCTTTCCGAAACGTTGAACTATGGGTAGGCAGGCAGGCGACCAAAAATCGAAAACTACATCAACTCAAATTTAATTCAGTTCTATTCAGCGCTTCAACATATACTATGATTAAGGAAATTCATAGCTATCTAGACAAATATTTAACTTAACTGGGTAATACGGATGTATGAAGATGAAAATTCCGTTATTTAAACTTTTCGTATCTGAATTGAATTTTAAATGAATCATATGCTTAAATATGCCATGTGAAAAGTAAGAACATCTTTTCTGTGATGTATTATTGATAATATATATTCACTGTATTGGTTTGGTATGAACTATTATGAAGAATAACGGATCAAAGTCTAAAAATATCCATGAATTAGCTCCGGGAAAATAAGGGATCATCCAAAAATGACGTAGCATTATATGGGGGAGGGGGGAGTTTTGTATTTTGTGATGATGTGTGATGGCAGGGGGGTTTAACTATTTAACTAAACTAACATCGTTTTTTATTTTTTCTTAAATTTTACGGGAACAGGGGGGGGGGGAGAGTTGCCGTCAAGCTACGTAATTACCAGGGGGTACTTAGAGGTTTGCGACGAAATGCTACGACGGGTGAGGGGGGTGTTAAAAATCACTCGAAAAATGCTACGTCATTTATGGACGGTCCCTAAGTCTCCCAAAGACTCCACTCTCGATGGGGAATCCAAGTACAATGTTTCTTCTAACTTATTGTTGTCCATTTTTGCTCTATACTAAGGACAATTCAATTGATGTTTCAATGGTACTCACTATTAGTAGAAGAGCCTTGGATGTACTGTGTACGTAAATGTTTGATCTGACTACATTTTTGCCATACACATTACTCTTTTCATGACAATGTAATTAGAAACATATTTATTCGCATAAAATTAAGACTTGTAATGTCAAGTATGTCTATCCATCAAGAGCAGTATTATGTCAAGTGACACTTTCATTGGCCGCCTGCGTTTCCAACAAATTAAATGCTTATCCTGAAAATTAGAACCAATTCTTTTTCGAAGTATTAGTTTGTATAGCACTCATTTATCCATATTTCCTGAACGAAAATTCCGAACGAAATAATATACAAGCTATAAGGATGACTGGAAAGGGACTACATTAAAATCAACTGAATGGCTTTTGTGATATCGACATAGCATAGCTTCACACTTTCTTTCCCATTCACAAATCGCATTCTCCGTCTGTCGCTTTCTGTTTAAAGGGTTTGAAAGCACATGGGGCTTTGTCTTACTTTACTATCCAATATTAAATTCCAAAACAAATTGAACGCTCCAGGTTCCTTATAACTAATTAAGGTCCATTAATAAAGTAGAAACACCAGATAATCTTAAACGACGCCACCAAGAAAAGAACAACGAAAACGAAAAGGTGAAAACAAATATCAATGAAAACTTTAGAAAGCTCATTGCATACTAATTAGCCATTATTCAGATGATAAGATTTTCAAAAACAACGCATAACTTTCTGATACAATAGTTCTCATAATCCGGTTTATTCATTTACTTCATTCAAAAATAATGTTTAATTTCATTCTAAATAGTCATTTTTTTTAGTTTCTTCATTTTATGGATTTTATTCGTCTTGTTTATTTTATTTATTTTGAAAATTTGACTTATTTTAAGTATGTGATCTTGGCATTCTAATTATTTATTTCATTCAGCATTCCTTTTATTCATTTTGTTCATTTGGATACATTTAATCTATTTTATTCGTTTCTTTCTTTGGATTCACTCTGATCAGTTTATTTTTTTCGTACATTTTATTCATATCATTTATTTAACTTATTTTATTCATTGTTTTCCTTCTATGAATTCTTTTCGGTTTTTCCTGTTTATAAATAATTTCAGTTTCTTCATTTTAATAATTTGATCAATTTTTCAGATTTATTCATTTCGTCAAATTATTTATTTGACACAATTTATTTTTTTCTATTATTTTATAACTTTTTAACATCACTGCTTAGCTTTTTCATTTTCTGTTTCTTTTTATTCATTTTATCAATTCTATTCGTTTTGTTTATTTGATTCTTTTATTCTATTTGGATTTCATTTTATTCAATTCATTTTTTATTAGTTTTATCCTTTTCATTCATTCCAATCATTTTATTCATTTTATCCATTTCATTAATTGTATTCGCTGGATTCATTATATTCATTTGATTAATTTGATTCATTTGATTAATTTGATTCATTTTGTTCATTTCTTTAGTTTTATTCACTTCATAATCAGTCATTCCACTTATTTATTTCATTCAATTTGTTAGTTTGAGTCAATTTAATTTGTTCATTTAATTTTAGAACTATTTTTAAATATTGCCAAATTTTTCATTTAATGAGCTAATCTAATATGATTTATGTATTTTATCAATATGATTTATATTATACATTGTACTCATTTAATGAATTTGAAAACATTTTGTTTTTTTCTTTATTATTTTTATTTTGTTCGTTTTATTGATTTTCTATATTTTATTCAGTTTATTCGAGGTTTTATTCGTGCAGGGCTACAAGCTGCAAACTAACGAACGAGTTCTGCACACTAATGAATGATCCAACAGTGGAAAGTGTAAGAAATGTCTCATCTCACTGCTAGGTGGATTGAGTTGTTCTTTTTAATTGTGCTTTTTTGTTTCTATTTTTTCCACATTACAAGTGCAATTAGCCAGAATTCCGATTGGCCTCTGTCAGACTTATGGTTCCCGAGACATAATCGATTATAATTAGTATCGATTGTGCCATTGGAGCCGGTATTCTAGTTGAAACAAACAGGACTTCCGGTTCATTTGCTGGCTGGCTGTATCGTGGTGCAAAAAAGTGCTCGATGCGGCGGTGTCCACCCTGGGTCTTAACATTTGATTTTCTTTTTAATCTACAAATTCAATTGAAGGTACTCGAACAAATAATTCGGAATCTTATACGTCTGTTTCAATAAAATGAATCGGAAACACTGCATCTTTGTATTTCCTTGTCGGACAATTTTTATGCATTTTATCTATGACAATTTGAAATTAGTATGCCAAAATCGAGAAAATAAACACATTCTTTCCAAAATTAAAACGTTCATTATTATAATCATCAAGTTTTATGCTTCAGCGTTTTCTTTAAGAGATAGATCTATAATCTTTTTGAAAATTCTACGAACTTTAGCGAAATTCAATTAGTTATGGAATATGCGTTTCGACATCGTCTCATCAAAATCCGACAATGGCTTCGTGGCTAGATTAAGCTAACGCTGGGTTGACGCTAGCTCCAAAAAAAAACGAAAACACTATTTGAGTTTCTGAGCATACGCCTAGTCCTGCATGCTGTCCCGCAAGAAAAAGAGTTGTGAATAAGCTGATGAGAAATAATGTAATCGAAACTTGGTTTGGCATAGCAAACCAATGCTATATGCGTTATAGGGTAAAGTGCCTATTTTCACCATACTAATCAGGGTGCCTCACTAATTCCTTAATTTCTCGGCCTACAATCATTGGATGACTAAAAATTTACATCAACGGCTTTGCTTCGTTGTTAAGCACCAATATAATAACACAATGGTGCTGAAAGCAGTGAAATTCTCGTGTTTGAGCGCAACGAAAACTCGAACCGAGTGTCCCTCTTGCTGCGCTACCATTTGACTCAATACGTTGAACAAAGATGGCAGACACTGCTCTAACCAACGGCTTCAAATGGGTAGGGTGATAATAGAAACATGGCGAAAATGGGCTCATCACCCTACTACATTTCTGCTTAGTTTAGCGAAGTTATTTAATTTTTTTTTGAAGAATCGTGTACCTGACGAACTCCAGGAAAATTAGTCACAGCACGAGCAGCCACTGGTATGCTATAAGACAATATCGTTAAATATTCAAAGCGACGTGCACTTAGTGCACTAGCTTGAGTGACGGAAGGTTGAGAAGATTTTATTATCTTTCGAGATGTATTTTGAACTTCGGAATTTTTTGTGTACCGCAGAAAGGGTCCATTCATAAATTACGTAACGCTTTTAGGGGGGGAGGGGGTTCGAGAAGTTGTTACATATTGTGACATAGGGGGGAGGGGGAGTAAGCTAGATCGTTACGTAACATGTTTTCATCGAAGAAAAACATTTTTTTTCAAGGAATTTGTTACGTAATAGGGGAGGGGGGGGATAACTAAATTTGTGACAATTTGTTACATGGGGGGAGGGGGGAGTCAATTTTGGGCAATTTTTGCGTTACGTAATTTATGAATGGTCCCAAAACTACTTTAAACATCATGAAATTCTGCAACAGCTTTTGAAAGGCACTGCGCATTTCTGGGATGTACTAAAAACGATTTTTTGGGGATTTTCTGCAATTTTTGGAACATTTTTGAAATTTTTGGAGAAGTTCCTCAAACTTCAGGTAGGATATACAAACCTTAGCTTTACTATAGTCAAGGAATAATATCTGAATTGTAGAGCAATATATAGCACATATTTTGTGATTTTCAGTATAGTTTTGCATATTGGAAATGTCGGAGACCTTGAGGTAAATTTTGCGAACTTCAGAACGGATTCACAATCTTTAAGGAAATTCATGAACTGCAAGGCATCATAGCGAGGATTACATAAAGTCGATGAGGTGCAGGTAAATTCTGTAAAAAATGTGCAAACATTAGGGAAGTTGTGTTTTCTGTTAATTTTTGTGGACTTCTGAGAGTTTGACGGACGGCCTACGAACTTCAGTAAAATTTAAATAATCTTGGTGCAGCTCAAAAAAACTTTTACGAAAATCTCACGAGCCTCAGAAAAAAACTTAACAATTTCCGAGTATAACAGAATTCCAATTTTAAATTTAAATTTTGGCACCACCCTATCAATCATATCATCCGAAGACAAACCTCACTCTCTCATTTTCAATATACTTAAGTCAGTCTTATACTATTCACGCAAGAGTACGGATGTAACTCGTTATTAGTCCGAAATCCGATAATAACCAGTTTACAAAACTGTAGACAGGATCGATTTTGTTTCGGGATCGCGACTTGAATCTTGAGATGCGTGAATAAGTTGATCACGGGAACGAAAAGTAATTTCGGAATTGGTGCCTTTCGGTGTGATGAACGAAGCCGATAAGGCGTTTGAGAAAATATCTAAAAGCGTTGCTGAAAGCGTGGTTGGTGTGACGGGCAGCCAAGAAGAGGCTAGAGGCAGTGGATTGAGCCAGGAAAGTTACCCAACAGGTGTAGATAAAGATACCGATTCCGATAGTGACAGTTTTAGTTCCCCAGTCGATACACGTGGACATTTCGAAGATCTTTTGTTGAAAGACCCACGCTATAAAAACAAAATGCCGGACGAACAAAAGCCGGTGGTGATGAGTGAAGCTGCGATGAAGGCGCTGATTCGTGAAGTGACGGATATGGCGCAGGGAAATGCCCAGCGTCGTTTCGATGTCCGAGATGTGAAGGATCTCGTTGTTCCGTTTGATCCAGATGTACCGATTACACCTACGGCTCAGCAGTGGATTGATTCCATTGAGAAGGCGGCACCTCTCTACCGGGGTGACGCAGAATGGAAGTTGCAGTGTGGAATTCTAAACCTTCATGGCGCGGCCAAGCTGTGGTTCAGTGGCGTTGCGGTGAACACGTGGGACGAATTCAAAGTTGCACTCGTTCGGGATTTCCCAACGTCTGTCGACGTCGTTAGTATCCATCAGGCCATGATGAACCGAAAGAAGACGCCGCACGAGAGTCTTGAGACCTATTTCTACAGTCAGGTGGCCATGGGTAGAAAGGGGAAGTTGCCGAATGAGGCCACCATCAAATACATTGTGCTGGGTCTAGAAATGAAATTCGGTAGTATTGCTCAAGCGAGCACTTTACCGGAGCTGCTCAAACAATTGAAATGGTTGGCTGAAGTAAGAGAACTGAAACCAACCGATAGTGTGCGTGCCTCTAGTTCGAAACCAGTGAAAGCTCCGGGAGCTTTGAACACCAATATCAAGTGCTATCGCTGTAATGGTGAAGGTCACGTTGCCGCCAACTGCAGTGTGAAGAGTCCCCAAAAATCTCACGCAAACTTTGAGTGCTATCGATGTAACCAGGCCCCTCTGCACCTAACCAAAAAACTGCAATAAAAGTGGTGTGAAACAAGTCCCTCGACCAATGCAAGAAATTCGTCAGTCGAGTAATTTCGTGAAATCGGTGATCATTGGCGGGCACGAAATCGATGCACTATATGATTGTGGATCGGCAGTAACCACTATCAAGGAAAGCTGCGCTAGTGTATTGAACAGCATCGAGCCATGTGATATCGTACTAGTGGGCTTTGGTGGCAATAAGGTACACGTTCGACAGAAGAGTGTGGAAGTGATCCAGCTGGACGGGATCGAAATGGAACCCGAAGTGTGTGTGGTCCCCAATCGAGTTCAAGCCAATTCGATGATCGTCGGGAGAGATGTTCTCGATCGAGAGGATATTAGATTTGTGAAGGAAAGGGGTAGAGTGCGGATCGAGAAGATTGCAGAGCAGCGAAGCGACGATCGACAAGGCCAACCCTTACTCAGAGGGGCGCAGGGTGACGTGTGCAGCATCCAGGCTTACGAGCCGATAGTCGCCGAAGAGATCAACGTGGAGGAACTGATGCAGAGCGGGAGAAAATACTGGAGCTGATAAAGTGTTATCGACATTGTTTCGCAAAAAATTATAGTGAAATGGGTACCGCCAAGGGATGTGAGATGGTGATTGACGTTATCGGAGCCGAAAAACCGATACATACAAAGCAGTATCCAATGGAGTA
This sequence comes from Topomyia yanbarensis, assembly GCF_030247195.1. Lineage (NCBI taxonomy): Eukaryota > Metazoa > Arthropoda > Insecta > Diptera > Culicidae > Topomyia > Topomyia yanbarensis. The sequence goes on along the minus strand of NC_080672.1, from coordinate 427,152,959 downwards.
TTCGCGAGAAAAAGTGGTGGAGAGTACTGTAAATGACTTGTTGTCCGCGAATATTATCCAGCCATCTAGTTCTCCGTACAATAGTCCGACAGTGTTAGTGCATAAGAAAAATGGTGATTGGCGCATGGTCGTCGATTATCGGGCTGTGAATGCTAGAACAGTGAAGGATTCATGGCCGATGTCAATTATCGAAGATTGCCTAAATCGATTAGTTGGCGGCCGACTATTCACGGCTGTAGATTTGTTCCGTGGCTACCATCAAATCCCGATAGCGGGAAATAGTCGAAAGTTTACTGCGTTCTCGACGCCGTACGGACACTTTGAGTACGTCAAAATGCCTTTTGGGCTTAGTAATGGTAGTGCAGTGTTTCAAAGAATGATCAACACGGTCATTGCTCCCCTCCGTTCGATTGGACTGGTAGTGTATCTCGATGACGCTATTTTCGGTGGGCAAGATGTGGACGATCTGTTGAACAAATTCGAAGCCCTGTTAAAGCGTTTGAGTGAATTTGGACTAACAGTGAACCTAGAAAAAACTCAGTTCTTGAAAACGAAACTCGATTTTCTGGGACATGAGGTCAATGAAGGTGAGATACGACCGGGAAAAGACAAAGTTCGGGCGATCAGTGAATTTCCAAAACCAGTGACCGTAAGCAATATCCGTGAGTTCTTGGGCCTTGCCAATTACTTTCGGAGGTTCGTGAAGGAGTTTAGCATAGTTGCCGAACCGTTAACGCGGTTGACGAAGAAAGATGAACCGTTCATGTGGGAAGAAGAACAAGAACTTTCCTTCAGAGCATTGAAAGAAGCTTTAGTGAACCAACCAGTACTGGCGATGTACGATCCGGGGAGAAACATTGAAGTGCACACAGACGCTTGTTCGCACGGATTGTCTGAAATACTGTTGCAGTGTATGGAGGACGGTTTGCATCCGATAAGCTATTTCAGCCGAAAAACGTCACCGATTGAAAGCCAGAAGTATAGTTACGAACTGGAAGCATTAGCGGTGGTGGAGTCAGTGGAAAGGTACCGAAAATACCTTTTGGGAAGACGCTTTGTAGTAGTGACCGATTGCGAAGCGGTGAAGAAAACGATGCCCAAGAAGGTGATGTTACCGGTAGTGGGCAAGTGGTTGCTGAAGCTCCAAGAATACGATTTTGAGTTAGTGCACAGAAAGGGTGAGAAGATGAAACACGCAGACTGTTTAAGCCGTAATCCAGTGTTCGAACCAGAGTCGGATGAGCCGGAACCGGTCATGGCCCACGTGATGGAAGTGAGCATTAAAGAAGACGAATGGCTGAAGCTGTTGCAGAGAGAAGACGAAAAGTTGTTCGAGATCATGAAAATCTTGTCGAAATCCCCAGTCGACAACCGAGAAAAGCAGATTCATAATGAGTACGCTCTGAAGGACGAGGGCGTGATGAAAAAGTGCAAGGATGGATTGAAGTGGGTAGTACCAACAAGGGCACGTTGGCGGATTGCCCGCAATTACCACGACGATCTGGGGCACAAAGGAGTGGAGAAAGTGCTGGAGGCGATGAGGAAGTGCTTTTGGTTCCGCAGAATGAGAAGCTACCTGAAGCGCTACATTGGATCGTGCTTGCACTGTGCCTATGTCAAAGCGAAAGGTGGAGCGAAGGAAGGCGAATTGCACCCGATAGCCAAGATTGCGGTGCCGTTCGATACAATCCACCTGGACCATCTCGGTCCGCTCATTCGTTCATCGTCATTGAACGAATATATCATTGTGCTGGTTGACGGTTTTACAAAATACGTCGTAGTGAAGGCAGTTCGCAACACGAAGACAATTCCAGTGATCCAGATGCTGAACGAAGTGTTTGCCATTTTTGGGATGGCGAGACGCATAATCATCGACCGTGGGACAGCATACACTTCCAGAGAATTTGAAACCTTCTGCGCTGATGCAGGAATATCGCACGTCAAGGTCGCCGTTGGAGCCCCACGTGCAAATGCACAGGTTGAACGCGAGAATCGAAGTATACTCGATGCAGTACGCTGCATGGTGAAGGACGACGACAAATCCTGGGACAAGCATCTCCGGATGGTTCAGTGGGGATTGAACACCATGGTCAACGACACGACTAAGGTCTCCCCGCACACGTTGCTGTTTAACTACAATCCACGGGACATTATGCAGAATCAACTGTTGATGATGTTCAACGCCGAGGTCCCAGCTACTGATGCAGAAACGTTGAAACGTGCCGTGAGTTCCAGAATTGAAAAGGAGCAACAGAAGCAGAAACATTACTTCGACAAGGCGCGACGTCCAGCTAGGAAGTACTTCGAAGGTGAACTCGTGCTCGTGGAAAAGGATCCACAAACTACTGGATTCAGCAAGAAGTCGGAGCCGAGATACAAAGGGCCGTACCTAATCCAGAAGGCCCTGGGAAATGACCGATACCTAATTGTGGATGTGCCAGGAGTACAGTTGAAGCAGAAGAAGACGTCAACTATCTTTGCGTCTGATCGGATGAAGCCCTGGTCCGTCAACGCATTGGTGGAAGACAGTGAAGAAGAAATTTTGAGTTCCGATGACTCGGAAGACTGAGTAAAAGATCGCCAGGGCGGGATTTAACCTGTGGTGTCCGTTATAACAGAATTCCAATTTTAAATTTAAATTTTGGCACCACCCTATAAATCATATCATCCGAAGACAAACCTCACTCTCTCATTTTCAATATACTTAAGTCAGTCTTATACTATTCACGCAAGAGTACGGATGTAACTCGTTATTAGTCCGAAATCCGATAATTAACAGTTTACACGAGGGAGTCTGGTTATTTCCCGTGCAGTACTCAAAACTTTATTGAAGCTCTGCTAACTACATGAAAGGTCGGAAAATAGTAATGAAGATGTGAGATATTTAATAAAGAGGGGTATGACGGGAGCGAACCCGCCCTTTGAATTATGCAAATAATTCATCTATTTTCTACAAAAGTGCCAATACATGCCAATACACTTTCGGAGAACACCTTGCCGGAGCGACTCATTAATAACAGCTTGTCAACAGTCATATCAAACGCATCCACTTGCACCCGCTTAGTAACATTATCCATTTACGAATAATTTTCAGGCTTAAAAGCTTAACGACAGGCTCAAAGGCCTGTCGTTAAGCTTTTAAGGCCGATCGGGGCCTCTGGCTACTGTTAAACTTAATTCATCCTAGCAAACGTAGTAAAACAGCTCGCACATCGCGAGAATCCAACGTTCTTCCATCGTGCACATAAAAACGACTCGAGGAAATTCACACCAAGATTTCGAGAGAGAATCTTGAAGCACTAGATTGTCATAGAAATTTACGAATAAGCAACAATTGAAAAATGGCCAAGAAATTTTTCGTCTGGCAAGCAATCTGTAGATGTGGCAAACTCGGTCAAATTTATATAACAATCGGGATTGTGAACCAGGAAACTTACCACAAAAAGTGCCTTCAAACACATCGACTGAACAATCAGTTTTGGAACTAAATTAAAATGTATTTTGTGCCCAAAGAATGGATACATGTTAGTGAACTCGGTTGATTCGTAGTTATACTGCCTAAGCTCGACCCTCATTAACAGAAGACAAAAATTAAGCCCGTACGATATTAAGTCTGTTCTAATGACCCTGCCCCTTCTAGTTTTTCGATCTGTTTACTTCACATCCTTGCTCTCACTTGAGAACTATGGCTCTAATTTTCATAACTTTCCCTACCCAGTAATCTCTAGCTAATTGAATGTCGTTAAAATGTAAAAAAAAGAAAATGTGACTAATATAGTCGAAATAAAAAAAGAATGCCATACGACTACTTAGAAGCAGCTAAAAATAGAAAAAAGTTACAAGAGAAGTTAGATATTACTGTGTAGAAGTTCATGAATGCCATTAAAAGAAGTAAGCTAAATAATATCTAATATAATAGAAGCAAACATAAATACCGCTCAATTTATTGTGTTTCACTTCGTACTGAGCTATTTGGAATCGGAAATGCATGTGTTGCATTATGATTGGGCTGGCATTATACTATGACAATCTACGAAAATCAAGTAACAATATGGCAATAAAATTCAGTTTCTGAAAATATATCCTAGTTACGATCTCAGCACGAAGATGTTCGTGAAGACGGTACTGAAAATTATTCCCATTTTGATTTTTCATTTGTAGCTCTTGGCTTTGGATCTCAAATAGTTATAATCTGGTAATCAGATTCTCTAAGATTGCATCCCTGAAGTTCTAATATTGTTACATTCGTATCGTGTAAAAATTTTTCGTTTCACCACATATTCCATGTTTTGATTTCAACTTCTTGGTATCTATGTTGAACAGAATGCTTGAACTGACAGCTCAGTACATTTTCCTTAACGATATTCCTAAAGGGTTTATCTTGTGTCTCTTGTCAATATTCAGAAAGCCACTGAAAAAACATCATCTAACATTTAATCCATGTTCCTTTTCTCAGAAAACACCGCAAGAAAGTCTTCAAAACAATGAGCATAAACGTAAAAGAAACTTTTTCTTCTTAGTCCATTTGGCCCCGGATATGAATGCTTACGCCATGTAGTATTGCCAGAATGTGCCAAAATCTATCCTTCCTGGTCCGACTGTATGCAACATCAATTTCCGGCGGTATCCGTTTTGTTCATTAGAAGACACCAACTGGTAGGAAAAAGGTAGCTCGTGTTACTACCCCCTGCCCTCCATTAATTTTCCCAGAAACTAGGACGAAAAGTTTCACTTTGCTCTTTCACTGCTACTGCGCGTCCTTGAATCTATGCAGTCAGAGCTGCTCTGGTAGATTTATTCGACCTATCGTTCGTTCTTGGTGAGTCCTATAAGTTTTTTTTCTTCCCTTTGTTTGCAGTACATTCCAAGATACAAAGTTTGCAACAGACGGAAGCATTGGTTGCTGGTGCAGCTTGTACAATGGATGTGGTTCAAAGGTACACTTTCAAACACAGATCATCGTTGCGGAAATTTCGCAGCTGATATTTCATGGTAACTTTTGCCAATGTAAAGACTTGTGGCTGGCAAGCTTCCAAAGTTGAGATTCTAAATAGAATCGAAATTGTAGGATAATGTAGATTCTAAATCAATATTTAAATAAGATGACTGATTTGTAAATGAGATTTTAGAATCTGGAAGCTGAAATCGGTAATCGAAATTCAAGAGATAAGTTCCATTTAAGATTCTAAAGTTGAGGTTAAACCCGTAGCAAAAATACGAGCATTGTGTACTCAGTAGTAAGATAACAAATCACCAAGCTGCTCCATTTAAATATTACACGAAGGGAGCGCAAGGTAGAATCTAATAGAAGATTGAATGCTTTTTTGATATTTACCGTTCATTTCCAATATGTATTATGTTTTAGTTCTAAAAAATTTTACGCTCAGCAATTTCGCATTGACCTTGTACTTACGTGAGGGACTGGTCTCATAAGCCGTATGTCCAGTATCATGACATGGAATGATCCTTACTATCAGTGAAAGCGTTGCACCTATTTTTGAATGTTTGTTAAAAGGTGTACATCTTAACTAAATTGTATTAACACGAATTTTATTATTTAAAACGATACCCTCCCCCTTTCTCTTTAAAAGTATTCCAATTTCTCATTTCTTCCCGACAATGCAAGGAGTTACACTATACTCCGTTCCAAACCCACTGTTGACGAAAAGAACTGCATTCAAAAAAAACATCCATCAATCTGAAAGGAAGTTGATGGAAGCTGATTTACAACCGAGCCATAAATCATCAAGCCATTTTTTGTCGCCCTGGCAACTCGTACAAATATATTCAACAGTACAATGGACAGTTTTTTTCTGCGGAGACATGTTCTCATCGACTCGTAACGAACCGAACGATGGATTTGACGAAACAAATGTGCGATTCTAACATCGCAAATTATGCTCCCATGAAATGCAAAATTAAAATTTGGTCGTCTCTCTGCCGCGGTTGTCACGCCACTCTGCAACCGTGTTGTGTCTGCGGGAGAAGCGTTTTCAGAAGAGCACCACAGAAGAAAAAAAAAACATGACTCGCACGGTGCAAATCGCAAACGAGACGACGAATGCCAGCCGCAGGATTTGATAATAACGACGACGAGGACGACGACGACGACGACGGTGATGATGATATTACAAAACAACACAGTCAGACTTTTCGAGGCGCCCTAAACCGACGCACAGTGGCGGGTCTTCAAACAAAAGTCGGACAAAACCTCAAATGTTACCTAATTTGGCTGAAAATCACAATTTAAGCTAATTTTGAGGTGCTGAGCTCATTTTTGATGTCAAAAGTCGTAGAATATTAAATGCATTTTTCCATACAGTGTCATTGAACCTTTCTTATAACTATGATCCCGTTTTCATGATAGATTTTCCGTTATTGTTCACCAATGTCAGCAATATCATAAAAAATGAAGAACACTACTTTAAATCCTTTGTATAACGTGTTGGTTTACTGTAGATTGTCTAACTATTGTACACAAAACACCATACGCCTCAATATCAGCAACAAAGCTTCAAAATCTCCTTAAAACTTTTTGCGCACCTAGGCGCAGAACGAGACCATGATATTCGAAAAGTAGAGGTTATTTCCCATAGAATGTATACTATGTGACCGTTCCGAAATGATTCCGAAATTTGTACAGAATACATTAGTGAAAAAAGTATTTTTGATCTGACCACCTCAAACATATTTAAACTAAAAAGAAATAGTTCCAATAAATTTACCAAATGTATTTTATTCACTAACAAAGTTCTTTCGTTTCTCTACACAATGAAACTAGTTGTGCTAAAATCGGACCAAAATCAAAAGAGCAACATGCATTTGAAGTGAACAGAGCAATGGTGGTTTCGGAAATAAAAATCATTAAAAAGTCCGGACTTTGTTACGTTTAAACTCATGTTAAAAATCGCGTTCTTATCAAACGATCATAAAATTTTGAATATGCATCATTCAATACATGAGAAAATTAGGAAAAATATAAAATATCAATATTTCAAAAATAAATTTTTGAGGTTTTGGCCAGCCTCCAGCCACTGTGCGACGTGACGGCTGTAATGAAAGGGAACTGGCCCGCATGGTAAACTCGAGGCGTTGTGAAAGAATTTGTTGACATTGCTAAATAAATGCGCTGGTTTACTTTTTATCATCGTTAAAAATCATATATCGTGGGTAAAGTTTGCATGTACACGGTGGCCTTGATATTTGCATTCAAGACGTGTTAATTGCGTATCTTATTTGCACTGTATGATTTTCCGTGCCTTTTCGGAATGTCATGCTCATCGTATGCTGATACTGACACAGTTAGGTCTTGGAGCAGATCAAATTGCTAAACAATGTTTGCCTTTCTCATTTCATGCAATTACTCAGAAATCTGGCTTTCTATCCGAGACCTGGAGAAATCTGTCACATGCACTTTACATATGGGCACATTTCGAATGTGTATGTATATGTCTAAAAGAGTCATTTTATTTTCTCGGAAATGACGAAACATATTTTCACAAACTAAAAATGAAATAAATAGCACAATATCGCTAAAAGCAGAAAATTTTCTTTGATATACATTGGTATTTCGGTTATGGATTGTTGAAAATTTTTTATGAACTGGTACTACCAATAAGAATTTTTCGTTAAATCTACTTAAATTAGTCCGATTTCCTGGTCTAGATCATTGGTGACCAGTAAGAGTCTTTTCCGACAATTCCGAATATTATAACATGAAAACGTCACATCGGTTTCTCGAAGCAGTGTAAAAATTTGTATTAAAACCAGGTGTTATCCCGACAGATTGTTATAGAATTTCACTTCGAGCGGAGCTGCGGATCTGGAGATATGCTAGTTAAGAGCGTGAGCTTGTATTTAAATGTCTAATAAAATATCAAAATGATTTCAAAATCTGTTAAAATGTGTCTTTGACCATGGTGGGTGGCTATTTTCAATGGTTCAGGTACCAAATAGAAAGTAGTCAGAATCCAATTTGAGTCGGTCTGTGAACAAATTCAGTGAAATCGGGTCAGGAAAGGCAGATACATCTTGCTTGAACGATGTTCAGACAACTGATAACTATTTCGATTTTCATCCAATAGACAACAAACTTGAATTGAGGTCTAATAGCCTGTACAAGGAATTTCATATGCCTATAGTTTTTAGAAGCAGTATCAGATGTTCCCACAAGATGGTCGTCATAGTTGAACACTTCCTGCATAATGATCACCGAATAGACAGTCATAAATAGACAAAGCAGTCCCTGTAAGGGCCACGCGACACAAGTTTAGGAGCATACAATTTTGCACCGCTCAATACAATTGCCATTTAGCTGATAGGAGCAATGGGTCGAATTGGTGACCACACCGTCGATCTCAACTTTGTAGGCAGGTATGTAGAAGCGGTAGTCCTTGTGCTTGATATATGTCGCCAGTAATATCATTTGTCTTCTTTATATAGGATATCACAATTCTAAGCTGATCTAGGCGAACTTTCCAGATATCTGCTATTCAGTAGATGAACTTTGCTCCGAAAGAATATTAGATAGGGTCCGACTGAGTTTAATGTGTATTATTTTAATCGGGAAGTCGGAGTCTTTGATGACGAAACTTACTCGACCATCAAATCAACTAGGTCTTCTCAGGAGAGATATTTTATGGACGAGACTAGAAGAAAATTGAAAAATATTACGAATATGAAGGAAGAGACTGAAATTACGGGGTATGTAATAGATTGGAAAACGATTCACGGATTTTCTTAGAAAATGGAAAAAGAGAATGTGTGAAAACCTTTAGCTGTAACAGATCATAAAAGCATTTTTGTTTCTCTCTCTTGTACAAAAAGATGGTAAGGTCGAAGCTTATCTCCTCAGTATACTCGTCTTGATTCTCTTGAATGGATACTCCGTTCGTTACCTCCATACACTTAGAGTCAACTGATTTCATGAATTTACAGTTCAAGATTCGCGGCTGAAATTTATATGAAATGGAGGGTGCTCACATACGAACGAGTTTCGGTCGAACCTTTTTACGCTGTTTCCAAGTTTGTATAGTAGCTACTAGAGATGGATCGAATTCCCTAATAAATATTCTGCTCAGTAAAGAGATTTGTACGTGCTGTCTCTCGGGAAAATACTCCATCTATCGCCTTCAATCGCCTACAATCAACTAATTTCATAAATTATTCCAAGAAAATGCTCCGTCTGTCGCCTTCAAACACCGTAATCTACAGTGAACTTATTTTTATAATATTATAAAACTTTAATGTTATGTTGGTACTACATATTGATGGCTTTTCCCAGAATAGGCCAGACAATTTTGGTTTACCGCATCACATTCGAAAGATTTTCTGAAAATTAGCTTCCGCATTGTTTTATGAAAGTTAAACGTACTTCGAAATTGAATAAAAATTGGTTACCGCACATATTGTCAAAGGTAATAATTGATTACGGTGCACATTGTCTGAGTACATAATCTGAGCTTGGGATCTGCATGGGACGCCATTTCCATCAGTGTTTAACCAAAACATGTTATGTGATTTCCTATAAATGAGAAAGCAGCAAGCTGCATTATATTACACATCTATCGTTAAATTACGGAGAAGTTTGGGACGATTCTTGGAGGAACTTTTGCCCAGGTCTTCGTGTTGTTTGAATACGGCCAACGAAACCTGTTCCCTCATAGTTGACTCTCCGAAGCAAAATAAATAGAGCTCAATATATTCAAAAAAAAACCCCGCCCAAGTTATAGTGGACAACGCAGCAAATGATTCAGAGACCCACGGCTCAGTCAAGCTAACGCGTTGCACCGTGCAAATAAACATGTAAGAAAATTTCGTTACTTTCAACAAATTCATTTCACTAGCGCAAGCCCATAGCATGCTTTTAGCCAAGTTGCCCCCCGCCAAGGACGCCAGCCTTTGTAGAGCCCTAAAATTTTCATCTGCTGTAGAAACTTAGTGAGGATAGGTCATAAAATAAATCAGGATAAGCTGCCATTTTCATTTACACACTAAATTACTGTTCGAACGTCGAACGGGAAAAAACCAAAGTAAACAACCAAAAGGGCGCAAAACTGACAATCCGGAAAGGGCGACCACTGCTGGTAATGAATAGGCCGACGAAATGGCCAAAGGAAATGATCCGGTCCTGGGCTTCAACTGAGCACTGCAACTATTAGCGTAATCTACAAAAATGTTCCCAGAGGACTCAAAGGGCATGCTCTTCTCCATCAAATCAAATTTAAAAAATTAAAGCAGAAAAAATGAAAAATACGCAAAGCTTTGGGTTCCTAACAACCCTTGGGGATAAAACAAAACAAAAGCAATTATATGCACAAAATATCCTCCCCAACCAATCTTTCATATAATTGATTTCGTTTAACTCACCATTTCGATTTGTTTTCACCTGTTGAGAATGACTTAAAAAAAGTTTTATGTAAGGTATTGGCACTTACTTCAAAACCCAAAAAAATGAATTGATTGTGATCATTTTTGTTGATGGCAAAATGGGTATTCAATATGTTTTCTACTTGCTTGAATTTAAAAGTTTAACTTTGCTAGGGAAATAAGATTCGTTTTAGTTTTTTTTAAATTTTTTTTATTATTTTTTGAATTATTTATTTATTTATTTATTTATTTATTTATTTATTTATTTATTTATTTATTTATTTATTTATTTATTTATTTATTTATTTATTCGTTTTATTTTCCACCTGTTCTGTGTTGGTCTACATGAAACATTTCTTGAATGGGAAAAGCCCATTTCGGGATATACTTCAGAAGCAATCCACAAATGGTTACCATCATATTTGCATATTTTTCGCACCTGATTACAATGGTTTCACACTAAAATTAAACATAATCACATAGTACACAAAATTACAAGAATAAAAATTACATTCATACAGAAAGTACCGTTGTATGAAACCGTAGCTGCACAAAATTCAATGACCAATTTTTCATTTTCATCGCGCGAATTATTTTCTACAAAACTTTTTGTTCGAAAAAATCCCAGTTAATAATTTATTTCGGGACATACAAGCTGCCCAATAGGTTTGGCCACTTTAATCAGTATGTAACATTCCTATGTCGACAAGAAAAATAATAGTAGTTTCAACGTCTACATTTTCCAGGATCCTTTCATGTACTGGATGTGTATGTGTAGACTAGACCAGAGTAGACAAGACTAGATAATAGTCGCTTCGGGGGTTTGCTAGAAACTCGTAATAAAAATAATAACAGCAACAGGTGAGCAGTGAATGATTCGCTATATAATAATGATGAATCTGAAAGCTAGCATTAGTGCATAGAGTAATCCGTTGACTGGAAATTCTTTTAGCAGTATAGATACAATATAGTTATCAAACGATGGCTATTCACTTGGTACAACATGTTGCGAATTTTTTAAACTAAATAGAAAATAATAATAGGTATTCTGAACATATTTTTTGAAGACTATGTTTAATCCGGATTCACTTCCGGTTTAGGTTGAATCTCTGCTCAAATCACCAACAGTTTTTGTGAAAGAACAAGAAGATTTAAACTCATTGCCTCGGATAGTAGTGTTGAAAGAACGCCAATTACTGCAGCAGCGGGCGTAGCACTGTGAAATCATTACAATGTTTTATAGCTTTTTACCCCAAAAAGGTGTAAGGTACGCTCACATGAATGGCAAGCAATTTTCTTTTGAAATTTATGTTATAAATTTCAATTGTTGTATTACAGCCTCCTGTTGGATCTGTGTTCAATTTCCTCACTTGAAATAAATCTTACTGTGTTGAATTTTAATCGTCTCCTCTTCTACCGCGTGTTAGTTTAAAAAAAGCAAAGCAAGCTAGTATCTTCCCTTCAACCAATCTGTAATAAATGTGCTCCTTTGCTTCGACTAGCGCTGATTGCGTTTCGAGAGAAAAAAAAACCTACTGAATCAACAATGAAACGAGCAGAAAAATCGAAAAACACACGGCCTGCTTTTGACGTGTGATAAAAGTTCAATTCAATACTAGCAGCAGTAGCAGCAGGCAACGGAGATTAATCAAACATTTTTTCCCGGAAAATCCTCCTGTCTCAATTTTTTTTTTTGCTGTCTCGCACAAGATCTCAGTAGGTATACACTTCCGTTCAGCTGTCAGACGAGTTGCTGCCACGCGAGCTTAAATCGAGCACATCGCAGAAAACAAACAAAAAATCCGTTAGCTGATGAATTGTCTGTGATCCATCTTTTTGCGCTGCCTGCTTGGATGAGGCCTAGGATTAGTTTCTGTCGGTAGAATTTCGGGTATGAGGGCAACTGCACATTCCTTGGCACCCCCGAGCTCGCGGTAAAGAATGGTGAGTGAAAGCGAGGTGTCATACGGATTCAACGGGCTCATTAATCAGACCGTTGTCAGCAGAATATGGTGGACCAGCAGCAGCAGCGCGGATCGGCTGCCTTTATCTGTCATCATAGGGACTTTATTGGAGGCATCATCCAGGAGAAGAGATTACGGGATTGCTCGTTAGGCAGGATCTTTGTACGCAATTCAGCACGTAATGATATGTAATCAAGTGCAGAAGTTACTGTGAACGAAGGGGACCGGAAGTTGTCTGAGGTGATGAAATCTAAATGAGCTTAAAACTGGAAGGTAATTCCAGGATTTGTTTAAAATAAGATTGATACTGTTTGCGAGAATTATTCAGATTATTCGAATATTATCGCAAAGCTACTAAGAAAGGTTTCCACAAAGTTGACATAACCATTCAAATAATGATTGAAACTAATTGCAACGAGAAGCTTAAAAGCCATTCATTCCTTCAAGGATTGAAATTACTCTCCCGTCGAAATTACTCAGCATCTACAATTCGTTTAAAATTAAACCGAATTGCACACCGGTTGTAAGGCTACTAATCCTATCCAACACATACTCGAATCAGCACTCATGCCTGAAATATGTACTCAACTGCTGCCAGCGTATCCGTATGTATGTATGTATGCATGTATGTATGAATGCATTCAGAGTACCTTGACCCCACTAACCAGGATAATTTTCTGTTCTGCAATCGGAGCTTTTAGCAGCTTCGTTTCCAGCGGCGTTGGGGGCCCAGAAAAGCGACAAATATAATTCCTTTTCATCAACTGGAAGCCACATTTCACCGATGGGGTTTCTCGAGTGGCTTTCCGAGCAAACTGGCACACAATCCCTGTGGCGGTCCAACAATTCAGGTTGGGTTCCGCTTTGTGTGTACTTGGTTAGAACAATAGAAGGTTTTGTTGCACCAGCAAGTGTCTATGATACAATTGCCGATTATAGCAACGTATAAGTTTTGTTTTAACACAGTGAAATTCGGTAATATAAATATTACACAATTTTAAACAACTAATTGTGAGTAAACTATCCGAAAAAAATAAGTTACTACTGAATATCAGCCTTACACAGTGATAAGTTAAAAACATGAAACGCATGTTTGTTTTTCTCAACATCAAAGGCTTGTTAATCAGCACCAACCTTGAACTGTAGTTTAACCACATACACTACAATATGTAGCTATGCGGTCTGTTCTAGCAAGGTTAATTAGTTTGACTGTTTGTTTAACTGCATCCAATGCAACAAATGGGAGTTTACGCAATTTTGCGGTGCCATATTGCATGTTTGCAGTTTCTATTTGATCTTTGCTTTTGCTGCAATTCACCAATGACGATAACATACCAGTTTAGTCAGTTTTCGGATATGAATATCACAATAAATTATAGTTGAACTCTACATTAGTACTATGTATCTTGATATATTATAAAGATATATTTATTTATATTATTTTGCACCAGAAAAATTAAGCATTTTGACTAGACCGTAAGAGTCGTAAAAATTTCGTGTCAACAATATTTCATTGTTATTTCCGGTTGTCTTTTCGTTTGAAACTGTTGCACCAAATAAGCAATTGCGATTGTCGAATCCGATAAAAAGCATTTTCGATTTCTAGAAAGAGGAACTAAGCAAGTTAGAATACCCTAACTTAATATTTCATGTAGAGTAAAGTTATTCAACATCTGTAGAGAATCACATGAAACAAAACACCACTTCATTACTAATTTGAACCTGAAAACATCGTTCAAGTCATGGAAAACTAATTGCAGTTCGTTGGCGTATATAAATTTGTTGTCAGCTTGAGAAGATGGTACATACTGCTGAGAATATGGATCTGAATTTTAGACAACAAATCTAGTTATATTTTGTTCATAAGGATCTCTCACATTCAACAAGGTGCATTTAATAACATCTGATTGATGAATTATAGAGATATGCACGAGAAAATGATAAAGTTTTATAGGAATAAAAATCCTCTTGAACCTAAATTTCTCTCGTATTAAGATTCTGATTAAGATCGCAATGATTTCGTTTTATTTATAAGATTTTTTTACATTTGAAAAACTACCAAAATGAGCTTAGAAAAGAAATGTTATAAAACAAAGAATTTTAAAGACGTCTTCAAAAACCTCAACTTTCTGTATTTTTCGAGAAACGATCATATTTCCAACCAAATACTATTGTTTTTTTAAACTAAATACTATTGTTTTTTTAAAGTTCAATCATTAACGAAAGCACTATCCCAATAAGATTATAGCTTTACGTTACCGCTAGACTTCACTCTTCAGAGAGAATTTCACTAATTCTCTCTTTTTCGTAGCGGGAAATCTTTTAGCATTGAAAATGCTTTACTCTACTAGATTGGGGTGGGGCTAGATGTAAAATTAAAATATGATTTCGATCTGCTTCACTAAAATGTGGCATAATTTTAAATTACTGTAGCACTTGTAATTGTTGGATTTGCGTTATTTAAACACTAATCGATTCAAAGAAGTTGAACTTAAAAATTCGTCGCAACTATAAATTAGTATTTCAACTGTATGCTATTTAAAAATCCGTATTATTGTAAAAACATGGCGAAAATGTAAGAAAATAGACAAAGTTTTCGACTTCGTTTTGCTAATTGTTGATGGATTTTCATAATTCAAACACCAATCGATTCTGAAAACTGCCAGTAAAAATTGTTATCAAATTTATCTACGGATTTTATTAGCACATTATTGAAACATCCGCAAATATGCAATAAATAGGGAAAACATATACATTTTTCATAAATTTGCGCAAGACTTTCCCTACCACGGACATCATCTCGACATTTTTTTTTTTTTAATTCATTTCGTTTATTTGATAGGCACAAATGCGTTAGCTTGGCGGTGCCAAATTCTTTTGTTTTTACATTTTGTATATTTTAAAACTAGGAGGTTACAATGTTGAAATATTTTTTTAAAAAAGAAAAATTTTACAGCTATCTTAAGACTAGAAATAAGATTCTATATACAAGAGAGGGGGCGAAAGATTTTTTTTATGAAAAAATTTTAAAACAAGGAATTCAATAGTAATAATTTTTAGGAAATATTTACACTTATCTTAAAACTAACAATATAGTTTGGTACACAAAAGGGGGAACAAATATTTATGAGAAAATTCGCATGTGTTTTAAGACTAGGGATACAATTCTATTTACAAGATGGGGGACAATAGTTTTAACAAAGAGGTAAAATTACAACTATCTTAAAACTAGGAATACAGAATACAAATTTGAACTTTTTTAGCGGAGACTTATGCTTGGTCAAGATATTCAGAGGGGGGCTGTAGAAGCAGTTGTATCAAGGACAGGGGAGAGAAAGCGTAGATGGTGACCGGGAGAGAAGAGCAAAACTTGCAACTTTCGCTCAAACGGGAGATCAGCGAAAGATTACCGCCTCAGTCTAGTAGGTCGGATTGGCGGATGGTATTCTTCGGACCCGCGGGGAATCCTTCAAAAGTCATCGGACCTTGAGTCGCTCTCGCTTCAGTTTCCGTAGTGGTAAGTGCGACGGCGGTTACATAGTTGCAGTCTGGAGCTGATCGGTCCCACAAGGCAAGAGAAAGCTTCTAAAACGAGAAATAAAAAGAGAGGGGCTAAATTGGGATATTTGTCGTTTTTATGAAAGTATAAATAAGGGACATATAGGGGAAATCACGATTTGCCAGTATATCTCGGACTGGGACATTGGGTGGTCTACCTCGGGCCCGAAGGGAATCCTTTAACTGAGACCTGGCGTCCAAGTACCCGGCGCATACCCAGACAACGTGCTCGATGTCGTGATAGCCCTCGTCACAAGCGCACAGACTACTCTCCGCAAGCCCAATACGCCGCAGATGCGCATCCAAGGTGTAGTGGTTGGACATAAGTCGGGACATTACACGAATAAAATCCCGACCCACATCCATCCCCCTGAACCAAGGCTTCGTTGATACCTTTGGGATAATGGAATGTAGCCATCGTCCAAGTTCACCATTGCTCCACGAGGTTTGCCAACTGTTGAGTGTCCTCTGACGACAAATACTAAAAAATTCGTTGAAGCAGATTGGTCTTTCGTATATGTCACCATTTAATGCGCCCACCTTTGCTAATGAGTCGGCCTTTTCATTGCCCGAGATAGAGCAATGAGAGGGGACCCAAACAAAGGTAATTTGATAAGATTTTTCAGATAACGTACACAAGGACTCCCGTATCTTCCCCAGGAAATATGGGAGTTGCTTTTTGGGCTTCATCGCACGAAGAGCCTCGATGGAGCTGAGGCTGTCCGAAATGATGAAGTAGTGATCTGTGGGCAGAGTGTCGATGATCCCAAGGGTGTACTGAATTGCAGCTAACTCTGCGACGTAAACTGAAGCGGGATCATTGAGCTTGAATGAAGCGGTGATAGTATTGTTGAAGATACCGAAGCCAGTGGACCCATCGAGATTTGATCCGTCAGTGTAGAACATTTTGTCACAGTCGACTTCTCGGAATTTATTATAAAATATATTGGGGATCACTTGAGGGCGTATATGGTCCGGGATTCCACGAATCTCTTCCTTCATGGATGTGTCGAAGAATACAGTAGAATCAGAAGTATCTAGGAAACGAACACGGCTGGGAGTATATGAAGAAGGATTAATGCTCTGTGCCATGTAGTCGAAGTACAAGGCCATAAATCGGGTTTGAGAATTAAGCTCGACGAGCCTCTGCAAGTTTTCAATCACCAACGGGTTCAGAATGTCGCATCGGATGAGCAATCGATATGAGAGTTCCCAAAATCGATTTTTTAGCGGAAGAACGCCCGCCAGCACTTCGAGACTCATCGTATGGGTCGAGTGCATGCAACCCAAGGCAACGCGCAAGCAACGATACTGGATTCTCTCCAGTTTGATGAAGTGTATGTTCGCAGCGGAGCGGAAACAGAAACACCCGTACTCCATCACCGACAATATCGTTGTTTGGTATAACCTGATCAGGTCTCCTGGGTGAGCACCCCACCATGTTCTAGTTATTGTTCGGAGAAAATTGATCCTTTGTTGGCATTTCTGTTTCAGATACCTAATGTGACATCCCCAGGTACCTTTAGAGTCGAACCAGACCCCGAGATATTTAAATGTGAAAACCTGGTTGATCGTTGCACCCATTAATAGAAGCTGGAGTTGCGCCGGCTCACGCTTCCTAGAAAAAACAACCAACTCAGTTTTCTCCGTGGAGAACTCAATACCCAGCTGAAGAGCCCAAGCAGACAAATTGTCCAAGGTATTTTGTAATGGTCCTTGCAAGTCGGCAGCTTTGGGCCCTGTAACAGAGACCACGCCGTCGTCTGCAAGTTGCCTTAGCGTGCATGAATTGGCAAGACAATCGTCAATGTCATTCACGTAGAAATTGTAGAGCAGGGGACTTAGACATGAGCCCTGGGGAAGACCCATGTAGCTAAATCGCGATGTTGTTAAATCGCCATGCGAAAAGTGCATGTGCTTTTCAGACAACAGGTTTAGCAAAAAGTTATTTAAAATTGGCGAAAGACCATGCTGGTGCAGCTTCTCTGACAGAATGTTGATAGAAACTGAGTCAAAAGCCCCCTTAATATCCAAGAAGACTGATGCCATCTGCTCTTTGTTAGCATAGGCCATTTGGATTTCTGTAGAAAGCAACGCAAGGCAATCGTTCGTCCCTTTGCCTTTGCGGAAGCCAAATTGTGTATCTGACAGTAAGCCATTTGCTTCAACCCAATTGTCGAGGCGAAACAAGATCATTTTCTCGAACAACTTCCGAATACAGGACAGCATTGCAATCGGCCGATATGAGTTGTGGTCGGAGGCTGGTTTTCCTGGTTTTTGGATGGCGATGATCTTCACTTGCCTCCAGTCATGAGGGACAATGTTACCCTCAAGAAACTTGTTAAATAAATTCAACAAGCGCCTTTTTGCAGTGTCAGGTAGATTCTTCAGCAAGTTGAATTTGATTCTGTCTAACCCTGGGGCGTTATTGTTGCATGATAAGAGAGCAAGTGAAAACTCCACCATCGAAAACGGTGTTTCGTTCGCGGTATCGTGAGGAGACGCGGCGCGGTACGTTTTCTGTACCGGGACAGAGTCCGGACAGATCTTCTTGGCGAAAGCAAATATCCAACGGTTTGAATATTCCACGTTCTCGTTGGTACTATTACGGTTACGCATACGTCGAGCCGTACCCCAAAGAGTGCTCATCGCTGTTTCTCTCGTTAACCCGTCGACGAACCGGCGCCAATAACTACGTTTTTTGGCTTTCATTAGACTCTTCATTCGCCTTTCTAACGACGCGTACTGTAGATAGCTAGCGGGTAACCCGTCTTCCCGGAAGGCCTTATATGCAGTGGACTTTTCCGCGTACAGCTCTGAGCACTCTTTATCCCACCACAGGGTGGGAGACCCTCCATGGGTATTCGCGCTGTGTACTGGTTTAGTCTGAGCTTGATTCGCACTGTCGAGAATCAAGCCAGCCAAAAACCTGTACTCTTCCTCCGGAGGAAGTTCTTGAGTGGATTCGATTTTAACGGATATCGCGGTCGCGTAACTCTTCCAATCAATGTTCCGTGTGAGGTCATACGATACATTGATTGTTTCCGATGGTCTTGAACCGTTAGCAATTGAAATCACGATAGGCAAATGGTCGCTACCGTGGGGATCAGGGATCACCTTCCACATGCAATCTAACTGTAGCGAAGTCGAGCATAGAGATAAATCCAACGCGCTTGCGCGTGCTGGTGGTGTAGGAATCCGCGTCATTTCTCCCGTGTTTAAGATGGTCATGTTGAAATTATCGCAAAGATCTTGGATTAATGTTGATCTATTATCATCATGAAGACAGCCCCATACCGTACCGTGCGAGTTAAAGTCTCCCAGAACTAGCCGCGGTGCCGGTAAGGATTCCGTGATATTACAAAGCGTTCGGTGCCCTACCGAGGCTCTAGGAGGAATGTAGATGGAAGCAATGCAAAGGTCTTTACCTTTGATTAAAACTTGACAAGCGACAATTTCAATGCCTGGTGTCGAAGGGAGGTTAATTCGGTTGAAAGAATAGCACTTTTTGATCCCCAAAAGTACTCCTCCATAGGGGTTTTCTCGATCCAGACGAATTATATTAAAGTCGTGGAAGTTGAGATTTATATCGGAAGTTAACCAAGTTTCACATAATGCGAAAGCATCACATTTTAAACTATTTAGTAAAAATTTAAAGGAATCGATTTTCGGGAGGATACTTCTGCTGTTCCACTGTAGAACAGTGATCGAATCGGTGACCTCGTTCGATGACTTAGCCATCGAAGGATACGATCGCTGCAAGGAGGGGCCATTTAGTAGTCAATTGCTTCAAAAATGTTTGCACTATAGGGAGAAAACGTATCAGAAGGCTTTTAAGAGGATCAGTAACATTGAAAGCTGTGAAAATTAAGTCCACTATGTCAGAAAATTTCATTAGTCCGCTACTGGACTGAGTATCTGTTTGAAAAAAGGGGACACTTGGGGTTTTTGGTGTCCCTGGAAGTGGTGGGTACTCCTTGTTAGAATTAATATTTCCAAGTCCTGGAGCAAATTGCTTCGGCTTTTGTGCATCACTTCCGTTGGATTTATTGATTGCGGTTGGCGCACTCTGAGTGGACGACACCTTGGCACCCTTACGAGGCAATGTAGGGGAGGCTAGATTTCTCCTCTTCCTGGATTCCCCTGGGTTAACCAATGATGTTCCCTCTTGTGGGTCGTCAGATTCTTGCTCAACGCCAGCCAAAAGAGCAAAGGAATTTTCGGAAGGGACAGATGGCGAAGCATTCTTTAGCATTTCTGCATAAGAGTGCCTCGAGCGATCCTTAAGGGAGCGCTTAATTTTATCCCCGCGCTGCTTGTACGCCGGGCATGACTTAAGAGCATGCGGAGGGCCCCCGCAGTAAATACACTTCTCAGTTTCTCCACTGCAAGCGTCATCCTCATGCTCTCCCTCGCATTTGCCGCACCGTTTTTTATTGCCACAATAAGTGGCTGTGTGGCCCAGTTGCTTGCAATTGCTGCAGTTCATTACCCGCGGTACAAATAGGCGAACAGGTAGGCGAACCCTATCCAGGAGGACATAGTTGGGAAGAGCAGATCCGGAGAAAGTCACCCGAATCGAGTCTGACGGAGAATAAGTTGTCTTATCATCTTCAGTTTTTGCGGAATACAATTGCTTGCATTCCAGAATTTTCACCTTTTGAAGTGAAGGGTCCTTAAAGCAGCCAACCCCGTACTTCAACAGGTCTTCGCTCTTTAGACCCGGTTCGGCGACGACCCCATCGATCTCCACAACTCTACAAGGCACATACACTTTGAATTGCTTCGTAAAACGCTCGCTGCGAGCAATCTGGTTTGCCTGGTCGAGGTCATTTACTATAACGCGTATCTTATTAGCTCGAACACGTGTTATCTGAGCCACGGACGGGTAGTTGGCAGTCAGCTCCCGTGAGATTTCTAGAATATTGGGCGATTTCGTGTTGGGCCGGAAATACACCACCCAGGGTCCAGTCGAACTGGCTGGGTATGTTTTAATACGGGGAGGACTGGGGGAATCAGGGGAGGGAGTAATTTCGGGTTTATCCGGTATATCCATGGGAATATCATTCCCATCCAATGTTACTTCGCCCTCGGCCATTTAGGCACGAGGATAACACGTGGTGTAAACGAGAGATGAAACTTATATTCAGGGGAAAGGGCAGAAGTAGAGACCGATCGGGGAAAGGGAAATGAAAGAAAAAAAAATACTTAGCTTATATAGCGGCGATTCCGGCTATTCTGGTATTCACTTCACCAGCCTGGGCACCGGCGAACAAAGACTGCCTCGAACAATGGTTGACCTTCACTGACAATTTATTCTTGTTCACTTTATGCACAGCACCAGAAAACGAACTGCTTCGATCGAGAGCTCGGAGAGTTATGATCATCTCGACATTCATAAGCATCCTACACATTTCATCGCTTGATATAAAAGGAATGCTTTTGACCGAAATCCGTTATTGCCATGCCTAGGGATGCCGTAATGCCAGATTTATCTGGCACAGCTAGAGTTTTTTGCAGCTTCCAGACAAAAAGACAAACTTCTCGTTCTGCCAGATTTTTAAATTATAGGCGTAGCTACACACACATTTTGGAAATCTGAGTCATATTTTTCAAAAATTGAGCAAAAATTGGTCGCTGTCAAGTGGCATATGTTGCCAGATATTTTTAGTTGATCTGCCATATTTTGTTTGAAAAATAGTGGCAACCCTGGCCATGCCATGCCCGATCTTGTTGCCTGTTGCTTGTATCTGCACCAAAAAGTGTATCAGATCGGTGCATGCATAACCTTTACATTGTATAATTTAATTTTATTATTTCACAGGATCAACAAAAAACTTTCTAACAAAAAAGAAATAAATAAACAGTGTAAATAAATAAATAAATAACGCGTAAAAAATTAACAATAAGTAAATAAATAAATAAACATAAGCAACAAGCAAATCAATAAATATATAAATAAGAAAATAAAGAAATAAACAGAAAAGGCAAATAAATCTAAACTCCAAATAAATACTGACGAGCACCAACCATAGACTACTAACCATGAAATAAACAGCCTTCAAACATGCAAACGCGGAAGCCAGGATATAAATTTCACATAAGACATTTACCTACGATATTTAGAAAGATAACAAAATTTTCAGTGATTTATATTAAGTTTAGATTAAGCGCAGTAACCACGGATTTATTGTGCCCAAAGAAACATAGTTCACAGATGTTGAAATTGCTGCCAAGTGAGACTTTTCATAGAGGTGTTGGTTCGAGTTAAATAATTTTAGTTTTTAATTATTCAGTAAACATACCATAATGTTTTTCCGAGTACGCTGTTATAGACTCTAATATGTTGAAAATGAAGTTAAAAATCATCATTGTCAATTTTCTGATCACAGATTACCAAACTGTACGTGCAGTTTCAACTTCAATATATTCAATAACATTTCAAGGTCTCCAATGTTTTTTTCTGGTTCTCAAGCTAATTTGTAAAAGTCAAAACATGTAACACCAAAATAAAAACAAAAATTCTAAATATCTACAGTAGATTACCTACATAACTATTGTACTTACTGTTGTTGTTGCAGAAGGTGTCCGAATGCTATTTATCTGAATGTCATGTGAACGAAAGCCAATTGAACGAAAGCTATGCTTCTAACCTCAAATTAATTTGGTAGAATGTGTAGTCAGACGAATGTTCATTTCCTTTTGTGGAATATTCACAACACAACCAAAACAAATAAATGATTTTTTATTCGAATTGCATACGGTTTATTTAGAGAGAGAGAGAGTCGAAAAATTTTCGCCTATAGGTACAGCATAGAAATGCCCACTAAACAGACCACCACCCAATAGCAGCGGCTACTACAATAGATCTAAATACTGGTCACAGTGGCTCGCCTCCTACAAAGAAAACAGCAGCGGTAAACTAATCTCGGTCAAGACCCTACGGATATGAATCAACCCTTGTCTAGTCTCTACTTCACCGTCTCAACGATCGAATAGAAAACACTGGCCATCCAGTGGACCACAAATGGTACGCGGGAGATCTGAGAACATGCAAATGACCATTGCTAAGACTCAGCCAATCTGCTTGACCAGGCCCGTAGCCAGGGTTTTGTTTCGGGAGGGGCTTAAAAAATTTTTGCATAAAGCTTTTAATTCTGACGACTTGATATACTAAACTAGATACTAAATAAAATTTTGAAAAGTTCTTAATGACATCAATTCCAAATCTAAGACAATCCTAAAAATATGTTAATTTTCACAAGAAAGGCTATAGTACTTACTCTCGTTACAACAATGGATATTCTAGAGTTCACAGTATTTATGCGCTAACCGAATATGACAATGCTTGACGGTGCTGGAAAACGCAAGGTGTTCCAAGCTACACGTTTAAAAGGTGTAGAAGATGCTAAACCGAAATGAGTAGAAAAATATCCATAAAATGTTCGCACGAAGAGTGTAAATTCGCACAAAATCTTCTGATTTAGCAAGCGATTTGTAGATGCACTGAAACGGTTCAACTTCTATTTTCTTTATCATGCGTCCTGCGAGTATCACCAGTTCTAAGGCATCATGCTAACACAATTTTTTGATATATTCTATTTAAATGAAATTATTTTCAAGACTGGCCTTGGTCTGGTAGAGCCCCAGTTAAGAAGGATTTTTGGTGAACAAATAGTATCAAAATATAAATTTAAATGATCAAATCAACTAAAGGAAACTGCCCAAAATTTACTTTATTAAAAAATATTGTCCACAAATTGATTAAAAATCACTAAACACTGATTACTAATATCTTCTAATTTACCTTCAAATCGTCAGTCGCCGTGCATGCTTCGTTCACCGTGCAGTTTCAAAACAACGAAATTGACAAAACTAGCTCCCTGAATCCACAAATCCTCTCGTTTCATCGTTTTATTGAAACATTTCAACTAAAGTTAAATCAAAATTTTAAATACACGGTAAATTGATCCCTCCATGCACGGTTAATAGTGTAACGTGCACTGGTGCCAAACAAATATCCTTAACTACATATTCTCGTTTTGGTGCTAATTGTTTTATATTATTTCTAAATTGTGACGTATTTAGATAGGTATTTTTACGGTGACTATGAGAGCGGTTTTCATTTTGATAAAAAACAGGGTTTGAAGACACGCCAAATGCACCTAAACGCACGGTAATTGGTGACTTGACGGTACGTGAAATTTGTTAAATGTATTATTAATGACACGACCAAAACTAGAACTAGAAACTATAAATATGAAGAAGCTCAATAATTTCAGCATCTCTTTATTCCGACACATGGACGGGTATACATCGCACTAACTTCCCCTTTGCCGAAGAGTAAGATAGGTGTAAGGCCAACTTTCTATGATGATTTCTGTTGTTCTGTAGTGTACAAAAAGTATAGAACAGCTGCTCTTGGGTTGATTTCAATTTATTTATTCATTTTTCTCTCTTTTCTTCGTGATCTCTGCTCTTCTCTCTTATTTTATTCCTCAACGAACACAAATAAAACGAAAACATGAAATCGAAACAATAATCCCAACTTATTGACTGTATACTCAACTAGTTACAACATTTTAGTCGCTCTCCGTGATAGGCTACTGATGTTTGTTCACTGTATCGTCACGTCGTTTATAAACTTACATTGACATTAATTGGAAAGCGACAGAAATGCTACCACTGGTTGCAACATTAAGTTTATTATGATTGATTGACTATAATGTGGTTTAGCATCAATTGACATCCGTTGAAAAGTAAGGATAAAATCACAACAGTTAGTCCTACCGCTACTATGTACGCTTCTGTATGTCAACAACATTAGTAATATACGAGGGTGTACAATTCGTGGGTTGATGAGCACCTCAGGAAAACCGCTGTTTTACCACTTTTTGGCTTGCTTATTTTTTCATATTTTTCTTGCTTATTGTTCAATTGCTTAAAATGTCACTACTTTGCGGCCTAATAATGTTTAAATACGGAACGCATTCCCCAAATAAAATGAAATTTAGTGTCAATAGAAATACTATTGCATTAAAATGACGCGAAAACAAAAACTATTGTCTCAAACTTCCTCAATGATGGTGCTGACTGTTGATTTTGAATAACTAGACGCAGTTTTTGCCGTCAATATTATCCGAACAGCAGCCAAAATTTGGCAAATGTTTGTTTTACAGGTTGGTATTGGAGACTATGGATGTGCAAAGATATAATGTGCATAATGATACGATCGCATTATGTTTTTACGTACAGGGTCAGGTAGGGGGAAATATGGCGGTCCACTTAGATTCTCACCACAAAACACCATCTAACATATAGGGAATTACTTCCTATATGTGTCCTTTATTATGAATTCCACTTTTTCCAAATGTGGCAGCAATCTTTTAATAGCCACGGTGCAAGTAAGTGGTATCAAATCTTGTAGCCGAGCATTGATTTTCTCATCGTCCATATATATGAGGATCAGCCACGTGTTACAAGTTGTTATGCAATATGACTGGTTCCGCCTGGGATAATTTGTTAAATGGCATCAGCACTGAACGCCTGACATGGTAAAACTCGTTAAAGGCGATGTTCGTAAGCATAACCTCCATTATCAACTTCAGCAAACATTTCACATCACGAATGTTCGATCTTATGCGAAAAGATCGAAAGTCAATAGCCTCCGTATTGGGCTGGAGCACCACTTCTCGCTTCTGCGACTCGATCATTCGCCAGATCCACACAGCAAGAATTAAAGTAACAGTTTCTTTTGTTCTTCCGACGAGTCACACAATATGCAGGGAACTGTTTTATCGCACTCTTTTATCTTCGGTGGTTCGAAATAGCAATCTTTCTCACAATTATCACATTAATTTGTTCAAACCAAACAAGATACAAATTTTTTTAAGAGTCACCGAAAAACATGTTGTTTCTTAAATTTATTTTTGAAAAATTTCGGGGAGGGCTTTAGCCCCCTAGCCCCCCCCCCCCCTCTGGCTACGTGCCTGTGCTTGGCGTTGCTGGAGACAGACATTCGGGATCAGACGAACCCGGTTCCGTGGCTTGGACAACTGTACTAGTGAAACGGTGCCAGCACGGGTAACATCTATTGGACGGTTATTCTGACCATCCGAGTTGAGGTGCCAGGGTACAGAACTAGCAGCCGTCGAAACCGGAGCCAAAAATTATCGAAAGATGGTCACCAGGTATAGCAATAACGTGAAGATATTCACCGAGAGCTCCAACATCAGTGATGAGGTTGGGAATGGATTAGGCGGAATAGCGGAATGGCTTTCCTTCTGCCTATCCACGGCTTTTATCACCTATTTTTAATGGGTAATTCATCGACCGTGCTATCTTTGAAACTTACCTTGGTTATGCAACTAATTTTCTCCGATCTAATTTTATTTCAAACAACTAAGTAGTCTCCTGTTTATTATATTCAAAATTTGACATATTTATTCGCATGTAATTTGAAATGTTATTTGATTTGATGGCATTGAAAGGGAACACTTATCCACCGAGTAATTCCAATCGAGCAGACATTTCTTCGGAATAAGCAAACAACATTTAATGTGCGTGGGGAATACGCATGGTCTTGTCCGAGTAGAATGATGACTGTTTAATCATATAGGAGGATTGAGAATCGAAAACCAAATACCAATGTGTTATTGTCATATTCATTGGTTTACTTTAACCCAATAAATCGTCAATCAATTATAAAAATTGTTCCCATAGTATTGTGTACGTCCCTATACTTTGGAGAAGTACATACACTACATTGTTTAATGATTATTGTCATGTTAAATATATTTCTTCATGTGTATTAAAATAATACAGCTTGATTATAGACGGAAAAGTGAACAAAACCAGGAGTCCCTTCGCAATTTCTTGCATTTACGCCATTTTATGGGCACATTGTTGTTAAATTAACTTCTTTTCGTTATTATTGTCTCCAATCTTATTCTAGTAAATAGTAAGAAAACTCGCGTGCACGTCCTCGGTTGTATATTTGACTAAATAGTTGGTCGTTTCAGATATTTCGGTGGTGCTTGTTTTATGCCGATTAAAATGCCCTTCGGTTACCATAACAACGCGCGCGAGTAATGAAAATATGAGAATCCATACTTTATTTTTTTTTTTTGCGAAGAAAGAAACCAATTCAGAATTGTTATTTCATTTCTTATAATAACAATAGTAAAGTTAATACACGATAAATAATACCTGTATTACAAATTCTTTAATGTATAGTCATAAGCATATCTATTTCAAAAACGTCTCGAGATTGTGAAGGTTTCGTTTTTCCTTATATTGTATTGTTCTTGGAATGTCTTGTATAACCCGAATAAAAAAAAAACAACACTGCCGACTATCGCCTGTCGGGAGCCTTTTTCTTATACTAAGTTACATTTTTTACAAACCGAATCTATGCAAATTATTTGAACAAACTTATATACTTATTTTCAAGCTATCAATCCACAATCAGACAATGAACTGTTTGTTCGAATAATTAAGAAACGAAGTCAAAGTTCCCATTTCAAGCAATTATCTCTTTGAAATAAGAACAAACACGTTCAACGGAGGAGAGGTGTGTAACCATAACGCTGGTGGAGAAATAGGAACCAGTAAACGGTACGGTACGACAGCACGAATAAAACGGCACCAACCACAAAGCTTGTCAAGTTTCAATGCAGTCGAGAGAGATTCTGTTTATGTTTCATAATAAAAGAATTTAATTATTTTCTTTGTGTGGGAGAATGCAAAAACTGGCGATTTCGTGATGTTAGCGGTGCAGCATTTCAGTGAAAAAATTGGCACCAAAATGCTAGAATTTAATTTATATTTGCTTTTTTGTATGAGCTGAAATTGTGCTTGAACATCGAAAATGCCGTTTTTGTTCCCTGGTGAAGGTGTTGTTGACAGATGTCGTTTCACTCTAGTAATTATGCTCATTGAATATTTACAGCAAAGCTTTAGCAGCTGTACGATTGCAAGCAGACTGGTGCCATCTTGAAGCCCTTTAGAGTTTCAGCACCGTCTCGCCATCGAATGATGATGCATTGAGCTGGTATTTACTGGAAGTGGAATGCCTACGCGAATTTTACCAAATTGTTCCATTATACCATCCTTGCTTCGAGGTATTTTAAACCATTTTTTTGCATTCCTATATTTATTTTAATGCAGTTACCTTACAGACTTCACGTCGATAACAAATCGCAATTTCATTGATTGATTATCTAATGCCTATATACCTAAATGTATATATTTAAACCGTGTAAATATACATGCTGATTAGGTTTTACCACTATTTTTCTGTGAAGCAAACAATTACCGGCTACCATATATAGCTCAAAACAGTCTAATTGCTAGCGTGTGAATCAGGCAAAGCAATTAGTAAATTTATTGTTGGTAAAATAATCCACCACAGCCAACCACGAAAACATAAACCTAGTTTATTTATTCTAGTTTTCAACAATAAATCAAATTAAGTTTCGGCTAGCATAATTCATGACAAAAAAAATATTTCGAAACAGCGGTTGTTTTCTATCTTCCAGAGGGTCCGCTTGAATTGGCAATTACTAGCACGATCCGAGTAACAATAACTTTTGATCCACAAGAAGCCATTTCGTCTCACAAAATGACCAGCTTTATCTGAAAATGCAGCTTGAAACGATTCGCTAGCCACCAGCTTCAGCATAGAGGAGATGCTGTGAGATGGATGCATATCAAGATCATTCCTGAATCCTGTACCTTGGTAGTGCCATGCTGCTGCTGCTTCAGCTGCAGCACACAGTCAGTGTGGTCTCATGTGTCCGCTGCATATTTTTTCCCCCACTTTTGCTGTTTGATATCTCCCAAAAGCACTGAGATGATCCATTCATGTTTGCGGCCGGTGCTTTTGCTTTTGCTGCTGCTGATGATGATGATTGTGGCTGGCAGCAAACAGCATGTTTCTCGTTAAGTTCGTCATTGTTGCAGGTTGTTATGTTCCAACAGCAGCAGCAGCAGCGTTGCGGCCTTGGGATGGTGACACTGAACGACGGTGTCCGACGGTACTTTTCTGGTTCGTGTTCGCAGAAAAACTAGCAAAGCTTGCAAAAGGCGTCCTCCATTCATGCCCGTGCTTCTGCTGCTGCTGCTGTGGATTTGCTTCGATGCACACACACAGTCAACACGCCATCATCCTTGCGACCCTAGGAGCCGGAGAGTATACTAACCCCTTTCAGGTTTGATTGGATGGCCAGGGACAAGCCGTGCATATGTGCCACGTCAGTCATTCTCCGAAATTCGTTTTATCGTCATCTTTTTACCACAGTCCCAATTCCGTCATCAACAATAATCAACAAAAATATGCGGTTTCCCGTCGCGCGCGCTCTCGCTTCGGTGTGTGGCCGGATTGTTGTTTTGGCATGCACTACTTTTTGCGTGATGGTTTCCAGCAGGAGGTTTTTTTTTCTTCTTGTCCCGCCGAAGCTGCTTCACCTGGGCTGGGAAACTTTGTCGGAATTGTTTTTTGTTCGGTCGTGTACTGCCTTCACAATTTCGTGCGGCTGATTGTCGTCTGACAAGGAAAATTGAAGCGGAAATGGAGGCGGCTTACCGCTGTGCTCTTGATTGCAGAACTTTTATTTTTCGGGTACAGAAGATGAAGCATTAATTCTGTAAATGATCTGGTTCAAGTCACAGTAATTGAGAGAAAAATGATTTAGGTTTATAACACATGGTGGCTTAATGCCAGTGTTAACATTGGTTCATTCTAACAGCTATACTTTGAAAAAGGGAAAAGCCCTTAAAATGCAAGAATGTATTTTACCAAAAAAGCAATTTGCATTACCTGCCAATATCTTATAGAGTAGAATTTGAAAACAAACCCAAAAGCCTTCGGAATCACAAATGAGTATAGCATGAAATTTGAATTACCCACTCTGACGTCCTTTGACGGTTTGAAAGTATTTATCTCGGTTCCCATTTGTTACCTGTTCCGTAATTGATTTCTTTAAAAAAAACTGACCATTCAATAAACTTCTAAAAACACAGTAACGTTCCTCTTCGTTCGCCCATTAGATCTATTCCTATTACTACAACTGCTCTTGTCATCAAAGCATATTCTAAAATCAAATCATTATCGAAGGCCGGGCCCACTTGCATACCGGCATGGCTGAAGAAATACCTAACAACATCTTTTAAGGTTAGTGAATCTTTTCCGATTCTTGTAAGAAAGGCTATCAGCTATCCTCCTACTATTTAAAAACTACAAAGAACAGCTAGATGAGGTTGTCGGAACTGTTAACAAACAACTAGACTATTGAATGTAAAACGTTTTAGTTGTAATTTTGTTTAATTTAGTAGTACATTTTTTTGAATATTTTGATGGGCCTGAATAGAGCTTTTTCCATTAGAAAGAAAAAACATGTAAAGACGTAATTGAAGTTGAAAAAAGAGACCGCTATATTGAATATATAGATCTGAACGGAAGTACCCCTCTGTCGCTACATCATCGCACTATGGGGAAACATGTGGACAAAAAACAAAAATTGCATCAGCTCCTATTTAATTCAATTCTATACTGAATGTTTATATAAACTCCTGCTAAGAAATTCCCAGAGCATCTTGGATTTTTTTGATTTACCATGTAATATAGATGACTAAAAATAAAAATTAATAAAATTTTTATATTTATATGTGTGTTCTCTCGACTGTTTGTATCATTTTTAATTAAGCATATGTTCTGTAAAACGTGAATAAAGTTCCAAGAGTTCTGGAACAATCACGTTTTTACGTTACGAAAACAGCACCATGAACAAAATTCATGTGTTTTATGATTATGTTCCATATTCAGTCAGTAACGCCTAAATAACGCTTTCATCTGTGAAGATATTTGTTTTTTTTTTTCGTAAACTTCAGTCACGGTTATTCAAAGCATTTGTAAAACATATTTACTCGTGAACTATTTCACGAAATACGGAATTCATGAATCCTTTCAATCATCTTCATAGTCGATTCAATATACGTGCTCGTGAAATAGTTTACAAAATCTCACAATGTTATTCATATATAGTGTAAGTAGGGGTTTGCCCACTACTCGGGCTCCGATTGCCCGGCAAACCCTTCCTTTCAGAGCGGCCTTGGTGCCTCTACAGAAATTTCGGATTTTCGTATGCAAACAAACAAAAAAAGTAAACAAACAAATAAATTTCTTTTACTGTGTATACTCCCTCAACTCTTCACTGTGTTTCTTATGGTCCGCTGCTGCTGACGATCGCGGAAGTCGGACGGTTTCTTCCGACCGGCCGGGACTACAACAGCCACGTTCTCCTGTGGACGTTAGCTGTTTCGGCCGCGGTCCTTAACAATTAGCCAGGGAGGTGAGCTTCGCTCATTTGTCGGAACCTCCCTAGCGACGGTGGTGACGAATCATCGGAATCTTTACTCGCCGCAAAGAATCCCGGAAGACACCGTAGTGTTTTTCCCAGGCAAGACCGTTGCCTTACCTGCTTCCTTCTTCTTGGCTATTAGCTGTAGAGGAGAGCAACGCTCGTTCGATTTGCGATTAGCCGGGAAGCGAAAACCCCTTTACAACTAGCTTCCCCCGATGGCGATCCTGCACCACTGAAACATTTCACCGAACCACGGGCCGGCACTTAAGACGGGAATCACTTCCGTCACACACGCGTACTTCACTCACAAGCTTTTGTGGCCGTGGTCTATAACCGTTGTTCGTCACTTTCTAAAATTTTACGATGGCCGACTTCTTCACTCCACAAACACAAACACTAAAAACCTGATTTGATCCACCTAGTGGTACACTACTAGGTACCTTTCTCATTTATCAAAGCTATGATTTCATAGTTGGTTACGTTCAATATGACATAGTGGAAATATTTATTGAATTCTTCACTTGATATAGGGTAATTTCGGGAGAGATGCCGCGACGAGTGTGATGCCGCACACTCTATATCTCGTATATAGGGTTACTTTCATACGGTAAAATGATATTGTGAGTTTGTTTTTCGAAGAATTATAACACTGGAGATGTAATATAATTCTTTTTATTAACTCACGAAAATTTTATTAATGATTATGTGCGTCCAGTTGCATCACGGAGTGCCGAAAATTTTTCAGTAACACGCTAAAATTTAGTTTTTTTAAATTGTTTGATTTTTTGGTAAATCATGTATCGGTTGAATAGCTGGGACCTTTTAGAAGGTAAACTGATCATGAGCATGGTCATCCATATTTTCAGAGGAAAATGTCTATATATTTAAACGGGCGATATGGATCTAAGTATTAGTTACTATGGTTTATTCATTAAAGTTTCAGGTACTTATTTTAGCGAAAGATTTGATTTGTAGTGATGTCAATATTGGGATAAAAACGAAAATCTCAACGAATTGATACTTTTTCAAAATAAATCTTTGAAGAACAAACCGAAGTTATATAAATTCACTGTTAGGAAAAACAACCAAACACTGCCTTTATGGAACCCCTACCAACACATAGATATTAGGGTGTCCCAAAATGACATCATGTTAAAAAAGTCATCGGGCTCACTTCCTAAATGAGAGGTTAGGGTATCAGGACCACTTTCTTCTTCGGAGTGAATTTGTTAAAACGCTCCCTACTAGTGGCGAATTTTGATTTTTTGTAAAATGGGCCGATTTTGGGTAAAATTTCAAATTCATGTTTGTTGAAGTGCTCCTGAACTGTATTAGATTTTTTCAGTATTTTTTTTATTTTTCTGGAGATCCAAATAGAGAAGTTTGGTTAGTTAGTTTGTACAAATTGTGGATTATAAGAGCGGTAGAGCCTTTAAAACTTGGTAAAAAGTTTAATTTTTGGTGTTTTTCATTAGTTTTTCTTCAAAACTAGGTATCTACAAAATTTTAAAAGTATAGGAAACACTTCAAATAGTTGAGCCAAATATAGGGGCGTATTTTTGCTGAAGAAAGTGTATAGCTACGGCTAATAGGGTATGAGTTATTTAAGTTTTATTCATAAAAAATAACACTGTTCTACAAAATAAAACAATTTCAGTGTGCTTAGTCCGCATTTTGTTTTTCGCAAAATAGGAGGAAAATGATGAAAAATGGCGTTTTCTGCTTGTCTCTACAACATCAGAATCGGTTTTTATGAGCATTTTTAAAAATCATTTAGTATATTAATAACCAACTAGTGGGGTTGAAAATCATGAAAATTAAACAAATATGTCGAGTTAGTGGCATGTTATGGCGTATATTTGTATGCCGAATTGGTTAACGTATTCAGATTTTGTATATAAAGTCTCATTTCCATGTTAAGTACCTTAGAGTGAAAAAAAAATACAGAAGGGTGGGGTGAATGGTAAAAAACTGATCTTTACGTTTTTGATCACGCAATTCCGAAACAGTCAATTTTGAAGGGCTTTGTATTTTCGAAAAAGTTTTACAACAGAATACAGCGCATCTTCTAGTACAATAATTAATTATGGAGTAATTATGGAGAATTAACTTTTCAGAAAATAATTAAAGATTTGGCATCATTAGTAAAGTTATCATTATTTTTATAATTGATGGTACAACAATACATAAAATTCTCATTAAACCCGATTTTGACGCACTAAAGGCAAACAGAAGACGCCGATATAAATCATTTTCCTTCTATTTTCCAAAAAAACAATATGTGGTCTAAGCATATTTGAATTGTTTTGTTTTTATGAACATTATTATTTTTGATGAATTGCTAAAAATGTCGAAGGTTATATAACAAAAACTTATATAACTCATAACGAGAGCTAAAAATATTTTTGTTCACCATTTTTCAGTTTGTGACCACGGTGCGGCATCTCTCCCGCAATGACCTTTTTTATAAAATGTTCGTTGGAAATTTGATGAATTTTTTTTCATGATACAAACCATTTCACGGTATTTTAGAAACTTGTAGCAAATGATAAAAATGATTTCATCACTTATTGAATGGTTTACATTGATGCAGGATCGATTTTTAGAAATGTGCGGCATCTCTCCGCAAATTACCCTATATCAGTGCACGACAGCCACGAACCTGATGGGCCACATGTCGACTCTGACACACATTTTTTTATTAAGCTTTATTTGACACGGCTCAGTGCGTTAGCACAACTGAGCCGTGGATCTTTTAAGTTTTTACAATATAAGTAAAAAAAATTAAGAATGTCTGTCTGCCAGATCTTGTTGACGCAGTTTGCTGCTGTGTGTTGAGATCCTTTTCCTTGGCGGTGAAGCCGCTTGTCGGTCATTCAGTCTGCCTTCTCTCGCGTTATCGTTCCCGTTCATGTCATCATCGGTACTGCTTTCTTGCTGTTCGTGATCAGATGTTCTTATTTGTTTCTTGTTCTTACGGGTCGCTGTTGTAAATCCGTCTTCATCGGAATTTGTTTCTTTGTTGGCGATGCTAGTTGTTGGTTTAGGAGCGGTTGTCGTGGTCGTTGTACCTGTATTATTGGTTAATCGGATCGTTGTTTTTGGTATATCTGTAAGCGTCGGTGGCAGCTTGTTAGAGTTGGCTGTATTAGATGAGTTTTGACTAGTTGCTTCGGCGCATGTTTTTCCATAGTGGGCTCTATGGTTACAGAATTGGCATGTTGGGGTCTGCCCGGGATATGTGATTAGCGTTGTTTGCTTATAGGTGACGCCGTCCCTCGGTGATTTGCATTCGATAGTCATGTAAGAACGCCGTCGGAAATGCCGGTGAAAAAAAATTTCCAGGTGTCATTCGTAATAGATTCTACTTCTCCATATTGCGATCCGATTGATTTAATCATCCCTAGTGCGCGGGGCCAAATCATGGATACGCACGTTCACCATGTCGTTTTCCATATGCGCGGGGATCAGGTGAATCAGGTGCTATTTAATTCGACCTCGTGTTGCATGTTGTTTTTTTTTGCAATAAAGTTTTCTGTTTGTGCTAAGCTTCTAAACGTGATCGAAACACAGTTTTTACGTGGTGTAACTGAATGCACGTAACTTTAGCGAGATTAAGCTCCATTTTAACCTTAACTAACTGTTCCACTTCCTGAACTGTAGGTCTAACACGAGTTTTATTAAAGTCGATCGAAATCGTGTTATCCCGCAGCACCGGCCTTTTTGTTTTATTTGGCAAACTCATTTCACTCCACAGCCGGGGGCTACTATACAATTTGTAAGTGCATTAATATAGAACAAAAACTGGCTTGATTCACTGGTGCCTATAGGTCAGTGAAAATTGGTTCAGTCATCGTAGAAGTTTAGTTATGCAATATGTCCGAAACTCAGGACTTGGAATTATCGATAGTGGACAATTTATTCCAAGAATTTGGTTCACCATCAGTGTTCTCGGCCAGCGAATCGAAGTAATTTGATGTTCATTTTCCCTAGATTTTCAATCTATGAGGTATTACGTATTATTATCATTTTACGAGAAATTTCTATTTGACCGCAATAACCAAGCTGTAACTCCGGAACCAAAAGTCCCATTTAAATATATATTACATTATTCGGACAGCATGGTGTTACCAGTTTATAAGGAAATTTTCTGTGTGACCGTACTCTTCAGCCCGTAACTCCCGAACTGCAAGTCGGTTCAAATTAAAATTCAATATCAGCTTATGGGAGCGTTATGTTGTTCCTTTGAAACTAAGTTTGTGCAAATCGGCTCAGCCATCTCTAAGAAAATTGAGAGACATTATTTGACACACACATACACACATAGAGGAACATGGGGAGACGTGACCAGGTTTTCGGATAAACTTGCATAAATCTAAGTTTCCAGTCGTTCCAATGTCATTGAGATATAATAATCAAAGGTATTGTACGTGTTCATGATTTTTTGCAGAATTTTTAATTTACTTTTTCAAAAGTTATAAAAGTTTTTCTGTGATCATTTTTTTTGGTCAAGTCTCCCCACTGCGGGGAGACTTGACCAAGAGAATTTTGAAAAATCAGATCGAAAAGTCATGACATAAAACATACTGTAATCCTTTTCTTTCATTTTGTCGAGATCCTTGGGTATCAATAAAAAATATAAAAGGGTTGCATTTCATGAATTTCGACTGTTTTTAATTCATTTTCTTTTAAGGATTAACGGTACTGATTATATTGCATGTTCACACGTCACGAAATCAGCAATATTACTGCTAATTTTGTCTACTAGTACTAAAAGATATATACTGATGTTTGATGTGGGATTTTTTTTATGACGTGATTAACATTAACAGTAGGTACCACAGTATAGTAAATATTCGAAATTTTTTATCTCTCTGCAGCGTATTTCCACTTGGTCATGTGTCCCCTTTAAATCTCGGTCAAGTCTCCCCTACATTAGTTATTGCGTTCAATATCGTGTAAATTTTAGTAATAACTATTTCAATGTTCCGATTTATATAAAATCATTTCACTAGTTCATAAAGAATAAAATAACGTATGAGTACTCTGAAAGTAATTATTAGTCGAGTAGATATGTCCATACAAACTTTAATAAATTATTACATCATTTAACTCAAATTTATTAATTATGGAATATTTTCTATAAGTTAAGGATGTTCCATTCCAAAGCTTTAAAATTACCTTAAGGGACCGAAACTAGCATAAAAATATTTTTGAAAAAATTTTAGGAGCCTAATAGAACACGTCATAGCCAATAACAGAATTCTACGCTTGGTCAAGTCTCCACATGTTCCTCTACATACATACATGCATAAACAAATATATACACAGACATTTTGCGATTTCGACGAACGGAATCGAATGGTATAAGAGACTTGTCCCTAATGGCCTCGGTTAGAAATTCCGACCGATTGCATAACCTTTCTGTTCGATAGGATGGGATACGAAGGCTTTCTTATTGACCCGTGGCCAATTTAGTCAAATCTGTGTCCTGCTTGGACCTTTTAACCGACCAAAAACTAAGTTCAACATGAACTATTCTTAATTATGATTAGGGTTCCACTTGTACGGTCGCGCGCGAGGAAAAGAAAACGATCTTGTTTGATTCGATTATCGTTTATTACTGCCTGTCCTCATCATCATTAGCCCTTTTATCTGTCCGCTACACTACCCGTGATACAATTGGTAATCTGTGTATCTCCTTTACTCATGTGTTATCACATACTGTACTGTTTTAGCATATAGGTTTCACAATTTTTAGAATACTTTCAAATTCCTTAGGGTAAGTTGCATGTAGTGGCCTAGGTTAAGTTTTAATTTAATTTTAGTTTTATGTTTAAGTTCATGAGTTTAGATTAAGTTAAATTTCATTATAAGTATAAAGATTTTCTACCTCGCCCTATCACTTTCTATACGAGAAAGACAAAAAGGTGCGAAATCAGCAGACCCAAAAAAGGGGGAACCCCTCACCGCATACCCCTAGCTACGCCCCTGTTAAAAAAACAGAACATCTCTAAAAGTGAAAAAAATTGGCCTGGACTAGGTTGACGATTTTGGCCTGGACTAGGTTGAAAGCTTGCATAGCCTTGCTATATGAGAAATATATGTGTCCATTTTTGTCAAAATTTATATAATGTGTCCTTCTTTGTCAAATTTTTTTTTTCGAGATTACATCAAATGACAACGTTTCATTTATTTTAAAGTCGACATCAAAAATACAAATTCGATTTTGAAATTTTCCTTTACTCCCCATTTGATCATTTTTCAGTTCAGTTTATATGGGAATTTGCTGTGAGACCGCACTCTGCAACCAGTAACTCCGAAACCGGAAGTCCAATCAACAAAAAAAACAAAAGCAGCCGATGGGAAGGTTGTGCCTTTCATTTGAGACTAATCTTGTGCAAATCTGTCCAGCCATCTCTGAGAAACAAAGGTGGTATTTTTCCTACATACAGACATTCACACACATTCACACACAGACGTTTTCCGATCTCGACGAATTTATTTGAATGGTATATGGCACTTGCCCTCCGGGCCGGGATTAAGTTTCCGATTTTCAGAGTGATTGCATAACCTTTCTATGTGAAAAAGGCAAATAATACAAAAATCAATCAAATAAACAGAACAAAGTCAATTGTTAAAAAATATCATCGAGAAAAACGAAAACAAAAACAAACATGTCATTCTTGGATCATTTATTAGCGTCCAGAACTCATGTGAAGTAGGCACACAACAGTTGTTCAATTTCTGGCACCTACTCTTCAAGACCATTCCAAAGATACCAGTAAAGATTGGGTTATATCGATTTCATTAAACCGAAAGTCGCCATCTTGGATTTCAAAATGGCGTCAAAAATATTTTTCTGGCAGCTACTCGTCAAGTCCGTTCCGAAAATATCCATATTGTTGAGGTGCGAGCCATAAGGAGTCTTCCAGACCCGTCTCTTCCATCTTTCCGAAAATCTTCAAAGTCTTTTGCATTCAAAGGACTTGGAATATTTTTTGCAAAAACTGCGTTAATTGGAAAATCCGCGTAAAAAAACCTGAGTGTATAGGCTAAAAACTTAGGCCGGGAATAGGTTTACGATTATCAAAGTGATTGCATAGCCTTTCTATATGAGAGAGGCAAAAATGTGCCAAAGTCCAAAAAAGTCAATCTTCGTCAAATTTTTTTCGAGATTACATCAAATTTTGAGTCATTTGGCATCAAAAATACAAATTTGATTTTGAAATTGTTTTTACTACCCCCTTGCAGCATTTTCTGATCAGTTTATATGGGGATTTTCAGAACCCGTAGTCCAATCAATAAAAAATCAATAGCAGCCGATGGGAAGGTTGTACCTTTTATTAGAGGCTAAGTTTGTGCAAATCTGTCTAGCCATCTCGGTGAAATAGAGGTGACATTTTTTTCCACATACACATACACACAGACATTTTCCGATCTCGACGAACTGAATCGAATAGCATATGACTCTCGGCCCTCCGGACCGGGATTAGGTTGATAATTTTCAGAGTGAACCTTTCTATACGAGAAACATCGTTGCAGCTGTCTTGATGCCCGCAATCGGATGATCTTTTTGCTTCTTACACTTACGGTTGGCCAGTGTGAACCCACCGCCATTGTTTTCCTTACCGATGATGCTTACACTTGATTTTGAGGTACTAGATGCTGTAGTGATACCAGTTCGTGAAATTTTAAACGTAAAATATAGAAGCTCGGCAACATGATGACGCTGTGCGCCTCTATTAGATTGGGTTACAATATTTCGTGTCACAATACTGATAAGTGCTTTCTAAAAGGAAAAGGAGCACTGGAGGAAATTTCGTGTTACCATGAAGGGTATTAGAGTGTTGCTTCTTTGTACGTATAAAAATCAAGGTAATACTCGAACACACATGTTCTACTTACATAGGCTACAATCACATCGACTGCTAGAAAACAATCATCCATAGTTTGTATTTCTATGGTATTTCTATAAAATAAAGTGTATGTATAAAGTTGTATAAAGTTATGGTATTTCTATAAAATTCAAAAGAATTTGAATTTGCACTTTTGAAATACGATTATTGAACAAAAACTGCATTATTATCAATGATGCGATAGATTATGCTGTATCTGACAGTAGCAAATTTCACCTTCCGAAATTATTGTTAAACTACTAGAACAAACCAAACAAGTTGGCTCAGAATCGCGAATATGAGTCAAAAAAGAATTCATTTTGGACATGAGACCATTATGCCAATTTCACGATTTGCGAAGCTTTCTTTATGTCATTCAACGCAGAACGGACAACGCCTATCATGCGAAGCAATCGTCGGTGCGGAGCAATACTTTGACTTCTGTACCACATATCGAAGGACCAATAATCAAGTACATTGTCAAAACTGCAAAACATTATGTGTTCATATTTAAGTAATATACCGTGCGTTCACAATTAGGTTTAATTTGAAGGAGACCCCCGGTAGGTTGTGTAGGAATTTTCCTTCAAGGTATCCTGCTTCCACTTCTACTTGGAGTTTTTTTTTGTGAAATGCGCGTATTTACTATACCAAAAAGATTAAAAATGCGTCCATAAACTCCAATTACAGCACACGAAAACTCCCTAATATGAAGCACAAACAATGTAATGCACCTAATGGAAATGTAAAACATTTCCCTCCCACTAAAAGCCAGTTCCAAATGATAATGTAGTGCCAACTAGAAACGCATCGTCTATCACGCTACGCATCCCAAAGCCCCAACGCATCCGTTTCAAGTATCTCGAAATGCGGAGGATGTACTTTAAAGTATATGAGTGTCACTCATCTTGCTCTAAGCAACAAAGTCTCCGACAACAGCACATAAATCGAGTACTTTCAAGCGCCCAGTACCCCAGCAGTATTCGAGAGCTTTGCAGCTTCAACTTCAGCCAATCGGCCGCCGCCCGGGGTACAGCGCGCTGAACTTCTCTCGGCTTGCTTCCGGCAATGATTATTGTAATGAAACTCGAGTCTTCTTAGCCCAGACATATGTTCTAGGCTTTCCGCACATTCTGCCTTTGTGCAGCACATACACAAAAGCGGTGTAAATCGTACTTTATCCGGACGGGAAGCCCGAACAGTTGCGGCCCCCCTCTACATTGACGACGATAACGAACGCGCTGAAGCAGCTTGACTAACATTCTGTTTGCTGAACTCTTTCCGTCTCCGGACTATGTAGTGTTGTACGTATAACCGCATTCAACTTGCCCGTTGGCGCTGTAAATCTGATTCATATACACATACACATGCACATACACAGCCATACCCTATGGTCTGTAGTTTGATTCTGTTTGAGTCGTCCCCACACTTGAAGCAACTACGGATGGATGATGGTGATCATTTCACGATGGTGGTGACTATACCGAGGATACATGTCGTTTCGTTATACACTTGCCTGATTATGTTGAATTTAATTACAAATTTTAATCCGAATAACATTTTCTATTAAAATTTATTCATTACGAAGCGACGCTCCCGACAAGTTGTGCAGTGAAATAAGTTGGCAACGAACGGTGGCATCCTTCAGAGCAGCGAGCAGCGACTGGAAGCAACCAACATTCTAATCCATTGAATTTATTATGGCGGAGACGTGCTCCTGCAGCTGCTCGGGTTTGCTAAGTGGGACCTGTTGAAGTGTTGTGTAGTTTGCGTACCTATCTCAGGTTGTGCTGAATATAAAAGAGCTTGTTACTATTTTTTATATGAACACATAGGATGGACTTCTTGATTTACGCACAGATTTATGGTTTGATAGGGCTGAATTTTCAGAATTGAAATTCGGTTATTCTCGTTAGCCTAATGATTTGAAATTTTTTGCTGCGAATGCACACGGAAAAAAATTGTTCCTAAAATCTTCAATAAAGTGCCATGAATTCTGGAACAACCACGTTTTTACGTTACGGAAACAGGACCATGAACAAAAATCATGGCGTTTATAATTATGCTCAATTTCCCTTCAGTAAAGCTTTTATTACTTTTTTTTCCCTTTTTTATTAACGACTTATAATGAGTCAATCTTTTTCCTTTTTCATATTGTAACGACATATAATTAGCAAGGGACTGGAAGGTGAAGTATTTTTCAAATATTAAGAGCCATAGTACTCAAGGGAGAGCAAGGATTTGAAGTAAGAAAGTTTAGAAAAGCGTCGAGTAGGGTCAATGGACAAGCTTAGAGTTTCCCGGTTACTTAGCTTTTTGTCTTCTGCAGCGCGGGAGTCAGGATCTTTTGGCATTAAATGCGAATCACCTGAGTCTGCGGCATGTCCGGACAAGCGTAAAGTCAATTTAGTGACTTATGCTGTCGGAGCCGACAGTTATTAGTGAAAATATTTGTTTCTGTTTTGTGAACTTAAGTCATGCTTTCCGCAATGTCATTGCTAAATCGATTTTCCATACATGAACTAGCACACAACATTAAGAACACGATTCATAAAACCAAAGGTTGGCTTATGATGTTATTCATAGATTTAGAATCATTAGTTCACAGAATCAAAACAGTCTGGATATTTTCTCGTGAAGTATTTCACGAAACGCGGAATTTTATTTATGAATCTATACAATCCTCGTGAACTAATTCATGATTCTTATTATATTAGTCACGATCGAATATCCGTGCACGCGAATTAGTTCACAAAATCATCAAATGTTATTCATGTATTCGTGAACTGGTTCATAATTCCTGATTAATAGCCACGATTTATCATTCGTGGTCGTGAAATAGTTCACGAAATCATATTAAATATTATTCATGCATTTATGAACTGACACACAACAGTCACAATTTACCATTTTTCATGGAAACTATTTCACAAAATCTAGAGTAGGGTAAGGTGTGGCAAATCCGACCGAGTGGGTAAACCCGACTCCCCTCTGTTATCGAAAATCGGAAGCACTTCGCAAGCTAATATCAGTGTTGTGTAGAAAATCGAAAATAACCATAATGGTGGTATAACTGCATTTTATTAGTCTACATTGATATGCTCAAAAGAAAACAGCGTATTTTTACAACTTTTGCTTTGATTTTTATGCATAATTGACTACAAGATTCTTCTAATAGTTAAGGTGATTGCATAAAAAAGGTAAGTGGATTTAAATTCTTTGATTGAAGTTCTACAAAGTTCCTAGTTTAATTTGGTTCATTTTTTTCAATTTTAATTTAATTGCGCTGCTGTAATGAAGAAGGAAAATCTGACGGTTTTTTTTGCTATGAAATTGTATAATTATAAAATTAAAATGTATTTTTATTATTTTTTTTGCACAATGGTTCGTAATTATAAAACAAAGACACAGAAACGTGATTAATGTAGTATTCGTCGAGCAGTTGCTGCGATGCAAATGGGAATATATTTACGTGGTGCTGCTCGCGATTTTGATATTCTGTGATTGACATTGAATTTCATTTTATTCACGTTACATTTCAATAACATAACATTCATTGATTTATTATTGAAAAACAATTGAATTTGGGTAATACCTGTACTAAATCAACCAAAAACATAGGCGGTCGGATTTACCCCACCATTTTTGAAAACAGCGAAAATGAGCTGTTTCGTAAATCGCTTGCATCTCAAAATTTTCGCAATATATGACAAAAATGCCATACATAGAAAGTTGCGCAGAAGTCTAACCTTTAGTTTGGTCTACTACAGAACTTGAAAGACACGACAACGATCTTTTCTGGTCAGATAACAACTCTCTAAACAAGTCAGACCAATTCGAAGGACATGGAGTTCCTGTATCCGTTGTATATGTAATGTATATGTCGTCGCTGTTGTGCTATCTTATGACAAGCACCATTTTTGCACATTTCGAGAAAAACGAATTTTTAAAGTTCGAGATTGAATATCATGAAACTTATAAATAGTAGAAACAATTCAGAGAAGACAATTGATGCTTCTACCTATTCTGTATTAATCTCTCAAATATTACGAAGATCGGTTGACTATGTTGCGAGTTTTCACTAAAAATGTAAACAAAAGTCGCACTCACACGTGTCATAGGTGTGTATTTATGAAAAAATGTATGACGTGTCATAATCGTGCATGGAAAATTTTCCATACAAATAAAGCATCAATTATTAACTTTTATTCATATATTTGGTTTAATTTGGTCAATAAACAATCAACAACAATAGATGCATTTTGAAGGAAAGGAGTCAGGGAATCTAGAAAAATAGTTATTTTTGGTTGCAGTGTTGCCAAATAGGCAATATTTCCAGTTTAATGCTAAAACTGCGTTTTTCTCCCAATACATGTATTTTTTTTTTTTTTGAAAATTACTATCCCATTGTGTTCCTAAGACATTTGTATACATAAAAGCAACTAAAACTTCATTATAACTTGAGCCAATCCCAAGATATAATGATTTGAAGCGAAAAACTCACTATTTCTAATCACTTTTGTCGATATATTTCAATAACCAAGCCAAATTTCAAAATTCTGAAAACGCCATCTTGTAGAGATTCGTTAGGCGAGTAATGTGGCACTTGTAACTCAGTTTACCCCGAAATGGCGTTTGTCATAAGATAGCACAACAGCGACGATGTCCTTTCGAAGAGGCACATACAGATGCTGCCCCCGTTGAAAACCCACCCGAATTACAGGCGATTGCTTCCACCACCACTCGATCAACCACCGTTCAACCGTCACGAGGAAACTCACAGAGACATCTTAAAATCTACTATCAGAAAGTGAGAGGACTACGCACAAAAATTGATGAGCTGTTCGTCGCTGCTTCAGATGTTAACCATGATGTTATTGTTTTGACCGAAGCGTGGCTCAATGATCAAATCAACTCGCTCCAATTATTAGGCTCATGCATCATATCGTAACGATCACGATTCTAATAATGCAGAGAAGAAACGTGGTGGTGTACTCATTGCAGTCTCCAACCGACTCTCATCCAAACACAAAAATGACACTCACAATCTCAAGCAACTCTGGGTAAATATACCCTATACTAATCTTTGTGTGGGTGTTGTATATATTCCCCCCGATTCCGCAAGTGATGTAGAAATTATTCAGAAGCACATAGACTCCTCACTTGACATCGCAACTTTCATTGAACCCAACACGGCACATCTACTATTTGGTGATTACAACCAACCTGGACTTCTTCGGAAGAGCACCCCCTCCGGGTATGCCTTCCCAAACCCTTCTGAGTCAACCTTTTCGAAGGGCGAGTACCATCTTACTGAACGGAATGTCTGTACTGAACATGCGACAAATGTCTACAGTGAATAATAGGCGAATTCGAATCCTGGACCTGCTGTTTATAAATAAAGAAGCTTCAATGAACTGCACTGTTTCAGAGGCACTTGAGCCTTTAGTTGCTGTAGACGCACATCATCCTCCCCTGCTAGTAACGCAGATTTGTCAACACCTGGTTCTCTATGACGATATGGAGGATGTCAGGGAGTTCAACTTTTCGAAGATATAATATAACATATAATCGCTTTCTCTACTCAAGACACGTAGCACAAACCCTATCCAACCTAAAACGAAACCCAAAACAGTTTTGGTCTTTTGTAAATGGGAGACGTGAAGAAAATGGGCTTCCTTCCAGTATGTTTCTCGTAAATGAAACGTCTAACACTCCCAGCGGCATCTGTAACTTGTTCGTAAAACATTTCTCGG
Source organism: Topomyia yanbarensis (assembly GCF_030247195.1). Taxonomy (NCBI): domain Eukaryota; kingdom Metazoa; phylum Arthropoda; class Insecta; order Diptera; family Culicidae; genus Topomyia; species Topomyia yanbarensis. The sequence continues at coordinate 427,108,053 of NC_080672.1, read as the reverse complement.
TGTGTTTAAAAACAAATCGGCTAACTCAACTCAGGTTGACTGTGGCCTTCAATATGTTCCTCGCGATGAAATCAATTGTGGAAACATTCTAGCCGCCACAAGCAAGTTAAAGTCCTCTACATCGGTGCGGCCATTATACTGAAAAAATGCGCAAGCGCATTGTGTACTCCTTTACGACTAATCTTCAACCAAACACTGACTGTCGCTGTCAGTGTTTCCCGTGTGTTGGAAAAAAAATCAGTAATGTTTCCCGTTTTTAAAAACGGTGATAAGCAAAATGTTGCGAACTATCGTGGCATAACCTCGCTCTGCGCTGAATCAAAGTTGTTTGAGATCCTAGTAGGAAATATGCTCTTTCGTGAGACCAAAGCATACATATCGAAGGACCAATATGGCTTTTTGCGGGCAGATCAACAACCACTAATCTAGCCCAATTTACATCGTACTGCATTAAAAATATCGAAGATGGATCACAAGTAGGCACTATATACACTGCCCATGATCGCATAGTTGTCCCGTTTTCTATGGAATTTCCTATCTTTACGGGACTGATAGGCAGTACACTGATCTTAAAGTTGCTTTTGATCGTGTAGACCACTCTCTTCTTCTGGCAAAGATCGAGCGGCTAGGCGCTCCATCAAATTTTACAGGGTGGCTTAAATCATACCTCGTAGATCATTCTCTGTCTATGTAGTTAGGAAGTAACGTGTCATATAGCTTCATAAGCTAGTCGGGTGTACCTCAAGGAAGCAATCTCGGACCGTTGCGTTTTTCTTTATTCTTCAATGACGTTTGCTATGTTATACCCCCAGGGTGCAAATTTGTATACGCTGATGATCTCAAACTTTTTCTTATTGTGCGGTCAATAGAGGACTGTATCGAACTTCAGCGACATCTAGATGCTCTGTAACTGGTGTAATCGCAACTTGTTAGCTCTTAATTTGTCCAAATGCTCTATAATATCTTTCACGCGCAGAAAAAATCCAATTCTCTGGAGCTACAACATCGCCGGTCAATTGCTAGAGACATTGTCAGTTATTAGAGACCTTGGTATACTTCTGGACTCGCAAGTGACATTCAGAAACCATTACTCTCACGTTACAGCACAGGCAAATAGAAACCTTGGCTTCATAATAAGAATCGCCAACGATTTTACTGATCCATATTGTCTGCGGGCACTGTATTTTTCACTTGTTTGGTCTGTCCTGGAAGCTTTCGCAGCCATTTGATGTCCTTATACGAACATTTGGACTAACAGAATTGAAGCAGTACAAGCAAGATTTCTCCGCTTTGCTCTTAGAACTTTGCCGTAGCGTAACCTAACAGATCTACCACCGTACATCGATCACTGTCGTCTGCTCGATATACAAACTCTGGCGAAAAGGCGAAATACATTCAGAGCGGTATTTGTTTGGAAAATATTGACTGGCTAAATGGGTCCCCAGATATTCTCTCGCAAATCAACATCAATGTACCCTTCAGAAACCTTAGATCACGTAACTTTTTAAGACTAGACTTTCAGCGCACCGAGTACGGTCAGAACGAACCCATAAGGGCGATGTGTAATGTTTTTTCATGTTTCTAGTGATATTTTCAAGAATAGACTTGGGAGATTGACTTAGCTTATAAGATTATGTTAAAATATTTCTGTAATATTATTGTATTGTTGTATACCATGTATGTAATTTCGTTAATTTTTAATGTGAGATCATTGTACTCAGGTGAAAAAACGTACGAAAGGATTATGGGTTTTTACGCGCATTCGAGGTCTGCTTCTGAAGTGAACCTTGAAATGGCCTTTTCCCATATAACAATAAAATTAAATTTCATGTAGACCAACACGGGTCAGATTAAAAATGAGAAAAACAAATAAATATATATATATAAAAAAGTAAATAAAAAAGTAATTAAATAAATAAAACGATTTCATCCTATGTAAAATGAGTATTTTACTGCGAAAACCATTTAATAGGTCGGATTTGCCCCACCTTTTTTGAGATTTATCCACCACTTTTGAGATTTACTTTGTATTTGAGATACCTGAGTTTTTTTTATCAAAATGAAAGAAGCTCAACATTTTATGAAACTCGTGGACATAGGAAAGCCAGGTTATACGAATTGCTTTCTCTTTCCAATTGTCATAAGTCAGTGAAACGAACGATCTGGCCGCGCACATGCAACGATTGAGAAACGATAATACTTACATCCAATATGTGATACCGGCGGAAATAGTTCGAAGGCCTTTGATCGGAACTATGACCGAGGGGGTGGGCGTAGCACATTGGTAAATCGATTGCCTTGTACGCAGCGCACCTGGGTTCGAGTCCCGACCCCGCACATAGGGTTAGAAATTTTTCATAAGAGATTTTTCTAACCCGAAGAGGCGAATGACCCTAAGGTTAAAACCTCTATAATTGAAATTAAAAAAAAAACTATGACCGGAATTGTCTGCAAAAAGATTAACACTGAGGGGCAGGCATTTGAATTGATCATCTCAGAAGTTTCAATTCCCGAACTACTTATGTGTAGTAACTATTCTGTATACGGAGCTATATTGCAGCATGGAGTGGTAGGACCAAGGTCGCTAAGAATGGTTCAGTTCACAAACAAGTATAGATCAATGTGAGGGCCAATATATCGTATTAGTTGACAAAACCTGTCACTGGACTTCGTCCCAATGCACATGAAACCATGGATTTTCAGTTTCTGTTTGCGTAAGATTTGAGAAGTTTTCGTCTTTTTTCTAATACATACTTTTAAGACCAGATTTAGGCCATTCAATAAACAAAAAGGTCCATTTCTCACTGGCGAACATCAATGGCAGAAATTCCTATACGAAATCACAAAATACGAATCATTGCCTATTTTTTTGAAACTAATTGTTTTGAAATTTCTGTTTTTGTCCGGACGATACGTGATTTGCTGTTCCCGATTTTTACACGTTCAATTTATTGAAAGGTGAAAAGAATTTCACCTCAAGGACTGATTAAATCTTCAACGTATCTATTATAAATTCCCATTATAGTCATTTAAAATTCTTTTCCATGCATCGAAGAGTTTACGAATTATCAGCGTTTCCAAATTGTTTAATTTATATACTTTAAATACTACAAGTTCAAAAATCTAAATTACATCAAAACTACTACGAGAAAAAAATTCGAAAAAATTTAAAATTGCTGCGATTTAAAATTTTAGAGATTATCATCATGCACCAAAAATTGAGATGTTAATTTAAGTTTTATTTAAAAAAAAATTACGTCGAAATAATATTTTATCGGAATCACAGGTTTTGTTCAAATTCCGGGCCCTGAGTGAAACACCCAAACCCCTACGAAGGGGGGCCCCTCACCAATCGACAGGCCAGCAAACATGGACCTAAAACTTATGCATTTATTTCCCTTTAAAACATCGGTCTTTTAATGTTGAAAAGGGCAAACAGGATGCTCAATCAAACCTTGCGGTACAGGAGAGTAATTTTAAATTGCTTTAGCGGACCCTAGAATGAGAAATTTTTTTAAAAAGATAGCTGGAATACATGATAGAAAAAATAAAATCTTTTTACTATATTAATCAACATCCTAAAAATGGTAAGAATATAGAAAGAGTTTGGTCAAGACTTCTCCATACCTCCATGTTTATAAAATATCACGGCGCCCTAGAACCGATTGAATATGAAAATAAAATTTTTCTGCTTAACCTTCCGGAAGTCGCGCTAGTGCACTGAGTGCACGCTGCTCTGAAAATCTAGCGAAATTTGACCAACTAGGAAAACGAATCCACATGATCTTAAATGCGCGTGGGCAATACACATGGTCTTGTCTGAGTGAATGATAACTTTTGAAATATGTACGAGGGTTGAGAATTGACAATTCGCAAAAACAATTTAAAATCAATTACAATTTTGCGGCAATCATTTCAGAACGAGGAACTAATGTTTTATTGTTATATTTAATGGTTTACTTTTAGTCTGAAAGGTCAGTCAATTATACTGAGCTAAGAATAAGTACGTACTATTTAAAAACCCGGACGTGTTTGATTCGTGCATGATATTAATATCGTTTAGGAAGGCAGCCTCGATATTTTTTCTGTTTCGTGTCTTCATTGAAAAATGATAAATAGTTACATAAATGTGATGGGGAGCACGTCATCGGCCGTTTTACGCATGATTGTACGATGTATATAGGAAATTCCATATAACATGGACACGTTTGCGTGCAGCGGCAGTATTGTGCTCCTATCAAAAAGGAAAACCCGAAATCATTTGGTTCGTATTAGACCAAGGGGATAAAGAGCGTGGTAATGTGAGAGAAAGCTAGTTAGTATTGGGCAATCTTTGTGTGACAAAATTTATGGATGGTCAACAATACCACTTTTAAAATCATTGTTTACGGTCCATTTTATATTTACAGTCAATAAACCATTCAAACTTTTTATGCACAAAACTATATTCTCAGTCGCATCGCTTGCTTGAGGCGAATCCTGACTAACAACCCACCTACTACCCAATCCGTGGTACTTATGGAAGTGTCACTGAGTCGGGGCCTTCCATTAAGTAAGTACCACGTCAACACTTCCTTTCTCGTATCCCAAGTTACGGTAAAGATGGTCGTGGCCCGCAATGAAGGTTCTCAGACGATATTCTCGCTTGGATTGGATCAATTGTTATTCCCAAACAATGCTCCTCGAGTAGTCTTGGTGGAAATGAAAGTCATCAGTTTGCAATCTACGAAGTATACTGTGCTTACGCAGCGCAACGTAACGCATTAGGCTCAGTACAAATCTACAAACTGATAAAATTTTAATAACTTTCTCGGATCATTTTAAATTAATTTGTAGTTCTCTACAAAATTGTGGACGATGAAATTGTCTCTAAGATTCTCACTTTTAGTAAAATTGTTAATATTGAATGTCTATAGTATCATCTGTAAAACCTAAGTAACAGTTTTAAAATAAAAAGTTGCTCTAAACCCCCGACAGATTTTTTTACCATATGGTTGCAAATTAATAGAAAAGTCCATTCTTTAATATTCTCAAGTTTTACAGATGCTGATTTATTTTAATAAAATTGTTCATCGAAGACACCGTGTCCGGACTCGTCCCACTGTGCAGTGTGCCTATGTGTGAAGACGGCACTGAGTCCAGATCTATAAGGACTGCTGTTTGGTTTATCAATCCCTCAGCTATCGAAAAGAAAACTAAACGCAAAATATGTCAGTTAAAAATGCACGAGAAAATATATCCGAATATATTGGACACAGTATGCAATGATTAGCCCTAAGAAATCAAGAATGACTATAGAGTGCTGCCTATCCCCTTGTTGGTGAGATGCAGTAACTCTCACATCCATTGCGCTCTTCATGTTCACCTGTTAAAAAACAGTCGTTCGTTGCGTTGCAAATACGTCTGGAAAATGATGCGCAATTTAAAGCAAATTACAATTAATTTAATTAATTAATGGACAAATAGCGCATAGCACTTTTTAAATCATCGTCACAAATGTAATGTTCTCAGTACGAAATCATCGCGAGTCATAGCAATCTCACATTAGCACATTCCCGACACACATTGAACTGTATACCGGGAATATTTTCTTTTGCGAATTATTTATTTTTACTAGAAACCATCCGAATCTTCATCCAATTACTTCAGAAGTTCGATAAAAATATCTTTGCAATTCCGTCAATTTTTTGAGCCCAATAGTCCACAACCGTTCAATGAACAGTTATTGTTAATTACCCGTTTTGAACAATTATCGTAAAATGTAACCAGAATGATAAATTTGAACTCATTTATTCCCATTTTGAACCACTATGCATTATAATCAAGTTCGTGCAATTTACACGATGCAGACGACGTTTACGCCCACCTGCGAACACGATACCGATCATGTATACTGTAACCGTGTCGCCCGCCACGCGTAAATCAATTGAAATATTCGCTACATTCCCACGAGATTGAAATTTAATTTAGCGAGTACAAATATTTCATTATTTACCAATCAATCCGCATAAATAAACACGCAGATGTTATCGAGCAGAGGTTGGAACCGGCTTCCCAGCACTTGGTTGCTGGTGCTACTTGGACAGTGATTCCTAATGTTGCCCGGGACTCAGAAAGCCCCAAATCATTTAGCACAGGTTGTTCGAAAATTCCATCCATGATTTCAAGCGATAATCTGTTGTATCGACTGGCTTCGTCCGGCTGTTGGAAATATTGGACGATATCACTCGAATGGAAATAATTAGACTTGGGTAATTTTTAATAAATCAACCGCAATGGCTTTGATGTAAAATTCAATCGGACCGGTGCCCAGCTTGCCCGTGGCGATCATGATGATGCCATCGTCCAGTTTGGGTACGGTATATCTTTATGAGTGTTTCCTTCTCTGATATTCATTTAGCGTTCACCATCAATTACCCTAACGGTGCCGACAGAGGTTAACGCAGTTTTGGTTTGAAGCATGCTTTTGATTTTCGATCAACAATTTACAGCCACCTCGACTGACCTGACCTCGTAACGGTTTAACCATTCGGAACTGAGATAACAATCCTGATGGGCGTTCTGGCGTTGATTCCGTATCTGTTTGTGATGGGATTCCCCCACATCCATCGGTGTACTCTGCTGGCTGTGAGCACTGATCACATCATTCCGCGAGGGTCAGTCGGCGTTGAAATCATTTCAATATCAAGGATGAATCAAAGCCGTGAAAAGCACGAAACGCTTCACAATTTGGATATTAAGTACTGCTGATGCTGCTGCTGATGCTGATGCTCACAACCATCGCCCACCCTTTTGCAAATAATGGGTGATCATCAGTGGACGAGTGGATAATGGGTTTTGTTTTCGAAAAGCACGAAGCTTGGTAGCTACTCGATTTGATTGGTTAGTTGTTATATTGAGAATAGCCTGAGCTGTGAGTGGATGAATTTGTTCAGTATAAATCAAACATAGTTATCGTAACATCGCCATTTTTCAAACTTTCAATTATCTCGTTTGTTTAATTAATATCGTTGAATATACAATCATGGGCAATGCGAATGGAATCATGTCATATGGACACAAATCTACCTCGAATAACCGACAAAACTTTTCCTTACATTCACGCTAAATAAGCCTGGACGCAGTATGTGACACGTGACACTAAGAATTGCAATCAACATTCTTTCTTTGCGACACTCGAGAACAAGCTCGACATTACTCGCCACACCAGTAGGTACACGCTCCAAGCAAGTCTGTTAGGGGGGAGAACTATTTCTCGCAACTTTTCTCCTGGAATCTACACTTCAACAAACTTTCTTATTTTCACTTGCCAGCTTTGACAGGAATCTGCATACACCTACTAGCTCCATACGTGTCCTGTTCGGGCAAAAACCCGGGGGTGGCGAAAACAAACACCAGCAAAAAAGTAGTTGTCTCGTAAGTGTACACTTACCACTTCTGACCAAGTTCGCCTTTCCAGTACCGTAGAGTTAGTTCGGGTTTCACTTCGTTCCAACTGCGACACTTGTTACCTGACTTTAGGAGGAAACCTACCTGCAAGTATGGAAAACTAGTTTCTCTCCCAGCCAGCAATATAGTTACATACATCTGATGCTGGACTCGAGCTCGGGACACACCGTTACATGCACTCCATCCGGTGATGGCTCATCTCAACCCAATGCAACGGTGGGGATCCACGTGAATGGAGGTAGTGAGCTGCAAATGCTGGGAAAAAGGCGACTGGCATAAATCTGTTAGCAAATAAAACCATAAATCCTGGAGAGATAAATGTCAAGTTTGCATATAATGCCTCCCACTAGCTCCACTGGAGACATACTCTAGCGCGTCTTGTTTGAGTTGCCAGGACTGGATAGTTTTTTATTTGCCAGGGTTGTATCGAATTCGGTGTGATACAAATGGTTTTCATATTTGGATAATGGCAATAATATATAACAAATGTACAGCTGATCAACGGTTAGTTTTAGTGCCAAAAAACAAAACGATGAATGGGAATCCATCGGCAGCAGTGAATAGATCGCTGTTAACGTGCCACCAACTTACACTCAGTAGCATACCTGCTATCACTGTAATGCACTGCAAGGGCAATGGCATTAGCCTAATAAAAATCGACTCCGGTATTTGAAAGGTAAACAGAAATGAACAACGGCATTCTTCATTGATGCTGTGAACAATCGACAGGTTTCTGGTGGTGATCGCACGTGCCTCCCCTTTGTTGGTTCTCGTGCTAAAGAGGGTCAAGTCTGTCTTTGCCGTGAGACATGTTGGTAGACTTGAGCGATTCGCAGTAACCCTGTCTCAGCTCGGCTCCTACTAGCAGAAGACAAAACATTGGTCCGTAAGATTTTAAGCCTGTTTCGTATGACCTTGCCACTTTAAGTTTTCCGATCTGTATGTTTCATATCTTAGCTCTTTTCCTTATCAAATAAATAGACTGAATCATAAATGAACCTACCGCGTTGTTACCTATTCACTGGACAAGTACTCGATCCGTGCGACCAGTTGCTAGAACTCTGTGGAACATTTATTAACAGTGAAAGTAGAGTTTAATATTATTATAGTTTCAGATCGCCGGAAAAGGAGTGACCAACACTTTCACTTGTCATCCCAATATTTCATTGGAGATGTCGGCAATGACACACACAACAGTGCAAAGAGCCAAGAAACAAGCAAGGTTGTCAACATATAAAGTACCGGTACACCCAATCGAGAAGGCAAGGTAATTATTATGGCAAAAGCAAAAGAGTTTTTATTTTACACAACATCGTTGACCTTTGATTGCATTGTAATGGACGATGAAATATACGTTAAGGTAGTTTTCAAGCAACTCACGGGAAGTTTTACACGGCAAACGGAAAAGGAAAAGTTCAAGATAAGTTTGAACAAAAAAATTTGGTCCAGATGTTTGAATAAACACATGGTATGGCAAGCGATTTAAACATGTTGACTTAAATGCCATATTTTTATTAAAACTGACACAGTCAATCAAGATATTTAGGTCAAGCAATATTGGCCAAAACGTTTGTTGCCTTTTCTGATTAAGTTTTGGGCTGTTATCGATCGCCGTAGCAGCAGCGTTTTCATTGGTATTGCAGAGCTTATGGTGCCTGTTATACTCAATTAGGTAGGCGTAAGCAGCAACACGTTAAGTTTTCCTTTTGATTAAATTTATCATTTCCTCCGTTTACATTTTCCGCTGTATACGTTCATAAATGATGGTGATTACTACCATACCAAATGTTTGACGAGGCCAAAATGGATCCGTACGCCACCGCTTTGCCGAAAATTTAAAACAGTTGAGGGATTCCATGAGAAGCCGGCCGACCGCAAAACATGACCATCATCGATTCCAACGAAACTTTACAGTTGTGTCCGGTTCATGAATCTCCATAATTTTCTCTGGCAATTGCCATATTTTGATACGAGAGCAATTTTTCAAAAGGGGGTGAACGTTTCTACGTGTATTAATTTCAATATTTTTGTTCTATTACCGTATTTTATACAGCAAAACATTCTGAGAACGAATACTTTTGTACGAAAAAAATATACACTGAAAAAAATGTTGCGCCGTTTTTCACAAAAATTAATGTTAAAAATTTAAATTGCAAAAATCCCATTTTTATATTTTTTTATATTTTTGTCAACAAAATTCTAAGAAAAAGAAATATATAATAAATAAATAAAATTAACATACAAACCTGTAATTTTTTTACAGAAAATGACTTTATGTATCATTTAAAACCAAACGCATTTAACGAAAATCTTCCAAAATGTGATAGTTATCAAGATATTTGGAATTTTGCTCTTACAAAAACAATTAACTCGTGTAACTATGCCTTTTTTTAAAGTTATTCGTGTTACATAATCATAAAATGTCAACAATCCAATGTCGTTTTAAAGACGTTAAAGAAACTTTTTCAGTGTATTTGGATCATGGAGAAGCTTTCAATAAAAAGCTTTCCTAACAACAACTTTTGACGTATTTTTATATTTTATACTATTTGAAGTCAAAAATACATTATTTTTATTTAGATTATAGAGGTTTTAACCTTAAGGTCATTCGCCTCTTCGGGTAAGAAAAATCTCTTATGGAAAATTTCTAACCCTATGTGAGGGGTCGGGACTTGAACCAACTACACCCCCTAAAAATACAATTTTTCTTTTTGAATATGATACTTAACCTAAAGATTGTTTACCCACGCTTATTAGTATTATTGAGATTATTAGTATATTATTTAAAATTATCCTCAATATGGAGCTATTCGTTTTGAATATATTTTGTGGTTGGACCAGCTTATTTTTGCTAGATGGATTAGCTAAATAATGACAGCAATCTATTGAAATACTGAATTATTTTAAAAGTATAGCAAAGAATATGGAGTTTTATAATTTTGTTAGTGATAAATGACCCTCAATAAATTATGTTTTAATGAGGAGCATGTATAGCAAATTGTTATACATGGAAGCAGGAGCGCTATAACGTGAGTAGATAGTAATGATGGATAAAAATTCATTCGCGAATTTTATTGAACGCTACATTTTTAATGTCACCGTGGTCGTGACCTGTATCCAACCCTTGATTTTTTTATGATTCATTTGGCAGTTGTCGATTACTGCAGTGGCAGCGTTTTCAACGGTATTGCAGCGGAATTGGTGGCTGTGATACTCAATTAGGCAGGCGTTTCCGTAAGCAGTAAAACGTAAAGTTTTCTTTTGATTTCATTTATTATTTCCACAGTTCACATTTTTTTTTATATACATCCATAAAGAATGGTGATTTCCTTCGTTCCCAATTGTTTGAAGAGGAGAACATGCATCCCTACGTCGCCGCTTTGCCAAATAATTGAAAACAGTTCTCATAACTTCCTTTATTAATCCTTGCCCAATTATCATCAAATTCTGGTCAAGTTAGTACCGAACACAAAAATGTCATTCTCATCTTTAATGGCCTTATTTCTTTATTTTTTTCGTAGCAGGGAAAAACCCACTGGTGCTGTGATTCTATAAATCTCGCTCCCAGGGGCGGCGAAACACTTTACGCCCGAGTGGATTGTTTTCCTTTTCGCAATGCACACGCTTACGTTACATTCACATTAAATCACATTCGTTTATGCAAATGGAATTGTGGTACATCGATGTTTTCAAATGTGTGTAGTGCGAGATACATGCGTTGCGTATCTAAATTTTTTGAAATGGTTAAAAATTTCGAGTGGGTTATTACCCACTCGGTTATTTTCGAGTGGGTAGTACTACCCACGCTTTTCGCCGGCCCTGCTCGCTCCCCAACAGACATAAAACCTGCACATAGTTACGAACATAGATAACAATGATAATAAATAAATGAATAAAAATTTTAACTCTATACTTATTACTAATTGTAATGCTCTGCGTATTCGCCAATATTACGACCATCCAGACGATTTTCTCGTGTTTCACTGCATGGCCAAAGATAAATCCTTTGTGAGCGTCGTGAATTAATAAAGGCCTAACTGCGAAATTTTCTAATTGGCGTAAAACTAGTAGAGTTCGTATCACACTGTCAGATCGAAAACACGTTAACGCAATTGTTAGTGACCGACACATTAATGTAAAGTATCGCGTGTACATTTCTTCTAACCATGTCGAGATAGATAGTGTAGTAACTGAAGAGTTGTTAACTGTCGTAAACTTATAGAACTTTTAAATCCAAACCATTAGTTAAGGTACGCGAAGTGAAAAGTTAAATTCAGTATCAGACACAAGCAAAAGTTAGGTTACCACCCCTATGAAACCAGTTCGAGTGTCATTCGAAAGTGCTGCTTCCCGCCAACCTACATACTACAAGTGGACAAAATTCGATTCCCGGTAAGAATGTACGTACCTAAAAGCATCAGTTGCACAACTTTTTTTTTATTCATTTCGTTTATTTGATAGGCACAAATGCGTTAGCTTGGCGGTGCCAAATGCTTATGTTTTTACATTTTGGATATCTTAAAACTAGGAGGTTACAATGTTGAAATATTTTTTTTACAAAGGAAAAAAAAGTTTACAGCTATCTTAAGACTAGAAATAAGATTTAATATACAAGAGAGGGCCAAAAGATTTTTTTATGAAAAATTTAAAACAAGGGATTCACTTTGATATACAAGAGGGAGAGTAATAGTATTTTACGAAATATTTTACGGTTATCTTAAAACTAACAATATAGTTTAGTACACAAAAGGGGGAACAAATATTTATGAGAAATTTCACAGAAATCTTAAAACTAGGGATTCAATTCTATTTACAAGATGGAGGACAAGAGTTTCAATAAAGAGTAAAAATTATAGCTATCTTAAAACTAGGAATACAGAATACTAATTTGAATTTTTTAACTAAAACTTATGCTTGGTCAAGATATTCAGAGGGTGGCTTATTTCCGCATCAGTGTAGCAGCAGTTGTATCAAGGACAGGGGAGAGACAGGGAAAGAAGAGCAAAACTTGCAACTTTCGCTCGAACGGGGGGGGGGGGGGGGGGGGGGGTAGGTGGATCAGCGAAACAAATTTGCGCCTCAGTCTAGTAAGTCGTCGAGTACCGGATTGGCGGATGGTATTCTTCGGACCCGCGGGGAATCCTTCAAAAGTCATCGGACCTCGAGTCGCTCTCGCTTCAGTTTCCTTCTATGCAGGCGTAGTGGTAAGAGCGACGGCGGTTAAATAGTGGCACTCTGGAGCTGATCGGTTCCACAAGGCAGGAGGAAACTCTAAAAACGAGAAATAACAGAGAGGGGCTAAATTGGGATATTTATCGTTTTTATGAAGGTATAAATAAGGGACATATAAGGGAAATCACGAGTTGCCAGCATATCTCGGACTGGTACATTGGGTGGTCTACCTCGGGCCCGAAGGGATTCCTTTAACTGAGACCTGGCGTCACAATACCTGGCGCATACCCAGACAACGTGTTCGATGTCGTGATAGCCGTCGTCACAAGCGCACAGACTACTCTCCGCAAGCCCAATACGCCGCAAATGCGCATCCATGGTGTAGTGATTGGACATAAGTCGGGACATTACGCGAATAAAATCCCGACCCACATCCATCCCCCCGAACCAAGGCTTCGTTGATACCTTTGGGATAATCGAATGTAGCCATCGTCCAAGTTCCCCATTGCTCCACGAGGTTTGCCAACTGTTGAGCGTCCTCTGACGACAAATACTAAAAAAATCGTTGAAGCAGATTGGTCTTTCGTATATGTCACCATTTAATGCGCCCGCCTTTGCTAATGAGTCGGCCTTTTCATTGCCCGGGATAGAACAATGAGAGGGGACCCAAACAAAGGTAATCTGATAAGATTTTTTAGATAACATACACAAGGACTCCTGTATCATCCCCAGAAAATACGGGAGTTGCTTTTTTGGCTTCACCGCACGAAGAGCCTCGATAGAGCTGAGGCTGTCCGAAACGATGAAGTAGTGATCTGTGGGCAGAGTGTCGATGATCCCAAGGGTGTACTGAATTGCAGCTAACTCTGCGACGTAAACTGAAGCGGGATCATTGAGCTTGAATGAAGCGGTGATAGTATTGTTGAAGATACCGAAGCCAGTGGACCCATCGAGATTTGATCCGTCAGTGTAAAACATTTTGTCGCAGTCGACTTCTCGGAATTTATTATAAAATATATTGGGGATCACCTGCGGGCGTATATGGTCCGGGATTCCACGAATCTCTTCCTTCATGGATGTGTCGAAGAATACAGTAGAATCAGAAGTATCTAGAAAACGAACACGGTTGGGAGTATATGAAGAAGGATTAATGCTCTGTGCCATGTAGTCGAAGTACAAGGACATAAAACGGGTTTGAGAATTAAGCTCGACGAGCCTCTCGAAATTTTGAATCAGCAACGGGTTCAGAATGTCGCATCGGATGAGCAATCGATATGAGAGTTCCCAAAATCGATTTTTTAGCGGAAGAACGCCCGCCAGCACTTCGAGACTCATCGTATGGGTCGAGTGCATGCAACCCAAGGCAATGCGCAAGCAACGATACTGGATTCTCTCCAGTTTGATGAAGTGTATGTTCGCAGCGGAGCGGAAACAGAAACACCCGTATTCTATCACCGACAATATCGTTGTTTGGTACAACCTGATCAGGTCTCCTGGGTGAGCACCCCACCATGTTCCAGTTATTGTTCGGAGAAAATTGATCCTTTGTTGGCATTTCTGTTTCAGATACCTAATGTGACATCCCCAGGTACCTTTAGAGTCGAACCAGACCCCGAGATATTTAAATGTGAAAACCTGGTTGATCGTTGCACCCATTAATAAAAGCTGAAGTTGCGCCGGCTCACGCTTCCTAGAAAAAACAACCAACTCAGTTTTCTCCGTGGAGAACTCAATACCCAGCTGAAGAGCCCAAGCAGACAAATTGTCCAAGGTATTTTGTAATGGTCCTTGCAAGTCGGCAGCTTTGGGCCCTGTAACAGAGACCACCCCGTCGTCTGCAAGTTGCCTTAGCGTGCATGAATTGGCAAGACAATCGTCAATGTCATTAACGTAAAAATTGTAGAGCAGGGGACTTAGACATGAGCCCTGGGGAAGACCCATGTAGCTAAATCGCGATGTTGTTAAATCGCCATGCGAAAAGTGCATGTGCTTTTCAGACAACAGGTTTAGCAAAAAGTTATTTAAAATTGGTGAAAGACCATGCTGGTGCAGCTTCTCTGACAGAATGTTGATAGAAACTGAGTCAAAAGCCCCCTTAATATCCAAGAAAACTGATGCCATCTGCTCTTTGTTAGCATAGGCCATTTGGATTTCTGTAGAAAGCAACGCAAGGCAATCGTTCGTCCCTTTGCCTTTGCGGAAGCCAAATTGTGTATCTGACAGTAAGCCATTTGCTTCAACCCAATTGTCGAGGCGAAACAAGATCATTTTCTCGAACAACTTCCGAATACAGGACAGCATTGCAATCGGCCGATACGAGTTGTGGTCGGAGGCTGGTTCTCCTGGTTTTTGGATGGCGATGACCTTCACTTGCCTCCATTCATAAGGGACAATGTTACCCTCAAGAAACTTATTAAATAAATTCAACAAGCGCCTTTTTGCAGTGTCAGGCAGATTCTTCAGCAGGTTGAATTTGATGCTGTCTAACCCTGGGGCGTTATTGTTGCACGATAAGAGAGCAAGTGAGAACTCCACCATCGAAAACGGTGTTTCGTTCGCGGTATCGTGAAGAGACGCGGCGCGGCACATATTCTGTACCGGACAGATCTTCTTGGCGAAAGCGAATATCCAACGGTTTGAATATTCCACGTTCTCGTTGGTACTATTACGGTTACGCATACGTCGAGCCGTACCCCAAAGAGTGCTCATCGCTGTTTCTCTCGTTAACCCGTCGACGAACCGGCGCCAATAACTGCGTTTTTTGGCTTTCATTAGACTCTTCATTCGCCTTTCTAACGACGCGTACTGTTGATAGCTAGCGGGTAACCCGTCTTCCCGGAAGGCCTTATATGCAGTGGACTTTTCCGCGTACAGCTCTGAGCACTCTTTATCCCACCACAGGGTGGGAGACCGTCTATGGGTATTCGCGCTGGGTACTGGTTTA